>NC_045765.1:134805314-136055314 GCF_008692025.1 Phocoena sinus | reverse complement strand
CTTCTCAATATGCTCTGATTTCCTCTTTAGGGTCGAGAATAAAATGGCAGAGGTTTCTCCATATAAGAATAAGCCATGCATCTTTGGTGAATAGAGGGCACTGAATTTTATCCTTTCCTCTACTCATCCCCCATACCCCCAACAAATTAAAAAAGGATAGAAAAATGCAGACATTCTATATTGCCTAATCTTAGAATTTCCTGGGCTTGCCAGAATCATTCCCCATGTACGGACCAAATAACAGAGAACACACTTAAATACACTAAAGTTTGAAGGTGCTTTCCCAATATCCCTGAACTAGTTGGACATTGGGTAGGACTCAAAACTCAGATGCAGTTTTCTCTTAGATCAGTGTCAGGCACATAGTGTGTAGCCATTAAATATTAGTGGACTGTTTTTGATGGATAGCCTGAGGTATTAAGTGGCTACTAATAATTTAGTATTAAACAAATTACCACTAATGATTTACTTTTCTGCCTACTATGTTAATGTAATGTTTCTGTAACATATTATTCTCTGGAAAAAATACAGCAATTATCAGGGAACCATTTTTTATCAGCTTTTCACACTGTTAGGTCAAGCTCAGAGTTGGGGCAGAATCTATAGTTTGAGTTTACTAGGTCCTGTAGTATTTGATCTTTAAACTGCTGTTTTGTTATGCCACAGCTATTGCAGAGAAAGCGGTTGGGTTATATCCAGTTTCATTGCGAGAATAAATACAAGGTCATTGCTTCCAGCAGGTGACTGGAAAGCATACAGTATAATCTTCTTGATTGTGACACTCAAAGCAAAACTAAGAGTTTTTCTCAAGGCCTTTTGAACATACTGGGAAATATAAATAAATAAAACAATACATTACTCATAGTCAGCTATGGTCAATTTAATTTGGCCAAGCATACAAAAGCAGCTTCCTTAAATAAGAGCTACCCAGGGTCTCATTAGTGCAGAGGAAAAAAAAAAAAATCAAGGTCATGCTAAAGGTGTATGACTTCATGGTGGAAAATTTCAATCCTCTAAACACCTCCTGGATAAGAAACCAAAAAGCAACAGGAGCAACAACCGTCAGGCGGATTTCAAAATCATGTTCAGACCATTGGACAAACACTAAGTCGAAAAAAGTAGACACTCTAAATATACTGTGGTGTACATTTTTACAAAGTAAGGTTGACAAGGCTGGAGGTGGGCAGGGAACGTCTCTTATTAGAGTGGCGCAAAGCATTATCTCCACACAAGTGTGCATGGGGAAAAGTGGGCACCTCAAAATTCCAAAGTGACCTTTTCATGTGAATTACATCTTAGGGGAAAAAACAACAATAGTTTGTGAATTGATTTTATGAGTAGATAAAAACGCATTTCTCTATTTATCTTTTAATCCTGTCCTGCCACATTTTGAATGCCAGAAGAAAAAGTGATTATAATGTTGAAATGCAAGCAAAGAAAGGTGAGAAGACATATTCATTAAACTATATTTATTGAATAATATATGCAACCATAAACATTAAACATGTCTGCCCCATTTTACATGCTTCTATTTACTTTAATATGTAATTAACTATATATCATATATATTATGCATGAATATATAAAATAAGGATAATTACCTATCAGAGCTCATCTGAGCTAAAAAATAATGCTGAAAGCATTAATAGACTTGTAATCTATTTAATATTGTTTTACATGCAGCTTTTAAACCAAGCAATCTGATCTTTTCCAAATGACGTTACAGTAGGAAAAAGGGCATGGGTGTAGGTTGGCAAGCCCATGAGGAAAATAATAATAAGTTTCCACTTACATTCTGATGCTGATAAATCAAAATAACTGTCAACAGCTGGATCCTAAGATTAACGCAGATGTGGGAAGAGAAAGCAAATGCAGTCATGGAAATGGAAGAAAATACTATGCTTAGGGACATCAGCCATCTGTGAATTGCTTCTTTGAGCGGAATGTATAACTCAAGGCAGTTTGCCTTCTCTGTAAAAGTATTTTGTTTTAATTTGGAGATTTTTACCTAATTCTATAAGCCATTGGCATAACTGACCAGAGTGAGACCAGAGCATAAATGGCACATTTACACTGGAGTGACTTATCTTCAGCACGGAATATTAGGAGATAAATAGTGGTGTCCTTGGGCTCTTTTTGCATGTGTCCCTTTGTGCCAGGAAGCCCCAGTGATGCAAAACTTATGTTTTTGCCAGGTATCTCCTTGGACACTTTAAGGAATTTAGGAGGAATGCCTTTTTGTGGCAGTCTGGGTTTGCTTAAAAGTATCAAATACCTTGTGCCTTGTTTAGGAGAGCTCAGAGTGTGGTTCACTATGACACTATATAAGCTTCCTTTGATAGACAGACTTAAAAGGACTATGAGTTCTTTCTTTTTTTTTTTTCCCAGTTCCAGAAAAGCTTTATTTGTGGACACTGAAATTTGAATTTCATGTAATTTGGATTTATAACAAAATATTTTTCTTCTTCTGATATTTTTTCAACCATTTACAAATATAGAAATCATCTCAACCTGTGGGCTGTACAAAAACAGACAGTGGGCCAGATTTGGCCCATGAGCCATAGTTTGGATTGTCAGCTCCTGGCCTAGGGCTCTGGCTATCAAATTCATGCTCTCCACAGCATCCTTCCAAATGTAGGAACTGAGATTATGCAATCAGAGTAAAAACTAGTGTTTTTACCAGTGTGAAGTAAAAGTTTGAAATAATCATTTTTCTTCAAAGGAAAAACATGAGTCTCCATTAGTTTCTGTATAATTTTGCATCTTTTGATCCTGGACCAAAAAAGGAAAAAGCAGACTATAATGGGGATTATGTTGCCTATCATCTACTTGTCTTTTCAGATTCATTTTCCACACTGCTCTGGGACCGTATGAGCTATTATTTCATATCCTGAAAGAGCTATGGCATAGTTACTAGGATGGGAGACTCTCGTGGGAACACTGGAACAGTTTACCAAGTGGCTGTTTATCCAGTACTTGCAAGTAGCTATTGGGAGGTACCTCGAATGCAAGAAATCAGCACCCTATGGGAGAGGCTGATACCCTCACATCATAGGGAATGAGAGAGGAAGAAGCCAATAGTAGCATGTCAACCAGAAGCCCAAAGGAGTGCTGATAACCAGGATGCTAGAAAAATTGAGAGCCAGAAGTCCCCTAAGATATTTGAGTAAATAAGTGAGTGTTTCTATTGGAGACCTCAGAATTAGCTGGAAATCTGCCTGCACCTCCATGTCTGTCCTTCACCCCTCTCTACCCTATCCTTTGCCCAGAAAACTGACCCATTTGGATTACACAGTAAATTGCTCCCTTGCTTCTGACTTCCAGTTGGATTAAGTCAACAGGAAACCCTGACAGATGATGAGAGGGAAGGAGAATGTGTTCAGTATTTGGGCTTCCGCTTTGAAGAGAGTGCATGGGCTATGTTTTCTGTTAAAGGTGACTACTCCTGTCAATGCAGCCCCACCTACAAGACTCCCTTTTCTGGGTTTTAGTGTTGGGAACAGTTCTGTGATTACCATCCTGGGCACTCTGCTATCTCTCGTGGTCCCCAAATTCCACTCACAACTTGGTAAATAGTCCTCTTTTATAAAACTTCCTTCAGCTTGGCAACTTGCGAATGCCATGTGTGTTCTCTGTGGGGACCCTGCCTGTGTAGTGCTTCTGGTAGAAAGGGGAGAAATACATGGGGAAACAGAAATAAACTTGCCTGAGAGTCAAGAAATGTTGGCTTAAGAGATCAGTCACTAATGATTCTAGGAACTTAATAAAGTCATTTACCTTCTCTAAGCATTTTCCATTTTAAAAAAGCAAATTTGAACTTCTGGAATGAAAGGTTTATTTTTGCCTCTAAAATTTTGTATTTCTATTATTCTAGACACAGAGACAATTTGTTTGATTATAAGACAACGGATGCCTATTTTACACTCTGTTTGCATCCTGTGGCACACCACTGATCACTTTATCAGTATCCATCCCCTTTTCCCCTGCAGAACCCCATACAATTTGGGGTGACAGTATGTCCAGCTTAATTAAAGACATTATTTATACTCCCTGAAAGAATGGGACAGCCAAGTGATTCACTACGTGTCAATGAGATGAAAGTCCAAGTTACTGGGCAGAGTTTCTGGAAACCTAAGAGGCCATCTCAGTTGGAGTTGCCCTTTTCTGCCCTTTGCCCTTTCTCTTCTTCTTGCCTGAAATGTGCACTTGATGGCTGGGGTAGGGAAGTCTTCCCAAGAGTGACAGCAACAGTCTTACTCTGTGGCAGATGGAGGCCGGGATCTGATAACATCATGGAAGTGGCAACCCAGCCTTGATCACCTACCTTTCTACCTACCTGGTAGAGCTTACTTAATGCAATCTCATGTTTCTGTAACATAAAGTCTTCTGTGTTTCTCTAACTCATAACAGAACATAATCAAGTTTCACACAAACCATACACTCTTGGATACATTCAGGTCAGAGTTCTACTCAGGTGCCCTAGTAAACCCTGCTTCCCCTTTCCTTACCTTGTATTCAACCTATTCCCTCAAAATTTACCAGGACTATGCTAAAACCACACAGGGTTCTAATTCCTAAACCCAGAAGTGACAGCTAACTTGTTTAATTCATGTGATTTACATATCTTACAATTTCTCAATTCCACTTACAGTTAGATACCCAAGAGGAACTCCTGCACAAATAAGTGTGTAAAGAAGAATGTTCACAGAAGCATGGCTTTTAATTGGAAAGAACTAGAAACAGTATACATGCATTGTGGAATATTATACTGCATTGAAAATAAGTGAATTACAGTAACATTGCAATGACAGGGATGAATATGTCAACAAAATAATGCGTGAAGGAAGCAGATCCAACAAGATGAATATAGAGCTTATTAAACCTTTCCATAAAGTTAAAAAAACCAAACAGTATGCTTTGTAAAATATACTGTTTAGATATGCATGTATGTTTTTACAACTCCTTCTTAAAGGTGAGGATCTGAAAAATATAGAGTTCAATGTTGAATATAAATTTTCTAATTTACAATTATTAAATAATTATAACCACAGGTATGTATGTGTGGACAGTCCCCTTATCAGTTTGAGATACCTATGTATGCAATATGACTTAAACAGGCTAAAAGTCTAATATCTATCTCATAAATATTTTTTAGGCTCACTTTTTAAACTAATCCAATGTCAGCAAATTGTCCTTTCACTTGCCATAAGTTATCAACTTGAAAAAATATGTATCCATTAACTATCCCATCCCTTTTACAACTCTGCCATTCACAAGTTTCCTCAGTTACCCTGCAGACACTTTTGCATTGCTGAGATGTTAATGGGAGAAACATTAGGCTCAAACAGGGGACTAGGCAGTGATTACTGCAGGCAGTTTAAAAATAAGAGTCCTTCAGTGACTATCTCCTAAACTCAGCTTCCTTCAGCCCAGCACTCAAGGGACCCCACAATCAGGCCTCAGTCTACTTTTCTACCTTGTCTAACTTTATCTCCATGCTTCTCCACAAATTCTACATTGCAGCCAAGTTCCTCCTCCCTCCCAAACAACCTGTAGACTTTTCTGAATCAGAATTCCTCCCAAGGGATATTTTTGTTCACTTATATTCTGTGTGTCTGTGAAGCTCTCCTCTCCTCTTTCTACAGATTTGAAATCTATCCATTCTTCAAAATTCAGCTCAGTCTTTGCCTCTTCTGTGGCAGCACTTCCTTGGAACCGCTATGACAATTTGCATTTGTAAAACATTCACTTGCTAACACATCCATACAACAACTTCTGCTCCCTTCTCCCTTGCTCACCATCATGTGCCTGGACTTCTCCCAGGTCTGGCACGTGACAGAGGTTGACTAAAGAGTTTCTGAATGTAAGAACTCCAAAATACCTTCAACTACTCTCTTGGGATAGTCTTTAAATTATGTATTTTTATCTTTCTCTTTTCTTCCCAGCTAAACCTTTTCGAGAGTGAGAACTATGTCGATCACATACTTACTTTCCCTGATCTTGCCAAGTTCATTGTTTATAAAAAGTACTTCATAAAAATTCTGATTTACTGGGCTTCCCTGGTGGCGCAGTGGGAGAGAGTCAGCCTGCCGATGTAGGGGATACGGGTTCGTGCCCCGGTCCGGGAAGATCCCACATGCCGCGGAGCGGCTGGGCCCGTGAGCCACGGCCGCTGAGCCTGCGCGTCCGGAGCCTGTGCTCCGCAGCGGGAGAGGCCACAACAGTGAGAGGCCCGCGTACCGCAAAAAGAAAAAAAAATTTTTTTTTGATTTACTTTATTTTTTTTTTACTTTTTATTTTATATTGGCGTATAGCCGATTAATGTTGTGACAGTTTCAGGTGCACAGCAAAGCGACTCAGCCATGCATAACCATGTATCCATTCTCCCCTAAACTCCCCTCCCATCCAGGCTGCCACATAACATTAAGCAGAGTTCCCTGTGCTATACAATAGGTCCTTGTTGGTCATCCATTTTAAATATAGCAGTGTGTACATGTTGATCGCAAACTCCCTAACTATCCCTTCCCCCCATCCTTACCTCCTGGTAACCCTAAGTTCCTTAAAAGAATAAAGACATTAGAGTTGTGATTAAGAGTTAACTCTACACATTAATTGCTTCATTTTAAAAAATACACCAAGAAACCAAGTGCTTATGACTTCTATAGAAATTAGGAAATTAATATTTATCTTCTGAGTAAGGCCACCTAAGGTTCAGAATCAAAAGTTATAGGGACAAAAACCAACTCTAAATAAACAAATTTGCCAAACTGTTCCAAAGACTGGGAAAAATATTACATTCACTAGTAAGGTGGGATAGAATGCCACTATTAAATTACAAATATTAAATTATTTTCTAAACTGCATTTGGGGATTTGTTTTCTTTAATAAACCTTAACATATTCCCAGTATATATATTTTCACTTTGTTTATTGCTGACAATGTTGAAAATTTATCGAAAATGCAAAACGTAGTCTCAGTATTTTAGGTCTTCATTAATAAATACATTTATTTAAATGTATAAATAATAGAACAGAATGATTTCTATTGCTACTGTTTATCATAGAAAACATGCTCATTTTTAAAATACTGTGCATATTTTATATATTATATCTATAAGTTATATAATATATACACAGATTTATAAATATATGTGCCATGACTCATAGGAAAGTATTTGCATCATCCCTAATGATAAAAGATGTTTGTAATCAAGGAGTCATTTCTTATAATTCTCATGAACGGTCCTTAGTTTGGGTACTTAGTATGTAAACATAATGAAATCAGGAAAGATGGCATTGATATGTTACTACAATTACTAGCATATAGTTCCTCACACGCAATGAGTAATTAACAATGGATGCATGGTAGTTTGATATTTTCTTGCCAAACGTTTAAACTTGCCCATTGTTGATAGGAATAGTATAAAATCATTATCATAAATTCAGATACAGTGATGCATGCTCTCAGTTAACAGCTTGTATCTTCTTACATTGTGCATCACACAATAAAGCACTTATAAAATTTATATTCACATAATAGTGATTAACATCCTCTCTTTGGTATTTCATTTAATACTAAGAAATTCAATTATCAGATAATTTGATAAACTCAAAAATCCTGCATTAAATACTTGGAGATAAATAACAAGAATGCATGAAATAACTATAGGCTAATTTCTGGAAACATATTAGTAATGATGTCAGGTAATACTTTTAAGCACTACAGAGTGATTTAATAATTTTAGCTGGAAAAATGGCAGAGGATATTTCATATGAAGATGGTAGTGAGAAAGGGAGAGCAAGGAGAAGGCAGATATACAGGACAGAATAATCTAATTCCATGTAAGTGAGAGCAAAGGATCAACTAAGCACGTAAGGGGCTAAGTAATGGACCAGTGAGAGATGACACGTTTGAGGCATTTGGGGAAGAGCTTTGAAGTAATTCCATGCTGTAGGATTAAGGTTAGGGTTAGGGTTAGAAATGAATTAGAGGAGTCACTGTGATCCTGGACTGGAAAAGTGATTGATTTTTATTGATTGATTCATGAATTGATTAAGAGATGTGATATGGAATCATGCAAAGAGAGAAGGAGAGGCTGGAAAATTTACTAAAAGATTTTACCTACAATTTAAATATGAAATAATGATGACTTGAAGCAGACCAATACTTGGGAATAGCAGAAGGAACACACATAAAGCATACGACAAACTAAGATTTAGGACTTGATGACGTGGAAGCAAAAATGAGTGATGAACAGTGTTGCTGTAATTCTGTAAGAATGAGATAAAAGATAGTAGACATTTACTTTCCTGAGCCTGGACAAGCAAGCTTCTTCCATTCTTTCTCCTCATCTAAAGAATGGCTTCATCTCTCCCTACAGTTAATTTTATTTAACTGTTTGGAAAGGGAAAACTTGTTTAGATAAAGTGTGATGGATCTAATGGGTATGACTCTTACACTGCAATATTCACATGTACTCTGAATGCCTTTTCTCTCCATCTCCTTTAAGGATCATTTCTTTGGAACAATACAAACAAATGGATTATGGAGCAACTGACAATGATAAGTCATATAAAGCTCCTCTTTCTTTTCATGGGAGCACGAATTTTAACAAGACCTTTTCCCTGAAGAGCGTACAGAAGCACTTATATCTGCTCACCATATGAACCCTAAAAGTTTCATGTGTTTTTGTATTTAACTACAGAGGAAAAAAACCACATTCCTTCTTCAATCACCTATTAACCAAAAGAGGAAAAAATTTTAACTACAGAGCATATAAAAGAAAAATATAATCTAACTTCACAAAACAACAAAAACTGAGCAGTGTATATGCCTATTTTATGAAAGGCATGGTTTAGTTGTCCTGCTGTGCTTCATATTACATGCCTATAATTCATTTATATGCCTATAATTTACAATATGAATTACGCTATAATATGAAAGGTATATTCAAGTATTCTTGCTGTGCTCCAAATGAAATAAGGTTTAATTGCTTTGGCATAGCAGTATTTTCTGTGAATTGACTCCTACACAGCTAGCTGACATTGGTCAGCTCTATATTTTCAAAAATGTTTACTTCCTAAGGTGTTTTTTACAGCTGCCCATTTCCAAAATACCAAGAGTTGAATACTGTACCTTGCAATTTCTTACCCTTAAATGTCAAATAACAACAAAAACAAAAACCCTAATGGCTGTCCTTTGAATGTAGTTCACTAGTTTATCTTTAAGAAAAAATTTTTTATGACCAATGGTCTAAAACCCAGCTTTTAGTTTATTAAAAACTCTAAAAAAAACACCCCCAAAACAAAAACAAAAAACCCTCCACCCTCCACAATTTTCTGGGTTTAACATTTAAGCTTTATAATTGCTCTGCTGAGAGAAATCCTTTTGCCTCTTTCTAAAATATCTGAATACTTATGTATTCTCCAAAATCTATTCAGCCTTTTCTTTTAGATAGCCCTACTTTCTCCTACAAATTAGCCTGCAAATATAGAGGTGTTTTATTAGGTTTGACCAAATTGTGGACTTTGATGACATCATTTGTGAAGAAAATTTATTGTCTTAACATTGTATTGATTTAATTAGTAGTGGAAAAGTGTGATATTCCTAATATATGGATCTGTATATCAAATGCATGGTTCCACTAAATTACTTTTATCTTTACTTGTGCTTATTGGCTACAAGTTATTTTTAAAAATCTGTACAATGAAAACAAAGTGTAAAATGCTTATAAAGAATAAAGGTCACCTTGAACTTTGATATATAAACTAGAAAAACACTTTCAATTTAAGTATTAACCCATAAAGACTTTAATTATTTAGCATTGATGAAACTACCTGATTGGATTTATGGTACAATACATAATGACATTCTTTCTAAGTCATTTAAAGTACAGGGAGTATTTCATGTCCTTGCTCAACTAATCTTTGACTCTGGGAACAAATCCTACTTTACTAAGATTGTATGGAGGTAATTCTTGATTACTTCTCATTTTCAAAATTTCAGGGCATTTTCTGAAAAAGAACATTTTGTCTTTAGCCTGTAAAATCTGCAGTATGGTGGAAAGAGGGGGCATACTTTAAAGTGAGATGGTCTTTAAAATTTGTGTTTGGCTTCTCACTAGCTGTTTTATACTGGAGAGGCTGCTGAATCTCTCTGAGCCTCTGTTATCCTTTATAAAAATGCAGATAAAACTTGCAGAATCATTACAAGGATTAAATGAGATAATGAATGCAAAGCCCCTGGCACATAGTTGAAACATAACTAGTAGATATTTTTTTTAAATTGCTCTACATATTCTCACTATATGTAAATTAAGTAACACTGTACAATTTGATTTTAGACATGATTTCAGTCAGTTTCAAATTTTCTACTATGAGTTCATTTCTGCTTTGAATTTTCTCCTATTTAAAATTTTGATTATCCATGCCAAGGTCATTCAGGTGTTTATTTTTTTCTTCCTCTCTATTAGGATGTCTGCTTTTTGATCATTTTAATGCTAACTTGAAGCAATGCAGAAGCATTAACTTTTTAAAAAATATTCAAGTCACTCTACTTTAGCATGTACACTTTACGAATTTGTAAAAATGAATTATATTAGTAAGCTTTGTATTTAAGTGGTTAACAGCTAGTTTGTACACACATTTAATTATTAATTTTGATTTGCTAGCAATAAAGGCAATTGCACATTTTCATATTAAACATTTTGTCTGATTTGTAATAATTTAACATATTTCATGTATTATTAAATTCATACATTATTACCACACTACAGCTTTTGAAAATCAAATTTGGCCTGGGGATGATACAGAAGAAAGAAAGGCAGGAATGAGTAAAACAGTCCATTAAAATGAGAGAGAAAAAGCTGAATTAGAACAAAACAATAGGAAAGACCAAGAAAAGATTAAAAATATATTAATAAAATATAGATATACAATGTATTTTATATATAATCTGAAGAGAGAAAGTAACAGAGGATTGAGAGAAAAGATGGAAACAAGATTTTATACCCTGAAGAAAATACTTATTATACAAACTAATAATCACCAAAAACTAATGAGAAATTATTATAAGCTAAGTGACTATTCTAAGAACTTTAAATGCATTATCTCATTTAGCTCTCAAAATAACCTTAAGAAGTAGAGATTATAATTGTCTTTTTCTGCCAGATGATGAAATTGATGCTTGAAGAGTTTAAATGGCACTCCAAGAATCACAGAGTTTCTGAGAAATGACAGCAATTAAATTATCAAGATTTTGTCCCTATAACCAAATATATATTATTACATAGCAAGTCATTGTAAAACTTACTGGCTTAAAATACAACAATCACTTACTTCACTCAGGGGTCTAAAATTTGGGCAGAGATCAGCAAGAATGGTTCATCCCTGATATGTGAAGCTTTATATGGGGTCTTTCAACTGGGACTAGATAATTCACTTCTAGGATGTCACACACACAGCTGACAAGTTGGTGCTAGTTGTGTATTAAAACTTTGTCTGGCGCTGATAGCTGGGGAGGGAGAACTCTTACCTATTCTGGAGGGACAGTGAGGACATGAGTTGCATGAAAGATAAGGAAAAGAAAGTACAGTCAATTAATTGATTAAAGGTCCCAGTGGGCAGTAAAAAGTGTTGGAAGTTTTGGAATTGAGGAAATGTAGTGAGCTGGCAAACTATGAGGTGGTGGTTTGAAAGCAGGATATTTGAAGTTGAGATTGTGAAGGAGAATTAGATTGGTAATAAAAATGTTTGCCTAAAGACTAGCTGTGCAAGGGAATTCCCTGGTGGTCCAGTGGTTAGGGCTCTGAGCTTCCACTACATGGGGCACGGGTTCAATCCCTAGTCCGGGAACTGAGATTCCCACATGCTGCATGATGAAGCCAAAAAAAAAAGACTACTTGTGTGTGAAGACTAGCTGCGGTAGAGTGGAGGATAAGTTCACTGGAAGAGATGAGTTTGAGGTGCTGGAAGAGTCATCTGTTTGGATATTGAAATCCACAAGAAAAAAATCAGGTGTACTGGTGGACACAATGATGGTGAGCATGAAGCTGAATCCTTCAAGGAACATAGGAAATAATTTGCATGGGAAGGAGAGGCAGTGGGGTAGACTATAATAAGGAGTGGTAGTTAACAACAGCGAGGACATCAAAGCTGGATATGTTAGGAAGAAGGACAAGAGAATGAACCGTAAGCAGCAACGTAAATAAGAATTGAGCCAACTATAAGTCCAAAGTATTTTTTAGCTCTGGGCAGAAATGAAAACAAACACCTACAAAATCCCCCAATTTTGTTTCTTGTAAATCTCTGGATAATTAAATGAGTATAGAAGAACAGAACATCTAATATTCATCAAATTCTGTTTGATAATTAGGGAAATTTTCATTACAAAAAGCATAGGTAGCAATGACATCCCCAATAGCATCAGCTCTCCAAAACAAGTTGCTGATTTGTGATGAGATCATACTTTAGTCAATGTTTTCTTTCCAGGTACGAAGGCATAGTGGCTTGTGTGTCTTTCTCTTCCTTTCTCCTCTTTTGTGGCTAGCCTGGTGAAATGTGCAAATATTATGTGCTTTTCTGAAGGTTAAAATGCTCAGGAAATACACCTTTTTCAGATTAGTTGGTTTCCTTTCTTGAAGTGAATCTAAAATGCAAAACATGTCTTTCCTTTCTTCATTGTTTGCCAGACTTAGCGAATGCCTGATTTATAGTAGGTGTTCAATTAATCTTTGCTGAATGACTGAATTCAAACTGATAAAATATCACACATGGAAAAAATGCAAAAACTGTTGGTATACCCTCAGATCTAACCAATGGGATCTGAGGGGGAGGATTATACATGCACGGCGCACTAGTCAATCAAACTGGAGTCGTGTCCCAGTGTTAGAGAAACATGAAGGTGAGTTGTTCTCTCCCTATAAGGTGTATTCAGTAGAGGTGATTTAATAGCAGGTGTCAGGTTACAGCTCAGAGTGCTTTTCACTTCTCTGGAGAGAGTAAAAAGAAATGAATTTTAAGTTGGTTATGAGGATTTATAGATTTAATATTTGAATCTTGTGACACAGGGTAAGGATTTATGAAGAAAGTGGTAAAATTTGCATTTTTATAAAGGTGTACAAGATGGTGGGTTCCTAAATATTGATAACATCCCCGGAGAGACACTTGGGCTCTTCCCACTAAAACATTTGCCCTAGAATTATTTCAATCCAAAAGGTTTACACAGTACTGGAATGAATATTCCCAGGCATCCTTCTGAAATGAAACAAAGATTATTATTCCTTGCACATTGGACACAGCTTAGTCATTAGGGATCCAGGAGGAAAATGGAACTGAAGAATTCCAAAAAAAACAGAAAACAGAAATTAAAGTAGATACAACCAGTAGGGATAGGGGTGACATTTTCCTGATAATAAATTAAATGAGAGTTAGAATTGTCAGTATCAAAAGGTGTAGGCTGAGAAGGTATTTGGCCAAAGACTGAACAATGATGAAGAATATGGATGAATTTGAAATAGACAGTTTTGTCAAATTTTGGGACTAAAGACTAAATTGCTAATGGCTAAAATTTTTGAGTGCTGACTATATGCCACATGTGCTAAGCATTCTACAGACAATGTTTATAAATTTTACAACAACTCAATGGAGAGGGCATCACTGGGTCTTTCGACTTTGAAAGGGAAAATAGAGAGTAAGCAAAATAAAGTTTATTTTCATAATATATCATAGTAATGTCCTAAAAGAATTACAGTCCTTATCATCAAAAGAGCCAACAGAGCATTAAAAAATATTGTAATCATAGATTATTGTTATTTCTCTTAAAATGGGACTTGCCATATTATTTTTAGGTTAAGCCTAATGCAAAAGGGCCCAAAATCAAGGCTAATGAAAAATATCCAATATATTAAAGTAAGAATAACATTAATTATATTTTTGGCAAGATGTAAGAAAATATCTAATTTGAGATATAATTTATGTTACAAATTTATAAAGTATATAGTGAAATCACTAATTTGTGTACTGAAAAGGGAAATTTATTAGTGCAGAAAAATTTAAAAAGACATGAATGTGATGACCTAAGCTTAAATATTATCAAGGCATTTTATTCCTCTGATGTATCTTTTGTATAAAAGAACTAGTAGATATATACATACATATATATTTCATTTTAAAAAGTTTTAAGGGCTTCCCTGGTGGTGCAGTGGTTGAGAGTCCGCCTGCCGATGCAGGGGACACGGGTTCATGCCCCGGTCTGGGAAGATCCCACATGCTGCGGAGCGGCTGGGCCTGTGAGCCATGGCCGCTGAGCCTGTGCGTCCGGAGCCTGTGCTCTGCAATGTGAGAGGCCACAACAGTGAGAGGCCCACATACCGCAGAAAAAAAAAAAAAAAAAAGTTTTAAAAAGTTGATTTTCTTTTCTAACTTCCTCTGAAAAATTACTCATCCCAACATACAACACCTTTTTTTAGTAAAGTGATGTATAAAGAAAGAAGATTAGATAGATTTTGCTTTTTGGTAAATAGGTTCCAGCAAAGCAACTAGAAAAATCTATCAATAAGATAATATCACATTTATATTCTAGAAAAGGCTCAGGCAACTAGATTTTATTAATGACAAGGACTAAATTTTTAAAAAATCAAAGGGATATGTTAGACATAAAAGAATAAACTAGCCATTCATAACACTTTTGGAGATGGGGTGTGGGTTTAAAAATCCATGAAGAGAATAAAAGGAATTACATGAGACTTTGATAATCTGAAATCTACTAATCAAAATTCTCAATGACATTTTCTTTTAACATTCTTTAAAGAAAAGTCAATTCACAACCCCTGCAAAAGATATTAAAGATAAACTCACCCAAACATGATAAAATTAATAATTATGAGAGCTATTGTTTTCTTCTATAGAACATTTAAGGAAAAACAAACTGCAGAAAATGAAATATTCGCATGTTTTCAAGAGAGTGTGCATTTCAGATCTGCTTCACAGACCACCACCACCCCCGAAACCAAAATGGAACTCCTGCTCATTAGAAAATTTAGCCATACTGAAGATCCCATCATTTGAGCATTTTATCTGGACTTCCTGAATTATCCCATGCATGCTAACAAAAAAGACTAAGCTTCAATTTCCTCTGTGTTTACAAATATTTAACATACATATATATGCATATAAACACATGACTTGAAGGATACAGAGACAGTACTTGTGTGCAACATGCTGTACGGCTTCTGTGAATGTCAGCAGATAAGCCTCCTTATGGCACAGATCTGCTCATTCCCACAGTTTTTACTTTATGTTGGCAGTAGATTACTCAGAGTTTCAGGGTTTGTCCAATGGGCTTTAAGCCCAGCACACACAGCCAATAACGAATTTGTTACCTAAACCCAACAGACTATACGAGATGGTCCAGATGTTCTTCTTAGCTCAAACATCTGATGCTTAAGACAGGAGAGGAGGTTCTGCATTTTATCACACCTGTGTCACTTGTTACATTTATTTATTTCACATGGCAGGTTGGTTGAATTTTGATATAGGCCTATGTATAGAGGTCACTAATTATGATATAATGACAATGAAATGGTAATATTTATTCATAAGCTAGTAAAAAGAAGTGGTTATGAATTGACAAGAGCTCCAAAAGAAAAGCACTTTATTCAAATTATATTTTCCACGGCAAATAACCTATTTGTTAACTGGTCTCTACTGAATAAAATTCTGTAATATTATAAATACAATTGTGCTAAAGAGCATCTAATCCATTAGGTTGTCACACCATGCTCCCAACATTGACAGGGCCTTAGAAGGACTTGGGGAGATGGAAGCCTAGACTCCAGGGCTCCACCCTTACTTCAGCCAGATCAGTTAGACTCTACTTTTTATACATATTCATTGATTTGACATATTGGTCCTCAGTTTTTCACCAAATACTAAGAATTCTAAGGCTAACTACTAATAGTCCAACTTCCTCATTTTACAGATAAGTAAAGAGTTTACAGAAAATAAGTTCTCTTTATAAGATTAAATAGTGCAGAAAGGGAAAACTTGGATTAAAGCTCAGTCCTTCTAATTCTCTATCTAGTACTCTGCTTGGCATGATGTTGCCTTCTCAATGTTAAAACATCAAAAGCCCCTACCCTAGACCCAGGTGAGTGTGTTCAGGAGTTTGGGATTAACAGATACACATTACTATACATAAAACAGATCAACAACAGGGACCTACTGCATAGCACAGGGACACAGGGAGCTACATTCCATATCTTGTAATAACCTATAATAGAAAAGAATCTGACAAAAATATATATATACATGCACATGTATAACGGAATCACTTTGCTATACACCTGAAACTAACACATTGTAAATCAACTGTACGTTAATTTTTAAAAATTGGTGGCAAGTCAGCATCAGTGTATTTTAGAAAGAAATGCAGTTTTGATGCCAGTTTAAGTATCAATTGGGAATTACACTAGCAAAGATATGCTTAAGTATACACATTAGGTTAATAATGTAATGCATATGCAAATTTTAGATATAAATAAATGGGATATGCTCAAGCCACATAGGAGAATCAGTTCCATTGTGTCATAATCATTGATATGAGTAAATGTAAACTTCCTATTACATGATTACAAAGTATAAATTATGAAATGTTTTTACTTAACATATTTTAATTTATTTTTTACAAATGCTTTTGATTTTATTTATTTTAACATCTTTATTGGAGTATAATTGCTTTATAAATGCTTTTTAATTTGCTTAGTAATAATTTCTTCGAAGGTAGTGAGAAGACAGATTTTATTCTCGTTCCAAATAACCACAAATTCTTAATTTATAGTGGAGGCATTTTACTTATTTTATTATTTTCAAGAATATTTCCTAATGACCTACATTCACATTCATTGTATGCACATGACAAATTTGTCACATCATGCATTTAACCCAGGACACAACTTTAAAATCTGAGAGTATCAAAGTGAATAAAAACTTTCATGAAGAATGTAAGATTTGAGGGATGCGCTCAGTGGAAAAGAAGAATGACTTGAAGGCTGCTTTGGCTAGGTTGACATAAAATAAAATAAAAAAATATAATGCCAAGTGCATCAGTTATCTATTGCTGTGCAGGAAAATGTCCTCCCATTTACCAGCTTAAAGCAACAAACATTTGTTTTCTCATACAGTCTCTGAGAATCAGGAATCAGGGAGTAGCTTAGCTGGGTACCTCTGGCTCAGAATCTCTCATGAGAGAGTCAGTCCAAAAATAAGCCAGGCATGCGCCGTCCAAAGGAGTGCTGAGGACCCAGTTTCAGCTACTAATGTCTGTTGGCAGGACGCTTTAGTGCCTTTCCACAAGGCATCTCACACATGGCAGGTGGCTCCCCATGCACACCCTCCCTAGCAAGGGATGAGAGAGACAGAGAATAGAGGATGCACTTCTACCTTTTTTTTTTTTTTTTCTGGGTAACACAGACCAACCCTGGTACAATATGCAAAGTGTGAATATCAGGAGGCAGGACCATCAGCAACTGGCTGCCACGACACGTGAAAAATTAACATACTGACACATCCAATTTTGATCACCTGAAAGATGTGCCTGGCTGGGGTTAAACTGGAAGGAAGGATTAAAACAACCTAGATGCTCTGTACTGAATTGTGTCTCTCCACCCCCCTCCACACACAACTTGCCCAAGTTCTTATGCTGAAGCCCTAACCCCCAATGGGATGGTATTTAGAGATGGAGCCTTTGGGAGGCAATTTGTTTAGATGGGGTCATAAGGGTGAGGTCTCCATGATGGCATTAGTCATGAGACCTTGTGATAAGAGACCAGAGAGTTTGCTCTCTCCTCCACGTGAGGATACGGTGAGAAAATGGTCATCTGCAAGCCTGGGAGACAGCTTTCGCCAGGAACCAAAATGACACACACCTTGATCTTGGACTTCCTAGCCCCCAGAGCAGTGAGAAATAAATACGTCTTGTTTAAGCCACCCAGTCTGTGGTATTCTTTTCTTTTTATAATGGCAGCCCCAGCTAAGACACTAAATAATCAACAAAGTCCTGATGTTGAGACCGAATGGCTAAGCCATGAAAGAGCTTTTGAGGCATGGAATTAGACAAACCCGACTTAAATCTCAGCTCTACCATTTACAGTAGAGATATTAAGGACTCAGAGCTCAAGTTTCTTTATTATAAAATTGAGATTAGCAATGCACACTTTAGAGCTGGTGAAGATTAAATGAGATGAGGTGCGCATCAGGGTTCCTAACATAGAGTGAGCACAAATATTAAGTAATATGCCAAGTAAGCTGAAGCATACTCTAATTATTTTGGTCCCCAGTAGTGCCAACTATGTTTCTTATAGCCGTAGCTACAGAAAGAATATGCATTTAAATTATGTCTCTCTTCCTAGCAACCTCTGTGAAAATAATCATGCACAGCTATCAGATGCTTAATATGACAGCAATTGTACTAAAAGAATTTTGCAATTTTCTGCGTACTGCTTAAGCTCCAGGAATTGCTTTCTTTTGTCAAAAGAAAATTTGTGACTCTTCTGCAGAACTGGAAGTATATTTCAGTGAATGCTCTGTGTGCATTCTCACTGCATGATTATATTGTTAATAGAGCCCTATCTCCATTTAATAAATTGATTATTTTATGTTTTCAACTACCAGTAGTCACTTAAAATTTCACTGGAAGATACCTAAGAAATAGTTTCCTTATGAGTTGAATTGCAGCTTTCTCTCTTTCAGAAAAGTGTTAGGTGATGGAGTGAGGAGAGAAAAACAAATAGGAGCCTGAATGTAACTTTTTTTTCTTTAACTGAAGTATATGACTCAAAGAAAATCTCTCTCTGTCTGACATAATTCCATATATATTTCAGCTTCAAAGTGGTTATCATGCAAATCTGATAAAAAAACTATATCATTATCAGAGAAATGGCACAGGCCAAATGATATTTTAGCCTTCAAATTAAATACATAGAGTGATTTAATACTTTCTAGTAAGTTTTTTCTTCTAGGAAAAGAAAAAAATGAAGTATAATGATTAGCTAAAATGAGAAATACTGCAAATTAATATGTTATCTGTTGTCTTTTTTAGAAGGAAATGAGTCAAATTCAAATTTCCCTTTTATTTAAACAGGGTTTCGTTTGACCTTCGTGAAGTTGTTACTCGGTATCACTACATAAGAAGAGTGAAATAGAGCAAATGGCTCATAGAGACATGGAAGATGCTCTCCAGGGTTAAAAGAAGATGGCCAGTTAACCAACAGGATATTACTTTTACAATTGTAGCCTAATTTTAAAAAATGGATTCCTAACGACTTCAGTCGATATAAATGCAAGTACACAGAGTACTTTAACAGAGACTTCCTAGAAGTAGTGATATTAAAGGAGATTAAAGGAAGGTAGAAAGAAAAATCAAACATTAATTAATTAATTAATTAATTTTTGCGGTACGCGGGCCTCTCACTGTTGCGGCCTCTCCCGTTGTGGAGCACAGGCTCCGGACGCGTAGGCTCAGCGGCCATGGCTCACGGGCCCAACCGCTCCGCGGCATGTGGGATCTTCCCGGAACCGGGGCACGAACCCGTGTCCCTTGCATCGGCAGGCAGACTCTCAACCACTGCGCCACCAGGGAAGCCCAAACATTAATGTTTGATGTCATTGTACATATTGACAAAGCATCAGCTTCAATAGGCATACCTGTTGAGAATCTTTCAAATAATGAAGACAGAAGCAAATCAAAGAGCTCAAGCATCACTAAAGTTCCAAGACTGCCAGAAATCAAACATTTGTTTTGGTTTCTCTTCACTGAACATGATACTTGAGAAAATCAGGCTTACTCCCAATTATTCCTTGTATAGGAACAAGTTCAATTAGAATGTAGAACTCCCAAAGCAGGATAATAGTACCTACAATAGTGCCCAGCACAGAGCTGACAATTAATTAATATTCGTTGACTGACTGATATAACAAAAGAACAAATCTACCCAAATTATCCCTCCTTAGAAAAACATGAGGTCAGCTTAGTATTTATATCTAAATTAAGTTCTTAGCCACTCCCACCTTCATGACCAAAGAAACTCAGGCCCCGTCTTCCACCTGAAATGCTAAGGAATATGTCACATATGTTTCAGATCAGTCTGACCTACTTACATAGGCCACTGTGCTTCCTTGCTCTCCCCAGGGGAGGGCAGCTGCTGCCCCACATCCGGACCTCACTGCTCAGGTCAAACTCCCTTGCTCTGCCCTGCTGCCTGCAGCTTTCATTACACACAGCCGACCTCTGCACTGCTCTGGGCTCCACTGCTGCGGCCCAACCACATGCTTGCTGTCACCTTACTTAGACATGTTCTCACACTCCTGCCCCTTAGTGCCTGGTGTTGTAACTTGTTCTGTGAAATAGGAAAATAGGACTCCCTTCTCTGCATTCTGCAGTGGGAGGGGTTTTCACAGCGTAGGCCACTGGGTCTCATTCAGTTCTCCATTTTACAGAGAACAAAACCCCAAATCTTCCAGCGGTTTACAAGACCCTTTGTGATTTGGCTGGTCCCTGGATATCTTTCCAACGTCATTTTTGTACTCCTCTCTCACGCCACTCCAGCTACACCAGTCAGCTGTCCCTTCATCCTGGACTACGCACCTTTAAATAGATCTGCTTGACCCAGGTCACTGTATTGTGCTCCCTTTTGAGGTTTCTTAATAGGATTTGTGCTGCCTGGGATTATCTTTTATAGTTCTTTATTTTGTTTATTTTCTATATTCCTGGGGAAAAATAGACAACTATTAGGGCAAGATTTTGTTTGATTATCAGTCTATTTTCCCACTTGATCAGTGGTACAAGAATAGTCAGTCAATAAATAAATAAATAGGTAAGCAGGTAGATAAGTAGACAGATAGATAGATGATAGATAAATGCTACTAATGCATCCTAATCTCATGCAAATAAGTGGATGCAAACAGATCCTGTGGTGTGGAGGGAGGAGGTCTTATACTTAAGTACTGTACGATACTCTTCCAAATCGTATTCAGTACAGCCTGGACACTACATACTTAAAACTGAACAACATCTCTAGTGATAAATTTAAGATGCTGGATATGTTTTCGATTTTATCACTAACAGCAGGCTGAGTCACTAATGTGGACAAATTCCCATTCTCCTATGTTCCCCAGATCCCTTTTACATTAATCGATTTTTTTTTCCTTTTGTAAATGGAGGAAAAAGGAGGAATTCTGTTAGGGCCTGAATCTGAAAGGACCAATGCATGCAGAGACAAAGCATGTAATCCTGGTTTCAACCGTATGAACTAAATGACTAATTTCAGAAGTTGGAAACTGATGGCCTACTGGACCTAAATCAAGCTTGCTGGCATTTTTTATTTTGGCATACATTATTTTTAAAAAATAATAATGATGTAAAATGATATATAAGTATATACAATTAAATAATATAATATACATTTTGTATATATACTTGTGTATGTATATATAATTTTTGTGCTTATAGGCACACCTCAGAGATAGTGCGGGTTTGGTTCCCAACCACTGAAATAAATCCAGTATCACAATAAAGTAAGTCACAGGGAGTTTTTTTGTTTCCCAGTGCATATTAAAGTTATGTTTATACTACACTGGAGTCTATTAAGTATGTAGCAGCATTATGTCTAAAACAATGTATATACCTTAATTAAGAAATACTTTATTGCTAAAAAATGCTAACCGTCATCCAAGCCTTCAGTGAGTTGTAAACCTTTTGCAATAACAACAAAAATCACTGATCAAGATCACCGTAACAAATAAAATAATAATTTTTAAACATTTGAAATATTGCAAGAATTATCAAAATGTGGCACAGGGACACAAAATGAGCAAATGCTGTTGGAAAAATGGCACTGATAGACGTGCTCAATGCAGGGGGTTGCCACAAACCTTCAATTTGTAAAAAACACAATAAATATCTGCAAAATGAAATAAATTGAAGTGAAATAAAACAAGGTATGCTGTGTGTGTATGTGTATCTGTGTATGTCTCTGTGTGTCCGTGTGTGTATTAGTTGCTATATCTAAAAAGTTATGGCATTTCCCATAAAAATCTGAATATCCAGCTTTCCTTGATAGTTCTGGCCAACACTGGGTATAAACTTCCATGTGATAATTATCAGATGAAATTGAGGAGCGGGTGTGTCCCTTAGACAGGATAAGCTTTGCCTGGCTCACCAGAGGCAAGTCGTCGCTTTTTGTTTTTCACTGGCTCTAATTCATGCATCTATATTACTGTATTGGCTCATTAGGCATTTAAGTTTGCTATCCATTTTGAAGTCAATTTGGTTAGATCAGATAGTGTTTGGCTAAAACCTTTTGATTGAACTGACTGCATTTTCTTTTTTAGTTATTTTAATTTATTTTTCAAATGCTAGTTTAATTTGATAGCCTCAAGTTTTCATGTGATTATTAAAGAATTTTCTATGTGCATTCCAATTTACATATTCAATTGTATATTTAGAAAACAAAAATTTCTGGTTATTTTTGCTGACTTAGTTGACTTTTATAGTAACACGCAATTTTTGGTTTCAAAAGTTGGTGAAATATTTTTCATTCCTGTCATGTTAAATGTAATATTCTAAAATATATTACATAACTATCTGATAAGCAAGATTTTTTGTATTATGTTGTATATGCAACTGTAGTATGTCCCATGAAGTATAGCATGGGACATTATGCTAGACTGGGCTGAACTTGCATTAATTCCATAGTCAAGAATTAATTTTTAGAATAAATTTCAGATACTTTCCCCATTTCTCTTGCCGTTGAACTCTCTTGCATCAAATTAGTGGGAAATAAGTGAAAAAATGAGCTATATAAAGGCTGTGATTAGTTGTGTCCTATTAATATTGATGAAATTGGTTACAGGTGTTTGGTTGATTGGTTGTTTATTTCATATCCCTTCTCCCAACTTTGCTCTGGATTCTCTAAAGAAATGTAATTTCACAAATGAAAGATTCATAGAGAGAGGATGAGTTAACTTATGATCTAGTATCTCTTTTATCTCTAAATAAAGAGATAAGCATTTTAAGCCACTGTAAGTTCAATTTTCCATAACTTGGCTGCAATGAAAAAAACAAACAGATGCATCACAATTATATTAAGAATGGCATTATTTTTGGTGAAGTCAAATGTGAAATATGCAGCTTCTGACTTTCTTCTGGCGACCTAAACAATCTTTTGCTCTGATCATGCTCCAAATGGAAACTGGCAAATGACTAATTATTCTAGGAGAATATTTTTGTTATAATTTTAAAGATTTTTCTTATTACAAGTAATAAAGAAAAATAGAACAAATGAGACAAGATGTTAATGGTTTGTGGAAGCAGAGCCACATTACTTCTAAGTTTCTCAATCAAGGAATTCATCAGAGTGATCTGTCAAAATGAGTGATACAAATTTATGAACTAAATTCAGCTACAGAGTAAGGGATGTACTACAAAGAAAGACACATTGCAAACAAGGAGGCTTTGCTTCCTGTTTACATAATTGAAAAGATTAAGTGTAAAAATAATGAAATCTCTTTTGTTCAATTTGGCATAATTCCATTCTCTCAGCTGCACTCTCCCTAGGTTTTTACAATATGTAAATGTGCTTTAATGCTTTCTTAATGCCTATACACTCTGTTAAATAATAAAGTGAGCTATTTGAGAAAAATGGTTATTGAAAATCAAAGTTAATTATTAATGAGTCACAATGTCCTTAATTTGTCTTACATACAAATGAATTTATTAATGGATCAAAAATAGTTTTAAAAGCATAATTTCAGGAAAAAAAGATAACCAGTGAGGATTTATATTTCACAGGAATAAAGATGAGGATGTAGAGAATGGACTTAAGGACATGGGGAGGGGAAAGGGTAAGCTAGGATGAAGTGAGAGAGTGGCATGGACATACATACACTACCAAATGTAAAATAGATAGCTAGTAGGAAGCAGCCGCATAGCACAGGGAGATCAGCTTGGTGCTTTGTGACCACCTAGAGCAGTGGGATAGGGAGGGTGACAGGGAGACGCAAGAGGGAGGAGATATGGGGATATATGTATATGTATAGCTGATTCACTTTGTTATACAGCAGAAATTTACACACCATTCTAAAGCAATCATACTCCAATAAAGATATTAGGAAAAAAAGAAAGAGATAATTAATTGGCTATCTTCTGATCAGAAAGTAATTGCCGGGGCTTCTCTGGTGGCACAGTGGTTAAGAATCCACCTGCCAATGGAGGGGACACGGGTTCGAGCCCTGGTCTGGGAAGATCCCACATGCCGTGGAGCAACTAAGCCTGTGCTCAACAGCTACTGAGCCTGCACTCTAGAGCCTGCGAGCCACAACTACTGAGCCCGCATGCCAGAACTACTGAAGCCCGCGTGCCTAGAGCACTCCACAACAAGAGAAGCCACCGCAATGAGAAGCCCGCGGACCGCAATGAAGTGTAGCCCCCGTTCGCGGCGACTAGAGAAAGCCCACGTACAGGCACAAAGACCCAATGCAGCCAAATAAGTAAATAAATAAATATGTCCTTTTTTGTAAAGAAAATAATTACCTGTAGAATTATAAGATCTTAGAATTTGATACCCAAAATTAATTCTTTTTCTTTTAAAAGTATTGATGGTTAGGATTTTTAAATTTATTTAACATGGACAGTATCTCAATTATTGACATATATTGAAATTATAGTCACCAAAATCCTATGTATTTTTCATATCCTTGACTGAGCCATGTCTGATTCCTGTATTTGTCTTTTTTCTTTTTTTTTTTTTTGATTCTTATTATAAGAACTTATGTTTGGCAACATTTAAAAAAATCCATTCTATTAGATTCAGTTCATTTTCCTATATAACAATATCTTCTTAAATATGAATCTATACCATGGTATATTAGCCATTTCTTTTTTGTTCCGTGTTGGCTGCATCTTTGGTGGCTTCAGCCAAATTATTATTGATATGCTGAAAACACCTCAGATCACATTATATGTTGAAAAGGACCAACCATATCTTGCAAGCAAGCCACTAAACATCTTCTATATTGACAATCATCTCATTAATCTGCACTTTAGTGTGTGAGAGCAGAAAACATGCACTCAGCCACTTATTAACCCATCCAATTCTATTTTTGGATTAGTCCAAATATTTTATAAATAAGATAGTCATGAAAACCTTGCAGAAAGCGCTTCTATAAACTGCATGTACCAGTTCTAATGTTTCATCTCAAAAGGAAATAGTGGACTTGTATATGTCCTTAGCAAGGTTTTCAACAAATATTTTTCTTTTCATATCTTATATATAAAAGAATAAAAATGAGAAAAAGGCTGCTCTGTTTTGACTTGCTTTCATTAAATAAACACAACCTTTTCTCAGTGCTCACAAACAATTTATTTTATAATTTAGTTCAGAGTCTTGTTTGGAATTAACATCAAACACATCAGATTGTAATTAGCAGCATCTCTCTTCATTCTCTTTTTGTCAATTCATGCATTATTTACATATACCATGGACAACCAGTGCTTTGCCCATTTTCATGGTTTATGAAAGAACCTATGCAATCCGTCCACCATTTCTTCTCCAAGATATCACCGTTTTAAGGTGTAATTCACATGGGCCAGGTGTCCAGCCCATTTGGAGTACCAAAGTATTGACTTGGAGTTCAATTTCCCTAGAGCTTATTTCTGTCTACTCAGTTTAAAATATTGATATTTCACTTCACAAAAGACATTATTAAACAAAATTGAAAGTATTCCACATTCTGTCATTTATTATCATTTATTATCATTCCATGAATCCCAAGTGAAGGGGGTATCCATTTCCTGGTCTTTGCTCCAACTTTTATTAATGTCATTAATGTTTCTCTCATTCTAAATGTTATTTACAGCTATCATTATGGGTTCAGACCATTTTCTCTAGTATTTCCGTAGGTGGTAGGAAAATAAAAGCAAGGGTTTACTTTCAGATTCTGTTTTTTCCTTTTTTTTTGTTTTTGCCCAGGCTTATGCATTACAAACTTTTTATTTCCATGCCATTTAATATTTCTAGGTATATGGTATATCTGCTTCTACTTCAAGCTCTCAAATCATTATTTTTTTTTAACGGGAGGGCTATGTACAAATTGATAGACTAGAAAAATCAACTCTAGTTCACACACAACTACAACTATTAATAACTTGTGTATATTGAGCTGAGAAATGTAACAAGAACTGTTCTATATATTTGGCACATATAAGTTCCTTCATCTACTCCAAACTCTGTGAAGTAAATATAATCATCATCCCCACGTTACAGATGAGAAAACCAAGGCATAAATAGGCTAAGTCTCTTATCCAAGGTCACACAGCTGGTAAATATGAGAGAAACAGTAGATGAATCTAACCAATCTATTTCCAGAGCTTGACCATGCTTAGCCAGTTTACAATAATACCATTTCTCATATTTAGCTCAAGATTATTTGAATGCTTCCTTTCTGATTCTTATCACTTATCACTAACCAACAAATTCTTCAATTTTGTTTGAAATAGACGCTCATCACTGCTGCTTGCTTTAGGAAATAATTTTGTCCATTAGGCAAGAATTTGTCAATATTCTGCTTTAAGGAGAGTAAGTGTGCAGTCTCCATCACCGATACCCATTCCCAGTGCTATGATGTGCCACAAATTCTCCCCCATTTAACTAGCTTAGAACCTTCTGTATGTCCCTCAAATAATATCTCTTTATTAATGTTTTCTCTATACCTCTTTATTTCAATCTTCTCTAACATACTAGATTTCCAGTAAATGGGCACCTACTTGACACATGGTCTGCTCCAATTAGGTCAAATTCTTATTAAAGAAACCCATATTTCAATCACGTATCTTAACCCACCAAATTTGATGAGTTACCATAGAATTTGTGTCATTATGCCCCTATCTACACATTAGAATATTGGAAATCCAAGGCCATGTGTTTTATTTATGGCTATCCTCAAACTATTTCCTTTAGAAGGGTCTGGTAAGCTCTATATTAAGAAAGCAATGAAAAGGAAGGGAATTTCTATTTTACTGAATCATCTGGATGTATGATTTCTTCATTCAAAGTTTTCAACAAGTCTTCATTCATACATTAATGGAAAATAGGGGCGAGTGCAAGTAAGGAGACTCCTGTCCTAGATGTAGCTCTATCACCAACTTCCTTTATGAACTTTACCAGATCTTTTGAATGTCTCCTTTAGTCATAATATATTCATAACATTGGTTATTGTATGTAAAAGTATCTTTAAGTGGTAAAGAAGCATTGTTAAGCTATGCCATTATAATTAATCAGCTCTTCATTCATAACCGAATATAGACAATTTGCTGAGCATGGTTGTGAATGAATGTCACAAAACCAATAGATGCATAAAGAATCAAATAATAATAATACCTGATTGCATATACTAATTTTTTTTTTTTTGGCCACGCAGCATGCGGAATCTTAGTTACCCGACCAGGGATCAAACCCATGCCCCCTGCGGTGGAAGTGGGGAGTCCTAACAACTGGACCACCAGGGAATTCTCGCATATACTAAATATTAGATACCTGGTAGAAGTTATAACTCTGTACTGTAATAGGTTCTTATAAAAAAATGTTGGTAGAAATATACCCATGAACATATTGTTACTTACTAGATGAGAAATAAAAGATCTTAATGAGACTATAGCTCAGCAAAAGAAACCAGCTATCTTAAACAACAGCTGGTGATGATAAAGATATGTTTTCTTTCCTTTGGAAGAAACAGAGCTGGTTTCAAAGACATCTAGTGAAAATGGCCAATGACCTCAATAGTAGAAACAAAGCCTAAAGGAGAAAAGGCTATCCATCTTTATTGTATTAACTATTTGGTTCCTAATCTTCTACTTCTGTCTTTTAGTTTTTATTCTTATGTAAAATAACGGGTTTATCTTCCCCTTTCTCTTTCAAATTTTGTTGTCATTTAATTCTTATAGAACACTAAATTTGTTCACCCAATGCATTATGATACAAATTAAATGATAGAGAAATACATTAGGAGACATTAGAACATGTCCTTCTCATAAATTTTCAGATATAAATGGTGTCCAGACCTATCGTTTATAAGGTTTTTGTGTTTATATATTTCATTGTATAAAAATAAATACATGGAATCTTTTTCATCATTTTCTAAAGAGCTATTTTTTAAAAAGTTCTGATCTTCTGGTTAAATAATAATGAAAACTTATAGACAAATTATAACGTCAACGAGTGAAATGGAAAGTTACCCTCAGGAGAACGACTTGTATAATTGTTATAGAATAATACAAACTTTAATTTGATTTACTGATTACATGCCTATGCCAAATTTCTGTTTTTTTCTTCTTCCTTAATAATTGATAACCTAGTTGAGAGCAGAATTACAAAAGTGCGAGACAGAATGTAATGATTTAATAGAGCATTAATGCTTTAGTTTTAGTTTGGGAGTAGTGGAGAGCTAGTAATGGGTACTGCCTGAAATGGTATTTTTCCCAATCATGTTATAATTTTATTTAACTAAATATTTTTTAAAAATATGAATCAATAGCTTACCTTAGAACAAATACATTTTTAAAAAAATCACCTAAAGGATGAAAACATAGTTTACTTACTCCTAACTTAAATGGTCAAACTGAATAATGTCCTCATTTTAATACAACTGAAATTAAAGAATTTTTTTTTTTAATTTTTATACTGGAAGGCCTTTCCAAACATGCAGGAATCATGATCTTAGATTACCACATTGACCACAAAGGCAAAGGCTAGCTGAAAATGCTCTGTGTATGTAAGTCAATTGCTTTGGTGGATACTGTAAATAGATATTACAATTAATATTTATTTCTATCATTAGAATACATTTAGAGAAAAATTTTGTTGGCTTTATGATATGCCCCGGAAGATGCTATTGGAGTATAGAGACTATATGGGGGTTCACTGTTATATATCTTTTTATAAATTACAAAGATGTGGTGGAGGTGAACTCTCAATTTTCCTATGTAATTTTTTCATCATTATCAAGCTTATACAATTAGAATAAACGGTTACAGTCCACAGATGAATGTGCTCACAACTCTAGGCATGGAATGAGTCAGCAGGTTGTACAGCAGAATCAGGTGCTAATTAACTCTTGCTTAGGTAGAGCTATGTTTCTGAGGCACCTGGCTGGTAATACTAGAAGAGTATTTAAATGCTGGTCACACTATACCCATCTCTATATTCTCAAAGCATAAAGAAGACCAGCCAATGATTCTAGTACATATTCTTAATATCTTATTTGATAAATTGCCTATACTCTTTGGCACATTGTAAATATATATATAAAATAACTGAAATAAAATAAAGGTTCACAAGCCAAATTCAATTTTTCATAGCGATTACTCATTTCCAGAATATATTGCATCTTTAAAAACTACTCAGAAATAATGGAGTATATAATGGGACTATGAAAATGTTTATGCTAAGATTCAGATAATGTTCCCACTGTTGTTTTCTTATATCCCTCACTTATTACATGGCTTTCTTCATGTCATGTGATACCTAAGTAAAGGAGAAATTCAGAATAAACGGGAAGTTAAAATTTCTTTTCTTTGCCAGATTTTCAGTTTTATGAAAGTAGTAAAATGAGAAACCTTAAAAACAAACATACACATACAAAACGCAATGAGTTTTTCAAATATTTTCATATATATTCCAAGTTCTTCCACTGGTACAATCAATTTATAGTTGTTTTCTGTAAACATGAATTGACAATTTATAATGGATGAAGGTCTTTGGGGCACATGAAGTAAAATGTTATGGTAGGTTCAGCATTAATTCAGGGGAAAAACTGATTTCATCATCAGTTCCCATACTGTCTGCTTCTGGCTTTATGTAAATCTAATAACAATTCTCTGGGTCAGGCTATTCATTTGCAAGATGGGAATGAATGTGTTTTCCTTTTATTTAGCATAGACACGATAATGTGTTACATGTACCATTATATTACATCTGTGAAAGTCTCCACAAAATTCATATATATTATATATATATATAATATATATATGGAGATGGGGAGCGAAGTCTAGTAAATTAATCTTCCTGGAGAAAATATTGAACTGTAAGATATTTTGTTTCTTTTCCAATTTTAGTTGGTGCCACTTGTTAGATAAAGTAATGTCATGAATGGAGCTTGGTCTAGCCATTGGTTGCTTAAAATTTAAAAGCTAGTCTATATAAGAAAACTAATTTTAGAACTTATGGATTGGTCTTGTTATCACTGAAGCATCTTACTATAGTCATAGCTAATATATAATTTAAGTAATATCCTTTATCCTTCTCTATTATGGAACTATAATTCATGTTAGAGGTTTGTTGAAATGTACATTTCATTTGAAAACAAAATGTCAGATTATGATTTATTTCCATATGTTGATTCCCCTAAAAGAATACAGGTCTGACAAGCAAGAAGACACCATGTGAATTGTTTCACTTTTGTGAAGAGGTTGTGTTTCTATCTAATAGAGAAGAGTCACCAGGCTGGCTTTCCTAATAGGCAGAAACAGGACAACAAAGGAGAAACACAGCAGTCAGCAGTCTGCTGACCTACTTTGTTATTATAACTCATCAGAGCTATGAATGCACTTTTTTTCTCAGTAAAGCTACACAGTGACTTGTCAGCAAATTAATTACATCTTGTTAGGGCTTTAAAACATTCTGTTAAGGCAACACATTGTACTCAGAAAAAAAAAAATCAGTAATATAATACTATAATTTGTAATGTATAGAATTCAAATCTGAAATACATTGCTAGACCTCAAGAGAGGAGAAATATATTTTTAATTAAGAGATATCTAGTTTCATGTCTTAATTATATTATCTCAGTTGTATTATTTCAATCAGTCATTATCTAATTAGTTTATGGGCTTTGTAAAACAAAAAGTGAATCTATTTTAATTTTATCTTTATGCATTTGCTAGAATATCAATAGATAATAATATAGTCATCCTAAGTTTCAGTATTCTACTTGTATATGGGGAATTGCATATGAATAATATGTATTCCTTTATTTTTTTCCAAATCATTCACTTAAAACCAATAAACAGCTCTTTTTACTCTAGCCCCCCAGCACACGTTTATTTTGACTGTTACAGTTTTTGAGCTAAAAGTGACTGGAGTCTCAATCCCCACTCTTTGTCGAAGGTTCCTGATTGAAAACCAGTTGACAGTAATGGAAATACAAGTCTCCCTATTTTGTGTCTCCACATCCCTTGGTTTATACCCCCTATAGTCTTTAATCTCAATCCACATAAGGCTGCCACTAGCACACTGTTATGTGAGTTTAAAAAAAAAAAAAAAGCACTCTCTGGGTGGCTAAATTAGGGAGGGAAAAATTGGAAGAATGGCCACATTTTCAAGTGTACCTGTCTTGGCAAGCAGAAAGAGGGCAATATTTCCTTAGCACTTGTCTCCTTGCTCTTTGGGCAGTGCATACATTACAGAGGCCACAATTCAAATTTATATTAATGACTTCTGTACATAATTTTCTATTCATTTAGATTAGAAAATCTAATTATCTAATTTCTGTATAGTTTTCAGCACCTAGGAAGAAGTACTATGAACAAAAGCTCTTTAGAATGTAAGCACTCTGATGGCAGGGACTTTGTGTCATTCTCTACTGCTTGTTCAGTGCCTACAACAATGCCTGGCACAAAGCAGGTACTCAATAAGATTGCTTAAGTGAAAGAGTAAATAATATACCCTCATTTCATAGCTGAAGTACAGTAAAGTTAATCGATTTGCCTAAAATCACAGAGGTTGCAGTGGTAGACGCAATTCTGGAATGTGTCTCTATAAATTCAATTCTGCCAGTTTTTTTCCCTCTCTATTCTGCTGTCTAGGAGAGCCAAGATAAGCTATATTATGTTGTGGTTTACACATTAAAAGACATGCCTCTGGAGAGGAAAAAGATAACTGGAGGACTGCATGGCAGCTCTTCACTGCTTAGACTTACAAGTAAAATATGATACTGTCACTCAGAGCCCACTGACCATCACTATCACAGGGCCCCATCCAACTGGAAGGGAGCTAGAAAATGTGCATAGTGTGTGGCCTCTTGTTTATTAGTAAGTGTCCCTGACATGTTGCCTCAAATGAAAATAAAATTGCACAGTAATCTAGATTTTTCAATCAAATCTCTTATTTTCTCCACATAGGTTTTATTAATTAGACTCTTCCAGACGTTTTATATCTTTTATTTCCTCTGATAGTCTTAGTTAGTATTGTTCATACATCTTAACGTTTTGCTGGAAAATATTGTTATTTATATAGAAATGAAAGGCTCGAGAAGCTCACTGATTTGGATTTCATGAATTTTGAGTACGTTATATTGCTCTCAAGTTGGTCAAGTGATTACATATCTTTGAAGAAATAATTTGATGTACAAATCATTATAACACAAATTATCCAAGGAACAACATTTAAAATGCATGATAGAATAACTCCTTTACACATAATTTTCAAATGCTGCTGTTAATTACCCATTCTGTTATAAATAATTAATATTTATTTAGTAATATGTGCAAGATTGGTACAGGACATGTGGGGTACGCAGATACTTATAAGGCACATTGCTTGACCTCTAGAATGTCATCTCTCAAGATGAAATAATGCATAGATTCCCTCAAATAACAAGAAAATAAAACATTATAAGGAATGATCTTTGAGTTGGCTTAAATCATTTTGAGGATGATATAACTCAAATAAACACAACTATAAAACTAGATATAAGTTTCTTATCCTTATAGTTCTTGTAAAGCTGAAACAGACATAAATTTACAAACAAAATATTAACAAAAATAAATTAATAAACACATCTCAATTTAAATCTACTGTGATGGATGATGTTTTGTTTTGTTTTGTTTGCTGAAACCAAATAATTGTATACAAGGTAAATATAGTGCTGATTATTATAGAACTAGTTTTTCTAGAGTATGTAGTTTAACATACAAATTATGTACTATGTAATGAATGACTTAGTTTTCAAACCTATTTCTCCATTTTGCCTATGGTGAAAAATTTGTACAACGTCTAATATCATGTCATTAAGCCTTCATTTGGTATAAATGGATCATGTATTTATTAAGCCCATATGCCAGAATTATTTTATACAGCACCTCATGGCACAATGCACTTCAACCACAAAGGTAAATCCAGATGCTGTATTTAGGTTGATACTAAATTCATAATATGCTTACATTGAAACATTTCAAACTATGGCCAACATGTATCCAAATATTTACCAGATTGCTGGGAGAAACCCTGTAGACTCCCTGACAGTAAACCTGAAGATTTCAATTAGAGAAGCATTGCTCTAGGAATGTATTATTTAGCTGCAAATCCTTCTTTATTCTGTAAAGTCATTCCCTAAATTATGTCAAGATTAATATGCAAGTTCAGATGCATTGTATTTTTTATTTTCTTAGTTAGATTCTCAAATGAGTATTTTATAATATTTTATAATTTAAACCAAAAACCCATTGCCTCTGATCCTTTTAATTATCAACTGTTACAATTTTAGTGTGTGTGATACACCTAAAACATAGTCACAAAATACCATGGGAATGACAAGATTTTCAAAATTAATCTTATTAAACATTATCTGGCAAATCCAAGATTTTCATTCAGACAGAAATCTATAATTCAAACATTTCTTGAATGAAACAAAAGCAAATATTACAAATGCAGAGCAAGATTAATTCCTATTCAGGTTGCATTTTGCAAGTCAGTATCTCTTACCTCTTCAGTGCAAGTAGCCCATCATGGTTAGTGATTGACTTTTTTTTAAATTAATTTTTATTGAAGTATAGTTGCTTTACAATGTTGTGTTAGCTTCTACTGCACAGCAAAATGAATCAGTCATATATAAATGGAGGGACTGACTTTTAAAAAACAGCATTTAAGCAATGATTTTAGTGGAATTTATAAGGACTGGAAAGGAATTAGCTAAGAAGAATTGAGCTTCCTTCTATGGAATAAAATGCAGATTAGAAATAGTTAATATAACAATAAATATATTGAACAAATTACCAGTTAGTGATATAGTATAGTTATGGCAATGCCTCTGAATTTCTCATCTTAGGGCATATATGGATAACTAGCTAGTAATGTATAAATGTAGATAAGGATATAAATACAAATGTAAACATTATTAAGGAGGATTTAAATATATATAGAGATAAGGGTATAGATATACATGCAAATGTGTTTAAGAAAGATTTAAAATGTATATATATGAAAATAAGAATATAGATATAAATGCAAAAGTGGTTAAGGAGGATTCAAAATAGTATTTAAAAATATAAATCATTTAAGAGCATGATATGGAAAAGAAGGAAGGCATAAGGAATTCGCTGCACACTCTACCTAATCATTATCTTAAATCATTTAGTACCAAAGTCAAATGTTAAAGCACAATTGTCAAGCCCAGACCCCAAAATGACTAGCATCAATCATGTCCTGCATCCACCCTGATCTGGCTTCCCAATTTTGGCCTTCCCAATATGATTTTCTTTTTCTACATCTACGTCTCATATCAGTCTTGCCACTTTTTAGTGTCAAAGCTCAAATGCTGATTTTCAAGTGACTTTTTACTATAATTGGTGTGCTGTGACTACAAGTTTCTTTTTTTGTAACTACTTTCTTAAACTGTTTTCTATAATCTGTGCAACATAAGGTATTCTAACGTAGTTTAGAACAGAAATTATAGAGCCAGATAGATATGCATTCTAATCTTGATTCTATAATCTACTACATGTGTGACACTGAACAATTAGTTTAACCTCTAAAAATCTGAGTTTTCTGAACTGCAAAATGGAGGAGAATAGTGCATACCTCATTTTTCTGCTGTGAGGACCAAATAAGATAGCCTTTTTCAAAGCACTGGGGTTTGTATACAGTAAGCATGATATGTAAATATAGAGTGCTTTTTTCTTATATTGGATATTCATTTCTCCTTTAAAACCCTCTTTGTATGTAAATACACTTTTCTCTGTTTTGTTGTGATGGATGGAAGTTTTTTGAGAATTCAATAACTTTAGGATAGAAAATAATATTTTCAAGGTCAAAAGATATTATTGAGATTCTCTATTGATTAAAAATTGTCTTTTTTATGGTTATTATCTCCTTTATATCACTAATATTCACAATATAGAAGAATTTCTGGTCCTTATAGTTGAATGTAAGACTTAACTCTTTCCTATTCTCTACGCTAGAGTTAGACATGGAAATAATATTAAATAAATGTGAAAGAAAATAGGAGCCAATTTCCTAAGTAAAACTGCAGCCAAAAAGAAAAAAACCCAAGAAGCAAATTGCAAATTCAGGAAAGGTATTTTGTTCAACATCAGAATATAGCAAAGGTTTGACTATGTTAGATTAAAAACAAACACAGACGCAAATGGGCACATATAGAGGCATTTAAAGAAAAATGAGCAAGACATTAAAATTTTTCTTCATTAAATGTGTTTACCACTACACATATTAACTAGTATATTTCCTAATATTATAATTATACAATTATATGCCATTTATGGATACCTAATAACAATTCCTTTACTCTTTCAATAATGACAATTGCTATTTTTTAAAAGATACATAGAGAAAATTTAAAATAATAATTATTTGCAAATTTAAATATTAGTTGGTGCCAATGATGAATCATCTTTTGGCAGCGGTGTTAGTGTTTTTTATAACTATTCACTCAGTCAGCAGTGAGTTTATAAGAGCCGTTGTTTTTTCCTCATCCCCAAATATCTTAGTACTGTCTTTATGTTTGCTTCTTCAGTGATAAGAAAAGTGACAGATCTATAATCAATGAGACTACACAGATTTGAAAAGTGAGTTGATCAAACTCCTTGGTTTGTATTTTAGATACAGAAAGTTCCATAAAGAACATTTCTCAAACTTTTGATGATAAGTGACTAGGTTACAACAAATTACTATGTTTGGCAAAGTTGTAGGCAGTGGAGATAAAATATAGAACAAAATCCAGACAAATTCTTTGACTGAATGGCACTTATGCTCCGGTGTGGGGAACACAGAAAAATATAAATAACAAATAAGTGTGTGTGTGTGCATGCCCATGTGCGTGTGAGTTGCTAAATTCTTTTCAGATAAAATATAAACAAATTGGGTAATATATTAGGGTGGTTAGGGAAGGCTTCTGTGAGGCAGTGACATTTAAGCAGATATGAATGAAATGAAGGAGAGATCCAGGTGAATACTGGGCCTCAAAGAAAGGAGTGAAAGGAATAAAGAATGGAGGAAAGGAGGGAGGGAGGAAGGGAGAAAAATACGTAGGCAAGAAGAGACAAAAGGGAGAAAAAAAGACATTCTTCTCAACGTGCTATAAACCCCTCTTGCCTTCAGACACAAAGCCTGAGCTTCATTGGTTAGGAGACAAAAATGTATATTCTTAAGATGTCTATGTCATTTTTACAATAACAATCTATGAAATTAATAATAGAACAGTCCGGAAAAGAAGAGGGTGTTCGATTTATGCCAAAGTTAAAATTCTGTGAAAGTCTCATAAAATTTACCACCTATAAAATGTGAAACATAAGAGAAGGCTATTCTGATGTGCAGTTAACTTAAATAACTTTTTATTAAATATAAGGTAATTAAAATGTAATGCAAGAAGAAAATATGAGAACTTAAAGAGCGAACAAATATCTGTGAATATATATATTAAAAATATTCACGGGCTTCCCTGGTGGCGCAGTGGTTGAGAATCTGCCTGCTAATGCAGGGGACACGGGTTCGAGCCCTAGTCTGGGAGGATCCCACATGCCGCGGAGCAACTAGGCCCGTGAGCCACAACTACTGAGCCTGTGTGTCTGGAGCTTGTGCTCCGCAACAAGAGAGGCCGCGACAGTGAGACGCCCGCGCACCGCGATGAAGAGTGGCCCCTGCTTGCCACAACTAGAGAAAGCCCTCGCACAGAAACGAAGACCCAACACAGCCAAAAATAAATAAATAAATTTTTTTAAAAAAAAAATTCACAATTGTTTCAATTCCTTTGTGACTGTTGCACTATGTATATCCAAATGAATGCTCTTAAAATTAAATGTGAATATAAGTACACTTAACTATGTAAATCAATTTTCTATTTCACAGACATTTTTATATTTACATGTCTTTTATGGTAAAGTTTAAAGGCTATCTTTCCCATGATGTTTTCTCTAGAAGGAAGTACTATCTGAAATATCATTGCATGTCATACATATCTCATTTGCATTTACACTGATGTAACATGTCTGCATGTTTACAATGCCTAGAATTGCATGTCTTGAACACAGTAAATGCTAAAATCATGTTGAAAGAAAGAAGTTATTCTGAGCAGTAGGCATTTTTAAAAGAATGTTGTACAATACTATGACTATATGTGTGTGTACCTTTGAAATAAAATATGTCTCAATATACACAGAGTAAGATATCTAAAAAATAGAGGCTGTAACATATACATCCCCCTGGAACATTTCATGTAAATAAACTTTAGCTGTAGAAACAGAAACATCTGATTTTATATCCACAGAAGCAAAATTAAGTTTTCTTTCACCATTTATGGGGCTAATTAGATCATTCTAACATAAATATTTAAAACTTGTTGGCAAAACGTAGAAAACACAGTGTAAAATAAGACGAATTACTTACAACCATCTCATTTAGAGACACCCAGCAATCTGGTGGAAAGTCCTGCAGCAGTGGTACCAAGAACTGAAGACAGCCATCCCAGTGGCAAAGGAGCAGCATCATGCCGATGAGGTTAAAAATCCTCACCACAGCGCTGGCGAGATCATATGTCATGTGGAAAATCTGTTGACCAAAATATAAAATCAATTCTTAGAATCAAATTTTTAAAAGTCAAGAATACTACCAATGTCGGTAGACACTGACATCATATAGTCCAAGTATCAATTTAATAAAAATACAGAAAGAACTTTTACAAATAGAAACAGAGATTGCATGTCTTTATCCTTACATTGAGGTCTGGCACTCTATGAGTATTACAACCAACTGTGGGTTCTCCATGAGGAACAGAGGTGACATGAATACATTAAATCGATGAGTCATGTTTTAAAGAACATTGGTTTTGCCAGGAGTTTTTCACTTACTGTCCTTTCAAGCATTTTAGCAAAGGTGCTTTAAAAGAAGTTAGCAAATTTGACAAATGATGGGCACACGCTTCTCTGCTTCTCATTCCTTGATAACAGATTTGTTGAGAACCAAAAAAGTAACCCAAGGACTGAAAACCATTAGCAAAAGTAGTTTAATTGCAAAACATAAAGGAAGATTGACAATTAACTGCAGTTAACTTTATAGCTATATGAGTTAGAGCTATTTCTTTTATTGTGCAGATTGAACGTGAATAGTGGCTTTTGAGATAAAAGTTCTCTGAATGGTTAAAAAACAACCGTGCAGCACATTTTAAAAATTAAAATTGTTATGTCCATTGTATTATCTGTATGCTACAGGTTTCCCTTTCCTGTGAAACTTTATTTGTATTTTCACAACATCCATTATGATAGGTTAGATTATTTCAGAAAGCACAAAAAATTGACAAATGAACATTCTCCATCAGAATTTTACAAGTGGAAACTTACATACAGCTTTATATTTATAACTTCTAATTCAGAACCTGAATCCTTTCTTTAGTAGCTCATGTGTTATATCACTTTTCCATTGCTAATACGGTTTCTGCTTATATTTCACCTAGTCTAGAATAACAAAATCCACTTGGGAGCTGATGTATAATTGTTAAAGCGCTACTGAGTTAATAAAATTAATAACTATGTATAAATACACAAAGAAACGACACCTTGAGATACTTAGGATCACATTTTGTATAATTCACCAAAAGAATGGTCTATTTTTGAAGTAATGAGGACAACATGTATTGAGAAATTAACTGAGAAACAGGAAAAAAACTCTCAAATTTAATACTTTGATTTAGAAACTATATCTTGGTAAGGAAACTTCTATAATTCTTAAGAAATGCATACTGAAGTGTGTAGAGGTAACATGACAGCACAGCTGGGTTTTGCTTTTATAAAATCAGCAAATCTATCTTTAATTAAATGTTTTTCACTTTGATATATTTCTATTAGCCATTAATTCTTTCTTTAAACAATCTTCCTTTTTGACACAGTAATCAGAGTGAGCAAAAAAAAAAAAAAATCCTTCTTTGTGGGAATGTACACACTGTTCTGAATTTTTTTGAAAGTAAGATTGGGATCCTGGATTTTAAAGTCAGCAGATCACGTATTTTGATATCAGACAGCTTATATGAGTAGCAATTTATTTTAAAGCATTAAGAATTTTATTTCCTGTAAAATATTTTTATTTTATTTTTTGTGACTTTCAAGTCTTGTTTTATATTTTTTTAAATTTTTATTGGAGTATAGTTGATTTACAATGTTGTATTAAGTTTCAGGTTATAGCAAAGTCAATCAGTTATACATATTTTTAAATTTGGTTTTGTGTTTGGCAAACCCAAAGAAAAGTCCTTTTAATGTTCTTTCCTCTGATATTTCTTGGCCACTGAATTTGAAAATAAAATAGTACCAACATTTTTATCAATAACTTTTCATGAAAAGTAACAGTAAAATACAATAAAAAAGTTTTTTACTACTAAAGTAGGGAAAGAAAATCACCATGGATTTCATTTTTTGGTTTAGTAATAGAATTCTATATTTATATCTAAGCATTTCCTGACAAAATGGACATATTGAACAATATGTCTTTTGGGTAAGTGTTACATAGTTGAGAAATAGGGTAAAACTGAAGAACGTAAACTTCTGGATCAAACAAGAAACTAATCTCCTTTCAACCTTATTATCTAAAATAAACAATATCTGAAACTGTCTGCCAATTATCTGTAAACTATAAAATATGGGCAGCAACCGGCATTCAACTATAAGATTTTAGAATGAAGTTTGGGATGTTACAGAGAATTAGGGCCCATTCTCGGTATAGCTGACTTTTATGGATTTTCTACTTTCTTTATCAGGAGTTAGATTCTTTTTGTAAGGTCTTAAGTGATTATTTACTGAAATAAGATAACATATTCTAACAGTTATTCACCAATTCCTTTAATAAAACCCTGTTATTTCTAAATTGTTTTCCAGAGAAACAGAACCACTATTTTCATAAAGGAAGTTAATGGGGTTATGAGGCCTTTCATAATATATTAGAAACACATTTTTTTGGTTTTGCTTCTATGTGATTACTGAACTCCTATTGTACAGGATAATCCCTAGAATTAAGCCTAACCTCTACCCCATTTCTATTCCTAACTTCACAATGTTACTATACTATACTCATGCTAGATTTATATACTAACTCTACTGTAGAGTGCTCACATAATTAATTTCATAAACGGTCTCCCTTTTGGGCCTTTAACATTATGTGTTCAAAAGTGATCTCACTTTCTGGAGCTATTCCAAAATCTAACATTGGAAGAGGCACAGCAAGTTGGCTATTTTGACACTGGTTAATATCAAAAGCTAATTACAAATAGTCAAATCCATGTAGCTCCATCCTGATTTATCTACCTGAAAAAAGGACATCATAGTGTATATAGTATTACTTTTGATGCATACATAAATGTGTGTAGTTGCTTGGGCCCGATTTGATTGTCTATTGAGCTCTTATAATTAATACACCCTGGAAGGCATAAGCTTCACATGTGACCAGTTGCTGAGATACTTATTTATTCATTCATTTATTTAATATTTATTATTTTTTAATTGAGATAACATTGGCTTGTAACATTATATAAGTTTCATGTTTACAACATTATATTTCTACTTCTGTATACACTACAGCATGCTTACCACCAAAAATTTGGTTTCCATCCATCACCATAAAGTCTACCCCCCTTACCCATTTTGTCCACCCCATGCTGTTTCCCCTCCAGTTACCACTACTCTGTTCTCTGTATCTAAGTGTTTGTTTTGGTTTCTTCATTTATTTTGTTTCTTTTTTGTTTATTTATTTTTTATATTCCACATAGGAGTAAAATCATATGGCATTAATCTTGCTTCATCTGACCTACTTCACTTAGCATAATATCCTCAAGGTCCATCCATGTTGTTGCAAATGGTAAGATCCCAACTTTCTTATAGCTGAGCAGTATTCCTCTGTACTTGTATACCACATCTTTTTTATCCATTCATCCATGGATGGTCACTTAGGCTGTTTCCACATCTTGGCTATTATAAATAATACTGCTTGAATATAGGGGTGCATATATCTTTTCAAAATTAGTGTTCTTGTATTCTTTGGATAAATACCCAGAAATGGGATAGTTGAATCATATGGTAGATTATTAATGGCCCTGGTAAAACCTTGCTCATGGAAGATTTGGAATGAGAAGACTGCTTCCTTATGGAGCACATACATCTGCAGATAGTCACGCTAACCAAAAAAGGAAACATCTGGTCTACTTTAAGCAAGGCCATAACTTCTTATTGTCTAAGCGTAGCTTGTAAGATAAGTCTCAGGGCAACTTTACTCAACTTCCTGATCAAGTGGCCAACATCATTGATTAATTAATTAATATTTTCAGCTTTTTTCCATCTATGAGGTAGAAATCCTAAAGTGATAAATTCCTATCTAAATCTATTATCTTAGCGCTCCTGCATGCAAACCTGACAACTCAAAAACAGCACTGTAGATGACACTCAAATTGTTCAATGAATTGTAGTTATTAATTGTTAAATCAATTGTAAGTTGTAAATTGTTAAGTAAAGTATTAAATGAATGAATGAGACTGTTGCAGGGGGTTAACAATAACAGCAAAAGTAACATTTTATGATCTTAAGAGTGGAAAGTTTTCACTTTTGTGTCTTAAACCAAGGAATTTAAAAAAGAAAAACAACTTCATTATTTTCTACCTTCCAAGTAATCTGTACTTGAAACCTGATTTGCGTGCTCAGAGTGTGGGTAACAGAAAGACCATTCTGACCCACCAGCAATATGTTTTAAGCGGTACTTACAAGAGTCAACAGAAAAAAAATAATTAAAATAAGTTTGAAAGGTAGTGCTTTAATTTTATTTTCACCAAAACTAGACTACCAAATATGTCAGTGGAAGGCACTGTGCTTTACATTCACCCAGCTCAGAACATTGTGTTTTTCATATGACTTCAAGGAGAGGAAAGAGCTGGTCACAGATACTCATTGAATTACTTTTATAATATTATAGTTCTAGAATTCTGCCCAGATGGAGTCTGATAACTCCAGATAGAATTGCTGGAAGAATTATCTGAGTAAGATAATTTGATTCCGAATCCCAAATCCTGCCCTAATATTTGCATATTTGTTCACCATAAGTATAATTTTTTGTGATATTTCTCCCAGGAGCAATATATAAACTATCCTGTTCTTAAAAGGTCGAATCCCTAACTGTGTTATATGGAGATATCCATAAATTAGCAGAGTGATTCCAAAATGCTTCCACACTCATTCTTGATAAGCTGGATTCAGGGGTCTCTCAATCTAATAACCCACCTATGAAATCGGTGAGACTTAACCAATCCTTAACTATTTGGTTTACTATGTTTTACTTAACCAAAAAATGGTCAATTTGGGCTTCCCTGGTGGCGCAGTGGTTGAGAGTCCGCCTGCCGATGCAGGGGACGTGGGTTCGTGCCCTGGTCCGGGAAGATCCCACATGCTGTGGAGCGGCTGGGCCCATGAGCCATGGTCGCTGAGCCTGCGCGTCCAGAGCCTGTGCTCTGCAACGGGAGAGGCCACAACAGTGAGAGACCCGCGTACCACAAAAAAAAAAAAAAAAAAAAGTCAATTTAAGACTTTTCATGGAATATATTGATCTGTCCTTAGTCTTTGATTTCACAGATGGGAATCTTTTATAGGTTAGGTTGCTTCTATGTCTCAGTATTGATTGAAGTCTTCAAATATGCTTTCAGAATTCTTATCGATGTAACATTAAGAAAATCAAATGGGTCAGAAATGGCTCTCTTGACACAGAACATTCTTATTTTCAAGGTATTAAAATAAGTTCAGGTTCTTTGGTTTATCCTTATGTATTTGTACCTGCATAACTTGATATATCTTTTAGATGGAGTATCTCTATGCCATGTTGACACAGAATACAAGAAAACAAACAATTAGCAACTCAGTCCGTTTCATAGCTAACATATATCCAGAATTCAATATGCAGTAGTCCTAATCAATAGTAAAATAAATATTTTAAGAGTACTTTTGCACCTTTTGCAATTCTTACCTTGAAAACTATCCAGATTATCCTACCATGTTTTAGGTAAAGTGCAGAGGTTTCATCCGGTATATGAGAGAAGAGTATTCTTCACAGTGGTCTCTTTGAACACTGATAATGACTGCACTCATTGGACCAATTTCACCAGTCCCTCCTCTATCTAGGATCTCATTCAAATGGCCAGTCCATAACTTTCAGAAAAGTCAACCAACTGGGCCTCTCATCTTTATCAGCCTGTGTCCGTAGTCAAAATGCAGTTATCTACTCCTTAGCTTCCCCTACCTATTATCAGATCCTCTTGCTGTGGAGTGCTTTTTGGAGGGTTTCTTCTTTCCACTGTCACTTCAAAAATCCTCCTACATTGTTGATTAATTCTCTTGTACCCTCAGCCTCATCATAAAATTCTTCCTCTCCTTCTCTGCTTTTCCTGAGACTTATGACTGCACGCTGTCCTCTTCCCAAAGACTCAGTTTCTCTGGTAGCTTTCTCAAACAGAGTTGATTCAATTCTTTCATACTTCATAAGCCTTAGGTTTTGATGTCAATGCCCTCATTTTCTGAGGTCCCCTTTGCCACTTTCAGACAATAATTTGTCTAGCTGTAACAGGAAAATTCCTTCTCTTCAGTGTCCATTCTATTTGGCTATTCCACCCATAACTTTCTCTCACTTCTGGCATCTTACAACCTCTCAATCCCCACCCACCACACATCTCCATTTATTAAGGACTCTGTATTTTTCCACTGCCCTTTTCTGCAAAATGTCAACTTCTGAGTAATCAAAACAGCCACTTTCTATACCTGAGCTAATGAAAATTACTGGATAGGAAACTGTAGATTGTGTATACTAATTTCTTTAAAAAAAACAGTAACCTATTTGAAGTCCTCAGCTCTGGTCTATGCATTTCTCTATTCTTAGTACCTATGATTTTCCCTCTTACCATCTATCCAATATTTTTTCCTCTCTTCTCATGTCCCCAAAGACCATGACTAGCCTGCTGAGTTTCAGCTTAAAATGTTACCTTTTCCAAAGGAAACACATTCTTTTTTTTTTTTTTTTTTTTGCGGTACGTGGGCCTCTCACTGTTGTGGCCTCTCCCGTTGCGGAGCACAGGCTCCGGACGCGCAGGCTCAGCGGCCATGGCTCACGGGCCCAGCTGCTCCGCGGCATGTGGGATCTTCCCGGACCAGGGCATGAACCCGTGTCCCCTGCATCTGCAGGTGGACTCTCAACCACTGCGCCACCAGGGAAGCCCGGAAACACATTCTTATGTTTGAGTTCCTTCACCTCTGATCTCTCATGCTTTCCAGCAAACATATACCTGCAGCTTTTCTTACTGGCTTTTTCCTAGTATCAAAAGATGTGTCTTCTGATATTAATCTGATCTTCTTTTCTCCTCCAGGAACCTAAATAATTATTTCAGAGATCTTCAATCTGTGATGAAAACAAACTCTCTTTTGTCAGTTGTGGACACTTTTGTAAAGTACAGCAAAAATGAATTAATATAAAAATAAAAATTTAAAAGCCAAGACACATGTAATACAAGCCTTCCACTTATCCTTTATCCTCTTAGATGTGGTGGCAATATCAAATGACTATAATTACTAGATTACATTTTCCTCATAACTGTTAACTTCTTCTACACTAGTTTTACTCTGTATATTTAGAAACAATAAAATTTCTCATTTCCTCCAAAGTGTTTTAAGTTGAAAAAGAATCTTCACTTCCTAGGTACTTTCCTAATTTTTTCCTTTATATTCTTCTCAGTTTAGCTTCTCAAAAAAACTCTCCTCACTGGAACTTTGAGACAGAAAGAGAGCAGGCCTGCCCTAGTGGGTAAAGTGGTTTTCTTTTCACAGTTACATGTGCAAATTACCACCTGCTACAAAATCTGACTTCCTGAAGGATGTGTGTGTCATAGCTACCCTGTACTTCTTTCCTTCTCCCTCCTCCCCACATATTAGGGGAATGTAGAGATATTTAGGGCTGACTTCATTTCCTGAAATGTGGGAATGAAACTTTAAAAAAAAATGTGCATCTATTTGAGCACTCTTTTTGAAGTGGCACAGATATTACATCATTGGAACTATAGAGAAGGCTATGCTTTATCACATAACTCTGCGGTAAACTAAACAGTACTTATAAGGTCATAACCACCACACACTTACAGAAGTGTAGTTATGGAATAGAATATACTAGTTATCAATCATGATTGTCAAACATATATAGCTAACTATGCACGTGTTATTTTGGTCATGCCCATATAGTTCTGTAACAAACATATATATATAATAAAAAAATAAATTTTAACTATTTTAGTTGTAAAAAAATTGTCATGTTTCTTAACTATGATCTATCTTGACTATCACCTAGACTTTAGGAATTTGTTTCATTACTTTGATACTGTAAAATATATCAGCCATTTCCAGTCATACATATTTTTACATAGGATTTTAATTCCTTATACTAAACATTTAGAAAAAGTATCTCTTCATGCAAAAATTGCTCTTTGTTAGCCTTACTAGCCTGAGAAAAAGCCAAGATCATGAGTGTTGAAGAAAACATAAGAAAAATGATAAAATAATATGGATTCTTTGAAGATTTCTGGTAGGAAATGATAGGAAACAGTTATAGTGGAAACTATAAAAGTACAAATCTTGAAAACTGGGAAGCACAATGTCTGGTGGTACAGAGTTTTGCTCAGCAAATGTTTTTTCTCCCACAGAGGTTATTCATCTAACAGTGAATTTGCATAAATAGGTCAATGTTAATGAGTACCTAACTGAGATAGAGCATTTCTACTAAGATCACTCATTTTCCTTGGAATTTCAAGTCAGCATCATCTGACGAATGGCAATAGGTCAGAAACAAAAAATGCTTATGCTAGGTTACATTTTGTTAACTGAATATAACCAAATCTTCACATTTTTAAAACTCCTTAGGAAAAAGTAGTACATCTTTTTAACTTATATGAGGACTGTGTAGTATAACAGAACATCTAATTATTGGACAATGCCCTAGAAAAACGAAAAAGCAAGCATAAACCCCATGTGTTTAATTTACTTTAAGAAGTAGCTTACACATTGGGAAAATAAAATTACAAATGAATATTGAAAATGGTCCTACTAAGAAGAGAGTTGACTGGATTAGTACTACGGAAAAGAAAGAAATTAATTAAATTAAACAATTTAAGACCGTTGTCGGGCTTCCCTGGTGGCGCAGTGGTTGAGAGTCCGCCTGCCGATGCAGGGGACACGAGTTCGTGCCCTGGTCTGGGAAGATCCCACATGCCGCGGAGCGGCTGGGCCCGTGAGCCATGGCCGCTGAGCCTGCACATCCAGAGCCTGTGCTCCGCAACGGGAGGGGCCACAACAGTGAGACGCCCGAGTACCGCAAAAAAAAAAAAAAAAAGTATTCTAGTTTTTATTACTATGTAGTTTATTTCCTCAGTATACAAAATCAATCACATGAATTTATGCCTTTTTGAAAAATATACCATACAAAGAAATAGAGAAATGTACCTAATGTTATTGAGAACAGATATTTTATTTTTGAGACTTCAAGTCAGAAATTTGTATTTTAAAATTCATCTAAAAAATGAACACTCTTAAAACAGAGAGACCACTTCAGTGTACAATCTCTGGTAACTGAACTATAAAAGCAAATAAAGTAGAGGGTGTTTAAACTCATTTTATATATTCTGTAAATTGTTTTCCCATAGATAATATCTTGTAGATATTACATAGTCAATAAACAACAGTTGAATTGCTTTGAAATTATCAAGTAAGAACATGACATATTTTTCCATTCTATTCATATATCAGCCAGAAAGAATTTTTATACTAATTTTCAGTTAATCAAGTTCTATTAACTTGTCCACTAGTGGTCTCTTGATAATATATTTTTAAGTATACCCCCAAAATAATATTATATATTGTTATATCTTCCATTTTCTATACATTCTGTGAGAAAGAATCTGCTTCAATATTTTTGGTCTCACATTCATGTAATTTGTTAAATTCACAAGTGATGATAAATGTTTCGCATCTCAACCAATTTTTTTTGGCTGAAAATATTGAAAGTTGTAGTGTTTGTAGTATGGTAAAAATCTTTAAAATTTGTCATATACATTTGCATGGAACATTAAATTTGCTTCACACCTAATATATAGTTTTCAAATCTTTGAGCAATTATTTTGTTAAGTACCAAAGTTAAGATGAAATCAAAAGACACTAACCAAAAGTTTTGCCATGTAAGGACTTAAAAAACTTGTCTATTGGAGAAATGCATAATTTCAAACCATAAGACTGAAGTTTTGCATTAATCAGTTTCTAAAAATTTGCCTTAGCTTTTCAACTAAAAGAAAGAAAATGGGGTAAATGAACTCTGAAGTACATTCTACACATAAAATTCCATAATATCTTTACTTTAGAAATAAAAAGTACAAATTTTTAAAAAGTGAAACACACAAGGAAGCCAACATCTCACACACACACCCACTCCCACACCCCTACACACACGCCAAATGGAAGAGAAACCAGAGGTGAAACATTATATAAGTAATTTCCCTATGCCTTTGTTGATGAAGCAAATAAATAAAAGTATAATAAAACTAATGATAATATAAATGCATGGTAAAATAAAACGTGGCAGAGGCCATCATATTTAGATAAATTGCAGTGTCTCTCTCAACATCCCCAGCCTCCATTCATCACGTATGAATGGTCATGTGCAACCAGCACATTCCACCATCTGCCAGAAGTCAACAGGGGAAGCAAGAGAAGGGAAGCTGACTTCTGAAAGAAACTGTTAAGATGAAAATGCTTCTTCATAACTTTTTAGTAGTGGCCATCAGAGTTACATCATGCATTGGCATGTCAGCTAGCTGCACTGGCTAGATGAGCCAGTCAAATTTGAAATATTTATTTATTTTAGTGGATTTGTGTCATTGATGCTCTGGAAGAGGAAGTGGTGCTGGCTCACTGTCTTGGCAAATGCCTTGGAAAGAAAGCACTAAGTACATGATTTGGGGTATGAAGCCAGTAAAATCTTAAGATTTTACTAAGAATCTTAGTGAATAAATCACCTTATGCCATTTGATGAAACCTAGTAAGTGAGAAAGATATATTATTATTGCAACCTCCTAAAAAGAAACTAAAACTTTATTATTTGGGGGTTTTTCTGGCCATGCCATGAGGTTTGTGGGATCTTAGTTCCCCCACCAGGGATTGAACGCGGGCCCTCTGCAGTGGAAGCTCAGAGTCCTAACCACTGGACAACCAGAGAATTCCCAGAAACTAAAACTTTAAAAATAAGCAAGAGTTGGAAAAGTTGCTAGCGACCCAAGAAACATTTGGGTAAGATTTGATCTATTGGAAAATGGCATGGTTTCAGATTCACTAGTTGGACACCTTCCAGAACTAAGCATGCACTATAATTCTTCATCAGTTCAGATAATAGCGCATCACGGTATTTGGCAGACCAACCAAAGTGCTGAAAATACTTAAGTATCAGAATTATTATAAGAAGCACATAAACTGATATATGTGGAAGGACCCTTAAAAGTGGTAAGCCATTTTTGTATAAATTTAGTTTTTCTTATCACCCAAACCCACCTAGCGGGCTTCCCTGGTGGCGCAGTGGTTGAGAGTCCGCCTGCCGATGCAGGGGACGTGGGTTCGTGCCCCGGTCCGGGAGGATCCCACGTGCCGCGGAGCGGCTGGGCCTGTGAGCCATGGCTGCTGAGCCTGCGCATCCGGAGCGGGTGCTCAGCAACGGGAGAGGCCACAACAGTGAGAGATCCGCGTACCGCAAAAAAACCCAAAAACCAAAAACCCACCTATCAAATAAGGGCTCTATGCAGAACACAATGTTAGGCTCAGGATTCTTCAGTGCTCATGGCGTCACCTTCACCACACACTCACACACACAAACTCTTTTTTCTCCAGAGACCACCCACCTGTTTTAAGCAGGATTCATTTTTCTCTAGACCTGCTGCAGAACTCTCATAATTGTTTCCTTTAACACATCTTGTAGTCATACTTAGTTTATACCTTTATTTGGGGTGGGAAAATGGTTAGGGCAGTAGGGACATGGGTGAGATCATCTTTCTCTTCTACTCCTTTAACAATAGCTTGTCTGGGTATAGAATTCTAGATTGAAAATCACTTCCTTCACTTTATTTGAAGACTTGACTCCATTCCTCCCACTGTCTAGTGAAACTGTATTTTTCCCCAATTATGAATGTAATTTCTTTAGTGAAAAGAAGAGGAATTGTACATGGGGATAAGTGAAAACTGCCCTAATTCTTTGTGTGTGTGTGTGTGTGTGTGTGTGTGTGTGTGTGTGTGTGTAAGGGGGTGAGAGATGGGTTATGAGTAACGACTCATAGAGTTGTCATTTGACCTTAAATTAAGCACCCTTCCTGTGTTAGCCCTACGGCTCAATTACATCCTGCCTTATGCATTCTAACTCCAACTCCAAATGTCTCAGAGGCTTCACGGTACAGATTGGCCCTCACTTCCTTTGCAGACCCTTCTGTAGCATATTCCAGAATGTGATTTTCTCTCCTTGTGCCATCCCTAGTTCTGTTCCCTTTGGTTTTCAATCTTTTAAAAACTTTGAGGACTTTCTCTTCTAGATAAGAGTCTCCTGCTCTTGTTCCCTTCTGTTTTATACACACATTCCTTTTTCACTTTGATTGTTTAATCGTGCTGGAGTCTTAAGAGGGAGAGAAGGCCCACCTATATGTCTTATCTATCTTCTGGAATCAGAAATCTTCATTTTATAATGTATCCTTTCTGTAAACCCCTAATATAAAAGGACTCACACAACTCAAATTCATAGTTACATATTCTTTCTGGACTGACTGATTGGTTCCAATGACCTGTTGATCTATTCAAATGCCAGTAAGTCATTGATTAGTTTATCTCTGTAGCATATTTTTCAGCCTCTAAGTTATCCACTCTCAATAATTCTCCTTGTAAGTAGTTTGTACTTCACGCACATATTTAAAAATATATTTAGAATCACTTTGTCAAGTCCCTCTCCCATTCACAAAATTGTGTTAGGCTTTGTTGTAATTGATTTAATTCATGTTTCTCGTTGTTTTTTCAACATTAATTACCTCATATCTCCAAACTCCAGTCTCATCTTCTCTGAAAATATAGTCTACTTGGCATACAGAGCTACCTTTTTTTTTTTTTTTTTTTTTTGCGGTACGCGGGCCTCTCACTGTTGTGGCCTCTCCCGTTGCGGAGCACAGGCTCCGGACGCGCAGGCTCAGCGGCCATGGCTCATGGGCCCAGCCGCTCCGCGGCATGTGGGATCTTCCCTGACCGGGGCACGAACTCGTGTCCCCTGCATCGGCAGGCGGACTCTCAACCACTGCGCCACCAGGGAAGCCCCAGAGCTACCATTTTATGACTCAAACTTCATCATGGAAGTTCACTGCTTGAACTTTTGTTAGAAATCCAGAGAATCTTCATGATGTCCAAACTCCAAAGGCCCGTTGTGATCTGCCCTCTGTCTACCATTTCACTATCGCCTCTCACCCTTCCTCTGTAGGTATTCCATACCGCAGACAGACCAAATTTGCCATAGTAGTACCCTTTACACAACATGATTGCATCCATTTACATAATATTCTCTCCTGGTATAATTTCTTTCCTTCTATCCCCTTTCTGACTGATGAGCTTATTCACACTTCAAAACTTGGCTCAAACATACCTTCCTCAGGAAAGACTTGTTTGACCTCTCCAGGAAATGAATTAAGAGCTTCCTCCCATACGGCCTAGTCCAGAACTCTTAAAAGTGTTTGATACTTGACTATAATTATGTGTTTATATATTTGTGTCCTCGCTGGATTGTGAGCCCTTAGAGGTCAAGGACTGCATTCACAAAGCAAATACTCAATGCATGTTTACAAAATAGAAGAAAGTAAACAGGGAGGAAGAAAGGAAGAAAGGAAGGAAGGAAGGAAGGAAGGAAGGAAGGAAGGAAGGAAAGAAGGAAGGGTGAGGGAGGGAGTGAGGGAGGGAGGGAAGGAATTCCCAGTTTAGAAATAAGTGACAGAGTTTACTAGATGGAAACTTTGGGATTATTATATATTTTTCCAAATTCTTTTTTTCGTGGGTAATAGAATGGAGATTTTGATTTGAAGAGAATTCTTATCATGTACCTGTAATGAAATAAATGTATATACAAATTTTGTTTGTAATTTTGGTACCAGTAATTCCAGAATATGTCATCCTTTGCCACATCTCAGTTACATGATCAATATCCATATAGACGTTGTCATCATTGTAGCTTGTCCTTACTCAAGGTTTTAATTAGCAAAATTAATTCTCTGAGGACATCTTTCTATCTAGTTTTTATTTTTCATTGTCTTTTTTTCAATTGTTTGAGATGAGTAGTATTTGAAAAGTTCTGTTTTCTTCCACTTTCTACTCTGCTCATCACCATTTCCTTCATTATGCAGTCTGACACAAAAATCCATTATTTCAACAAGTATCGCATCAAAATTGTCAATTCTTTTCTCCTCTGTTCTATTCTCATGGTAATATCCTGTTTCAAGAGTAACTGACTGTCCACATGCTCACTCATATATGAGCTTCTATATACTACTAGAGAGAACCCCACAACTGCACAGCTAGCTCACGGTTTTAAAATCGACTAGGTTTTCAGTGCTGTTTAATGAGATTGTCATGTCCCTAGACTGCACATATCTGATTCGCAAACTTTCCCAGGTCTCCCAAAGTCTACCACACCTTGCCTGCTCACTTCATCACAAGAAAATATTTAACATCCAACCTTATTGAAAATATACTGTCATTTACAAACACATTTGCATCCTTTCTCCTTCTTGCTCTTACAGCATGACATGTCTCTTTTTTTTTTAATCTTACTATATGCTCAGTGACCTTGCTTTATTAATTATCCCTTCTCTTCCTTCTCAGACTCTTCTCTATATTTTTTCTCATCAGCATTTAAGCATGCTTAAATCTTTACTACATGTATTTAAAAAATTGTACAGTGTACATATATTCTACTCCATCCACTTTAATAACATCTACTTCTCAAATATACTAAAAATGTGTTAACACGTTCTTCACTTTTTCTCCTTATATTCAACTTTTAAACATTTTGGAACCTGGTGTCAACTATCTATCAACCAAAGACATTCATGGTAAAATTGGCATAGATCTCATGTTGCCATCATTGAACAATTTCCAAATCTCATTTGCTTGACCTTCCTTCATATTCACCAAGTTATATCTACTCCTTCTTGACACTGTGTTTTCTCTGTTTCTGATAATTCAATGTTCCTCATTGCTCCTTGTTTAGTCCCATTTCTCTGGTCAATTCTATTCAGTGTCCTTAAGCTACACATTCTCTGCTTTCTCTAGGAGTTGAAATTAGTCAGTTTCCACTCTACACACTTTCCCTAAGGGATCCTTCCATGTCCATAACTTCAACTATTACTTATAGTCAGGGGACTCCATTACCTTGACCTGTACTGAAGACAACCCTCTTAATTTTAAAACCCACAATCCAGTTACTCTGAAGATGTCCAAAATTGTATCTCCCACCTTCCACATCCCAGCTGAATTCTTTGCAGGGACTAATACATATCAAGCCTCAAAGTAGCCTTTCATCAGTGTTATGCCAGACTTACTCTGTTCCCTCACCCTCCACATTCAATTACTAACTACATTCTATAAATCTTCCTCTGTAGAAGTTCTTAAATTTCAAAATCCTTAATTCAGACAATCTTCATCTTTCACATGGGTTATTTCAAAACTTCCTAAATTATTTGCATCTCTCTAGATTTGCCTTCCTGTACCCTGCAACTAGAGTTTTCTTTCTAAAGCACAAATATGATGACATCACTTTCCTGGTTAAGAATCTTCAACAATGCTCCAATTGCTCCTTTGACTTAAAGGCCAAAGTCCTAAGTGTAGCATATATGGCCCTTCATGATTTGGCCACTGCTTACTTCTCAAGTCGCCTATATCCCTTTCTCTTAGTCTCCACATTATTTACTTCTGGTCATCATATTTGAACACTTCTATAATTCTCTCTTGCCACTGTCTCCATAAACTTGATGGGGAGGATCATATCTTACTGTCTTAGTATCTCAAAGTCTTTGGCACACTGTTATTTATAATAAACATGTTGAATGACTAGAGAATGGATGAGTGAAATTTACTACCTGTTAATATTAATTTAGTTTCAGGTCTATATAAAATAAATAGTACACAAAGATTGCAATACAGGTGTCACTCAAAAATAAGTTGTATCATTTAAAAAAATCTGAATGATTTCAATCTGATATTTATTTTCCTATTAATTTCCATATAAACTAAGTGAAATATACATTTTTTGTTGTTGTTTGAGTATCAATAATGCTTGCATAATGACTGTGTAAAATAAACTAGTGATTAAATTTTGATTACACATAATAAGTGTATGAAAATAATTTTAATTACATTTATGGTCATTTTCATATGTTCTATAATCATAAAATTGTTATTAAACAGAAGAACTTGGTTTCTGTGGTTTGAATGCATGCTCTGCTTGCAGAATTTTTAAAATATTGCAGGATTGGCAATATTCTTTTTATGATGGTGCAGACTGTTTTGAGTTTTTGAGACTGTTGGATCCAACAACATAAATCCCACTGTGTTTTAAGGCATTCCAGAACCATTATGAATTTGAGCTAATGGGCTAACCCTGTAACAGACACCTAGGCTGAGCCAAAATTCACTCTAAAAAACTGTAGATTTGGATGTATCCCTATAGAATTGGCAAGAGTTAAACTCAATAGAATTCAGTATTTCTGACAAGTTCTAAATGGAGGAGTCCAAAAGGTTATTATTATCTGTGCTTTCACCCAGCATTCAAACTCACAAATCACTGTCATGTTTTCTGCTAAAATCATCATCGATTCTGGACTCCACAGTATTTCATTCATTTGGTATATTTATGTAATATAAGAGTTTATAGGAGAGAATATTTTTGTATTATGCTCAGTAGTTTATTTAGAAAGAAAAACATGCATTTTTATTTAAGACTAACAAGGGTGAAAAGTTTTAATATGTCTACCTCTATAGATATATTTCTGTAACCCCTTTTCCTAAAGCTCTTCAAAAAGAATCAGCATTTCCTAAAGGAAATGTTCTAATCTCATTCAATTACATGTAGATGTCCAGTTTTCCCAGCACCACTTATTGAAGAGACTGTCTTTTTTCCATTGTATATTCTTGCCTCCTTTGTTGTAGATTAATTGACCATAAGTGCATGGATTTATTTCTGGGCTCTCTATTCTGTTCCATTCATCTAGGCGTCTGTTTTTTGTGCCAGTACCATGCTACTTTGATTCCTGTAGCTTTGTCTTAAGTCAGGGAGCATAACACCTCTAGCTTTGTTCTCTTTTCTCAAGATTGTTTTGGCAATTTGGGATAGCCAAAGAGAATAAATGCCTTGACCATCACAATTATAAAAATCAAGGACTAGTATTTCCACCACCTTAGATGACTGTCTCATTACCATGATGAATTTCTCTGACTCTGTAACTGGCTTTTACTTTCAAACTACTCTGAGAGGTGTGTCTGTGCATGTGTGTGTGTGTATATTTGTCTTACATTTGTAATACATCTATTTATCTTTGACACCCTGATCATCTTGAATAACAGAGACATTTGGGGGTTTATATTTTGTTTAAACCAGTTTAAATTAATCTAAAATCTGCTAGCTAAATCTCTCACTGTGCCCCTACAATGATATGTGTATATCTTACCTAGTCAGGCCGTAAAGTATATAAGGGAAAAGCATAATAACACATTTTGGCTTTTGCACATTTTTTGAATTGAAATCTGGATTTATTCACTCTTTGAAGTATCAAAATTTAAATGCACAAACCCTAAAGACTGTCAAATTGTTCATCATAATTTATAAAAACTATTTTAAAAATATAATCATTGAAGTTAACAGAAAAATGCTTATCTTCTTGGCAATTAAAGTGGATGATGTATTTTCGACAGAAAATTCAGGTTCTACTTGTCACTATGAAAGATTAAAAAACAAATATGTTTTCCACTGTGACATAATTGTAATGATATTATTAAAGAGAGAAGAGATATATACACACCAGAGTTTACTGCAAAGTATGATTCGGTTTAATTCTAAGTGCAATAAACATTCTTTTAGATAAAGATAAGGCAATTTTGCATTTAAAAATAATCCTTGCTCTTTATTAATAGTTTTGTCTTAATTTATAGTTATTGAAATACACTATATAAACTTGTCCTTAAATCTATCATATCACCTTTACTAAAACTAGGATACAATGATAGAAATGGTTTGTAATGCATTCCTTTTATTACATTTTGGAGATTATATATATAAATATATATAGACATATTTATACATATAATATATATATATTTCTCTAAAGACAGAAGACAATAGGTATAAATTAGAATGTGCAGAAAACTTAATTACATTTTTCAGCAAAACATTTTTTTCTTTATTTAACAGAAAAGAACTTTATACTTATATAAAAAATAAAAGCTGGAAAAACAAAGTAGCTTTTTACTACACTTAATAACATAGAGTTTTAATCTTTCTAATAACTTCTTTATTAATAATGAAAAGTGAAAAGGGGGCTAATCTGTAATATTCACAAACAGAAATGTAATTTTCAAATGACATATCTATGCATATAGAATGAGCTCAAAATAAAAACAATAAGTAGTGCTCACCATGAGTCATGTTTTCACCACCACTTATTCTTTTAAACTTCTTTAAAATATCTCATCATTTCATCATTTAAACAAAAAGCTTTAAAGTGGCCATGGTTGCCTGTGAATTTCTTGCCCTTTTTTCATCTTCTCTACAACTTTGTCTAACTCCTTTACAAATTTGGTCTCAGCATAGCCTTTACTTCCTCTCGATAACCTTCCCTGTGTCCCTTGGGATTGTATTGGAAATCCTTCCTTATGTGTTTCACAGCACCCTTATGCTTTATTTTAGCACTTATCATGATGAGACACAATTGACTCTGTTTGTCCTCTTCATAAGACAGTGTGTTCATGTACAAAAGGACTATGATTTGTTTTTCATTATATTTCTAGTACTTTATATGTATTTTTAGCTTTACATACAGCTGGGTAAATATTTGTTGAATTGAAAATAATAAGAATTTAAACAAATTTGCAAGATCATGTATCTAGCTGATTTCACTCCATACTGTTTCCAGGATACATTTATACCACCCTAAGACATACTCAAATGAGCCATTATAAACACATCAGGACATGATATCCAACCTAATTTCTAAATCTTACCGCCTAGAATAAACCCTCACTGTGCCAATGACAACACTTCGTATTATATCATCATCTCTCAAAACCAATTAAACCATTCTTTCCAGAAACAGAAAACCTCTGTTTTCTCACTTTATTGAGATCTGGAAGTGACAAAGAGAGGTGGTAAGTAGACTACGCTATCACACCAATATTGCTCAAGGTTATGGGCACAGGCACATTTTTCATGGAGCGATTCTTGAGGAAAAACTTCTAATCATTCAGAATGGTGATCTAAAGTTAGTCTACAGAAGAAATATGACAAAAGCAAGTACCTAAAAAAGTGCTTTGAGAAATAATAGGAAAAGCCAAGACTAATTCTTTCAAAGTCAAAAGCAGGTTTTGTACAAAAGAACAGTAGAAAGAAAAGGTCAAAGAGAAAAGATATACCCCTTAGTTTTGTTGGTGAGGAGGTCAATAAACTTGGTAAAAAGTATTTATGGGGCTTCCCTGGTGGCGCAGTGGTTGAGAGTCCACCTGCTGATGCAGGGGACACGGGTTCGTGCCCCGGTCCAGGAAGATCCCACATGCTGCGGAGCAGCTAGGCCCGTGAGCCATGGCTGCTGAGTCTGCACGTCCGGAGCCTGTGCTCCGCAACGGGAGAGGCCACAACAGTGAGAGGCCCATGAACAGCAAAAAAAAAAAAAAAAAAAAAAGTATTTATGAAGCTAGCATAGGCAATAAACAAAAAAGGCAGAAGACAAATTATGAGAAAAGTAGCAACAATTTTTAGTCAAATATTTTTAAGTTAAAGGGTTAATATAATTAATACGCAAAAATGTATTACAAAGATACAAGGAAAGTGCCAAGATTCAAATAGAAAATTATGCAAAGATTATAAATATGCAAAGATTTTTCCATGAAAGAAAAAATTTATCTGATTAAAAAAAATACAAATAATGTTCAATCTCTGAATAATGAAAAATTATAAAATAATTTTGAAATGAGATGTCATGTCTCACCAATAATATAGGTTAGTTTGTAATATTTCTTTTCTAATGAAGACTTGGAAAAATGGATTCATTCACTATTGGTTGGAATACAAATTGGTATAACACTTAGGTAAAAAATTGACAACAATGCATCAATATTTCAAAATATTCCATATACTTTGAAATAATAACAACATGTAAGGGTCAGCTGTGTGAAAATACTCAGGCCTGTGTTCAAATATTTATCTGTGGCTCTCAGGACACATCAGTGAACAAAACAGACAAAGATGTCCACTCTCATGAAGCTTACATTCTAATGGTGGAGAAGGGGGTACACAGATAACACAAATAAACAACAAATAAAAAGCTTAAATCATGTAGTATATTAGAAAAGAGATTATAAGTTTTACGGCAAACAAAGTTGGAAAAGAAGAGCAATATCAGAGAGATCAGTAAATACAAGTGGCTTGGCTAGAGCGGGGCAAAGGCTGAGCAACTACAGTATAAATTGGGATCATCAGGGTAGGCAGGCCTCATGGAGAAGAGGCTTGAATGAAGTGGCAGAGTTAGTCAATTCTGGAAGAAGGAATCACAGTGAGAGAGCTCAGTCAATGAATGTAAAGGCCCAAATGTGGCTGCATAGTTGGCACATTCAAAAATTGCTAGGCTGGGGCTTCCCTCATGGCGCAGTGGCTGAGAGTCCACCTGCCGATTCAGGGGACACGGGTTCGTACCCCGGTCGGGGAAGATCCCACATGCCACGGAGCGGCTGGGCCCGTGAGCCATGGCCGCTGAGCCTGCGCATCCGGAGCCTGTGCTCCGCAACGGGAGAGGCCGTAACAGTGAGAGGCCCGCGTACCGCAAAAAAAAAAAAAAAAATTGCTAGGCTACCAATGTGGCTATAACGGAGGGAGTGGAAAAGTTTTCCTCAAAAATAGTTAAGGAAGTAATGATTGTGGAGTGTGTATGTGTGTTGATTTTGCGGAGGAAAACAAGAACCTGTCTGATGTCAAAAAGTTAGCTAATCCTAATGGTGGTAGGAATGGACACTGAGGAAAAATGAGCTAAGCACAGAGATGAGCTGGTAAAGAGCCTGGAAGTGAGAGACCCTGGTACGCAAGAAACTTTTAAAGAAATTCAGTATAAAGTATCAAAATGCTGAGTAATGAAAAGGAGAGAAAATCGGGATGGAAAGTATGGGCTGTGATGAAAGATGATATTGAAAGTCAAATATGAATGGCTTTAGAAGCCTTATTTAGGAAAATAAGAATGTTACCCTACGAGTTTTGAAAAGGGGAATGAAATGACCAGATACCAATTTTTAAAAATATCACTCCAGTAATGACATTTGAGAATGATTTGTAAAGGATAAAATATAGCTAAAATGATATCGACTTCAAACTGTCATTGGAATAACTCAAGTTTGAGATAATGTCGTCCAAATAGTGGCAGAGGGATTAAAAGCAATTTAAGAATCAGAACTAACAGTTCTTGATGATGAACTGGATGGATGCAGACGACAGAGGAGAAAAGAGGGAGGCATTTAGGTGAGTGGAAGTATCTAACATCTAATATAGAAAATACAAAGCAGTTTTCAGAGGGAAAATAATAGAAGTTCAGTCTTATACATGCCGAGATTCAATTACCCATAGCTTACCCCACTGGAAATATCCAAGGCAGTTGAAAATGTGGATATGACATTCAGAAAACGGATTTGACAAGAGGTAAGAATTTGGAAGGCACTGGAGTTTCTGTGGTCAGGATCACTGGTAGCCTATAATTCATAATTTAAGGGGAAAAAACCCAACATTTCGGGACAGATGATTAGACAAAGTCACCCCTCTGTGAGGTCTCAGCCTCACAGGCATGAGATTTGGAAGCTGCAGACACCTTTGTGCAAAGAAAACAGCACCCCTCCTCTTTGGCAGAGGGAAACTATAACAAGGCTCATGACTTTGGAAATGGAAGAGGCTGGATTTTACTACCATCACAAACACCCAACACCTACCATGTAATTTGTGGTACCCAGTGAATAATAAAAATACAAGGCCCCTTGGTCAAACATTTTTAAGAATTTCAAGATGGTGTCAACAGAGTATTAAGCCAAGCACAGGACCCTTCAAAGCCTGGGCCATGTGGGACTGCACAAGACACACTCCATGAAGCTGGACTTCCAACCTCCCATCCACACCTAAAATTGTGAGAACTAATGAGATATCCATGAGGAGAGACATATCCCTGTAGATTAACAACATACTGTAAAATGTAAGTGAATTTCTAGAAAAAAGGACTGGAAAACACAAAAAACAAGTATGATATCATGATTAGATTGATAATAACACTTATTTTCTTTATAATATTTTTCTACATTTATAGAATATAAAATGCTTTTAATGTCATATTTTATCATCAAAAAACTCAATAAAGTTTTTAAAAATTTTCTACCTCTTTCCTTTTAGGAAAAAGTTGAGACCTGAAGTAGCATCAATGCAATAGAGTGAATTTATAAATTAAAATTCTTGGTTTATCATATTGCTCAGGAAGCTGAAATGAGGGTAAGATTATCAAAATAAGAATCTAACAAAAGAGACATTTTTCCCCTCAGGTAACACAGCAGTACAGTTTTAGTTCTGTGGTTATTTAAATTATGAATCATTCCACACATTAAAAAAAAACATTATTCAAGGTAGGCTGAAATGTATGATAAATTATCAAAGTAAGCCACCATAGCACAGCAACAATCATCTTTAGCCTGTGCATATCCTGCTTATAGAATAGAAAAAAATAGGACAACTTAACTCTGACCTTCCAGATAATGCTAGAATATTTTCTAAAATACAAAGTAGACAATTGGTACATTCACTGTGAATAAAACTTAAGGCATTCTAAAATCTGTTTTTTTAAAAGCAAAATGAATTAGCATGGAAAAACATCCATGTATTCTTTTTTCACCACCATTTTCCTATATTGGCTTGGTCACTATTCTCCCAAGTTTTCATTTTCAGAGTTGGTTTCCTCAGGAGAGGATGTTGTCCTGACCATATGGAGGAACCCTCCAGTACAGACTTGTGCTAAATGAAATTGCCAAACACTCCCTGCTAGCAATAATGACACCCATTACGAAAGGGGAAACAGTCCGTCATCCATGAAAATGTTTATCTTTAGAAGGTAAAGACAGAAGTTGATCTGAATATGCAAAATGTTCAATGTTTGATGGAGCTTATAGAAGTTCATTTTGTTAAATGTAAACCAAGTGTTTAGTCATAACGAGTTAGATTAATGGCTATGTTGGCAACTTTCTCCTTGTGATATAGAAAGAGAGCAAAAAAGTGAGTCTACTGTGAAAAAGCATGTTTTCCCCTATGATATTATACTACAGTCAGACTTTCCCTTATTGGTCCACTGAGATCCAGCATTCATGAATTTATTTGAATTATTTTGAATGTAGAGTTTTAGGTAATATACCCAAGTAAGATGGTATATTTCAGAGTTAATGTAAACTTCACATTTTGTATAGATTTTTGGAGTCTGTAAAATCACGGTTTGACTCATAACACTGCCACTGCCTGATGAGAGGTGGTAAGTTACTTAATCTCCCCAAACCTCAGTCTCTTGACCTGTAAAATGAGAACAAAATTCCCTGCTTAATTAAATTACAGTGATTAATAAATGCAATAACACTTTAGCAGCAGCATGCATTCAATGAGTGGTAGTGATTTTTATTATTGACTGTATTTTTTAATATGCTGAAAAGAATACTGGCAGACAGTATTTAACAGAATTAAAATACTAGTGGCTTATTATTATTATTTATTCTACAATGATCTTGTTAGGCTAGTTTCTAGCAAATATTAAATAATTCCATATTCATTTCATATTTCCCAGATACTCATCGTGATTTAATAAATCATTTTTTTCAAGGGCCTGTGTGTGTAGTATGCTGCACTACCTAACTTTTTTTTTTTTTTTTGCAGTACGCGGGCCTCTCACTGTTGTGGCCTCTCCCATTGCGGAGCACAGCCTCCAGACGCGCAGGCTCAACGGCCATGGCTCACGGGCCCAGCCACTCTGCGACATGTGGGATCTTCCCGGACCGGGGCACGAACCCGTGTCCTCTGCATCAGCAGGCAGACTCTCAACTACTGCGCCGCCAGGGAAGCCCGACACTACCTAACTTTTGAAATCCATATTTAACTGCCTAAACATTTTACTTCTTTCCTCTGAACCATTACTAGTTAGCTCCAGTGCGTGTAGGTTTGTGTGTGTGTACACATACATATTTACATGTATATACATACATATGAAGTCTTGTACACTTAAACATTTGCTTAAACATGTTTTTATTTATTACATAAAAGCTTATAACTAACATTAAGTTTATAATTTTCACTATTATCAATAAATAAGTCATAAATATCTCCTCTTAGGGATACAAGTGTAACAACTAAAAGATGTTTTACTTAGTTTTATTTACTTAGAAATAATGAACTGTTCTAGGGGAAGGGGCTTCCTGCCCAAACTGGATGGGACATGCCCTGGGGAAGGAGCATGGAGGAGACAGAGGGTATATTTCCAAAGTTAACTCCACAATAATTAAGACAGATTCATCTCTGGCAAAGGCAAAAAACGAAGAACAACAACAAAAAAAACTAAAATGTGGTTCTTATGTAAAACAGCTTAGATATGTTCAATTTTTACAAATCCAAGCAAAATTATAATAATAGTAAGAATAAGAGGAAGAGGGAGAAGAAGACGAGGAGGAAGAAGAAGAAGGTGGGAGGACGAGAAGGATGAGGAACACCAGCAGGAGTACAAAGTGGAGGAGAGGGCTTCCCTGGTGGCGCAGTGGTTGAGAGTCTGCCTGCCGCTGCAGGGGACACGGGTTCGTGCCCCGGTCTGGGAAGATCCCACATGCCACGGAGCGGCTAGGCCTGTGAGCCATGGCCGCTGAGCCTGCGTGTCCAGAGCCTGTGCTCCGCAGCGGGAGAGGCCACAACAGTGAGAGGCCCGCGTACAGCAAAAAAAAAACTGTAGGAGAAGATGACTCCCCAAATACAGTCAGATTGATCTACTTAACATTGCCAATATATTGATATGAATGAGGAAAATTAAAGAAAATGAAACTCATTGTAGTGTCAATAAAAATTACATTATAGTTTACAAAACATGAACATTCATCAAACTCTGGCACTGCTAGAACTTTTTCTAGCTTCTAAAATTTCTTAGTAGATTTGATATTAATCACTAAGTTTTCTACAATAACCAATCAGTTATGAAAATAGCTATTCCTGGGAAACTGGAGTTTTAAAGCTCTCACTCTACAGAATGTGGTGAAGAGAATGCTTTCCCATGGTATTCACTGTATCTGGAAGTGCTATAATTGTTAATAATACACTTAAATATTACAATTAGTGCTTAGGGTTAGGAGAAATAGTCTTCTGAGTCTTATGATTTTAAAATGCAAAAAATTTGCACTCTTTACTGGCCATTTTAATTGACCATTTTATACCTCATACTATATCAAGAGTCTTTAATAGCTAAAATAAATATGCAAAGTATATGGGTATGATGATCAAATTAGTAGTAAGAAGCTGTCAACTTCAGTTTCACTACAATAATTTGAAGTCTTCTTTCTCTGTTTCCCATAGAAATTGCTTATCTGTTTTTGACCCCTCTAGCTCTTGGGACTCTGTTACATCCTGTCCATACTTATTTTATAAAACCATCTTTCTTTTCATTTTGTAATCAATTTAAGGGCAAGATTTTCATCTCAATTGTCCTTTGATCCAGATTGCCTAGCACAGTAGATGAATGGCTGGTTTGTATACTGTAAGTGCATCACATCCCAGGAGTGACTTTAATAAGAGTAACATTTTAACATTAGTAATTGATTTCAGTATGGTGATATAAACATGAATGGTTTAAAGATAATGAAAAAAGGTAATAATTTCATAATTTTTTAGCTGTCATACTATTCACCCCCTTTATCCCCAATCTTAAGTCTTTGTTGAGACTATGCTCTCGACTTGGTCTCATTCCAGCCTCCATTTAGTTCTCCAATGAGAAGATTTATGGATTCCTGTCCCTTTCCCTCACTCCTCGTCTCATTCCATACTGCCTGACCCCTCGCCACATTATTCATAACTCACACATTCTTCACCTAATTATTTGTCAATAATAACTTTAATGCTCTGTGGTGACCTAGATGGGTGGGATTGGGGGTGGGGAGGGAGGAGGTCCAAGAGGGAGGTGATATATGTATATGTATAGCTGATTCACTTTGTTGTACAACAGAAACTAACACAACATTGTAAAGCAACTATAACCCAATAAAAAAAAAATCTTTAGGACATGCTATATATCAAAGTTCCTTGTTCAAACTATAAAATGCCTATTCCAATAGACATAAATACCAGTGATCTCACCCTGTGGAAAAGTTTGATAAAAATCTATTTCAATCTCCAAATCATCTCCTTCTCCTAATTTCCACTAAGTAACTCTCGCTAGAATGATACTTCATTAGTGGGTTGAATTTAAGTTAAACAAAAGATAAAATCCAACCGAATTCTCAGTTTGGCATGCATTTGGATGTGTGAAAAGCTTGTTCAACATAGAAAATGTTCCTGCCTTGTGGACTGACACAACTAAAGTGGCCCTTATATTTGTTTGAGGAAAGATACTTTAAACTCGGCTTTTTAAAAGTGTGGTCAACAGACTGCTTACATTAGAATCATCAGAATCTCTATATATGGTATTTATTTATTTATATATTTACAACTGCTTTCATCCTAAAAAAAACTTAAAGTGGTTTACAACGCGAGGTAAGTTTAACAATGAACTAATTTAGGCGATTGGGGGGAATTAGAAGGGTAGGAAAAAATGTTACAGTGATGAGGACAGTACGTAAAATATACTCCATGAGGGGAGTAGCTTTGCTAGAAGATGAATTACATATATGTCTACACATTGTAAATCACCATTTCTGAGAGCAAATGAAAAAAGAACAATATAAAATCATTCAAATAAATTTTAAAAATTAGCTATGTAATGAATGGAGTTTTCATGGCTACATATGATTTGCTAATCTCATAACCCATCCCTTCTTCCAGTCTCCACTCATGATTTTTAAAATTAGAATTATCCAAATACCATTTATATTTAACTTATTTCTATGACACCTCTTTAGCCAGTATTGGATTGAAAATCATTTAGATCAGTGTGAATTTTTTTGTTGTTGTTCATTTTGTTTTTCTTTCAGTCGCCACTAAATTTTGGAATTGCACAAATAATGCATGCACACATTCTCTTTATAAATGTTCAAACAATACAGAAATATGTAGAATAAAACGCAAACGTTTTCTTCCTCCTTTATAGCTGCCCTACATTTTTAACTTGTCAGTTCACACACTCATACATTTTACCTCACTATATTCTGGAAAACAGTGACGGAATCAATGACACATTAAACTTCCTAAAACACATCTCTGGTCATCTGATCCCCCAGCTTCCATGATTCAGCATTTTCTTCTGAAGTAAATCGTCCTAGCCTATGAATTAAGGCACTCATGTCTCGACTCCTAAAATGCCAAAATAAACTCTTCTTAGATGTCTCTTTGTTTAAGACTAATTGAGTTATTTGTATTCTCACAAAAATGCTTACACACTTTCCCACATATTTACACCTTCCCACAGTTTATACCTTTCCACATGCGGTTCTTAGTAAAAATCCACATCACCAAACCTTACTTATTAAAAACCTGCTCATTCTTCTAGGTCTAGCAACCTCATCCCTAAAGCCAACTATAATACAAAGATAATCAGTGGTTTCCCTCTTGAACCCCTGTACTTTTATTCTGTAGTCTTCATACGCTGACTTGTATTCCAATTTTTTAAATAAACATCTTATATATTTCTCTAAATTTTAATCACTTGGCATACCTCTAACTCTTAATACATATTTGTTAAATAATGCATTGCATAAAAAGGATAGAGTTTAACATCCACTGAAAACTCTGACAAGTTAAAGCACGCAAGAGACAGCTGGGAGAGACAGCATTTACATGACAGCCTTCAGAGAGAGAGAAAATGGACATGTCAGAACTGGTGATTTGTTCTGGGACTGAAAGCCTCAAATGAGAAGAAGGAACGGAGGTCATGCCTTAACTCTCAGACAATGTCTGTAATGGACATAAAACTGTCTGGGAAGGTCAATAATAAAAGTCCAAGGATGAAGTAGGGTAAGTTTTTAAACTTGAATGTGGTACTATACAATGTCATTAACAACGTGCTTCTTAACTCAATATTGAGGGAACTTGCCCCTGATTTTTCTCCACAATCGAACTGTACGAAATTTAGAAAGGAAGGTAATTAAGAGAGATCTGCAATAGTAGGAACATTGGGTTCAATGCCACCTTCGGAAGTATCCTAATAAAATTACAAAGTTGGCATGGGGAGAGTTCTTGTAATATAACTAGAATTTTTTGAACACTGTCAGGTGGGTTTTGAGAATTATCCTTCTACATATTCAGAAAACTCCAATCTCTAATGTTATAATGTTTGAAGATAAGGCTTAGAGTTTAAATAATGTCCACAAATTTATGCAGTTTGTTAATGTCGGAGAAAAAGAGTTTAATAACCATACTATACTGCCTTACTAGGGTCTGAAAGCTCAGGTTAAAAAAAAAAAGATGAAGATAATACAAATTATGTCAACAGAACAGCAAAGCACAACATGGTGTTGACCTATCCCATTAGGAGACTAAGAGAAGAACACTGCAGTTGATACAGTGGCAGAAGATAAATTAGCACCGATGGCTGCTGACATCTACTGCAACACCAACAAGGATATATACATCATCACCTGTTCCTCCTGTCAGAAAAATGAAGGATTTAAGCCACTTGCATTTCAATGATTCTTCTAATAAAATTTTAAATCTAGATATTAATCTGGTTAGGTACATATCACTTATTTGCATTTTCTCATATTTCAGTCAGGTGTAAAGTAGGAAAGCACTGGATGCGGAATGTTGAAACAAGGTAGGATCCAGTGTGACAGGGGTTAGTGAGAGGGTGATAGAGTTTGGAGAGGAAAGAGGATTGATTTCAGACATGACTGAAGATTGTGGTTGGGCTGGTGCCTGGAGGACGGATGGATGGAAGGAACGTGAACTCTGACGTAGCAGCTGAGGGTAAGAGGAAATAATCCTCGATGTTGAAGAAGGAACTGGAGTAAAGAGTGAAGTAAGACCTCTCTTGGGGAGGCGCGGTCATGACAGACAGGCTTTCCTATCTTACTTCCTGCCACACGCATCTATTCCATTTTCTTTTTACAGTCTCCTTCTTTTCCATTATGCCAGTTAATCCGGAGGAGGACCCAATCTGGTTAAGGTAGGGAGAGGGGGATTATCAGATTTTTTTGTTCTCTCTCCTTTTCCCATAAAAGAATAAGTTTGGCAGAATCAAAGGAATATGGCTTTGAAGATCATTCGTTCATCCAGGTACGAATCTATCTTTTTCTGTTACTAACTCTAATTTTGAATATTTAGTTTACTCTCAGGGTCTCTGTTTCCTCATTTATAAAATGGAGATGATAACATATCTATTTTGAAGGGTTGTAATTGAGGATTAATTGAAATCTTCAAAAAAAAAACCAAACAAACACTAAAGATAAGCATTTGATAGGCACTCAGTAAATGATCTTGGTTAGGCTTGTTATTGTTTTCCTTGTCCCTTCAATTGGCCCATCTCCTCCCTTCTTGTTTTGCTAACATTCATCTGATAAATAACTCTGACACCACTAGTATCGAGGACCAGGCAAAGATGAACAAAAGAGGACAAAGGCTGAGTCTGAAGCATTTCAGAGATTTGCTGGTCTTCCGTGTGCTGCAATGTCTGGAATTAGAAGGTTCACAAACAGTGGCAGCACCAACTGGCAGGGAAAGGGGCTTCATACTCCCCACTCATAAACTGGGTCTGCCCTATTCTCTGATATAGACTAGAGGCATGTCTCAATTTTATGTAAAAGGCTTTGCCTCTGCAGCTGCCAATATTCTGTATGCCTCCTGCCTCCTTCCAAAGATTCCCACCCTTAAGGTCCAATAGAAATTTTGGACCTACTACTGTTGAAAAAGTTCAAAAAGAAGACTTTCTGCAGCAAAACAGCTAGGGGCCATCAATAACTCTAAGATGGTTCAGGGACCTCCAAAGAGATTTCTGAGCCTCACCAGCCCTGTGGAGGAGAATCTCTGGAAGCTGTGTTCTCATGAAAACTAAACTTTGACCATTAGGGGTATACGTATGTTGTTCCTAAACTAAGGTACAGCATTATAGAAGCTCCTAGCTCTACCTGTGTGCTGGAACATTTTTAGATACTTGATCTAGTTTAAACGTAAACAAATAAATCTATATACAAAATTGAAATGACTCACAGACACAGAAAACAAACTTATGGCTACCAAAGGGGGAAGGGACAGGGGGGAGGATAAATTAGGAGTACGGGATTAACAGATACAAACTACTATACATAAAATAGATAAGCGACAAGTATATACTGTATAGCACAGGGAACTATATTCAATATCTTGTAATAAACGATAATGGAAAAGAATCTGAAACTGTATATACATAACTGAATCACTTTGCCGTATACCTGAAACTAACATAATATTATAAATCGATTATATTTCAATTAAAAGAATAAGAAAGGGTATGGTAGAAATTCCTGATTGCCTATCCAAGAGCCCTTCACACTTCCTTCCTTAAAGTAACTTCATTTTGATAGTGTCAGAAAGGTTTCCAGTTATAAATTACATTTTTCAGGCTCCCTCAGAGATAGAAATAGGCAATCAAATGTAAACAGAAGTACTTCACTGGGGCTTCCAGGAGAGCTCTTTAAGGAGGGAAAGGAAGTGACTCAGAGGGGACTCACCTCTTGACCTTCCCCTTCTTCCTTTTACAAAGAGAATAAGAATGTGAGGCCTCCAGCAGTCTTATTGTGATTATAACATAAAGTTGATCATGGAAACAACAGGCTAAATTGGTGGAATGGAGAGAAAGAACTGGCCTGGGTCCCTGAGGACCACAGAGCTGCCACGTAACCCCTGGACTCTAGTATTATTTTGGATCTCTGATAATAACAGCCGAACCTGTTCCTAACTGATACAGAGCTTATACTTTTATTATGTTAGAACTTTTTAAAAAGAGATTAGAAAATGTTCAAAGTCAAGGTGAACGCCAGCGTTTGATCCAGAAGCAAGTTTCTGCGATGAGCTCCTGCTGGGTGTATGGTAGCACTGCTGGCCCAGAAATCATCAGGGAGAGAAGCTGTGCTGAAGGCCTGAACACCTGTGGTATATAGGGCACAGGTGGCAGTTTGGCAACTGTAAGCCTGCCTTTAGAGTCATGGCCAAAAACTCAATTTGGGTAAACTCATTACCCACACATTGCCCTAATTTCCTGATAGATTTCACTCAGGTATGGTAGTTTTCTGTTAGCGTCCTTATGTTATCACTTATTATATTTGTTAACAGAAAAAATATTCTAAGGAAATATTCAGGAGCAATTGATTGGTTTGTGCTTCGACACAGGCTCTAAAGGAATTCGTTTACTTCAAATAAGTGATGATTTTCTGCCATGTGAATGTCTCCTACACACACTTTATTCCAGTTCTTTTTACTTAGGCAAATGACTATCAATACTATTAAACCTTGAATGAAAACCGTATTCTTTCCCCCTCTTCCTCTCTTCCCCAGTTTTCTGATCTGCCTCCTTTTTCTTTTGGATGGAGGAAAAATTTTTTTTAATAATTTTTTTACAATAAAAAATGTTGGGAGATTACTACAACAAAAATGATGAAAGTACAGACAACAATAACAAAGTGAAATTTTAGTCTTATTGCTTATTAAGCAATAAAACTGTTTTCATCTTGTTTGAATCATTCTATTTTATAAGTTCCCAACAACTTTTGCAGTAGGGAAATACGTATATTTTAACTAAGCCAGTCATTCAATGGCACCTTAAACTAAAGATTAATTTATAATTTATTTTTTATAAACGCTATTACCTCTTTTTCGTTGAAGAAGAGTCAAAAGGAAATTTATTCATATATTTAGAAAAAATAAAATTCAGGGTTAGTAAAGAAGAAAATGGGCAAAAGATGATAGTGCTGTGGTTCAAAGCTTTCCATACTAGGGAATATTCAAAAGGTCAAGATCAAGTATTTCTAAGTACTGAAGCTATCTTCTCCTGTGTGGTGCAGGGGTGAAGGGCATTAAGAGAAATAGCATGGGGAGAAAGCGTCAGTGGTGGTAACTCCATGTGTTCAGAAATAGGTTTGGAAAGTATTCTCCTTCATAGATTTTGTAATAGGAGGAACCATAGCTATTACATATTGATTAATTTTAAGTGCTTAGGCATTTAACTCTCAAAAAAGCCTCAAGATTTGCATCATCCGATTATCTCCATTTCACAGGTAAGCAAACAACAGGTCATGGAAATTAGGTAACTCATCAAATTTTACCAAGCTAGAAGAAGTGGATCCATATTTCAAATCCATTCTCTCTATTGCCAAAACCTTGTTTTTTAACCAGCACCTCATGGACAAAGAGCTATTCTTCTGCTAAAAATCATACGAAAGATAAATATTACATATGATGTTAAATAAAAGTTATACCACTCAGGGATGTATCCAGAATTATACACCATCAATTATTGTTGCATTAACTGTATCTATATCCTTTATGAAGGAATCATTCATTCTCTATCATTTACAATGCATATTTCAAGGTGAAATTTTGTCATTCAATAGAATTAACAACAAAACTATTAAACAACAAAATAAAGCACTAACAAATAAATGATGAAAAAAATTATCTTACTATGCTTACATAGCCTGGCGTAACTACAGGGAGTAAACTTGGCTCCCTGTGCAAGAATAATTTCTCATCAAAATCTTTAATCTAAGAAGGAACCAAGATGGCGGAGTAGAAGGACGTGCTCTCACTCCCTCTTGCGAGAACACCAGAATCACAACTAGCTGCTGGACAATCATCGACAGGAAGAAACGTGAACTCACCAAAAAAGATACCCCACATCCAAAGACAAAGGAGAAGCCACAATGAGACGGTGGGGGGGGGGGCGCAATCACAGTAAAATCAAATCCCATAACTGCTGGGTGGGTGACTCACAGACTGGAGAACACTTACACCTCAGAAGTCCACCCACTGGAGTGAAGGTTCTGAGCCCCACGTCAGGCTTCCCAACATGGGGGTCCGGCAACGGGAGGAGGAATTCCTAGAGAATCAGACTTTTAAGCCTAGTGGGAATTGACTGCAGGACTTCGACAGGACTGGGGGGAAACAGAGACTCCACTCTTGGAGGGCACACACAAAGTAGTGTGTGCATCGGGACCCAGGGGAAGGAGCAGTGACCCCAGGGGAGACTGAACCAGACCTACCTGCTAGTGTTGGAGGGTCTCCTGCAGAGGCGGGGGGTGGCTCTGTTTCACCATGGGGACAAGGACACTGGCAGCAGAAATTCTGGGAAGTATTCCTTGGCGTGAGCCCTCCCACAGTCTGTCATTAGCCCCACCAAAGAGCCCAGGTACGCTCCAGTGTTGGATTGCTTCAGGCCAAACAACCAACAGGGAGGGAACCCAGCCGCACCCGTAAACTGTCAAGTGGATTAAAGTTTTACTGAGCTCTGCCCACCAGAGCAGACACACACACATACTTTGTCAATCTCTTTTTAATTGTCTTGACTTAATAATACTGCCTATCCAAATAGAACTCATTACACCTACGTTAGAACTTCAGGGTGTCTGTTAAAATACCATCCTAAGGGCTTCCCTTCCCTTTCTTTCACTTCCCTTCCCTGGTGGTGCAGTGGTTGAGTCCGCCTACCGATGAAAGGGATACGGGTTCGTGCCCCGGTCCGGGAAAATCCCACATGCCGCGGAGCGGCTGGCTCCGTAAATCATGGCCGCTGAGCCTGCGCGTCTGGAGCCTGTGCTCCGCGACGGGAGAGGCCACAGCAGTGAGAGGCCCGCGTACCGCAAAAAAAAAAAAAAAAAAAAAAAATTTCTTTTTCAATATCAAATATATTTTTGAGAACAGCACTAGTGGTACATTGAAAAGATCAGTAAAATGAGGGAAATTGTGCAGAATCAGCTCTATATATTCTTTTGGTTAGAGCAATGTATGGTGGCCCAATCACTATTTTGGATATATCTAGGCCATTTCAAAATTCAAGGCGTATTCTATCAGAACTTTGCCCTAACGTGAGCATCACAAACATGAAAATCTATTGCCATAAACTACTTTTTAAAGACATACGTGCATACACAAGTACTTCTACTGATTTTTTATTCCTCCTGAGAAAATAGGCAAAATAATGTGAGTTCTTTTTCCAAGTTTTGATTTGAACAATTTTTTAATATTTTCAAAATAACCCAAGAATATTATTGTTATGAAGCAGCGTGTTACATGTATCAAGATTTGAAGAAAAATGCAATGAAAACTTAGTGAAATTATTTCTTTCAGATGCGTATGTCTAGATGGATAAATAAAATAAAATTAATATCTTCAGGCCAAGTTGTTAGAAAATGCAAGATTGACATGTGCACGACATGGGTGAATTAATCTTGGAAGCCTGGATTAAAGTCACAGCCAGATCCTATTGGCTGAGGGAGAGAGGAGGAAAGCAGGTTTTGAACTAGAAATACTAACTTATCTTTTGCTATTTTTAAAAGATACAGCACAAATGATTTTCACACTCATGAGAAGCTGGACTACACTGTGAATATAGTAATCTTGACTGGAGAGTATGCAACAGGTATTAAATAAGGACTGTCTAAATTTGGATGAATGCATACAGGACTTACCAGCGACATCTGCCATTATTCCTTGTTCAAGTCTTGGTGCTCAAATTTGACATTTCTCTGAGGCCTTCCCTGATCATCTGGTTTATTACGGCAAACTGCCTTCTCCTAACACTTTCCGACACCCCTGCTCCCATTACTCTTGAGCCTTTTACCCTGCTTTTACATTTTTTTACATAAAACTTTTTGAGTTCATAAAACTATGTCATTTACTTTTTATTTTGTTCAGTGCTATATTCTTCTTTCTTAAAATAGAAACTTCATAAGAAAAGGAACTTTTTTTCCATTTTTTTCACTAATAGATCCCAAGAACTTTAACACTAAAAGATAGTTAATAGTAGCTCAATAAATATTTGTTAGAAGACTAATAATACTTTGCATTGAGGAACACTGGACAAAAATATTTACTTTTCCTATGTTACAGAAATTCATAACGATCAAAGAGCAGACTGTTGATATTCATTGTAATGCAAAAATAATAGCACAAGTCAGTTGTACTTTCACTGAATTCAGAATAATATTGCTTTGAAAAATATATGGCATTTCCATATTATCATAAAATATACTAAAATGCCCTTGGGGGCTACCAGAGTTCATAAAAGCCAATCTTTGAAATCTGCTATAACAATTATGTACACTGGGAAAAAAATGGAGGCAAATCAGAAATTCCAAAGGTTGCAGTCCTGTTGGGCTTGAAAAGGATGTATTAAGTCAGAGAATGTAGGGGAAGGTACACAGAACCATGTAACTATATGATAAATAAGATCACAGCAACTGCTATTCCTCCATCCATTCCTATAATTAATGTTTAAGTATTTTTATATAGTCTATGATTTGATTCCAGCTGTTGTGACCACATTTCTGTCAAGAAATTAAGGAACCAGAAGCCTTCCAAGCTAACCTCAAAGGCAACAAGGTTTGTGTTCTAGCCCTAAAGCCTTGATTGTACAATTCACTGGGTAAAACAGTTACTGAACATCTACCGCAAAAACAAATCAGACCACAGCTTTGTCCCCAAATAATTCATCATGTATTGGGAAAGGCTGGCATTACCTCATTCATTCTAACACAGGTAAGGCCTCAAGAAACTTTTGAATAGAGAATAGTTAATCTTGAGTTCAGAAGAAGGACATTGTGCCTGGGCATCACAGAATGTATGGTATTTTGCTTGAGTTGCGGTTTGGAGTAGGATTTCTGAAGCAAAGAAAAGGCAGAAGTATAGCATAAAGTTGCTGAGATGTGAAGTTTCACTGTGTTTTGGGGGAGAAGTAATAGTTTTGTATGATGGGAAGCCAGGGCATGCAAGAAAAAAACATAAGCATTATGGATGAAAAAAAAAGTTGAAGTGAAGACCCATGAAATACACAGGATAGCATTTAGATTTTATTCTGGGAGCAATAGTGGGGAATCCCTAAAGGAATTCAACAAGAAAATAAAATCATATTTGGAACAATTCCAGAAGAAAAGTGTTCTGATAATAAGCAGTTTGACAAGTACACAAGAACCACAGGACTACAGAGAATTGGTGATCCTTCAGAAATGCCATGTATCTCCCACACTCAAGTCCACCCATAAAAATTGTAAGGCATTCTCTGTCCCCAAAATCAATGACTAAAGGTATGGTCAAACTGGACCCTGGCTGCTTTTTAGCCAAGTCCACAGCCCTAAGGCAGCCAGCTTAAATTTCTCCATGAAGGGACTAAACTTTTTAGCATGATTAGCCCATAATGAATCAACCTATGATTTGACAGGCATTGTCTACGTGATGAGTCTACCAAGGTGTGTCCCTAGTCTCAAGAAGTTTGATCATCTAATGGGAGAGACAACCAGTCAAGATACAGAGTAGTAGGCAGTATAATATAGTCTATTATAGTGGATGCTATGATAGAACATAAAAAACAACTAAGCTAGTCTATCTGGGGCTTACGATTAGGGTTGTCAAGTTTAGCAAATACAAATACAGATCATCCAGTTATATTTGAGTTTCAGGTGAAAAATTAAATTCAAATGAACAATGAAATCATATTTTTACTATAAGTATAATCCCGAGTATCCACATTTAACTGGGGATCCTATCTCGGCAATCCTACTGATAACACTTCTTAGAGAGAATGTTTCTGGGACAGTACCTTGAAGGATATGAACTAAACAGATAAAACATGGTAAAGAGACAATATGAAGTAGAGGGAGCAAAATGACAACATGGGCAACGTATGGCAGCATGAGAGAGAACTGCTTATTTGGAAAACTGCAAGGAAATCCAAACACGATTAGGTCACAGAATTCCAACAGGGCATGGCAAAGAGATGATTTACAAGGGTAGTCAGGAGTCTGTCGTGTTGGAATTGGCCTTGCTGACAGATTAACTATGAATTCATGCTTAACTGAATTGATTGGTCCCCTCAGTGATGCCTGACAAATGTGAGTCATGGGCTCTTTACTTAATACATCTAAAAATACTATTACTTGTTTCTCAACAGTTATTTCAAACTTTTGCATGTTCTTCCAGCTTCTTTGTGCCCTCTTCCTTCTCAGCATTCTAACCAAAGGACTTTGCTTCTTTCTTCCCAGAAATAAACTATGATGCTACAATTCCCAGTCTGCCCCTACCCATTATCCCTCCTCCCAATCTCACCTCCACTGCAGTGGCCACTGCTGCGGCTGACAAAACCATCAGCAGCGGTATTGAATTGTTTGACCAACTTTTCTTACTATTCTTACACTTTCCTCAGTGGAAGAGGAATCTTTCTTTTTATATAACATGGACCTTTGCTCTATAATTGATCCCGTCCTTTACTAATCACACTTGACCTTGTTCCACCAATCATCCCTTGCCTAACCTGTTATACAACTTCTCCTTCTCAAGTGGGTCTCTATTCCGCTTATGAACTTGTCCAAGGATCTTTCATCTTAAACAGAAAACCTTTCCTCGTATTGCCCACCTTACCCACCCATTGGCTTCCCTGCCTTTTGAATCTTTTCTGTAAAAGCCCATTCTCACTTGAACTTACTGAGATTGGGTTTCTGCCACCTCCTTTACACTGAACCATCTTACCACAAAGCAAGGTAAAAAGTAAATAAGACTCAGAATCTATATATGAAAATTAAAAATTAGCATGTACTGTCCCAGAACTCTAAACTATTACACATATTTTGGAAATAACTTTTTTATCTCCATAAAGGTATATGCAAGCTAATTCATATTTGGTAAGCCTTTGTCATGCCAAACTTATCAAAAATCAGCCTGAAAATCATCCCTTAGGTTAGCAGATACAAACTATTATATATAGAATGGATAAACAACAAGGTCCTACGGTACAGTACAGGGAACTATACTGAATAACCTGTGATAAACCATAATGGAAAAGAATATAAAAAGAGGGACTTCCCTGGTGGCACAGTGGTTAAGAATCTGCCTGCCAATTCAGGGGACATGGGTTCGAGCCCTGGTCCGGGAAGATCCCACATGCCGCGGAGCAACTAAGCCCGTGCTCCACAACTACTGAGCCCGGGCTCCAGAGCCCGTGAGCCACAACTACAGAAGCCCGTGCACCTAGAGCCCGTGCTACGCAACAAGGGAAGCCACCGCAATGAGAAGCCCGTGCACTGCAAAGAAGAGTAGCCCCTGCTTGCTGCAACTAGAGAAAGCCCGCACGCAGCAACGAAGACCCAACGCAGCCATAAATAAATAAATAAATAATTAGAAAAGAATATAAAAAGAATGTATATATATGTATAACTAAATCACTTTGCTGTACAGCAGAAATTAACACAACATTGTAGATCAACTATACTTCCATAAAATTAAAAAAAAAATTGATCCCTTAATCCCTTACAAGGTTTGCACAAAATGTTATCCATGTTCTAAATAATACATAATACTTCGGGGAGCATATTCTAATTTTATGCAGTCCTTTGAAACACTCAAAGAAACTGAATTTGGGATTTTTTTCCAGGGGTCTTTAACCTCCCCTCCTTGTGCTCAGGTCTTCACACTGTCCAAACCTTTGCCACTTCCTCACAGCTTCTCCAGTCCCTCACTGAGTTCCTTGGTGAGTTGCTTAACCTCCCTGAACTTTTCTGACTTCCTGTATGCTCAAGCTTTTGTTCATTTATTCTGCCAATATGAGACGTGCTATTCCACGCATTACCTTAAGTTGAATAACATAGTTATGACCCTCAAGGCCTCTCATTTTAGCTGGGAAAATCAAAGGGGGTATTGTGAGGAACAAATGAGAAAAATTTAATGTATGCAAATGCTTTATGGAATAAAATTGTATTTCTTACAGAAATGATACAGAGCCTCTATGAGAAGGTAAGGAAGCAGTGAAAGCTAGGCTCAAATTCATTATTTTTCGTGAATTCAAGATCTGACATAGGCTTATTAGATAATTAATGAGCACTACCTACATATAAATCTAATAGCTGGCCATGCTGACACTTTTAGGACGTTTTGTCACAACATGTAAATATATAAAAACAGGTATAACAGACCAAGAAAAGCATTTCAATTGATCTCACTTCTTCACCTGAGAATTTAGACAATCACTGAATTTCTGGGCACTGTGTATCATACTACACAAGCAACAGATTACTCTCAAACCTATCACTGTGTCATAATGAGTGTCAGACCAGCTGGTTTCTCATAAGTAGTCACCATGTATAGCATTTAAACCATATTTAACCACAAAGCATTTCTTAGAAGGGTCCCTTCAGCAGAGGGTAATAAGCACAGGGGATAGGGAGCTATTTTTACCCACTTCCAAATTAAAAAAGTAATAATCTTCTTCAGTAGCTTTGACAAACAAGCTCAACCAAGATCCTTAGTCTTCTTCAAATGAAAGAAGAATATGTATTTTTAAGTAAAACCCTCTTTATCTGAGCATGCAAGCATCCTTTACTAAACTTGTATGAGACTCTGGAGTGGCCAGCAATTGCTCTCTATTTTAAAAATAATAATATTACATTACATTTTAATATATTTATTTCTATGTTATAAGTACTTTCCATAATCCTCTTATTTTGAATTTTATTCTCAGAACAACCCTTTGAGGAATGAGAAGGAACTAGATAGATCCCAAAAGTCAATGAATTGGCAAAGCTGGGACCTTCATTTGATTTAATATAATTTCTAACCCAGTGGAGTTTATACAATGTTCCACATTTTACATTTGATATGTAAAATATAGAGAGAATACTTCTTTCTTATGCGTCAGAACAAAATAATTGTGGACTACTTCTCATAAAGATTTTTGTAAAAGATTTTGCTAGACTTTACAAATAAACTGAGGCTAAACATGGACTATTGAAACTTTATAGCTCAGTTGATTCTGTTTTTTGTTTAAGTATTAAATTTCACCTTTATAATTAAATAAATCTATAGTGACAGACTGTTGATAGATAGATAGATAGATAGATAGATAGATAGATAGATAGATAGATAGATGTAGATATAGGTTAATTTTAGTTACCAAGTAAAAAAGGAATAATGAGACTTCATGATCACCTGAAAACTTAAAAAATATTTTTAAATGGTAGACTATCACGGTTGGTCTGGAATATTTTGTAATCTAACGAAAAATAAATCTATTTTGTTTTTAAAAATTATATTCTAATGTATCCACAGCCATGATTTTACCCCTATTCATGCTGTATTTTTATATATTCTTTTTATATAAGTGAAAGTTTATGTACTAAACTATATATTCTGAAAATTTATAAAAATTTACAAGTTTCACTATTTTGTTTGCTTTTAGCATTTTCTCTTCACAACCTAATTTATTGATAATTTTTACTCAGATCTATGCACACAGAAATGCTAGCATATGTACAGATATACACATAAAAACACAAACACACACTGCTTTGGTCATTTATAATTTTTAAACATTTGGCAATTATATTATAATTCTGCAATACACAAATTATATGGATATTATAGTATTAATAAACATTTTCTCTTGAAATAATTTTATCCCTTTGGAAAAATTATACCATGGTTGTTTATTCAGGCAAAGATACAGATGACATTTTCATCTGGTGAAATTTCAAGAGTTTGGACAATTTCAAGGAATGCAAATTTTTTTATTTGAAAATTAACGTGCTCTAATCTAGATTAAGACACTCTAAGTCCAACCCTGGTCAGAGTACAAAGTTTAAAACAAGCAAAAGTTTATGCCATTTTCTGGTGGATTTTTTTTTTTTTTTTTGCGGTATGCGGGCCTCTCACTGTTGTGGCCTCTCCCGTTGCGGAGCACAGGCTCCAGACGCGCAGGCTCAGCGGCCATGGCTCACGGGCCCAGTCGCTCCGCGGCATGTGGGATCCTCCCGGACCGGGGCACAAACCCGTGTCCCCTGCATCAGCAGACGGACTCTCAACCACTACGCCGCCAGGGAAGCCCTCTGGTGGATTTTGACAGTGCAAAAAATCAATGGTTCAGGTAAAAAATTATTGATTAATTCACTTAGAACAACTTTTCAAGATTGTGAAAATCAAGTTGAAATTAAAGAAATGTGTTTATTACAGACGAAATATTTATGCAGAATTCTTATGTACTTGTCATAGACACAAACAATTATCATAGTGCCTAATGTGTAATATATACTACGTAGATGTAGAGGAAGGACTTTTGGATTAGGTGAATAAATATGAGGTACAGTAGAACTACCTAGTAAATTATCAACTTGTCATTTCACAATGTAGCTTCAATAATCTATAGTTCTTGTTTTAAATTGATTTGCATTTGTGCAATAATTTATCTGATCTTGGCACATAATTTAACCATTATTGGTCACCGTGGTGATACAGGTTAAAAGGTATGCATAATCATAAGTACATCCTAAAATTAATAGCTTGGACATACTACCTCTAATTCAAACTATAGTAGATCTAAGTCACTTCACTTGAGAAAAAATAATATAGTTCTATGAGCTAACTCATGTTTTTGCTTAACAATTCTCAGTAAGGGGTGGCATAATTTCCTCCTCAATTTATTAAAATTCCCAATGGCACTTTTTCTAGAATTTAAGAAAATTCACATCATTAAATGTGCCACATCTCTTTTGATGATTTTTTTCTACTTCACCCTCTATCCTAATACTTACTGAAAAATAAAATCATATGCTACCAGAGACAGTAAAATATCATGGATTGATGACCAGTAACATTATACAAAGTTTGATATGCAAGTTCAAATTTGAATAGGTGGCACTTCAAAATAATGACTGAGGGCAGCAGAAGCAAAATGATGGTTGCTTATGATCTTCCCAAGGGCAATATCTACTTTTAGAGAGAAAGATGCTAAATAATCCCAATTCTACCATGCCATACTTGTAACTAATTTTCTTTAGCAGTGTAAAGTCAGCCAAAGTCAGCTAGCATTGGTCTTTGGGTGCATGTGTGTATTTTGTGTGGATATGAAGTGTTGACAATTAATCACCCCCTCTACCCTCTTTTTCTGTCATAATTTCCTAAAATATGAATGTCTACTAGAGAATATTTTTAGAAATTGCTGCCCTCTCTTACTGGGTCCTTTACATGGAATGAACAGTGACTTGCCTTTTTGGTTATTAGATCACATTGCTGTATTGAGTAAATCTGAGATCTGGCCTCTTAACTCCTATAATCGTGAAAAAAAGATTACAATCTTCCAAGGAGTAGTTCTATTATCTTATAATATTTTTAATGCTCCTATTTTCTTTCTGCACCCATTGCATTGTCCAGTATACACATTGGAATGTACACATCATCATTTGGAAATCACAAATGTAGAAATAAGAACTAATTCCTTGTCTAGACTTAAACTCACACAAACAAAAATTTTGAAGTCCGTGTTTATTCTACTCTTTCTCTTCCACTCTATACCTGAGGCATCTGAAGGCTCTTTCAAATATACCAGAGCCCAGCCTCTCTCACCATCCTGGAACGTACTGGTCTGATCATCCTCGTCTCTCACCTGTATCACTAGAATAACCAAGGCATCTGTCCACATTTACACCATTATCAACACGGCAGCCAAATCACTAAAACCTAAGTCATATCACACCATTCTTCTGCTAAAACCTTCAAATGATTTCCCAACACAAGTTAGAAGCCAGTTTTTACGGTGGTTTACTTGGTACTAGAGCTATATTGTCCACATGCAGCTACTGAGCACTTGAAATGTGGCTAGTCAGCACTGAGGTGTGCTGTAACTATGAAGTACACACTGAATTTCAAACACTTTGAAAGAAAAAAGAGTATAAAATATTCTGTTAATAATTTTCTATTGATTACAACTGAAAATAAGTTTGCATATTTTGGGGTAAATAAAAATTAATTCTATCTGCTTATTTGTATATTTTTATCATGGTTGCTAAAAATTAAAATTTACACATGTGGCTCACATTATTTTTCTCTTGGAAATCACTGTACTAGAGTGTCTGGTGCCAGTTACTTCTGTGACTTCGTCTCCTAACTCCCATCCCATCTTTGACTGAGCCATGGCCACTCAGGCTTCCTTGTTCTTCATTCAACATGCCTTAGGAACTCTATCAGTTCAAGAATAATAACAAATTTTCTGTGCCTTTAAGCTTATTGTGGGTCAATCAGCTAGCAAATTTCTATTAAGTGTCGGCAATGTCAGACAGCCTTTTAGCCACTGGAATTTTTACGGTTTACATAATGGACAGATACTCTGCACCCAAGAAGCCTGCCTTCTATTTGGGATTTGTTATAGCGCTTGTAAAAATGCAAATTTAAACGATCTACATGCATTCAACATAATGATTGGCTAAATATCTGAAACTCTGCAAAGTGAAGTCTAATCTATTGAAATAAAAATGTAGAGAATTTTGCTTCAGAAAATATCATTGCCACAGAAGTGAGGATAAACAATTCAGATAGACTCAACAAAAATCAGTCTCTCTCTCTCTGTATATCTCTCTCTCAACTATACAAAAACATTAACCAGTTTTAATTTTCTCTGCAGCTCTTCTTTCCACCTAAGATTATACTTTAATATTGTTAATTTTTATATTCCATTTTCCCGCAACTGAATGTAGGGTCTATTCTAGTTTATCATGAAATATGGTAAGCACATATGAACATATATCATGAACATATTAATATATCATGAACACATTAATTAAATGTCAAATATTGATATATTGAAAACAGTTGTTATTCTAAGTTTTCTGAAATAAAATTAGTATCCTAATTGAAAGTGGTATTTGGTGTTTTGAAAGAGTAATTGAAAGTGGTATTTGGCTTTTTTGGAAGACTAAATGAATATTGTGATTTTTAAAAATCACATAGAAGTCCCTATCTATTACAGAAAATATTTGATAATAAATTAATGAGAAAAATGATGTTTAAAGGACAGTCGAATGTTAATACATTATAATACATACATAAATCTTTTACATAATATACTCTTAAAAGCTTCTTTTAGATCAAATGTAATTATTATGTTAAATACATATAATTAAACAATAAAGCTTATTATATAAAGGAATTCTTTTGGTGAAGCTTTATATAAGGCAAAACTTATTTTACATACTACACACTCATTTAGTTTTTACTGATAATCAGTTTTTTACTGCATAGAACTATTAATAAAAACTATACTTTTATAATAGTATTTTTGACACTAAGATTGTCATTTACAAACACCCTACTGATTGATTCTTTTATTCTAAATGGACAGCAAATAAGAAAAATAACTTTATTCAAAATAGTCTCATTTTGGGAAACAAATAATAAAATGGGTAGAGGTGTATAATGAAAGTGAATACAAAGTAGAATAAAAAAGTATTAATTATTATTTCAATCCTTCATATCTTCTCAATAAAAGTATTCTAAAGATAACATCAATAAAAATAATATCAAGAATGTCTTAGAACATATTTGAGGGAAATGGACATATGAAAGGATACTTTTACCACAGTTGATATAGGAAAATGTTATTGTGTTAATTTTCTAATATGATATAGAGATTTTTTTTTCATAAATATTGAAGCATCTGGTGTCATCTAAAGGTTCCTGGATACCTTTGGAATTTATATTATTACAAAAGAATGTAACAATGTGCTTTATCTTTTCAGTAATTCAAATTTTTATGCTTAATCAAATACTTTGAACATCACTGCTGATTCTTATTCTAAAAGAAAAATAAGTATGCATTTATTTTCCTAAGAATATTACTAATCAGCAAACAAAACTTGTACATATTGCTTTGGGATTTTTAATAATTATATGGATGTCAAGTAATGAAATACCTAGGGAATTAAATTGAAAGGTGGCAAATTGCAGGGACTCCTAGATCACTTTATCTTACACAAGGACACATAGTGTAGGACCACGGAATTGTATTTTTCACAGTTCATGAAGAAATATATGTATATTCCCATTAAGACATCAGTAGTAATAATTGCTTACAAATTTAAAGTATATTAGTCCCAAGTATATCTTTATCTCTACCTTAATAGCATAGTTTCCATAAAACACATATTTCAAATGTCTTAAATTCCCACTGATTACATAATATTATACTTTTATGACAAAATAGCTGATAGCACAAGATTTAAAAAGTGTACAATTCAAAAGTTTATGTCTTTTCAAAGGTAACTCTAAAGTCACTTACCAGAGGTAACCACTGTCAATAGTTTATGCTTCTAGAAATTTTTATGCAAATAATATACACATACATACAAACACATATGCACACGCATACAGACCTTTTTTAAATAAACATAAACAAGAATACTTAGGGCTTCCCTGGTGGCGCAGTGGTTGAGAGTCCACCTGCCGATGCAGGGCACACGGGTTCGTGCCCCAGTCTGGGAAGATCACACATGCCGCGGAGCAGCTAGGCCCGTGAGCCATGGCCGCTGAGCCTGCGCGTCCGGAGCCTGTGCTCCGCAATGGGAGAGGCCACAACAGTGAGAGGCCCGCGTACCGCAAAAAAAAAGAATACTTACACATGCTTTAATTACCTTGTCTGTATTTGTGTCTTAAAAGGTTTTCTTCATTAACACATAGAAAATTTCCTCGGTAGAGTTTTAACATTTTCATAGTGTTTTATTATGAATGTCCTAACATTCATTTAACCAGTATTCTGTAGATGAATACATTTTTTACTTTAAAAAAAGCAAGATCATAAAAAGCATTTGAAAATATAAATGTAACAACAAGAAATTAAAACACTGAACCACACACATATTTCCATCTTCAAAAATTTACTCACTGTTAACATTCTAATATATAACCTTACAATATTTTTATAGTGTAAGGATAATTAGCATGAACTAAAGTTATTCATGGATTATTAAAATCAGTTCATTTTCATTTACTTTGTTTTACCAAATAGTGCAGTCCTTGAGAGAAGATCATATCTTATTTATCATCTGTCCAGGGTTTAGGACAGAAGGAATGCTCAAAAAATAAATTTGAAATAGCTTTTATTTTAAATAGCTAAGTGCTAATTTAATGCTAGGTTCCCATTATATTTGTTTTCCTAAGAAGATATTAAAATATTTTAAAACTCTTCTGAAATTCAAATTTTCACTTTTTTAGTATAGAGTTATATTATGCCCCCATTACCTAGACTGTGATTATATGCTCCTTTCAATCATTCCCTAATTTCATTTGTGTTGGAATTTTCCCCACAGATTGTAAATCTTAGGGTAGAAACAATGTTTTATTAGCCTCCTGTTTTTCCCTATATTATTTGACACAGTGGTGAACATGTAGTTAGCTTAGACCTATTAGAAATTTAAAACTACAATATATATTTGTATTATATTAAAGATACTGTCAATCTCAGGACTACTGTACACAGTCACAGCATTTAAGAGTCATAGTCTCTTTAAGAGTCAGAAGGATATGTCCTCACAAATTAAAATCCAAACGTATAGAGAAGATTTTACTACAGCTACACTTTTATTCAGTATTTATATCCCTAAGAAAGACAAAGTTAAGTCTTCTGGAAAATAGATGGACTGAGGTTAATGTTGGTCTGGAAGCTGATGTAAAAATGAAGATAACCTAAGAAGGGGGGAAAAAGGTAAAGGGTATGAACAGGCAAAATACCAAAGAACAAATCAGAATGGCCAATAAATATATGAAGGGAGGTTCAGCAGTAATCAAGGAATGCATCCACCACTGTTTAGTATTTAAGACAATCTTGGGTCAAATAATTTTGATTCTACTCCTTACTAGCTATGCACAAATTATTTAATATTTGTTCCTTCATTTTCCCACTTGTAAACTCAGAATAATTATAGTATCTACGTAATAAAATTGTTATAGAAATTAAATAAGATTAGCCAACAAAATAACTAAAATAAGGCCTTAATACATTGGTTTGGCCAAAAAGTTCGTTCGGGTTTTTCCCTCTTACAAAAAACCTGAATGAATTTTTTTGCCAACTCAGTAGTAATCACTCAGCAAATGTCAGCCAATAATAACGATAAACCAGTCTATACACATGAAATTAACAACAATAATAATAATGAGCATTTAATAAATAAAAACTAAACAGAGAATGTTGACTCATGAGAGATTTTTATGTCCTGCATGAGAGAAAAATTTGGAAATATTAAAGTAGAAATTGTCAAAACATGTATTAGCATTTATATGGCAGCATTGTTTAAATCTATAAAAAATTGGAAACAATGCAAACGTTGGCATATACACATGGTAGATACATCGCAATAGTCAAAATAAAAAGCATGTAAGTTAACAGAAACAATCAAGCATTTAGCTCTTCTTTCCTACATGAAACTTATTGTAGGTTAACAAAATATTTGATAAAATGTTAGATATTCAGCAAACTAATGAAGGAGTACTTGAATTAGAATATCACTGCTTTGAAACCTTTATTGAAATAATGGATTTAGGCAATGGCTGCTAACTTCACAAGGAGAGAGACAATATGTTCCTTTTGAAGTAAGTACACACCACCACTTGTGATTTAGTCTTGCCAAAAAAAAATCAAACCTGAATCTCACCACCAATTTAAAGGAAATAAAGAGAAAAGAAGAACATTTTGAAATTAGCAAACTCCAGACCTTGGAAAACTCTAAAGGCCAATGAGTAGGTTTCTCCCACAAACAGCAAGGGAAAGCGAGAAACAGAGAGAGACAAAGACAGAGATTGATTTTAGATCTAATTCATATTAAAAGATATTTAGGAGACATCTTTGTTTGGATTCTGATTAGAAAAAAGCTTTAATATGGAAAAACAGGAGGACAATGTGGAAAATTGGAGCAGTAAATACTTAATGAAAATAAATGTTGATTTTTTTTAAAGCGTGATGATATTTTATATTTTTTAAAATCTTAATTTGTAACAGTTATATGTTTATAAATGAATGGAATTATATCTGGGATTTTCTTTATAATCATGGAGAGGGAAATTTGCCTATAGATGAAGCCAGACTATCCAAGTCTTGAAAATTTTTGGAACTGGGGGATAGTAAATTAAAGTTAATTACACCATTCTATTTTTGAACATGTTTAAAATTTCTATAATAAATTTGTTTTTAAAGTGGATGCATATGTATTTAATAAAAATTATTAAAACAGCAACTAGAAAAGTATACACGTGGAAAGTTACATTATTCTCTGTACTTTCCACATTAAAATGTGTATTAATATATATTAAATATATATATTATTTTATATGTATAAGGAAATACATAATAACATTTTAACATTTTCAAATACTAATTTGATTATTCATCAATACAATATGACTATAATTGAGCACATATTAGAAACAAGGAATGTTGGCTAATGGAGCTTGCCTCAACACATCAACATCCTGAACTAAGAAGTGTTATTATGTCTTAGCAAGTTCAGATAACCTAAATAACACAAAGTGCAATCTTGCTTGTCCTCATTTTGTTGAAGTAACAAGAATAGTATAATTATGTGCACCAGAATAAAATAAAATTGGCAATTCTCCATCCTGTTAGATAAAAAATGCAATTTTTTATTTTTGCAGATAATGCAATTCACACACAAAAAATAAAGTTTACTTACAGGTTACACTTATTTACCTACTAAAATATAGCTCAGACTTAGTAAGACTGCCATTTTTCATGGGAAGATTGAAATAATGTTTTGGAAAAAAAATTATTTTATTGTTCTCAAGACAACTTACACATTTTACTTCTAGGAATCAATCTATAAACAACTACATTTTCATGTTTGTCTAAATCAAAGGTGCCGGTTACCAACTGACTGACACCAGTCTTTGGGAAACAAAATCCACCTCAAATCTGATCTTCAATTTAAAAAGTCTTGAAAAAAATTAAAAAGTAGTATGGAAATATTAAATAATAATTGAAAGTATTACATGTTTGTATCTATTTTTGATATTTTTCTCATTTTAATAAAATAAAAAGAAATTCAAGCAACAAATATAAATTGCATTTTATTAGTAAAAAATTATAGCTCAAATATATCATTTTAAAAATGTTTTATTTTATTTTTCATCTTTATTCATGAATAGGAAAGGCTTTAAATCCTCTCCCTTAGAACAAACTGTTTGCTTAAAAGTACAGTTCTCTGGCCATCATCAAAAAACCTAGAAACAATAAATGCTGGAGAGGGTGTGGAGAAAAGGGAACACTCTTGCACTGCTGGTGGGAATGTGAATTGGTACAGCCACTATGGAGAACAGTATGGAGATTCCTTAAAAAACTAAAAATAGAACTACCATATGATGCAGCAATCCCACTACTGGGCATATACCCTGAGAAAACCATAATTCAAAAAGAGTCATGTACCAAAATGTTCATTGCAGCTCTATTTACAATAGCCCAGAGATGGAAACAACCTAAGTGTCCATCATCAGATGAATGGATAAAGAAGATGTGGCACATATATACAATGGAATATTACTCAGCCATAAAAAGAAACAAAATTGAGCTATTTGTAATGAGGTGGATAGACCTAGAGTCTGTCATACAGAGTGAAGTAAGTCAGAAAGAGAAAGACAAATACCGTATGCTAACACATATATATGGAATTTAAGAAAAAAAAAAAGTCATGAAGAACCTAGGAGTAAGACAGGAATAAAGACACAGACCTACTAGAGAATGGACTTGAGGATATGGGGAGGGGGAAGGGTAAGCTGTGACAAAGCGCGAGAGAGGCATGGACATATATACACTACCAAATGTAAGGTAGATAGCTAGTGGGAAGCAGCCGCATAGCACAGGGAGATCAGCTCGGTGCTTTGTGACCGCCTGGAGGGGTGGGGTAGGGAGGGTGGGAGGGAGGTAGACACAAGAGGGAAGAGATGTGGGAACATATGTATATGTATAACTGATTCACTTTGCTATAAAGTGGAAACTAACACACCATTGTAAAGCAATTATACTCTAATAAAGATGAAAAAAAATAAAATAAATAAAAAGTACAGTTCTCTATAGAGATCTGGTTTTTATTATTAAATCAATTGTTACTCTTCTTTTCCATTCATTTAATGTTAATCTTGATTATTACATCAGAAAGCTCATTATAGAAAATCATTACTAACTCTAAAGAAACATCTATAAAAATATTTGTAACAGAATATGTTACATATTTAGCAGCTATAAAACTGCAAACTAATGGTGATACTGCCTAATAAAAAGAAATATTCCCACTGTCACTATCAGTAATAAAGAGATATATCATTAATAAGAATTCAGAAGATCATTAGTCATGAGGCTAAGGAGATAAGATAAAAAACTAATTTGTAGAGGGAATGTTTCATAGCAAGGCACTTAGAATAGAAGTTATATCATGAAGTTGGGGATTTTTTAATAGAGCATAGACATTAGCATGTTTTACATCAATAAAAAAAAACTAAACAGGAAATCTAGATTTCACATTAATGTGGACCACAGTAAAGTGAACAATTGCTCAGCTTATGTGATGCTCCATGGTTTCTGCCCTTTCCCTTCCTTTTCCATATTTCCTGTCTATTGGAGAGGAACACAGCCAAGTTCAATTCACCATTGCTATACACAGCTTCCCTGCCATGCTGCCATGCCACTGGCACCTACTCCCTCCATCTGGCCTTAGTCTAAGCAGGGTTTCCTTTACAACTATTGCCAGTCTGTTGCCATAGCAGCAGCTAAGAGGGCTTTGACAGTATGGGAAAAGAAGGAAAGCATACTTCATTCCATGCTCCTTGGTGAGGTTTTGAAATGGTTCCAAAGACCCACTGAAAATGTGACAGAAAAAACAGCTTTACAAAAGATATCCATGATAGAGAAACACCTTTTCCAAAGGGCATTAAACGTGTACTAGTGAGAAACATTTTAACCCTGCAAACTGAGAGTTAAGGAACATCCTCCCATCGTCAGAAGGAGACCCATGGACTATATGTTGAAGGGGTGAAAGTGATGAAGAAGGGTTTTTAGGCCCTTACTAATGGAAGGGTAGAAAGATAAGCTCCAAGCAAAAGTGTTAGATCAATGTTTGGGAATCCCTTTTTAACTAAAAATCATGCACTGGCTTTTCAAACTGCTACATCAAAATTTGAATAAATATAAGGTAAGCACTTTCTAGCTACTATATTATAATTCCATGTTAAAAATCATAATTATCAATATTTAATTCCTGATTTTAAAGGAAAAATAGTATACCCTCAGTTTCCAGAAAATTCTATTTTATCAGAATTTCACCAAAAACTTATTTTAATTTTATAGATTCTAAGGATAATTAAAGGTATATACAAACACTGTGTGCAGAAAGGTAACATATCATAAGCCAAGCATTGAAAACTGAAAGGACAATAGATATCGATGAATTCTAATCTTAGCTTCAAAAAAGCCTACTGTGAAAGCTTTTGACAAGTAGGAATATTACTAACACTTAAGGTTCACGTGATGATTACTGAGTTGGAAGTGTGTCTTGAAAGGTCATCTTGTCTTTCTCCTCCCTCCTAGTAAGACTACAGAAAAATCCCAGATAAAGGCCTCTCTGTCTTACTTTTGAAAGCCACAGGGAGTCAGATTACACCACCTGTTTTACAACCCAAGTTATTCTCCATGTTCATAATTTTCACCTTTTGGTAATTTAAATAACAGAAGATAGATGGCCAACTGCTCCTTAATTAGTCAGCATTACCTCTGTTTCTATAATCAAACCCGTGAATTGTCTTTTCTGGGAAGAATTAGGAAATTCTTCTGGGAAGAATTAGGAAAAGAGAAAGATAAGGAGCATGTTGGACTAAGAATCATAGGACTGAAAAGCTCCAATCCACAGGGCAGCCTCAATGAAAAGACTGACATTTTCAAGCATTCTCATTGAAGGTCAGTCTTTCCTATATAGGATATCTGTGATTTAATATTAGCCAATAATGTAACTTTACTAATAAAAGAAAGGATGGTTTTACTGACAATGGGTAAATTTGCGACATTCAGAGAATATGAGTGGGCTGTATTGCAGTAACAGTTTGAGAAACTTAACAGATAAAACCACAAAGCCCATTCATAAGGCGAAGGTATTTGCTTCCAGATTTAAGCCTTTCAAAAGTCAAAGTCAAAATTGCTATGGCTGGTGAACAAATAGTTTATATCATCATCTCATTTGCTATAATCATATCTGAGTGTTCAGCCTGCTTTTTAAAAATGCCACTATTCCATTTTGTCAAACCTGCAAATATTTACTAAACACCCATCCTGCCCAAGGCACCTAGATAAAAAAGTAATTTTCCTTACTTTCAAGGTTAAAACATTATCAACATACAACAAGCTGCTTCTCTGAGTCTTACAAATTACTATCAATACTAGTATTAAACATGTTCTCAACACTGTGTCATTTTCTGCTAAATTGATCTTTTACGTTTGTAACTATGAGGGCACCTCCACTCAAACAAGAACAGTGAGATTACCACACAATAAATGTAATATCCCAGAAGTGAAAGTAACCCAAGGGATTTGAATTGGTTATTCAGGGGAATGAAACACATTTAGGCTATTTGGGTTACATAATGCTGCATGATAGAGTACATCACATGGATATTAAACTTACAAATTCAAGTATAAATGCTCACAGGCTAAGGAAGACAGACAAAGAATGAAGAAAGGAAGGAAGGATGGAAAGAAGGAAGGAAGGAAGGGAAGAAAGGAAGGGAGAGAGGGAGTGAGAGAGGAAGGGAGGGAAGAAGGAAAGAAGGAATGGGGAAGGAGGAAGGGGGAGGCGGAAGGAGAGGAGGGAAATTGGGAAGAAAGGAAGAAATAGAAAGCAGCAGCAACCACTGGAACAGTTCAGAAGATTCCAGTCATTGCCACACTCCAGGCCTGTGTGCTGCAGCGTGAGCATGAACTACACTCACAAAGGTCCAGGATCCTTCCTCTCGGTTTATATGTGCCTCTCACAGTAGGAGCATCTCAGGGGGTCAAGTGTGGTTCCAGTGTTTAAAGATAGGACTTCTGGGCTTCCCTGGTGGCGCAGTGGTTGAGAGTCCACCTGCCGATGCAGGGGACATGGGTTCGTGCCCCGGTCCGGGAAGATCCCACATGCGGCGGAGCGGTTGGTACCGTGAGCCATGGCCGCTGGGCCTGCGCGTCCGGAGCCTGTGCTCCGCAACGGGAGAGGCCACAACAGCGAGAGGCCAACGTACCGCAAAAGAAAAAAAAAAAAGATAGGACTTCTTCATCTAGTATGGCCCCCAAATCCAAGCCAATTATTTCAATTTGTCTTCAACTAAAATTGAGTGTTATATTGTAATTTGCATGAGAAAACCGGCAGTGTTAAAGCTATTGACAGGTATTATCTACGATGCTGTTTTGAGGGATTTTCAAGTTTGTTTATTTTTTCACTATAATGAGATATAAAATGGAATCTAAAAAAGATGTTCCTTGCAATGTATCCTGTTGTGGACAGTAAATGTTCTTCAGACTTCATCATGCCCTGGTTCAAATACCCTACAAGCCATACAAGAAAGCTATATTTTGATTCTAGAATCATCATGCAAACTTCTGACCATTAATCGAGATTTCCCGCAACCTAGATAAGAGAAAGGGAATTCCCTGGATAGTACAGTAAATACTAGTATTACCTTCTTTCAAATGGAATGTCATTCATTGTAAATTAATAAAGTTGAATTATACCAGCATCTTGCATCCGCCAGAATTTTGGTAGATGACAATAATGCTTGAATGAAAATACACAACCAGTTTTCAGGAGCTTGTGGTCCACTAAATAAATGATACAAGAGTTTAGATGAAGGAGTGACTAAGGCTACCTGGAGAAGTCAGGGAAGATTTCCCTGAAGAGGATGCTTCTGTCGAGTCTTAACAATTAGGAGATTTCCACGCAATCTCACAAAATGAAGGGCATCTCAAGTAGAAGCTTGTATACAAACAGGACATAAGAACTGAATGGTGTGTTCAGGAAACAAGAACTGAATTGTGTGTTCAGGAAACTTCCTATCATATGACTATAATACAGCCTCAATAGGGCAGGGACTCTAATTTCTTCTTAGCCCCTACTACAAAGCCTGGTTCACAGGAGGTGTTTAATAAATCTTTATTTAATTAGACATGAGTGGCTGGAACACGTAATCATCTGAAGTGGGAAGCTGTTGGGCAACTGATTAAGATGTATTCAAGATTCATATCATAAAAAATCTGATATACCAAATATAATTAGGATTAGGTTTGAGTGTGAGTGAAAGGAAACCCCAAATAACAAGGGATTAAAAGGGAAATTTTTATGTCTCTCACTTTTAAAGTGCTGGCATCCCATGCCTTGTATGAAGACTACGTGAAGAACAGAGCTCTGATTCCTTCTATCATGTCATCATACTTAACATGGCTGCTCTTTCTTCCACCATCATATCCACATTCCAGACACAAAAATGAAAGGGCAAAAAAAGGGTATGCCTCCTCCACTTAAGGACAAGAAGGATACTTAAAGATACCAGGTTCATCCCATCTTCAATAACTGTCACATGGCTACACCTAACTGCAAGGGGCTTAGAAATGTAAGATTTATTTTTGATGTCCAGATCCAGTTAATATTTAGGGGTTCTATTAAAGAGAACAAAAGAGGAAATAAATACTAGCAGACAATTAACAATCTCTGCCACCCATTTAATGGCGTTTGGATTTTATCATATGAAAAACATATTTTAAGCAGTTACTTAGATTGGTGAAAATTTCTGAAATATGCAAAAGTTAATAACACCCCAGTAGCAATGAGTACACCCAGTGCCTAGCTGTCGGTTTCTTATGCCATTTTTCACGCGCTCCCAATGACAAAAATTGGAACAATTTAAGCAACAAAATAAATAGCATAGCATTGGACTATAATCCAAAGTATAAAATAAATATCCATGAGTCTTTAAAAATATAAATGAATAATTTAATCAATAAACAAATGTCAGAGAAGAGAAAAATACCCTTTGCAGAAGAATTTCAAGTAATTTATGTGGATATACTCCCCTAAAGAAAATAGAGCATAATTTCCCACCCCTTAAGTGTAGGCTGCACAGAGTGACTTCCTTTCATAGAGGACACTGTAGTAAGGGAAAAAAAAGAAACATATAGTGGAGAAACCTGAAAAACACCATCTCAGCCAGGTGATCAAAGTTAACACCATCAGGTATAAGTCATATTCAAGGCATGTACCTTTGATATAAATGTACCATCAGAGAACAGTATCTTACCTCTGTGGTCTTCTTCCCCAAATCTCATAACTCTTACTTACCGTGAGAAAAATATCAGACAAACCCTAATTGAAAGACATTTTATATAATATTGTCCTTAAAACTGTCATTAAAAACAAGGAAAGTCTAAGAGAATGTCATAGTCCAGAGGAGCCTAAGGAGACACGAGGACTTAATATAATGTGTATTTTGCATGGAATCTTGGAACAGAAAAAATTTTTTAAAACTAAGCAAATCTGAATAAAAGTATGGACTTCAGTCAATAATAATAATGTATCAGTATTGGGTCATTGGTTTGACAAATGTATCATACAACATAAGATGTTAATAAATAAAGAGACTGGGTGTGGGATATATGGAAACTCTCTTATCTTTGCAAATTTTTTGTAAATATAATACTATTATAAAACGAGGTTTATTTTTAAAGTTTTGAGGCTGAGTTTAATAAGTTATGCAAAAAGAAGCCAAGTTTAAATCATGGCCTGAAAAGTTAAGGATAAGATCTTCATCTTCGCACTGGGTATTCACATCTGGTAAGTGTACAAACCACTAGCTGGCTTTCTCTTCACTCTATTTTACACTCTATTTATGTAATTTGTATTACATGTTCTACTGGTCAAAGTCATTTTTTTTTACAAAATGCTACTTGCTCAGAACACCTCAGTGTCTTCTGAAGACTCAATGACCATGTCTTCTAGAATATGATATGGTTAATGTGATCCAAAGCTCTAGAAAACTGTTGAACAGCACTTGTGTCAGATGTAACCCATCTTTTTTGTCTTTTCCCAGTTTATGGTTCAAGATCTAATTTCAGGCCAAACTACTAGAAAGCTAGCTCCATATGGCTAATTTCCAGACCCAACTTGGTATTAACATACTAGTGTAATACAATGAGATAATTTTATTGATATTTATGTAGTCAATAATTTAGGTAAAATGTAGTTATACAATCTAATTTTCTCTGTAAGGCTCAACAGTTTTTAAAAAGCTATGCCCCAGGCATGTTTTTATATTTTTATTGAATTGCCTCTCTTAAAAAATATTATTACTCTAGAGGACAAATGCTCTAGCACTGAATTCCACAGTAGCCACTATCACATTCATAAAAAGGATTCAATAAAACCCTAAATCTTACAAAGGAATTCAGAAGACTTAAGATGAATTAGAAAAAGATACTAAAAAAAACTATAAGTTGTACCAAGTTGCAGTAAACAAGCTTGATTTGCCAAAATATAGACCACAAGTATACCTGATTGACATAGAAGGTGAATGTGAGGTTTTAGATAGAGAGAAGTAATATTTAATAGAATAAAAACAATTTTATTTATCAATACTTATTTACTATGTTCCAACTCAGGCCACACACTGACTTGAAAGATGACTACAGTACTGCCCTATCGTTCAAAAAAATGTACTCTTCTGGTGAAATATAAAGATGCCAACATAACATTACAGTCTAACATATACATACATTATAATAAATGTAATGTGAATTACATTTGAGAAATGTCCACAGAGCATTAAGAAAACATATGGCAGAGTGACAGCACTCAAAAGAGATACTTTAGATCTGGGCATCACCAGTGAAACGTGAACACATCAAGAAATGACTGGAGATTAAATTTTGAGAAGGAGTAAAGAACGAAATACATCACCTACTTCTGCTTTAGAAAAGGGTACTAAGTATGATAAAGCAAGAATAAAATTATAATGTAAGTAATTCAGTAGAAGCTTGGAATTTAGGCTCATGGGAGGGTATATCAGATTTTTAAAAGGAAGGAAGGAGTGGAGTGGAAGGGTAAGAAAGAAATATTTAAAAACTACATTTCCTACATGATTAAATTGCAGAATCAAAATAATCCCTACCTGCATCAAAGATACTTCTTTCAAATACATAAAACTATTCAGGTTAGAATAAGCAGTTATGTAGATTCACTATCTATAGACCTCCATATAATTAGGACAACATTAAGGTAAATAAGTAAATATTAAAAACTTGCAAGTTTATCCATAATATAAATATTTTTAAGGGAACACAGATTCTTTGGGTCTAAAGGGATACCAAGAGACAAGAAGAAAACATCCAGCATATTGATCAACGTCCTTGTTTTCTTTGGTAAGAAATTTTCATCTGCTAATTGTTCCCAGAAAAGGACAAGTGAGGAGTTTTCTTTCACAGAATGGTCAACAGTAGGGCTATCATAAGCCCAAGAGACAAAATACTAACACACTGAATGAAATTTCTCAAAATTTATTCTCCTCACCTTCTAAATTAAAAAAAAAAAAAACCATAACTACCCATATATCTATATATCCTGTGACTTCTACTTAAAAATCTTATGCTATTATTCAACATCGTTAGAAATCAGTATGCTGTTTTAAAATTCTACTTCAAATACTCTGTCCTGTCTTTTCTTCTTTTTCCTTACTATCTTCTATCATCCCTCATTTGAAAACAGCCTCCTCACCTTCTCTTCACTTCCAGTACTGCTGCTTCAATCCAACACTCTTATAGTAGCCAGAATGATCTCACTAAAACACTAACTTGATCATGTAATTCAAACATTTTAAGGCCTACGCTTCAAAGAATAATTAAGTCTGAATTTCTTACTGAGTTCAAAACCTGATATAAGGTGGTCTGAATTTTTTTTCAAGGATATTTCTCCCTCAAAATTTAATCATCAGTTATCAGGACACTACCATTCCCCCAATTATTTCCTTCTTCTTACGCGGGCCTCTCACTGTTGTGGCCTCTCCCATTGCGGAGCACAGGCTCCGGACGCGCAGGCTCAGCGGCCATGGCTCATGGGCCTAGGCACTCCGCAGCATGTGGGATCTTTCCGGACCGGGGCACAAACCTGTGTCCCCTGCATCGGCAGGTGGACTCTCAACCACTGCGCCACCAGGGAAGCCCCTATTTCCTTCTTCTTAATCTGACCAGTTGAAATGACCTTGCCTCATCTCACCCTAGCTGCTGAATTTCTTCCCATCTTTCAACATCCAACTAGGAGGAACATTTTCAATAAAACCTTGAATGGAATACACATTTGGTGAACGTTTACAGAAATGATTTGAAACCTATTCCCTCTATTCATGTAAGAAACTCCTGGCAAAAAATTCAGCCTCTACTTGAATATTTCAAAAATAATTCATTCCCTGACAGTCCAGTGGTTAAGACTTTGCCTTCCAATGCAGTGGGTGCAGGTTCGATCCCTGGTCAGGGAGCCAGGATCCCACATGCCTCGTGGCCAGGGAACCAAAACATAAAACAGAAGCAATATTGTAACAGATTCAATAAAGACTTTTAAAATGGTCCACATCAAAAAAATCTTAAAAAAAAAATTCATTGCTTCATGAGGCAATTCATTGTTAAAGATTTTTCTGTACTTTTTATTGAATTGGAATTTTTCTTCTTGAAACTTCCATCCTGTTATCCTGAAAATTTTGCTTAAATTGGAGTGTTTTTAAATGTTCTTCATATTAAGTTTCATTGGTAATAAAATTCCTTATTTATTTTCTATTTATCCGATGATAGTTTGGAGATAAGAACTATTCATAGATGTATGCCCACAAAACCTTATTATGGTATATAGACCATATGTCATAGTTTTCATTTTAACATATGGAGGGCAGAGGGAAAATCATAGTTGATGTCAAAACATATGACAACTGTTGTTACATTCTGTGAAGTCCGTCATCCAGGGTTTTTTTCTTATAGAGAACCTAGTTAGTTGCCCAAAGACATTCTGATTATCAGTAATGGGGGCTACTTAGTTGCATGGTGTCAGACTAAGGAACTTCAAGAACTTAGCATATTTGCCCAAAGCATTGGTAGAGTCATCGTTGAAACTACCGTAGTCAGTCAATGTATCCATTCAACAAAGACACACTGAGTATCTGTAGATGTCTTACAGAAATGTTAACAAAATCATGTAGCAATAAGTACCATTCAAGAAAAATGTATCAAAGTTTCTTCTCTATATAAATCACTTTCTCGATTAAAATGATATCACTTGTCTTCATGGTTGTTATAACATACCAGGAAAGCCAAGTATATGTTATTTTAACAGCTAGGATTGTCTAATGTATAAATAGATACAGTACTCATTCAATGATACCATAGTGAGTGAGGCCACAGTTCTACTAAAGTCCGACGTGTAGTGGATATAGAGAAAGAGTTCACTGGTCCAGCCAGATACTACATACTCAATCCATGACCACTTTGTAAATATATACACTTTGAAATGTAACTTTAAAAAAGCAATGTCAAAATGTATTCCCAATGATAAAACAAAATATGAATCCATCAAAATACTTTATTAAATTTACTACCAAACATTGCTCTTTCTTTCTTTTAAGAAAAACACAAAATATTATCTATAAAGGCAGAAAGTGTCTCTCCAAGATATAAAAATGCAAGTCACCTTTTATTCATGACTCTAAGTTGAGAAACTCCAAGCAGCTATTTTCTTAATATCTCAGCTCTACTTATTTGACATTAGCATCCATCAAATATACATCATCCAATGAGATTGTTTACTTTCATTACACAAATACATAGATCATTCCCATGTTTGCCCTCCTGTAAGGTGTCTCCTCTTTGGAGTTGATATATCTAAATCTGACCCATTCTTTTAGGCACAGTTCACATATTTTCTCCTTAATCCAGCCTTTCCTAGTCATTTCAGCATTGAGCAATTTTTCTCTCTTTAAAGTATGAGAATACTTGTAGTCGGAAAAAACATTTGGCATTTCATTAAATACAGTATACCATCCATACCCCAGAAGAATGGTTCATGGAAAGTAACACACATATTGTTAAACTTATTTTTTAAAAAGGAATAAAAACTGAGAAGTTATATTACTTTGTTCTGTTTCTTTCTTTTCTAGTCGTTTGAGCGTTTCTTGAGATGCAAAGATAAGATGGACAGAATTCATAAGTAAAACCTCCTCCAAATGGAGTAAGTCAAGTCTGAATTTGGAGAGTTTATGGTAATAGAGAATTTTTTGTAACTGTATTTTCTGGTTTTATAAACTGCTCTAAACTTTATCAATTTCAGGATGATTTGCAAATAGGTCCATGGAATACATCATCATAGATTAATTTGATTAATAAGCTCAAGCTAACAATGCCTCTGGGGAATGCTTATAGTCTTGAGAATTACTGAAGAACCCCCCACCCCGGGGTTTTTTCATCTTATCACAAAGATTCAATCTTATTAGAGTCAAAGTCTTTTATGCATTTAAAATTACACTATTCTCCACATCATGTCCCATATTACAGATTCATTAACTTATTAGTTATCTCATACAAGATGTAAACAAATTTCTTCTTGTAAAGTTTGTCAGGATAATGCTGGAGAGTAGAAGTACATAGGCTTTAGACATAGCTCTTGCATTTTTAATTTATTCTAAAGAGAACCTTAGGGCCTTGTGGAAATCTCTGTTAGGAAAAAAAAAAAGGTAAGACCTCTTGGAGTTTCTATTAACATATTCTGAGGCCTTTAATTTCACAAACAAGAATAAGTCATGGGCATAAGTTGTAGGACCTCAATATAGACTCCTGGTTATTGATGGTTAATAAGAACCTGTATCAAGAATCAACCACGATAGTCAGAATTAGCAGGAATAGACTCTAAATAAATATAATTTCTATTGGGACAAAATGAAGATACATTCTTAGTACCCCTTTCTTTTTAATTCTATATCAATTAGTCGACAATATTTTTGGATAAGTTAGTTGCATGCATCTCTTCTGATCTCCACCGCCCCTCTCACACACAAACATACATAAATGCGTATTCACATATATCTGTATTGTGGAAAACAAAGAGATACTTTTCCTACACATAGATTATAGCCTCAAAAGTTATTTGATCTTCTATGGCGGAGACTGTATTCCCAATTGCCCCCTTCTTTAAAAACAGAACAATGATTTTTGTTGGGGTCAGCACATTGTCCAGTTAAAAAGCTATGTTTCACTCTAATTCTAATAAATAGAAGTGTTATGTAATGTAAGTCAAAGTATTAGCACTGAGGTTCCCAGGGAACTGACTCAAGCAGTCTGCATCCTATTACCACTGGCTCTTTAGTTTTCCTTCTTTGAAAGAAAAAACAGGGGAGGGTGGAGCACAATGGTTTGAGTTTCAAACATCTTGTAAGCATGAGGACAAGAACCACATCTGGAGGTGGTTGCTCAGAAAGCTGGAAAGAGATTAGTGCATTTCTTTCTTTTTTTTTTTTTTTTTCCGCGGTACGCGGGCCTCTCACTGTTGTGGCCTCTCCCGTTGCGGAGCACAGGCCCCGGACGCGCAGGCTCAGTGGCCATGGCTCACGGGCCCAGCCGCTATGCGGCATGTAGGATCTTCCCGGACCGGGGCACGAACCTGTGTCTCCTGCATCGGCAGGCGGACTCTCAACCACTGCACCACCAGGGAAGCCCATGTTTAGCGCATTTCTAATGAAATTGTGTTGTTACCATACCAGCTATCTACTACCTATCTTTGGACTCGTCTCAGTGTAGAAAACAAAAAACAAAACCAATCTTTAACCTACTGTAATCTGGAATTTTTGCTATATGTAGTCTAATGCAAGCCCTACTGCTACACCCTCCTAACTATTGCCAGAAATGAAAACTTCAGATAAACTCATCTTAAATCCAACTAATTAGTTTTGTTTGATGACACTCAGCATTTAATTGGCTCATAGCTAAAAGGCTCATACCATAAATTAATGTATTCAGTTGCCACAAGTGACAAAGAGACAAGTTTATCTTAGAGGATTTACCAGGAGAGTGCATCTCTTTAAATGAGACTTTCTGGGCACTTTATTAACATTTTCTTTGGATAACTAGTACATCTGGTAAAATCTCTTTAATTTTTTTCAGGCTAAAGTTATTGAGAACATAATCTATGATGTTGAAGATTTGGCACCTTAATCATTTATTTTTCACTGCATTAAAGCAGATCCGAAGTTGTTATGGACAAAATCTCAATTTTGTTTATAGACATTCCATTGATCCACATCTACAGAGCAGCTGAAGAGCCTTCTCTTCAAGCTCACATGCATGTCAGCCTCCTCACATTGTTCAGCAAGTCAGCCCCTGGGTGCCCGCATGCTGGTGTGACAAGTCAATCACAAACTGGCACAATTACACTGGCTGCTGGGAAAAGGTTTCTGGTGCCACAGAGATGACCAGGGGTCTGAGCAAGATAAAGACTTGGAGAAGGGCTTCCCTGGTGGCGCAGTGGTTGAGAGTCTGCCTGCCGATGCAGGGGACACGGGTTCGTGCCCCGGTCCGGGAAGATCCCACATGCCGCAGAGCAGCTGGGCCTGTGAGCCATGGCCGCTGAGCCTGCACGTTCGGAGCCTGTGCTCCGCAACGGGAGAGGCCACAACGGTGAGAGGCCCGCGTATCGCCAAAAAAAAAAAAAAAAAAAGACTTGGAGAAGGTCATATTGAACGTAGAGATAACCTAAGATATGTACAGCTTGCGGAGAAGGCAAAGAAAGTAAGTGCTGTGGCACTGGTGGTATGAAAGTAGGTACAGGAAGGAACGATTCCGTGGGCATTTGCTTCAGGAGATGAAGACAGAATGGCATGTGAGGACAGATTAGGAAAGAGGGAAAATTCAACCTGAGGGTCCTTATTTTTGGACTTAAAAGAAGCAATAAAAAAGTCATATGGTGAAGTACTTGGAGCCAGGAAGTTTTTTTTTTTTGCATTACGCGGGCCTCTCACTGTTGTGGCCTCTCCCGTTGTGGAGCACAGGCTCTGGACGCGCAGTCTCAGCGGCCATGGCTCACGGGCCCAGCCACTCCGCGGCATGTGGGATCTTCCCCGACCGGGGCACGAACCCGTGTCCCCTGCATCGGCAGGCGGACTCCCAACCCCTGCGCCACCAGGGAAGCCCAGCCAGGAAGTTTTTGAAGAAGAGGAAGAGGAAGTGAATCTTGGCATGTGAGAAGCAAAAAGTACACTGAAGACATAAGTGAACTTTTTATAAGCTCCCAGAAACATCTGAGTTTCCTAAACTAAGAAAAATTAAGAAAATGCCTTCATACAAGATGGTGAGTGGCCTAAATGTAGACACAAGTACTGATGTTTAAAAAAATAATATAAATATAATTTTCACAGAGAGTACTAAGACCATCCTGGTGGCTGAATAGTAGAATAAGAAGAAAGCCATCACAATCAAAGTATGCTACCATATATCATAGCCATGTTAATTACAGGCAGTATAACCAATTTTATTACAAGAAATTTAATGCTTCCACGTGGAGAAACAAGAGTGAAATCCTGGCACCTGATTCTGAATAACACTGAAAAGTCAGAATCTGATTTTTCTCCTCCTAACTCATCAAGATAATAAGACCACTGCCCACTGGCACTATGAGAAGTTCAAGCTGCCCAGCTGAGATTGAGAGAAACTGTTGGGTCCTGAAAAGAGTTTTGATTTTTTTTTTCTTTGACAAGTATAGGGTATACTATACATAAAGCGCACATGCGCGCACACACATTCCTCACTAGAGTCCTGCTAATTTGTAAGTCGACTTGACTTACATGTAGAATAAGATTAGTACATGAAAGGTCATAAGTAGAAGCATCGTGAGCCATGATAGTTCTACCTTTTATGTGCTGAAATTTGTAAGCATTGGATTTGTAATCTTTTGAAAGAAAGTAATGTGTAGTTTTCTCATTGAGGACAAGCAGTGAGCATTTTGTGAACTTCCCCCTGATATGTTTCCCTCCTCGGGACAGCAAAAAAGAAATATGTGTGGAGTGTGAGCTTTCATTATATAGACTTTTAAAAGTTATTTATTCCATAATATTTTTCATCTCAAATAACTGATACAGGGCTCAAAATCCCAGTAATCATTGAAACCTGTTTTAGGAAGGACAAAAGGGAAAACTATATTTTCTGGCTTTTACAAACTTGCTTGTATTCACTCATTTGAATTTGTATTTCTATTTTTTATCACTTTTACCTCTTGTTTTGTTTGTTAAGCACAAAATAAACTTAACCAGGTGATTAAAAATATTTATAAGCAGTTTCTACCTCATAGCCTGGCTTTCTGTAAAAACATGTGTTCATGTATAACAGTTAACAAATGGTTATCTGCATTCTTAGTACTTGTAAGACCTGAATTCATTGCTACAAAGTACTTATAGAAATAATAATGAGAAAAGTAATATTTATGTATAATATTTATGATATAGATATCATTGGCATGAATCATAATGTCATCAAAATTATAGGCAGTTCATATATTCTAGGTCTTCTGAATGTATACTTAGACTAATCCATTCTGGCAGGGCACCGGATCAATACTGCTTTGCTTAGCCCGCTTTACTGGAATCATCTTTATACGAGCATTATTTGGGTATTATGCCATTGGTCACAAGAGAGTATGGTGCAAAAATATCCTTATGAAACTGACTTTTCAATTATTTGTAGGAAGCATACTGAAGCCATTGTTCACTACATGACATGCTCGCCTGTTCCTGAAGATTCACTGGAGAATTAGTATTTGCCATCTAGTCTCAGTATTTGGAATATGTGAGCACTGCCTAAGTAATTAGTTTGTATTTGAGTTATGGACACTGTGACTCATGTAACTGACCTTCTTTTGCCTTCACATTGTCTATTAGAAACACAGAACCATATGTGTTAATCTACCTCATGCAAGTACATAACATATTATGTCCCTTTCATGTACTAGTCTTATTCTACATTCACATTTCTTTCTCTAATGTTATTAGCCTTTAGTTTTAATTTCTTTACCTATTAATTTTTAATATTATATGATGCTTATTTTTTGCTAGGTACCTGAAGTTCTTTTTTGTGGACAAGACAGGATATGCAAACATTTAAAAATAACTATTCATCTATGCATCCATTCTATAAGTATATTTTGAGGACTTATATTATGCCAGAATTTTGTTGTAAGGTGTTGGGTTAAAACGGAGGATAAATAGCTTCAAGGAACTTCTCTTTTAGATAGAGATATTTACTCAAGCAATCATTATAATACAATGTGATAAGTGCCGTCATAGGTACCATGGACAGTAGCTGAATAAAGTAAAGGGTAATCAACTCTCTTGTAGGAAGACAGGTACTGGTACCAGTCAAGATCCTGCCATGAAAAAGATGCCACACCCAAAACAGATGTTCTCATAAGAGTTTAATAAAAGGGTTATTTTAAGGGGTGTGGGAAAACACTTTGGTGCACAGAGACGATTACCTGGGCCTGGGCCTTGCAGTAGCAAGGAGCCCTTCGAACACCTGGACCTGAAGGGGCAATGAGGGAGGGTGGCTTCAGGAATCCAGAGGGGATAATTGTGTGAAGAAGGCACCATAGAGGAGAGAGGGTAGCCAACCCAAGGGTCTTGGTCCAGAGGGAGCCGGAGAACAAATGCCCTGACCTGGCTTGCCTCACCCTCTCCTCCCATCTTCTGGTGCCTCCCATTGCCTGAACGTAACAGGAAGTCAGAGGGCGGTGTATCAGTTTCCAAGGGCTGTGGTAACAAAGTGCCACAAACTGGTGGCTTAGAACAATGGTAATGTATTGTCTCCTAGTTCTAGAAGCCAGAACTCTGAAATCAAGGTGTCCTCAGGGCTGGTTCCCTCTGAAGACTGTGATGGAGAATCTGCTCCAGGCATCTCTCCTTGGCTCTATCAGCCTCAGCATTCTTTCTGTTCCTTCCCACCATCTTACCTGTGTGCAAGTCTGTCTCTGTGTCCAAACTATCCCTTTTTGTAAGGATATTACTCATTGGATTAGGGCTAACTGTAACTTGACTACCTATGTAATCACCCAATTTCTAAACAAGGTCACATTCTGAGGTCCTGGGGCTTAGGACTTCAACATACTTTGAGAGAGACACAATTTAATCCTTAACAGCAAGAAAGCCCTTGAAGTGGTTTAGATATTAAATGATTTTTATAATTTTACTTATTGCCAGTAAAGATACAACTCAGTAGTTTTCAATAATCTGGAATCAACTATATTATTAAAGAAGGAAACTATTACCTTTGGCAGAACAGTATTACAAAGTATTAGGGAGTTTTTAAATATAACCGAAAACTCAGATGACTTTAAGAACAGTCTAGAGTCTAACTGTTCATGGATGAGATTGATTTAACTCAGCTTAAATTATTCCTAAATTTTAAAAGTCTCATTCAATCCTAATAGTCATACAGCCAAAAACCTTGATCTTATTCCATTAGTTTAAAATACAGAAATTTACTTTCTTAACAGTCTAATTTGATTCCCCTAAATTATTACAAAAGTCATCTATCCAGAAATAGTTTTGCTTTTATTATCTTCTGCGCCATTTTAGGCCACATATTTAACCTCGTTTATAAATAATTAAATATCTGTGACAATTTTAACAGGTTATAGAAATTATCTTTAAAATCTTTGGGCAAAATCGACAGTCTTAAAAATTAATGTTAGATTTACTCATTTGAATTAAATCATGCATTGATTTTCAAACCTGAACCTGTGCACAATGAACCCCAGTGTAGCCCTTAGCAGCATCTCCAAGTATAAGCATTAATTAGTACTATTCTCCTACCACCATGATTTAGAAGGAAATGTAACTTGAAGGGATAAGTAATTTTGCTTACATTGCCAGCAATTTTACCCAGAAGATTCTTTGATTTAGGAGAAATCCTTAAAATGTGAGTCTCTTTTTATTAGCAAACTGAAAAGAAAATTTTAAAATACAAACACTTATTATCCTAACCTTGATTAAAGTTCCCTTTTTCCTAACTTAAAAAGAAAACATACAAAGTGTAACAGTTTTTCATAGTCAATTAAACTTGTAAAAGAAAACTGGCCTTGTCTGCAATGAATATACAAAAAATGGGTGACACTTTGTTTTGCTTTTAAGTTAGAAAGAGCTGAACATCTGCCTCAAGTAACTGTAACAATGATGATGAAGATAGAGAAGAAACTACTATTTCACAAAGTAAATAAAGTCCTGTACAAACTCAATTGCTTCTTTAAATCCTATTTTTAAATGGCCAAAATAAATATTAACCAATAAATTAAAAGTAAATTAAATATGTTAAAAAAATCATTATTAAGTCCTCCAAACAAAGTTCAAATTCACATGAGCAGTGTGAAAATAAGAGACGGTAATTGATTTTCTCAAAGCCACAGAACGAGTCACCAGCACAAGCTAGGGTTTAAAGTCCACTGCTGCTCTGCTCTGCCCACAGGTGCTATTGATAGTATTTAGCCTTGGTCTTCTTGTTGGCTAACTTTCAGTGAGTCAAGGAATTTATTATAAAATATCAGATTCTAATTTCCACTTTGGTCAACCATTTCTTCCACTGTTGGGGCCACTTGAGACCCTCCTTCACACTTGTCCCAACCCCAATTTCTTTTTTTTTTTTTTTTTTTTTTTTTTGCGGTACGCGGGCCTCTCACTGTTGTGGCCTCTCCCGTTGTGGAGCACAGGCTCCGGACACGCAGGCTCAGCGGCCATGGCTCATGGGCCCAGCTGCTCCGTGGCATGTGGGATCCTCCCAGACCGGGGCACGAACCCGTGTCCCCTGCATCGGCAGGCGGACTCTCAACCACTTGCGCCACCAGGGAAGCCCTGACATATACTTTTAAGTTTTAAAATAAAAATAGGTCATCCATAGGTCATCTATTCTCTCTTCACTAGTGCTTAATGTTCCTTAAAGTTTTTCTTAATGCTTCTTAAAGTTCCTAAGATCTTTTTTCACTCAGCATAAAGGAAAAAAAGAAGTTCATCATGATGCATTAATATTATTTTTTTTCTCTAGTTTGATGAATTCAAGAATCCCTCCTCTAAACATTTCTTTTACTAGACACTAAAGAAAGCAGAATGCACTTTCTCTCATTCTACTAAAACACATAAACATTGTATTTTACTTTACTCTTTCAATATGTATGAGCTAATTAGTCACTAATTAGGTAGATAATAAATAATGAGAGCAACCAAGAGCTCAGATAAAGCCAATTTTCATGATTTCATTAGACAATTGAGAGGTGGAGGCAAGTATAAAAGTCTCTGTGGGGGGTTATTCTAATAGTGAGTCTGTCTTATGTATTTTATTTGAGACACAGCCTCCTATTCACCTAAAATGTGTCAAAGTAATATAGGAAGTACTGTGTAGCTTGATGGTACGGAGCAAGTAATTAATGGTGACTGTGGGAAAATCCAGAAATGAGGAGTGTATTGAAATCAAGTCATTTTGATTGGATCCAAATGGTGTCTTGGGCAGAACACCAAATTGAAATAGGCAAAATCAAAAGTACTCACTTGAATTTAAAAACAGCTGAAGATAAACATTTTCTCTTAAAACAACTCTTAAGAAAACCTAGTATTCTCCACAGTTGCCAAATCACGTTTTATGTTTTATTATGAAGATTTGGTTTGCATTTTTACAGCTTTATTAATTGCAACTAAAGCAATTATAAATATTTCCATATTTAAAATTGAGTTAACCTTTAGTATTTTCTACAAATTTGCCAAATCTTCCCAAATCAAGGTGAAAAATTATAGACGTAACTATTTCATAGTATTGTGTAGATACTCTAGATTCTTTTAAAAAAAATTGTAGATTGCAGTAAAACAAATTTCTGGATTTTCTTCTCTCTTTGCATACTTACCCTCCTGTTGGTGGGAATGTAAATTGGTGCAGCCAACTATGGAGAACAGTTATGAAAGTTCCTTAAAAAACTAAAAATAGAGTTATCATATGATCCAGCAATCCCACACCTGGGCATATATCTGGAGAAAATTCTAATTCAAAAAGATATGTGCGCCCTAATCACAGCAGCACTATTTACAATAGCCAAGGCATGGATGCAACCTAAATGTCCATTGATAGATGAATGGATAAAGAAGATGTGGTATACACACACACACTGGATAACTACTCAGCCATAAAAAAGAATGAAATAACACCATTTGCAGCAACATGGATGGGCCTGGAGATTATCATATTAAGTGAAGTCAGACGGAGAAAGACAAATATCATATGACAACACTTATATGTGGAGTCTGAAAAAATGATACAAATGAACTTATTTACAAAACAGAAATAGACTCACAGACATACAAAACAAACTTGTTACCAAAGGAGACGGGAGCAGAGACAAATTAGGAGTTTGGGATTAACGTATACACAGAACTATACATAAAATAGATAAACAAGGACCTACTGTATAGCACAGGGAACTATATTTGATATCTTGTAATAATTTATAATGGAAAAGAAACTGAAAAAGAATGTGTGTGTGTGTAAATGAATCACTTTGCTTAATACCTGAAACTAACACAACACTATAAATTAATTATACTTCAGCTATTAAAATTTGACACTATAAAGTAAAGCCACTAAAGTATAACCTAGGAATAATTTACATTCAACTGTTTTAAAAAAAACTAGGTAGAAATTACATTTATAAATCATGACTTTAGGTATTAATTCCATCTATCACCTATTCTAGGAATGAGAGAAAATCTACCCTTGAATTAAAACAAATAAACAGAGTGTTATATGTTTTATTTTTATCACAACATATGGTACTAAGGCACTTCTTAACTGAGTATTAAGAGATTATCCTACAGTATTTGTTCTCCTTCAGCCAAGGTGGTCAGAATTTCTCTACTATGTTCATTTGGACCAGTGTACAGTATTCTGAGTTGAGTTTTTTATAGAAAAGATATTTTTATTATGCACTATTTAATTTATTTAGACAGTGCTTAACCTGCACTTTTCCTTGCAAATGGACCTTTGTAAAGAAAAATTTATGTAATTCCCTGAGACATAACACATTCCAAAGCACAAGTTCTCTTTCTTTCTTAAAAACTGGTCTTATTCAAAGTGGCTATGAGACAAAGCAGCCTGGCAGGAACTGGCTCTTGAGACGTCACTGACAGAGACAGATGAGTCCTAATGAGTTTAGGGGAAGTTTGACAGCTAAGATTTTGAGCTTTAAGGGAGGAGCTGCTGCACTGAGGACACAATTCTAAATTGTGTCAGGTTCAGAATAAGCTTTGGAAAATCAGTGCTATTGGTGTAAGGGGTACATTTTTTTACATAAAGTCTTTTTCTTTTCAGTAAACATTGTACATTTGCTAATGAGAACTGATTAGAAAAAAAATATCCTTGCTTGTTCACAGCAACTCAAAAATACAAGCAATAAACAAATAAACACAGAAATAAAAGCAAAATAATCTCACTAAAATCTAGGACTCCAAGTCAGTTCCTTCTTACCTCCCCCAAATTTAGGCTTATTCCAGGGAGCTGCCTTATTAAAATGTCATTTCAGGTTTCTCTGAGTGATCTGATAAAGCCCTTTCTTTGCAAGGATTCTGGAGAGACAGTGTCATGTACTGACATGCCTTTTTAAGGTGGATGGTAACAGGCTGATTCATATCCTCACTAATGTATTCCAATATTGAAAGGAATAGGGAGTATTTTCATTATACCAAAACTTCACATGTACCCTCTGATATGCTCACAGATAACCATATAGGAGTGTGGTAAGAGTTAGAGAGAGGTTCCCCCTATGGGCCAATAAATGTAGGAGAAAAGAAAAAAAAAAAAAAAAGCCTTCCTTTTGGGCAGCTTGCCAAGTGAATAAAACTTGGGGAACAGAGCCTGAGTTAGAATTCAGCCCTTACTCACCACTCCAGGAAGGGCCTTTGTGTGCTGTGCAAACTACACGATTCCTCAGAAAATAGAGTGCTGACAACAGACTTATTAGTGGAATGTGGCAGGGCACAGCTCTGTTGGCTTGAAGCCATCGGCTAAGTGGCCAGTGGAGGGGAGAAGAGACGAAGGAATGGCAAAATGCTGGCATTCTTTTAAGATGCACTAGCTAAAAGTGTGAAATTTTTAAGATAATTTAGTCCTACTGAGCACAGATTTCTGCTCTCAGCCACCTATGGATAATTATCCAATGTCCACATCATATGTTCGGAGATGCTTGTTTAAATACGGAAAGTAATAAATTAATGACTGTGGATGGGAATTGGTGTGCTTTCCAGGGGGTTGCTTCTGCATGAAATTTTAGGGCAATCCTGAGATGCTCCAGAAAGGGAGAAAGACATTAACTTACACAGTATGTAAGAAACTGATAAGAGTTTCTGGAAGAAACTGGAAGATGGGTGGAGATGTGGGTCTAGCTTAACATAGCCTGTAGGGAAATTCTAAGCAAGAAAAAAAAAAGTAAGAATCAGGCTCAACATGCATCAACTGGTTCAGCAAAATTAGTTGGGAGGAATGATTTTGGAAATAAAAGAACTAACCTTACGCTTTGAATTCATTTACTGAATAGCCCATTTTAACGGTTAGAAACACGTGGTTTCTTTTCAGAGCAGAGAGAAGTAAAGGTATCAGTCTAAGTTAAACATTTCTTCCAAAGTGTAAAATTCAAAATGTGAAAAACCATTTTAAGCATAAATACATATTTTAATATACACATACATAAACTATAGTGCTTGACTTGAAAGCTATTGAAGACCTAGCAATACTATCTTTTCAAAATAAAATATTTGTCCTGCTCAGTGCTAACAATTACCCGCTGTGAAACTAAACCATGTACTACAAAATGGAAAATAAAAGCATTATGTCCCTTAGTGTAAAAAAATCATACAACACTGTGAATAAAGAAAATGATCTTTACGTAAAACAAAAAGATGAACGGTATTTAGACTCTGCCATGTTAAAATACAAAACAGCAGGACTATCTTACAGCACAAACATAAGAAACCTGTTTGGCCCTCATCAATACAATGGATGCAAATATCTTAATGTATTCCTTAATGATATCCTCCCAGATGAGAAAGATAATAGAGAAGCAAAACTCATCATTCAAAAATGTTACATAGGGCTTCCCTGGTGGCGCAGTGGCTAAGAATCCGCCTGCCAATACAGGGGACACGGGTTCGAGCCTGGTCCAGGAAGATCCCACATGCCGCGGAGCAACAAAGCCCGTGCACCACAACTCCTGAGCCTGCACGCCACAACTACTGAGCCTGCATGCCTAGAGCCCGTGCTCCTCAACAAGAGAAGCCACCGCCATGAGAAGCCCATGCACTGCAACAAAGAGTAGCCCCCACTCGCTGCAACTAAAGAATGCCCGAGCGCAGCAACGAAGACCAAACGTGGCCAAAAAGAGAAAAACAAATACTGTATGCAGCCGCAAATAAAATTTTAAAAATAAACAAATTTATTAAAAAAAAGTTACATAAAATTCAATAAATCTCATTGTTTTACATGAAATAAATTTTAAAGTTAAAGCATTTTTCTTCATTGTCTTTTCAGTGTTAAAGCTGAAAACGTACAGTCTGCAATATGAATGTATATGCATATATATTGATTGCATACATTATATACATCTATTATTTTTAAACTTTTCTGGTAGTCTTATTCCTTCTTGTAGATCTTGATTTCCATCTGTTGCCATTTCCCTTCAGATTTAAGATCTTCCTTTTCAATATCTTGGAGTATAGATCTCTTAATGATGAAATCTCTCAGTTCTCGTCTATCAAAAATTGTTTATTCATATTCATTTGTGAAGGAGAGCATCTCTTATACGGAATTCTGATTGCCAGTTATTTTTGTTTTTTTATTTACCATATTCCCTATGTAATTAAAATTTTTTCCCTTTAACTTTAGATTTCAGCAGTTTGACTATGATGTGCCTAAGATGTGGTTTTCTTTCTTTGTATTTATCATTCTTGGTGCTCACAGAACTTCTTGGATCTGTAAATTGATGTCGCTTGGGAAGTTTTTAACCATTATTTCTTCAAATTTTTTCTGCCATAATTCTTGTCTCATTTTATTCTGGAATTCCAATTATATTATGTTAGACCATGTGAATTGTCTGTAAGGCTCTATCAATTTTTCTTCAATCAATTTTTACCTTGTCAATACCATAATACCTTAACTGATAGTCAAACCAACAGTACTGACAGGCTGCAGGAGTTTGAATCACCAAAGGATTACTTCATGTTCATTAAATGTCACTGCGTTTAATGAAACTTGAAGTCGAATATAAGAGGTGTGTGTGTTTAAGAGAGAAAGAGAAAAGAAAGAGAAAGAGAGAGGAAAAAAAAACTACGAAGAAAAGCAAGATCATAAACAACACCTAATTTAAGATAAAGACTAGCTCCAAAAAAATGGGGATGCAGGTAATACAATTGCAGAGGGTCTTCAAAGGCAATGACATGGTTCTATTTCTTAAGCTTATGTGGACCCCTAGATATTTATCAGTATTCTTTAAAGAGCACATACATGGTACAATGTGAACTTTTTGCACACTACATTATAATAAATAACACATTGAAAATGGAATTTCAAAGAGGTTTAAATGAAGATTTTCTAGTGAAGAGGCAGATAAGTCAGAGAAAAACATTCTTTTCCTGAGTATTACTGTTTCATTATCCTGGACATAAATATGCAGAAGTATGAGAAATTGTCATCAAAGTTTTATACACAATTTTCCTTACTTTAGCAACAACATACATAGTCTTAATTGGTAAAAAAAAAATAGTGTGTTTGATTACAGAATACAGCTTCATTTTTTCCTCCCTAACCATTCACATGGAGACTAGAACTTTGGTTTTTTGGGGGTTTTTTTTCTTCATAACTATTCACATGAAGATTAAATCTACACAAAGTCAATGTTAAAATAACCAGTTACTGTACAATAAAATATAACCAATTTTGTTCTACAGTATTCATAATGCCCTGAACTCATTTTGCTAAATAACTTCCCCATAAGTTGATTAATGCTTTTTCTTTGTATTTTAGACTAGGGTAGATATATCGTATCATATCCTGATATCTGACTGTTGTGTGTTGGAATTTTTTTTTTTCTAGTGCATGTCTTTTCTTCTTACAATATCTGTTGACATAGTTTTAGTGCTTTTTTAGCCAAGGGAAAAAGAAGTTAAAAAAAACGTTATCAGTTCTTTGGGGACACTGCTGTGCTTTCTCTCTGAGGTGTTATTCTGATGACTACTATAGTGGTGACAGAGAGTGGAAGAGCAGCTAAGTGTCCGCTAATAAACTTAGCTAAGAACTATGACAAGCAATAGGCAGGGGAAAGTCACTTGAGAGGTCTGAGTTTCCTGCATAGTTTTCAGTGACAGGATTTCTGCTGTTTTTGTTAGGTTTGTGTTCCAACAGAGCTTAGCTGCAATCAGATCTTGATGAAGTTGGGAAAAGCTATTACACTGAGATATTGAACAGCATCACTTAAAAGAAAATGTTCTGGCCATTTCGAGTACAGTGTATGTTCAGGCAATTGGAGACTTGTTCCATACAGAAGAGAACTGGGCTGTGTTTTTAGAACATGTTTGATTGAATATGAATATGAACAATAGAAAAATACAAATGTTCTTATCCTTATGTCTTTGCATTATAATTATTATTTTTTACCTCAACCTGTGTGAAAGTAAAATAACTCCAAACTGTTTTTGTGGTACAAATTAAATTAACTTGATTCTAAAGTACAATGAAGTTTTTAACAAAATCCAAATATGATTACATTTTGAATAAAAGATAGTCCCAAAGGTTGCTGACGTCTTTCTTTCCCTCTCTGAAGAGTAATATCACTCTTCTAATTTTAGATTCTTCTTATTCCCATAAGGAAGAACATTTTGAGTTTAGATGTATATTCAGAATGATTGCTGCTAGCATTGAATTTGGTAAATTAAAAGGAACCGTTTCATAATCAAAATGACAATCAAAACTGATGTATCCGAAAGCCAAAAGTTTACTTTTTACAGTGACTCTAGTAAAAGGGAGGTATTTTTTAAAAAATAAACTCAGAAGAAAACATTGGGAAAAATCCTGTGGAAATGTGTTACCTTTCTTACCTAACTCATGATAAACTAATCACTTGCTTTAGAAATCATTTCAACTGTTACTATCATTTTATTTATATATCTCTCTTATCACTTAAAATTTCTACACCTTATTCCAACTCTCTTACGATTTTTATCTCCTTATTGGGATATAGGTCCTTGAAAACACAATCTTGTAGCTTGTATTCAATAACCATTTTTTCAATTATTCGATGAAGGAATGAATGAGTGAACAAACAAATGAATGGATATTGCTATTTTGTGCACTTCCAAACCAGTTCTAAATAACTCCAACTGTATTGACAGAATACACCATACCCATTGACTAACTATATGAGAGGAGTGAAGAAACTGAGGCAGATTCCAAAGCTTCCTGAATGAGCAACTGAGGAGACAGGAGCTGCTAGAACAGTAAAAGTCGAAGAATGGACAATTTGGGATCTTGAATTTCTGGACCTCTACTACGTTGAGTATGAGTTAGCTATGGATATTAAGGCAACAATATAAGCTATTGAACAGAAAAAACATACTAGCAAGAGTATACATTCATTAAAGCAGCGTTGTGAGATCAAATAAGCAGTTACCCTACTCAGACTGAACATTCATGTAGAACCTACTGCCTACTGTGTTTTCTTAATATGGCTTCATATTCATATATATGAATATATCCATATTGCTTATCTATATTTTAACATTTTGAGTGTGTTTTGAACCCAAGTATGGAATATACATCAATGTTTATTAAAATCTATCTGAGGGCTTCCCTGGTGGCGCAGTGGTTGAGAGTCCGCCTGCTGATGCAGGGGACACGGGTTCGTGTCCCAGACCGGAAAGATCCCACAGGCCACGGAGCGGCTGGGCCCGTGAGCCATGGCCACTGAGCCTGCGTGTCTGGAGCCTGTGCTCCGCATTGGGAGAGGCCACAACAGTGAGTGGCCCGCGTACCCCAAAAAAAAAAAAAAAATCTATCTGATTTGAGTTGATGGATCATTCTTCGTTGCTGCAGTGTTTCAGGTCCTGGTTCTTGTGTCAAGCCATTTTTTAATATGTCAAGAATATGTTTCATCTACAAATTTGGTAAATAAACATTCGATGTCTTCATCAAAGAAATATATAAAATGTTGTGATAGATAGGAGAGATAAAAGAGTCTCTCCAGAAATTGTCTTTTATGCAGACATAGAGAATTGAGTTGAGGACCTGGGGAGGGGGAAGGGTAAGATGGGACAAAGTGAGAGAGTGGCATGGACATATATACACTACCAAATGTAAAATAGATAGCTAGTGGGAAACAGCCGCATAGCACAGGGAGATCAGCTCGGTACTTAGTGACCACCTAGAGGGGTGGGATAGGGAGGGTAGGAGGGAGACACAAGAGGGAGGAGATATGGGGATATATGTATAGCTGATCCACTTTGTTATAAAGCAGAAACTAACACACCATTGTAAAGCAATTATACTCCAATAAAGATGTTTAAAAAATTGTCTTTTAATAACATTTTTTAAAAAGAAATTGTCTTTCAAGTTGATATTAATCCTTTTAATCGGGAACTTTGTTGTTATGCCAATCTAATATTTTATCAATCACCTACCCATATCTCACTATCTTGTCAAAAGTAGATCTGTAAAATAGACTCAGACTTAGAAAACAAACTTATGGTTACTAAAGGGGAAAGGTGGGGGGGGAGGAATAAATTAGGAGGTTGGGATTGACATATACACACTACTATATATAAAATAGATAACTAACAAGAACCTACTGTATAGCACAGGGAACTCTACTCAATACTCTTTAATGACCTATATGGGAAAAGAATCTGAAAAAGAATAGATATATGTATATGTATAACTGAATCACTTTGCTGTACACCTGAAACTAACACAACATTGTAAATCAACTATACTCCAATATAAAATAAAAAAATTTTTTAAAGAAGCCCTGTAAAACGCCTATTCCAGACATAATAGATTTTCTGTATTTTTTGCTTGACCAGAATAGAAATTTTGTCAAAGAAAAAATAGTGTTATTTAAACACGACATGTTCACATAGTATAGTATCATAAGCAACTACTATCATCTCTTTTTTGAGCATTCAAAAATCATATATTTAATAAACGGTTTTAGAATTGCCTATAGTCTATCATCAGTCTATTGACACACATTTCTTATCTTCCCAAGAACTTTATAAACTTAAAATAGCCATGTATTCTGGATTATTTTGATTTTTTCACTGAGACTACTAAATATCAATGCCTTGCATATAGTAAAAATTTAAATAATACACTTTATATAAATAAATTTTATAAGCCTAGATTTAACAAAAGAAATGTTATGATCATCATCCTTCATTAAAATATGGGAGTTACTAGTCTGTGTGAATAAATAACACTGATTTAGTTTTTAAAAAACAGGTAAATATTGTATTAGATGAGCTTTTCTTTTCTTTTTTTTTTTTTTGTGGTACGCGAGTCTCTCACTGTTGTGGCCTCTCCCGTTGCGGAGCACAGGCTCCGGACGCGCAGGCTCAGCGGCCATGGCTCACGGGCCTAGCCGCTCCGCGGCATGTGGGATCTTCCCGGACCGGGACACAAACCCATGTCCGCTGCATTGGCAGGTGGACTCTCAACCACTGCGCCACCAGGGAAGCCCTGAGTTTTTCATTTTAATGGACAACTGCTAAAGCTTCCATTGCTAAAACATGTATATTTGTTCATTCCATAAGGAATTCCAAATGTATATTTAAACATTACATTAAACTTGAAAAAATGTGACCATCATCTTCAAAAAATATATTTAATGTATTTTGAATTCACAAACTTCCCATCTGCCTGTGCTTAGAAGAGCAGTATAAAACTCATTTGTGGATTGAAGTTTCCTTCAATGTAGTTTCTAGGAAGCCATTCATAAAATCACAGCTGCAGCTAATTTTCATTTCTATGTATTTTGCATTTGTCAGAAAAAGAGAAAAGGAATCATACTATTTTTGAAAGACATGCACAGAAATCTAAATTACATCATCTTAAGCATACAGATCTTAATAATTCACAAAATGGCAACTCATTATCCCTATTCTTAGGCAAAACTCTGATACATACTAGCATTCTATAATAGCCATTATATCTCTCTTCTTCACTGACCTAAATTTGGGAAAGTCACTTTGTATTCTGTGATATGCATATCTGACTGTCACAATTTTATGCCCAATTGCCTGGTTGGGTATTGCAATAAAGAACTGGCCAGTAAGCAATAATGAACAACTAATCCATAACCAAATGGTGAAAAATATATCATGCTCTTATCTATTACACATCTAATTTCATATCAAACACACAGCAAAATGATACCACAGATTTTAGTAAAATCTGATAACACATTTTTTTGTTTGTTCTGTGAAAGAATATGGATATAAGTTCAAGTCTAGATAAAAATGAATAATATACCAAGATACTAATAGAACTCTCAGATGTCACTATGGAAATGATACCTTTGAACAATCATGAGGAATTAGAAAGTGGTAGAAAGTTGGAGATGGGTAACAGTTATCTCTATTTTCATAAAGAAGGCAAACCACTGCCCACAAAAAGAATTGTTGATTCAGACTATAGTCAACATCATGATATGAAATGTCATTGCTAAAGGACATGCATATTCACATTGTATTCTTCTTAGCAGTGATACTTATTTCTGGCAATTATCTTTTGCTTTTTGGCCTGTACAACTTAGTACTGGAGGATGACTCTGAATAACTCCATCAAGAATTTATAATAATACGCTTTCATTAAAAAACAGAAAGGTGATTGAAAAAAAGGAATATATACTAGTAAAAAATAATTTGTAGATTAGTGGAGAAAATTTTTTAACAAATGACTATTTCTCAATTATGTATAAGGTACAAAAACTGGCCATTTTTGAAAAGTAATTTTATCATATGTAAGTACCAAAAGGGCAACAGATTAAGAAGCATAAGGGTATTAGTTTTATATTAGAATATGTCCAAATTCCAAAATAAATTTAAAATATATATACAGTGATCACTGATTTGCTCTCTGACACTTCTGCTCAAATTTTAATTACACCTCAAGATCATCTTACATTCTTCAAGAGAAATCCATGAACAAGACAGTGGTTAACAGAGGCAGATTCATCTTGAAATTCTGCATCTGCACTTCAGCTAAGGGAAAGGCTGTTCTATAAATAACATCTTTAGTGAAATCTATCACATTTCTCTGAAGAACTGCAAAGTCTTCATTATATCTGACTTCTCCATTAATTTCCACAACAGGACTTTAATGTTTGAGCAGTACTCCCCATCTTTCAAACTGTGAATTCATAATGCTGTTGTTGTTGACACAATTTACCTTTAAAAAAAAGCAGTAATGAACTCAAAAAAAAAATACAATAGTCAACAAATTACCATAGCATTTTATTTTAACTGGCAGTTGAAGTTTTCCTATGCAATGTAGTTACATCTTGAAACCTTGTAACAAAGAAAACTACAATGTCCATAATATTATTTTATATTACTTAAGTATTTCCACCCATGAGTATAGTCAAGTAAGAGCCTTGAAATATGACCCTTGAATAAACAGAGCATATTTCTGTGACAAAGATATCATTGCATTTATTTTGTACTGGAAATGTCATGCTCAAAACTTTTTATTTATCAGGTCTTTGCTTTAAAGGAGGAATTGAAGGTTAAGAGCTTACAAAGACACTGAGAAGGATTTGAAAAGTCTAGACACATGCTATGTTTTCCTCATGCACTCATTTATCTGACAGAAGTAAAATCTCAGGAAGGTCATGATGACTAATGACAAAGCTTCTTTGGACCAAATTTTAGTGGAGCTTCTCTAAACTCTTTTCTCAAGTAGGTCCTGACTTTTGGACTTCTGTGTTCATTTCTTCATTGTCCAATTTTAGCAAAAGTCCTACCAAATCAATTTAGCCAGAATCCCGCACCCTCGATATATGATCACTTTTGGTATCTGATCAAAGCCCTCATCTTCCACCACCTCCCAGGTGATGTCTGATTACTTTGGCCTGTCTTCAGCAAGGATCCTGCGAGGCTTATTTGGCCAGAATCCCCTCTTATCCCTAATGTTTCCTTTTAGTAATTTTTTTTTAAATTTTTAAATGGGCAAGATATTTTTTTGAATTTTATTTTATTATTTTGTATACTACAGGTTCTTATTAGTTATCAGTTTTATACATATTAGTGTATATATGTCAATCCCAATCTCCCAACTTTTTATCCGCTGACCCCCAACCTAACTTTGGCTATATATCCCCATATTTCCTTGTATTAGGAGCTGACCTTCATCTCTCTTCCCTACTGCAAAAGCTCATTTCAGTAGTTCTTATACCTATGGTGATCATCCCCCTGAATAAAGTCTGCCTTAATTCTTTAACAAGAGTCATGAATAATTTTTTCTTTAATACTAATTGCAACTTTTTATAGGTCTATCTTCAGAATTAGTACCTATGAATAGATGTTAAAGAGAGGTGATTTGGGTTCAATACAAGAATAAATGCATTCTGCATGACATAATGTATATGAAAAATGGAAAGCACTGCAAATACAGATCCTCTTCATAGCAGATGGAGGGCACACATAATGGGATATGATCTTAAAAGAAGATCACGTAAGATAAGAATGATAAAATTAATCACAAAGATATACCTGGAAGTACACTGCAACTACCCTATCTTTAAGAATGGCAAGTAAAATATTCTGTCACTCTTATGAGTCCAATGCATTTGACACCTCTGCTTTTTCCCATCTACCTCAAATTCTTACTGGACCCCAACAACCATGTTAGTTATAGGATCCCTGGCCTGGCCTCAGCCCTTGCCCTAGACCCGTTGCCTACCCGATTTCAACTTTTCCTACTCTATCTGACTCATAGCTCATAGCAGCTGTGCCCAGCAGAGTCTAGATATGGCAAAAAGAAGTTTGAAACTTTGAAGGACTAAACAAGAAGCTGTTGTTTACTATCATTAACAGAAAGGCCCATGGAAATATGGACTAGGCATCCTCATGAAAGTGTGACTCCCAGGCAGTGAGTGTATAAAATTAGAGGTCAGAGATGTTTGTAAAGGAGGTTTTCGGGTTAGGAGGAGGTTGCACTGGAAGACTCCTAGGTTCCCTTTCAATTTTAATGTTCTGTCTTTCATGAATTTTATAAAATTTAATATATTTTCTTATTAATCAAACGTAATATTCTCTTGCTCACAGTCTTTGAACTTAATGAAATTCAGGCTTAATCGAGAGGAAGGGGCTCAGCCCCAGGGTTACCAAATTGCTTCTTTTCCTACAGATCTAAAACCAGGTTAACCAATAAACAAAAAGCTACTTAGCTGGACAACACTATAGTCCAATCACACCTGTGGGGATTCAGAGCAATCCTTAAGGCAACCAGCATGAAAACCAAACAGAACAGCAATATTGGGCAAGGAGCTAATAAACTGCCCTAACTAACCAATGTGCAATTTTGCTAAGGCCAATTTGATCCTGAAGATCCTCTGGTCTGACAAAATGTTTAACTTTTCTGAATAATATGTACATGAACATCTCATTCCTTTCTCTGCGTCTAATGGAGGCTCAGAGATAGGGATAGAGCTCAGGCATGAATAAGAGATTTCTTTATGGTTTAATAGTTTTTTTGATGAGCTTCCTTCAAAATGTCCCTAAAGCAAAACACCCACATTAAAACACTCTTGATTTGGAATAAACATGTTCACAATTACTATCCTTTAAAATCTTGCAAAATGTTCACCTATGTCATTTGAATTCTGGAATTCTCATTTTTTCTTAAAGAGACAATAGAAAATTTCAGAAACATTTTTATAACCATGTAACTAATATTTACCTATTTGACTCAGACTTTTGAATTCTTCCTCTTCGCCTGCATATAGCAGTTCAATATTATAAGTAGTATTGTATTTCTTTAATTATTAATAAATAGACTGACTGCAATAAAAATCCAAAAAGTCAACCTCCTCCCATCCCTGTCAGTTCAATCTCCTCTGGCACTGGTCTATCACTCCTCTTCCCATAGACTTAGCACAATCTCCAATATCATTGAAAGTTTAGAGCCTTGTTTGTTTTAACCACCATAAAGCTAGAAATACCAAATCTCCCTAATATCACCCAATGTTCAATTCCAGGATTTGGGGGTTTTTGTTCTTAATTTGCTTTTTTCCTTCTCATTCTGTTTTCTTCAATGCAATGCACAGTGATCTAGAAACCCCAAATTCTCCAAGGTCCTCATGGAACCACTTGAATTTTTCAATAGGAAAGAATTGCAGCTTTTAAATCTTTTACTGTCAACTAACTGTTTTTTTAGTGCTGCTGAGTTTCCCTACTTGTCCTACATTATAAAAGTTTCAGTCTATCGCATACTTCTTCCAAATTGCTTGAAATGCCTTATCATTGCTACTGAGTCAGAAATATAGGAGTTTCTATGCATTATTATTATTTATTATTATGCTAATTCCTTACTAATAAACTGAAATTTTATGTCTATGATTTCATGTATATTTACATAATATTCATAATATTGGAAGTAAGTGATAACACAAAGAAAACCTCTACTTTAATATCATTTATAAAAATCACTGCATGGATGAAATATTATTGGGTAAAATAAATAACACTGGTTATAATATTTAATTAAGTATGGTACCTGAGCTTATCAGAATTGACTTTCTGCAGTATTGTATAGCCATTAAGAGCACAGACTCTAGAGACAGACTGCCTAGGACTCAAATACCACCCAGCTCCTTCAATTACTAACCACATGACCTTAAACAAGTTACTTAACCTTCTTGGGCCCTGGGTTCTGCCTCAGTATAATTGGGATACTAATTATGCTATTTACATGGTTGTTAAGAGTTTGGGTGAGTTGATATATGTTATGGGCTGAATCGTGTATCTCAAAATTCATATATTGAGATCCTAATCCCCAGTAACTCAGAATGTAACTGCATTTGGAGCTAAGATCTTTAAAGAGGTAATTAAGTTAAAATGAGGTTATTAGAGTGGGTCCTAATCTACAAGCCGAGGAGAGTCTCGGGACTGAGAAGAAACCAACCCTAGTCTTCAGGACTGTGAGAAAATTAATTTCTGTTCTTTAAGTCATCCAGTTTGTGGTATTTGTTATAGCAGCCCTAGCAACCTGATAAAACATACTTAAGTACATAACTGCGTGCTCTTATTCCAGAATTTACGTTTGCATGTGTTCACTGCTTAATATCAACTTAGTGCATGGTCTCAACCAAAACTAGCACAAACATACAAATGTGTTCATAGTGCTTCTTGTATTCAAATTTAGGAAAGGGAGCACCTAGAAAATTTTAACTTTGAAGAGACTATTTGTTCATGGCACACACCTTATTGCTATAGGATATTTGGAACACTGGCTCTGAATTTGGAACTAGGGTCAGAGCACAATCACTACAGACCCTTTCAAAGTACTGTTGGCACTCTAGTCAGTCTAAACCTATTGAGAGTCTGACACAATCAAGAAAAATAAGTGGGCTCTCTTTCCAGTGGCCTCCATTTCTTTCTAAGAAAGGCAGTTAAGTGATCTACCTTTAAATAAAACAAAACCAAATAATCTTTATTCTAGCCTTTCTGCCTGGAGAAATCAAGCAGGATACAATGCCATCATGATAGCAATGATAATCTTCTCCTGATACTTGTATGAAAACCTTTTTTTAAATGTCTACCAGGAGACCATTCCCAAATTATGTTATGTTTCAGTGATTGCTAAAATGAAAAATAAATTTAACGTGTGTGAAAGATCAAAAGTGATATACCCTTGTAGGTAAAAGGCATTCTCTTTCAGAATGCACTTGTCCTCCAAATGATCTACTATAAGATAGAAAAATCACTGTTAGGACTATTTATTCTGTTTGAAGGATGGGGCTAAATTATTTCAACAAAAATATGTTTAGTTTATAATCACAATAATCATGTCAAAATAAACAATGTCATATTAAGTTTTATTGGGTAATTTACTAAGACATGAATGCCTGTAATTTCTAAATGGTCATATTTAATAACTAATCATTATGTAGGTAATTGCAAAATGCATTTACAAGTAGGGAAAACATTAAATCTTGTTTCCAAAGTAAGACAACTTTGAAAAATGAAAGTGAGCCCTAAAAATAATGAAAATTATCTATTTTTGAAATATTTATATACTGATAATAAATTGGTTTTATTATATGGATGGAACTAAAAATAGTCCTACCAAATTATTTTTGAAAATAAAATTATTTCTAACAAATAAAAATAATGCATGTATATTAATGAAGAAAATTAAAGTGTCTAACATTTAAAAACTAAGTAGAATAATAATTTTTGGTACATACTCTAATTTCTGTATCTGAGTCTAATATATATCTAAGTATTGATCTGAGGACTGTTTTTTAATACAGTCATATTGCTTTTTATGTTTCCTTCAATGGTTCATTTTATGAAAAATTGCTTGTACTTTTTATTAACTTTTCTCAATAGACTACAGTTTTTTAATTGAGAAAAAAAAAAATCTCTTTCCATTTGCTAAGACATCTGCTAAGCTCATATCAAATTCTGATAACTTTAGGATATCCTGAGTTTTTATTCAGCCCGAATATTTTTGCAAGTCCTATCTCTCTGCCTCTACTCAGAGTGCCTTTCTTCAACAAATATTTTTAAAAGAGAAAACATGTCAAATCAATTATCTCTTAATGATCCTTTTGAGTGTTTCACCAAATTTATATTTTGTAAAATTTCAAAGCTTCCCACTTTTATTACACTCTGCTATAAAAAAAAACAAACTTTAAGTAAATATAGAAACTCCATCCAAAATTATTCACACAATGCAAGATATTCCAAAGCTTTTGAGCTATCTCCATTTAATTTGTTCAGTTACTTGATTTTATAGGAAATCTTAAGGTGTTCCTCTTTACAAGCTTTATTTTTAGTAATTTCTATTAACTGAAAGTTTCCAAATGAGATTTTTGGCATATCATTTGTCAAAAAATTTGATTAAATTTGATTTGATTAGATTAAATTTCCAACTGATTTTAAACAAAATGCAAATAAAATTTAGATGACTTATATTAGCAAAACATTTAGTACCATTATGACACTTAGGTTGATTTCTAAAGTCATTCTTCAAAGGCTAACATATTTGATAAATCAGACTCGAGTGGCAAATAAAAAGAGAATATGTGTATTACCAAGATGAAATATATACTTTTATAATTAATACTGGATTCTTCACTATGGTATAATAAAGAGTTTGACTGGCCTTTGTCTCAGGATCCTGGGAACTCAAGTAATAGGCGTGCCTGTGTTATTTATGAGCACCTTGCATCACACCTGAGTTTATACAAAGGCTATTACTCAGGATGGGAACTGGTCATCAGAAAGATCAACCAGGTGATTAGAGGGATGGGGCTTTAAGCCAGTCTGACTTCCAGGGAGGGGAAGGGGGTTGGAAATTAAGTTCAGTCACGTGGGCAATTATTCGTTGTTTCAATCCTTCATGTCTACCTAATGGAACTTCAATAAAAATTTTAGACACCAAAACTTCCTGGTTGGTGAACGCATCTATGTACCTGGAGGGTGTTGCTTCCTGATTCCTTGAGGAGGAACAGGAAGACTTTGTGTTTGAGACTCTCCCAGACCTTCTTCTATGTGTTTCTTCATTTAGTTGGTCCTGATTTGTATCCTTTAAAATAAAACTGTAATAAGTACAGTATTTTCATGAGTTCTATGAGTGATTCTAGTGAATTATCAAATCTGGTGGGGGTGGGAGGGTCATGGAAACCCCCAGACTTGTGGCCAGGTGGTCAGAAGTATTGGTGGATTAAGGGCTCCCAAATTTGTGGCTGGCATCTGAAGTGACAGCAGTCTTGTTGGGTTTCATGTTCTTAAACCTATGAAGTCTGACACTAACTTCAGGTGGTTAGCATCACAATTATATCAGAGTACACGCAATCACACACATTTTGTGGTTTTCTTTTCTTATTATTATCTCTGTATGTATACATGTCATGGAGTGTATTTCCAAGCTGCTTTCTCTGAATATCCATCAGCAGAATGATATCAGAGAAAAGGCCCTTGGAAAGTCCGTTGACTTATAATTTAGCTGAATTTTACACACACACACACACACACACACACACACATCACAATAAGAAGCTATGAATGAATATCTGAGTAAAAAATAACCACAAAGGTAATTGCTTTGAGATGAAACCTGTGATTTGGAATATTAAGAAAGTGGGAATTGCCAAAGTGAAAGTAACAGAAAAACCAAAAGGAGAAGTATCACATTTCCTTCCTACAGATTACCTCAGAATAAAAATAAGCTTAATAAATGAAAAACACTCTTGTATAGATCACACTTCATATAATTTTAATGATTTCCTAACACCAGTGGTGACATATTGTTTTCTGGATGGGCAAATAATAAAAGGCAACACCAATCTGATTAAACAAAATAAATAAGGTATGTGATGAATTGTGTAGAACTAGAAATTGAGGAGAGGAAGAGTATACTGCATTATAGCATAATATTGAATAGAAGAATACTGTACTGTAACAGTTTAGCTCAAGGAAAAATTCATATGAATAAAATTAAGTATTTTGATGGCTTTTCCTTAAACTCCCTTAATCAACCTAGGGTAAATAATTTAATCTTTAACATACCTATATATTTTTTTCTTTTGGTGGTACGAGGGCCTCTCACTGTTGTGGCCTCTCCCGTTGCAGAGCACAGGCTCCGGACACACATGGCTCAGCAGCCATGGCTCATGGGCCCAGCCGCTCTGTGGCATGTAGGATCTTCCCGGACCGGGGCATGAACCCGTGTCCCCTGCATCGGCAGGCGGACTCTCAACCACTGAGCCACCAGGGAAGCCCTATTTTTATTTTTAAACAATGAATTTATGTAGTAAATTTAAGTTATGTAGTGAAATCCCTATATTACTATACTTCTCAATTGAACATATACTGAAAGTAATAGAAGATTTACAAACATAAGAATTCCTACATTTTTAGGAGCCAGATTCAAGAATTCTTAAATCAGGAAATTAAGAGAATATAAATTATTCCTGCAAAAATTACAATAACATTTCACATTAATTCATAAAAAAATTTTGAAAATGTTAAAATTATGCTTTTTAGGAAATTTATAACTGTTTATGAACACTCATCATATGCCAGACACTTTTTATAAGGTTTCTTATTAACATTGTCTCTAATCCTACCAATAATACTGCAAGGTAAACCTTTTGATCTCTATTTTACACATGAATAGCTGAATCTCAGAAAAGGGAGCAACGTTAGAAAGAATATATGGCTCTGAAGTAGCAGAAAGGGAGATTTTCACCCTGGTCCCTCTGCCTCCAAAGCCTAAGCCCTTTAAGTTAATTATATAGGTCTTTTTGCCTATTTCCTATGAGTTTTGTTCCAATTTCTCTCTAGATTAGTTTAATTTTTACTTGGTATTAGGTGTCCTTCCATCTCTGCCCGTGTGTTAGAGCAACGTTTTAGTTGTGAACGTACAAACACATAAGGCCCCTGAGCAAAAGTATTGGTCTCACTACTGACCATCTATATCCTCAGACTCACTCATATATATAGTAAAATTCTTATCTGACAAAAGATAATTTGTTAACTAATCAAAACTTAAACATTCAGTTAATTTAACTTCATTCTGCTCCACAATGACATTTTAAATGATTAATCCCCTTCTGGTACCTCACAAATGCATCTCCCACTCAGTATAAGTACTCTGAACAAGGAAATTGAGTGCGGATGCACCCGCAGGAAACTCTTACCTCCAACTCCAAATGCCTATTCTACCGAAAATGTCATGTCCACATTAAAAAAATAAAAGTCAATATGTTTTCTTGGCTGCTTTAATGGTAGACTCTTAAAATAGCAATTAATTATGTTCTGACTATACAGTCCTTTAAGCAAGTCTCATTTTATAAGAGCAAATGTTCCAAGCATTATTTTCCTAAAATAGGCTTTCCATAATTATCAGTAGTAAGGAACATGAGATGATAAAAGGGAATCATCTCAGATAAACAAGGGACAGGTGGCAGCTTGCGTTACATCTGGTATTAATCTGTATCAGAGGGAAAGGGAAGAAAAGATAGCAGAAGAAAAACATAAAGAGACTTGTAAGGCACAATGGAGCTACACATTTGTATTTGTTAAAAGCTTCCTTTCTTTCTCTGCCCTGTAAACTAAAAATACCCTATAAAATAGCCCAGAGTAATTATCTTGTCAGAAAAATCTTGTAAGTATTATAGTCAAATTAAATTGAACTGAAATTTATCATGGGAAGAAGATACCAGAAAAACAATGAAAATGTAAATTAAAATTGAGCTGTCAGATTTAAGGGTCAATCCAATGGAACTGACAATAAACTCATGAGTTATGATACACAGAGTGGGTATTTTCTCCTTCGATCCCTCAAATCCTCTGCTACATTCCTTAATGTTCCATTCAGGTGATAGTATCAAATTCATTATAGATTTTTTTTTCTGCAGAAACAAATGGGAACAATGAATGCAGGAAGTGTGATCATTAAGCTGTCATCTTTTCCAGCACATATTCATTCTGTACCCTTGGGGGGCCTCACAAAACTAACTGACGTACGACAAATGATTTTCTCCTTAGAATATATTTGTGTGTATGATGCCTGTTCTACCATCACTAAACAATGCTGTAATGCAGAAGACAGTTTCTTTCAGGAGTAATATCTTGCATGCATAGGAATCAACTTATTGTAAGATTGTTAAAGAGTTATAAAAATAATTAAGCATTCTATTTGATAAGATCACTCAGTTTAAAGACTGTCTTAATTGAACCTGATTTAAAACCTTGAGACAAAATTACTTTGAAGAATATTCTCATTCCGGCAACAAAATAAAACTGAAGAGCATTCTTGGCAAAAATTGATAAGGTGTTGAAATGAGTTGCAGATAAGCAGCAGAACCTGAATGCTGCTGTTTCATTGTGGATCTATTAAATTGAAAAGCTCTCACAACAGGTCAATATTATTCTCTCTCCAACAGAAGCCAGTGTTGATTCTATCATCTTAACAACGGAATTACTAATTTTTTCTTCATCTCTCCCAATCTGAGATTCTATTAACACCAACCAGTACAATACCACCTTAATCCTGCACATGTATGACGCTCCTTTTTTGATCTCTATAATTAGTCATCCTTTTTTCAAGAATGAAATAGGCCTAATAACTTAATTTGGGGAAGGTAATTATCTTAAATAATAACACTCTCTTGCCATTATTCTCCCACATTTATAAAGTCTAAAAGTTAATATTCAAATGCTTACTTTTCATTACTCAACAATTTTCTGCTACTAGGTACTTTAATATTTCAGTATAGAGAGAATTTTTCTACTTAAATTATACAAGGAAGTCACAGTTATATTTCCATATATCTTAAATTACAATATTAAATTTTTCATCAAGTGTTTTTAAATAACTTTGTCTCAAATGACAACTACAGATTTATAAATCAAAATGCAGAATAAAAAAGGGTATACTGACAACAATTCAAATCAGTAATCACAAGGTGGAAATTGATCATTTTTCCCAAAGAAAAAAAAAGAATAAAAAAAGCAGAGTACTGAGGCAGACTAAAATTAAAGATTCTCTTGATGACAGGCACCATGCCTAAGTGGAATTTTCCCATCATAATGGCTTTCTGTAAGATTAGGCCTCCGGTACTCTGGGGTGGGTTTCTCCCTATGAGGGAAAATGCCTGAGCAAGAGTTCTCAGGTAGTTTCCTATGCAACTAATATGAGCTTTACAAAAGCAGAAAGCCTTTGAATAAGGACACATCAATGTTAGGGTAAGCCATACACACCAATAGTAAAAGTGTCTATCTGTCCCCCTCATTGTTATTTTCTCTCTGATGCAGGTCGAGAATAACCAAAACTCAGGCCCACCCTCAAGAGGAATTGAGTTACTGCAGATTTGTCCCCTGTAGCTCATGAAATGTTTCAAGATTTAAAATTATTGGCCCTAATTCATAAGGAAATGTCACTTAATTGCTTTTAAACTTATGCATAGCATACAAAAGAATTAAGACAATCAAGATGAGATAATTGCATTAAAATGGAATTGAAACATACTGAGTTGAAATGTACTCATATGCTGTCTGCCTTACAAAAATTTCTTCTTCTTTTTTGGTCTTCCTCTCTTAGTACCTCCCTTCCTTCTTCAAAAATTATTCCATACCTACTATGTGCCAGAAACTGTTCTTGGCTCTGAGAATGCAAAGTCAAACAAAGAATGCTCCTTTTTCATATAAAGGAGAGGAGAAGCTTGGTAATAGAACCAAGTCTTGCAGGGTGAAAGTACTGTGATGAATATCCACATTAGGGAAGGAGCTGAGGGAGCAGAGAGCAGGCTGGCTCTGAACTGTCCTCAGAACTAAGCATTGGTACGTAGAACTAAATCTTAAGGATTAACAGAGGTTATCTAGACATGGAGGGTGAGGGAGAAGAGAGCATTTATTTTAGGCAAAAAAAAAAAAAGTGCAAAAAGCATGATGGCACAGAAGAACACAGCTTCTCAAAATGACTGAATTGGAAAATGTGCTCTATGGAAAATACCCACTGAAAAAGAGTCCTCATCTAGCACAGCACCTGTCAACCAACTGAGGGTAAAATTGAGTTCTAACTCTGAACCCCATTGAAAACAGCCATTTTTACCGTCCTTGGCATGTTTTTAAAATGAAACTGGATTCTGGATTCAGCCTTCTTGGCATGATTCTTAAAAGTCTATTCCATTTGCTTGCATTCAATATGACTATGTATTTATACCTATACCATCTCTATTTTTACTTTCATATATAACCAAAAAAATGATTATGGTACTTAAATGTTCACTAAAAGACCTGCCCAAAATTATATTGTCAGTAACGACTTAAAACCAGTATTATCCTAATACATGATTGGTCTTCCTTTCCACTACACTCATGTGTAGCCAGTTTTTTTGTTTTTGTTTTTGTATTTGCTATCTCTACAATTTTATCATTGTCATTTGTAATTGTACATTGAAAAAATCATTTTTAGAAGCTTTTCCCCTTCTTAAACTACTTTTGTATCAGATTATTTTTAAAAATTACATTTTGAACAAAGTCTTTTTAAAAATATTTGATCTTTGGTTAGCTCTTTACCTTAATAAACAGGATTGTATCATGAACACAATCCAGTCATCCCTGTATGATTTAGGAAAGGAACAAGGCTTTGGGTTAATTTCCTGATAGCATTCATTTTTTTTTAATTATTAAGAGCAAAAGTTGGAAAAAACATAGTAAGTTGAACCAAAATAGTACTGGTCACAGAACGACCCCTCCATACCTCAGTTTCTTCATCACTTAATAGGCATACTAATAGTGCCCAATGCACAGTTATTGTGAGAATTAAATTATTTAATATGTGTAGTTCAGAAGATTTTTTAAAGTGCACAGAGTAAGCATGTATTAAATGTTAGTAATTTTATTATTATTATTAATTTTTAAAACAAAGCATATTAAGTACTCTACCATCCACTAAATTGGTAAGCAAAACAAAACAGAAAAAAAAATTTTAATGCCCGTTGAATTTTAAAGTATGCTTTAAAATCTTAGAAGAGTTGGGGCAACCAAAGAATTTTTACTCAAAACTTTCTTTTTTAAAAAGTAGCTTTTTTTTTTTTTTTTTTTTTCTTGCAGTACACAGGCCTCTCACTGTTGTGGCCTTTCCCGTTGCGGAGCACAGGCTCCGAACGCGCAGGCTCAGCGGCCATGGCTCACGGGCCCAGCCGCTCCGCGGCATGTGGGATCTTTCCAGACCGGGGCACGAATCCGTGTCCCCCACATCAGCAGGCGGACGCTCAACCACTGCGCCACCAGGGAAGCCCCTAACAGAGGCCTTTAAATCAGACCTTAACCAATTGAACATCTAATAGAATTACAGGAATTGTGAAAGACTTGGAAGGACTTCCCTTTGTCCTTTAATATTCTCCCAATGGTATCTACATATTTAGTCTATTCCTTGGCCTTAAAACTTCATTCTGTCAAGAGTCCTCAAAATACTGTAAAGAGAATGAACTTAGATATCTTGCAGTCTACTCAGGGCTAATATACTAAGGATCCATTCATTTGGAAAATATCTGCAAATATTTCTCCCAAGAAAGCATGGCTTTGTCATTTTCTTATGGATGAATGTACAACAGTTGCATTTCAGCCTATGTATAGCCAAGCTTTGTTTAATTGCAGAAACATGTTTATTCACTTTTAATGATGAAATAGTCTTACCACATATAAAAGACTGTTGATAAAGAATTTCAAGGACTAATAATTGACTCAGGACTTACTGATTCATTCAACAAAATGATGAGCACCTGTTATGTGTCTGGCACAAATTTGGCTGCTGGGGATACAGCATTGAACTCAAGTCGTTGCCTTCACAGATGGATTATATAGGGAGGTGAGTGGGAGGAAGAGATAAAATAAGTGCAATATATAAAATGTCAAATGGTGATTAGTGATACAGAAAAAAAAATGCAGAAAAGTAGAATAGGGAGTGTGGAGTTAAGGAAAAGGGCTGCTTTATTTATTTATTTTTTAATTAAAAAAAGGTCAAGATAGGCCTTCTTGGAAAACGACATTTGGGTAAACACCTGCATTAGCAATTGCTATGGCATGTTGTGAAAAATATTTTTGGTACACAGGTATTCAAGCTTGAGAGTTTGATGACAGGAGCTTGTTAGCTTTAAGAAATTGCCATGTGCGTAATAGTGTCTATACATTAAAGTCTCTATTCAAAGTTCCCAATAGAACCTCAGCTTCAAAATATTTAGAATTTAAGTCATCTTCTCCCAAATCTATTTCTCCTTTCTCACCTCTTACAACTTAGTGTCGTACACAACCACCTATGCATTTCAGTTAAAAAAATCTGGACATCATTAAGAAAGCCTTCCTCTAACTCAACTCCCAGGCTTACAAAGGTGCTATCTCATCAGGGAAGATGCATTTCCTACTGCCAAAATCCCATTGCTAATATTATTTGTGAACTTCCTTTATCTTTTTGTTTACTTTATAAATTTGCTCATTGTGTCACAGAACTAAAACCAGTAACAGAAGAAAAAACTGGTTTTGTGTGCTAACAGGAATAGTGCCTTCCAGAAATAGAATCGCAGAATGCTCCCCAAGTGCCATTCCATTCACTACAGTCTCTTTCAGAAAAAAACTATGTGGATTGAAAAATGTTAAGATGATTGATTCAAGATATCTATTACTTCTGACTGCTAACATTTAGCCTTGGGAAATTACATTTTGAGTCGTGTTTTAAGAACTAATAAGTGAAGTTTCTGAAAAAAAAATGTATTTATATTGCAAGAAATGTTTTTAGGATTTGTGTTTTTAAAAGCCATTAAATGAGGTTTCTGAACAACAAAAAAGTATGTATTTATAAGAAATATTGTAAGATCTTGTCTTATAATATTAAAATTTGTAAGTATCACTTAAATTTAAGATAAGTAGATGCTCAATAGCACATGGTCATGGAACAGCTTACAACTGATCATTAAATGTAACATTCCATTTGAAAATGCCATTAAATAATAAAAATTAATTTTTGCTATTTATGATGCCATTACAGCTGAAAAATATTTACATAAATTCTTCCAAACTCCCCAACTAGTCCATCTTCCAGACTCTTGAATCATCCTGAACCTAATCCTTTACCTCTCCCACCCCCAAGGAAATATGCAAAGGCATTTTTTTCTTGTATTTAAACTTAAAGTGGCCTTAATGTTATGTCATGTTTTTACATGTCTTTGTACCAAATTAATGACTGACATCAATATTCTCTCCCTGAATCTACACCTTTATTTTGGCTGGGTTGGAGTATCACGAAACTATCTACTGGCCCGTACTCTCACTTCAAAGACACTTAATTGACAAATATTATTAACTTGCTAGTACAATTAGAGTGTTGTGGAAGATAAATAAAATGAGCAAAATTACTCTTCCTTTCAATGTTATTACAATATAATATATGAAAAAACATATATAGAAATTATAGCAAAATGAATGGCATATGCAAGAATTCCTAGAGGTCAGAGGAAGATGAAATTCTTCTGGCTGGAATCATCCAGAAAGCTTAACAGAGGAGGTAACATCTATGCTGGGCCTTGGTGGTTAGATATAATTTTAAAATGTCAAGATGGGGAATTAGCTGTGCCGTGTCATATTGCATTTGGTTAAATGTACATAAAAGTAATTTCACAAATTATCATGTATTCAATTTGCAAAACATCATATAATTTTAAGTATATTCACATAAGGATGTTGAAAGTATTAAATTATAGGCCTAGCATAGATATATTATAATGATTACTTATATAAAAAATAATGCTCAGTTTTACAAAAGATTCTGCCTCCAGTCCTTAAGTAGCAAATCTTGATATGGATAAAAAAATCATTTAAAATATAATTAACATAACTTTCTAGTTATATTAAAATTTATATTGACAACTAATATGTAAATTATAAAATGAGCTCGGAAGAACTCTTCTCTCACAAGTGTGGTAAGGAAAGATTTGGTTGTTTTCATTGCTGTTACTCTTCCCTGTTTGTCCTTTTGGATGACCCACCATTGGGTCCTGAGAAACCAAATGGGATGAACAGGCTCTAATGGAAGCCCAAATTAGTACAGCAGAAGGCCTCTCCTACAGGGCTCACACAAGTACACCAGGGATGTCAACACCAGGCTCTAAGCGCCTTCAGGCAGTGATTAGGTGGTCTCTTCTTGGCAGTGAATATAAATTGACTTTAGATTCAGGCTTGACAGTAAAATATCTGAAGACTTTTGACCTCACACACAGCACATATTGTTCCTTCCTTGTTGCCATAGAGAGTAAAAAAAGGAAAATGCACCGAGTCAACCCCACTCCAGTGTGTTCACAGCTTTATTCCAGTGTTTCTAGGAAGCATTAGATAAGAGTGGAAGGTGATGAGGCAAAAGTCCTACAGTGTCACACTGTCTCTGTAGTGCCACACTGTCTCTAAGCCAATTTTGGAGACTGCATGACTCCTGAATCATACTAGCTCAACAGTACTGAGCATTTGCTGTTCTAAACAGGCAGTGTTCTAAGTGCTTTACATGTACTAACTCACTTAAATTCTCCCAGCACTCTACAAGGTAGATACTATTAATAACCCCATTTTACAGATGAGAATATGGAGGCCCAGAGAAACTAACTAACTTGGCCAATGTTGCACAGCTAAAACAACAGGGTTGAGACTCAAACGTGCCAGTTTTGCTCTAGAAAAAAGGGTAGATATTCTTGTTATTCTGAGATGGAAGGAAAGATACACAAAACAAAAATAATACAGTACATTAAAAGTGACATCTGGGCTTCCCTGGTGGCGTAGTGGTTCAGAGTCCGCCTGCTGATGCAGGGGACACAGGTTCGTGCCCCGGTCCGGGAAGATCCCACATGCTGCAGAGAGACTAGGCCCATGAGCCATGGCCGCTAAGCCTGCGCGTCCAGAGCCTGTGCTCCGCAACGGGAGAGGCCGCGACTGTGAGAGGCCCACGTACCGAAAAAAAAAAAAAAATAGTGACATCTGAGTTACATGTCCACTATACTCTGTCGCCCTTCAGGACTTATCAGTATGTGCAACTAATTTTTTGCAGATGTTATTTCATGACTTCAAACTTCCTGAAGTAGCCTATCATACAAAAAATGATGCTTTTAAACCAAATTTTATTATTTGTCTATTACATGTAAATATATGTTTATAAAAGCTAGTCTAGTAATTCAATACACACAAAACTATTCAATAAATAGAGGAGAAATAAGACATGAAGTTACTAATTTTAAAACTTGAAGGTATCCTAAAAAATCAGTCCAATCCTCAAAGTTGACAAATGAAAAACAGAAATGCCACATTACTGATAATCAAATAAACTCCCCATAGCTGATTTGGGTCAGTCTTCTTTCCTCTATACCAAGCTGTGGCGTACAAAGTCATATTTTTCCTACAGTCATCATCATCAAGTTCTAGGTTGTAAACTACCTCATAAGTTGGGCTCACTAACACCAACTCAGACAATCTCCCGTGTCCTGTCTCAAGGCACACACAGAGAGTGAGCCCCTTCCCTTCCCTTCCTCCCTTTAATCATGTTTCTGTCTCCTACAAATGCCTGCCAGGGTCCCTCAAAAATCCTGCAACAAAATTAACAGAAAGTGAAATCATCAAGGGGAGAATTTAGCTGTAGACGGTACTCAATTAAAACAAAAAGAGCACATACACAAAAAAGGAGGAAGTTAAATAAGTGCTGATTTACAGTTGAGTTTTTACTTGTTCACATTACAAGTCAAGGCTTAGATACAGAAAGAAACACAAAATATTTTTGTATTTTGGAGGGATGAAAGGTATACCACATCAACCTGAATGATCAATTCGAAGAAATCTTTGAGTTGCATATGTACAGATAAAAGAGGAGGGAAAAAATATGACGGTCTTTGCTTTTTGTTTTTGTTTTTACAACAGTGCAGCCATGGGGTAGAATAAGTGAGAGAACTTCCCATTGTGGTAAAGGATTAATTTATATGACATAATGTACCTCTATAGGTAGACAGTTTGCCTTTTGCACTGATAAACTGTAAATATGCTAGCAGTCAGAAGAGTAGATAGCCTTTATGACCACATTCCTCTTGAATATTACTTGAAAGGTATAGACTAAGGTGTCCTATTTAAAGCCAGGATCCTGCTGACAGCTTTAAGGATTCAATCCATACAACAATGTGAAAGTTGTGAAAGGCTGAATAATGGCCCTGCAAAGATTTCCATGTCTAAATCCCTGGACCTGTGAATATATTCAGTTACGTAGATAAAGGAGAATTAAGGTTGTATATGAATTATGGTTGTTAATCAATGGACTTAAAATAGGGAGATTATCCTGGACTATCCAGATGGGCCCAATGCAATCACAAGGGTCCTTAAAAGTACAAGAGGGAGGGGCTTCCCTGGTGGCGCAGTGGTTGAGAGTCCTCCTGCCAATGCAGGGGACACGGGTTCGTACCCTGGTCTGGGAAGATCCCACATGCCGCGGAGCGGCTGGGCCCGTGTGCCATGACCGCTGAGCCTGCGCGTCCGGAGCCTGTGCTCCGCAACGGACAGGCCACAACAGTGAGAGGCCTGCATACTGCAAAAAAAAAAAAAAAAAAAAAAAAAAAAGTACAAGAGGGAGGAAGAAGAGGACAGTCAGAGAAAGATATGTGACAAAGGAGTCAGGTCAGAATGATTCGAATTGAAAAGGATGCAACACTCCACTGCTGGCTTTCAAGACACCAGGCAGCCACAAGCCAAGGAACACAGCAGCCTTTAGCAACCGGAAAAGGCAAAGAAACTGATTCTCCCCTGGGGTCTCAGTAAGAAACACAGCCTGTCAACACCTTGATATTGGCTAAGACCACGTCAGACTTCGGATCTATAGAACTGTAATATTTGTTGTTCCTGTAAGCCACTGAATTCGTGGTAATCTGTCATAGCAGCAAAATAAAACCAATACACAGGCCTAGCTCTGTCACCAGAAAATAAATCAAAAAACATTTTTGAACTCCTAAGCTTATGTGGTTTTGCTGCTTGTAACAGAATATCTTTGGAAAGCTTTTGGAATATTTTACGTTTCAAAGATAAATTCCAGAATCAAAAAAAAAAAAATAGACATTTCAATTCCACTGGCCATCAATAGCCAAGGTTAGTTATAGTCTTCCCATGATATCTTCAAAATGCACAGCTCAGTGACTTTCAAATCTATAAGATCAATGCCTCTATTTGTAAGAAATATCAGCACCATTTTTATTAATTAAAATTGAAAGAAATAGAATGTATAATCTATCTATACAGATACATTTTAAAATATATAAGCCTCTATAGGTAATACAAAGGATACATAACAATAAGAATAATGAAATAATGGTCATTTATGTGCAGGCAAGGCTATACTAGTAGACAGAATGGAGTAGTTATGTGTTTGCCCCTCAGGTGGAATCACCAAGAATGCAACTGCAGACTCAATGAGTCAGATTTGTTTCACTGGCCGCTCAAATACTGAGTGGAGTGATTTTGTGTGATATTGAATGATACATGTTTAAGTTCCAAACCAAATGCTATATAATCATTTGTTGATTTGCACAGAATTCCTTTACTGAAAAAATGCAGTGTATGTTAACTCCAGGAATATTTTTAGTTGTGTAGCATTTGCGGGATGGCTAGAAACTCCGCCCTATCCTTTAGATACCACTACCCCTCCCCCACCCCCATCAGTCATTCAGATAATAAGAAAAGGCCCAGGATTCCCTCGCCAAGCCTTTTATCTTTTGACTACTTCCTATTTATCCTTCAAGTCAGGGGTCACTCCTGCCAGGAAGAATTCTGGCTGCCTGGGAGGCGAGGTTAAGCCATTATACCTCTCTATCCCCAAATCTGTGTTTTCTCTATTACTGCTAATAGTAACAAATAAGAAAATGGTATAAACAATGGGTAACATTACCCTGAATGTTTATCATTTGCTGGGCTTTCTGAATTTTCCCATGAATTATCTCATGGATCTCACTTTGATAAAAATACTTTGGTTATAACAATGAGATATGATAATAGCTTGAAGGACAGCTTGTGTGCAGGGAGAAGGGATTGTTGATTTTGTTTTGTTTGCTTTGTTTAAGGTAGAAGAAAGTCAAGTTTGTGTGGAGGTAAAGGTAGCGGCAGTTCAGAGGGAGAGTTTTTATGAAGCAGAAAGCAGAAAAAGGTCTTAGAAAAGATGAAAGAGAACACATAGGAAGGCTCATCTTAGAAAGACAGACGCCTCTCCCTCTGCTGTGAGCACTAGCAGTGGGAGGTGTAAGAATCAGCTTCAGAAGCTGTTTTGAGCATAAAGAACTGCTGGAGTGGAGTATGTGTAATTGACAGAGAGAGGACAATGGGATTAAGGAAATGATGAGACTATAACTGAAAGATCAGTTGTGGGGTCTGGAGTAGTAAGGGAGAAACAAGTATGTTATAGCAAGTATGAAACTGGCTGGATAAAGAGGATTCCAAGTTTGAGGTCTTGAATAGAGAAAACATTAAGTTTAATGAAAATAAGTGTGGTAGGAGACATTGGTAGTGATTAGTGCAGCTGTAGTGTTTGGGGTGATAAAATGGCCATGAGTGTGCAGAACTGACATGGTGTTGAGGTCATTGTCATGAAAGAAGTACAGACACTGGGACATCTGCATACTGGTTGGCTGTGGACAAAATGATAACCAATGATCCCCAAAAGGATGAGGATGTGAAATGATTTCAATCTAACATGGAACTGGAGGGTATGAAATGGAGAATCTCATGCATATGCCTTCAGAAGAACAAAAATTAAGAACTGAGAGATGGATTTCTCATAAATTCCTGATTTACAGAAGAGGGAGATTTATCTCTGACCAATGAACATCTGCCAAGGATCACTATCCATCCTCAAGCCAATGAACTTACTGCTTGGACTCTGGCTGGACCTCCCCGTCATTGCACTCCTTACCCATAAGTACATCCTGCCCCAAACCCTCAACGGACTCACTTGTAGCTTGTACAGCATTCATTTCCTGAATTGCAATTACAGAATAAACTCAATTTCTGGTAATGTGAGCTTGCCTCAGTTTACCTGTTATTTAGGTTAATAAGAAGGAGGTGCTGCAACATGAGGTTATAAGCTCCAAAACAGTGAGGTTCTGTCTATCCTATATGTGCTTTTGAGAGCATTTGTTACCTCCATGTAAATGGGAATATGTATTTCTTACGACCAGTAGTAATATTTCAACAGATTCTGGCATTCTATTTAATAATTCTTATTTAATCAATGGTTGCAAGTATCGACAGTTAATTAGAAGAAAAAAAATCACTTAATAGTTAAGCTCCTTTAAGTAATCAACTGACATTGAGACAAGTAGTCTAAGCAGGGCAGCCCCATGACCTAAACATGTGCAGGCTCATGGGTACACTGGCCACACCTTTGACACACTGCAGCATCTTTATCCTTGACTTTGGATGCTGTGTTGTCCACTCAGAAAGTAATATCAATCATCAGAGAGAAAACACCAGTTGGATGGGTGAGGTATTTATTTTACTTATAGATATGTTTTCTCCTTCAATTTTCTTATTTAAGTGAAGAAAACTTCTTATACTTATGCATCTTTTCAGGCTATAAAATTCGTGTAGTTCCAGGTAGATTGTGACTAATAGAATTGTTTGTATTGATATTTAATTTCTAATCTTTTTTCACATTATTTCGTTTAAAAGTTTGCCCCATGAAATTTCTCTTCATATTAAGTAAAATAGTACATTGTGAATGGAGACCCAAATATTTTTAAATATTTAAAATCTTAAAGTGTTTAGGGTTTATAAAGAAAATAAAAGGGGAATGAAGGAATTCTTAAGTGGAAATGTAAATAATTGAAGACATTTCACAAATGAGACTGATCATGGAACGTCAATGGGAGTCATCATTTGACTGACTTTGAATATTAGCATAATCTTTCATTTTTCATAGGAGCCAAAAATATCTTACAGAAAAAAATAAATATTAGCTGCTGATTTTCAATTATTCATGTAATCTTCTTTTCACACATTTCAATGGCTTTAATACATTTTATTTTATTATATCATATTTTCTAGATCAAATCGTTTTGTTTTGCATAGGAACTTTTCTTTTCCTGGAATGGATTTTTTTCCTTGGATTGTTTTGTTGCTGTTAATTTCCTTCTACTTCACTCAGTACATGAGTTTAAATTAATGTAGTTAAATGGTTTTAGTAAAGCTATACAAATTCAGGCAATCATTATTTTAATGCTTTAGAGGAGTCTGTATTTGCATGTCATAGAATGTCATAGAATAAGACATTACAAACCATCCTATGTAGTGTCCAGTTCAATGTAAGGGCAAGAGAAAGACTACTGGAGATTTAGAAACAAGGAGAAGTTGTTTTCTTGATTCCCTAGATACCTTCACTAAGGCATTATCAGAAAATTCAGGCTACATCTTTAAAAAAATAATCATCAATCAAACTATTTCCATTTCGGAAATTTTAAGAAAATATGCCTTAAAATACTCGAATGCTTTTATTTTTAAATATTGTTTAATAAAATCACATTGTTTAATTTTCAGAAAAGAAAACTAATTTTAAAATAACAGATTTTTCCTTCAAATCCTTTCGTTCACCAAACAAATGTTTTTCATGTATTCTATACATACCTTTTCTTACTTTCAGAATAATGACGTTACTAGTCCTTACACACACACACACACACACACACACACACACACACACACACACAAACATTAGTAGAGAAAGCCATATTGACAAAGACATAGACACCCAAACACACATATCTACGACACACAGAACACAGTGTGCTGCGTTCATGTTAGCAAACCACATGTTCAGTTTTCTCATGGCAACCGTACTTATCCCTGACTGTGAGCCATATTTAGCAAGATAGTAAAGCTGGTAAATCTCTATAACACCTGGGCGGAATTCCAGTGGGAATACCCACATGTTTGACAGGCAAGAAACCTCATTTAACTTTGCTACTGCCAACACGAAGATGCAGAGGAGCAAAACAAATGCGTCCTGGGCTTTTCTAAAAGGCTACAAGAAGATATTGATGTCTGCTATTATTATTCCCCAATTTTCCCTAAATTTAGAGTATCTTTGTTTCACCCTGAGCCTGAGCCAGACACATTGGAGGTATATTAACACTTGCAGAGTTCTCAGGGAACTCTGAGGATTCGGTGTCAATTTACTAAATAGCTTCATTTAGTGAAAGGAAAGCGCTGTCATGCCTCTCTCCCCAAGTGCCCTCAGAGTCCCAAGATTCAGAGGAAAAAGGTGTTCCCTCTGTTGTTGGATAATGATGCATCTTCTTTGCTTTCAAGTGGCCAATATTGCATCAAGATATCATGATTTAATGATTCTGTTATTTTAAATTCAGATAAATTGCTGCCTCTGGCATCCTCTCTTTGAAATGAAAGAAAAGGCGTCAGTTTTACTGAACCAGGCACATATACTAGCCCACGGAGGTATTCCTGACTCGTCTACTGAACATGAGGGGCCCTGGAAACTAGTTGTAGCTCAAAATGTGGACAGTTGCCTAATTTTCCTGTCGTAGTTTTATCAGCTGAAAAGCAGAATCATTAGATGAATGATTGCCAGGCAAATTCTGGCTGTAGCATTAGCTGACTTTTAGGCAATGAAACTCCATCATTAGCAATGCTACAAAGGAGTCTGAGAGAGAGAGAGAGAGAGAGAGAGAGAGAGAGAGAAAGAGAGGAAGGGAGAAAGGAGGAGAGAGGAAGGGAAGGAGGGAGAGGGAAGGGAAAGGAAAGGAGAAAGGAAGAAAAGAAAAGATGGGAAGGAAGGTGGATATAGACACATGTTCCACACATAGATTCTCTATTTCTCTAAACTACAACTCTATCTAATACAACATCCAGCTCTTTACTCCAACTGGATATTAGAGATGTCTCCTTACACTAACCACATTCATCATCTCTCTGACCCCTAAATAACCTCCCCCCCAGGCCACCTTCTCTCATTTGAATAATGAAGAAAGGACAGAAGTTACATCAGTGTGGGTGTAGAGAATGGAATTAGAAACTGGGAGGAAACCTACCTGGAAATAGTGGCCTGTAGAATGCCTAGATTAAAACATCTGACAGTAATCTGGAATTGGAGTTCAGGGAAGAACTGGAGGTGAAATATATACGTGGGAGTCGTTATCATGGGAAGTTATGTATTGTGGAATGAGTTTACCCTGGGAGAGAAATTCAAATGATCAAACAGGTATTAGGGGGAAAAAAGGAGGAATTTTTTTTTTAAACAGAGTCCAAAAGGCACTGAAATGCAGATAAATCCAAACTTATAAAAGCTAAAAGCCAGAAGCCTTCTAACATCCTAACTGCCAGGACCAGTCATACATAAGGAGAAATTCAACCCTCAGGACTACATTATCAAACCTGATTAGTTCACTCAGATTCTGATCGAGTTGGGGGCGCGATAATCAAAGTGATATATAAGTTAAGAAAGAGATGCTTAAACACCCTGTGGAGCTTTAATTTTTTCATATAATTTTGTTAAATCAAATATGTTTATCTCTTGATTATTCCACATTTAAATTTCAACAAATCATTGTATAACTCTCAAGATATGTTTAAATATAACTTAGTGAAATGAGCACAGACTATGAAATCCTTTAGTCCAGTATCTTACTCTGGTTCTACCACAAGGTAAGATAGATGATTTTACAGTTTTTATTTGACTCGGTATGAAACAATAAACAAACAACCAAAAGGCATTCTGTGTCACAGTGTCTTGTGGATAATTACGGCATTTGCCTCATTGAGGTTACTGAGAATTAAATAAGTGCACGAACAGAGACCTGCCCATAGTAAGTGATCAAAATTATTTGCTATTCTAAGTTGAACAGGAAATATACACAGTGGCAGTGCTTTACACAAAGGCTGCAGTCTATAAATAATTCATTCAATCTAACTACCCATTCAAGAGAAATTCAGCTGACCAAATAGGAGCATCAAGGAACAAACAGTTTATGTACACAATCATGCAAGGGTCCGCACCACACCTGGAGACAGACATGAAACACCTAAGTGGCAAAAGCAAAACTCCAGCTGCTGCTTTTTCAGAACAGGGCATTAGAACATGGACCAGCTGGGTGAAGCTGTGTTTTCTCCCTGTCAAATGGCCATGTACTGACAGTTTTTAAACAAGGACCCCTAGGTGGGGTTGAAGTTGCCCATGAGTCGTAAAATTACGTGCACAGTTCTACATTCTGCTATGCCCATTTTTTTTTTCATGGAAGAGAGTCCATAATTTGCACTAGAATTACATACTAAAGGGAAAGTTGCTGACTGGGTAAACTAAATGAGAATAGCTCTGGAACTTTTGCATCATCCAAAATAAAATTAGAAAAATATCTAAAGTAAGACAAGAAAGAGCTAGAAAATGAAAAGGTGTTTAAAATTTCCTTCAAAGCAAATAGTACTTTTATCTAGTTGGCTGTTAATTATTTGTTTGTTTTCTTAAAAGAGAAAGTTACTTCTTAGGGGGTTCAGATAAAAACTGCTGAGCTTCCACTAAAAACAAAAATAGACAATCCCTCTATGTTTGGGGTTTAAAACAGTTTGAAGTTCCTCTGGTATCTGATGGTTCTTAGAAAAATCATAGTAAGTTGCTTTATATCACTGCTGGGAGAAAAGTTTTGTAATGTTTTAGATTCTGGTGATTGTTGCCATGGTGGTAACTGGCTGTGCTACTGGGTAAGTAGTCCCTGTGGGCAGGTTGCACAGTATTATTTTCTATTTTTTTAAACCTTTTTATTTTCTGTGCTATTTCACTGAAACAAACGTGAGGCTGAAGTCACTGCAGAACTTAACATGGAACTTCTTCTCTTTCATAAAGGACACACAGAGACAATAAGCTTATTAGAAATGATAATTAGATCATTACCATTTGTCCAGGCCTGCTCACAACTCAGCACCTACTGGCTTCAGGAGGATAAAGACAAGAAACATCAAGCTAGCAACGGTAGTTAACATAATTTGTTTACATATATGGCCATGTCATTTTATAAGAAGGACAGATTAAGTGTCTTGATTTGCTGTATAAAAATAGTAACAGGGCTTCCTTGGTGGCGCAGTGGTTGGGGGTCCGCCTGCCGATGCAGGGGACGCGGGCTCGTGCCCTGGTCTGGGAAGATCCCACATGCCGCGGACCGGCTGGGCCCGTGAGCCATGGCCGCTGGGCCTGCGCGTCCGGAGCCTGTGCTCCGCAACGGGAGAGGCCACAACAGTGAGAGGCCTGCGTACCGCAAAAAAAAAAAATAGTAACAGTTATAAGCACAATTTCCCATTGTGCACTCTTTCTCTCTCCCTTTCTCTCTCTTCCTCCACCCCTGCATGAGTATGTGTGTGTATTTCTCTCTCTCAATAATGTCAACAGAACAGCCATAAGAAACCGGTGAGTTCTGAGCAAAAATTTTTGATTAATTGAACCAAAAATATCTGTCCTACTTTCTCCTCTCTCTTTTCCCAAAAATCTCATATACCCTAGATCAAAATATGTTAAATTGCATTCTTCAAATCATGGTATGTTTCAAGCATTTAATAACTAATGTAGAATCTCTGGAATTCTCATTTATGATGAAATGTTTTATAGTAGCTATAAGAAACTCAGAGCCTTTGAAAATGTTCTTTTTCATGTAAAATTGTGCTAAAAAATGATAACACCTGTTAGCAGATCCCACCAGAAATCTACAAGCCAACTCACATGGAAGAAGAGGTCTTAACAGCATCTCACTTGGAAGCTATAAGACTGGAAACAGTTGGAGGAGACAGAATGCACTTTGTTGGCAGTTCCTGACCTGAGAACCAGAAAACTCATAGGGATATTGAACAGACCTCCTGCTGCCAAGAGGTTTGCGATCCATTTAAAGAAAAAGGCACACATCACCCAAGATGAATGCCAAGTGAGTGTTCCAGACAGTGGGTATTACTTAGGACTCCAGAAAAGAGAGCTCTGTGGGTTAGACAAGTTAGGAAACACTTCACACACAAAAAAATGGTATTTAAACATACTTTAAATAGCCCAAGTTTTTGTCTGTGAAAAAAGAACACAGGAAAGCAAGATGGGAAGAATCTCAAAAGTGAAGCTGAAGTACTTCACTTCTCTCCTATTGTTAAGTAAATAAGACTGAAATAATAAAGGGTATGGGAGATGGGTACAGGGTTGTCAAAAGAGAGCTGGGTTTTTTTTCCTGTTTATGCTTTGAAAATCTCTGGCCACCTATCAGAAAGAGCTAAAAATGAATAACACTTCTGGAAATTAGAGAGTAGGGAAGGATTCACACAGATTAGCCCATCTTGCGTGATGGGTGAGCATGTCTGGCCTCTGTCACATATCCCTATGACATTCGACTTATTGAGTAGATTTTTCTTCTATGGTATGGAACAAAAAATTCTAAAGAAATTTTTTGCTCCACTATGGGTATGTAATCACAGGAGTCTTTACCAGAAAGGAGTAACTTCTAGAACTCAGATGATGGAACCCAATCCCAAAGAGGCAAGCAGCTCATCTGAGAGCTCTGGATATGCAGCCAGTAAGACAGGTTTTAGTGTGGATTCTGCCAGTGACCTTCGGCACCCATGTTTCTCACCTGTAAAATCAACAGCTAAAATCAACTTCCTTCTAATCCTAATCCCTTTCTAATGTTACAATTCCAGGAAACCAGATTATCGTTTCTGTTACAAATGTGTATGAATTAAAAATAAATCAGATCTGAGTTAGAGCCTAAAATATGTTCCTATGAGTAAAGCAGATGATCTTTTGCACATGGATTTCATGATATCTATTTTGGCAGCTCAGCATCCTTTAAAAACTGGTTGTAGAGTTCCAGTTATTTGATTAGTTATAATATCTAGGGATTCTAACTGCTGCCTAATATTTTTGTTTAAAATGGAAAACAAAACATTTACATACGTGTTCTGATAATGCATCTATATTTTCCAAATAGAAAGTGAGAAAGAATGGGATGTGTGCCATTGTGAGCTGAGTTCTGTCCTCCCCAAACTTATATGTTGAAGTCCTAAACCACAGTATCTCAGAATGTTATTGGATTTGGAGATAAGGCCTTCTAAAAGATTAAATTAAGTTAAAATTAGGCCACAGCGTGGGCTCTAATCCAATATGACTTGTGTCCTTCTATAAGAAGAGGAAATTTGGACACACAGTGACATCAGGGAAGCACATGCATAGACGAAAGAACATGTGAGGAAATAGTAACACGGTGGCCATCTACAAGCCAAGGAGAAAAGCCTCAGAAGACACCAAACCGGCTGATACCTTGACCTTGGACTTCTAGACTCCAGAACCGTGAAAAAATAAAGTTCTGTTGTTTAAGGCTCCAAATCCACAGTATTTCTGTAGGGCAGCCCAAGTGAACTAATACATTTGTCTTCCTCACTTCCCATTTACCAAAATAGTTAAAAAACTTGCCTGCTTCTTATTGAATATTTTTGTGATGGCTGACTGGGGGAGCAGTGCCAGAGTTTCTCTTTAGTTCTCCTGTGATTAAGACTGAGCATGTATTTATAACTTTGCAACCCTCTCTTCCAGATTCAGGTGTCTGAGAAGCACTCTGTCTGAGTGTTCATTACGTTACTGACACATACACATGCACACAGCTTTGGTACAGTGGCACAAAAAGCTCGGGTTTTTTGTGGTCAGATTTCATTTCTATTCTTGTTAATAATCACTGAAAGTAGATGTGTGTTTAAGCTCTTTTTTGTCTATTGTTTAGAGGCAATCTGTGCCCACATAATATCAACATAAACATCTATCCAACTCAATGGGGGAAACAGTCAAAGTGGTTATACAGAAAATTGTGGAATTTTAAAAATGTTTGGATGGATCTTGACTAATTATTTTCCATAGGTCACTATGAGTGTTGCAGTGTTCCTACCTCTCATCCTTTTAGAAGTTTAGGAAGACAGGGACACATAACCGATAATATCATAGATGATAAATCTATATTGTCACAGTATCTGATGCACTCTCAATCCATTTCCTTTTCTAGTGTTGCCAAAAATAAATTTTCCAACCAATTCTCTCTCGGTTTTCAGATATCTTTTCAAGCATATGGATCATAGATTTATATGGATCATAGATATTCTAATGGCTAGAATAATTGCCAACTTGTTTCCAGCACTTTTCTGAATAAAACATGTAAGAAAATCATAAAATGTTATGCTATGATAAATATGAACAGGACAATTTGGCCTGGAAAGGCATTTAAAACATAATGTAATCTAGCTTCTTACAGATGAATATTGGATGAAAGTAGGTGACAACACATCTCCCAGGTAGTTTCTTTTAATGTAATAATTATTTTATGCTCTATGTATAGAATGTTTAAAATGGATTCTAAATATAGCATCAAATCATTGGATTCATTATGAGAGAAAAACAGATATATGGCTTTCTGTATGCAATTTACAGCCGAAAGCCTTGTCAACAAAATCTCTAATACCAGAGAAACCACTAAAGTGGTAATCAATTGTGGAGGACCATGCCCAAAGGAATAGCAGAAAACAAAATGAAACCTAGCCAGTTACTGAAACACTGCCAATATGGATTTTAAAATATGACTAGTCATATGACAAATTTTTCATATTTGTTATTTCTTGAAGCTACAAAGCTAAGCCTTTTTAAAGAAAAGAAATGGTTTCTGGTTTTCCTTTTGATCACTGCAATAAAATATTATGTTTGCTAGTGAACAGTTTTTTCTTCATTTTCCAAAATCACTTCTGGACTGTTGCTACACATTTAAAGAAGAAGTGGATCATTAAGATTGCTTTTCTGATAATGTAAAAATAAAACATTTAATGTCATCATTTCTGGACAATTCCAGATAAAAGTTTTTGGAGAAAGCACAGCCATAGTGACCAATTTCATCTCTTTCTCTCTCTCTCTCTCTCTCTCTCTCTCTCTCTCTCTCTCTCTCTCACACACACACACTGCCCATAAGATAGAGTCTGACTTAGTCTGGGGAGAGCAATGAATGCAGTGAAACTTTAGGATCCAATCTATACACAGTTTAAAAAAATAATTGATGACAAAACTCTTATATATTAATTTTTCTTAAAGGGGAAAGGCTGTCTTTTAGTACAACTGGGATTTTTCTGCATGTAAACTTTTAAGTTTCAGTATTATAATGGGTGTTTCTTTGATTTTGGTTGTTTTTGTGCTAATATGTTTTGTCAATAGTATATACTCAACCGTCAATTGCAATATGATGAAGAAACCCAATTTTGTGCCCCATCCCAGACACCTTCCTCCCTTTCTTTCCTTTCCTTCCTTCCTTCCTTCCTCTTCATAACAACAGAATGAGAAAGACTCTTGCCCCCATTTCATAGATGCCATTAACCAGAGGAGATAAGCAAGTTACCCATGTCTGAGGTGGTACAGCCAGCTAGCGGCAGAGCCAAGGTTCCAACACACAGAGTCTAGTTGGCAAATTACACATTCTTAACCACTGTGCTACTAATGTCATTATTCAACTTTCAAGTTAGGAACATTAGAAAAAGTCTGTGCTTTTGACACACTAAAGAGGTCCTATCAATAAATAGTGGCATTGTAAGAAATTAGGGAGTCAGTCACATAGGTGACAAGATATCTGTTAACTGCTGTTCTGCGGTCTACTGATAAATAACCCTTCAAAATGTATTAATAATAAAGGAACAGAAATTGCATGTTATATGTTCACAGAAGCTAAATACATCAAAGTTTTAAAAAAGAAAACACTTGAGTTAATGAATGCTTTAACATTAAGAAATGGCAAGTAAATGTAAGTGGACAATCTTCTCAGATAAGACATTTACAGAATAACTGTAAAAGCAATAAAAACAAAACCAAAGACACAACTTCAAAATATCAACGATTTTCATAGCTAATTCATAAATACAGGCAAAGAGGGATATAGGTTTATAATCAGCAAATTACCCAAAGTCTGCATCTAAACAGTAATTTACTAATTATAAGTTACAAACAACACTATTGTGTGGTTGGGTTGGGCAGAGAAGTACAGGGAGTTAGCCATGTTCTAGCAAACATACAAAGCTGGATTTTGCCTTACTATATTTTCTGATGTATTTTCTGCTATATTTTCACAGAAATAAAATGTGAAAATGAACATTGCAAATTTTTACATTTAAGGCTTATCAAGAGCTATTGAAAATGAAAAGAGCATACTATCTTACTGTGTAAGCATATAATCTAAACAAAATAAGCAGTAAAAGCAAGGCAAATATTTGCCTATTAGTTGGCATATATTTGAGACAGGTGTTTGAGATGTGTCGGTGGTTGAAATTAAATGGGTATCTCTATTTATTTGTGACTATAACCAAACATTTAATGATTTTAATATCTCATTTTAATGGTGTCTCTACAAAATTTAAAACACTTACGTCTTTAACTCAGTAATTCTTTCTCTAGAACTTATTCTACAAAAACAATTGTAGAACTGATCAATGATCTGTGTGTGAGAATGCTTTTTGTAGCATTGTTTCTAACAGAATGAAATGGAATTAATCCAAATGCCCATTAATTAAGGAATAACTATATGGTATTGAAAGCAAATAAAATTCTGTGCCACTATTTTAAATATCATGGTCCCTGTAGGACTAATATGAAGAGATGTACATAATAGATTTTCAATTGAATAAAACTAGTTTCTGAATAATGTGGGTAGCATGGTGAAATTTTTTTTAATTTACAGATTTTATAGTCTTTATATATTGTAAATGACTGCATAAACAAAGAATCTGGGGTTGTATACATTAGTTGACAGTTGTTATCTGCTGAATGAGAATGATGGAATAAATGAAGACTGATTTTTCACTTTTGGGGATATTTATGATTTATGTTTAGAGTTTTTTTTAAGAAAATAGGATGGTTGCATTACTCTTGTAATATTTAAAAAGTGAGTAAAATTTAAGGAACAAAATTAAACTCATCTGTGAAGACTACAAGGATAAGTTTTTAAAAAGATTTTTAAAAAGAGAAATCAAAACATTTAAGGAAATAGCATTCCTGTGTTCATATTTCTAACATGTGTGTGAACAGTGAAAATTATAAGAAGTAAAATCAAAATTCACAGATAAGAATGTCCTATAATTTTTTTAATATAAAACTTTTGCCTCAAATTTTGTCTCGTATTCTTTTCAAGGCAAGGTTAGAAATGCTAAGTCAGCCAATTCTTCCAGTTACGGTCCCACAGTCAAATACACCATGACTCTTCCACAGTTTAAACATCCTTTGCCAGAAAAATTGTCTCACGTTTTAGAAATGTTGCTGCATTTAAAATTGATTTACAAACATCAACTGCATTTCTACATACTAGTAATAGTAAGAAATAAAAGTTTAAAAGAAGGTACTATTTAAAATAAAAACTAAAATATTAAATGTTCAGAGATATAGCTAATTAAATATGTACAAGTCTGTATTTAGGGATTTATCTAACAAAATATGTGCAGACCTAAATTAATAGAAAACATACCATGTTCATGGCTAAAAATATTTAATATTGTAAGGAAATCAATTTTCTCCCAATATACTTATAGATTCATTTTGATTTTAATCAACATCCCAAAAAGGATGTGTGTGTATATGGTGTGTGTGTGTGTGTGTGTGTGTGTGTGTGTGTAAATTTATGATAAGCTGCTTTCTTAAATGGCAAAAAACTTCCAAAAGAGTGAAATCAAGTGGGAAATCTTGCCCTACCAGCTTTAAATACTTAACCTAAGGCTACAGTAATTAAGATACTTTGGTATTAGCAAACTTATAGACAGGTCAATGGAAGAAAAGATAAAACCATAAAACTGACCTATGTATTTAACATATTTTTATACAGTTTATGAAAACCAATTTCAGATGGAAAAATGACATAACTCATTATGAAATATATATATTTTAAATTGGAAAATGATAGAACAAAACTTTCTGAGAGACAGTGGAAAAGATGCATGCAAAAAAGCACAAACTCATAATGGAAAATATTAACAAATTGATTCCTATGAAAATTTAAAATGTCTATACATCAAAAGACAAAATTAAAAGGGTACAAAGAAAAAAATACAAAGGTAATCTACAAACTGGGTAAAGACATTTGCAAAATGTATAATTATGTCTTAAAAGTAACTCCAATGAAACAATAAGTAAAGATGGAAAAAAAAAATTTAAGGCAAAAGACATTCAAGAAACTTGAATGAATCACTTGAAAACATGTTTAACCTTCTTAGTAATGAAGGAAGTGCAAATTTAAACTAAAATGAGATACAATTTCAAGTCAAAGAATGATAAAACTTGAAAGATAAGACAATGTGCTTGAAATGATACAAAAAAACCAATAACTCTCTCATCTGCTGGTGGGAGAACAATATATCATTCTCTTTGGAAAACAATTTGGAATAATTTTGTAAAGCTGGAACTGCCCCATATCCTGTAACTGGCAATTCCTCTTAGGTATACTCCATAGAGACGATCTTGAAAATGTACACAAAAAGACATGTAAACAATGTTTGCAAAAACAGAACAACAAAACTTGGAGTAAACCAAACGTCCGTCAACAGTAGAATTAGAGCTCTGTCATAAGAGCTCTTTGTCGTACCACACACACACAAAAAAAAATACAATGAGCATTTTGAGCTATGTTACCTTAGTTTTGTCACTAAAATTTAAGTCCTACCCATTAAATTCCCAATAACAAATTTCAATTAGTTTCATTCTTTTCAAACTTACTTACTGTTAAAAATGAGAGCCATAAATAATCTTAGAATTTATATATTGTATTATTTCAGTATCATGCCATACAACTGATATTAAAATGATTCTTCCTTTTAACAATTCAGTTAACTATTTGGTAGACTGGGAAGACAGTCTTTGTCAAAACTTTGCTATTTTAGTATAAAACATCCAATAACTTGGATAGTCAGGTTTAAGCAGACTAATGATTATGAAAAAGTCACTGTCTATGGAAGAAAGCTCTGAACATAGAGCAGAGGTTGTCAACCTTTAAGGGAAGTTAGACCTCTTTATGAAGCTGGTAACAATTATGGACCTGAAGTACTTCCTATCAATATTTATGTTGCACATACACATAAATGTTTGCAAATAAATTTTGCAGAGTTATACTTGAAGCCTATTCTCAGGTTAAAAACCTTCGACACGTGAGTAACAAACTCTATCACACTCATAATTGCAGTAACTAATCTGATAATTAATATCACTATCTTATTTCTGTTTTTTTTGTTTTTTGGGGTTTTTTTTTTTGCGGTACGCGGGCCTCTCACTGTTGTGGCCTCTCCCGTTGCGGAGCACAGGCTCCGGACACGCAGGCTCAGCGTCCATGGCTCACGGGCCCAGCCGCTCCGCGGCACGTGGGATCTTCCCGGACCGGGGCACGAACCCGCGTCCCCTGATTGGCAGGCAGACTCTCAACCACTGCGCCACCAGGGAAGCCCAAATCTTGGGTTTTTAACGAAATAGAAGTTCATCATGCTCATTGAAAGTCGAAAGGATGTTCCTCATTAAACAAGTGTCTCTGCTCCAGGTAGAAATTCTGGGACTCAGGCTCCTTCCATTGTGTGGTTTCACTATCTGCCAATAAGCAGTGACCATGGCTCAAGCCAGAAAAAGGAAAGTAGACTGGAAGAGAGATTGTGGGAAGGTTTTCTGGTCCAGGCATAAAAATGAAGTGCATTATATTCACTCACATTCCACTGGTGAGAACTCAGCCCTGACACTTCATTTCCCCCCTCTAGGTAGAATGGATAATACAGTATCGTGAGCCCTAGAAGAAGCTCTAACAAACTCTGCCACTGCCTTAATTCCCTCATTTGTAAGACTTGGAAGAAAACCTATTTTGTGGTGTTTTGTGAAGGTTAATTGAGAAAATGCATGTTAATAAATTAAGAAGTATTTTAAATATTCACTAAGGAATAAACAGCATTGGTTTTATTTTTTTTTAATTTTTTTTTTTTTTTTGCGGTACGCGGGCCTCTCTCTGTTGTGGCCTCACCCGTTGCGGAGCACAGGCTCAGCGGCCATGGCTCACGGGCCCAGCCGCTCCGCGGCATGTGGGATCTTCCCGGACCGGGGCACGAACCTGCGTCCCCTGCATCGGCAGGCGGACTCTCAACCACTGCGCCACCAGAGAAGCCCCAGCGTTGGTTTTTATACTAGTTCTCATCCATACCATCTTTGCAGCAAACATGATGAATTTCTAGGAACAGAAATTGAATTCAAAAATGGACATTCTAAGAAGACTATAATTGTCCTCCCTTCACATCAGCCTGCTCCAGAGTCCACTCATCCATTTACTGCAAAAGATAATTACAGACCTACCATCCACCAGGAACTGTGCTCATCATTAGTGATACAACAAAGGGAAGGTCTGGTGCATTCCTCAGGTGCTCACACTACTAGAGAAGGTAGAAACAGATGGGAAATTATGATACAGTAATTAAAGAAAAGTGAAAAAGATAAAGCAGGTAATGCACTTAGCAGATATCTTGGCATGTTTTAAACAAACAATAATAACAATAATGACAAAAATGCAGGTAGCAATGATTGCACTGAAAATCCACTAACCCAACCTAAGAGATGAAGTCAGAGAAGGAATTCTAGAAGAGTGTGTGTGTGTGTGTTGTCATGAGGGGTAGGAAGAGATAGGGAGGCATTCTTGCTAAGAGTATGCAACAGGCAAAAGCACAAAGCCACTAAGAAACAGAAGCCAATACCCAAACTGCAAGCATTCAGTGACTGTGGGAACACTGAGGTTTAGAACACTTTGTATAATATTTTAAGGAGCTGGACTTATTTAAGTAAATAAATCTCATTTGAGATTCATTTGAGAGAATTTAAGCAGAGAAAGTGTAACATGATAAGACTTTTGCTGGAGCCTTGAGAAAAATGAATTTGGGGGAAAAAAGGCTATATAACCAAGACCAGTTAGGGAACAGGTGCAATTCACCTAGTGAAAGTGAATTTCTGAGCTAGAACAACATTAGGAGAGGGGAGAGAGAGGGAGAGAAAGGGAAGGAAAGGAAATTGATTATACTGAAAGAGAAGGTAAGATCAGCAGGACTTGGTCATTGATTAATTGGGTGAGCTGATAAAGAGTCTAACTTAAATGACTGTCATTAAGATATATAAAAAGGGGAAGGATCAGTTTATAGGGTATGTGAAGAATGCACCTTTCAACATACTAAATTTGAGGTACCACGTAGATTTTCAAGTAAGAACCTTCAACAGGGAGTTGGACACAATTCTGAAACTCAGAAAAGTGATTTAGGGTGCAATTTGGGGAGTCATTATTTTGAAATCTTACTCTTGCTGATATTTGCTTTAAAAATAATTTTTAAATTATTTTAACATTTTATTACTAGAAAAAGTGGTAGAAGCAGTGGAGAATCAATCATATTAAAGTCTTTAATCATATTAAAGTCTATAATCAATCATATTAAAGTCTTCAAGTGGCAAAAGTAATGAGAAGTGACAGAAACCAAGCATCCCAAGAAGTGTTTTCATATGTAAATGCTAATCTAGATTAAAACTGCTTCCACTGTCTGTCTGCTAAGAGGGCCTAGAAGCAGTGACACCTTGGTAGCAATGAGCACACCTGAGGCTCAGATCTTAATTTCTAAATACCATTCCAATAAGAATAGCTAGGGTTCCCTGAAGAAACTGCAGATTCAAAAGCTAGAGAAAGGAAAATACAAGATGAATCTGGAACATCATGTAATGTCAGAAAGTAATGTTGGGAAAAAAAGGTTAGGGACATCACAAAAGGACACAGGAGCCAACCTAAAAGAGCTGACTACAGCTGCAACAATCTGAGCAACAAAATAAATAACAATAGTATTGGACTAAAACCCAAAGAATAAAATATATACTCATGAGTCCATACTGATGTAAACAAATGATTAAATAAATAAGTAGAGAAGAAGGGGCAAATTTTCCTTACAGAAGAATTTCAAATAATAAATGTGGCATTAGAATACCACAGTAATATCTGCTGCAACCAAGCTCCACTGAAGGTTGGTAAAATGAATGAACCAAAGGCTAAAGGTAAACAGGATAGTCACATAGCCTAAAGCCATCTCCTCTTGAATACTATTAATTATCACGGTGATTTTAACTCATTTCCACAGATTCTTTGATATCTCTCCCTCCAGGTGGCGAAGATCAATTTCTTTCCCGTTGAGTATGGCCTGTACTTAGTGACTCACTTCTAATGAATAGAACATGGAAAGGTAAAATAGTAGCTTTACAGTGGAGAAACCTGGCAAACACCACCTAAATCAGGTGATCAAGGTCAGCACCACCAGTGATAGGTCATGGTGATGTCATATACCCCAATAAGATGTAAAGAATAGAACACTTCAGTAATATTATTTCTTTAAAAAAAAAAGCCATAATTCAAGTCTAATCATGAGACTTCAGAGAAAATTTTCCACAAAATAGCTACCAGTACTCTTCAAAGTATCAAGGGCGTGAAAAACAAGAAAAGATTGAAGAACATTACTTTTCCCTAATGAGACATGATGACTAAATGGGATGTAGTATCCCAGAATCTTAGAATATGAAAAGGGCATGAGTGGAAAAATTGGTGCAATCAAAATAAAGTCTGTAGTTTAGTTAATAGTGTTGTAAATGTACAATGCACCTAAAGTAACTTCTCATTTTTAATAAATGTACCATATTTGTGTAAAATTTTAACAGCAGAATCTGGGTGAAAAGTATGTAGGAATTCTATCCACTATCTTTACAATTTTTCTGTAAATCTAAAATTATTTCAAAAGAAAAGTTAAAGATATACGTCACTGGTACCAGAAGACAAATATGGAGAGGATTAAGGGACTAAATTATGCAAGGAAATCAAACAAAACATACATGCATGATTGTTATGCCAAGGCCAGTTCTCTACTACATAAATCACAGTTTTGCAGTTGAAAGAGGGTTAGGGTCAGAAACACAAATACATGCAATAAATGACCTAGATGACAAAGCAAATTTCAGCAAATGTCCAGAAGCTCAAACCTCCTGTGTGAGCATAGTAAGAGAAAATCATTAATTTCATTCAAACATTCCCCCCATAGTACTGCTCCCTCACAGGTATCCTTGTATTTTCTCTATCTGACACACCTACACCACCTCATGTAATGAAGCAAATGAAAGTAGTGTAATGACCCACTTATTCATTCATTCCACCTAGTATTTATTGAGCTTCTATTATGTGCCAAGCACTATTCTGAGAGACTGAAACACACTGATGTTATTTAAAGTTAAACTAGATAATCAATCCCTGATTATTCAAATGAGAAAACTGAGGTCTTAGAGTTTAAATGATCTAACCAAGGTCACACAGTCAGTTAAAAACAGAAGTAGACTAGAAATGTCTCTTCAGCAATTTTCTTCTTAACCTAAACAATGATTCTGGGTGGAGGAGAGACACTAGGAGAGGTACAAAAAAAGTTTGTTTCCTTTGTGACTGGAAAAAAATTCTCCAAACATTAAGGGTGATTTGAGTTTATCATCATGATTTATTCAAAGAGCTCTAGGTTCTAGCAACCTTTATTCCAGGAACTGGAAACTCACACTGTTTAATCTTCAGAAAACCCTTGTTAGATAAATCTCATAATTATTCTACTCTTTTTTTTCTCTTTCCCCAGAAGTGGAAAGTCAGTTTTCGAAAGGTTAAGTGCTTTTCTGAGCTCATTTAATGAGATAGTGACAAAGCTGAAAATAGAAGTCCCTGATTCCTCAAGTTTGCCTTATTTCACCTCTGTTATCTCACTGAATAAAGTTCTATTTTTCTGTAGTAGTACTTTTACTATCAGTCAGGTGTTCCGAATCACTGTAACACATAGAAAATGGAGACCCCCCAACATAGCATTAATATACTATGAAACTCACAACATTTATATCATCAAACACTTTTCCTTTAAAAAACATTTTTACTGATTTCCTCTCAGGTTTCTTAGTTTCTCTGAAACTGAGTTTCCTCACCCTCGAGAGGCATAAATAATATCTACTTTCGTAGCTATTGTTTTGGTTTTTTTTTTTACTATACAACTCTTTTTTTTTAACATCTTTATTGGAGTATAATTGCTTTACAATGGTGTGTTAGTTTCTGCTTTATAACAAAGTGAATCAGCTATACAAACACATATATCCCCATAACCCCTCCCTCTTGCGCCTCCCTCCCTCCCTCCCTATCCCACCCCTCTAGGTGGTCACAAATCACTGAGCTGATTTCCCCATGCTATGTGGCTGCTTCCCACTAGCTATCTATTTTACATTTGGTAGTATATATAAGTCCATGCCACTCACTTCGTCCCTGCTTACCCTTCCCCCTCCCTGTGTCCTCAAGTCCATTCTCCACATCTGCATCTTTATCCCTGTCCTACCCCTAGGTTCTTCATAATCTTTTTTTTTTTTTTTTTAGATTCCATATATATGTGTTAGCATACGGTATTTGTTTTTCCTTCTGACTTACTGCACTCTGTATGACAGATTCTAGGTCCATCCACCTGACTACAAATAACTCAATTCCGTTTCTTTTTATGGCTGAGTAATATTCCATTGTATGTATGTGCCACATCTTCTTTATCCATTCATCTGTCGATGGACACTTAGGTTGCTTCCATGTCCTGGCTATTGTAAATGGCGCTGCAATGAACATTGTGGTACATGACTTTTTGAATTATGGTTTTCTCAGGGTATATGCCCAGTCGTGGGATTGCTGGGTCACACAGTAGTTCTACTTTTAGTTTTTTAAGGAACCTCCATGCTGCTCTCCATAGTGGCTATATTAATTTACATTCCCACCAACAGTGCAAGAGGGTTCCCTTTTCTCCACACCCTCTCCAGAATTTATTGTTTGTAGATTTTTTTAATGATGGCCATTCTGACTGGTGTGAGGTGATACCTCACTGTAGTTTTGATTTGCATTTTCTAATGATTAGTGATGTTGAGCATTCTTGCATGTGTTTGATGGCAATCTGTATATCTTCTTTGGAGAAATGTCTATTTAGGTCTTCTGCCCATATTTGTATTGGGTTGTTTGTTTTTTTGATATTGAGCTGCATGAGCTGCTGGTAAATTTTGGAGATTAATCCTTTGTCAGTTGCTTCATTTGTAAATATTTTCTCCCATTCTGAGGGTTGTCTTTTTGTCTTGTTTATGTTTCTTTGGCTGTGCAAAAGATTTTAAGTGTCATTAAGTCCCATTTCTTTATTTTTGTTTTTATTTTCATTTCTCTAGGAGGTGGGCCAAAAAGGATCTTGCTGTGATTTGTGCCATAGAGTGTTCTGCCTATGTTTTCCTCTGAGAGTTTTATAGTGTCTGGCCTTATATTTAGGTCTTTAATTCATTTTGAGTTTATTTTTGTGTATGGTGTTAGGGAGTGTTCTAATTTCATTCTTTTACATGTAGCTGTCCAGTTTTCCCAGCACCACTTATTGAAGAGGCTGTCTTTTCTCCATTGTATATTCTTGCCTCCTTTATCAAAAATAAGGTGACCATATGTGCATGGGTTTATCTCTGGGCTTTCTATCCTGTTCCATTGATCTATATTTCTGTTTTTGTGCCAGTACCATACTGTCTTGATTACTGTAGATTTGTAGTATAATCTGAAGTCCAGGAGTCTGATTCCTCCAGCTCCTTTTTTCTTTCTCAAGATTGCTTAGGCTATTCGGGGTCTTTTGTGTTTTCATACAAACTGTGAAAATTTTTGTTCTAGTTCTGTGAAAAATACCATTGGTAGCTTGACAGAGATTGCACTGAATCTCTGCTTTGGGTAGTATAGTCATTTTCACAATGTTGATTCTTCCAATCCAAGAACATGGTATATCTCTCCATCTGTTTGTATCATCTTTAATTTCTTTCATCAGTGTCTTATAGTTTTCTGCATACAGGTCTTTTGTCTCCTTAGGTAGGTTTATTCCTAGGTATTTTATTCTTTTTGTTGCAATGGTAAATGGGAGTGTTTCCTTAATTTCTTATTCAGATTTTTCATCATTAGTGTATAGGAATGCAAGGGTTTTCTGTGCATTAATTTTGTATCCTGCTACTTTACCAAATTCGTTGATTAGCTCTAGTAGTTTTCTGATAGAGTCTTTAGGATTCTCTATGTATAGTATCATGTCATCTGCAAATATATGACAAACCCACAGCCAACATTGTTCTTAATGGTGAAAAACTGAAACCATTTACCGTAATATCAGGAACAAGGTTGCCCACTCTCACCACTATTATTCAATATAATTTTGGAAGTTTTAGCCACAGCAATCAGAGAAGAAAAAGAAATAAAAGGAATCCAAATCAGAAAAGAAGAAGTAAAGCTATCACTGTGCGGATGATATACAACTCTTATTGAAAGCACTTAATAGAAACACTGTTGAGAAATGCTGAAGCAAGAAATTTCTGAATTATCGTACAATACCATGACTCTATAGTGATATCCAGGCCATTGTTCTAATCGTTTAGGGACCACATTCACATCTTGGTATCAGACTTTAAGTCTACTGTCTCAGAAATTTGTCCAAGGAGTAAGAGATGCAGGTAAGTGGGCTTACAAATTTTTAGTAATGTAGACTTGAATCCTAAAATATGTCCGAAGAGACACATAAAGACTTATGCTGTTACTGACATTATTACCATTTATGGGTAAAATATAATTTTTCTGACAATAGAAATGAAAAACTTTAGACTTTACATTAATATTTTGCTCTGACTTTACTGAAGTTGTTGAAATAAAAGTAAATTGTTTGGCAAATTTATGGTTACCAGGGGGTAAGGGGGGGAGGGATAAATTGGGAGATTGGGATTGACATATATACACTACTATATATAAACTAGGTAAGTAATAAGGACCTACTGTATAGCACAGGGAACTCTACTCAATACTCTATAATGGCCTATATGGGAAAAGAATCTAAAAAAGAGTGGATATAAATATATATGTATAACTGATTGGATTGTTTTATATAATGTATGTGAAGTGCTAGCACAATATCTATACATGCTAAATAAGTTTTGCCTCTATTTTCCCATCAATTTTAGCCCCACAAATCAAATTTAGAATGTAAGATAACTGAGCAAGAGTTATTTATATAGCTACAATATGAATACAGTAAAGGGAAAAAAATATCTGATAAATTAAGTTTTCTGGAAACATTTTGAATGTCACATAAGTATAGATGCTGAACTGCCATAAAAATAACGTATCAAACAATCTGAATCTTTGATTTGATCTGCATGAGTCAAAATGTATTATTTGGGACAATATGAGTGGAATTTTGTGAACAGTTTAACCTAATACAAGTATTTAAACAATATTTGAATAAACTGAGCAGAAAAAAATATGCTTCATTTACCATTTAGTGTAATTTCATTTACCATTTAGGGCCAATTGTAGACCAATAGAGTACATTAAAATAAATTACTTCCTTATGTTCATGTACATAGAACAAAGTATTTTAGAAACATTGCATATGTGTTAACTTCATATTCTTCTTAACATTCATCCAAAGACTTCCATATGGTAGGACTTATAAACCTTTTTCTCGAGTAGGTTAATCATTCTCCTTTCAACATTTAAACAATGAATTTACTTGGAAATCTTGTTTCATAAATAATAGAGAGGAAATTAAATGATTTCTCATTAATTCCAAATTTGATTTCTCAGTTTAGTTGTATTTTTACTTCAAACCACATTGCCTTTGGGAAAAAACACGTGACTCAATTTTGAATTAATCTAAAATTTCTGAAAAGAACTAATTAACAAATAAAAATCATGTAAAAGGAATTTTTAAAAAATATTTATCAGTGAGAGCAATGGGTAGCTTGCGATAGGATAGTTCAAAATCTATTGGTCAACATGGTGAAAGGTAAAAGATGCCAATCATCTTCTGTAACTTCAGAATTCACCATTAAACGCTAGCTATGTCCATATTTAGGCACTCATATTTTCCTAATTTTAAAAAGTGCACCTGGAGCAGAATTTTTTCTCCAAAAGGACAGAGCCAGCTGGAGAGACAATTAAGCCTGATTGGATGACTCAGCAATAAAAATAGGAAACTAGCTGGATGAGAAAAGAGGAGCTACAAAGAACTGGATTGTCAAGAGAGGGCTTTTTGGAGAGGAACTTTTCAACTAATGGCAAACTCATTCCTGAAATTGAAAGAAGAGGCGAAGAAATGTTTTATTCATAGTTAAACTGTTTATAGGGCTATATAGTTCTCAATGTCTATTATGCTTTAATAAGTAGTTAACATAACAATAATAATAATACCAAATTGGGAGTCTAGCATTATCAAAGGTCACCCAAGCCTTTCTACAGTCAGGTGACAGCACTGTGCTCCTTCCTGCCCCTTCCAGGAACAAGTGTCTGGTCTTTTTGCCAGAAAAACAATCCCCTCCTCTTCCTCTTGCTAACTCCTTCTCATCACTCAAAAGTCCATTAGTTTCCTGATTATACCTACCCAGGGAAGAGTTGCTTTATCCTTCAGATTGGGTCATTCTCCTCTCATAAATATATCACTTTTTAGATGCTGCCTTCTTCAGAGTACACAGTCCAAGAATGTATCTGTTTCACGTCAATATTTTTAACATTTATCTCCTTTCCTACTGTTAAGATCCATCAGAGGAGATCTTGTATCTGTTTCCTTGACCACAGCATACCCTGAGTAGGTGCTCAGTGAATATTCACTGCTGAGCAAATGAATCCTGAATGGAAAATAATGAGGCAGAGATGCAGCCCTGCCTGCCAACTGATTAGTTCCATTATTTCGGACAAGTTCACTTTGCCTCTTTATGTCTTAGATTCCTCTAAGATTACGTCCATCTCTAAGCTTCTAAGCTTTAATAAATAGGTTATATAATATCCTTTTCTTGACTTAAACATGAAATTTTCAAGAAACTTTGCTTAACTACTATAATATTATTATCCTGTATTCATTTTCTTCCCATCCTCTATTATTTCACTGGAACTTAGTAAAGGTAGTTTTTCTCTGTAAGTAGGAGAAACATCTCCTAGTAATTAAAGTGAAGAATCCATTCTCTCTAATTCAGAAGAGTAATGAGATAATTTAAACATTCATTCAACAAATAATGAATATAAATCTACTAAATCCTAAAAATTGTTCTAGGTGAAGAGGACAAAATAATAAGTAAAACAAAGTCTCGTTTCTCCTACAGCTTTCATTCTAGGGGGGATGTGGTAAATAAATATATAGTAAATGAAGTTGTGATAAGTGCTATGAAGAAAAAATAAACCCAAGCAGGATGGATAAAGAACAGAGGAGAAGAGTGATGCTTTATATACAGTAGTCAAGGAAGAGCTCACTCATAACTTGACCTTCTATCCATAACATGAGTAGGGACCTGAAAGAAATGAAAGATGAGAGTCTTTTCTGGTGAAAGAGCATTCCAGATAGAGGAAAGAGCTGGTCCAAAAGACATGAAAGGCATTCTTGGCAAAGTTCTAGATATAGCAGGGAGACGGTATGGCTAGAAGGAAGTAAAAAGGGACTGTGCAATAAAAGATGAGATCAGAGGGGTAGTCAAGGAGTCAGATAATGACCTTATGGGCCTCTTCATGGGATTGAAAACCATTGTATGGTTTGGAGCCACGAAGTGACATGATTTGCCTTAGGTTTTCAAAGGAATGCTTGGACAGGTATATGAAAAATTAGCCCAAAGTGTACAAGGGTAGAAGTTAAGAAACCATTTAGGAGGTGTTACAATAACCCAGGTGGCAGACGATGATGGCTTGAAACAGAAGGTAAAGGTGGAAATGGTTTAGGAATGGTCAAATTCCAGATCTATTTTGTAATAGAGTCAATGGATTGGATATGGAGATGTTGGGAAGAGAAGTCAAATGAGCAACTGGCTAGAGGGAGGGGAATGGGCTATAACTGACTAGGATCGACACACCTCTCTCACTTGCAGGGCCCAAGGATGAGCAGAGTCACCACTTGCATGGTCTACAGGGGACATAGTGTCCTCAAGTGAGGACTGGGTTTCAGTTTGAGCAAAAAAAAAAAAAATTAGTGCATGGAATATTTAAAGGAGAACTAAAGGTCAGAGAGATTTTGTTGCTAAGACCTCTACATCCATAGCACCCAGTGGACAGGGTGAGGGATAGGGTTGGAGACGAGAGGGTCATGAGAGGAAGTCAGGTTAGTGGATGTCTGGAACCTTATGGGATGGGAAAATGTGGTAATCTGAGGCTTCTTGCATTTACAGAGGCAAACTGGGATGCAAGACACACTGGCATTAGGCTGGATGATGTTTCAGGAAAACTGTGGTGATGAGGCTATGAGTCAGTCCTGGAGGAAGGAGGCTTCTTCCTGCCAGGAAGCTGTGATGCTCTGAGATGATGAGGAAGTACATGCTCTGTCTTCTCTGCCCTCAGGTTCCTGGCCAAAATATTATCCTAGCTTTTTCTCATGGGAATGCTTGATCTAATAGCATGTAGCTATTTGAGGTAATGGGTTATATATTAGTACTAGATAAGTATTGAGCTGCATGTGCAGTTAGTAAGGGTTTACCTTTTCTTATAGAAAGTGCAAAGATAAGGTAGGCCACCCCAGTTCCCCCAGGCTGGCTTACTACCCATATTTCCCAACACCACACACCACGACCCTCTTCAAACTTACTGCCTGCACATACTATGGGGCAGTACATATTAAATCTGTGATGTATCTGTTCTTGATCAGGTATGAAATGGGAAAAATATACATGGCTCTAATTAAAAACTGTAAAACGGGGCTTCCCTGGTGGCGCAGTGGTTGAGAGTTGGCCTGCCGATGCTGGGGACGCGGGTTTGCGCCCCGGTCCGGGAGGATCCCACGTGCCGCGGAGCGGCTGGGCCCGTGAGCCATGGCCGCTGAGCCTGTGCGTCCGTAGCCTGTGCTCCGCAGCGGGAGAGGTCTCAACGGTGAGAGGCCCGCGTACCGCAAAAAAAAAAAAAAAAAAAAAAAAAAAACTGTAAAACGCTTTCAGCTAGGAAGGAAAAAAAGAAGCCAAAACTACAGATTTTCAGAAGCCTAGAAGGGTATGCAAAAACATATATCAATAATATAGTTATAAAATATATCAATACAATGCAAAAAAGATTAAGATGCAGGATTGTATTGAGCTAAGTCTTGACCTCAGGGTACTTTGTGAAATGTATTACTTAATTACAAAGACCAGAACAGGATAATTAAATACTTCAATGCACTATTAAGCCACTCTTTTGATTCATTAGTATTAGAATCTCTCTGGTTTTATTTACATAGAAGGCATATTTACAGCAAAAAGAAGAAAATTTGGAATGATACAGATAAAAGTTTTATGTTAATGATTCATAAAATTCCTTCTATGTGGCAGGCACTGTGTTCAGGCTCTGTCCTGGGCTCTTTACAGACACATTAGATTCAATATTTACAACCCTCTCATGAGTTATCTATTATTCCTGCTATATAGATTGGGACATGGAAACTTAACAAGGTTACAGAGCTCATAAGAAGCAGAAACAAAATTTCAACACAGTCGTGTACCTCAACTACATCACACTGTTGTCACTTACCAAGTTTATGATAATGATGAAAAACTATTTGTGTCAATTGCAAATAAACATCTAATAATGCTTCTTTGTTGAAAATAATTACAACTATCTAGACCATCAATTTTGAATATTGATGTGGAAATCACTGCAGTACCACAGTCAGCAGTGACTGCTCTCAGGAAACATCCTTCAACAATCACTACTGTGTTCACTGTGTGCCAGGTACTACTGAAGCACTGGGAATTCAACACTAACAGAGAAAACTGAAGTTTATACTCTCAGCCAACTAACATCCTAGTGGAGACACACAGAGCAACAAATCAGGAAACACATAAACAAAACCATTCTAAGTGCCAAGAAGCAAAGACCCACATAATGTGAAGGTGAATATAGAGGAATAACAACTTGAGCTAAACGTGTCCATGAAATATGGCTCTGAAAAGATAACATTTGAGCTAAGTTTGGGGAGGCAGAGAATACAACCAATGCAAAAATTCCTAATGAAGGATGCAGCTTCAAGAAGAAGTCTAATGAAGCCAGTGAATGTTCTGCAAAGGAGAGAGTGATATAAGCTGATTTTGGAGAGATAGGCACTGGTCAGATCATTCAAGGTCTTGGTGGTCATGGTAAGGCATATTCAAACTTTATTTTAAGTCATTGGAAGGCTTTAATCAGAGGACTTAGAGGAGTTACAAGATGCAATTTGGAAAAGAAGGCTAAAACAACCTCACAGAAAAGACATTACTATGTAAATTATATATAAATATATGCTTATATATATGCCATATGCCATGTATATATACGTTATGTGCATATATATGACAAACAGGGTCTATCCATTTGCCTACTCTTCTACTTCAAATAGATTTCTCAAAGTCAAATGCTTAAGAACTGATGCTGAATAAGATGACTGTGCCTTCAGGCAGGATGGAATACAATTCTGTAATTCTAGTAATTCTGATTTCATCTTGTTCTTCCTCTCTAGATGACAGGTTTCTTTTTGGTAACTGACATTGAAATGCAGAACCTGCAAAATCAGCCATTTATCATTTCAAGTCACTAGAAGCCTTCATATCTGAATAGCAGGAATGTCGTCTCTTACTAAGTTACATGTGTCATTTCTTTCCCAGAATAATTGGGATATGATTGCATACAATCAGTTTGCATCATGTGAAAAGGATGCATAAAGTTCTCTCTCATCCTTTTGATGATTCACTCTAACTGAGCCATCACTACAAAGGCTCCTCTGTGGGCCAGGAGCAGCCATGGTGATTATTTTCACTGACCTGGGGAAGCAAGAGTTTTTTGTCAACTGTTCATCATGGCCTTTTACATTTATAGTGTAACAAGAATACAAGAATTCCCCCAACTAAATACATTTTGCACACAGACATAAAGAACAGTAGTTTGAAGAATCTCCAAAATATTTGCTTTCACAAATCACGGCAGGGTGCATCTGATGAGTTGGGAGAAGTATGAGAATCAGAGAGTTCCAGGCCTGAAAAACCTATTCAAGATCACCCAATTCAACCTCTTCTTCATAGAGGTGAAGTAACCAAGACCAAACAAAGGACGTTAAGAATATTTTCCAGTCTAAGGACAGTCTCACTAATTTGATCATAAAAACGACTAAAGGTTAAAGAAACTAGAGGCATTAAAAGAATATTTGCTGGATAAACATAATCATGATGGAACCAGTTACTGAAATATGTTTTTTCAATGTTTCAAGGTTATTTAATGCTTATATTACTTATATTACCTGATTATTTTTATTTTTGTTATGCTATAAAATTATATTATATCAGAGAAAGCATTTTATATGTCATAATACATGTACAAAATTGAGAGATTAAAAATGGAGCATCTGATGCATGCTGATATATTTGGAGGAAGCAGACTGTGAAAGACTGTAGTCTGCAGCTTCCTTTGAAATGCATCAAAGAAAAAAAATTGGTATGTGAACTGAAGAATAAATATGTGGTACAGAAAATGTACTAAGATGTGAATTAAAGAATCGAGGTAGTGAATATATGTAAGTATTCACTGTGAAATTCTTCCAAAATTTGTACATTTGGAAATTCTCATAATACTTTGTTGGGAAAAGTTCAATGCCTAAAAAGATCTGCTATTCTAGAAGAAAGTAACCAAGACAATTGTTAATGGATAAATCCACTGTAACTGCAGGGATGAAGCCTCATATTCTTTAATTCTTCAGAGGGGTTCATCATCTGTTTTTCTACAAAGGGGCACAAAATCTGTATGTACATTTTCACCTAGATTCATAAAAACATATTCTTGATTATAATTCCTTTTGTTTACTATATAAACGTAAAATATACTCACTATCCTCACTGAATACATTTTATCCTAAAGTATTGTTGTATTGGCATATCCATTTAATTGAGATTAGAACCACTTCCCCTGAGTATCAGGAGAACAAGGTTGAGAATTGGCTAGAACCATGTCTGTTTTGAAAATGGTTATTGGTCCCAGAAATAAAAACAAAGTAAAAAATTTTGTTTTAAAAGTATCAGTTAAGGGCTTCCCTGGTGGCACAGTGGTTGAGAGTCCGCCTGCCGATGCAGGAGACACGGGTTCGTGCTCCGGTCCGGGAGGATCCCACATGCCGCGGAGCAGCTGGGCCCATGAGCCATGGCCGCTGAGCCTGTGCGTCTGGAGCCTGTGCTCTGCGACGGAGGAGGCCACAGCAGTGAGAGGCCCGCGTACCACAAAAAAAAAAAAAAAAAAGTATCAGTTAAAAAGGAATGAAAAAAAAATTTAGCCAGGACTGTCACACTACCTCATTAGCTCCCTCTAAAAGTGCTAAGTGAGAGGTAAATAAAAGGCAGTTATTCTATCATAATAAAATTATTTGATATTTGAATTGTTAAGAAAAGCCCTAGGTTACTTCAATGTTTTATATTCTTGGGAGAAATAGTTTTGACTTTTCATGTGCCTTTTCCAGAGTGTTCAAAATGACAAATTGAACCCAGGTGTTACTTTGCATTGTAGCCAATAATTATTTTTTGAATCCTTTGTCCACAAAAGGAGCATACCTTACATCTGGCATATAAATTGCCCACATTGAGCGAACTAACTGGGAAAAGCTAACCCAAAGCACTGGGTAACCCAGTTGTAGAAGCCAGGACCTAACAAACTACAGTTGTTAATTTAAGCCTAATCATGGCTAGTTAAGCATGATATTAAGCATGCATGGTCAATTTAATGGCCTTTACTTTTTCCATAACAAAGCTTTCTATGATGCATACATTTATTCTGTTTGTCTGAACCTTCTATATAGAGATAACTACATAAAGAAAATTATGCCATATATCACAATTTTGTTGCATCCATAACATAAAATTAGTTTTGTTATTATACCATATAAATTGCAAAAACTATGATGACCTTATTGTTTCAAATTATATCATACCCAGCTCTGAAATCAAAAATCTCTCTATGAAATAGGATATTTAGGGCTTCCCTGGTGGCGCAGTGGTTGAGAGTCTGCCTGCCGACGCAGGGGACACGGGTTTGTGCCCTGATCCGGGAAGATTCGCACATGCCACGGAGCAGCTGGGCCAGTGGGCCATGGCCGCTGAGCCTGTGTGTCCGGAGCCTGCAGGAGAGGCCACACCAGTGAGAGGCCCGTGTACCACAAAAAAAAAAAAAAAAAAAAAAAAAAAAAAAGGATATTTAAAATTTTGAAACAAGGCATATCATCCTGCTTCTGACCATAATGGAATAACAGGGACCAGGTTTCCCTTCCTGCTTTAACCAACTGGAAAACCTGACAAACTGTGGGAAACAATGGTTTTCAGATATCGAATCACAGGCAATGCAAAAGAATAATTCCTGGAGAAAGGGAAGCAAATAAGGTGATCCCTAGCCCTGCACCAGCTCCTTGCCTAGAGTGAGTTTCCAGGGGACAGTGCAGAGAAAAGAAACCCAAATAGAGCTAAGTGGTCTTGTAGAGTTGAGAGACAAAGTGTAGAGATAGGAAGGCCATGGTGGCTGGAACTTGTGAGTCAAAATACCAGAGCTGAGGGAGCTGCACAGAGCGATAGCACCAAGATCAGCAGAGGGAACCCTGCAATGAGTCTTTGAGCACAGCACATGCATGTGAAGTCACTACGAAGGCCAAGGAAAGAATTATCAAAAAAGGGTAGATGAAACAGAAAATACATGAAGAAATAATGGCCAGCATTTTTTATAAATTTGATGAAAACTATAAACCCAAAGATCAAAGGCACTCAACAAATACCAAGCAGAAGAAAAATGAAGAAAACCATACTAAAGCACTTAAAAATCAAATTGTTGAAAAGTAATGTTAAAGAGATAATCTTAAAAGCAGCCAGAGAAAAAAGTCATATTACATACAGTAGAACAAAGAAAAGAATGACAGCAGACTTCTCATCAGAAACAGTATATGCAGGAAAAAAAAAAATCGACTGATATCTTTATAGTACTAAAAGAAAAAAAAATCTCCCTAGACTCCTTTATGCAGCAAAAATACTTTTCAAAAATCAAAACAAATAGTGACTGTCAGGCATACAAAAGCTAAGAGAATTCATTAATAGTAGACTAGCACTACAAGAAACGTTTAAGGAAATTCTGCAGAGAGAAGGAAAGTGATACCAGATGGGAATTTGGATCTATACAATGCAATGGCAACAGAAAGCATAAAGGGCATATTTAAACTCACTTTTAAAAATACTTTAAAAGACAAATATCTGTTTGGAGCAAAAATAATTACAATATATTGTGGCATTTATAACAAACATAGAGGTAAATTATATGATAACAACAGCATAAAGGCCAGCAAGGGAACAACGGAAATATACTATTTTAAATTTCTTATACTATATGTAAAATGGTATAATATTATTTGAATGTAGACTGTGATAAGCTAAAGATGCATGTTGTAAAAATTAGAGCAAGCATTGGAAAAAAATTGAGGTATAGTTCAATAGTGGAGATCAAATAGAGTCATAAAAAATACTAAATTAATATAAAAATAGGGAGAAAATTGGGAAAAAAATAACAAAATACATAATATCAGAGATAAAAAGTCATTTTATGATGCTAAAGAGAGTAATTCATCAAGAGGACATAACAATCCTAACTATGTATGAATCTAATAGGACAGCTTCAAAGCACATGTAGTAAAAACTGTTAGAACTGAAAGGAGGAATGGATAAATCCAAAATTATAGTTGCATATTTTAATATCCCTCTCTCAAGAATTGCCAGAACAAGCAGTCATAAAATCAGTAAGAATATAAACAATTTCAATAACAGTATTAATTGCCCTAATTGATAACTGTAGAACATTCCAACCAATAACAGCAGAAGACACATTTTTTTCAGCGCATATAGAACATTCACTCAGATAGACCTATTCTGGGCCAAAAACAAGTCTCAATAAATTGGAACATGATATAGAATTCAAAAATTATTAAAGATATGATAATATTTAGTGGTAACATCTACAGAGTCCAATAATTATATTTGATTTATAAGTACTTTTCAAGTCTGAATTATTTTAAAAATGAAGTCCAAACAAAAGTAATATATTCTAAGGAAAACAGATGTATTATGAGCCACATGTAAGATTTGGTTGTTTAATGCTTGCATTTCAAGAGTTCTCAAGATTTCCAGTATAATAAATTTTCTTTGTAAAATAATTATTCTGATACTATCACATATTCGTAACACTTATTGTTCTATATTCGATTGGGCAAAGGTCTAAAATTTAAGTATTGTAATTCTTTTTAGCATGGGTAAGAGACTGAGTTATGCAAATATTCATCCATATTTAATAAATGACTAAACTCACACTAAATCTGATGTTTTAAAGCTTGGAAATCAGTACTTCCATTAATAGAGTGATTTAAATTCCTGTTAAGGTTGAGTTCACTTACAAAACTAAGTAAAATAAGGATTGCCTTATAATTGATATACCCAAGAGGCATCTCTGAGGGAGTCACCCAGGGTAAGTGTCAGTTCCCTCTGATGCCTAAAGAAATGTCCATCAGTTTCCTAAGCACTTTGTGAGTTTAGGAAATGTCATGAGGTAGTACTACTATTGGCACCCCAATACCTCATCTCTTGTCTAAATTACAGCACATGCCACTCATTGGAGACCCTACCTCAAATCTTATCTGTCTCATTTCCAGACCACTTGTATGCTGTTTTGGGTCATATTTACACCTAACACAGGACAGCAGAGAAGGAGCAAGACCTATTCGTTAAAATTTATTTTGGATCATGTAGTAGACTGTAAGCTACTATTTAAGAGTAAAAACTATTTTTTGTGTACTGTTATAATCTATATGCATAGCATATAGTTTGAGTCCATGAAATATTTAGTCAATAAAACAAAAAAGGATTAATAATTTAATAAATAACTGATATAATCACTAGTTTATAGAAAAGTACATGTTTTCTCCATCATGACATCATTCACTAGCTAGAAGGTTGTTTCTCTAAGACCAGAAATATTCATGAGAGAAAAACAATGGGATTATCAAGCAGACCCCTGATTTTATTTTGAATAGACCCAAGTTTATATGCAAGTTAGCCACAGGCCAACTTAGTGATCCATTCCAGACACACCCTGTCTCCATCTCTCGGCTATTCCAAGTACTGAAGTAATGCTATCAAGCAGAGATCTCCAGCTCTTTGCCTCCCAGGTACACGGTGGGATTGCTCTTCTTGACTTCTTGTGGCTAGGTGGTCATGTGACAAGTCTGGGCCAAATAATTATAGAAAGTAATATATATCACTTTGAGTCAGATCATTCAATTGCCCACCAAGACCCTACGAGAAGCTACTAAGATATCTTGGGTCAAGTGATAACACTCTCAACACTAAAATACAAAAAGAAAATTTTGTCTTCATGAAGCCATTAATAACTCACAGACCACACACTGGGGAATATTGAATAAGATTTCTAAAAGCTCAGAGCATGAGGGAAACACTTCTAAGGAAACCCTCTCCCAAATTTGATGACATCTTGATTTTGTTTTGCAGCCACAAGTTTGTAATGACAACACGCTTACATGACTGAACTGTGAGAAAATTATTTTGATTTTTTTCTTTGGAAAAAACATTGAGCTATTTTCCTTTAAGAAAATTTTAGTAGCACAATTTGGGAGAAAATGTTTATAGAATAATTGTGAAATTTTATCACATTTAAATTATATTTTTAAGCTGAAGCATTTTCTTTCCACATCAAATAAAATAACTGAATAAAATAAATTATCATCTGAAGATCTGTATCAAGTGAAACGGAAGATAATCTGGTATGTTTGGTCTTGCAAATTGAGTAAGTTATTTTGCCAATTTGGAAGTGTTCTATTTTGAATTTAGTCATCTCTTTAATTGCTTTTATTTTTTTCATACAAGTATTTATTTCTTCTCTGTTTTGGAAGGCAGAAATAAAATGATATACCAATTAATGAATAGATAAAATAAATGGTTCTCCAACCAAGGGGTGGATCACACTGATTTTTTCACCCCCAATACTCCATCCCTCAGATGAAGAAATAATGGGACATATAGCACCTTAAGTCCTGAAATAGGATGTATTGGCCTTATGTGAAGGCTCCACAGTGTCTGTGTCTCTCCTGACACAAGAATTATATTTCTTTTTTCCCAGCTGTAATAAAATGACTAATAGATATTTTCCTTACACTCTGTTAGCAAATCTTCTAATGGGAAATGTGACAGAAGAGGGCAGGGAAAAATTTCTGCTTCCATAAAGATGATAAAAGAAACTCATAGTATTGACAGGACCTTTCTTTCTCAGTAGGCAGGGAAATGAGTTGATTTCCTGAGGGCTACAAATAGAGCTAGGGACATCTGACCTCTCACTTCTTCAAAGAACAGGTACCTAACCTGAGATTCTGGGTAATTTCACTGCCTACTTCATCTCTCAACAACAAGAGTAACAACAACAATAAAAACAATATTAATAAACAGTTGTTCTTGAGAATACTTTTGGATGGAAAGAATTCATTCCCTTTGCAGGTGGAATCTATCAACAGACCGATGCATGAGGGAAAAAAAGCCACAGCAGTACCTGTACCAGTCACCCATGTTACAGGCGACTCAACACAGGAAGAAGCTGGGAGGCCACAAGGCGAACGAAAATATACGTATGTGCGAAATGTGGAGAAAACTCAAGCATTTTGAATGGAGCTGCTGTTTCCATAACTACAGAATAACTCATTTGCTCTTGGGCATCCAGATCCCTGAATGCCCTTCAGTCTCTTGATATCTGATAGGGATTGTTCATTTAGTAATTCTGAAGACACATTTTCTGGTTAGGAGTCTTGCGCAAAAGCGTCTGTACGGAAAAGAGGACGAGAGTGAGCAAGTGAGAAACTATGTTCCTTTCTGTTAAATTCTCTCACTAATTACAGGGTTTATAATATTATGTATGAAGTTTAAATATAATGTCCTTTCTGCTTCCTAAAAAACGTTCTACATTTAGAAATCTTTCATAAATTTGTATGATTTTAATGAAATGAAAATGTTTCACAGTCCAGTAACGGGGACTCATTTTGCAATCTCAACACAGTATTGATATTACTTTAAATAAAATTGTTTCTACTGTTTGTAAAACTCAACAAATGTTACATTTTAGTGAAGCATGGTATTTTACAGCTCATTCTATTTCAACTCATTAATCAAAGGAGGTTAAATATCTGACCCAGACACCACCACTCCTCACTCCTGCTCCTTTAGCGCACTTAGTGAATTGATTGTGGAGGCCTTTCTGCCTTAGCTGAGATACAGTCTTATAATCATTCTCAAAATCTTCCATTCAAAAATTTCTAATAGATATCTGTCATGATTGTTGATTTCCTTTTCTAATTCCTCCACTAGACTACAAAATTCCTTTTAGCAGTAGTCTTGATTATTCATCTTTGTATCCCTATATGTAGTACAGTGCTCAGCAAATTAATTGCTCAGCAATTAATATATATTAAATACTATATCTGATAATAATATAAAGATATGAAGTTCACAAATGAGGAATAAGGAAAGTAATTACCTAGTCTCTTATTTTTCGTTAGAATGGTTAGTATGTGATTATACATACAATGTTTGATTGGACGTACAGAATCATACATTTAAGAAATGTGCTACTAAACAGAATTCTTTCAAAAACAGCAGCATTTTTCTAGGACATGTGCTAACTAGAAATTTTTTCATCTGTAACCACAGAGTCAGCTTCTAATTTGAAGACATGGGAGATTTTTGGAACATCTGAAATAACAATTCAACTAAATGGAAAAGGGGATGGATGATTCAGCTGGTAAAACTCCCAGAAATAACAGTTAGAAACATTAAAACATTTGTCCTCGACATTAGGCAAATACTGGTAATACGGCAACAGGGAAAGACTTCAGCAAAACTGTGAATTTTTTTTTTTTTATCACTTGCTGGTGTCTTTCTGTCTCCTCTGCAGCCCAACTGAACTTCTCAAATGTGGTAGAACCCATCTCTCACACTCATGCACCTCTCACTCAAGTTGTGAAACCCATATTCATATGCCTATATTTTTTTGTGTAAGAATTACTCTCAACTACTTGCAAATTACTCTCACTACCTGCCAACAAATCGCCTGCTAAAATGTTACCTGGTAATGGCTTAAACTATATCTGAAGTTCTATAAGAACTTTTGTTTCTTGAAGAAACAGAAATGAATCATTCCCCAATGGTGAAATTTTAGTCATGAATGTCACAAGTCTCAAGATATGTCTGAAAACAGAAAACTAGTCACTTAGAACTTCTAGAGTCCACTACTCATAACTTGGCTTTGTGTGTGTCAGGGTAGTAAATACGTATACAACTTTTTGAATCCATTCATGTTCTAATATTTTTCTAAAATGATTAATATATGTGCACCTAAGATATCATAAATCAATAACTCTTTCCTAACAAATTTTATTAGCATTTTTTTTTTTTTTTTTTTTTTTTTTTTTTTTTTTTTTTTTTTATGCGTTACGCGGGCCTCTCACTGCTGCGGCCTCTCCCGTTGCGGAGGACAGGCTCCGGACGCGCAGGCCCAGCGGCCATGGCCCACGGGCCCAGCCGCTCCGCGGCATGCGGGATCCTCCCAGACCGGGGCACGAACCCGCGTCCCCTGCACCGGCAGGCAGACTCCCAACCACTGCGCCACCAGGGAAGCCCCTTTATTAGCATTTTTTACTAATTATTGTCATTACAAAATTATTCTGCTTCTACAACAACCATATGCAGGGGGAAAAGGGGAGGTAAACCTACGTCAGGTTAAGGACTATCTAAGTTTGCATTTCTCTGAATTCCAGATTGAATAAAAATGGAGAAGCATTTTTAATTGTACAGTTTTTTGGGGGGGCTTTTTTTGGCTGCGTTGCATCTTCATTGCTGCACGCAGGCTTCCTCTAATTGCAGCGAGTGGGGGCTACTCTTCGTCGTAGTGTGTGGGCTTCTCATTGTGGTGGCTTCTCTTGCTGCAGAGCACGGGCTTCTAGGTGCACGGTCTTCAGTAGTTGCAGCATACAGGCCCTAGAGTACGTGGGCTTCAGTAGTTGCAGCATGTGGGCTCAGTAGTTGTGGTACACAGGCTCAACAGTTGTGGCTCACAGGCTCTAGAGTGCAGGCTCAGTAGTTGCGGCACACGGGCTTAGCTGTTCTGTGGTATGTGGGATCTTCCCAGACCAGGGATCGAACCCATGTCCGCTGCATTGGCAGGAGGATTCTTAACCTCTGCACCACCAGGAAGTCCAACTGTACAGTATTATTAAAATCTGTGAATTTGAATGCTTGTGATTCAATGTCAGTCAGTTGGAAGAAGTTCTTCTGAATGTTTATCCTTCTCCTCAGTATCACAGAGGTTAATATTTTCACACAATGGAGAACTGCTTCCCATATTAAAACAGTGTAGCCTCCACAAAATTAGCTGATTCCCCAAACATTTCTGTTAGATACTATTAGGGAGTTAAAGCTCTTGGATGCTACACACCATCACAAGCCGAATGCTACCTTTACACTCTGGTATGATGCCAAATATTGAAGAAGATAGGAATTTCATTTTTTTCAGGGATTCTGTGAAAAAGATAGTAAAATAATTTGACTGGCTAATTATATCTCACATTACTATGTTCTTTAGACTTTCAATTTAAAGTTTACAAAGCACTTTCATTTTCTTTTTTATTATTAAAACAACTATATGAGCCAAGTAGAAGCTATCATCCACATTTTTTAAATGACAGAAAAGTGTCTAGAAATGACTTGTGCAAGGTACTCCTGACTTTCATTTCAATTCAGCTGAATTTCCTTTATTTCATATGTTCACCCAGCTCATATCTCCACATCAGTGACCGTGAAAAAAGCAGCACATTGAAATAATCAGCATATTATTGCAAATATTCCCACCGATGACCAACCTTAATGGAAAACCATTTTGATTCCACCACTCCTGACAAATAAGATTATCTCAAAATAGCTACTATTCTCTTCCTTCACAACTGCTTTAAATTATATGAAACTGTGGGACTAGTTTCCAGAAGCATTGCTCAATGTCTACTTTCACTTTAACACGTAATAAGAAAAAGATTCTTCCTCTCTTTTTTAAAAAAATGGCCTAAATGGTAGACGTAACTCAAAATAACCACCAGAATTATATAACCAACCAAATGTATTTCCCTTTCACACTAGAACACGACTTCTCTAATACAAAATCTAAAGTGTGTACATCAGCAAGACAGAAAGAGAAATCAAAGTAGGTCTCTCTCATCCATTACTCAGTGCAATTCAAGGGTTCTAATTTTATTTATTCTTGAGCTTTCATAACACAGTTAATAGTGTCTTATAAAACTGACTTTCTATGACAAATTCTCATATATTTCAATGACTGTGCTTTGCTCAATGAAATTTGAATTAACTACTATTTTTGACATAATGCAAGCAAAATTTTGTTTTCCAAAATATTTCAAATTAATAAAAACACTTCTGACATCGTATCTGACTAAAGTGAAAGACTGACTTGCTAGAAACTGACAATAAAAAAGCATATATTTTCCCTCTGTGATTATATATTCAACATTTCCTTCAGAGATGAGCTAAATTTCACCTCATTGCTTGTAACAACAAAATATTCTTGGGTGCCACTGTATCATTTTCCAATTTAAGTCATGTCTCTTCACACCTCCTTTTTGTAGACAGGTGCATCACAGTATGTATACAAGACTAAAAACAGTGACCTTTTCAGTTGAGATAATTACCCAGATAATTAAAGTAACACAGTATAAAGTGTTTTTATGAAACACTCTGGCAGTTGAACTAGAATTCAAGTTTAAAACAGAATCACATCACAAATTTTGGGTCCAGTACTCAGGAACCGATGGCATTCCCAGTTTGTACTCTAACAGCACACAGATGAGTCTAAAATAGCAGCACACGTAATACATGTTAGGTCTGCGTGCACAACGAAATGAAAAACTGATACATTTCTCCAGAAATTCTGGAGAAATGAAAGACTGAATGTACTTTGTCCTAAATTAGCCTGACTCATTTAGTGCTTCAAATCTTTACTGGGTATATTTTGGACAGAAATAATGCATAATAGTATTTATAATGCTTCCAATATTTAGAAAGGCAGTAAGCACACTAAAGGGCCAAGAGTTGAACTGTCTGTTGAGATTTTACATATTTTAAACTAGTGGAGACTTTTATGATAACAATAATGCACATTTCTATAAACTTTATAGTTTCTAAGTATGTTCAACAATTACATCTCATTTGAGCCTCAAAGCCATTCTATGAGATTGGGCAGAAAATCACTATCATCCCCATCTATAAATGATAAGCTAGATTGAATTCATCCATGATTTCTCAGTTCTCTTAGAATATTTCCCAGGCTTACCCACTTGGAAGGATATATACTTTCAAGCTTGGTTTTCAAAGTGGCCACATTTATTAGGACGCCTTATTTAGAGCCTCTCCTCTACCCTCTACCACACTCTCATAGTACATTTCTCTCTTTTGTTTTTTTCTATGCTATAAATGCTTCTAATATTGGATTTAAGACATTCTACTGTTTTTCTTACATGTTTGAATGTTTACATATCTGCTGAACTCAAATTCCCTTGAGGGCATAATTTAACTCATTTAGCAAGTATTCTTGTGCCCATATTTTCCAGATACTATGCTAGCAGCTGAAGATACAGGAAATCTATGGTTTCTGCCCTTCTGGAGCTTAATATATAGTTGGGAAGGCAGAGTTTAAGAAAATTACAAAAGTGATGAATGTTACAAAGCAAAAGCATGTGAGGCTATTTCAGCATATTACAGTTGGAACTAACATTACCTGAAAGATTCGTTAATTCCACCCCACGGTATCTTAAGTTAAAGTCAAAGAAGTCATAGCAAAAAAATGTGATGGATGAATTGGGGTTGGCCAAAGGAACAGAGTTCTAGGAAAAGTGAACAACACTTGTAAAGGCCTTAAAACAGTATATGTGACAAACATAAAGAGGTTCAGACTAGTTAAAAATTAATGAGCAAGGGACTTCCCTGGTGGCCTGATGGTTAAGAATCCGCCTGCCAATGCAGGGGACGCGGATGCGATCCCTGGTCCGGGAAGGTCCCGCATGCCGAGAAGCAACTAAGCCCGTGTGCCACAACTACTGAGCCTGCGCTCTAGAACCCGTGAGCCACAAATACTGAGCCTCCGTACCACAACTAATGAAGCCCGTGCACCTAGAGCCCGTGCTCTGCAACAAGAGAAGCCACCGCAAGAGAAGCCCACGCACCACAACGAGGAGTAGCCCCCGCTCACCACAACTAGAGAAAGTCCGCGTGCAGCAACGAAGACCCAACGCAGCCAAAATAAATAAATTTATTAAAATAATAATAATAATGAGCAAGCAGTTTTCCAGGCTGACATGGTAAAAGAATCAGATTTCAAAGGACCTTGAATTTTGGAATTTGTCCTTATGATACTGAAACACCATAGAAATATTTTCAGCAGGTAAATGATATGGTAATATTTGCTCTTCAAAAATGTCACTTTTGAGGCCCTAGGAAGATAAGCAAGGGAGAATTTTTAAACCTAGTAATGACTCTACTATAAAAATGCAAATGAGAAATGACTGATGTTGGCTTGGACTAGGATGGTGATAGAGAGGACTGAGTGAAGGAATATTAGAATTCAAATCACATTCCAAGAAGTAGAACCAGTAGAACTTGGTTACTGTTAGCTATGGAGAATGAAAGTGGAGAAGTAAGGATACCTCTTGGATTTCTGAATTGAGCAAGAGGAAACAAGAGAGAAGGAGGAGACTTGAAGGGGAAATGAACATACTGAGCTTGAGGAACTCACAAGATATCTCTATAGAGATGTCATGTAGATTTTGAGGCATAAGGGTACATAGTTTGGAAATTTGGGATATGAGTCTAGTTATCAACATATAGCCAAGGAGGCATATAAACACATGCAAAACAGGAACATAGATTGGGCAATGATGGGGCATTAAGAAATTCTAATGTTTTAATATTAAAATAGAGTCCTGGACATTTCAAATTTGATCTTATATTTTAGCGTTAAACTGACATCTCCATGTCAAAAGCATCAGGATTATATAGATCTGCTGCAAGGTACTAACCAAAAAGCATTCATAAAATTATATATCTTACCCCTAACACACACGCGCACACACATACACCCACACATACTTTGTCAATCTCTTTTTAACTGTCTTGACTTAATAACACTGCCTATCCAAATAGAACTCATTATACCATACGTTAGAACTTCAGGGTGTCTGTTAAAATACCATCTTAAGGGCTTCCCTGGTGGCGCAGTGGTTGAGAGTCCGCCTGCCGAGGCAGGGGTCACGGGTTCGTGCCCCCGTCCGGGAAGATCCCACATGCCGCGGAACGGCTGGGCCCGTGAGTCATGACTGCTGAGCCTGTGCTCCGCAACGGGAGAGGCCGCAACAGTGAGAGGCCCGCAAAAAAAAAATACCATCTTAAAAAAACACACAGTATAATACTGAAAACAATTCTCTTGGAATAAAAATGATTTTTTAGAGAATGAACTTAACAAACTCTTTCTTTAACCTGAGGAGAAAGTATAGATAAAGAGAAATAATCTTTACATATATGAATATTCATTGTCATCTATTTTATCTAGACATAGATAGCCAAGCAATTAAGTGATTCTAAGAGAGTATAAATGAATAATTTCAAAAAGGACAGTTTTGGTATTTCAGAATATAGAACTCTGAAGTAATACAACCAATAGAGGACACCTAGTGGTCTTTAGCAGAATCAATATTTGCCTGAAAAAAATATTACACAACTCACACACACACAATAATGTTTTTGTTAGTCAATGTGCTAATTTGAGAAAGATGACATCGTGAATACTCATATGTATAAATATTATAGGCATACATCAACTTGAATACTTCAAATAATTTCCATATATCTAATTTCCTTTGAACTTCACAACTGTTCTATTAAGGTTGTAGGCATAAAAAAGTCACTTTAAGCGTTTTTCCCTAGATTAAATAGAAAATAAAAGGCACAATTTGAATAAACATCTATAAGTGCTAATTTCTAGCACAGGATCCATTTTACACCATCACATTTCTGGTGGTGTGAAATACGAAACTCAAATATAATCGTATCAATAATATAATATAATTATATTAACACATTAATATATTATTCTATTAATGATTATTAATTATATCAAATATAATCAATATTTAAATTTTATAACATTACAAAAAATACTTCATATAAGGCCTTATCATATTTTATTATTTGATACAAATATTTCAATGGCAAGAATACTTGGCAAAGATAAACCTCCCTTTAGATATCTAAAAAGTATCCTGCCTGACACTAGCTATATATAAAAAATGCAAATGTGTGATGGATCTCTCTCTTAACTGATATTATTAGTTCCATCCTCAGTTGTTTCCAATCCTGTTAACTCTGCAGTATTCTAAAATGCAAATCCCTCAGCTAATATGCCTCAATGACACCTTACTGAGTGAGTCCATCATTAGCACAACTTCTTGTCTATACCTCCAAACTCACTGCCTTTGCAACCTAGGCTCTAGAGATGCAGAACTGTGCTAGGCTGTTTATGCTTCCCGTCTTACTGACTGTACTCCTCTGCCCCCTTTTATTCACCTTAGTAATCCAGACTCCAGCTTCAAAATTCAGTTCGAGTATCTCTGAGGCTTTCTTCTCCTGCAAAAAAAGCTGTGCTGTTCACTCCCTCTTTTATGCCATCACTTACCACACCATCTGTGATTATTTGTTCACATGTCTGTTTTTCCTGCAGAGCTGAGATATGCTTTGTATTCTCATGTTTAGCATCTGCATATAGAAATTATTCAGTAAATGCTTGGGAGTGAAGAATAAATATACCTTTGCAATTATTTAATGGATTTAGAACATGGAGCATTGCCATGTAGTAAGCAGATAGGTATACTCAGATAGCCTATTGTGTTTAGAACTCTATACTAGTGTACAAGGATATTCAAGGGCAAAAAGTTGACCCTGACTCTTCCCTACAGACATTTATGCCCGGGAAAAGAAAAGGAAATGCATATATAAGTAAGTATTCACAACCCAGCTATGGGCATGAACAAATGCACGCAGAGACAGTAGAATTGTTCAAAGTAAAAGTATTGACCATTATAATGCAGTCCATCAATGCAGAATATTTTCTGGAGATGAGTTTGAGCATAAATTTTAAGTGAATAATAGAAAAAGAAAGGCTTTCCAAATCTGAGGTGTGGCACGTGCAAAATTACCAGAAGCAGAAAAAAAAAAAAAGTCATTCTCTGCCAGAAGCATTATAAGACTAAAAAACAAACAGAAAATAGCTGTTGGGCGCAAATATGAAGTGACAATGGTGAGACAGGGGAACGGTTTGCTGGAGAGCCTGGAAGGCACAGCAAAGAAACACAGATTTGATGTGATAGGCAATAGGGAACCTCCTTAAGTTCTAGCAGAGGGCAGGTTTAGGAAAACACTGGTGTTTGCTTATGGCAAGTCTTAGAATTCTATGTGTTTTCTACAAAACGGAAGTAGTTATAACATGTATTGCAATTTATAGCAAGAGCTAGTTTCTAATCTAAACCAATTAGAATGCTAAAATTAACCAAAGACAGAAACTGCAGTCTGTATTAGCTCCCTGTAGAATACATTTCCTTATTAATGTTCTGTTGTTAAACATAATTTGTACATAAATCTGCCTCTAAGCCAAGATAAAAATCTAATACTGATTGCTAGAAGGGCATTGCAATGTTCCAGACACATTATTCATCTGAAATTGCTATAGACATATTTGAAGATCAGAACCACAGCCCTCTTCCTTGCCTCAAAATAAGCAAGTTATTTGTGAGAGGGCTAAAATCTATACAAGGAAAGTTGAGGGGATAGTAAATGGAGAATGAAAAATAAAATATTATAGGTATGTATTCCAAAGCCATAGTTATTATAGGAGTTTCATGTGCTTGCCATCCATTTTTAACACTGCCCATGAAGAATTTCCACTTTCTGTGACATTGAATCCTACAAATAGATAACCAGTACAGAGTAATACTTCTCTTTTCAATTACTATTTCCAAAATATCTAATAATTTCAAGGATCATCTGCCTTTGATAAAATGACAGGGATCAGCAGCTATAGCATTCAATGTTCCTGGAACTCTTCACCTTTAAATAATCTCCTATTTACTAAGCTCTTAATCTACCCTTTATTTCTTCAGTGGCTGGTGATTGTCAAAAATTGTAAATAATATTCCATTTAATTTCTGAGGATTTCCTCACCATATGTCTCTTTTAGGAGGATCACAGAGAACGGGTTCTCTGTGATAGGTTACAAAAGAGCACTCTGGCCCAGGTCACTGACTTCACTTGAAATACAACAATAACAACAACGTTGAATTAAGGGAATGATTTTTTTAAGCCAAAATACAAGAGTGGGAGAGATTCACCTCTGTTTTCGGGTGTTTACAGGAAAAGGAATTTTTTGACCTGATTTATCTAAACAATTGCCACAGATTTTCACCTCACCTGGCCATACATGTAAAGTTTTAGTACGGTGTCAGAGAGCCCTAATTGTGCGTCCTAAAGCCATTGATCTTATCATTGCCTCATGAAACCAACTTCCCCCCGACTTCTTAACACCATGTGTTTCATAAATCAGTTGGCCAAATCAGTTCTTTCCTTCTATATTAACCACTATATTCAACTTTAGCAAGGATAGTAACATAAGGGCTAAATTTTAAAGTTTCTGTATTTCATTCACAATATTTCTCTAATTTATCCGGCTTTGGCACTTCCTGTTATTTATCAGTTGAACTAATTCAGATCGGAAAAAAAAAAATGTCTCATTGAAGATGGAAGCAGTTTCCTATAGAAGGCAGCCACTTTCCTTGGGAATGATTCATTTAAAACGGTGGCAGCTCCCAGACTTCACACATTACTTCCCCAAATTTGCTGAATTTAGCATTAGCCAGCTTGGTACTAAAACATTCAGAACTCAAAGACATGTGGGTGAACCCACATCTTCCTCTGTACTCTTATTCTAAATGCTCATAGAGCAACCTGATTATTTGTTGTGTTCCTACTTGTAAACACATCCTGGTGGCATTTATAAAACCCAGGTAGAGCTTTACCAATTTGGAACCATTCAAGTTTCTTTGTGACTTTGGTTTCAATCACGTAGGTGATGAAATAATGAATCCGTATTAAATTTGGGTTAATTACTACTGTATTTTTTCTCTGCTTAGCAGTGTTACTAACAGACATTAAATATCCATGATATATGTGATATTATATGGGGATATCATATAATCAAGAAAACATTCTCCATGAAGTGAGCTTATGATTCATTTATCATCAAGGTCATTTATTTATAAGAAAGATCTTGCCAACTCACAACTCTAGCTTGAATGGGTTTGGTTACCAAATGTCTGTAAGTGCATATTAAATTGCATTTTACAGTAATGATGGCAGTGAGCTGATGCTCCTGAATTATATCCTGGCATCTCTGAAACACCATCAAGTTACACAGACCTAGGTGTCTGTGACCGCTGCCAGGAACTAGAGGACAACGGTATTAAGCAGTGTGCTCTTCTATGACTGTACAGCCTGCCATTTTATCTGGTAGAATGCCATCTGTTCATCCTTCTGCCATTCTCTAGGGTAACTGGGTTCAAACTACAAGACACTGAAAATAGTCGCATTGCCCACTGTATTTATAATTGACTGAGTATTTATATCAGTGACTTTTCTTCTCACAGGCTACTCATTACAGTATTTTTTGTGACCATGTTTTAAGAAGCAAATATTCAGATTTTATGTTGCTTGGACCACAAAGTTCAGTTAAGAAAAGTTTCCTACAATTTTTGATTATATATATAAAATGGTGTAATATTAAGGTATTTCTCATTAAAAGAATATATATGTTATGGTGAGAAGCTATATGGTTATGTGTTTAAGAGCTTTGCCAAGGTCAGGTCAGGTTGTCAAGGTCAGGTTGCCAAGGTCAGAATCCCAGCTCCACCTATTACTAACCCTGTGAATCTGGGCAAGTTAACCAGAGTTATTAGGAAGATTCAATGAACTAACCCATGTAAAGAATCAAACATATTACTTGACATATAATAAGCCATCAATAAATATTAGCTATTTTTATCAATTATCACCTTGTTTTGATATTAACATTAGCATAATAATGTTTGAAAACCAAACATTTTTTACATGTTAGATGGAATGTGCTATATAGAGACACATTATAAGATGAATCCAATTTCTCAAATGTGCTTCATCTTATTTTAAATATAATCCATATCCATATTTTAAGAATGATCCATTTTTATGTCTTTTTAGCAGTGTCTTATGCAGTGTCTTATTATTGTATGTCATTTCCTGAAATCCTAGGAACCAAAATGTCATCAACAAGCACACGCAAAACATTGTTACAGTCTCACAGAAAGCAGAGCTAATGTTCACCGAAGTTCCATTTTATGACTTGTTTAAACCTAAATTCCAAAATATAATTCATCCTAAAAAGCATTTCTGTAGCTAGTAAAATGGCAATTCATTTCTAGCCAATGTATGGTTTTCTTTAGTGCAGGTTTAGGCACTCTGGAGGCCTCTTTGACCCTCATTTTTATGCAGACAATAAAGTTCAAGTTATAATTAATTTTTTTAAGATACATTTAGAAGGAAAAGAAAATCAAAAAGTTAACATGCAGACTCTGAAATTAGGGACATAACCTCCTTTGCTTGGTGATGGTACATTTAACTCAGATCTTTGGAAACTCCAGTTGGCTGAGCCCTTTCAGGTCCCACCAATTGCCTAAGAACAACAGATGCCCCATTCAGCAAAATATTGGCCAGATTCACTGTATTTATTCACTGTAGCATTTGTGTTTTTTATGTAATAATTTCCCTCCGGGGTATGCTGTTTTTCAGTATTATGAAATGAACTAGTAGAGAGAACCTATAATAAATAATTATAGGCAAAGAATAAGAATGAGCAAAATTATTATACTAAAATCAGTCTTTACACATACAACTTGGAAATACTAAAAAAAAAATCTCTTTTCTTCAAACACAAATTCTCTGAAATTTCAATATTAGAGGAAACATATTCCACATTATTTCACAGAGCTAATGATACAAACTAGGTTAGCAATCAGACCCTACAGCTTTGTCAAAGATGGTACTTGATGTGTTAGATAAAACAAACTAATATTAGATATTAAATAAAAACAATCTCCCATGGTGGAAGAGGGGCTGCACTGGTTAAGATAAAAATTTGTTGATTAAAGTAGATTTGCTTTAAAAAAAAAAAACTAGTATGGAATCTAAAAGAAAAAAAAAATGGTTCTGATGAACCTAGGGGCAGGACAGGAATAAAGGCGCAGACGCAGACGTAGAGAATGGACTTGAGGACACGGGGAGCGGGAAGTGTAAGCTGGGATGAAGTGAGAGAGTGGCATGGACATATATATACTACCAAACGTAAAATAGATAGCTAGTGGGAAGCAGCTGCATAGCACAGGGAGATCAGCTCTGTCTTTTGTGACCACTTAGAGGGGTGGGATAGGTAGGGAGGGTGGGAGGGAGACGCAAGAGGGAGGAGATATGGGGATATATGTATATGTATAGCTGATCCACTTTGTTATAAAGCAGAAACTAACACACCATTGTAAAGCAATTATACTCCAATAAAGACATTTTAAAAAAAGACTGAATTGGCATAAGACAAACGTTTTACAATCACTAATTTTTTCACTTCACTCAAATCCAGTATTCGACCATATCTTTTGAGGATACAAATATACCACTTACATACCAAAAAAAAAAAAAAAATGAAATTTTTCTTTTTGAATTTCATAAAACTCATTATACATAGCACAGTTGCTCATTTTGAAAGTTATAGTTTAAATCACATGATATAGGAGCTTTAAAAATGTAAAAGATATGTCTTACCTCTTCCCACTGATGTATGTATCTAATTAACCTTGAAAGTCGTAATAAACGCAAGAGACTGAGAATTTTTGTAAACCTCACAATGCGAAGTGCCCTGGCTGTCTTGTAAACTTCTGAATCCATTCCTTTTTCTACAATGAGAAAGATATAATCCACTGGGATTGATGAGATGAAGTCAACCACAAACCAGCTTTTTAAATAATTCATCTTGATCACTTTAGGGTCCAGGATGATTTCAGAACTATCTTCATTGACAGTCCCAGTCCTGAAATTCATGATCAAGTCCAAAAGGAAAACTGTATCTGAAGCCACATTGAAAATAATCCATGGTGTTGTTGTCTGTTCTGTAAAGAATGTGATTCCAACTGGTATGATGACCAGATTTCCAACCATCATTATAAGCATTATTAAATCCCAATAAAACCTACAATAAATAAAAAAAATCAGATTTTAAGATGTAGACAATGACCAGCCTGTTCTCCCTGCCCCCCACCACCATAAAAATTATTACTGACTTATGGTTAAATAAACGACTAGAAGAACAGAATGTCAGTTTGGTAAATAAGATAGCTCCTTCAGTGGCCATAAAGTTAAATCTAAGTAAAATTAATATATTCCTAAAGCAAGGTATTGTGATTATAGAATTCTAAAAATTACTTTCTATAAAATGTTATAGAAATAAATTCATGAACACCCATACCCCCATTTATCTGATAAAGAAGCAAAAATAAACTCCCCTATAGTTAATATACAATATGGATGAAAACAAGGGAGAAGGTCCAGAAGATCTGTCTTTAAAAAAGCTACCTTTGAGAAGACTCTTTGGAGGTGTTTTGAAGTACTTTATATGTAAAATGACCAATCATGGATTAGAATAAACAGTAATAAATAGGGCACATGAAAAATATTGGTACTGCAGATTTATCTCTAGAACTACAGATTAGGTCAACCATAAATTCTAGAACCTCCATAGCTTCACAGCACTCCAAATATTTATGCTTTATTCTTCTTAATTTGAAATGAGAAAACTAATTTTGTTCTGAGGCTGAAAATACTTGAACTGAATCTAGGTTTGAAACTAGAATCTAGCTAAAATTTGTACTTTTGTCACTGCTTCATTGAACAACTTTAAATATATTGCCACTATTTTTCCAAACAATACTTTCCTTAAAATTTCTGATTTAATTTTCAACGCAGCTATGATTACTAACTACCTTTTGAAACACTCTTATCCCACCTTATATTAAAATTAGGAAATTTATTCCAGGTTAATATAACATTAATATATAGTTAATATTTATTAATATAGAATAAATTCATCAGAGATTATTGTATTATTCTCATTTGGTTTCTTTCAAAGTCTATTGACACTGTATTTAGACTAGATAATAGACTATACTTGTTACAGTATATACTTATAAAAATAAAGAAACAAATCAACTAATACAACTCTATAGTCATAAAATAGTCTCTGGAAACATGAGCTACTTCATTCTAGTCGAAGGTGTACTCTCTTAGCAGTTGTGTTACGAAAATGGTATAAACTTTCATGACATTTCTGTTAACCAAGATATTATTTTACATTAATTCTCCTACTTAGACTATTTGGGCTACATTTTGGTAAGGTATACATTTGCATGAACCTTTCAAAGTTATTATCATTCCTAATTATGAGTGACTCCTGGGTTAAAAGTAGTAGTACAAGAAAGAACTATAACAGTCCCACTCTGCCCTGTTTTCTACCCCCCACCCCAGGATTATATAAAAGATAAATGTTTGTCATTTTGAAGATTTCACCAGTCTTTCCGTCAAAACTTACCTATAGAGTTATGGACAAGTATACAAATACCCATGTCAATCATACATCATGCCCTGGCAATTTCAATGAAATTTTTTCTCTTTTTTTTCTCCTCTCCTAATGGAAATGCAAAATGTGCCATTTAATACACTAAGGACAGAGGAGAGATGTAGGGCAGATGCAATATTGTAATAGCTGTTTCACAAAAAAGTGACATCACTGAACTCTAAAATGAAATTGTGTGTGCCCTGAGGATTTTCACTTTACTGGACACTCTTATCAGTCTCTTCTCTGCCCTCCTCTCTGCTTTCTCCTGAAAGGCTGCTGTTCCCTTGGGTGTTACACATAGCCCTTTTATCTTCTATTCTACACATGCTCTTTGGGCAATATTATACACTCATCCATGTCTTTAATGATTAATTCATAATTGATGACTACAAAAGCATTATCTCCAGTCCATTCCTGTATTCTAAGCCTCCTAATCCTTATAATAGCAGTCTATTAAATCCGTCCCCTTGCAGATCTCACACTCATGTCAAACAGCATGCCCAAGCTCAATCTCATCACCTTCCCTCCCACAGACATCCACCAGATATTCCCTGTGTCAGAGAATGGAAAAACGCTCTACCTGATTTGCAAGCCAGAAACCTTGGAACCATCCTAGATAACCCCTGGCCTGAAATCTACTTAATCTCATTATTCAATCAATTACTGAGGCTTTTTGCTTCTAACATGTAGATGTAAGTTGTATTCATCCATTTGTCCTTTATCATGCCCACTGCAGCTGTCTTCAACCAGAAATTCTCAACAGTTGCTTAATTTAGAGACAAGTTACTTAAATTCTCTAATCCTAAATTTTTTCATTTGTAAAATAAAGATTATTACAGAACCAAATGTGTAGGGTTTTACAGATTAAAAAAAAAAAAAACACTATATGAAAATCACAGCTCCTAGCATAGAACAAGCTGTGGCACACGACGCTGGTAGCATACTTAGTATTCATCTACCTTTCCTTGCTTACCAAAAGAAATCCAGTTTGGGGAAAGCAGTCAGGAGCCCTTTGAAAAATACTCACTTTTACATACATGCGTGTATTTCTGTTACTAAGATAGAAGCTATTTTTAAGGAAAATTCATACTCTATCCTTCTTAGTCAACAGAAATGAAAAGGATAAGGTGCCACTCTTTATTTTAGCAATAATGTTTGCCACACCGTAGCTTTTTATGTGGTGCTTACTATGGATTGAAGCCATTAGATATTTAAGTATCAATATGAAGCTCAATTAAACCTTATAATTTCCTTTTAAAGTATCATTGACCATATTTTGCAGTCATAAACACAATTCTATAGGCTTTGCATAATATAACACTTTCTTTGGTTAACATGGATTCATTCCTTAGCTAGCCAAGGAAAATACAGTTATCACCCACTCTAGAAGTTGCTTTAAAAAACAGCAATGAATGTGTTCCTGAAAACTGATCTCATGAAACTCTCATGCCTCCCTGCCCACGAGTTTCTCTTAGCTTTTTGCTCTGAAAATTTCTCTTGGATACTCAGGCCCTCCCTTTTCCTTAACTCTCAATTTCTATGTCTTGTACATTTTATTACAGAATCGTCTTTCCTACCCACTCCCTCTTTGCATTCCCATTGTTATCTCTCTAGTTTGGGCAGAGCTACCTCTTGCTTGGAATATCTCAAAAAGTCTCCTGTCTATGGAATCTGATCAATTCTACCTGCCAGTACCAGAGCGACCATCTAACGTGTAACTTACCAGGTCAAAACCATCATGGACCCTCTCAATTAAGTAAAAACATCAAGACATTCCCTGATATAGCCTCCTCCTCCCCTCCCCATCTCTTCTTTAACCCTTTATGGCAAGTACCTCATAGCTCAAGCAAGAGTACTCGCTCTTACCTTGCCATCATGCACACCTAGGTACACATACAGGAGATATGGTTACTTCCATTCTACCTGTTCCTTTTCGTATCAGCGTTGTACCTGTCCTTCAAGTCCCATTCTGGCAATGAATTTCTTAGTTGTTTTTTTTTTTTTACAACTTCCAGAGCAACATTTATTTTCAGTATGCTTCTTATTTCACTTTTGCTTTTGTTACTAACTATTTGCCTTTGTTTCCTCCTTGGATTTAAGTTCTTTGAAGTTCAAAACTATATTGTCTTCTGTTTAACTTCTGCATAATGTAGACAGTATCCAGGACAGCAAGTGCTAAGAAGATACATTAATTAAATTTTAAGTGGAAACATACACTTCATGAGGATATTTAAAGAAATCCTTTTTTAATAAGTCAAAGGCCATTAATGCAGTAAATACTTTCCCAATATACCTTTTATATAACTCTAGATTTTTATTCATTGAGGGCTTTTATAATATAGAATACATTAAAATAAATAGGAAACAAAGAGATTAAAAATATGTTCTGAGGTCAGACCTCCTGCAAACTAAACAATTTTGGATTTACACCTGGTTTTGAATGTTACAAAAATCCCCTCTTATTCATATTGCTCTAGGGAGACCGTATTTGTCAAAGATCTTGATTGCACTTTGAAGGCAGCCTAGGGTTCAAATCCTAGTTCCAGTAGCTGTATGGTTTGGAGCAGGGTATTTAACTGCTGTGAATTTCAATTTTCTCCTACTACTCTCAGAGCTTCTCTTCCAGGAGGACTGCATACAATGATGTGTGCAAAGCATATAGAACCTGTGATATAGAAAGTCAACTTTGTCTGTAAAACCAACACTCACTGCAAAGCCAAGTCTTGACAATTACAGTAGAATAATAACCTAGGTAATCATTTTTACTTTATACTAAAAGTAGATAGAATATACAAAATAAAATGGTATTTCAGTCATAATTAATAGATCACTAAAACTATGGTCACTTTAATTACTAATAAATAATTTTCACAAATTATTTTTATGTTAAGAATTCATTTCTCCCGTAAGTTTTTAGAAGAGAAAAAGTGGCATTGCAAAGATTAATCCATGATCTTAACTGTGAAGAATTCAGAATTCAGTCATGCTCCCTTCTTTTTACCCACTTGGATCTTTCTCAGGCTTGTGGTGAATAAAGACCACACTTCTGTCCTAACAAGAATTTCGCACTCTTTCAGGTTCCCCTGCCCCCTTATGACATCTGCTCTAGTTGAAATAATCTGATGTCAGACGTTTCTACCCCAAAGCCTTAAAGAGATTAAAACAATTCCCATATTTCACTACTGAAGATGCTTATCTTTAAATTTTTGTCTCTAAATATTGAGTAAAAGGTTCTCTTCTCCCCTCTCTCTGATGAAGTAAATATTTGTCATTAAATGGAATGGAGGAAGGGACTTCTGGTCAAACCCTGAAATGGGACCAGATTTATACATGGCTACTCTTTTGCCTGTTGTTGAAATCAACTGATGCGACAAACCTGTCCCACTATTCACACTTGAGTCACTCCTAACAATTATGTCTTTAGATGTCAAACATAAATTGGGCATACACTTGTAAACCAACTTATTTATCAATCTAAACAAATAAATAAACAAATGTCCAGCTGGATTTACTTTTTATAAAACACATAGTCCTTGCAATTATATTTTAAATTTTATTTAAAACTGATTCAATTTTCAAAAGTCCAATTAACAGCCTGATTATTAGGCATATATCTCTTGAATAATAACAAGAGGTGTCTTCTCTTAAATGCTAGGTCCTCTTCCTAGTACTGTCAGTGGCAATTCACCCCACCAAGTCTCAGCAGCCAACACCTGAGCTTTGATCTAATGGGTTCTCAGACATCCTTTGCCACCTTGCAAACATCATTATTTAGAATATTCACACTGGGGTTGACGTTCTGTAGGACATATGCCTATCCTAAGCCTTGCGAAGAAGTTTTCTAGGTCAGGTCTATTATTTAGTCTAATGCCTTGCTATCTCGCAAGGACAAATTCATTGTCTATGGTGGGTGGGGAGTGAAGAGATCAGAAAACACAGACAACTTAAATAAGGGTTTTGTTTTTGTTTTTGTTTTTTTGTGGTACGCGGGCCTCTCACTGTTGTGGCCTCTCCCGTTGCGGAGCACAGGCTCCGGACGCACAGGCCCAGCGGCCATGGCTCACGGGCCCAGCCGCTCCACGGCATATGGGATCCTCCCGGACTGGGGCACGAACCCGCGCCCCCATGCATCGGTAGGTGGACTCTCAACCACTGCGCCACCAGGGAAGCCCTAGCTTTCTTAATAAAGATCCCAGTTGTAGGAAAGTTTAGCCTAACTTATGGATAAAACTAACTTAAACCATATTTGAAGACAAATGATTTGTGGTAAATAGCAATTTACCCAATAAGAACTTGAGATGGGTGGGAGGTACATTATGTTTTAGCTAATCTTATTTATTAAAATGAGCTAATGGGACAGAAATTTAATCCCTACGAAGGTATTAAGATCTGCACCAGTACAGGAAAAAGTAAACATGTTTTTTCTACTTCCCCCTTCTCTGAAACTGAACTTTTTTCTTTGTGTGTTAATCTTCTAACTGCCAATATTAACAGCCTTATATTGGTCCATGAACTCTTGTTTGTGGCACTTTACAACTTTGTTCACTCCTCCTACTTGAAACTCTCCCAAATCTTCAGTTTCTATGATTCTGCATTTTCATAGTTTCTCACTCATATTTATATATTAGCAGAAATTAATTTTCCTCAAGCTTTACCTGACTTCTCTTCTTCCACCATTCAAGTTGACATTCTACATTACTATCTCATCCCACTTTTCATCCCTCTATTCACTCGCTCATTGGTCTCATCAGTCGCCACAGGCTAAACTGATACGGTAATGTAAATTGTTCTCAACTCTATCACTGGCCTTAACCTCTGAGATGGAGTCATGCATTTCTAACTACATCCTGCATAGTTAGTGCCCTCTAAGTGTTCCAGTGGAATAGCCATCTCAACAGGCTGAAATCCAAACCAATGAAGCTTACAGCCCCAAAATAATTCTCCTGATATTTGTATGTCTGTTTATTGTAGCATAGCTTCTTCCTTTTTTTATTTTCGTTAGCCAGCCACTAGGCATAAAATTTAAAAATTATCCCTGATTCCTCTGTTGGCCCAGCTCTGACCTTCGATCCTTTGCCCAGCCTTACATTCCTTCTAATACAATAGAAGCTTTTCATTTTGTTCCATTGCCATCATCTTCTGTGAAGTTTTTATTACATCATTATTCTGCTTACTAATTTTCCTGTTTCTACCTGCCCCAGGAAATTACTTCCTATTTATATCCAGCAGACTTTTCCTATTGCTTGCAAAATGAAATGTAATCATTCAAAATCCTCTAGAGTATGTCCCAATTCTGTATCTCAAAGCTTAACTTTTTGTACATGCATGATCCTCAGCTAAATTAAAAAAGACCCTGTTTTTCAGACTTTTCATCTTTGTCATTGCCCAACAGATGTCTGGGATTTCCTTTCCTAAAACCCAAACTCAACCTCTACACTTCCTAACATTATTTCAATGGTCAACTTAAATGCCAGTTTCTTCACAGTACCCTCTTTTATCCCATCCCCAGATCAGTTGGAGTTTATCTCCTCCCTGCCCCAATTCCTATTTCAATCTCTCTCTGCGATTTCCAGCATTTGAGGGCACCAACTAGTGAACACTGAATAACTCACCATAATGAAGTATCGGTAATAATTTGATAAAGACCATTTAATAAACCTTGTCTGAAAACACTGCTTTTGTGCTCATTCCAAGCCAAACTCTATGCCAATTTTCTTTACACTTAAATTGCCTAGCAAATAGTATACATGTGTCTGATTTCCCAATGATCAAATTCCAAATTAATCACATTTATGTTAATGAGGTTTTATTACAATATTATAAGATTTTAATTAAAACACATATGATCATTTGTTTTTTTGGATGGTTTGGAAATTAAATAGGTACAAGCCTTTTTTTACTTCTTCTTGAGTGGTATGGCATATCTTTAAACTATGCTAAATTCTTGCTTTAGACAACAGGAAGAAAGATGTCATTCAAGGGTACTTTCATTATGTCATTCAAATTTACTTCAAATGAAGCCCACAACTTTCATTCCTTTGAACCAAAACATCCACTTATCCATAAATGTCCCACACGAAATACATTTCTGTAAGTCTATAGCTTTTTTTAAAAATAAATTTATTTATTTTTGGCCCCGTTGGGTCTTCGTTGCTGTGCACGGGCTTTCTCTAGTTGCAGCGAGTGGGGGCTACTCTTCGTTGTGGTGCGCGGGCTTCTCAGCGGTTGCTTCTCTTGTTACGGAGCACGGGCTCTAGGCGTGCAGGCTTCAGTAGTTGTGGCTCCTGGGCTCTAGAGCGCAGGCTCAGTAGTTGTGCTGCATGGGCTTAGTTGCTCCTCAGCATGTGGGATCTTCCTGGACCAGGGCTCGAACCCCTATCCCCAGCATTGGCAGGCAGATTCTTAACCACGGCGCCACCAGGGAAGTCCCAGTCTATAGCTTTAATCAGAAGTTACAGAATGAAGCAGAACTCCCTGAGAATCAAGCAGGTCTATGCTGCGGTACTCTCCTTACGATGACATATAGATTTTCCATAAAAATAAAAGTCCTAAATGCATAAAAGGTGAGTAGAAAATGTGTAAAATAGCTCCTAGTGTTTAAATTTAGAGTTCTTAAAAAAGTCCAACATAAATCTACTCCTTAGCTTCTTAGTATTTTTTTTTTAATTTATCACTGAGTGATTTTTAAAACTTTTATTCTCTCCTTTGACAGTCAGCACTTTAATCCTTTAAGGAAAGCAGAAATATTGTCAGAGGTCATGTCAACCAAAATGTGTCCTAGTACCGTTCACTCCAGTATAAAATTCAGTAAGTTGAGTCTATTTTTTAACTGTTTCCAGAGACAGACTAAAGGACATTAGGTGATCACACTGACGGACAGTCCCATGACATAGACAATGAACACACCTTTATTTTGAAGCTCAGTTAAATGACTATCAGTTGATAAGGGCTTTATATTTGTTGATACACTTTCATCCAACCACTTTGAAATTTTGAAAAGGAAGGTGACTGATTCTTTCTTGTCTAAATACTTAGCTAACTTAACGTGTATTCAGGTTTGGAAGTTTCAATTTCAGAATAATTCTTCTCTCATAAGCTTCCCACCACATGGCTTATTTTCAAATCATCCATTTTATCTTCCTGTGGCTGATAATACATGTCCCTTGTGTTGCTTGTTACTCTACAGATCTCAATAAATCCTTATCCTCTTTGTCCTTTCTAAGCTGCCGATGCCATGTAGATCTTTTGCATTATTGCTCCAGTTTGAGGATGCGATGGAAGGTTCAGAATCAATGTCCAAACACATTATTGTGTCTGGAAGTCTACAAAATGTCTGCATTTTACAGAAGTTTTGGAATGTGCCAATGATTCTCATTTTTATATATAATAATACCTCATTGAATTTTGAAAAGAAAAGCAGCATCAAGGCAATGAAGTGTAAGTAATATTTATTAGATAATAGGCATTTTGTAAACATTGTTTCATTTGATATTCAAAACAACCAAAGAGGTAGGCAGCATAACCTAAATTTAACAAGAGGAAACTGAATCTCATCCAGCAAAAGACTTTTCTTAAATTCTTGTAGACAGGAAATGAGAAAAATTGCTTTGAACCCACGACCAATTCCCATGCTTACACTCCTTCTACACTATTCAATGCGTGAATAAATGATTCAAGGATTTTAAGAGTAGCATTAAAAAACAACAACAACTTTCCCACAATATAGCCATATGTTCACCTGTCCTTATCAGTCACCTGTCTGAAATGAGAACAAAATTGTTTCATAAGGAAAAGTCTAAGCCCTGAAGGGAAGTAGACTGTGGTGCTGCAGATATGGCTCCATGGCTGGGCTTTGGTTTCTGTGCCTTTCCCTGCAGAAACCATTGAGAGTTTACCTACATCCCCAGAGAATCAACATGATAGTTCATCTGTCCCTAAACCCATATAGGAGCACACATCTTCAAATAAAGGAACTATGGGATTACCTGCTTCAAACTCTTTCTGCCTTGACCTACAAAGATATCTCACTACTGTATAAACTGAAGTTAGTTCAGATGCTCTATAGTTAAAAAGAGCTTGGAAAGCAAGAGTCAAATTTAGTATCAACCAAATACTTTCTCCAAATAGTTACATTATAATAATTCCAACAAATATGTATTGGCTATCTTCCACATAGTACAATTGTTCTAAACATTCTGAGAAATGCACACATAAATTATAAACAAACTCTGCAATCAAGAACTTCCAACTTAATAGGAAAACAAAGACTTGTACTTATTAAATAAGACTAGGAGAGAATTTAAGACATGTTCTAAATAGTACACTACAGGTACTCTGGGTTTCCCAAAGAGAGAAACAATTGGTCAGCTATTTAAAGAAACTATTATTATTAAAGAAACTCAAAGACAGCATTTGCTGAGGAGTTCCTAGCTTGCATTTTACTCACGGCACAAACATTAATTTATGAACATGTATGTGCAGCTTCCTGGGCTCGTCATTATATATACAAAGAGAATTAGACACGGACCCAGTCCTCAAGAAAATAAGGACTAGGGAAGACAAACAATCAATAATGTCTTCTAAAACAGGCTTATAAAAGAGCAATACTGGGGCTTCCCTGGTAGCGCAGTGGTTGAGAGTCCGCCTGCCGATGCAGGGGACACGGGTTCGTGCCCTGGTCCGGGAAGATCCCACATGCCGCGGAGCGGCTGGGCCCGTGAGCCATGGCCGCCGAGCCTGCGTATCCGGAGCCTGTGCTCCGCAACGGGAGAGGCCACAACAGTGAGAGGCCCGCATACCACAAAAAAAAAAAAAAAAAAAAAGAGCAATACTGAGGCACACAAAGGAGATAGTGATCAAGTCTTACTCTAGGGAAGGATAGGAAAAGTGGGCAGGATTTCACAGTCAGAGAGTTGATACTTTCCCTACACAACTGTAAAAACTTGTTTTGGTGTATACACTACACCACAAACATTTATTGAGCACCAAAACTGTGCTAGTTTCTAGGTTGTCACTAGGCACGCACTAGAGTTGTCACCAGAATACCAAGAGAAATAGACACAAAATAGGGAGGTAAAGGGAATAAATACCATGAAAAGTTAAAAGTTCTGGTGATGTATTTACTTTTTAGTTAATGTTTTAGCTCCAAGGGTATATCAAGTGTTTTCTCTTCATAAATTTTAAAACTTTGTTTTCCCAGTTAAGATGAAGGACCATGATCAAGAACAGCCAAGAACGTGATCAAATAAAAGCTCAATTAAAAAATGTTAAGTTCTGGGCTTCCCTGGTGGCGCAGTGGTTGAGAGTCCGCCTGCCGATGCAGAGGACACGGGTTCGTGCCGTGGTCCGGGAAGATCCCACATGCCGCGAAGCGGCTGGGCCCGTGAGCCATGGCCGCTGAGCCTGCGCGTCCGGAGCCTGTGCTCCGCAACGGGAGAGGCCGCAGCAGTGAGAGGCCCGCGTACCGCAAAAAAAAAAAAAAAAAAGTTAAGTTCCGTTTACAGTTATAAATTTTACAGTACCACATTTTTTCTTCAAAATACTTTTTTAAAATAATCAATATCTACTTATCTATTTTAACAGTAGACTTCTGAAGTTAAAGATTAATTTCCACAGGTTTTAGGTTCTATATGCATAAATAGGAATATCACTTCCATTTAGTTGATTTTTTTCCCTAAAACAACAATACCTAAAGATGGTATTTCATACTTGAATTGCATTGAGGTTTTCACCCACTTCCAGCTGCGTATTATCTGAGGAGCAGAAGGGGTGATGTGTCAAGGAAGAAAATGCTTCTACCAGGAGCATATGCTCCCAAGTCTGTAACAAGTATCAAGGGTGTGTGGGCAAAGGAGCATTGGCTGTGGAATACTTAAGAATTGAGGACCAAAGTTCTCTAATTGTCTGGGCAACTCACACAAACATTAGGGCATATATTAAGCAGAACTGCCAGTATAATGAGAAATTTTCAGTCACCTATAAAGGAATCAAATAAACACGCACTCCAAACCACTTCAGTCCCCACCAACAACTCATATATGTTTGCTTCTGCATAGCTGTAACTAGAAATGTTTGGCGTCTCTTCATTCATCCCTTCCTTCTTCATTCAGTGGCACTTACTAAACCTTTTTTTTTGCTTCAAAAAGGAAATACATTCACAATAGGAGGTTTCTCAGCAGATAACTGAATCCCATTAATAGGTTGGAGTTACATATACTTTTTATGCAGCCCAGTGACTTGAAGGAAAATGTTACACTTATTATAAATTTACTAAATTCTTCAAGAGGTTTTTGTGATTTGTACATTTCAGTTCACTTTAAAAGATATGGCTTCTACCTTCAGGTAAGTGACAGGTTGGGTGTTTAGTTTCTTCAACAGCTAAACAAGCAAATAACAAAAACACGAAACTTGTGAAGAAATATAATCTCAGACTTCTCTTTGTACCAGAGAGATAATTGAGAAAAAAAAAAAAGTAAAGACTCAAGGACTTATCTTATATATGTGTCAAAGATAGCAATTCTTGAAACAGTTATTTTGTTGTTTTGTGATGACTAATTCAAAAGTCACGATTCCAAAACCCATCTGGTGCTATATAACAACATAAAAGATTAAAAGGAAATACCAACCTATAGAATACTCTTATGAGAATTAAATCATGCCCAAACTGTTGGCAATTTAAAATTGGTGTAAATGTCTTAATTTACATTTCTACCTATCTCTGACCTTTTCTTTCACTAATCCTCAACCTGATCCCAGAGCTCTAGACAGGCTAATTATTTATCCTTCATGCAGCCTTTTCTTACTTTCTTCTGCACAACTGCTCCCTGCAAGAGCTCGGAATACACTTCACACCTTTCTTCTCTTCTTAACCTTCTCCATCCTCAAGTGTACCAGCAACTCCTCTAGCCCAGTCCTGAATTCTCTAAGCCACAGGCTCTCCTCTTTTCCCTCCACCTGTGTGGCACATGAACCTTAGAATGTGTGAAGCCTAATCTAAGAGCAAGCAAGAGCATCTCCAAAACATCTTTTTGGATGGGACTGAGGGGGTGGCAAGCTTTCAGTATGGGAAAGGGATTTAAGAGGATTTGAAGTAAAACTATTTCCTTAGCCAGCACATTGTTTTTGCTGAATTAGTTTAATTATGGGTCGATAAAAAATAACAATATATCCTAAAGAGACTTAACACTTCACACAAGATTGCAAAAATCATTTGGGTGGGCATAAGCTCTCACAAGCCATCCCTTGATATTTTTATGGAGAGCAATGATCATTCTATTGCATTTGAAGAAAACCTGCAAGAGTGCAGTGCACATAGTAAGCCCTAGAGAAGCATTCAGGGACTGAATGAAGAAATCACCTCCAGGCTTGGCCAGGTGCCCCAAGCATACAGTCCCTAAGTACCTTGGCTTTTCCTTCACACACAAAAAAATGCTTTGTATTTTTATATGCATGTGGACGATTTTTCTAAGGTCTGTTTCTCCAACTACAGTGGATGTACCATGGTCAGGAACTTCATCTATTTCTCCTTTCCATTATGTCTCCACTGTCTAACACAATGCCTGCAACTAGAGTGAATTCTCTAAACATCTACTGAATAAAGGAATACATGAGTATTCAGGGCCTTAAGAAACAAAGGCACTGTAATGGAATTTCGGTGTACAAGTATCGGTCCCTTGAATGTTTTATTCTGTTTTGGACACATTAATATCATAAAAATATGGACAAACTAGAAAACGTCCAAAAAAGAATAAGGAGGAAAAGATAATTAAAGAAATGGGAAGCCTTACTTGTGAGGAAAGACTCAAAAAGCTGAATACGTAAAACTTGGCTAGATTAAAACTCCGAAGAAATGTGAACAGATTCCACACATTCTTGAAAGTAAACAAGGACTTAGTTTAACCAGTACAGTAAGAGGGTAGAGGAGGAGCCATGGAACTCATACTGGCTGGTCTTACAAACCCCAGCAGCTTCCAAGAAATGAGCCACAGAAGGGCACAGTAACTAATGCTTAGAGGAATATTTTTCAAACGTCAGGGGCCACTGATCCTAGTGGTTTGTCTTGAGATCAGAACCCAAGGATTGTTTGGTGTGCAACCTGTCAGGAGACCTATGCTGGTATTGGTGAGAGGAAACTGTCATTCTCACATTGCTTGCTGAAAAACAAACATCCAACGGAAAACTATTATATTTGTTTCACACCCATTTGTCTTATACTGCTCCTCCTTTGAGTTGAAACTGTATGTTAGATTTTAAAAGAATTAAAGCTATTATCTTAGAATATCAAACCCCTTCACACTGAAAACTCTTTATGTTTTCAAAAAAAACTGAAAAAAAATATAACCATGTGTTGAGGCATTTTAAGTACTAGTACAGTGTCAAGTGTGCTGGAAATATATTAGAGACTGATGCCCTTAACAAATTTACATCACATTAAATTGTAAAACATGTATTGAAAGAAAATCGTGTCCAGTATCAGCATGAAATGTTTTGCAAGTCATCAACCTGAACATTCTAGAATTCTCTGAATTATAACTTGATGAAATTCTAGGAACTAATACTAGTAAGGTGAATCAACTTTACAGCACTATTTTGTTACCCTTCCAATTGGTTGTCAAAATACTATGACGTTGTAGGTGTTTGTCAGACCATAGCTATTTCCCAATTGCTATAAAACAACTTAGTAGTCACAAAGTATGTTCACGATAATCATTTTCATTTTATTTACTCAACAGTTCTGTGAGACATACATGTTTTATTACCTCTGTGTTTACAGATGAGAAATCTGAAACAAAATGGTATGTGACTTAGCCAAGATCACTCGGCTAGTTAGTAGCTTCTGAAGCTTGAAGCCAGGTTTTCTGGTAACTAACCCAGGATTCTTTCCAGTCTAACATCATGCATCATATTTATTTTAATTTGTATTTATTTGTACTTTTACATAAAAAGCAATATCGTTTATGCCATAGCCATAGCACAATTTTCCTTATATGCTCAGGAATGACTTAATGGAAAATAATTAGTATTAATCATCAAAATAGATAGCCACAAATGCAAAATCATGTATTTCTCTCTGGCTCCACTCCAAATATGTTCTACTGAAAATACTCCCTAGATAGCAGATCCATAATTTGGACTTAGATGATATCCATTTATTAAATTCCAACCTTTATGGATATTACCAGACAAGCAAGCATTCTACTGAGAGACAGGAGTCTTATTTAATAAGCATAATGTTGGCTTTTTGCTTTAATATTTTCCAACTTAACTGCTTTTTCTTTTAGGATAAATTTATAGAAAAATAGTAGTTATGCCTTTAAGCCAAAAATAGTGGTCTGTTATTATCTTGTTGTCAGTTGTATTTTTGTTTATTATTGACCAAACAAATTTACTGGTGCTAGGAGAAAAAAACCTACCTAAGAATAAGCAGAATAATATAGCAGAAAGAAGACTAGACTGGATGCAGAAATGCTGACATTCTGATATTTAATACTATCTAGACCTTATAATCTTGAGAAAAATCCCCTCAGTATGGATCTCTGTCTTCTCCCCTGTAGAAAGTGAACCTAGATGGGCCCCAACAATCTTCTCAGATCTAAGAGCTTTATTTTGTAGGAGTTATCTGTGTATCAGAGCAAGAAACTGAGAGAACTGAAGCAATTATTAAGAAATTTAATTATGAAAACTAACTTGGGGAAGGCAGAGAAGAGGAGACAGAATAGTGGGGTGATTGGGCAGGGACAGACTGGGAGTTTGGGATTAGTAGATGCAAACTGTTACATACAGAATGGATAAACAACAAGGACCTACTGTATAGCACAGGGAACTATCGTCAATATCCTGGGATAAACCATAATGAAAAAGAATATATATGTGTGTGTGTTTGTGTGTGTGTGTGTGTGTGTGTGTGTGTGTAACTGAGTCACTTTGCTGTACAGCAGAAATTAACACAACATTGAACTCAACTATACTTCAATAAAAAATAAATTAAAAAAAAAGAAAAAAGAGAGTAAAGAATCCTTGTGAGGGAAAAATAAGACATAGGACTGTCTGGATTTGGGGAGAAAGAAGTTAAAGGAGTCAAATACACTCCTGTGTCTCACGCCAGAGAAACTAGAAAATGACAACATGAAAGTCTGGAGAGTAGATGTGGGAAAGATTACAAGTTCAGTTTTAGAGATAATGAGTTGAATATGGTTCATATTCATATGACAGAAGACAGCTGGAACTGTAATATTCTAGAACTCAGAAGGGATGTTAGGGCCGGGGAAACAATTTTAAGAGTCTTTGTATAGATTTGAAAACTGAAACTACGGGAGAACATGAGTCCTTTAAGGGGGACGTTATAGGCAGGAAGGAGGAAAGAGCCAAAGTGACGGTCATGAGCCAAGTCCATTCTCGGGCAACGAGAATATGAACCAGGAAATGAGGTTGAGATGGAGTTTCTGAGAGAAGGAGGCAGTGGCTTGGCATGGACAGTGCAAAGAGACATCTTTCTAAGAACGACGGAGTGACTAATCCAGGAGAGTTATATAAATTTAGTTCTTATATCTCTTTACAAGTCTTAACAATTAATATATTTCTCTGTCACTTACTTGCACCATTGTGATAGTAAAGTTTTTCTAAAATGAAAGTTGAATACGTTATATGATTCAGTTTTAGGAATAAACACATATTTGTACAAGTCTGTCAGTAGGCTTCATCTCAATTACCTATGCCAAAGAAGGACAAGCCATTATGTAATAATACTGATCAGTGTGAAATGCTATGTTTGAGTAATTCACCTAAATTTAGTATTAGTAGTGGCATATTTTGACTTCAATCCAACAAAAGTTTATTTCAATTCAGTAAAATTTTTGATCTTTTACACTTTGCAAGACATCATGAGAAGTGTAAGCAAGATGTATGAAAATGACTAGAATCCAAGGTACAGCATGATCAATTTGTATGACAATTAATAGAACATAAACAAAGCACTTTGGAAATTCAGGAGAAAGAGAAAGTACTTTAGTTAGTTCAGGGGACTGGAGGAAGCTGCAGAGAAGTGACATTTAGCTGGTCCAGGGATTTTGATAGGTGAAGATGATGTCGGGGCTAAAGAAAGCATTTCAGATGGACAAAAAAAAAATGAATTAGGAAAGGCCCAGAGGGAGTAAATACAGAGACTGTAGCTTCAGCATTTGACTTATTCCTGGCAGACAGTAAGTGCTCCAAACATATTTGTTATATTGATGAATGAATAAATGAACGAATTAGCAGACAAGCCTTGGAAAGCCAGGATTCTATCAGGATGTAGATTGCATCAAGGAGGTAGTTTTAGAAATGGTAGTTTCTAAATGCTTGCTTGTCTGGTAATATCCATAAAGGTTGGAATTTAATAAATGGATATCACCTAAGTCCAAATTATGGATCTGCTATCTAGGGAGTATTTTCAGTAGAACATATTTGGAGTGGAGCCAGAGAGAAATACATGATTTTGCATTTGTGGCTGTCTATTTTGATGATTAATACTAATTATTTTCCATTAAGTCATTCCTGAGCATATAAGGAAAATTGTGCTATGGCTATGGCATAGAATGGAGGTAGTTTTGGTTATTGATGATACTGTTGTTCTCTGCCCACACAGAAGAGTTACGAAGAATCACTGTCTTCACTGAAAGACTTGAGCTTGTCAAACTGCAGAAGCCTGACTTTAAAAATTAAGTGAATTATTAAAAATTGTGATGAGAATATTTGCCCTGAAAATATAATTATAATTTCTCACATGTGATACTACAGACACTTCAATAGCTACTGTATCAGCCAAATCTTGAAAATGTGCATATTGATCATCTAAATTTTTCCAAAGCTTTAATGCTGTTTTCACACTGAGTGTGTATGAAGACTGCATTCATCTTTATGTGCACAGACTAGTTCTTCACCCAACAAGGGGGTCATGAGCAGTGATGCAAGTTGAAGAATCACAAACATGAAGTAAAATGAGTGACGAAATGAGTGTGAATAACTGTATTATTGATCTTAACAGCTTTGTGATGAATTCCTAAAAATTCAGTTGAAGACAAAAAATGGAACACACCTGCCTGGAAGGAAGAGAGAAGGGGTTGATGAAGCTAGATCTGACAGGCGGGATATGGACAGGCAAAATGAAAGGGGCAGGGGGAATAAAACACACCAGTATGTAAAGAAGTGTGGAAGTATTTGAAAGGCTGGGCAGAAATCAACCCTTGCAAAGCAGAAGAGTAAATTCTGGAAAGAAGTTGGAAATAGAGAGGAATACGTACAGTGGAGTTCCATTAGAAAGGAATTTAAAAGTTGCTAAAAGAATTTGGAGTCAATATGGAATACAATAGGACAGTTTGGAAATTCTTGAATAACTGAGTGGCATAATGAAATATGATTTTTTCTTTTGGAAAATTTCTGTGAAAGCAATATAAATGAAAAATTGGAATGGAAAGCGAGTTCTGTTAGGAGGTTATGGCAGCACGCGGTGATGGGGATGACGAGAGTTTGACTTGGTTGGAGACAGTGGGAATAAAGGAGAAAGGGGAAAAGTTCTGCTTTGTGATGATACCTAGTGCAAAAGTGGAAGGAAGGATGGAAAGGGAAGCTGATTCTAAGATTTCCAAGTGGAGAACATGGAATAAAGGTGTTAATAAAGGTGATGCCAGGTACAGAAATGAGCAATTAGGAAGATCTAACTTATGGTAAGATTTCATTCACATGTGGACATGTTCATCTGGAGGAGGCTGGAAGAACACTCTGGTAAAAATGTTCTGTTTCAGTTGAAAAAAGAAATTTGTCTAAAGAGTAAGAAGACTGGAGGTCAGGAGGGGAAGTGCTGGTTTAGGAATCATGTGAGTAGCTATGATGAGTAGTGAGTGTAGGGGCAATAAAGGAATAGAGTCTAAGGATAGAGAGCAGGAAGTTCAAGGTTGGAGAAGCACAGAAAAAACTAGGAAAAAGCCACAAGGAATGATGCTCGAGATTTGAGAAACATAAAGATGGAGAATACATTTTCTGATTAATCATGCAAAGATAGGATACCATTATAAAAACAATGGTAGTTAAGCTATTATGAAGAACAAATTACAAACTGTTTATTCTTTTTGTTATCTAGATAAATCTCCCTCTGTGATTGGAGTGAGGGGAGGTGTGTACATTTGTTTACTGTTTTCAAAACTGGGAGAAATCTGATCATACTTAAAAGTTGATTGTATAGAAGCTACTAATAAAAAAATTACTTTGAAGAGTAAATACACAAGAAGTGAGATTGTAGATGAGGGGTGAAAATGGACTACAGACCAAAGGGGAAGAAATTTCCTTTGAATCATGGATGTGATATATGCAGTCGACACAGATTCAAGGAAAAGGTGGAAAGGCAAATTTAGGAACACAGAACCAAAAAAAAAAAAAAAAAAAAAATCTCTGAATCTTCAAATTATGCTTTGTCAATGTTTATTTTTTTCCTTAAAAAAAAGTTAATTGAAACATTCCAAATCTAACACATTCTATATATTTTTGAGTTAAACCACAGAAATGAGGAGAGAATTTTAATTCCTAGTGCAGATCCTAGGCTTCTTTGGCTTCCTTAATATTTTAAGGAACATAGCAGTGCATTTTCCTTAAGTGATGTAGATGGAGGCTAACAAGGAATCATATTCCAATAGAATATGATATAATTCCAGACCATGCATTTGAATAGGAATACTTTGTTAAACTCTCAGGTTCCTACACTACTGAAATCCAAGGAAGCTTCCATTTTTACTATGGTATAACCTGCAAATTTCTCCTATGTTTGATCTACATCCAACATAAGCTCTATTACCTCAGGATTTATCTACTGGGAAAAAGAATCTCATTTTTTTTTCAGAAAATGATTAAATCCTTTTAATACATGCTTTTCAAAGGATATGAGCAACATATATAATCACAAAATTCTACAAGGTAGTTAATTACAATGCATTTATCAATAAGATCTCCTCCAAAAAAAAAAAATCAGTTTTAATTGGAAAAATGCCAAGTAAACAGCACATGACAAAACAGATTCAAACAAATATTCCTAAATCTCACTTTACAAGAGTAACTAATACACATGGATGAGACAAGAAATTTAATTACCCTAAATTACATTTGCAGTCATACAATCAAATTATTTTTAATATAATACCAAGTGCTTCAGTTCCTTGGAAAGTGGCAATACATATACTTAAAACATTAATTAAATGCATTCTCAATCAGACCCAAACAGATTCTTCAGTCATTGTTGAGAAAAATTAATTTTCCATATACCTTCCTTGGTATCTCCCACTACTCTTTCCTACTATTCTGTTGTTATCACTCATGTTCTACCATGTGCCTTAAATTCCTGTTCTCTCCTCTCTATCTCCACCACCCAAATCCCACCTCTCACCAAGGTCTAGTTTAAATGCGACCTCCTTTAATTCTTTGGAACTTCCCAGGTTGAAGTAATTATTCTGTTCTATTAACCCTAATGTTTATTACCAGAAAACTATTCTCAATATGCATTAGATTATCAGACCACATGTATGATGATATATTATTAAATTACCTTATATAAATGCTACATCTCCCAATCCTATCTCTATTAGACTATAAGGTTTTTGAGAGCAAGATTCATGCCTAACTCTTCTTTGAATCTATTTCAGTACCTAGTACACAGTTATATATAATTATAGCTGCATACTTGTATGTTGAGTAAATTTTGATTATTCTTTGATAACTACCACATAGAAAAAATATGAAGGTGGAATCAATTCCAGTTGTCAAATAATTATTCAGCTCAATATAGTCACCTTCAACAGAAAAACTTTGAATGAACGTTCCACTATACACATTAGTTAAATATTAAAACTGTGTCTTTATGAGACTGGCATGGTTTCGGTTCTAAGTTACCACTAATATAAATGAGTCAGAGGTAGCAGAGAACCTGCTATTGCTACATTCAAGGATCTGCTTTTTGCAAAGTCATTAAATCTGACTTAGGAGATAATACATTTTTTCTTAGCTGGTTTAAAGTTTATAATACATATAAGAAAGATGTTTCATTCAAGGATCTACTTTTTGCAAAGTCATTAAATCTGACTTAGGAGATAATATATTTTTTCTTCGCTGGTTTAAAGTTTATGATACATATAAGAAATATGTTTATGCCAAGAGTCAAAATACTTTAGTTAAAGCCTACATTTTAAAATGCCTTTCCTCCTTAATTTTAAAAATGTCATGGGGAAATGCGAGGAGGGGAGAGAAAGAGAGAGAGAAAGATTGCTGTGGGATATATGTCATTCAATACTGCATCTATCTGTATAAATTGCTTTGCCTATTAGAAAACACCAAAGAACTGTGGATCACTAGGCTTGTGCCCCAAGCCTCAAAATATTTGAGAGCGTCCTATCAAGCCACATTATCTACTGTGCACAGACAAAGGCTACCTTAATTATTAGAGTATTTGTACAGAAAATGCTGGATGTTATTGTACACACATCTACAGAATTTTGGTTTTTTTAAATGCTATTATTAACATCATGATAATGAACTTCAAAAGCTGGGAATGATAGTAAAATCTTCCTTCAGCTTCAGTAAGCTTGTCTGGTCACCATGTGTTTCTAGAGGACGCCTCTCTAAACTAAGTGTATGGCTAGTATTCACAGGTGTATCACTAGCATTCATTTGCAGACCCAGCTTGGAACAAAAGAAGTGAATTTCATAAATTAATTAAAAATTGTTTAGGGACATCAGTCAAAATAACTGACTAGAATAAATAGATTTATTTTGCCTGAAAGTGCCTACTTTTGGTATAAGTATCTGGAACAGAAGGTTGCCACAGTAAACAATTCAGAAATACAGTATCATGAAGAAAATGAAGAAAAATGTTACACAAAAGAGCATTATTTTTTTTAATTAGAGAGGCTTGTAGCTCTTCTTATGTTCTCTGAGTGTCTGGTTGTTAAAAGGTTGCTCCGATTGTCTTTTTTAAAAAAAACATTTGTTTTAGAATAATCTTAAATTTAAAAATAATTGCAAAGATAGTACAGAGTTCTTTTACCACACACCCAATTTCCCCTATTTTTACATCATGTATTAGTCATAAGGAATGAACCAATATTGATATATTACAATTATCCAAAGTCCCTAATGTATTCAGAGGTCCCTATTTTTTATCTAATGTCCTTTTTCTGTTCCAGGATCCTATCCAGGATCCCACATTACAGCTTAGTTGCCATGTCTCAACTCCTCTTGGTTGTGACAGTTTCTCAGACTATTCTTGATTTTGATGACCTTGATATTTGAGGAGAGTACAGGTCAGATATTTTATAAAATAGCCCTCAAAATTAGATTTGTCTGATGTTTTTCTCATGATTAGACTGGAGTCATGGACTTGGAGAAGGAAGACCACAGGGATAGAAACCACAACATGTCAAGTGTATGTAACTAGCAACATAACTTACTTCTGTTAATCTTGATCACCTAGCTAGTCGTGTTGGTCAGGTTTCTCAACTGCAAAGTTACCCCTGTTTTCATTCTCATTTTGAAAGAAGTCATTATTAACAGCCCACAATTAAGGAATGGGGAGTTACAGTGTGCTACCTTAAGGGATGAGTAGCTACATAAATTATTTGGAACTCTTTGACAGGGGAGATGTGTCTCTTCTAGATTTATTTATTGATTCAGTTATTTATTTATATCAGGATGGACTCATAAATACTTATTTTACACTTTGGGTCATAATTCAATACTATTTTATTTAGTTAGTTGCTCAATTTGTTCCATCTCTGGCCACTGGGACCTCTTTAGGTTATCTTTTTAAATTCCACCAAGCATCCCTAGTCATTAGGGACTTTTTCAAGTAGCACGATTCTTTGCTTATATCAGCGTCACAAGTGGGGGGTTAGAGGTGATAGAGAAATGTGTTTGTCTTCAAATAAAGTTTTCTATAGCTACAGTCAACTGATAAGACATTCTAAAATAGACTCCTAAGCAACCGTCACAAACTTGACCTTATGCTCTCTACCACAAGAAAGGCACAGCAGAATCATTCTAGTACTAGCTTTTATTTCATTACTCACAATTTCAAGATGAACAAACACATTCCCCCAAGTTATTTCCCATTATTTATTTTCATTTTTAAGTGATTTTTCTTTTAATGAATAGAGTACAATACTGTTTTTCTCTTTGATGAAACAATGAACTAGGATATTTAAATAATAAATGAAAACCTTTTAAGTATTATATAAGCTTTCCATGAGATAGTTATGCTTTACATTTTAATATTACAATGTTAATTTTCACTGACTTTTAGTCTATACACATACACAAATTTGCCTTAAATTAAGCTGCTTGTTATGAATTATGTAAACTAGCTCTTTGGGATACATACTCAAAAAATTGTTTAATATCTGCAGTTAGAATCTAATTATTTAAAACTAGTTTATGAGGAGAACTTAGAGGCTTATATTTTTTAAGTGCCACAGAACTCTCTGAGGAGGCAATTATTAAAACTGCTCAATAAAAGAATAATGAACAAAAAGAGGAAAACATACTACAAAGAATATATTTCTTCACTGAATATTTTCTGTCTACATAATTTACCATATTTGTTCATAATTTGATGTTAAGCTTACATTATGAACTGTAGCAAAATTTATTATAAGGATGAAATAGAGAATATTTATTTTGTGACTCATACCAGGACTAATAGTAATGCATTTTTATTAGATATAAGTTAACTTTTGTGTCCACTTCCAACTTTTAGAATTAATCTAATATTTTCTTAGGTGTATTTTTAGACATTGCATGTAAATCAGGAAATGATGTTAAAACTGACAAGATTCTTCAATATCACGAAAATTGAATGCTTTATTAACATATTTTAAAGTACAAGTATTTATGTGATTTAAAACAAGAAAGTGCAGAATGAATGTAATGCATTTTCAGTAAGAGATGTGTGAACATAAAAGCACGTACTCTATGCTGTACGTAGGTAGCACATAACCTCAGAATTCCCAAACAACGATTATTATTTGGAAGAAACAAATAAGTGGCAATATAATTTCTGGGAAAATATGATCCACTAACCTTTCTGGAATCAGTACTCTCACTACCACTCTGAATTTTATAAGATATATCTTGGGAGAGACATACTGCCACATACTTCCAGATAATTTGCAGCACCCCTCTAATATAGAGTCTGATACTAGCTTTGCTCCTAATTTAGATGTGGTATAAAATCAACATTTGTCCCTTAAGATATCTTAGGCCAGCCAAGTCCTCTCTTTCTATTAGATAGTCACATTACATCTTTTACCTATTCATTCAAATCTTTTTCTCCCAAACACACTAGACCTCATTGTGGATCACCTTGAGCACTCATTCTCTAGCCCACTGAGTCACTAGCGATCTTTCATTCAAACACATCCACCAGCCAAACCTAAATGTGGATCTAGTCTACAGTCTGAATTCTCTCTGTATACACAGAAATGCCGAACTATTAGAGAAAAGCCACACAACCATGCCAGGGATGGCACTACAAATTTATGTTCTTCAACCTCAGCCCCATTTCTTATACTCGACTGTACTTTCTGACCTTTCCTTGGATCATTCCAAAGCATTAAGTCAGCTTTACCTTCAGGAACAGCCAAGTAAGCCTCATATGATTTAAGGGTCTTCTCTATACAGTTCCCATCACCTACCCTCATCCAAGTATAATTTGCTCACTTCTTTCCGCTGTGAAAAATTTCTTGTCTACCATTAGGTATAAAAATGTAAGTAGAAAAATAGCATAAAATCACTTCAGTGTGCATACACTTAAGTCTAAATATCATTAATAATTATTAATGTCAGATACTTTTCTGTTTTAATGGGAAAGAGGCTCAAGAGTGAAAAGGGAAAATGCTGTTGGAAAAGACCCATTATTCATACTTCACAACTTTGCCCAGACTCTGCCCTGTTGGTCATGAAATAGATCAAGACAAATAGGGAGCTTTCCACTGCAGTTGTGTGTGTGCTTCCCTGCTTAATACATTTTATAAAGTATGTAGGTGCATGTATGTGAATGTGTGAGTATATTAACATGGCTGGACTTTATACACACAAGCTCTATTCCCAGAAGATTTGTTTCTTGAGGTATCACTTTATTTCAAATCTTCATATACATTTAGCACTCAGCTTTTCCAGTATAATATGCTTTGTCATCAGCAATACTAGCCAGATTGTCTATGGAATCTTCAGAAAAACTACCACATATTTTTTGTAGTTCCTCTCTGTTTCTTTTTTTTTATTAGTTATCTATTTTATACATATTAGTGCATACATGTCAATCTCAATCTCCCAATTCATCCCACACATCCCACCCCCCACTTTCTCCCCTTGGTGTCCCTACATTTGTTCTCTACATCTGAAACCACCACATTTTTAATATGTATCTTATCATTACATAAAGAGTAATGCACATATGGAAAGAGTGACAATTTACATTTATCTCGTAACTCTGTCCCCCTCTTCAAGTTCTTACAAGCCTTGAGAGAGTTGCCAATATTTCTTTAAATTTCTGGATGAAACTGAGTACTTTGGTCAGAGGAAAAAACAAAAAAGAATAAAATCATGGTTATGGTTTCTGTCTGTACTTTGATTCTTGAAAAAAATTATGTAAACATATATGAAAAAATATATGCTTTATTCTAAGCCTTTCAAAGTATTCAGAACATGAAAATATTATAACAATGCCTATGTTGCTGTTAGCAAATATAAGATGTGAAAAAGTTAAAGGTCTTTAAAAAATTAATAAAACAATAACATGTTGCTTAAATCAATTATACTGATATAAATATAAAAATTAAAATTTGCTATTGGATTAAATGATCTTTCCTATAGTGTATATAGATTACTGGTAGATTAAAAAAAATTTAAATCCATAAAAATAATTCTTTTTAAAAGAACTTTTATTGTTTTATAAGACAAATCATTTTACTAGTTTTCTTTTCAAAATGTTACTAGATACTCTTGCCCTTTTTTTCCTTCAGAAAAATCTAAGTATGTATATTAAATTTCTAAAATCTCCCTTTAGAATTTCAACTGAAAAATATAGGTATAAATAAATTTGGGAAAAAATGTTAACTTAAAAAAAAAAAGTAATACAGGTATAACTTGCTCTAGAAAAACACACATACAAGCAATTCTATATAAACCTATATAGTTTTATTTATCAATCAGATAGATTAGAAATCATATTAAACGAAATAAAATAAAACCATAATTGCATTATTCAAATATTTTTGATATCTATTTCTCTATAAGAAAGTCAGAAGAAGAATTTTACCATAATCGGAGTAAGATATGTTTGAAGCATGTCTTAGAACAAGACATTCAAGTTATTCAGATAAATGGTACGGGAGGGAACAAAACTGAAATGAGGTTGAAGACATAAATGCTCTGAGAGGAATTTGAAAAAAACAGAGGAAAGAATAGAATGGCTAAAATAACCAGAAAGTGTGCACAGTCTCAAGATAATGGAATATGAATTATAAATAAATTCCAAGAGAATGCAGAGTAAAGGGATGGTCATTTATGTGTTGAAAGATTTGTGGGAAATCTGAGCCTTGAATGGCAGTATATTCAAATACAATCATGCCAGAGGAAAAATAGACAAAGGCTGTAATGACACATTATAAAAGAAAGAAATATGCGGTGTGATCCTTAAGAGGTACTTAAATATTACCTGTCAATCTATCTATCTACCTATTTATCTATTTATCTATCATGAGCCTATCTTATCTGTCCAACTAATACTGGTGGAAAATAACTCAAAATATTGTCAGCAGTTGCTTCCTTACAAGTGTCGTTTATCAGATTTTTTAGTTCTATCCTCAACCATACCTGAAACTACTGGTTTAATTCACTAATTAATTAATTAAGTCACTAATTCCTATTTGTCATTGGATTCTAAGCTCAATTGTCACATTTTCATGGATGCTCTTCCTAACCCTCTGGATTAGACAAAACCTCTAGCTCTGTTCCTTCATATATTACCCTGTAGTTTATTACAGTGATCATCTCTCATTACTCATTTAATGCATGGTAAGTCATGTGTGTGTGTGTGTGTGTGTGTGTGTGTGTGTGTGTGTGTGTGTGTGTGCCCATGTGCACACCTGTGCGGTATAGGCTGAGTGCCAGGGAAAAACAAGTAGGAGCCTAGGATAATAATGAGATTTAGGGTTAAGTACCATTGTTAATCACTCCATTCTTAAGGAAACATAAGTTGAAGAGCAGTTTTAGCCATCAGGTCAAAGGTAACATAATAAATCAAAGAGGCAGTTGGATAAATGGTCTGATGCTAAGGCATATACCCTGGGCTGGACTAGATCAGAGAATCACTAGCATGTAGGCAATAGTAGTTCAAGACGTGGCAATGGATGACATTTCCCAAGGAGAATATGTACAGAGAGGAGAGAAGGGGCCTTGAAGCTGGATCTTGAGACTCAACAACATTTAAGCTAAGGGTGAAAGAGCTAGAGCCTGACAGGGACCTGCAGAAACAGCGGGCAGAGATGTAGGAAGATAATCAGAGAAGAGGAGTGTCAAGTGCCAATAAGGGTTCAAGTTAAATAAGGTCTGGAAAGTGTTTACTAGATTTAGAAACAAGGAGGTTAAATGACATTTACAAGATTTGTTGTTTGGTTGGTTTGTCGGTTGGTTGGTTTTTTCAGCATACTGCTCAAATGGAAAGCCAGGTAATGCAGGGTTTAGGAATAACAATAAGCAAGGGAGAAAGAGTGAAAATAAATTCATCTTTACAAGTCTCTAAAGGTAAAAGGTAAACTATGGAAGTAGCAAAAATAACCAAGAGCCAAGGGTTTGTTTTGTTTTGTGTTGTTTAAATGAAAATGCTTTGAGCATGTTTGTTTTTTTTTTTTAACATCTTTATTGGAGTATAATTGCTTTACACTGTTGTGTTAGTTTCTGCTGTATAAGGAAGTGAGTCTGCTATACATATACATATACCCCCATATCTCCTCCCTCTTGCATTTCCCTCCCACCCTCCCTACCCCACCCCTCTAGGTGGTCACAAAGCACCAAGCTGATCTCCGTGTGCTATGTGGCTGCTTCCCACTAGCTATCTATTTTACATTCGGTAGTGTATACATGTCCATGCCACTCTCTCACTTCGTCCCAGCTTACCCTTCCCCCTCCCCGTGAGCATGTTTCTTATAGACAAAGAATTTAAATTTACTTAGAAAGGATAAATGATGAAATACATTTTTAATCATTCATCATTATCCAGGAAATTCTGATCTTGATGACTGGTGATAATATCACCTATCTCATTTTTCCAAAAATTTAAAATTAATTCTATTTTTAAACAGATACACTTCAGAAGGATTTTTCCTAATTCTCCAGTATCTCTGTTTTTGGTGCTCCTAATTCTGTTTGGGATTTAGTTTCTCAGGTTATTTTTAGCTCCACAGTCCCAATAAGTAATGGTGAGTTATGAAATAATTGTTTTTGGAAACAGTGATTCCATTCGGTAGACCATCCTGTTATCAGACTTCAGGAAACCTGAGGAAATGGTCTCAGAGGTACAGCAGGACTATAGTTTGGGGGGAATATCTTGGGCATCTGCCACATAAAACCGTACACTGTGACCTTACATTGTTTCTTGCCTTTCTTAGTTGCCTTTTTTCAGCAGACTCGAAGTCTAATAAAAACCCTTCTAAATTTTCCCAAGCAATTGTAATCCATTATTATTCTAATAAACTCCAATTTTTAAGCTATCTAACATTTATATGGTGGTTGATTGCAATCTGATGGCAAATCTTGACCTTTTTGTGCAATAACTATATCTCTCTTCAACATTGCCTAAAACTAAAGTTTATAGCGTCTTTCTATCTTCAAATACCTTCCAATCCCTTCCTCATTAGTACAGCTCTTCATTGCTATTTTCATTTGAATAGTCTGTTCATTTGGGGATATAAGCACTATCACTGAAAAGAATGCAGAAAAACATAATAAAAGGAAATTACAAGTATCTTTAGGAAGTAGAATTGTTTTCACTGGTTCTTATATTTTCTGGAGTATTACACTTGAGTAGAGTCAAAAGAAGTCATTATAGTTTTATTTCCATTTTATTTGCCTGCCTGGATAAGAACATTTCAATTTTTAGGATTTACCTTGAACTCTTTACTGTCAAACATTTAGCTTTTTAGAAAATGAGCATCTGAAATAATTAGGTGTTGACACATAGGATCCAATCCAACATGATGAACTAGAAATGAAGCTCTCAGAAAACTGCACCCAATATTTGGCTAATGGGGCACCATTTCCCACTCAAGACTATTAGCTGAATAACTAAGATTCTTATGGCCAGAAAAAGAATATATGTTCTAACAGTACATTTTTGTAAAGTCAGAGAAAAAGACTGAGTCACTGGATCAGGACATGACTGAATTCCTCTGGGACAAAAGATAGTGGTTAATATCCTGAGTTCTCACACAGATCCCTGGGTTCAAATCCCAGCTTCTCCACTTCTAAGCTGTGTGACTGCCTAACCTCTCCATAATTTGGTTTTCTAAGCTGTAGTATGACACAAATAGTATCTGTTGCAGGGTTACTCTAAGGACTCAGTGAGATAATATAAAGACACTTGGAACAGTGTCTGACACACAGTTTGAACATAGCAGGTAAGGCTGCATTCTGACCATCTTTAGTAGAATAAAACACTGACTGTTGCTTTTCCCATGTGTGACCAGTTAAAACATTTCAACAGTGATCTTTCCCCCACTAAATTAATATAAAAATAACAGTGACAGATAATGCTTAATTTCTTGATTTACTGTGGGCATTTAAGTCAACATAATAGCATGCTTTTCAAAGAAAACAATGGACAGTATTTCTAGGCACACAGATTGCATATTTTTTTAACTTTATTCTAACTCAAATAAAGTAGAACCACCTCAGGTATAGTTATTGACGATGAAAAGAATTTGAGACTGTGTGGGTATTCAGCTTCTTTAAACACTTGATAAGAGAAATAAAATGTATAAAACCACAGAATTATATATGTAAAACACACAGTTAGTGAAGTTATGTTTCTAGGAAGGAATCCTATTTTCAAACATCACTAGCTTCTAAGTATTACCTTATATAGTGGTATTTCCTAGGGACTAAACGTTTATAGCATTGTGCTTGTGGTATCCTGGCACTGATTTAAGAAGACATTTTGGTCATTACTATCTCTTGCTGTTTGCCTATAGTGAGCTTTCACATAATTAGGGCTGAATACAAGACACTTTTAAAATTAAACCAAGCCTCTGGGAAAGAATCATGGAAATAGACAGTTAAAGGACACCCAGACAATTAGCAAGCATGATAAAGTTAAAAACTGAAGATAGGAAAGTAGGTTAAGAGCTTTTCTCTCTCTTTCCAACATGATTTGTTAATACAGAAGGACAGCCATTAGTTTTATTTTACATAGGAAAGAGATATAGAGGCACTCCACTTTTCAGTCAATAAATAAATCCCTTTGCTATTTTCCAATGGATTTTTCTCTCTTTTAAGCACACAATTCTGAAATAATTCTCCATTTGATTGATTTTTAAAACAAGCCTGAAAATACTTTATGCTTTCTGGAATCACAACAGTGTAACAATGGACTAATAAAGATTTAAATGTTAAAAATGTGAGAGAATTTTACCCCAGCAGGGTAATTGCTTTTTTAGAAAAAAAAAAAAAAACATGCAAAAGTACTGATTATTTGTAATCATTTACCAAAAAGAAATCTGAGAAATAGTGAAAAATACTAAAATTTAGCTGATGATTAATATTATGGAATTAATGCATCATGATTTTCTCTAGTGGTATATTATTTTATACAGTTTTCCTACTGGCATTCTTTCCTTCCATTAAAATTACATCCTTATGTGCCTGTCTTCTTTAGTAGACAAAAAGCCTCTGAAAGCTTGTGCCTTGGCTTCATTCTTCTTCATATCTAAAACGCCTAACCGTCCCTGAAAACATACTCAGCACTAAATAAATATTTACTGAATGAGTGAGTTCATGTGTGTAATCTCACGTCTTTTAGAAAAAACACTATGATTTATTTATTTGTACTTATATAACATTAACAGGATAACAAAAGAAAGTGAAAAGGGAATTTAATATTTATCACATATTGGCTATTTGTCAGGCACTTTTCCTATATCATCTTATTATCATAACATTCTTAAGGGGACAGATATTACTTTCTCAAATTTTACAGATTAGCTTCAAAGAGGCTGAATATCTCTCCTCAAATCAAGTTAAAAGACTTAAGGTTCTGACTTTTCTGAGATTATGTCTGAGTCATTTTCCCACCATGAAGTTGCATCCAATTGCTTTGCCTTAGCATTGCTAGGGTTTTGTTGTAAATACAAATTAGATCTGTGAGTAAAACAGAGAGATAAACAGTAATATTGTACTTCTTTTCATTATATATTGATCTTTCTTTTTGAAAATTAAGACCTCTTCCCTTTTTTTCCTTTACTTTTTATTATAAAATAAAACAAATGCAGAAAACTAGAGAAAACAGTGATTTATCATGAACCAAACAACCTTGAAATCACCACCCAGGACAAGAAATAGAACTTGGACACCCACCCAAGAAGCCCATCCACGTGTATAGTCCCAATCACAGCCCCCTCCCACCCTCCAAAATAACAGCTCTGCTGCCTTTCGTAGTAGTTGCTTCCCTAAATTTTTCTATAGTTCCATCACAGCTGTGTATCCCTAGATTGTATAGTTTGCTCTGTCCAAACCTCCATTTTCAGAACGTCTCTTAATTTACAAATTCTCCTTCATCCCATTCTTTTCCTTACTATTTATCTGTTAAAGAGCCTGGCTGGCAGGCCTGACAGTTCTCCAACACTGGATTTTGCTGATCACACGCTCCAGGTGCAAGTTCATCGTATTCCTCCACCCTCTGTATTTGAATACCTATGGATGCCAACAGCTAGATGCATTCATTGAATGGGAGTGGTAAAATTGTTATTTTCTAATTGTATCATTATCTTTTCATGTATTAGCTTTAATAATTTTATAAGGACACTCTTTTCCTCCTCTACTATTTGGTTATACATTGGTTCAGATAATATAGGAAAAGCTTGATTCTTTCCTTTTACTCACCCAGGTTTCAAGGTAATGAATTGGGTCCCTATGAGCTTCAGTGGGTAATGATTTCTTATATTATTATGAACTTAAATTTAAACTTCTATTAAGTTTGAACTCATTGAAATTCTTATGCTTTTCTGAAGCCCATCTTGGCTTTTTTCAAGTTGACTCATATTTTTTAATATTACCCTGGTTCTCTTTGACAGCTTCCCTACTATCTGGTATGTTAAATTGTTCCAGGCCCTTAACATGTATTTCCTGCCACAAACCTGAGAACAGCATTTTTCCTCTTCAAATGACTGCAGAGCTCCCACTACTGTGTTGTGCAAATCCCATCTCAGTTTCAGCTGCTCTTCCAGCAAATACCTGTTGGTCCTGCGGCAGGTCTACCTGTCCTCAGGTCTATCAGATGACCTTTTTTCCCATTACTTCCTTCCTCTGACGTACATGGAGGTTCACAAAACACAAGTCTTGCAGTTGTCACAGGTCGGTCCCAACTACTTATCTTTTAGGTTCAGGGGACAGTTTTGCTGTAAAAGTTGTCCAATGTGGTTTTCATTTTGCTCTCTATTTGCTCTGTTTTTTATGTGCGAAAACCAAACTATCACTGTCTTCTCAGATTCAAGTTCCCTTTCCTTTTGAAAATTATGTCAACTTCAATTTTCTTGCATCAAGATATATGATATCCTTTCCATTAACTACACAAGGATCAATTTAATAGTGCTTACTCAGAAAATTTTTGGTTGGAATTTTTGTTCTTTGGTGAACACAGTAAAAAAAAGCTACTTACCACAGAGCTAAAATTCAAAATTAATCCTCTTTCAAAACACTGACTCAATCTTTTATTAATTATACCTATAGAGACAGTGCTAATTTTCCATCTCTATACAATAGGGCTTGAAATGAAACGTGCACTGCTGTTACACCAAGCAGTGCGATTTGGCAAAAGCAAAAAAAAAAAAAATGCTACATACAAGAAAGTAAATGTGTCGTTCTTTCTTAATGTCATTACCCAGAGAGATATATTTCAACTATTTTGATGAAGACAGCATTGATTACAAAGGCAATGACATTTAAATAGTTTTTATAGGGCTGTGAAACGAGAGCCATCCCACAAGATCCACAATATATATCTCCCCCAAATTTTTTAAACTACATAAAAACAAGCATTACAGTAAATAGAATTAATACAAGTATGTATATATGTTATTTTAAATGGCATAAAATCTTATTTCTAAATACATATCTCTGTATGTCAGATTAAGCTATCTACACTAAATTAGTTTCGTTGTAGGAAATATAGGGGAAAAGACCATCTGGTTGTTGGAAATTGTGTATAAAAATCAAGATTAAGGGGCTTCCGGTGGCGCAGTCTGCCTGCCGATGCAGGGGACACGGGTTCGTGCCCCGCTCCGGGAAGATCCCACGTGCCGCGGAGCGGCTGGGCCCGTGAGCCATGGCCGCTGAGCCTGCGCGTCCGGAGCCTGTGCTCCGCAACGGGGGAGGCCGCAACAGTGAGAGGCCCGCGTACCACAAAAAAAAAAAAAAAAAATCAAGATTAAGCATAATGTTCATAAAATTTCTTCATTCATTCATATTTATGAAGTGCCTACTTTGTGCCATGCATGCAACTAGCCCTGGGAATAAAATGGTTACAACAATAAAAAAACCCTCCTCCTAAATTAGGCTTAAATTATAGATGAGGGTAGCTAATCAAATGAGATAAACAAAACATTTAGTATAATAAACTGTGAGAAGTTCTATGAAGAAAAGGCAGGGCAGAGATATGGAGAATAACTGATAACCAGAGGTTTAGGATAGGGTTGAAATTTTACTCAGGTTATATTTGTTTATAATTTTCTATTATTATGAAAAGTATTTATAGGAATCAGCCTTGTATCCAAGTATTTACATGTGCCATTTTTTTTCTGTAAAATTAGGTAGTGGCCTATACATTTTCAAGGACTTTTTCTATAGGGTCAAACTGACATTTAGAAAAGTTGCAACAATTTACAGTCTTTGGAGTCGTATGTTGGAAAGCTTTCCCCCATAGCAATATTATTAAATAATTCACTAATATTTTTCTAGGAACTCTGATTTAAGTTATTTTTACCTTTTATAAATCTAAACCTATTTGGATTTAATTTTGTTGTAAACTGATAACAATGCATTTTACTCAATTATTTTAGTTGGTTAATATTATCTACTGTATAACTCATCTTTTTATATATAGTTTATATTTTTGGTTTTCAGTGGTAGTCAGTGGTATTTTTTTCTATTAAATATCCTCAATCACAGTTGTTAACATATAGGAAAGTTACTGATATATTTTAATATATTTTTCTTATAATAAACTCTCTTAATTAACTTTGCAGGTAATGCTATCATTTATCAGTTAGTTCAATTAGCTCTTTAAGGCAGATAAATATCTTCTGCAAAAAAAAATTTAGCCTCTTCTCACCCCAAATATATTCTAGCTATAATTCTGTGCTTGATTATGCTGACTGACCCAACAACCGAATGATTGTCTCTATTCAATCCAGCCTCAAAAGTGAACTAACTTGGCTGATGGAATTCTCTCCCTCTCAAGGCAAATCTTTCTAACTACAGCTTTGATTCTTAAATGTCCAAGTAAAACTCTGTCTTCCATGCATTGTTTTTAGTATCATATTTCTGTGTAAAAATATTAGTTCAAGAAGTCTTAACTTGGGGTCCGAAAATAAATGTGCTTGAAAGGAACCACAAACCTCTTAAAATCACAAACAAAAATTTTGTGAATACATGTACTTTTCCAGGCTGAGAATCCACAGATTTCATCTGATTCTTAAAGTATTCTCTGAGCCTGGAAGCCTAAGTGTCACTAACATAAATGGATAGCCAATGAATGATTAGTATAATCAATAATTAAGTTAATAGGATTCTGGGGTTATTTATATTATTCAATATATGTACAACCGTAACTAGGTAATTTTAGCACATATTTCTGCTATTTTATATATTTTAAAAAATACACCTGAATCCTGGACAATATATCTGTTTCTAATCTTCATCCTAATTCACTTACATGATTTTCCAAGACAAATACCAAATTTATTGCTCAGAACAAAGATTATTTTTAAAAATAATTATTTAAACAATGAATGACCCTTCTACAAAAAAAATAAGGAATACTCGTTCTCCCTATAAATATTACTCATATAACCTTCAATATTCATTTTCTCAGCCTCTGTTCATGTCTCTCAAACAACCAAGATTGTATAATTTTTAATAAAGTACACTCTCTTTAAAAACTAACAATGCTAACATATTCTGCAGGGGCAATAAGTGACATCTGCTCTAAAATGATGTAAAAAATAATTTTTCCTTAAATTATATTTCTAAATAACCATTTTTCATAGACTATTAAATGTGACAATAAATAATAAATAGGTGATGGGGATTAAGAGGTACAAACTTCCAGTTATAAAATAAATAAGTCATGGGAATGTAATATACAGCACGGGGAATATACCCAATAATACTGTAATAACTTTGTATAGTGATGATAACTAGACTAATCATGGTGATCATTTCATAATGTATAAAAATATTGGCTTACTTCATGGTACCCCTGAAAACTAATATAATATTATAAGTCAATTACACTCCAATGGAAAAAAAATTGACCATAAAAAGGAAAATGAAAGAAATTAGCAAGTTATGAATCATCTTATTTGACTCATATATAACATTTAACTGATTTGAAATAAGATCCCAAATGGCTTATGCCATTTTCTGATGAAAATAAAGAGTAATGGGAAGGATTAATGGCAACTCAGTGTCATTAGAATTTTCCCTAAAAGCTATTTCTCAGTGTTCAACACTGTAGCATTCTATACCAACTTAGAAGATAATACTGTTATATCTTGAAAATTCTGCAGATAGAAGATGTATTAGATGCTTTCCAATGCTAATTCCCTCACGAGTGAACTTATTTCACAGAGCACACACAAACACGGCCACTACACATCAGGGCTTCTGCTGCCCAGACTTCCCTGAAGATAATAAGAAAACAGAACAGCATATCATTTACATGGCCCTGCCTTCACTGACACATTTGCTAAAGGAATTCTGAAGACTGTCAAGCGTCTACTTAGTATTCTCCTTTCTTAAATAGTTCACACTCCTTAATTCTGCTCCAATTTTACTTTCATAATTTTAGCTAACACTTACACGGCATTAAGAAGCAAAGTATACTATTTCTAAGCACTACATATCTAGACACTATATATTCATAATACAAATATAAAATATGTATCTTCCCAACAACCCAATAAGATATATATATATATATATTCTTTTCCTTGTTTTATAATTAAGGAAACTGAGGCCCAGATACTAAGGTGGTGGACTGGGATTCTGACCCAAACAGGCTGGCTCCAGAATCTGTGTTCTTAACAAAACTATATGTCACCTGAAAACATACCCATAATCTTTTTTTAACAAGTAAAATAGCATTAAAGGATTATAAGAAGATTATAAGCTCCCTTCCTTTCACTCTACATGCCCACTTCTTAAACACCCTAATTTTTTCTTTTGACATTAAATTCACATTTCAAAAAGAAACTGATACATCAACTTTAAACCCTGCTAATTTCCAGTTATGGCAGATGAGGATTTAGCTTTCTTAGGACACCCAACCCTCATCTACCTTTCTCTTTCCTCCCAGAATAACTGGACCATAATCTTTGTTTAAATCAGTCAACCTTGTTTACTTTAAAATGGCCAGGTAAGTGTTATTCACTGCTGATCCAAGCATTGTAATTTTTTTTCCTTTTTTATACACCTTCAAATCATCCTGGAGTTGATAAAGATCTTTTGTTTATTTGTTTCTATTTAATGTATCCAATAGGTATTCATATGAAAGTCATAGATATCTTGTTCCAAAGGATCTGTGGACTACCTATTAACACTACTTTTCAACTGCTGATTATCCATTTTCTCTCCCCTGAAGGCCTTTCTCCAGAGGCCTCTGCTTTCTGGTCCCTGTCTAGACTGGTTTCCTTCAAGACCAGCTAGCTACTCAGGAGTACTCCTGGGACTTTCTTTCAAGGTTCTTCTTTGTGAGATCCCATATCCCGTCTTCCGATTCCACGCTATTTGGTGTGATTCCTTGTTTTGCTGAAGCACATCATCCAATAACTTTGTAAGAAAGGATACATGGGTGGTTAATATTAGAGTTCTTGAATTCTAATTGGCTTTCTTTAATCTTCATATTATGGCAGGGTATACAATGCTTTTAGATGTCACTTTCAGAATTTTGTAGACTTTGTCACACTATCATTTAGCTTACAGTATTTTCTCACTTCTTGAGAAATACTGTAAGCTTATAACTTTCTCTTAGGAAAGCTTTAGGGTTTTGTTTTCTTTTGCTTTCTTCTGATTCAGAGGTGTGCTGAGGTGTGTGAGGTTCCTGATAGGGTCTTTTCCTTTCATGGTGCTGAGTGCTCTATGACTTTCTCAGAAAAGACATTTCACTCTCTGCTATCTGGAAAATTTTGTTTAAAATGTCTCTGTTAATCCCATATGTCCATTTTCACACTATGTTCTCATCTTGAAACTCCTTTTATGGAGTTTGACCTTATAAATTATCTTTTATTTTGCTTATATTTTCTGTTTTCTCTTTTTCTTTTTGCCCTAATTCTGAGAGATTTCCTAGACTTTACATGCCAACTTACTATAACCTGGGTATTCTTTTCATAGCATATTGTTCTTACTGTACAGATAAAATATCTTTCTGAAGATATAACTTTTAGAGTATTTTTAAATAATGTTGAGTTTCCCCTTATCCCAAATGCTTCTTTGTTCTCGGCACTTTCTTTTGCTATTTGACTTAGTTTTTCTCTTTTATGATAAAGACTTTTCTCAAAAGTCCTGTAATCTTTTGCTTTTAGATCATATCAGATGATGTAATACCAAAATATACATACAGTCTCTGTGTACAAATGTGAGGCTTTTTGCAAGGTCATTAAGTAATAAATAAGAATTTTTATTGGAAGACATGGAAGTGTCTCATCTCCCATTGGAGGTATTTTTTCCCCAGTGTCCTGCCTGGGGAGAACTGACCAGGCTCCAAGCATTCTGATGTCAGATTAAGAGTTCTAATGATGAAAAATCTGAAAGAGAAATTAAGGAAACACTCCCATTGAACATTACAACAAAAAGAATAAAATACCTAGGAATAAACCTACCTATGGAGACAAAAGACCTGTATGCAGAAAACTATAAGACACTGATGAAAGAAATTAAAGATGATACAAACAGATGGAGAGATATACCATGTTCTTGGACTGGAAGAATCAATATTGTGAAAATGACTATACTATCCAAAGCAATCTACAGATTCAATGCAATCCCTATCAAACCACCAATGGCATTTTTCACAGAACTAAAACAAAAAATTTCACAATTTGTATGGAAACACAAAAGACCCCGAATAGACAAAGCAATCTTGAGAAAGAAAAACGGAGCTGGAGGAATCAGGCTCCCTGACTTCAGACAATACTACAAAGCTACAGTAATCAAGATAGTATGGTACTGGAACAAAAACAGAAATATAGATCAATGGAACAGAATAGAAAGTCCAGAGATAAACCCATGCACATATGGTCACCTTATTCTGATAAAGGAGGCAAGAATATACAATGGAGAAAGGACAGCCTCTTCAATAAGTGGTGCTGGGAAAACTGGACAGCTACATGTAAAAGAATGAAATTAGATCACTCCCTAACACCATACACAAAAATTAACTCAAAATGAATTAAAGACCTAAATATAAGGACTAAATGAATTAAAGACTATAAAACTCTTAGAGGAAAACACAGGCAGAACACTCTATGACATAAATCACAGCAAGATCCTTTTTGACCCACCTCCTAGAGAAATGGAAATAAAAACAAAAATAAACAAATGGGACCTAATGAAACTTAAAAGCTTTTCACAGCAAAGGAAACTGTAAACAAGACGAAAAGACAACCCTCAGAATGGGAGAAAATATTTGCAAATGAAGCAACTGACAAAGGATTAATCTCCAAAATTTACCAGCAGCTCATGCAGCTCAATAGCAAAAAAACAACTAACCCAATCCAAAAATGGGCAGAAGACCTAAACAGACATTTCTCCAAAGAAGATTTACAGATTGCCAACAAACACATGAAAGAATGCTCAACATCACTAATTATTAGAGAAATGCAAATCAAAACTACAATGAGGTATCATCTCACACCAGTCAGAATGGCCATCATCAAAAAATCTACAAACAGGGCTTCCCTGGTGGCACAATGGTTGAGAGTCCGCCTGCCGATGCAGGGGACGCGGGTTTGTGCCCTGGTCCGGGAAGATCCCACATGCCGTGGAGCAGCTGGGCCCGTGAGCCATGGCCGCTGAGCCTACGCGTCCAGAGCCTGTGTTCCTCAATGGGAGAGGCCACAACAGTGAGAGGCCCAGGTATCGCAAAAAAAAAAAAAAAAAAAATCTACAAACAATAAATGCTGGAGAGGATGTGCAGAAAAGGAAAGGGAACCCTCTTGCACTGTTGGTGGGAATGTAAATTGATACAGTCACTATGGAGACCAGTATGGAGGTTCCTTAAAAAACTAAATGTAGAACTACCATATGACCCAGCAATCCCACTACTGGGCATATAACCTGAGAAAACCATAATTCAAAAAGAGTCATGTACCACAATGTTCATTGCAGCTCTGTTTACAATAGCCAGGACATGGAAGCAACCTAAATGTCCATCGACAGATGAATGGATAAAGAAGATGTGGCACATATATACAATGGAATATTACTCAGCCATAAAAAGAAATGAAATTGAGTTATTTGTAGTGAGGTGGATGGACCTAGAGTCTGTCCTACAGAGTGAAGTAAGTCAGGAAGAGAAAAACAAATACTGTATGATAACACATGTATATGGAATCTAAAAAAAACAAACACACAAAAAAATTATGAAGAACCTAGGGGAAGGACAGGAATAAAGATGCAGACGTAGAGAATGGACTTGAGGACACGGGAAGGGGGAAGGGTAAGCTGAGACGATGTGAGAGAGTGGCATGGACATATATACACTACCAAATGTAAAACAGATATATAGTGGGAAGCAGCCACATAGCACAGGGAGATCAGCTCGGTGCTTTGTGACCACCTAGAGGGGTGAGATAGGGAGGGTGGAAGGGAGACGCAAGAGGGAGGAGATGTGGGGATATATGTATATGTATAACTGATTCACTTTTTTATACAGCAGAAACTAACACATCATTGTAAAGCAATTATACGCCAATAAAGATGTTAAAAAAAAAAGAGCTCTGTACTCACTAAGGAGACCCTTACTTAATCCTCCTAGTTTCAGTCTGGCTTTCCTGGAAACTATCTCTTAACTGCTCCCTTCATTTCCTGAACACTTCTACAGTTCAATGGTGAAGGACTGTATAAGTAGAATAATTTCTCCATTAGCTTTCTTTTCCAAAATGTTTTATTTTCCAAAATGTTTTTGAGATCCCTTGTTCTCTGCTTTCTCCTCTTCCTTCTAGTTGTCTATGAATTTTTGTGGTTTTTTTCACATTATTTTGGGATGGTTTCGGGAGGGAGGAAGAATAAACGATCAGGTCTAACATACTGTTTTCCCACAGGTGTGGATAATTATTTATATCGGCAGCCTCGTTTCTTTTTAGGTAAAAGAGTTGGAGTGACAGAATCAAGAATCCAAAGAGCTGAACTCCTGGCCCAGTTCTTACTATCTATCTATGTCACCAGGTTTATGCTGCTTAACCTCCCTGCAGTTTCATTTAGTCCTCTGTATATTGGGCAGGAAAATGTAATAGTTGGGACATGTACTTGCAGGTGGCAACAGGAGGGGATGCCAAGTATTGCTGTAAGGGAAGAAACAGCTCTCTTTATCTGGATTTATTAATGTAAAGAATAAATGTGGCACACTCTGGTTGGAGACTAATTCTTTGCCCATTCATTCAGTAATATTTTTTAAAAGTCTGTTATGTTGACCCAGAAATTTCACTTCTAAGATAAATGAAAATACACCTCTGCACAAAAACTATATAACGGTGTTCATACCAGCAGTATTCATAAAACCGAAAGCTAAAAGTAATCTGGATATCCAACAACTGATGAATGGATAAAATTTGGTATATGCATATCAAAACAAAGTACTGAAACATGCTGCAACACAGACGAAACTTGAAAACATTACGCTAAGGGAAAGAAGCCAATAACAAAAGGTTACATATTGTATGATTCCACTGATATGAAATTTCCAGAATAAAAAAAGAATTCTATAGAGGCAGAAAGGAGAGTAGTGGTTGGACAGAGCTGTGAGGGGAGGAAGGGAAGGAGAAAGACAAAAGTGAGCGCTAATTGGTATGGAGTTCCTTCTTAGAGTGATAACATTTTCTAAAATGGATTGTGGTAATGGTTGCACAACTCTGTGAGCATCCTAGAAAGCAATCATTCCCTTTAAATGAGTGAACCGTAACGGTAGGTAAATAATATCTCAAAAAAACTGTAAAAAAAATAAAGCATCTGAGAAAGCTTAGCAGGAAAAAAAAGTCTATTATGTGCATTTTTATGGCATTAGGAATATAAAATTGAATAATACTGATGAAGTTGTGAGCTTGAATTCTAGTGGAGGGATGTACATAAAATATAAATTCTGATGAAACAAGAGGCCCAAAGAGAAAATAGAATGGGGGGTGGTGGAGGTGAAGGTGATCACAATGATTAAACTGAAATCCAGATGACAAGGAGAAACTAGCTATGATGCAGAATGACAAAAAGTGAAAGGAGAATTTCAGGCAGTGGGGTTAAATGTCACATCAAAGTCTCTGTGGCAGGAGAGAGCTTCAGCTGGTTCTAGGAGCTGAAAATTTACCCTGGTGGCTGACGACAGGGAGGTCCTGTGGCTGACGACAGGACCTTATGCAAGGTCCTGTAGCTCATGTAAGGTTTGTCAAATGTATTCAAGAGTAATGGGAAGGCCTCAGAGGACTGTAAGCAGCGCGATAACATCATTAGACACTGGATAACAGGACATGACATAAGATCACTCTTACCACTCTACGTACTCTATGATGAATAGAATGGAGGACAATTTTGACTTTCCATCCTAAAACTGCCTGTGAATATCTAAACAGGAACACCAGCACTGGTGAACCCACGTCACTTATACTTTTAAGATGTGTCTCAACTGATAGCAGTATTAATTGGTAAAATCAACAGGTACAGAATATAATGAAGAAAAGTCATGCACGAAGATGTTTGCTGCAGCACTGTTTACAATACTGAAACACTGGAAACAAACCTGAACATATAAAATTTGTAAATAGTTGCTAACTCTATGTGTATGTAATTAGCCTTACTTCTTTTTTTTTTTTTTTTTTTTTTTTTAAACATCTTTATTGGGGTATAATTGCTTTACAATGGTGTGTTAGTTTCTGCTTTACAACAAAGTGAATCAGCTATACATATACATATGTTCCCATATGTCTTCACTCTTGCGTCTCCCTCCCTCCCACTCTCCCCATCCCACCCTTCCAGGCTGTCACAAAGCCTTACTTCTTTAGAGTTATAAATAACATCTTGAAAATAAAAACAGGTCTATGTAAATAAGATTGTTAAATTGTAAATCTGAGGCATGCATAATTTTGCTACCTTGCTTTAACTGAGTGGTCAGTTATTAGGTGAAACGGTTGAAGAATATTACGAGGAAATTAATGAATAAACTTGAAAAGGGTCACAAGATCAATTTTTTTTTTTTTTTTTTTTTTTTTTTGTGGTACGCGGGCCTCTCACTGTTGTGGCCTCTCCCGTTGCTGAGCACAGGCTCCGGACGCGCAGGCTCAGTGGCCATGGCTCACGGGCCCAGCCGCTCCGCGGCATGTGGGATCTTCCCGGAGCGGGGCACGAACCCGTGTCCCCTGCATCGGCAGGCGGACTCTCAACCACTGCGCCACCAGGGAAGCCCCACAAAATCAATTTTTATCACTCAAACTTGGGTGAAGTGTGTCAGATAAATGAGCTTTCATCAGATGTCCCTTGTATACAGATGTCCCTTGAACAGTTTCTCTCTCTCTCTCTCTCACGCGCGCACACACACACACACACACACACAGAATTAATAGAGCCATGAGGTTTATTTTGCAAAAACAGAAAATTCCAGGATGAACCAGGAAGCACCGCCATTTTCCCCTGATTTTTTTTTTTTTTTTTGGTGGAGGGGGAAATAATGCTACATTGTACATCAAGATGCCTTCACACACACAAAAAAAAAATTATTTTTAGAAGAAACTGTAAGTGAAAATAGTTTTTTATCCTAGTGTATGCAGACTTTTTCTTCATTACCACTACCTCTCGTCCTAAAATATATGGTGTCAGCCTAATTCATAGTTTGCTACTTCTTGCCCAACATGATAAAATGAAAATTTGTCACAGACCCTGAACATGTTCAGTACTCTTCCTGCAGTGCTGATGGTCTGCCATAATTTGTATGATACTTACAAGAAACTCTATTGGAAAGTCTTCATCCTAAACCCAATTTTTGTCTCCAAGTAAGGGAGTGAATTATCTGCTAAACATAAGAATTACACTCAGGATAGCAAAATGCTCACATCAGGATCACAGATATATTTTGCTTGCCTCATACTCACTCGGGGACACAGGTTCATTGAGTGGAATAATGCAGAATTACAAATACTATTTAAATTGTTTTCTGGTGTTGGTATTATTTTGAGTTCTGATTTTCGATCAAGCAGATATAGTTTAACTAGATTCTGTTAAGTGACCCTATGATAACAATGGTAAGTAATATATGGTTCCAATGCATTTGAAACTCTTTCATTATTATTCACCATGCAAGTTCATAAATACAAGCCCACATAATTAAATATGAATTGGTAAAAGTGCTTCTGCCCAATGACTCAATTTACACCATGTCCCCAAAAGTAGGTTTAAAGGCAAAGTTGCTCAGAAAAAAAAAGGAAAATATCTTGTAATATTTTAATAGTATGATCACTATATCTATTAACTGCAATTAAGTAATGAAATATTTAAGAAAATTTAAAGTTTTATAGCTTACATGTATACTAAGAAAAAGTAACTGAATAAATTCATACCTCCGAATCTTTCAAATAGTTTCACTTTAGTTGGGCCTAACAGTTGCTAGAGCCACTAAGAAGAACTGAATTGAATTTATAAGATATAAAAAGGTTCACCTAACAGGAAAAAAAGTAAATTCTTATGGTCAATTTTGGCTGTGTTGATATGGAAAGCAAATAAAATGAGCATTGCTGGGAGAATACAGCGTATTCAGCACAAAGATAACATAGCAGCAGTTAGCTAATTAGTCCTTAAACCCCAGAAGGTTGAACTGTTTTCTCAGGAGAAGCTCCTAGAAACAAGCGTTATCTCTCTGACTGACTGTTCTATGGAGGAAGCTTCCCTTCACTAATGAACACATCAGTGATCTCTGACATCAGCACAGCTGTAGATGCAACATGAGGCAGAGACGGAAGCCCAGATATGGCAGAATCTTCAGGAAATGACTCCCATCTCTAGAGTCCTTGTGTATTTAAGACACAATAAGCTTTTCACAGTTATTCACACTAAATGATGAAAAGCAGTGGAAGAAATAATGAGTCAAGATATAAAATCTCCTCCCTTACCAGAGGCAAGAGGTTTGCTGGCAATATATATGGAATGGGAGCATTATTTTTTAAAAAAGTACTTATGTAAGCATGATCCAACAAAATAATGTCAGAATCTCTGAAATGACAAATAATCTGTTGATAAATTCTTCTAAGGTAAATTACTCACGTAATAAGAAACATCCACAAAAGTCCTCTAGCTATTCTTTCAATGTACTTGAATGATTATATCGTAACTATGGATTGGCTATGAAAGCACAATGCTTGACCAGTGTCACTTTTTTATTTAATGAATGAAAGGTAAAGTTTTAGCTAATAAATGTAAAATCACTGTTAGTAATCTCAAAATCATATTTAACCTTCAAATTAAATTATTTGTGTGTGTGTGTGTTGTTCACATGAAACTCAGTAAGACTGAGACCATGTCCTCACCACACAAAAATCAGTGTAATCTTATTTTTTAAGTAACTATATATTTCCCTAGTTTGGGTGATTATATACCATGGTATAAACAAAAACATACAATTTTTTTTTACTAAATTCTCTAACTTCCCCCCCCCAGCTATTTCCAACAGTATTGATGGTATTTGATGCCTCTTTCGTCCCTGAAAGTGTCTAACATCATCCTCCCCTGAGAAGGAAGGGAAATACAGGGCCTCTGCCCTACTTACACCGGAGGTAGGAGAAAACTACCCTCCAGACACAGCAATAGCACTCTTGGGCCCAGGCGGGTGATAGCAACACTGAGCTAGCTCTCTGGGAGTCTCAGTGGGAGCACAGCCCTGCTGCCTGAGGGAAGGAGAAAGGAGCCTGACTTAGAAATCAATCATCCTGAGAAGGGACTAGACCGCTAGCCACAGCGTTAAAGTCCTGACATGCGCTGGAGTGGCGGGCTCACGCTGCACTCAGCAGTGTGGGGCTGACCAAAGAGCTGCCTGCAAAACTTCCCTGGCCCTGCAAAGGCTTAGGATAGTGAAGGAAAAAGCCCTGGGTATCTTTAATTTCTGGTATCTCCCCCGTTCTCCATGGAAATGTATTCTTAAGTGTCACTTTTTCAGCCACTAGATGATTACTGAGCTTAAGTTTGGCATTTGTATGAAACATAGCAAAGCACTTCCCTTAAAGTGTCTTCACCAGGAAAGGGTCTGAGGTGAAGAGATCATGACTATAACATTTCTGTTGTGTGGGTGATTACTCCCATATGGCTTTTCCTTTAGGAAAAAAAAAATACTGCCAGAATTGTCTTTCTTATTTTTGCTTTTTTCATTACGTTATCCTGACATGTTATAGATTTTGAGAAATCCTATATTGGTATTAAGATCATGTAAAGACATCAATGAAATAATAATAAGACTTAAACATATGCAAGCAAGTATTTATATTTCTTCCTTAGTTTGTCATTTTAGAAAACTGGTGTATATAGTACTTGTGAGTTTTTAAATCTATTTTTTTCAGATTCCTTCCTTTTAAAAACCTAAATCATTGTAGCTGTTTAATTTATGTCTATCATTTCCTTTTTCCAATTATGCAAGGGAAAATCAAATATTCCAAACTGTTCCACAGTAGAGTTTGTTTAGGGTATTAGAGCATTCTTTAATCATCTCTCATTTCTTTAAAATGCATGATAAAATTAAACCATCAACTGATTTCAATTTCTTCCTCTGCTTAGTAACAATTTTTTTTGTTTTAAAGAGATATTTTGTCTCATATGATTCATTTGGGAAAATGTGGAGAATCTTTAATTTCATGAATTTCATTCATTCAGAAGATTTTGGCACAGTATGCCGATTCCTGAAAGGTGGCCCCATGGTTTTTATGTAGTAACTGATGAAAGTTTAATTATTTGATATAGTCTACCATTTTGAAAAAGTGTAGTCTCTTTTCACACTGTTCAAGAAATAAAAGTATCATAAGTAACCATTTAATTGAGTGTGAAATTAAATAAACAAAGTTTAGCATTTTATTTGCATGTAAATATTGAACTACATATATTTCTGGAAAGCTATGCTTACTTTTCTTATTAAGACTGAAGGCTGTTTCCATGTAAAGTTTTTTCATGAAAAAATTATAATATGGGTGGCAATATATTTCCATTGAAGACTGAGGTACAGATAGTATTCTACATTTTATTTCAACCTTTAAAATTCTAAAGAACATGAAAATCTTATATACCTTAGAACAGGGTCATTCATAGGTTTGTTTCTATAAGTATCTCCCTAATGGAGGAAATATGTTTGATTATTTAGTAGATCCTTTTCATATGAATATTTTTTCTGTCAAACTCTTAATTTTCCATAGACTATAAATGTTGTTAGGTTTTATAAGTCCTCCTTTGGACTTTGCTATGTGGTTTTGCAAGTAAGAACCTTACACATTCCACACTTCCTAAAATCCATTCACCCTATTCATAAATAATAGTGGCTACTTATTTCTGAGAATATATGTTGTGTATATATATATCTCAGAGAAGGTGAAGACAGTTAGTTGCTCCAAGGCTTTGTGTGGCAGGAGTATGGGTTTTCCATAGCTAATGTCATTCAGAACTGTGGACAGCTCCCATTAAGGCGTGGAGTTGAAGGCAATGTCCCTTAGCTTCTAAACATAACTCAAAGTAATGTTTCTTTTTATTGCTACATTCGTTGGCTGTTTAACAGCCGCCTATTAAAACTTCTTAGTTTGTGCACACACTGTTTTTCTTCTTTTTCCTTTCCGAACGATTTCAGCAATAAATGGATAGATAGATGTCACCCAGAGTTTTTAATTTTGGGTTTTTTGTGTTGTTGTTTTTTTTTTAAATTAAAAGCCCAGCCTTCTTCCGGCGCTAATATAACGTGACAGCAGGGTGTTCGCGCACTAATAAGAGGATCTACTTCACGACCTTCATTTGATAATCTCTAAACATGCTTATAACCGAATGAATACTTGGGCGACAAATAAGATCAGGAAATGTCTTAATTTTAATTCGCCGAAGCAGAGTTTCCTTGACAGCTGACAGCTCTCCTGCCCTTGTTCCCGAGTTGGGAAACGGGAAAGAAATTTCTGAAATAGACTAGTAGCCAAGGTCAAGAAAGGGTGTTCCTCTGTTTCAGGAAGGGGGCTCTGGAAACGCCCCCTGTCTCCGTTTCGGGAACTCGAGGCTTCCTGTCACGCTCCTGCCCCACCTGGCAGCGCCAGCTCCACTGAAATCTCAAGTCAGGGACTCTCCAAGCGCAAATTACCAATCCTCAGCCTGCCAGCCACTATCCTGAAGCAAGGCACTGAGGATACCCAGAGACTATAAGCGTTTGAGAGACAGACTAATTACACTCCCCACAGGCGAGAGAGGCTGGACCGGCTGGGACCTGTGAGTCACTGTCTCCGGTCGCCCCATCCTCTCCTCAAACCCAGGGGCGCCTTCTTCCCCTCTGGGAGGGTCCCACTTCTTGGGGGAGTAGCGCGAGGGAGGGTGGCACCCCCAAGACGACTTTCTGGCCACTTTCTTACACTCTCATCTCCGAAGGGAAAGTTTCCCTGCACAACTTAGCATCCTCCCATCCGGGGGTCACCGTGGCCTTCTTCCCCGACCTGGCCCCAAAGTTCCCGAGGCAAAGCAGGAGAACCTCCCCGGGGTGCCCGGGCAACAGGAACACATCAGACAACCTCCTCCTGGGTGGAAACTAGTTGTGAAGAGTCGAGCCTGTCGCCCGAGTGCAAGCCTCCGGCGGCGCCGCCCGCCGCCAGCCCGGCACCCCCTCCCCGCGAGTCCTCGTGCGCCCCCTCCCAAGAGCGGGGAAGCGCGTTTAAGGGCGCGCCCGGAAGGGAGGGTGGGGCGGCGACAGGGAGTTCTCACCTGAAATCGCTGTAAGGGTGGATTATCCAGAAGCCTGCAGTTTTAACCCTTTCCTGCTCCTTCTCCACCGCCTTCTGGCTCCCAAACATGCGGAGGGAGAATTTGTTGACCCCGGGCTGCAGCATGGAGGTGAACTGCCGCTGCATGAAGCCGTACTGCCGCCTGGGCCCCTCGGCGTCCTCGAAGCCCCCGGCCGGCTCCTCGCCGCCGCCGCCGCCGCCGCCGTCCACCTTGAAGCACACGGAATTGCCCTGCTCCTTCCCGCCGGCCCCGCTGCCCCCCGGCGGGGTGCCCAGGCGCTTCTCGGCCGCGGCAGGCCCCGCGCCCGTCGCGGGCGCCTTGGTGGGAAAGACGCTGTTGCCATCGTCCCGGCTGTTGGACGACGAGTTGGGCTTGCCGCCTCCTTCCATGCCCGGGGGACGCGGCCGGCGACGGCGCGGGCTCCAGACTCGCCGGCCGCCCAGCGCCGGGGACACGAAGCGGAGGGGGCAGGGGCCCGATCCGGCGGCCGCCGAGCCCGGCTGCCCGTCGCGGCGGCGGCGGCGGCGGCGGCGGCGGCTTCTGCTTCCCGCCCGCGCCGCTGCTCGCTGCGCGCTTGGCTCCCGCCGCCGCCGCTGCCCTCAGTGGCTGCGCTCCCCGCTCCGGCGCGCCAGGTGCTGAGGCTGAGGCTGTCCGAGCGAGGCGAGGCTCCGCTCAGCCCTCGCGCGCCAGCGCCTCCCGGCGGCTGCCCTCTGCTGGCTGGAAAGGGAGTCTCCCCGCCCGCACGCCGCACGCTCTCCCTCCACTCTTGCTCCACTTCTGCCCAGCGTGACATTGAACTCAGGAGCCCTCGAGACATTTATTCGCACGTGTTGTGAGAGACTCGGTGTATGTTTGCATGAAAAAGGAGAGAGAGTCAGAAAAACAGAAGGAGAAAGACTGAGCCAGCGGATGTGTATTTATCCAAAAGAAACAAACATCCTTGAACTCATTGAGACCTTGTCACATTGAATGCCTGTTTGAATGATGTTACAGATCGGGAAAGGGAGATAGGCTGGCTCTGCGTGCAGAAAATTCAGCGTACAGCTAGGTGTACATAAGAAAGTAAGATTTGACAATGGATGATAAATTTAATGAGTGGAAGTGAACTTGTGTGTGTGTGTGTGTGTGTGTGTGTGTGTGTGTGCACTTGAAGGAGAGAGGCAGACAGGGAAAAGAGACTAGGTTCTGTGTAACCCAGGGTAATCAGCTGCTTGGGGCTTTTCAGATGAAGCTCTGCACGTAGGGACCGACAGCTGACCTCCTTACACTTATCCTTGTTTATTCTCTCCGAGCTCGTTACGCAGAAGATGGGATTTCTTTCTTCCCAAGGCCACTCACATCAATACGCAGGTCTTCCAGCGGCCAATACTGAAAGAAAAGTGTGTTAGGGAAACCTCACCAGAGCTGACCTAACTTTTCATGTTATGTAATCAATAAAACACACTAAGAGGCATGTATGTTGGGCAGTGTTCACCTATGCCTCACCAGGAAGCCAAGATGTCTTAGAATCTAGGCAGAATGTAATCACAATTTCAGACGGGGGAAAGTATTCTCAAGTGAAACTTACAGCATGCCGCTGATGCTGAAGAAAGCCTTCTGAGATTCCTCTTATTCCCTCAGTGTCTCCCAAACCCAGTGGATCACCTAAAGGAAGCAAGATGTTCTGCCAAACTCACCAGTCCCTCGGCAGGGCAGCCCCAAGTCTGAAGAGCTTCAGGACTCCCAAATGTCCCAAAACATCTGTTCCAGATATAAGCATTGCCTTCCTGCCAGCAGACTCTAAAGGAATTCCTGCCCTGCCAAGAGTCCCTGATCTCATGCGTCCTGATGACTACAGCCACCTTTTAGGGGGAGAGGAGTGGGCACTTTGGGGAGGAAATCTGTGACAAGCTGGCGAGCAACGGCCTAGCACGAAAAAATGAGTGGGCCGAATCAAGGTGCTTTCCTGAAAAGCTGAATGGAGATGAAGCCAATTGAGACTAGGAGAGGCAGGGATAAAGACAGAGGAAGACAACTAGAGGCCCCCATGAGGGGTTAGCAGGGGCTGAGAATGGAGGCAGAGAACCGAGAAAAAAGAAGAGAGAGGCAGAAACTAGAAGCCTTTAGGCCTAGCTGTGCTCTAATTCTGTAAGATTCCCCTTTCCATTCTACTTACCATAGTCTATGCTAAATCTCTTTGTTCCGTGAGCTCCAGCCTGACTCAGACACCATATGTTTTCAGCTAATCAAAAACCAGAACCTTAAGAAATAAGCATAGGTGGCCAAATTTCAATGGTAAGACATAAGGAAAATAGGAACAATATAGTGCTGTGATCTATCACAGTAGGGACTTTGGAAATCCAAGAGGTCAGGTGAGGATACCAGGTGCTGAGGGAAGGAGGAAGCCAAGGGGATAGATAGAACCCAACACTGCCTAAAGCACAGTTCTTCCTAAGAAAGGCTGGATTACTCAGACAGCTTCTCTTTATTAGACTAAAGATGTTCCCTACTTTTCTCCCATTCTGCAGGCTTCTCCAATCCCTCTATTTTCAGTCATGAGTGTGACAATGTATATTTTAGCATAAATTTTAAATTTTATAATAATTTAAAAATATACCATCAAAAATGTTATGCTAACTGAGTTTAAGTCACTTTCTGTTTTCTTCAAGCCAATCCTTCTATTTGTTCTTTTTCAACTTAATCACGATCAGGCAGTTATTTTTGTCAGAATTTTTCTCAGTTTCAACGTCTGTACTAAACTAATATGACAGAATTACTGAAAACCAAGTTTTCAAAATAGAACAAAGAAATGTTTAAACAGGGTCACAAACCATTCATTGATTGTTCCAGGTATAGCTTTTAGGCCATTTTTCATTCATTGAAATTCTCAAAACAATATATTGTTTTTTAAAATTTGGAGAATATGTATATTATACCTGTTTATTAACTTAAAGTTGCCAGCAATAGAAAAACTCAAGTTTCTTCACTTTCCTTTCAGACTGTTGATTTAAAGTCATTTAGAACGTGGACTTACATTAAAAGCTTCCTTATAAAAAGAGAGAAGTTACAAGAAGATTAGAACAGAGTGAAAGCTATAAAAGAATGAAAATAATGAGTGACAGACAAGATAGACAGAATTAGCAAATGTGTTTTAGAATGTGACCCAATAGTGAAACAACTTCTGTGGCTAGCACAAATTTCTTTCATTGTTTAGTTGTTCTATTCTATTTCTGAATTCACTGAATGAATTAGAGAAGTTTTTGACGAAGGAAGAAATTAGGGACTGATTATTCGCTCAGAGTGAAATTGAGGAGATAAGGGCAAGTTAGGGTTTGCACCTGTTTATCTTCCTACTCTCAAGCCCCAGACCTAAATTTTACTTTCCTATTTTCACTCCCTCCTCTCCTCATCCTATCCCTCCTCTAACTGCTCCAGACACATATGTATCATATCCAGAATAGGCCTGAATTTTGAGGATAACCTCTCCTCAACTTGTTTCCATGTCTGTTCATTGATAAACCATCTCAGGCTGAAATCCATAGAGCTAAATTAGAGTGTTTTCTTTTTTTTTTAAGTCATCTAGGAAAGAGGACTACCATCATGTTTCATTCTACGTCATTAGATGCTCATGATGTCAAAGTGCCTTGTATTTCAAAGGAATTTGATTTCTGAGGTCTCATCAGAGAATATCAATTATGAATTCATTTCATGAGAATGTCCCATTAGTAGTTATCATGAGGGTTGTGCAGTACATACAAGGATCATGCATCTTTTTAAATGTTCTGTTTCCTTTAATATTCTGCTTAAAATCAAATTGCAGGCAGCAGCAGAAGATTAATATGAAACTAAAATAAAATCTCCATGCAGCAGACGCAAGCACACGTGAAATGAGACCAAAAAAAGATAGATGGGCAACTTGAAGTTTGACAGCTTATTGGAAAATTCTTAGTGAAATTTAAAGGTTTAAGGGGTAAAACATTTCAGTCCCCGTACTAGGATAGAGGAATATGTTAAATACACATTTCACATGTAAGGAAATAGAGTCAGATCTGTCTCTGTTGAAGAAGGCAATGGCTTACCATTGCAGTGAAAAGAACAGCTGACGAAAGGCAGTCTCACAGCGTCTCTGTCTCGTGCACAGGCAAACTTGAGTGTCTATGTGGAAAGCAACCGCCAATATCATGCTTAATGTGAAACACTAGTGCTATTAAAGTCAGAACAAGACACTCAAACTCAGCATGTCTGCAATATATAGTATTTTCAGTTGATAATATTGCCTCCCTGGAAAACCGGAAGAATCAGCTGCATTACCATTACAATTAATAATAGGATTTAGAATAACAGAAATTAGAAAGTTCATACAAAGTAAACATGGAAAATTCATTGAAGGTGAAAGGATGGAAAAATATAGTCCATGCAATAGTAACCAAATAAGAGAAGAGCTAGCTATATTAATATCAGACAAGATAGACTTTAAATCAAAAAGTTATGAGACAAAGGAAATTATATATTAATGTATAATACAGCAAAAAGACATAACAATTATAAACGTTTACACACCTAATGACAGACCATCAATATATATGAAGCAAAAACTGACAATTGGAGAAGTGGACAGTTCTATAATAATAGTTGGGGACTTCCAAACTCTACTCTCAACAATGGACAGAACAACTAGAAGATAAGTAAGGAAACAGAGGACTTAACAAAATAAACCAACTAGATCTAATAGACACATACAGATAAACCAACTAGATCTAATAGACACATACAGAACATTCCCTACAGCAACAGCATACACATTCTTCTCAAGTGCACAGGGGACATTTTCCAGGATAAAACATATGTTAGCCCACAGATTAAGCCTCAATAGATTTTAAAAGATAGACACCATACATAGTATCTTCTCTGACCACAACGGGAAGAAGTTAAAAATCAATAGCAGAAATAAAACTGGAAATTTCACAAATTTGTGGAAATTAAACGGCACACTCTTAAACAACCAATGGATCAAAGAAGAAATCACAAAAGAAGTTAGAAAATAGTTAAGATGAATGGAAACAAAAACACAGCATACCAAAACATATGGGACACAATGAAAGCAGTGCAAAGGGGGAAACTTATAGCCATAAATGCTTACATTAAAAAACAAGAGAGGGCTTCCCTGGTGGCACAGTGGTTGAGAGTCCGCCTGCCGATGCAGGGGACACGGGTTCGTGCCCCGGTCCGGGAAGATCCCACATGCCGCGGGGCGGCTGGGCCCGTGAGCCATGGCCGCTGAGCCTGCGCGTCCGGAGCCTGTGCTCCGCAATGGGAGAGGCCACAACAGTGAGAGGCCTGTGTAACGCAAAAAATAAAAAAAATAACAAGAGATATCTCAAATCAACAACCTAACTTTACAAAATAAGGAACTAGAAAAAGGAGAACAAACTAAACTCAAGTTATCAGAAGGAAGGAAATAATAAAGATTAGAGCAGAGATGAATGAAATAGAGAGTAGAAAATAATAGAGAATATTAATGAAATTAAAAGTTAGTTCTTTGAAAAGATCAACAAAACTGACTAACCTTTAACTAGATGGACTATGAAAAAAAAGAGAGAAGACTTAAATTACTAAAATAAATTGAAATGGGGACATCACTACTGATTCTACAGACATAAAGAGGATTATACGAGAGTACTGAGAGTAATTGTACGCTAACAAATTGGATAACCTAAATGAAATGGACAAATTCTTAGAAACCCAAAACCTACCAGGACTAAATCATGAAGAAATAGGAAATGTGAATAGACCTATAACTGGTAAGAAAATTGAATCAGTAATAAAAATTTTTAAAAATCTCCTCCCCCCAAAAGAAAAGCCCCGGACCTGATGGCTTCACTTTGGTGAATTCTACCAAACATTTAAAGAACAACAAATGCCAGTACTTGAACTTTTCAAAAAAGTTGTAGATTACAGAACACTTTTTAACTCATTCCATGAGACTAGCCCAACCCTGATACCCAAACCAGACAAATAAACTACAAGTAAAGAAAACTGTATACCAATATCCCTATGAACATTGATACCAAAGTTCTCAACAAAATAATAGCAAACCAAATTCAGCAGCATTTTAAAAGAATTGTACACTGATCAAGTGGGATTTATTCCTGAATGAATATTTCAACATAAGAAAATCATTCAATGTAATACACCACAGTAACAGAATAAAGGAAGCAAACTCACATGGTGATTTCAATTGATGAAGAGGCATTTGACAAAATCCAATGCTCTTTCATGATTAAAAACCTTGAACAAACCAGGATGGAAGGAAACCACCTCAACATAATAAAAACCGTATATGAAAAACCCATAGCAAACATTGTATCAATGGGGAAAGATGGAAAGTTTTTCCTCCAAGATCAAGAACAAGATAAGGATGCCACTTTTATTTAACATAGTACTTGAGGTTTGTTTTGTTTGTTTGGATGAATTTTTGGCTATTAATTCATTTTATATATCACTAAGCATTTCACTGCTATAGGGATGATCACAGTGCATTATAATTACTGATTTGTATCTTTTATCCTAGAGTGTGGGCAATATTAGTTCTATAGTTTCTAATGATAATACCAGCTTACTCAGTCCTGGGCCCTGTGCAATGTGCTTTACAGATATCTATTTCACTTTAAGTTCATAAAGCAAAGATTGTCTCTGTTTTACATGGTAGGATAGAGGGCTAACTGACAGAAAAATTTGACACAGCTTTTATGTGATGGAGCTACCGCTTGACCATGCTCCATCTAACTCCAACACTGCCTATGCCACTAACTGAAATGGTGTGCCTCTTATTTTAATAATAGCTGGATAGATAGATAGATATTTTTTCAAGCTCACGTTTCTTGGCATATATTTTGAATTTATTTTTTTATTATTTATTTTTGGCTGTGTTGAGTCTTCGTTTCTGTGCAAGGGCTTTCTCTAGTTGTGGCAAGCGGGGGCCACTCTTCATCGCGATGCGCAGGCCTCTCACTATCGCGGCCTCTCTTGTTGCGGAGCACAGGCTCCAGACGCGCAGGCTCAGTAGTTGTGGCACACGGGCTTAGTTGCTCTGCAGCATGTGGGATCTTCCCAGACCAGGGCTCGAACCCATGTCCCCTGCATTGGCAGGCAGATTCTCAACTACTGCGCCACCAGGGAAACCCTTCTTGGCATATTAAAAATCATTAAATATCTCGTCACCAGATGAATGAATGAATAAGCAAATAAATGAACAAGACAAAATGGGGTTAATCATTTGCCAATGCTGAATTGATGGATTTTACTTTCCTTCTTAAAGTTGTATTTTCCTTTAACCTTTCATTTCCAAGGCCAAACCTCATGACTCATTGTCTGAAAGGAGGTGGTACTGTCACCAACAAAGAGGCCATTGATCACCTTTGAGTCTCAGAGCTGACTTTCTCCACGTCCTTAGCAAGAAATTTCAGAGTCTGGAAATGAAGTTGCATACTGTTTTAAGTGAGACTATTATTGTTCTGAATCAATTAGAATGCATAAGTTGGGTTAAAGAAGGTTAATTTTTGTGATTCTTGTTGTCTCTAGCAATTGAGAGACCCTACTTGTTGAGATTTTGTTTACCTGTTTTGTCCCCCGCCCCTCACACCCCAACAGTGTCAGTTGTTACTAAACCGACCCATTCACATATCCTCTTCTTAAGATTTTTATAAACAAAAGCTTTTATTCTAAAATGAATGACCTTGAATTAGGGATAAAATTTTAGCTGGAAAAAAAGAGGGTAAAGAATCCCACAAAAGGACAAATTTTTGACCTTATTGGAATTGATAAATGAATTAAACAACATCCCTGTATTCTGAAACATTGGTGTCCATTTTGAGAAACTTACTTTTCTGTTAAGAAAAATATTGGATATAAATATTTTAATATTGCAGGAGACAGCCTTCTGCTGATTTTCTTGGTCTATAATCCCTTTCTCTGAGATGGAGCCCTTTTCAAATTCCACATGGTTAGGATTGGGCTCTAATCCCTGGACCCTGCTACCCTTTCCTCCCATCACAAGTGTGGGCGCTTGACTCAAAGCCAGGTCATGAAAGTTATTCTCCCAGAACCTGAGCTCTTCAACACAGACTAAAGCGAAATTGGCAGCTGGGGGCTGAGTTTTCCACAATAACAATGTAGAGATGCACTCCACGGATTCTCCCACAGGAATTCCATAGGGCTGCCCTCATTTGTGTCTCAGTGTTCGGATCTACCTTAAATTATGTGAAGCTCTGGGCTGTAGATTCTTTATTTCTCCCTCCAGAATTAATCTCTGCCCCCTTCTCATCTCCCCGTGCCCCAGAGGCTGAGAGCCATGGCCTGACCATCACCAGGACTCCATGTACTCTGACCTCTCAAGGCCAGTAGGAGGGACCAAGAGAAAACAGAAGGGCAAGAGGAGAAAAAGAAGCAGGTTTTTATTCCCCTTATGCCACTTTACTCCCTTCCTTTCCATGACTCTGTCCTAGGCTGATTTACTCTGTGGCCACAGCACCTACAGCCTTCTCAAGGGCTATAGCTTCATGCCCGGTGCGGTAATAACTGACACTTTAGGAACAGTAATGCCTCCCAGCTGTGCCTAGTTCCCGCGTGGCTGCTTTACCATCCTTGTGGGTCTCCTTAACTCTGCCCATATCTCTGCATGCCACATCTCCCCTCATTAAAATATCTTCAATGAAATCTGCTGAGTGTGCCACCTTTCTCTTGCCAGGATCTTGACTGGTAAAGCTTCCGAATACATGTCTAGCAAATTCCTAATACATGTCTAATAAATTTCTAATAAATTCCTTTGTCAGCGTTGGCATCTTTTTTGTTTTTGGTTTTTGTTTTTGGCTGTGCCATGCATCTTGTGCGATCTTTGTTCCCTGACCAGGGATCGAAACCAGGCCCCCTGCAGTGGAAGCACGGAGTCCTAACCACTGGACCACCAGGGAAGTCCCAAAGTTGATATCTGTTTCCCTCACCAGAGAACCCACAGATCCATCGGCCTTTTTGTCTCTCTATATTCATCAAAATTGTTTAGTTTTCATTATATGTATATGTGAAATTATTAACTAACTATATATAGTTCAATACACATTCTCTAAGAATATTATTCAGCAACACTTGTTTTTTTTTTTTTTTTTTTTTTTTGGTACGCGGGCCTCTCACTGTTGTGGCCTCTCCCGTTGCGGAGCACAGGCTCCGGACGCGCAGGCTCAGCGGCCATGGCTCACCGGCACAGCCACTCCGCGGCATGTGGGATCCTCCCAGACCGGGGCACAAACCCGTGTCCCCTGCATCGGCAGGCGGACTCTCAACCACTGCACCACCAGAGAAGCCCTCAGCAACACTTGTTTTTAGAGAAGTTTCTTAACCCATATCTGCTTTGGTTAACAATCTTTGTGAAACATCAACTATAACTCTGATATACATTCCACCTGTTCAGATTAAAAAATGGTTTTATCGCTGATCTCTCTGCCTCACTTCCACCTTTTATCCAATCTGTCAACAATTCCTATTTTCTCTACATTCTAAATCTGAACTCTTCTCAATCCTTTGCCTCTTTATAATTTAAATTCAAACTCTCCAGCCAGAATGAGTCATTTACAACAGAAGCCAGGCCAGCTCATTTCTCTAGTCCCAACCGTCTCAGGGGATGACTCTCCCAGTAAAAGCCACAATCTTGACAGTGGTCTCCTGAGCCCTGTCACCTCTCTGACCCCATCGCCTACCAGCCTGCTCCCTCAAACTCTGCTCCAGCCACACAGACCTCCTTGCTTTTCTTCAAACTTCCAGGCATCCTTCTACCTCAGGACTGGCAGAAGTTGTTCCTCCTACCTGTGATGTTTTTCTCACACCTCAAACAGGTGTTTGCTTGAGGTGATCTTCTCAGTAAACCTTCCCTGATCATTTTACGTAAAAGGCAACTCTTCTTATTTCTTCCAGTCTCTTCCTTGCGTTATGTTTCTCCTCTGCTCTTGACCCCAGGTGACATGCTCAATATTTTACCTCTTTATTTATTGATTGTCTCTCCCACTGGAGTGTGAGTCCATAGGCTTTATTCACTACTGTGTTCCTAGGATTTAGAACAGTGACTGGCACCTAGTTTTATTCAATAAGTTGGTTTTGAAAAAATGAAATAATAGGCTTATTTTCTCCCTTCGAGGTAAGAAACTTATAACAAAATATAATTAATTATATATTAGTAATTACATAATTATTGCAATTCTTATTTTTAATACAACGGACTAAAGGCTTAAGAAGATCCTCTTACCAGGTAGAAGAAAATTCACAGACTACTGTTCTCTCTTCATCTGTATTTTTGCTGAAATATCACCTTATAGAACCAGGATCATTTCATGACAAATCATATAATAGCAGTAAAATTACTGAGTCCATATTATACTTGAAAATGATTCAGGTGACTTAATGCAAAGGAGAACAGACTCTAAATTTTAGATTTAACAATATTTTTTCTACATAAAAGAGAAGAGATATTAGTATACTATTACATAGATACTAAATAGAATTTGGGTCAAGAAAGTGCTATTTATAAACAATATCTTGAAAAAGTAAATTTTCTGTAGAAATAGAAGTTGGCAGCTTATTACAGCATATATTAGAAGTTGAAGGAATTAACAGTAAGTTATATTGGGGTCTTTAAATGTGTAATAAATGAACAAAAGATCCTTATTCATCAGCAGCCTTGGAGATAGTTAAATGATACAAATCAAGTCACTTATCCAGGACCACTGATTGACCAGACTTCTCAGGAATAGCAAGTCTTGAAAATAAGCCAAAGTAATCATCCAAAGAGTCAGAAACTCACAGATTCACAGAGTACCAGAACCTGAAGTAGCTTTAGGCAACCTGAGTACTGGCCCTAGAGTTCAGTTGAAATAATTGGTACTATGGGTTATGAATTAATGAAAAACACTTTTTATTTTTGTGGGTTGACTTTGGATGGAAATTGGCAGTGTTAGTAAGCACTGCATGGAAAGTCGGTCAATGAGCCATCAAAAGCCTGCTTGTGTGAAGACTGAGAAGCTTCTTAGGGAAACTCATACTAAGGAAAGAAGCAGGCGTCATAAACCTGAAGCTCTAAAACAACCACAAGATGAAGGATGTAGTGATTCTGAGACCGTGTTAGTGCCTGTTGCTCAGCCATACCCCTACCCACACTCATGGATGGCTGAATATCCTGGAGAGAGGAAATGAATGGACTGTTCACTAACAAGCGTAAAACTTAAGGGAAATGGATTATTGGGGTGCTTATATCAAAGCGTAATGGGGAGAGGATGGTCCTCTCTATTCTGACTCACACATACTCGTATATACCCTTGTCACACGCAGAGCACCAGCAGCTTTGACAACACAGTGGCCCCCAGCATTAGAGGTGTGTCCTCTGGGAGGAAGCAGAGACCATGGCGTCCCCTCAGAGATGCCCTGTCTGCCACACACAGGCAGCTCACGGCAAGGTCTTCCGTGCTTGTGCTCCCTGGAACAGCAGCCCTACAGAGCGTGAACTTCCTCTTGAGCATAAAGGCAACACCCTCAGGGACTTCCAGAAATATGCAGTCGGGAGGAAGGTGGTTAAGAACAAAGAACGTTTGAGTTGCTACTGAAGATAACCTCAGCTTTACTTACCAGGTGCTAAATAAGTGAATAAGTATGGGTTACATAAGGAGTGATTTTTCCTCCTCTCAAAATCAGGCCTTTCAAGAAAATGATTCTCTACGTGAAGATCTGCAAAGATTTATTATTATTATAGTTAACATCATTGAACATATGTATCTTCAATCAAATGTGTATAAGTACAGGTGTATAAGGAAAACCTGGGACAACAGACTAGCATAGTAATTCTGCCCTTTAATTATTTTACTTAATGAAGAAGATAGCAATAACTCTCCTTTGAATGCACGTGAATGAATTTTAAACCCAGTGAGTAATATCAAGTCAGCTCTAGTTTATTTGGACTAATTGGAGATAGCAGCTAAACGGTGAAACTGACTTCAGTGATTTTTGTACTTCTTAGCATCCAATTCTCATATCTAACAGCCTTCCAATTTCATTTTGAGAAATGACCTCCCTGATTATGAGCTATCTTGGTGGCACGTTGCATTAAGTTTCTCTGTCCTCCCCTGTGAAATGTGAAATAATGCAGAGGCTTTTAAGAGACAAATCTCTTTTCTCACCATTCCAGGACAGCCAAGGGAAGAACACATGATCTGAGCTCTTTCTCTCCAGCGATTTTGAATCCTAAGTAGTGTGCAGTAAGGACAGAAAAAAAAATACACATGATTTTGCCTACATATTCCAGTAATGGCACATGAATGAAACTTTTAAGCTCTTCCTGCCTTAAAATACCCTGGATATACTCGTTTTCTGTACTCTTCAAACTGATTTCTTCAGCTTTCTCTTCAATCTTATGGATTTTCTTTTTGCTAAAGTTAATTTTTGTGACTTATAACCAATTATCTTGACATGGACATCAGGTAGCGCCAGAAGTGTGTGGTGCCAGAGTGGGGTACAAATATAGACTACTATGGTTTGAATGTTTGTGTCCCCCAAAATTCATATGTTGAAATCCTAATCCCAAGGTAATGGAATTAAGAAGTGGCCTTTGGAAGGTGACTAGTTCATGAGGGTGAGGCCTCATAAATGGGATTTGTGCCTTTTAAAAGAAGGCAGAGGACACTCCCTAGTCTACACTGACTCACAGAGCTCCCTAGACCTTCTACCATGAGAGGTCACAGCCAAGAAGTCAGCAGTCTGCAACCTGGAAGAGGGCTTTCACCAGAACCCCACTGTGCTTGCATCCTGATCTTGGACTCTCAGTGATCTTTCTCCAACAGTGAGAAAGAAGTATCTGTAGTTTATAAACGACCAAGTCTGTGGTACAGTCATCTCTTGGGATCTGTGGGGGATTGGTTCCAGGACACCTCTCCCCCTTCCCACATGTATACCAAAATCTGCAGATGCCTTACGTAAAATGTCCCTTATATAAAATGGCCCTCCCCATACAGAGTTCCACATCCTCTGATTCAGCAATCTGCAGACTCAAATCATCTGCGGTTGGTTGAATCCACAAATGGAGAACCTGAGGATCCAGAGGGTTTGCTGTCTTTTATTATAGCGGCCTGAACAGACTAAGACACAGGCCACCAGAGAGATATGAGGTATTTGAAATTGATTAAATTGCTGAGACAGAACTAAACGCAACAAAACGCCATGCATATCCTTGTAATGGAATCGAGAAACTCACAGTACCAGGGGAAGTGGCCAAACAGCTAATTAAGTGCTCACCTGTGTCCACTTGGAACCAGTCGCCCACTGAGAGCAAACCAATGGATTACCAGATAACTAGGTTGCTATGAAACAGTATAAATAGCATAAGGGGTTTCTATTTTGTTGTTTTTACAGCACTTATTTGAAATGTTATTTTTATTTGTTAAAGTTGCTATTTTTGGCCTTTCTCCACTAGAAAATAAACTCCATGGAGACACTTAGTCCATTTTGTTCACCATTCTAATCTCTAGAGTTCCTAGTATATGGTAGGTATTAACGAATATATACAGAGGAATAAATTAATTCTAGAACAATGAGATATGTCTGCTTCTGACGGTGTGCTCATTATTAAGCCATTGTATTTATTCTGCTGGACCATATAAACTGGTCCTTCTCTGCTTATATCTGGGACTCCACAAACCACATTTCTTTTTTGCCAGCTGAATCACTGTTAGGCTCTCCCAAAAGGAAGTACTAGAGGGGACTGGAAATCTGGAAGGGGGAAAAGAAACACACTTCTCCTATGTTTCCTGTTCCTGTCACCATCACATAGCAATGGTTCTTCACCGTGACACTGACAGTGTTTCTGGTAGCAGCAGGGTGTGCTACTTTGCAGATTTTCTACACCCCAGGACCTCCCCAGCCTGCTCTCTCTCGGAGATACCAGCAGCAGCTGAGCACCCACCCTTCCTCAGAGGTCAGAGTCTCAGCATCACAGGGGGGTGAGTGAGAAGAGGGGAAACTTCAGTCCTTGCTTTACACAGTTCCAATGTGTACGAATCTTAGTTCCAATAGCAAAACTATAGGTCTGATGAACAGAGAACTGATTTAAGCCAGTACAATAAAGTCTAGGCTTCACGTACAATTCCCACACGAGCCAATTCACAGACCCTGAGCTCCTTGAATGGAGGCGAGAAAGCATCCATTTAGGAAGGAGCTAATTAGATAGTTTGCGGTTTGATCTCCTGGGTTTTTCAGCTAGCTTGCTTTCCCCCTCACTCACAAAATGGTCCTCCTATTATTTCTCTGCTTTGTCCTTCACTGACCCCTTTTCTTCTCTTGTGCACACCACTTCCTAACAAACCCAGTTCCTGGGGATTCAGACACCCCCTAGTGTCAGCTGGTCAGCCTGGGACTGAAGGTAGTAAGAGGATCACAGGTAGATTTACCATGATCTTGACAAGCTTCAGGGCCCTTACCTTGCCCAGCCTTAGGAGGACCCTAGCAGTGTGTCACTATTTTCTTTTAAATTTTGTAAACATAAGGTATTTTTATCTTCTTTTTCTTAAAGAAGGCACTTCATAGTGTATAAGCTTCAGGCCCCACCAAACATGGATCTTCCCCTGAAAAGGTGATGAACAGAGATTTAAAGTAAGTCCATACAACCGCAGGCCCAGTGGAAACACTGAACATGATAACTGCCAAGTTCCTAACTGTTGCCAAAAGTCTCTGTTGGCCCAAGACTGTGGTTCACACTTATTGCCCCACTGTGCTCTTAAACTCTGAATTTGTCCTGAAGTTTTCATTTCTTTAATACAGTATGGAGTATATTATTAATATTTGCAGCAGAATAAATCAGGAAGTATATGATATATCTGTCTCATCTAGTATGTGAAACATGTGCAGTGAGTTAAGTTCTTACTGTAGTGCATGGTTGACTCTGCCAGGTGACCAGGAAAAATGTACATCTTTTCCCCCAGCACATTTCAGAGATGATGCATCCGACACCTCCCTTTCAAGGAGAGCAGGAAGGCATTCACTGATATAATAAGTTTACTTGGACATGAGAGGCTAGGAACATCAAACACCTACAAACCTCCAGTGAGAGTAGAAGAAATAGGCAATGATGCTGCTACTACCAGTCACTTGGTGTACTGGGTGGTGCACCACAGACCATGCTGGAAACTGCAAGACACATGAAACCACCAAGCTGCACTTGGTGAAGTCAGAGTAATTACATGTGACATTTTTTGTTATGAATGTGATGTTGGATACAAATGAAATTAAACTTGAGAGGTTCTATGATGCTGTAGCATCTAAAATTTGACAAAATAGAATCTCAAAATCATTAAGCATAAGCCAGTCAAAAGTAGCGACAACATTGATGAGTTTTAGCTTGTGAAATATTAGCTTAAAATGATATCCTGGAATGGTTAAAAATACAGTACCTTCAAAAATATTTGAACAGAAATATTTACATATCAGATTGATAGAATCCTCCAAAAATAATTACTGTTCTACTTAATTTATTTTTAAAATTCATATAATTGATAGAAGTATTTTATACTATATACAGATATGCTGTTTTAAAATATTACAAATAACTGTATTTTTGAAAAGGTGCCTAAAAAGAGCTATAAGTTCAGCAATATAATAAATTTGTCAGTTAATAAGCAAATACTCAGAAAATTAAGTACTTTTAATTTCTTGGTGCCCCTTTTCTCTGTTCTGGTTTTGATAATATGGTTGGCTAGAACAAGACCTCCTGAGCAAGAGGCAGGAGTACCTTAGTAGATTCCTGACCTATAAAATAAGCTATTCTGGTAGGAAGAGCCAAGGCTAGGCCCTAGAAGTCTTTCTCCCAATCAAAAATTTAAACCAAAAAGTTTCAGGGCTTCCCTGGTGGCGCAGTGGTTGAGAGTCCGCCTGCCAATGCAGGGCACACAGGTTCGTGCCCCGGTTGGGAAGATCCCACATGCCGCGGAGCGGCTGCTCCCGTGAGCAGTGGCCGCTGAGCCTGCACGTCCGGAGACTGTGCTCCGCGGCGGGAGGGGCCACAACAGTGAGAGGCCCCCGTACTGCAAAACAAAACAAAATGAAAAAAAAAAGTTTCATATTCTTTGATGAGTGATAGGGAAAGCTGTGCCACTATTAATACTTGAAAGATGCAGAGCTGTTGATTCATAGAATATGCCAATTTCCCTCTTAGTTTGCCCAGTGCATAAAATGAATGGGTCTTAGAGAACAGGAGGCTTAACCAAGTGTGGTGATGCCAGTCCCAGCTGCTATTCCAGTTGTTGTCTCCCTGCTGGAGTGAATCACTATAGTCCCTGGCACATTGTACCCAACTTTTAGCCTAGTGAATATTTTCTTTCCTCGGTCCAATTTAAAGAAGTTGTCATACCTCCAGAGCAATTTGTTGCACTTTGGGACCACATATGTCCCAGTGTTCTGACAGAATATTCATTATACAGAAACATTTTCAACACTTCCTTGTATCATGAACTAAGAAAAACACTAATCAGAGAGATATTATCTTAGCATACCTGTAACATTAGATGCATCTCTGATTTATCTGACAACCATCCATCCTAACACCTTTTCATTGTACTACTTTGAATCCTTTATCATTGAACATGTCTAGCATATTTCATCTGCTTTTAGCTAAATTGATTTCCTGGATATTAGATAGCTGACTGAGGCCCCGCTGGATAAAATTACCTACTGTCATTCCAATTGCCATATCTTCAAAGTCTTTGTCTTGGTATTTATTTATTTTTCAATGCGACAGAATGTGTGACAAGCATTTGTTTCACGCTTCTAATTAGATTCAATACAAAAGTAGGAACAGCTGACTCAGAGATTTATCTTGTGAGCTTGATTTATGCTTTCATGAAATCATAGTGCGCTAGATGAAGGCTGGTCTCCCAGCTCAACAGGAATTATAGTGGTATTTGTCTTTTCAAGTGGCATCATTTAACCAAAGAAAAAGGAAGGCAGCCTTCCAAAGCCTATTGGCTGCCAGTAACCCGAAGTGCACTTCTGAGGGGTAGCTTCCTGTTGAGTATTTGCTGGTAAACTTGGAAGTGATATACTGCATACATAAATTCAAATTTAGCTGCTTCAAAGAACATTTTTACAATAATACCATTCAGAAAGGAAGAGAGACTAAAGAAAATGTGGAAGGTGGGGGACATAAGAGAGTAAAAGGAGAGAAATACCCCCAGAAAACGAGTAGTATAGATCTTTTTTTCCCTCTGTCAAGACACTCTGGTTTTTTCATTTCCTTATTCTATTGCCTCATCAAAATCATAGTCTTCAGACAACATGAGAACTAGTAGTTAGTGATATAACAAGAAACTCTAAAAATTGAATTTTCCAGTCTGTCATACAGAGCGAAGTAAGTCAGAAAGAGAAAAACAAATACCATATGCTAACACATATATATGGAATCTAAAAAAGTGGCACTGATGAACCTAGTAGCAGGGCAGGAATAAAGACGCAGAAGTAGAGAATGGACTTGAGGACACGGGGAGGGGGAAGGGGAAGTTGGGACGAAGTGAGAGAGTAGCATTGACATATATACACTACCAAATGTAAAATAGATAGCTAGTGGGAAGCAGCCGCATAGCACACGGAGATCAACTCAGTGCTTTCTAACGACCTAGAGGGATGGGATAGGGAGAGTGGGAGGGAGGCTCAAGAGGGAGGGGATATGGGGATGTATGTATACATATAGTTGATTCACATTGTACAGCAGAAACTAATACAACACTGTAAAGCAATTATACTCCAATAAAGATGTGACAAAAATTTTAATTTTCCCAACTCTCTGTTTGGATGAGTAGAAAGTTATTAATAACAAATACTGATTGTCCCATGAACTTCTCAAGTCATTAAATACTAGCAATGTGCTAGGTCAGGAGTGGCAAATACTTAGCAAAACACCAGTCACTCCTTTCACCCAATGTCTTTGGCTATTACAAAAGGATCATGGCATTATGCTTCACTAAACACAGATGAGTCCTCAAATACTTTTTTTTAATACCACACTGGTAAGACTACCACCTGGTTATAGATATCAAGCAGTATAACGTTTACTTGTCCTTTCTTTTCTAAATGAAATATTGAATGCAGCATAAAAGTGTCTCCTTTTACCTACACTCTTGTCCTCCCATCATCTCCCTAAGTTTGTCATAATTCATAGGAGGAATGAGGAGGTACATATGAAGAGGAAAGAGATTTTTTTTTACAAAGCTCATTTGAACATTCTTATATTATTGAGTTAATTTCTGTTCTTTAGAAATCAAGCTACTTTATGGTAAATACTCCCACTTTTACCACAGTACACCACTCCCACATTACAAGAAACTAACCATTTTCATTTCTCACCTCCCATTAATTAAAAAAAAAATAATAATGCTTTAGATGCTTTGAGTGTCTCACAACTATCACAAAGGAACCAGGTCGTTTCAAATCATAATTCTATATTTATTCATGAAACTTTCTCCACAGCTTCCTTCCACTGCAGAAGTCTGCCTTTGCCATGGTATCTCTTGTTTCTGGCATTTATTCAATGATTGATATCTCTAAATTGTAAATTATTCTATTCATTCTCTTTGTATTTAATAAATTTCAGATTTGGGATAACTAGAGGTTCCAGAGAATGAAAATGCTGTGGGGGGATGAGAAATAACAACACTTGAGTTTTCTCCTTCCAGGCAAATACATTCCAGTAAGTGGAAATCCTGTGCAAAATGTAAAAAATAATTTTGGAACATATAATGCACATTATACATACAAACCTGCCTGACTTATTAAAGGAAGCTAATGCTTCTAATTTTGTGTTGACTGGTTAACATGTTTAATAACTTATAGACCATCGGAAGATACTATGATGGAATCCGCTAGAAGACTTAAAGCCACTTCCCAAAGGAACATAATTCAGAAATACTAAATTATTTCTTACCTTTCCAATATTTCTACTGTAGGATATTCTGTACCAAATTAGTATTCTGTGGGAAATTTTTCTCATATACCGAGAAGGCCTTACAGTAGATATATAATAATGTCTGGATTTTTTTTTCTGACTAATAGAAAAATCTGTAATTTAAAAATTTTTTTATGTTTTTATTATATCAAAAAGAAACTTGACATCACTTTACCAAACTTATTTGAAAGCAAGGCGCTTAATGTATATTTTACTTCTCTTAATAAATGATCAATACAAAGGAAAATGAACTTTATTTGTACATTTTTGGGAATACTTGGTTCGTAAGTCATGGAACATATTTTTTATTACATATAGATTTTCAAATAGTTGGAATTTTGCAGATATAAGCCTCCTGAAGAACGTAAGATGGTATTGATGTAAATTCTGACAGCAAAATATAGTTTAAAATAAAAGCTTATCCTGTTTCTTACTTTTAAGAGTCTTTTTTTTTTTTTTAAGATGTTGGGGGTAGGAGTTTATTAATTAATTAATTAATTTTTGCTGTGTTGGGTCTTCGTTTCTGTGCGAGGGCTTTCTCTAGTTGTGGCAAGCGGGGGGCCACTCTTCATCGCGGTGCACGAGCCTCTCACTATCGCGGCCTCTCTTGTTGCGGAGCACAAGCTCCAGACGTGCAGGCTCAGTAGTTGTGGCTCACGGGCCCAGTTGCTCCGCAGCATGTGGGATCTTCACGGACCAGCGCTCGAACCCGTGTCCCCTGCATTAGCAGGCATATTCTCAACCACTGCACCACCAGGGAAGCCCTAAGAGTCTTTTTATTTAAGTATCAGCATTGTTTATTGATTCATTTATAGTAACACACTAATTATAAAGTATTTTCTTTTTCCCCCCAAATAATAAAAATATAGGATTATTTCCACCTGTGGAGCTTAATCAACACTGAAGTGTAAACTTAGTCATCTCGGAAAGATAATGGCACTTAATTGATACATTTCTTCTGGTACCTTTTTTGTTGTTAATCCCATGACTTGTTAGAGCACTCAAAGATTTGAATTCTACGGTTGTTTCTGTTGAAATTTAATGATTTCTTTACATAAAATAGTATAATAACGCTATAATGTTTTTTTTTTCTTTCATTTTTCTACTTTTCCTTTCTCTTCCTATTCTCCTTTCCTCCACACTCATCCCTTGCCTCCCAATCAATAGGTAAAAGGCAAAAACAACAGCTATCACTATGGAATGCCTACTACAGCTCAACCACTGAGATTTTATATGTTATCTCTTTTAATCTTCTCAATCATCCTATGATAGAAACAAAGTTCAGAGTTTATTTAATTATCCCAAATCCCACAAAGTATCAGATACAGAATTAAAACCCTTTCCACCCTTCCAAGAAAGACGTTGGTTTGGAATATAGGTGTTTACTGACTTCAACACACATTCCTAACGTAGTTAAATTTATAATTAGAAATGCTTATGTTCCAAAAGTTTGTTCGTCTAGCCATTAGTTTAGAACTTAGAAAATAAAATAAGGTTATGCATGCCATGCTAAAAATAAATAGCAAGTAGGTCGATCTTTTAAATTTATAATGTAATAGAAGAATGGGATTAGCGATGTCTTTCCTGCACGTCTCAGAGGCATCATTCCAGTCTCCAAAACGGTATATCTATGTGATTTATCCACTATTTTTCTTCAGTGGAAAAGTGCTTTCTGCATTAAAAAATGTTTTCCTCGTTTAATTTTAGGCTGTGGATAAATATGTTGATGTCACTGAATAAGAGGTATATACGGTAACATGCAATAATTTTTTTAGAATATTTGTGCATGGTAAATGGAGTGGAAATGCCTAGTCTTTACATTTCACTATAATTGAGGTTAGTCCTGTGTATTGCTTTGTTTCTCCCACTCTTTTTCTGAAGGTTGAAGTCTTTCTTAGTGAACACTGCACACTAAGAACGCTGCTCTTTGTCTGCACTCCCACAATGCATTCTTGCTTTCTCTCCTTCTTCCCCCAAAACACTCACAAAACAACTGCTCCTTTGTAGCATGTGTGTTGCTTCTGAGCCAAATTTGGTAGTATTTTATAAAGGCCCACAAAGCAGGGGTGGGCTGGCAATCCAAACGCGGTGGCCATGTCCTTCATTTTGCATAAAACTTCCAGAACCTCATACACAGAAATCATTTCCTTCTTTTGAGTTATTGTATGAAATATATGCAAAGAACAGTCCATTTGAAGTCACACAACATGGATTAGATTTCCATTCCCTCAGCTGACAGTTGAGTGACTTTATTCTTTATCCTCATTTGTAAAATTAGGAAAATATTAAATATTTTCCAGGATGGTGGTAATGATCAAATGAGTATATGTCTAAGGTATGTAAACATTGTGTGTGACGATAAGTGAGAGCTCCGTTTGTACTTTCCCATTTGGCTTCCTTTCCTAATTGGCTATATATTTTTAAAATCTTTCTATCCTCCTAGCCATTCATATATAATTATATGTAATGATTCTGCAGCGACTAAAATAAGTCAGGAGTCAAACTGTAAAATACTCCATAGAAATTTTGTATATGTGTGTTTGGATCATTTGTATAATGGCAAATTCAGTGTGTAAACAAAGGTGAAGGGAGTTAGAGGGTTTTTTTAAAAATTCAGGTATGAAGTAATTTCTTATGCGATAATAAAATAATAGCTTGCAACATGCCTCAGAATATGGATGTTTTATCCCTGCCTGAGGCAGAGCTTGGTACCACTTGTTAATTTTCTTGCACTTCCCTATCTGTCTACTGTCCTCTGTTGAGGTTGTCTTTCCTTAGAAATGTCAAAAAAGAAAATCTCTTCACTTTTCTTTTCCCAACCCCAAAACTCTTTTCATCCTCCTTCATTTTATTCTTGTTTCCTGATGCCACTGTTCCAGGCACTATTTGGACAAATTAATCTTCATAGCTTTGCCCTGATAACATAACATACAAATAATGATTTTTCACATTCTCGGAAGATAGGATTAGAAAATTGCTTCTATAGACTATTGTACTGAAAATAGTCATGGTTAAATCTCTGTGACGTTTTCCAAAAAAAAAAATAAATTTCACTGGTTGCAGCAAATAAAACACACAGTGTTTACAAAGTGCCATGTGAATACTCTTCAACCAAAATTAAAGAAGCCAAAATTAATACAGCAGATAGAAGAAAACTACTTCTGACTTTAGCCAATATTTAAAATTATACTATAGGTCGTCTAAGTCAAAAACCTGAAATCAGTCCCAACTGGTCTCTTTCCCCTACCCTGGAAGTACAGTTGATAGACAAGCCCTGTTATGTTTTTACTTTTAAATTTGCTCATTCAACAAATTTTTATTGTGCCTGATACTATCCTAAATACTGGGGAAATAAACATGAATAAATAGACAAACATTGATGTCATCGTAGAGTTTACATGCTGGTGTATGCATTGGTGGAGGGTTAGAGGGGGTGAGGAAGTGGGACAATCAAATAAGTAAAATATACAATATGTCAGAAATGCTTGGAGAAACAAATTAATCTTGGGGAAAGAGCACAGGGACTGCCAGAAGGAAGATGAGTGGCTCATCGTTCAAAGAGCCAGATGGGGTTAGAATCTAGGGATGAAGAATGACCTGGGAGTCCCTGGGCTTCTTACGATGACTGATGTAAATGGGGATAAAGGGCATAATGAGATTTTTACTGATGTTGTCAACAGAGATGATGGTGGTGACGCTGGCAGTGCCAGGAGGGAGAAAGCAGGGGAAGAGTTTCCTGCCAGGAGAAAAGCTCCTGGAATAAGACCTCTTATTCATTCTTGCCAGTAGTGATGAGGGGGCCAGGAAAGGCATTTCTGAGAGCCTGCAGAATTCCTAGACCCTCTCTGGACTCCTGCCAATGAAGTTTGTTCCTCAAATATCTCCCCTCCTTTCCATCTCTCCTTAGCCCTCTTCCAGTTCAGGCCTGTAACAGCCATTCCAGGGCTTTATTAGTGTTGCTTCCAGGAGTCCATTTTTCACACAATGAGAGAAAACTACCTGGAAAACAAATCCGGCCATGATACTCTCACTCCAAACCTTTCTCAAAAGTCGTGAGCACATAACCTATCCCCTTGTTCCTGACTCATACTTTCTGTTCAAATAATACAAAGCTGCTCTTAGTTACTGGCCTAGAGCATCCTTTCATCCTAAATATTTTTTTCTTGCCACTCCTTTGATATGAAATGCCCTTTCTCCTTTCTTATCCTGACAAAATCTGGCTCATCTTTCAAGACACAGCTTCAGTGTTCTTACCTCCAACATGCTTTTCATGAAGCCCAGTAAAAGTGCTGTGTCTCAGAACCACCATTCTACCCCGAGAACACCTTTTGTGTGGTTCTTAAAGTATCCTGGACTGCTAGATCCACAAGGACAAGAATCATGTATTATTCATCTGACACTCTTAGAGGACAGCAAGGTGTCTGTTTGTTAAACAAATAAAAATCAATAGGCTACATTGAAACCCTGTTTGCTAATCCTGTTTTCTGACCTGGAATGCAGTCTCTTCAGGTTGCCATTGATACGGTGAGAAATTAGTTTGAAATATACATTCTTATTATTTTCTTTTCTCCAAGTCTTTAGTTCATCAGTACCATCTACACTGCTTCAAAGAGAAATAGGATTGTTACAAAGGAATGACAAAAGAAAAAAAAAAGCAGGCAAGGAAGGATTCATGTTGAGTTTTTTAACTTCCAAACAAGGCTTTGAAGAATCAAACAAAATAACCAAGAAAATTGGGCACAGAGTTGGGGTCACACTGATAGAATATAAAAGGGAATTGCAGAAAAATATTCCCGTTTTGCCTGTTATTGAAAGGAGTGTCAACCTAGGTTATGGGCAGACTGGCAATGAGGTTTATCTTAGGGAAGAACAAGAGTTGGAGAAGAGGACTCTGACATATGGTGATTCAGTACAGAGAATCAAGGCCAGCCTCTGGGAGTGACAAGCATTTTCAGGGGACAGCACAAAAAAGGAAAAAAAGTCAGTGCTGCAGACTATCCTTAGCATACGAGAGAAAGCCAAAGCACATCCATGCTGAGGGGCCATGTTAACCCTTCATTGTGAGGGCCATGACAACTTCATGTAGAGCAGCCTTTGTCCAGAAACAGGGTGACTTCCTGCTCTTGAAGGAATTATGTGACTGAATTGGCATATCGTTCCTCCTAAAGAGATACAGTGCTAAGTTCTGGGCAACTCTTTGATAAAATTTTATTTACTTCTTGATTAAAATCATGCTGAATCCAAGATTTATGTATGTTTTTAAAATAAAAGCTTATAGTAAGAGAAAGCAGCCTCTTGTGTGGGGCTTTAGTGTACACTTGAACTTTGACTAAAAATGAAAATTCGATCAAGCCATATACACTATCTGGCCCTAATTCTGCTCATTGTTAAAATGAACCACTATCTCTTTCCTATTACTTAAAAAACAAAATTAAAAAAAAATAAAACTTAGTTTTACAATTCTAAATATTCAATTAAAAAAATCTAGACTCTTTGTTCTGACAGAAGGATTTTATTTTTTGACCTACCAGTATCTCCCTCTGAAATCTTTGGCAAATCAGATAACCACAGAGCAGGGAGGAATCAGAGAGAATCTTGTACAGGGATTTATAACTTTGTTTTTTAAAGTAGAACCTATTTTTTTGATTAAATTTTATAGAGAATTTTGATTTATAGCCAGACAGAATTAAGGCTGCTTTGGTTAAAGAAAGAAGCCCAAAGTCCCAGTGTCCTGAGGCAGCTCTAACCCACCTCTGTGAAATTTAGGTCTCCAGAGGCCATGATTTGAACACCACTGATCTAGGGCAACTTTTTTATTTTGTGGATGAGGAGATTGGGTTATGATCAATTTAAATGATTTGTCGTAGAGTAAGGGAAATCTGGATTAATGATATCTAGGGCTACATCCTAGATTTTTTTTATTGATAGCCCAGTTATTGGGTCACATTTACCTATGTATCTCAAAGGCACCCTCTCTAATTTAGAAGTAAATATGCATATACTCCTTCACTTGAGGGATTTTTGAGAGGCTCCAATCAGTAAGTGTGAGAAACATTGAAAACATAAACATTGTACAACATATCGATATCTGTTTTGCAGCTTCTCTACAAGTTATAAAAAATCAAATTGCCCTATTCTCAATGAGCTAAGGCAGTATACTACATCACTATTAAAAAATCATTTATCAACCAGATGATAGCACAATTAATACAATTAAATTTATGATATTTAATAGGGATGTACGCCATATGTTATCTACAAAAACAGCTTACACTTGACTTTTTAAATGTAAACTAGAACACCCTCAGTCTCTTGTAAGAACTCAGTGTAACACATGGGACATTACATCATAAATATGTAACACACATTAATAGATTTTGGTTAAGGAGCCTACTTGGTTCAAAATCTGATCCTCTTCATTTTCCATTGTGTTATACGTTTATCCCTCATAGATCACAAATCAACAAAAGAAGCTTTTAAACAAAGAACTTAAATTTTTTTTTGAAGGCTGAATCTCACAATATCACTTTTTGAACATAATTAGGAAGTAATTCTCTCTGATAATTTTTTACTGTTCTCTTTCTTTCCTTTAAGTGCTACCAGAAATTATAAACACTTATTAAGCAATTTTATGGAAATCAAAACAATTTATGAGGGAGCTTACTTACTTAGAATGACAAATATAAGGGCAGAATTCATTTTAAAACTACATTATAGAAGTTTCCAAATATTATATCCACAAATATAGTATTACTAAAGTTTTTCCTGGTAATGTTCATCTTAACTAAGTGAACAGTGAAATGTCAAAATGTCCCTCAGTCATTCGGAGAGTTTAAAATAAATCTTAATGTGACCTAGGCAGCAAATGCTTATCCACATAAAATTACAGGAACAAATTTTTACTGGACACCTTGGTAAACCTCTTTCTTTTCCCTAAATAGCTTTTCTGAGGATAAAATACATTACCTTAATAAGAACTGTCACTTAAACTTCCCTCGGGGCATGGGGAAGAATTCTGTGGTTTGGCAGAAGGTACGGATTCAGTAGTGGAAAAACCTAATATTTATGAACTTAAAAATCACGATAACTACTATTTTAAAACACTGATATGAAGGGCATCTCAGAGTATAATCTGCTGTATAGTTAACTCTACAATATCATGGCTGTGACTACTTTTTTTAAGCCCATGATTTACTAAACTATATCCCAATGCGTTTATCTCAGAGCTACATACTAAATGATAGTTTACTCTATTTCTAATTTATTTTATGTATTTGTTTCAACTTACCAATAAATAAATTAGTAGTTATTGAATTCTTCATATACACTTAAAATTGTGTGTGATACAAAATATTTAACAAGAATAAGCAAAAAATCTCTTCTGACTTCTGATCCCAGGAAGACAGAGCAAACATATTTTTCCTATTCCTTCCTAAGTATTACTAAAAAACCTTTAATATTATTCATAAAACAAACATAAATAGACTCTGAAAGATAGATGAAGGCAGACTGGCTAGAAACCTTGGAACCCAAAGAAGAGATTATGGTACTTCCCTAGGTTGTCTTTTTACCTCATATATCTCAGACTGAGAGTTTCAGAGACTGGCAATCCAAAAACACAAACAGGTACAAACAAACAAAGAAGCACTAACAAAAGTATGCTCTCTCCCTAGCCAAAGAACATCCAGGAAAACAGAAACCTTTCTGACGATAACCACTCTTTCAGGAAAACACCACAGAAAAAATACCCCATGTACAACAACAAAGGCCAAATTAGACATCAAAACAAACAAAAAATTATCAGAGACAAAGAAAGATTTTATATGATGATAAAAGGGTAGTTCCACAAAAAAGACATAGCAATCCTAAATATATATGCACCAAGCAAAACACACAAAGCAACAATTAATAGAACTGTGGTATAGACAAATCTACAATTATATATGGTGATTTCAATTCCCCTCTCAAAAGTTGAAAGAATAACTAAAGAGAAAATCATCAAAGATATAGAAGAACTAAACAGACCATCAAATAACAGAATATAATTGACATTTATAGAACAGTTGACCAAACAATAGAATTCACATTTTTTTTTCCAGTGCCCACAGAACAAATACCAAGTTAGATCATATCTATAGACATAAGATAAACATCAATAACCTTCAAGTATTAAAATCACATAATATTTTTAATAGCCACAATGGAATCAAATTAGAAACCAGTAACAGAAAGAAAACAGAATCTGCAAACACCTGGAAACTAAACAACATATCTTTAAAAAAAGCATGGTAAAGAGAAAGACTCAAAAAAAGAAAAATAGGGCTTCCCTGGTGGCGCAGTGGTTGAGTCTGCCTGCCGATGCAGGGGACACGGGTTCGTGCCCCGGTCCGGGAAGATCCCACATGCCGTGGAGCGGCTAGGCCCGTGAGCCATGGCTGCTGAGCCTGCGCGTCCGGAGCGCGCGTCCGGAGCCTGTGCTCTGCAACGAAAGAGGCCACAATGGTGAGAGGCCCGCGTACCTCAAAAAAAAAAAAAAGAAAGAAAGAAAAATACACTGAATTAAGTGAAAATTAAAATACAGCACATAAAAGACAAAGCTAAAGTAGTCTTGAGAGGGAAATTTATAGTACTAATTAGTACTAATTACATACATTAGAAAAGATTAAAGAAAGTCTTAATTATCTATGCTACCACTTCAAGAACCTAAAAAAATAAGTGCAAACTAAACCCTAAGCAAGAACAAAGAAGGAAATAATAAAGACATAAGCAGAAATCAATGAAATTGAAAACATAAAAACAAAAGAAAAAATTCAGTAAGACAAAAAGTTGGTTCTTTGAGAAAATTGACACATCTCTAGTAACACTGCCAAAATAAGAGAGAAGACATCAACTGAAGATACTGAGAATGAAGCAGGCAATATCACTACAGACCCTGCAGACATCAAAAGAATAATCATAGGATTCTAGGAATAACTCTACACACATCAAATTTGACAACATAGATGAAATGGACCATTTCCTCAAAAAAAACAAACTACCACAAATTGTCAAATATGATATTCATCATTTCAATAGCTCCATAACTATTAAAGAAATTAAATTCATAATTATGTATACTCCCAAAATAGAAATCTTCAGACCCAGATGGTTACACTGGAGAAGTCTACAAAATAGTCAAAGAATTAACACCAATTCTGTACAATTTCTTCCAGACAGTAGAAGAGAAAGGAACACTTTCCAACTCAGTCATAAAGATAATATTACCCTGACACCAAAATCAGACAAAGATGGTACAAAAAGGAAAACTACAACTCAATAACCCTCATGAATATGGCAACAAGAATTCTTAGCAAATTCAACTATTCAATATATAAAAATAATTGTACAGCATAACCAGGTGAGATTTATTTCATGAATGACAATTGATTATTTGAAAATCTGTCAATGCAATTCCTCATATTAACAGGATAAAAAGAAAGATCACATGATCATAACAATTCAAAATAAGCATTTGACAAAATTCAATACCCATTCATAATAAAATCTCTCAGAAAAATAGAAATAGAGAACTTCCTCAATTGATAAAAAGGAAATACTAAAAAAATAGAGCTAACATTGTACTTGATGAAAGACTGAATATTTCCTTTTTCAGATTAGGAAAAGTCAAGCACGTTTGCTCTTATATCTCTTATTCACCAGACTTTTGGATGTTCTAGCCAGTGCAAAGTCCAAAAAAAAAAAAAAAGACAAATGGAATACCAGTCAAAAAGGAAGAAATAAAACTGATGCATCTCTAAAGAATTATGCTGAGTGAAAAAAGCTAAGTCCGAAAGATGTATAGTGTGTGGTTCCATTTATGTATCATTCCTGAAATGGTAAAATTACAGAAATGGAGAATAGATTACTGATTGCCAGTGATTAAGAAGGAAGTGGGGGTGGGTGGGAAGTGGGGATGGTTATGAAAGGGCAACAAGAGAGATCTTTGTGGTAATGGAAATGTTCTATTGTCAGTCCTATCAATGCCAATATCCAGATTGTGATATTGAACTACAGTTTTGCAAGAGGTTACCACTAGGGGAAATTGTAAAGGAGATATGAGATCTCTGTATTATTTCATATATATGAATCTACAATTATCTCATAATAAAGAGTTAAATTTTATAAAATGGAAACAAAAAAGTCTCTTCTCACATGGAGCTGTCATCTAGTTAGAACATAGGAGAGAAACAAAACTTAAAAAAGTAAAAGAGAGGGCTTCCCTGGTGGTGCAGTCGTTGAGAGTCCACCTGCCGATGCAGGGGACGCGGGTTCGTGCCCCCGTCCGGGAAGATCCCACATGCCGTGGAGCGGCTGGGCCCGTGAGCCACGGCCGCTGAGCCTGCGTGTCCGGAGCCTGTGCTCCGCAATGCGAGAGGCCACAGCAGTGAGAGGCCTGCATACCGCAAAAAAAAAAAAAAAAAAAAGTAAAAGAAAAAGTGAGAGATATGCTAAGTTGTATTACACAGAATATTAGTACAGAAAGAACTAGAGAAAGGAAAAAAAAATGTGTCAGGTGTATTTATCTTAGTTTTTACAGAGGAGGGAATGGCCTGGAGCTTGCCTCTTATAATTACACTGGCACATGCAAACAAACAGAACAAGCAAACAATTGCATAATACAAACCTGTCTGCCTCAATCTTATTGAAAGAATGGAGAATTAGGAAAAATTGTTCCAGTTTTGAAAATTCAAGTCCTCTTACTGGATGTGATACTCTTTTCTTATATAAAATTGTTGAGAATCTAAATTACTTAATGCTTTAGGGCTGAGAAAGTTTTCTTCAGATTAAAAACAACCATGAAGTAACCCTTGGGCTCTAATTATCAATGATTCCTCCAGACATTTATTCTTGGAAAATTCTTAGATCTGTTCCCCAAAAGCAGCCCTGAGGTCAAGATCTGTGTGTAAGTCATTTATTGAGGACGCACTTTGAGGAAAACCATAAGGGGGTGGTGGAAGCAAGATAGGGAAGGGAAAGAAACCGGGGACATTTGCAAATTCAGGCAAGATCCCACAAAGGGAAGCTTCAGCCTGATTCTGGAGGGGATCTCAGAGTTTATCCTAGCCAGAGGCAAGGAAACTGAACTTTTATATCCCACACCAGTCAGTCAACATCTAAGGACCTTGAGGTGATGGTGGGTGGAAGTAAACTCCTAGGTACTTTTGTCTCTCTAACTCCACAGACACAGCAGCTTTAGTAGCCCAAGGGAAGTCTGCGAAGAGAAAGTAAATGTTGGCCAGAAACAGAAGCACTGAGAAACCTGGGAAGGCATGCACAGAAATGGTAGAAGACATCTAAGGGAATCAGAGCAGATCTTTGCCAAAAGCTGCAATAGACAATTTATATGCTTAATACCATTTAATATTTATAGCAATTACATGGATAAAATTATCATTGCCATCTTGCAGAAGACAGAACAAAGTCTCAGAAAGATGAGTAACCTGTCCAATGTCATACCACCAGGACGTCACTCACAAGTTTTCCTGATTCTAAACTCCAGGTTCTTTCCACCACCCCACTATCAGCCACCCAGGAGAGGAGTAAGAAAGTGGAAAAGGGACTGCAGGAGAGCAAAAATGAACAAGCTTCCTTTCTGATTTTGCCTATGTCCAGCTTCTCCTGTTCTGATACAAATCATTTCTTCAGTCTAACTATTCGTTAATTTATTCAGTGAATAATTACCAAGCACTCGCTATATGCTATCTGTGTTTTGAATCCAACCACTTCTAGGTCCTGGGAATCGAGGAATAAAACTGGCAAAGTTCTGCTTTCATGATGTTCATATTTTTCTAGTGGAGGAAGGCAGATAATGAACAAGTAAATAAGTAAAATACATGTTAGATGTTGATGAACAGACAATCAGGAGAGACTTGACTGATATAAAGTTAATTTTGCAAAACTGAGGATGATTTTGAGAGAGAGCATAGGCCATATTATATGCGAAGTTTCTGAAGCAAGAACATATTTGGTATCATGGAGGAATTGCTATACAGAGTGAACAAAAGGAAAGGGCAGAATGGTAGCAGTTCAGTTCAGAAAGATAACTCTGATATGGTCACGGACGGTGGAGGTACAGAAATTGAATAGATAGCACCCCATAAGCCACACTAAAGTCTTTGATTTTCATTTCAAGATGGGAAACCATTTGATTTTTTTTAAGCAAAAGAGTGGCATGATGTTTTTAAAAGAATGTCTCCCGCTGCTTCGTTGAGATTTTGACTGACGTTTGGCAGGGATGGAAACATGAAACCAGTTAGGAAAATAAAGCAAACGTCCAGGCATAAAATGATAGTACTTTTTCCCAACGTGGTATTGATAGAGGTAAAGAGAAATCACAAGATTCTAGATATTTGTTTTGAGTGTAGAGTCAACAGAATTGGCAGATGTGGTATGTAAGAGAAAGAGAGGAGGCCAGGGTGATCCCCAGGTCTCCCAACCGTGCAGTTGGAGGAATGAGGTTGTTAATTGCTGAGATAAGAAATTGCCAGAACAGGAGTTATGGGAGAGGGGGAGTATAAGAGGGCAGAGGACAGGTAATTTTGTTGCTAATTATTCATGACATGGCTTTACATCTCTTTAGAAAAAATTCTTGATGAGCACAAAACAAATAAAACTACTTCATTGTACTCTTTCCCTATTCCATTTTTATGCCTTTATTCTGTTCTTTTCATCTTCTTGTCTTTCTTTCTGTCTCCCTTTTTCTCTCTCTCTCTCTTTCTCTCTCTCTCTCCCCCCTCCCTTTTTTTCCCTTTCTTCCTTCCCTCTCTTCCTCCCTCTTTCTTCTCTCCCTCCATACAACTTTTCTATGTGCTTAAAAGACACCACTGTGGTCATGATTGTGGAGGATAGAGGGTCAGGATAGCATTCAGATAGAATGTCACTATTGGGAAAATATTCTGGGAGGTTCCCCTCAATATGAAAAACATGAATAGAGGCATTGTTGGGAAGCTTTCATTCATCATTTGATTTTTGTAACTCAGTCAATTTTCTTGCTTTTGTTAAATGGAAAGACTTTCAAAGACAATGATCTTTATACACCTGTTTTTATATACCAGCTGATTTGTTTAGAATACCAAGTTGTCCAAATTATAAAGCCAATTGGGGGGAGCTATTTCCAGAAGGAAACACAGAGGTTGCAAATTTAGTTCTTCTGAATTTTTTTCACTTGTCTTACTCATAATTATTAACAATGAACATTAATGTATTTTATTAGTATGGAAATGATAACTAAAGAGCATTTTTCCAGTATACATTTTCATATTTTTGACTTTTTAAATCTTTTTTGGAAACTGTTAATTTGCTATGCTATATTCTTACACTTATACTTCTCCCTAAAGTTAAAAATGTAAAAAAAAAAAAGCAAGCATAGCTAAAAATAATGGGTCTCATGGAAACACATAAAAGTGGAGTCTTTTAAAACCTTTTTTTTTTAAAGTGAGATGCAGAATATAAGTCTTGTTTGGTCTGATTTGACTACCCAAGGTCAGAAGCAATGTTGGCTTCCATCCAAGCTGTCCACCCCTAGCCTTTGAGCCCTTTGGATACCCAGTAGGTCAGGACTTATGACTCCTAATGAGTAATGCAGTGGTACTCAAGCTGTTGCAGATGGGATGGGAATAGCAAAAAAACACACCTCTCTAATTACATGTGTTAGCCCTCTTGCATTGGGATGCCTTCTAACATTTGGGGATGGGGGGAGCCAGCTGAATAATCACATGGAAAATACAAATCTGCAGGAGCTGCCAAAGTTGCCCCAGATTCCAGCTGCCAGAAGGTCTTTGCACTATTCTGATGTCAGTATTGACAGCCTGCCTACCTCCTGTGGATGTCAAAGCCAAGGTCAAAGCCAAGGGAAGTGAACAAGCTGTCAACCTAGCATAAGAAAACAGGTAAGCACATCCTGAGGAGGATAGGGAAGTCTCCATAACTGGCAGAAAAGTTGGGCGGAAGCTATAGGTCGTGACATTAGTGGAAATCTATGAGATCACTCCCTCCTTAATGTTCCCACAGGAAAGCAAAACAATCAGTACTTGATGAAAGGTCAGCATTTTATGGACTGACTTCCTCTCACCTATACCTTTCAAAAGCCTTTCTTTTTTTAGACTTTACAACCTGTTTACTTTCAAGATCAGCTCTTTATTGGAATGTACTTGAAGAACAATGAATCTATGTGCTTGTTAAGAGTTAGGTAATCTTAAGGTTTTGGGCAATTGCAAATGATGGAGTTATTTTATAATAAACTAATGGAAGAAAGAAATTAAAAACTGGCCCTATCACATCTCCTTATGAAAGGCTGTGTTAATGAAAAACATAGCAATCAATATACTAAGTGAATTTCCACTCTGAAATATAGTTAAAATGGGGAACTATAGCATCACAATTTATAGTAAAGTACCAAGATTCTAAGTGGGTTAAACTGTTTATGCAGGTATTACATACTTTACATAACAATAATACTGATGATCATTGAATTCTTCTATTCTGCCAGACCCTAGGCTAAGCCCTGTTACATAAATTATTCATTTAATTCACAAAACAAGCCTTTCAACTAGGTTTGTTTGAATGGTTGCTTAGAGAGGACATTGATCTAGTAAGTGGTGAGCTAAGGCCTCAAAACTAGACTTGTCTGACTGGAAAGTCTTTACTCTTAACACTGCAGTTTTCTCTATTTCTTCACAGATGACTCTGAAAAGATAGAAGTGTAGAAGGAACATTCAGTGAAGTAGTGGTTTGAGAATATGGCAATAAACTGAGGAAAGCTAATTGGGTAAGTACTGCTTTGGTCTCTAATTCGTATTATAATTTAATCTTTCTAAGGCTCCTTCCCATAACTTCCTCAGAGTTACTTAAGAAATGCTTGATACAAATTCAGATACTTGGGAGAGAAGATATTTTCCCGTCAATACAAAAATAAATATAAAACCAAAATAACAAGTGGGTGCTAGCATATATCTTCTTCACAAGATGAAAAAGCAGGCTCATTTTCAAATAAAAATAATAAAGCATACTTCTGCTGGATCAGAACTGGAAAATATGCCAGTAAGGTCAGAGTTACCTAATTAATAATTATGAAGCAATTCTAAAACTATTTTAAATATGTTATAGGATGAGCAAATGTGTTAATGTGGTCGGGAGCCACCTCACACATGAAATGGAGAAAGACAAAGAAAAAAAATACTCTGGGAATAGATTGGAATTGTATATTCCTGTGCAAACTCCTGATTTCTAAAATATGTATGTTTGCCCTGATACGGATGCATGTCAGTATCTGTATATATGAGTATGTGTATGTGTATGTGTATGTGTGTGTGTGTGTGTGTGTGTGTATGTGTGTGTGTATGTGTGTCCGTATTTTTTCCTAGGTCTGGCTGCTGAAAGGGCCAAGAAATAAAGATACCACAATAAAAATCACCACACAGTGACCAGAGATTGTATCTTTATTACTATTCTACACTTAAAATAATACTGGGTTCCTTGTAAAAACGACTGCAGGGCTGGAGCAATTGAGGTGGAAGATGAGCCTGGAACATCTTGTTATACCAGACAGTAAGGAAGTGATCAAAAACAATTTATGTAGGCTTGTCACAAGGATATGGGAGCCAGCTTGAATAGGCTCTCACTGGCAAAATCTGGGTCACTTTGAGCCTCAAAATAATTACAAACAAGAATAAATTATAAATTTAAAAAAGATAAACAGATAAATAAGTGGGAGGGAGGAGGAAGACCTTTTGCTTACAGTAAAATACCAAAACAATTGCTTACTAGTATGGCCTAGTATGTACTACCCTCCAGAGTACTTATTAGTTGTAAAGAAAGTGTAGTAACAATAGGGTGCAGAAATTAGACAACTCCTTGACCCACTGATCAAAACTGTCATCATTAATGAGGATTGGATACACATCATGTGCCTACAGATGTGATTCCCTGAACAAGATAACAATATCACTTTGGTATCTTTCCAGTCGAGAATGCATAATCTGACTCTAGTTATGAGAAGATATATCACACAACCCCCCAAATGAGGAGCAGTGCTAGAAAAAAGAGACAGAAGGAGAGAGTTCTTCAAAAATGCTTACATGAAAAGGAAAGAGTGTGAAAATGTTTCAGATTAAGAAGACTAACTCATCAAAACTAAATGCAAAAGCTGATTCTAGACTGCATTTTATACAGGAGGAAAACCAATTCTATCATGAACATTTTGTATCAATTAACAAAATTGTAATATTTAGGGTAGATTAGATAAAATTATTCTATTGATATTAAATTTACTGGAATTGATAACTGTCAGAGAATATCCATATTTTTGCCCACATCTCTGGATACTGTCAGCATCGTGCTTAGAGAGATAGGATGCTTTGTTATTTGAGGATAAATAATACCAGAAAATGACCATTTAAATTGGGTACTCAATTTTTTTAAATGGTTTGATTTTCTATTTTGAAATTTTCAAACTATTTTGTATTTAACAAAATGAGTAATTACCAATGAGCTTAATATTTGAATGATGAATGAATCAAATATTTATTTGTCTTCATTCATTGAAGAATCATTTTTCTGACAAAGTTTTATGGTATCACAAATTTACAGTCTTTACATCCCATTTAACTTTCATGGCTAAATTACCTCTCAAAGATCATATTTTTGTGCACAAAATGATTCATCAGCATTTTGTCAAAATTTTTAATTCTTTGATGGTCAAAATGTTCTCTTTTGTGACACCTACTGTTCTCTCATACAACTTTGTCCAAAAATTTACCTGATTCAAAAACACACACTCTTCATTCATTTTGTTTATTCTTAGAATTAGTGGGCTTTTTCCTTGTGTGTCTATTCGAACTCCATTGTACCTTTACTGGGTAATCGTTTGGCATAGAATTTCAGCAGTTGTCCAGCATCATATTATTGGTTTCATAAAATCTTGACATTGCCAATTTTACTTTGTCATCAATTTGCTCTGTACTGCATTGTACTGTTGCAAGCAACCAACATTTCACAAAACAGTGACCATATAAACACTAGGGGGAAGGGAAATTTGAATTCAGACTAATTTGAATTCAGACTAATTTTATAAGTGCTCAGTTCACTAATGAATTATATTGTCTTGTGCTTATTTTGCTTCACCATTTACCTTGTAACCATGGAAACATGGAAAATGAATATCGGAAAATTAGAACCACTTGTATATGTTTCCTGGCATACACTGCTACTCCTAGCTATTCTCTGAAAGATTTTGATCCCATCCAGAATGCCTTGCTCCAACAATTAGATCATAGCGCATATAAGACTTTATTGCACTGGATCGGAACCTGGATATAGACCAGTATCCTACCTAATTTGCATATGGACTTTCAGCTAAAACGGCTGCAGTAGCCTAGGGAAACCCTGGTGTGGTTCTAGTCTCATGCAAGAGGACAGAATAAAATGCCCTTGAAAATAAAGAAGAGAGTGACAGCAAATTACCAACTTAAATACGAGTACATTTCATCTTCAAAAGGAAAACCTATGGGCAAGTTGTTGTTCTCTGTTAGGATCCATTTATTGATTAATTCAGTCAATGAATATTTAGTAAATATCTTCCATGTACCAAACACTGTTGTGTTCTACAAGTCAAAGGTGGTAAAGAGGGATTGCATAAAATGAAAAAAGAGTGGGGAAGAAAATTGTTTACCTGATGTTCTACCTTTACAACGCTCTAAGGAATTCTAATACTACTGAACAGTGATTTAGAATGAAAAAAAAATTATTCTGAAAATAAGGTTGAAATAAATGCTTTCTAATGTAAAAACAAGTTGAATTGTTTTAACATGCCTCAAATAAGTCATTTGCTTAACTGAAATCAGTTTTTATTTAACACCGATTAGCAGTTAAGAGGATATAGCTGACTGGTTAACATGCAACAGACTACATTGTTCTCTGGGAAAGGAAAACACTGACCTGACACACCAGTGTGAACTGAGGATAAACATTTAAATTGTACAGACCCAGGATGAGCTGAAGACACACGTGATTATGAAAGCATACTTCCATTTGCAGGCTTCTGTCCTACAAATGTGACATAAGTAACCATTTATACAAAACTTCACGGGCAGTTTAATGTAATGTATTATATTCTTTTAGCAGCTAGAATATAATGGTCTAAAAATCAACTCCCACATGTCACATGAAGAATTTAGTGGTTTCAAAATAAGCAAAATTACATTCTACAGAGAGTACCACAGCCACTAAAAAATGTTTGATTCTAAGTTTTGAGGCCTATTTATCACAACAAAAACTTGTTTTATCTGTTCTTATAAACTTCAGATCTTTGTAGAATCTACAAATTGAAAACTATGCTTATACTGCCAAGACTTCTTTTCAATTTTCAATGGATTGTTTCTCAGTGTTTGTTATGATATTTATAGTTGGATTATGTAACAGAATCACACTCACTCACTTTTTTTAAAAAGTATCTAAATAATTTCATGAGATTATCAGTTGGACGCCTCGTGTATGTGCTTAATATTATTATAATCATTCATTTGTTAACTGTATGTGCACGGCATTATTATAGGACTAGAGGATTACTGAAATGAAAAGAATACATTGGCCTCTGCATTGGAAGTTCATAGTCTAGGGTGGAGACTAAGTCAAACATGAGGAAGTTTATTGATTATGAGCAAAGCAGAGTGTTCCTTGCAGAAATCAATAGAAAAAAGGGAAAAATAATACAATTACACCCACAAAAAAAATTTTTTTGTAAAATAACCATACTGAGATTCCTTGAGCTTGATTTGTCCCTTTATTGGATAAAGGTCTAGGTGCATATCTAGTGTGACCTTAGTGCCCACTTGCAAACTTCCCTCATGTAAGAAGTGGAGTGCAATGCCACATAGAATCAGGCAGTTATCAGCACAGTATGTCAAGTGTTCCTCCTCTTCCTGCTTTTGTCTTTATCCCTTTTGACAGTCAAGAACTTATGATGAATTAGAACCTCTGAAGGCAGTTAGTGCAGTGAGTCTCCCACCAACAAGCTCCCTGGCAAATGTCCCTGGCTCTGGGCGAGAGGCACTTTGTGAGAGATCTGTCCCTCTTTCCTGCTGGGCAGGGAGCTTGGTGTCTGCAGTCTGGAATTTCTGTTTGAGCCGAAGCCTTACTTGGCTCTCTACTGAACTCAAAGAGAACTGAAAAGTAATAATAGCTAATATATATTGAGCACTTATGAAGTGCAGACGTTGTATTCATTGTTCCCAAAACATGGCCCTACAGAACAAATGAGTCCCCACTCACCCTCAACTCATGCCTGAGAAATACCCGAAGACTAGTCAACTCCCATTCAGAAAGCAACTCAGATAATCTAATATCTATCTCATTTATGGGATTCATAATTGATTGATGACAATATTATCTAATAATACATTGCTTAGACTTTAATAAATCTGATTTCTCTAACATCCACTGTCATCAGCTGATGACAGATCTAGCCAGAACCAAAATATTTTGCTCTGTAAGACTCACTATGTCTCATCTGAAAGAGAAAGCATCCTATGTTCAAAAAACACTCAGTTTGAAATTCAAAGACTTATGGTTCCAATGCCTGACCCCTCTTTTACTAACTTGTGATAGCAGTCAAGTCATAACCTTATCTGTAAAATGATTAATAATATGGCATGCTTATCAATTTTTCAGGATGACAGAACATATAAAAAAGCTTTTTGAGATTTTATATACACGTTACTTGGATTTGGGGTTATGCTATACTAATTTACATATTTGTCTTAGGATGAAAAACTGTCTTCCTCGTCTTTGTATCTTCCTGTAGCACTCAGTACTAGGCCTTATCCTACGTAGGAACTCAGTAAAATGTTGACATTTTTATTGTTCAGATTCAACATTTCAATAAAGCTAAAGTTAGCATATGTGTTAACATGCCAACCTTACATGAAAATTTAATATATCTAACACCGTAACTTATAAGAAATGTGTTTCGAGCTTTTGAAATATTATCATTATTACAACTATTATGATTTTTCAAGGTGGTTGTCTTATCTAGCTCCACCCACATTCTCTCAACTTTGGCACATAGAATGGTCCAGTCTGTGCTCTTAAAGTCTAATTATCCTAAACGAGAATGCAATTAATAATAACTATTCTATGGTTGAATAATATATCTTACCAACTAAGCAACTATTTATATCAATTTACGATTAAACTTAGATTTGCTTAAAAAATGTTTTTAGATATATAGTAGAATGCAAATTACACATTATTTAATAAAAACTTTTAGACACAAATTGTTAGCATTTTCTGTAAAAAATCTTGGGGGCAGATTATTTATGATATCAATGTTTCTGAATTATGCTGGGCTTCCTATGAAGTGATTTGTAAGTGTGAAAACTTAAATATATATATATATATATATATATATATATATATGTCATCATAATAGCTGTAGAAGTTGTTTTTACTGTTAAAAATTATCGGGAAAGAAATATTATTGAGATGTTAAGTGTCGTATCCAAAGGCTGGAATGAGTTAGTGAACCCCTGAGAACTGAGTGATTCTCCAGATCATCGGCATGACATAGTTTACCAGTCTTGCCCTCAGACCTGGGTAACAGGGACCTTTGCTCTGGATGCCAGTCCTGAGAGGATCCCACATATTACAAATATTGGCACACAAAGACACCTAAGAAAAGTTTTAGAAAGTTTGGTAACAATTTGGACCAGGATGAAAATCGTTAAGAGATGAACATTCAAGCAAACTGAGCCACTAGGGCCAGAGGGGTGTCTGTGTGTGTGTGTGTGTGTGTGTGTGTGTGTGTGTGTGTGTGTGTGTGTGTGTTGGAGGGTGGTGAGATGAGAAAATCATAGCTCTTGTCTGGAGAAAACAAAAAAAGTGACTGTTTTTGCTCAAGTTTCACTGTCTCAAATCTTTGAAGATGGGTGGCATAGCTCTTAGAACTGCCCAGAAATTTTGAGTCAGAAAAGTGATGCAGCTACTCTTTCTGGCTCTCTGGGGACTCTGGCTTAGTCAGTCTCCGTCACATTTCAGGCAGGTCCTGTCGCCACTAAGGCCCTGCCTCCAACCTGCCTTGTCACGTCAGGTCCTTCCTACCACTTAGGCTTCTAGACAGCAGAGCTGGCTGGGGAAAGTCGCTGCCCCATCAGGCTCCAGATCCCAAGTAACAGTTTTGAATGAGGGTGGAGGAACTGAGGGAAACTAGTCCAGGCCATGAGAATAGTTTGATTTATAACCTGTATGTATTTAGAAATATGTCTGTGGGCTTTTTAGCCTGGGCTCTGCAAACGTTGGGAGAGGGCATATAGCTTTCCACATCATCTCATTTACTCTTCTCCTCTCAATCGGAAAAGAAACATGTTTCAAAAGTCTTACTCATCTCAAAGAGACATTAGTTGGGGGAAGAGTACAAATCTTCCCAAATTGCGATTGTTGAATAAGCTAACAATAATGCCACTAAATCAAACTAAATCTGACAAATGCACATTCGTTACAAACTTATGTGGATATTTGAAGGTTCCTAGAAATTGATTTAACTCTTTCATGTTTTTAGATAAGAAATTTGAAGTCAAAGGACTGAGTGAATTTCCCCTGTTCATTTTTTTAATCTAATACCTGTAGAGTGTGCCAAGTAGTAAGTGAAAAATAAGAGGATACAAAGTGACTTGGGGATCTTAGTTCAGTTACAATGGTCATTTGAAAAGGTGAGGCCATTTGAAGGGACATATGGATAAAGGAAAGAAGGGAGGCATGTGAATATACAGGAGAAGAATACTGAACACAGAGAGAATAGGAAATGCAAATCCCTGAGGTAGAAGGTAATGCGTTTGTTGGTTTGAGAAAGTGAGCAAAGCGATAAGAAACGGGATCAGAAAGGTAACAAGGGCCAGCTCATGTAGGGCTCTGTGCACATGGTAAGGGTGTTAGTTTTTGTACTGAGTGAGATAGGCGGAAAGGGAAGGCTGAGACCAGGAGAAGGACATGCTCTGATTTATGAAGATGAAGGATCCTGGTGGCTGATGTATGGTAGAGACTGGAGGAGGCTAGAGGGAAGCAGGGAGACCAATTAGAACCCAGCATATTAAGGGCAGCTTGGTCACCCCATGTTCTTTTTGCACACTCTACCACCTTCCGCGAGAGCAGCCGTTCTTGGAAAATCACAACCCTTTGCTATTTTTGAATTTGTGTTATCTCTCTAATATTTCCCTTCTAGGGCAGGACGAGATATTATTTCTTTTGCCCATTCTTTCCTTTTCTTTATTCCTAGTTGGAGAAGCAAATTTGCTAAGATGGTATAAAAATACAGCGTTTTTCAGATGCTATTGTTATTATTATTATGTAAAATGCAGCAAATTAACATATTAAGTTGAAAAATATCAGTGATAGTTTTTCTATTCTCCAGAGTAGCCTTTGATAGTACACTTCTCTCAGTTAAACAAACTGAGCCTGCAATATATATACATCTATGCTACATTTATGTGTCTATACTTAATCATATTTTATGTACCACTATATTCATGTATATATTGTTACAGTATAGAGCATTATAAAGATATATGTTACAAAGTATTTATAAAAACTGAATATAAATAGAATTGTTAAAAGTATATTCCTGAACTCTGAAAGACCATGCTGTGCAGCCCAGTAGGGTATGCGCTCCACTTTGGACACTAACCAAAGTTGTAGAGGCTTAATTCTAAATTACATGAAAGTCACCACTAACTGAAACTGTAAGGACCTACTGCAACTCTTCCTGGGAGCACAAACTCTGTGCACAAAATTTGAGATTTTGAGGCCATCTCTAGGACAGAGATGAATAGGACAGGGGTATGGAAAAGACTGAGCAGGTGAGATTGATTGAAAAGAGGGATGAAGACAGAAGAGAAAGGATGCAGAGGCTCATTCAAGGGAGCTCTGTGTGAACTGAAAAGTGACTTGAATGAGAAACGTACAAAAATATTCTGCTCTACCTTCCATGTTCTATGTTTCTGACTAGCTAATCATGACATTGCTTTCTTTCTGTATTATAATTAATACCTTTCTAGATACTGAGGCATTAATCAAGTGTTTTTTCCCTAGCTAACTCTGTCTCCATACATCTTTATATATTCATGTCTCCCTCTATCCCTCTATACCCATCTCTATATCACTATATGTATATATGAACATCTGTCTATCTATCTATCTGTCTATCTATCTATCATCTAGCCATCTGTCTATATTTGTGAAATCCTTAGTGGAATACTTCTCTTAGTATATAGATGTGTCAAGATTTATGTAACAGGCTCTACATATGGCTTCCTGAGAATGGGGAGGAAGCATATTTAACTATCTCTTCTGCCTTCATTTTTCACTACTGACTTGAAAATGAATAGGGACATGTAACGGATGTTTAATTTGAAAAGTGTCCCAAATGTACAAGAAAAAAAAATAGTAGAGCATTTCACAATGACTTCAATAGGTAAAATTTCCCATTATTACAGGCACAAACTAAATGCAATTCTGAATACCCTTAAGATTCTCGGTGGATCAGGCAGATACTACACAATTCTTTAGAGCAAGTCGTTATAGTCTCTTTATTCCCAATTCATTAAAGAGTTTACCCTTGAGACAATAAGCTTCATCAACAAACAGACAGATTGACTTTACCCCCAAAAGGTTTCCCCCTCTAAGGAAGTAGGTAAAATCCCATATGAACCTAGTATATTTACTGGGCTTCTCTTATAGCTGTTTAGTGTTTGCTACTTCTCATAAATGTGACTGCAGCTACCTCCTCAATTCCACTCTGTTTTCAATTTTCTCCCCCAATATAATCTCTCTAGGTTCAATTTTATCAGTAGCAATAGACAAGGAGGAAGGAACATTACTTATAAACCTGCTTTTGAAAGGCATTTTCTCAGGAAGTTCACGGTAATAGCTGCATAGTTAGAATTTTACTTTATTTTTAAAATTATGAATTCTATCAAATTTCATTAAAACATATAAAAAATATAACAAATATCCTTGAATCTACCACTCAGCTTTATCAATCATAAAATGATGGCATATTTGCTTATCCTTTGTTTATAGAGTTAATTTATGCTTATCATTCCCTTGCAAGTCTTAAGGATTTTGCTCAACCTCGGTACATCTCATAAAGAATATATACTATGGTTTTAAGTGTGTAACATCATATGTTATAATGCTGCAATACAGTAATATGGCATAATGAAGAATTTTCAATAATGGCAGCAAAGTTATCAGTATCATTCTGCAACTTGCTCTTTTCTTTTTTTTGTTTGTTTGTTCTGGAAAAGAAAATATGCTGATAAAATATTCTTACAGCCCACATCTTTCTCTCTTTTATTTCACTGAAATGTTTTTGTTCCTGTTTTTCTCCTCACCATTTATTTGCTCTCTCTTGCCTTTAAATCTATTGTTAGATAAATGCTGGGCTTCCTGGCTTGATTGTCTACATTTCTTACATTTTCCCCTGTTTTCTATCTCTGTGTTGCTTTGCTCTGCATTTTAAATTTCCTCCTCTATGTCTTTTACTACTGCTATTAATTTTCAGGGGGAAATTACTGGTTTTTTGAAACATCTTTTTCTTGTGCTCTCATAATTCTGTTTTAAAGCAGTCCATTCTTGTTTAATAGATGTACTGTTTATTCAAACCAATGTGAGTATGGAAATTACAGTTTTATTATTTACTTAGATTCTCAAAGTGATTTGAGAATTAGCTGTTCTGCTTGTTCATCTAGGCATTTCTCTCTTATGCTGTTGATTTTCTCCAAGTGTCTTGTGATTCTTGGTTGTCAATTCATATTTGTGAACAAAGGACCTGGTCAACTAATCTGGTGTGGGAATCTTCCACCACTGAGTATGCTTTTTTTCCCTAACAAGATCTGTCTTCGAATGGTAGTACTGACCGTTGTTCTGTAAATATGGGTAGACTGTTCCAATGGCCAACTTCATCTTAGGTCACAGGATACAGATCAACCCTTCCCCTAATCTCTAGTACCACAACAAGCCAACCTTTATTCTACTGTGTCACAAATGGAACCTCCCAAGTATATTATTAAATTTCCTAAGTATATTACTAGATATTTTAAGAAACAGCTCTCTCCTTCTAAACTGGGGGCAAATAAACTCCATATCATGACATCCATTTGCTTTGTAATCATAAGGATAGATTTATAGAAGTTAGTGGAGCTGACTTGCTGTTCCCACAGATTATCCTAAATTAAATACCATGCATTCTGCCCGATAGGCCTGCTGTCAAGACAAGATGGCAGAGTGCTCTGATTTATGAATAGAACACTTCTACTCTTAAATTCAGTCTTTTGGTACACACAGCTTTATGGTCTGCCAGATTCTTTTGCTGGTAGGTGTTCCCTTATTTTAAATAGTTTTATTTCGACGAAATGAAAAGAAAAGCAAAATAAAATAAAATAAGCAAAAAAAACATGTTGTTTGTGGAGCTTTTAACTGCTTGAAGAATAGTATAAACTGCTTCAAAAATCCTGAGTAATAAATTTTATGCCCATAAGGAGGTTTTACTATCCAAGCTGCTTAGAATCATACTCCTTCAATCAGCCCCACATCCAATAGCCACCTGGGCTTCCTAGGAGCTAACTTCCATGCTGACTGACTGCATCTCAATATCCCAGGGTTGGAGATTCTGCCAAATTATCTCGTGCAAAGAATGTTTTATCGGTGACACTGACAAACTGGACGTTAGACAACTGGAGAAGCCAGCTGTGATGTGAGTGGAAAATCCATGCTTCACTATCATGGGGAAGGTTGGGCTTTGTTGGCTCTCAGCTGCCCTTGAATTTGGCATGGAGCGCGATGGCACTGTTCTCTCTTTGCCAGTTCTCAGAAGGCATGAGGGCCTACTTATTTTTGAGCAGTTCTCACACATCCTGCTTCCAGGAAACAGAATAAATCAGATCCTAGGCCCTGAAAACATGATTATACAGGCAGTCTTTGGCCTATGAAAACATTATTTGTTCCCCAGTTTTGTGAAGCTTAGATGCCATAGACGCAGATGTTATCTTTCTAGACCAGTCCAAGTTAAATCATAATCTAGATGTATTGGACATAAAAAGAGCCATAGTTCCAAACTTAAGTGATGAGTTTACTGATTTTTTTTTTGTACATCAAATCCCTCTGAACCCCAAAGGTAGGAGGACTGCACCAGTAAACTGATGGGGAGGGAGACTAGTGATCTAATCCTTAGTCACACAGTGACTATGTCCTCTGAACTGTATCACTACTGTCTCCTATTTACCCTTAATTTTTTGTTAAATCAATGTATCTAAAAATTAAATTCGGGGCTTCCCTGGTGGCGCAGTGGTTGAGAGTCCACCTGCCAATGCAGGGTACACGGGTTCATGCCCCGGTCCGGGAAGATCCCACATGCCGTGGAGCGGCTGGGCCCGTTGAGCCATGGCCGCTGAGCCTGCATGTCTGGAGCCTGTGCTCCGCAATGCGAGAGGCCACAACAGTGAGAGGCCCGCATAACCGCAAACAAACAAACAAACAAAAAGTTAAATTCGATTTGTATCTTCCTTGCTTAAAAATTTCAGGGATTTATAGTTTCTGTTTCTTCTGACTGCAATGCTCTGCCCAACCGTTTCAAACTCATTTTTTTCCCAAATCTTACATTCACTTCCTCTGTGAATATGAATGCCATATTGTTTGGCAAAGTCAATCAGTCCCTTCTCTTTACTATGCTTTGGAGATATGAACTTTATTACTACTGAATGTATATTTATAATTGTTATGGTTCATTTTGATGAACCCCTTCTCAAAGGTAGGCACTGTGACTTATTTATCTTTACATTCCCAGACCCCAGGGATACAAAATTTGTGATACAAATTCATGATAACTTGACCATGTTTTGGTATTTCTCCATAAGTGTGCTTTATGGAAAAAACAATTAGAAAATCTTGTGCTCTTCTTTTCTATAGAATTTTTGGTACCATTTATAAGGTGCTGTGAACAGAAGTTTCTCCAGTGAGATGTAAACTCACTTCAGAAATCACAACTTTTTGTACACTTATTTACATACCCTGATACAGTGCTCTGTAAAATGTGTCTAGAAATTATTAATCTACAGTATAATTCTAGCTAGAAAAGAGCATAAGTATTTTATATGTTGTTATATGTGATTTTTAAAAACAAATAAAATTTTAAAACATCAGCTCTTCATTGATTTTATATAATAGAAATGCTAGCTTCTGTCAGAAAGTCTCTTTATTTATTTATTTATTTTTCAGCTGAACTCAGTCTTGGATCTGTTTCCACACTATTCAGCTTGCCAGGAATTTGCTACACAATTCAATTGTAAAAGGGCTTGTTTTGACAAATTAATTAAACGATTAATTACAGACACCCATTCTATAACTTCTGAGTGCCAAAACAACGAGAAAAAGATTGGCTTATATTCAGTTCAAAGTATACTCATTGTTAGGGGATATGTTTAGTACAATAATGATGTCTGATTTGCTCACACACTCAGGAATTAGCTTTAAAAACTATCTATAGAGACCTTCAAGATGGTGGAGGAGTAAGACATGGAGATCACCTTCCTCCCCACAGATACATCAAAAATACATCTACATGTGGAACAACTCCACAGAACACCTACTGAACGCTGGCAGAAGGTCTCAGACTTCTCAAAAGGCAAAAAAATCCCCACATACTTAGGTAGGGCAAAAGAAAAAACAGAGACAAAAGAATAGGTATGGGACCTGCACCTCTGGGAAAGAGCTGTAAAGGAGGAAAAGTTTCCACACACTAGGAGGCCCCCTCACTGCCAGGGACAGGGGGTTGGGCGGAGGGGAAGCTTTGGAGCCATGGAGGAGAGCACAGCAACAGGGGTGCGGAGGGCAGAGTGGAGAGATTCCTGCACAGAGGATTGGTGCCAACCAGCACTCACCAACCTGAGATGCTTGTCTGCTCAACTGCCAGGGCGGGTGGGGCTGGGAGATGAGGCTCAGGCTTCAGAGATCAGACCCCAAGGAGAGGACTGGGGTTAGTGGTGTGAAGACAGCCTGAAGGGGGCTAGTGCCCCACAGCTAGCTGGAAGGGAGTCCGGAGAAAAGTCTCGACTTGCCGGAGAGGCAACAGACCATTGTTTGGGGCACGTGAGGAGAGGGGATTCCTGCTCCATGGGCCCACAGAAGGCAGAGCACCACCTAAGCGAGCTCCAGAGACAGGCACAAGCCATGGCCATCAGCTCAGATCCCAGAGATGGGTATGAACTGCTAACGCTGCCACCGCTGCCACCAGGTCACTACTCACGCCCCCCTGGGAGCCTGTGCAGCACACCACTGCCAGGATCCCGTGATCCAGGGACAACTTCCCCAGGAGAACACACAGCACACCTCAGGCTGTTGCAATGTCATGCTGGCCTCTGTCGCCCCAGGCTCGCCCGGCATTCCAATTGTGACTACCATAGAGCAAGAGAGCCCTAATCAGCTGCTGCTTCAAGCCCCTCCTGTCTGGGCGGGGAACAGATGCCTGAGGGCAGCCTACACGCAGAGGCAGGGCCAAAACCAAGCTGAACCACAGGAGCTGTGCCAAAAAAGAAGAGAAAGGGAAATTTCTCTGTGCAACCTCAGGAGCAACAGATTAAATCCCCGCAATCAACTTGATGGACCCTGAATCTGTGGAATACCTGAATAGACAACAAATCATCCCAAAACTGAGGCTATGGACTTTGGGAGCAAGTGTAGACTTGGGGTTTACTGTCTGCAACTGATTTGTTTCTGATTTTTTGTTTATCTTTGTATAGTTTTTAGCACTAGTTATCATTGTTGGATTTGTTCATTGATTTCATTGCTCTCTTATTTTTTATTATTTTATTAATTTTAATAAATTTTTAAAAATACATTATTATTATTCTTTTCTTTCTTTTCTTCTCCCTTTTCTTCTGAGCCATGTGGCTGACAGGGTCCTGGTGTTCCGGCCTGATGTCAGGCCTCAGCCTCTGAGGTGGAAGAGCCGAGTTCAGGACACTGGACCACCAGAGACCTCCTGCCCCACATGATATCAATCAGTGAGAGCTCTCCCAGAGATCTCTGTCTCAACACTAAGAACCAGCTCTACCCCACGGCTAGCAGGCTTCGGTGCTGAATATCCTATGCCAACCAACGAGAAAGACAGGAACACACCCCACCCATTAGAAGAGAGGCTGCCTAAAGTCATACTAAGTTCACAGACACCCCAAAACACACCACCTGATGGGGCCCTGCCCACCAACAGGACAAGATTCAGCCCCGCCCACTAAAAAACAGGCACCAGTCCTTTCCTCCAGGAAGTATACACAAGCCACTGAACCAACCTCACCCACTGGGGGCAGACACCAAAAATAATGGGAACTATGAACCTGCAGCCCGTGAAAAGGAGACCACAAACACAGTAAGTTAAACAAAATGAGAAGACAGAGAAATATGCAGCATGTGAAGGAGTAAGGTAAAAACCCACCAGAGCAAATAAATGAAGAGGAAATAGACAGTCTAACTGAAAAAGAATTCAGAGAAATGATCCAAAATCTCAGAAATAGAATGGAGAAAATACAATAAATTTTTAACAATGACCTAGAAGTACTAAAGAGCAAACAAACAATGATGAAGAACACAATAAATGAAATTAAATATTCTCTAGAAGGAATTAATAGCAGAATAACTGAGGCAGAAGAACGGATAAGTGACCAGGAAGATAAAATAGTGCAAATAACTGCCACAGAACACAATAAAGAAAAAAGAATAAAAAGAATTGAGGAGAGTCTCAGAGATCTCTGGGATAATATTAAATGCACCAACATTCGAATTCTAGGGTCCCTGAAGAAGAAGAGAAAAAGAAAGGGTCTCAAAAAATATTTGAAGAGATTATACTTGAAAACTAACATGGGAAAGTAAACAGTGAGTCAAGTCCAGGGAGCGCAGAGAGTCCCATATGGGATAAATCCAACGAGAAATACGCCAAGACACATATTAATCAAACTATCAAAAATTAAATACAAAGAAAAAATATTAAAAGAAGCAAGGGAACAGCAACAAATAACACACAAGGGAACCCCCATAAGGTTAACAACTGATCTTTTAGCACAAACTCTGTAAGACAGAAGGGAGTGGCAGGACATATTTAAACTGATGAACAGGAAAAACCTACAACCAAGATTACTCTACCCAGCAAGGATCTCATTCAGATTCAATGGAGAAATCAAGAGCTTTACAGACAGGCAAAAGCTAAGAGAATTCAGCACCACCAAACCGCCTTTACACCAAATGCTAAAGGAACTTCTCTAGGTAGGAAACACAAGAGAAGGAAAAGACCTACAAAGGCAAACCCAAAACAATTAAGAAAATGAGAATAATAACATACATACTGATAATCACCTTAAATGTAAATGGATTAAATGCTCCAACCAAAAGAAACAGACTGGCTGAATGGATACAAAAACAAGACCCATATATATGCTGTCTACAAGAGACCCACTTCAGACCTAGGGACACATACAGACTGAAAGGGAGGGGATGGAAAAAGATGTTCCATGCAAACGGAAATCAAAAGAAAGATGTAGTAGCAATACTCATATCAGATAAAATAGACTTCAAAATAAAGAATGTTACAAGAGACAAGGAAGGACACTACATAATGATCAAGGGATCAATCTAAGAAGATACAACAATTATAAATATGTATGCACACAACATAGGAGCACCACAATACATAAGGCAAATGCTAACAGCTATAAAAGAGGAAATCGACAGTAACACAATAATAGTGGGGGACTTTAACACCTCACTTACACCAATGGACAGATCATACAGAAAGAAAATTAATAAGGAAACACAAGTTTTAAATAACACATTATACCAGATGGATTTAACTGATATTTATAGGACATTCCATCCAAAAACAACAGAATACACTTTCTTCTCAAATGCTCATGGAACATTTTCCAAGATAGATCAAATCTTGGGTGACATATCAAGCCTTGGTAAACTTAAGAAAATTGAAATCATATCAAATATCTTTTCTGACCACCATGCTATGAGACTAGATATCAATTACAGGAAAAAACTGTAAAAAATGCAAACACATGGAGGCTAAACAATATGCTACTAAATAACCAAGAGATCAATGCAGAAATCAAAGCAGAAATCAAAAAATACCTAGAAACAAATGAAAATGAAAACACGATGACCCAAAACCTATGGGATGCAGCAAAAGCAGTTCTAAGAGGGAACTTTACAGCAATATAATCCTACCTCAAGAAATAAGAAATATCTCAAATAAACAACCTAACCTTACACCTAAAGCAGTTAGAGAAAGAAGAACAAAAACAAAAAAAAAGAACCCCAAAGTTAGCAAAAGGAAAGAAATCATAAAGATCAGATGAGAAATAAATGAAAAAGAAATAAAGGAAACAATAGCAAAATTCAATAAAACTAAAAGCTGGTTCTTTGAGAAGATAAACAAAATTGATAAACCATTAGCCAGACTCATCAAGAAAAAAAGAGAGAAGACTCAAATCAACAGAATTAGAAATGAAAAAGGAGAAGTAATAACTCACACTACAGAAACACAAAGGATCATGAGAGACTACTACAAGCAATTATATGGCAATAAAACGAACAACCTGGAAGAAATGAACAAATTCTTAGAAAAGTACAACCTTCCAAGACTGCACCAGGAAGAAAGAGAAAATAAAGACAGACCAATCACAAGTACTGAAATTGAAACTGTGATTAAAATTCTTCCAACAAACAAAAGCCCAAGACCAGATGGCTTCACAGGCGAATTCTATCAAACATTTAGAGAGGAGCTAACACCTATCCTTCTGAAACTCTTCCAAAATACAGCAGAGGGTGGAACACTCCCAAACTCATTCTACAAGGCAACCATCACTCTGATAACAAAACCAGATAAAGATGTCACAAAACAAGAAAACGACAGGCCAATATCACTGATGAACATAGCTGCAAAAATCCTCAACAAAATACAAGCAAACAGAATCCAACAGCACATTAAAGGGATCATACATTATGATCAAGTGGGGTTTTTACCAAGGAATGCAAAGATTCTTCAATATATGCAAATCAATCAATGTGATACACCATATTAACAAACTGAAGGATAAAACCATAATCTCAATACATGAAGAAAAAGCTTTTGAACAAAATTCAACATCCATTTATAATAAAAACCCTCCAGAAAGTGGGCATAAAGGGAACCCACCTCAACAAAATAAAGGCCATATATGACAAACTCACAGCCAACATCACTCTCAATGGTGAAAAACTGAAAGCATTTCCTCTAAGATCAGGAACAAGACAAGGTTGCCCACTGTCACCACAATTATTCAACATAGTTTTGGAAGTTTTAGCCACAGCAATCAGAGAAGAAAAAGAAATAAAAGGAATACAAATTGGAAAAGAAGAAGTAAAACTGTCACCGTTTGCAGATGACATACTATACAGAGAGAATCCTAAAGATCCCACCAGAAAACTACTAGAGCTAATCAATGAATTTGGTAAAGTAGCAGGATACAAAATTAATGCACAGAAATCTCTTGCATTCCTATACACTAATAATGAAAAATCTGAAAGAGAAATTAAGGAAACATTCCCATTTACTACTGCAACAAAGAGAATAAAATACCTAGGAATAAACCTACCTAAGGAGACAAAAACCTGTATGCAGAAAACCGTAAGACACTGATGAAAGAAATTAAAGATGATACCAACAGATGGAGAGATATACCATGATCTTGGATTGGAAGAATCAAAATTGTGAAAATGACTATACTACCCAAAGCAATCTACAGATTCAATGCAATGCCTCTCAAACGACCAATGGCATTTTCCACATAACTAAAACAAAATATTTTACAATTTGTATGGAAAGACAAAAGACCCCGAAAAGCCAAAGCAATCTTGAGAAAGAAAAATGGAGCTGGAGGAATCAGGCTGCCTGACTTTAGACTATACTACAAAGCTACAGTAATCAATACAATATGGTACTGGCGCAACAACAGAAATATAGATCAATGGAACAGGATAGAAAGCCCAGAGATAAAGCAACACACATATGGTCAGCTTATCTTTGATAAAGGAGGCAAGAAAATACAATGCAGAAAAAAGAGCCTCCTCAATAAGTGGTGCTGGGAAAACTAGACACCTACAGGTAAAAGAATAAAATTAGAACACTTCCTAACATCACACAAAAAATAAACTCAAAATGGATTAAAGACCTAAATTTAAGTCCAGACACTATAAAACTCTTATAGGAAAACTTAGGCAGAACTCTCTATGACATAAATCACAGCAAGATTCTTTTTGACCCACCTCCTGGAGAAATGGAAATAAGAACAAAAATAAACAAATGGGACCTAATGAAATTTAAACGCTTTTGCACAGCAAAGGAAACCATAAACAAGATGAAAAGACAACCCTCAGAATGGGAGAAAATATTTGCAAATGAATCAACTGCCAAAGGATTAATCTCCAAAATATACAAGCAGCTCATGCAGCTCAATATCAAAAAAACAACCAACCCAATCCAAAAATGGGCAGAAGACCTAAATAGACATTTCTCCAAAGAAGATATATGACTGCCAACAGACACATGAATGGATGCTCAACATCACTAATCATTAGAGAAATGCAAATCAAAACCACAATGTGGTATCACCTTACACCAGTCAGAATGGCCATCATCAAAAAATCTACAAACAATAAATGCTGGAGAGGATGTGGAGAAAAGGGAACCCTCTTGCACTGTTGGTGGGAATGTAAATTGATATAGCCACTATGGAGAACAGTATGGAGGTTCCTTAAAAAACCAAAAATAGAACTACCATATGACCCAGCAATCCCACTACAGGGTATATACCCTGAGAAAACTATAATTCAAAAAGAGTCATGTACCACAATGTTCATTGCAGCTCTATTTACAATAGCCAGGACATGGAAGCAACCTAAGTGTACATCGACAGATGAATGGATAAGGAAGATGTGGCACATATATACAATGGAATATTACTCAGCCATAAAAAGAAATGAAATTGAGTTATTTTTTAGTGAGGTGGATGGACCTAGTCTGTCATACAGAGTGAAATAAGTCAGAAAGAGAAATACCATACGCCAGCTCATATATATGGAATATAAAAAGAAAATGGTTCTGATGAACCTAGGGGCAGAACAGGAATAAAGATGCAGACGTAGAGAATGGACTTGAGGACACAGGGAGGGGAAAGGGTAAGGTGGGACGAAGTGAGAGAGTAGCATTGACATATATACACTACCAAATGTAAAATAGATAGCTAGTGGGAAACAGCCGCATAGCACAGGAGATCAGCTCGGTGCTTTGTGACCACCTAGAGGGGTAGGATATGGAGGGTGGGAGGGAGTCGCAAGAGGGAGGGCATATGGGGATATATGTATACATATAGCTGATTCACTTTGTTATACAGCAGAAACTAACACAACCTTGTAATGCAATTATACTCCACTAAAGTTTTAAAAACACACACACACACAAAAATTTTTTAAATAAAGGAGAGTAAACAACCACCATGACTTGCTTACCATTATAAACAGTTCCTTCATGTCACTATGAAGTCCAAATACTAGGTCTTACTACAGGTTTGACCCATTTTATATGTGCAAATATAAACACATGAATATATATTTTTAATAAGAATCACCTTATACAGCATTCTAAAATATTTTATGTAGACTTTAAATAGGCAGCAAAAGTAAATCTCTTATTTACCCTTGATAATCTATGAAAATAAACTTAAGGAAACTGACTTACCTTTCTTTCAGTTAAGAAATAATGCCTATCTACAATCAAGACTCTAAGCAAGCTTCATGTTTTTCAGCTGAGAAAATCTGACAATTAGTAAACACCAAAATTATCAACCACCCACAGGCAAAACTGACCCAATAATTCTGTCCTTTAATGTTAACTCATTAACATCATTTTCAGAAGAGCTTTCATGTATGTTATCCAAAATATGCAGTATGATGAGCAATGGAATACCACAGAATTCTCTGGTAACAGTATAATCACATTAACACTATAATTATTTATTTTTCTTTTTATACTAAATGTACAATTAATCATGTTTACAGGAAGATGTTTTCTGGTTAAGTGATTTTCTGGATTACTAAGAGTTAAAAAAGAATTTCTTGTGTATCAATTCCCCTTAGACAGAAATGGTGAACAAATTAATCTTTCAGGATAGAGATGATTGCAATGCCTCAACCTCAATCAGGGATCAATAGTCTACAGAAAACAAGGTTAAGGGTTTAGGTAACCTGTGTCCTGACAACCTAGAGGAGGTTTTGTTTTCCATATTTTGCCAACATATGTTCATTGAATCATGTTTTTCCTTATTAATAAAAAGTAAGTTAAGAAAAAAACAAAAAAAATAAATTAAAAAAATAAAAACTATCTATGATACTTATGTATAGATATGATACCTACGTATATATAATAAATATATTTTTTTCTCCTTCTCCTTTTTTTTTTTTTTTTTTTTTTTTCCATATGCGGGCCTCTCACTGTTGTGGCCTCTCCCGCTGCGGAGCACAGGCTCTGGAGCACAGGCTCAGCGGCCATGGCTCACGGGCCCAGCCGCTCCGCGGCATGTGGGATCTTCCCGGACCAGGGCACGAACCCATGTCCCCTGCGTCGGCAGGCGGACTCCCAACCACTGCGCCACCAGGGAAGCCTTTTCTTCTGTTTTGAGAATTGACTTCCTCAGAGTATTTTTTTTCCTAAGGTGTTATTCACTTTTTTAAAGTCTCACTTGCCTCTAGTGACAGAATGTCTGCCTGTGTTAATCCACAGTGCACCAGAAAGAACTTGGAGATTATCTTCCCCAGCATACAGGTGCTCTCCAGAGAAATGCAAATTTTCCCAGAGCTGATGTGCTCTTGAGTTCCTCAGTGTCTGAGCAGCCTGGACCATGCTGAGCACCAAGGGAACCATGGCTTATAACCTCACATAGACACTTTCCTAAATGATGACTCCCATATCTCACAGAAGGATGATTGACCATCTCCACACCCAACAACACACCAACCCAACCAGGGTCTCTTTAGCCAACACCCCTTTTCATCAATCAAAGTCAAATAAATTATTCAGCACTGTTTGGTCCCAGGCACATTCATTGAATTCTGCATAGTCTGTGTGGAAAATAAATAATATCTTGTAAACCAAACAGACTTTAGGTTAAAGGGCATCTTTAAAGCACCTATTTAATTATTTGAACCTAAATCTTGAAAATTGTTAATGCTATATCCTAGTTATCCAGGTCTTAAAGACAAAGAAGAAATATATCCTATACGCTGGAGCCACTTAAAGTTTCCCTCCATTCTCTAGCACTTATTGTCTCTAAAATTGTGGTGTTCATTCCTAGGCTGCCTTACAATGAGTAGAAAACTCTACACACTTAAAAATTATATTTCATTCTGATATCATGCCATGAATAGACGATATTCAATAAATGCTTTTTGGATGAACACTAGCACAAAACCACATTGTCATGTGCAGCTTTATGAGTAGAAGGGACAAGAGCTTTCCTAGGTCACAGCAGATGTCTCAAAGTAGGGCTAATGTGCCAACTCATTTCCAGAGTTGAGATGCTAGTTCTTCTGTTTTGTCCAAAATGAGGAAGAGAAATGTAGAGCCAGGAACTATGCAGAATCAAACTCTTCAGCCACAGAATTTTGAACCCTCCACGACAAGCTAGAGCTTATTTTATATTCTGTAGAAATTATGCATAGGAAGATGATTTATTTTCCAGTGGTATATTAATTATCACAGTATATGACAAATCTTTTTGTTGATTCTGTTTATATTCAATCTTGGATAATTCAGTTCAGTCAATTGGACTAAACAGTTAATTACCATATCAGTCTAAGGTCACGTGACCTAGAGTTGCCGTAATTTTTAAAAGAGCACTTCAGTATAGACTGTTGCTTAGAATCTGTCTGAGAGGAGATAGCATATCCTGTCAGCAATCAGCATGCACAGAAAGTAAAGACAGAATTATGAATAGTGTGGCAGGTTGAAGGCAAAAGTTAATAGTCCCTTAAGTTCATAGTCTCAAAGTATAACAGCATCATTTCACTATTTGTTCTTCTGAGTTATCAAAAGAACAAAGAAACCCACATGCAAATGTATTATTACAAAACAACTCAGTATCCAACTTGAGTTGTACTCAGATTATTTAATCTTTTTTATTCTCTCTCTTTTCTAGCAGGAGAAATATAAAGAAACCTCAGCAAGTGTCCACTGGTTTTCCAAAGAGAGATGGATATGGATAGAATGATTTCAGTGAAACTAGGCAGAAATGATTAAAGGGCTATCTCCCTTCCACATGTAAGGGAATATATACTGTTTATAACACCCTGAATTCAAGGAACAAAACTGGACTAGTCATTGTCATTGTTTACCTAACATAGAATTTTTTTACTTTGTAATCAAATGAAATTCACTTTGTTTGCTATACTTGCATTAAGAAAGAACTCAACAGTACCTTATTATACAGTGGTCATTTCTCCACTAAAAGCCAATATTTCCACATGTAGAAATAGTACTGCACTGTGACCTAGAAGTAATTGATGCCATACAAAATTATCATAGGCTTCTGATCAATGCGATAAATGCCAGTTAGCTTTGAATGGCCCCATGTTAGCTTTCTTCAAATAAATTTACATAAATATCATTTGATTTAGGAAAGTTTGAGACCCATTAGATTTAAAATATCTTCGGGATAAGCCATTTTGAGGAAGGTTTTATGAGTAAAATACCATTCCAAAGGTACACCCCAATTCAGGCGTGGTTCATTTTCTCCATACCTGATTCACTGAAGCAAAGACTGCTGGAAAAATACAGAAAACACGGTGTTTTGGTTCCAGTATAAAATCATGATTTCACAAGTTTAAATGGACATTTGGCATAGCGATCTCAGTATTTATCTTCGTGCAGTTCATTTTTCCCACTAATTCTTTATCTCATTTTCCACTACCCAATTTTTGCAAAATTTTCAATTTTCTTCCAATGTCCAATTTTTCTACTTCTTGGCATAAAACCTACATCTACATTCTCTCTTGTCCAAAAAGAGAGTTCTCTAGCCTTTTATTTAAGGTCGGTCTTATGCTGAGGAATCCTGTTGTCTCCAGAAGTCTTTACAAAAAAGCTTATTATAAATTAGCCCTACTCTTAAATATAAAGTATCTCCTTCTCAATGGGATCCATTATACCAGTTAAAAAAGAATTTTTAAAAAACCCTCTTTTAGTTAATATCCCACTTCTCTATCTATGACTCGATAATACCTATGTTCCAGTTGATTTTCTCATAGAAGAATTTTCTTGGAGTGCCTACATATAAGCTGTGTGTGAGTGTGTGTCTGTGTGTGTAGAGGAATTATTACTTCATTCCCTCCAACTTTTAAACGTATTGAATAAACCCCAAATCAGACTCCTCCTGAGGGCTTCTGGGTATGTGTGTGTGTGTACACACACACACACACACACACACACACACATATACATATATTACTATATATTATATATAATATATACAATTTACTATATATTATATATAAATGCATATAATTTACTATACCTCTTTATATGCAATAAAATATCAAGTATGTGAAGTATATGGTGTGAGTTCTGATATCACATTTCAATCTTCCCTATACATCCGTGGCTCAGAAAACTGCCTCTGCCCTGGGCCTTAAGTTCTTGTCTCTTTTTAAGTACCCTATAGCATTCTTCTGCCATCAGAACTATCTTTCCAGAATACTCACTTCCTGCTACAGGACCCTTATTATTGATTCATTCATCAACAAACATCTATTGAATCTCTACACTGTGCCAGGACTTGTTCTAAGTACAGCAGATCCAGAGAGCTTCAAAGGGCTTAAAACCTCATGGAAGATGTTACTAACAAACAAGAAAATAATTATGTAATATCACTTTATGCAGTTTGTAGTTTTTTTCTTATTAACCATAAAATGTTTACATAGTGCTGTAGCTCTGAAATTTTAACCTGAGACTTTTGTGTTCTCTGAATGCTGGGATGATGATGGTAGAAAGAATCTCCTTCTTCTTAGAAATTAAACAAAAACCTTATCTCTACATGCATAAAACCATGGTAGGCAACACTATTAAACTTCCCTCAGCCACGGTGGCCTGGAATGATACTGATTAATGGCATCAATTACAATTTTAAATGGGTTACATTGGATAACAGAGAATAGAAGCAACAAATGAATGTTTTTCAACAAGACAGTCTGGCCTGACTTCCCCTAAGACATTGAAATAGGTGACCCTAAGACATTGAAATAGGTGACCCTAAGAAAGGAAAAGGATCATAGCACCTTTTGGCCTGTACGACACTCCTCTAAGCAAATTTCTTCCTGTTCCTGGGGGTGGGGGGGTGGATTAGGTGTTTTCTCCCTTTGATACGAAAATATTGGTTACAATAGTTTGTAGTTTTGTAGCCAAAAAATAGGGTGGTTGCCTTCACTTTTCACCTCTAGTGAGTCCTTAAGAGAGAGATTAAAAGAATAAAAACAGGCCTAATATAAGTTCTAATCTTTCCGCTATTTTCCATCACTAATGGAGTTCTGGGTTTAAAGATGAGGCCAGGGCTTCCCTGGTGGCGCAGTGGTTGAGAGTCCGCCTGCCGATGCAGGGGACACGGGTTCGTGCCCCGGTTGGGAAGATCCCACATGCCGCGGAGCGGCTGGGCCCGTGAGCCATGGCCGCTTAGCCTGCACGTCCGGAGGCTGTGCTCCGCAATGGGAGAATGGGAGAGGCCACAACAGTGAGAGGCCCGCGTACCGCAGAAAAAAAAGAAAAGATGAGGCCAAATTAGTCACTGAATATTCTGAATCCTTAATTATGAGTAACTCAGACTACTGACGTCAAATTCAATGTTAGGAACGTGCTATGAATTAACCACAGAAGGGGGGGAAATACAAAAAAATAAAGTTAGTTTTTTCTTTTATTGATTATCCACCCTAGTTTTGATTATTGAAGATCAGAAATGCAAAAGCAGATATGACTTCAACCCATATAAAGGTAAGTCCATGTCCCATATGCAAATCAGTTTTCTAAAGTTTTACTGAAGGTATTCACCACAAAAGATTACATGAACTTGGTAAACACATACACAGTATTTCAAAAAAGGGCTAGAGTTTTTCTTGGTGCTTTTAGTCAATTCAGGAAAAAGAGAAGAATGTTGGCTTTGGAATGGGGAAGTCATGATCCCTGGATACCTGGTAAAATTGTTTACAATCATTGGCCTCAAAACTAAAAGGATGAGAATTTCAGAAGATATGATGACAATAAAATGAGAATTTCAGAACATATGATAACAATAAAATGTATTTCTATATATCCAAAAATAGTTTCAGTGCAGTGACTATTTCTATTGTTTGAAAATATGACTTCATTAATTCTAATGATTTCTAAAATTATATTCACTGGCAAATATAGCATTTGAATTGCCTGGATTCAAAGGGAGAAAAAAGTTCTCAAATTTGTTCATGATATAGCTATCAAAATATTTGTAGAATGCTTATGAATGTAATGGCCTCAAGCTCTTCTACTTTGTGCAATTTCTAAGCCAAAATCTTGGCTAAATGTGTGAAATCATTGAACTATATCTGAGTTTCATGCACTGATGCTTGCATTCCGTTACATTACAAAAAAGGCTTTAAGAAATGGGAAGGATTAATAAAGTCAGTTATGTTTAAATTAAATATGATGTATAGCTCTGTAATATGTATATTCATGATCTCCACTTTAGAAACAAAGGGCAAGCTTAAAACTTGCATCTTACTCACATGAAACAATTTTTATTGCCGAAGTAGTAACTTCCTGTCTCTAAATGCATATAGTTGTTATCTCCAAGATGTTTTCTTCCTGGAATTCCAAAGCAGTATTTTGCACATTTGCTGGGAATTTAAGTCAAGGATAACACAGTAGAGCTTCAGCTAGGCAGCAAAAGGTCAGAGTAATTCCAATCCCAGCTACTAACACTCTTGAATTTAAAATGTCCCCAAGACATTGTTGTCGTGATTGTTGTTATTTTAAACTTGGGCTGAATTTTTATGTCCATCACTACATAAATGAACAAATTTCTTATATACCAGGTTTCTGGAGACATGAAGGGGAAAAAGAAGCGAGAGAGGGTGAAAAATAGTTAAAGGGTAAAAAAACAAATGAATATCTCTTTTTCCTTTTCAAAATGTGTGAATATATACTCACAGTCACACAAATATATCCATCTATACACTCATACATACATATCACATACACATTGACTTATTCAATATCCTTCTAATAATATGATCTTTACAGTACAGAGGGGTGATGAGCAAAAATATATGACTTAGAGCAAATACTCCTATTTTCTCTCTTGAACTCATCTTCTTAGGGCTCTATGCTTACTTTCCTGACTCATGTTTTCTGCTCCACCATGCAAACCCCTCAATTCATTGGGAAGAAATTTGTTTACAACCTCGAATTTGTTGAACATTCTCTCTACCCCCTAACAGTTTAGTTCCCATCATAGAAATCTCTTAAATGGTGACAGAGAGGCTCATAATATCAACCATAATTTCCTATCAGCCAGATATGTAAATCAGAAGACAAAATATCATTATTTCACACTATCCAAACCCCGCCCCTTGCTAAGTAATACCACACTATAGAACAAAGTCATACTATGTACAATAGCTTCCATTTTTGAGGATAACCTGTGTCAGGCACTTCATCATTATCTACCACTGCTTTGTTGGAAAAATGTTATTATTCACATTTTACATACAAAACATAAAGGTTAATTACTTGATCCTGATCCTGACCCAAATTTTAACCCTGATGTCAGGGTAAGTAAATGCATTTTTGAGCTGAAATTAATTTTGTTGAGTCTTACTCTACAACCCTTATCTTTCCCACTATTACATGCCCTACATTTTTTGATGCATCAGCCACTAGCTTTTAATTGTCAGGTACATTTAAGAGGAGAATAACAATACAGAAATCCTAATACAGAGCATTTTGACTGTGTCTAAAATAGAAAGAGCACATGTATGCCTTAACTGTCTGGTTGCACTGAGATGAATTATAACAATAACTTAAGTATTTAAACTAGAGGCACTGCACAGTTTTCCTCTGTACCTCCCAGTCACCAGATCATTCATACTTTCCCACAATCAAGGAATAAGAAGTTTTAGTTAATTGACCATGAACTGGGGACTGATACTAAATTCTATGAGATCTTGTTTAAGCCTGGTTCCAACAACGTGTCAGGAATCATAAAATGCCATTTTTGTTGACAATCCACTTATTTATGTTGTTCACCAGAATTTTGTTTTTCTCATAAATGTTTTTATCACAAGAAAAATCTCCAATGACACTTACATCCTAGCTTTAAATTTTGAGATGAATTTGCCACTGGAGCAATGGCACACTGAGAGCTCCAGTGACTGAAAATGTCTGAAAATCTCAAAGAGTATACAGACACAAAGGTTCAGCGATACAAACTCATGAAGCAGCAATGCCTCCGTATCTAGTTGAATCCATTTTGTAATTCCAGAAATTATTGACCAAGATTTCTATTTAAGTTTGAAAAGATATACTAAATTTGTTGATTGCATAATTTCACATTTTTGTCTAAGATTTCAGCAGGCCCTAAAACCAAGGGAAAAAGAAGTTATTTAATTAAAACTCAACCACAGTGAGTCAAGGTAGCTCGGATCCATTCTCTTTATGTACCACGTTTTCTTTTTGTTTGTTTTCGTTTTTTTTTTATTAAAGAATTGCAACTAAGGCACTAATGTTTGGGTGAATGGGTGGAATAAGGAGACAGAGAAGCAATTTTATATAAATAGTTATCTTCTTGGAAATAGAGGGCCCCATGTTTATTTTGTTTTCGAGAAATAAGTAAAGGAAGTAATCAGGATTTTCCCCATACAATTTCTATTATTATACATTCTTACATTTGGCCCCCATTTAATAGTGTTTACTATGTACATAAAATATACATAAAATATTCTGTGTATATTGATAATAAATGTACAACCACCCTATAAAGTAGGTTTTATTATCTTTATTTTACAGATTAGAAAATCATGAGTGATTATACTAGTTGCCCAAGTTCATTCTGCTAATGAATGTTGGAATTAGTATTAGAACCTCAAAATGATTTGTTATCTTCACTATACAACAGAACACAAAGGGACGTAAGGGAACTTTGAGGGTTAATGGGTATGTAATTTTTGTTATGCTGAAAATTCTATGTGTGTACACACAGGTACAAATTGTTCATCAGATTGTTTTCTTTAAATATGTGAAGTTTACTGCATTAAATTATACCTCAATAAAATTATTTTAAAGGTCAAAAGCATGCATTTTATGAAAGGAAGAAGAGGCTGAAAATTGGCAAAAACCATCATACCACTAAAAAAGATAAAAGTAACAGCTAAGTTATGTAGTAAGTTGAAAAGATAGGAATCTGGATCCCTGTTGATAGTATTCAGCTGATCCTAACTCCAGACTTCTGTAGTGGAAGAAAAATAAATAATGAATGACTAATTATTTAAGCAACTGTTGGTTTTCCTGTTACATGCAGCTGGATGCAGTCCTGACTGATAAAATGTTAAGGTATAATGGATGGAGCTATGCTTAGATATGACAAGATAGAATCAATTTGTTTCAGAAATATGGGCCAATAAACAAAAACAAATTGGAAAAATAAATATAGCAGAGCCGTCCAAGGGAAAGATAAATGATACCAGGAGCCAAAGAGGATTAATAGTTATATTTTGAGATAGTTCAGTCCCCTGAAAATTCTACGTATTTGGGTTTAGCAAGTGATAAATGGGACACAAGGAGGTAGAACTGAAAAAATTATAGCCAGGCAGGATATAGAAGAGTAGGGGATGGCCAGGAATGGGAACTGCACTCAAGCAGAACCCAAAAGCTGGTCATCAAGGCAAAGTAGGGGTTCTGTATAAGAACCCTGGTGAGCTTAAAAGCATCACCAATTCTTAACAAAGATGGTTAAGCCAAATTAAGGACATGAACAGAGTGCAGGAATTGAAAAAGATCTAGTAAGAGACAAATGTCAGAAGACTGAGTCTAGATAAATATTAGGAACTGGAAGTAGCAATTAAGATCAGAGATAATTTTATCAAGAGAAACAACATAAGACAACCAAGCCAGTGAAGCTTCATTTTTAAAGCAGAATGCATCCAAAATGTTTATTAGTTTTGAATAGCAGCTGAATAAGATGGTATATGTGGACATAAATGCAAACAAATTGCATAACACAGATTCTGATACTATAGGATATGAAAAAAGAAAAAATTTACTAATCGTGCTTTATATTTTGTGCAAGTGTTTTTTTTTTTTTTTTTTTTTTTGCAGTACGTGGGCCTCTCACTGCTGTGGCCTCCCGTTGCGGAGCACAGGCTCCGGACGCGCAGGCTCAGCGGCCATGGCTCACGGGCCCAGCCACTCTGCGCTATGTGGGATCTTCCCAGACCAGGGCACGAACCCGTGTCCCCTGCATCGGCAGGGGGACTCTCAACCACTGCGCCACCAGGGAAGCCCTGTGCAACTGTTTTTTTACAACCCTTTATAAATGTTGCCTTTTATATAGGAATAGTAAATTAGTGAAGACATACAAAAGTTGCCAATTTTTCTTCTTTAAAGTAGAATTTAATTAATTAATTAACTAGTTAAATGTAATAATTTCCATTCTTCATTTCACCTTAACAGTGTAAATTTAGCAAAAATAATTTGAGGCTGTTGTTTTACCCATTTTCTTAAATATGGTATAACTGAATTCATAGGAAATTAATCTAGATCAGAGACAAAGTAACCTAACAGAAGTTTTCAAGTTATAGTCATAACTGTAAGTAAGTATATGGATGTATGAGAGAAACCATCTTATCCAATGAGATCAAAATTCATCAGTTCGTTCATTAAAAAAGACAATTCAAGTGAGGAATCATAAAATAAATTTTGCTATATTGTGGGGTTATTTTCAACCAATAAACAACTTCAATGCTTCTATGAGATGTTGAGTAGCAGGTTGATAAATGGATACCTCTCCTCCAGGGTTCAATACCATGATTTTTTTTTTAATTGAAATTTCTAATTTTCAAGCCAGCTAATAAATGTTGTGTTAATAACTGTAGGGCCAACATTTTTTCTTTGGACATGGATCTGCTGACTGAAGTAACCTATAAGGAGCTATCTACAATTGATTTCAAGTTTTGCTTTCTTTAAAGTGAAATGAAGATCTACCCTAAAACCACTGAAAAGCAATCTAACTGCAGAGTCTTTTTTAGAGTTTAATGATTTTTCCACCCACACCTAATTTAATAGTATTTTTAAAGCAACTCACCTTCATCAGGTTTTTTCCAAATTATTCCACAAGGTTTTCATAGAAATGGTTTTCTCTTTTATTTATCTTCTTGTTATGTGTTTATATAATACTTGTTTAAATTATGTAATTGCATAAGGAAATCAACATAAACTGCTTTGGAAAAAAAACACAATTAGCCTTAAGGCTAATGAACATTAAGTATGTCTTTGGGGTCATGCAGAAATACTGAACATTCTTCCTGGATTTGGAGAATTTCTCACATTCTGGGTTAGGCTTCCCTGAAATAGAAGCTAGAATTTTTCTGGGTCATACCCCCTTGCAGTTAAGATGTGGGCACATTAGAAAGGAGGTAAATTACCTATATTCTCTTTCTGTGGAGAAACAGTGGGTATAAGGATTGATTTTCTAATGGGTATAGTGAAGATTTCCAACAGCAGTGACAGAGATTCTGATATGAGGTTGCCAGTTTCAAACATTGACTGTCAATAGTTCCAGCGTGCCTGACTGCATTGCCTCCAAGCAGTGACCCTAGGAACTGATGCATTGTTTTGGCCATGCCTCTCCCCATGAAACAAGCGGTCCAAAGGACAAAAAGGAAGTACCCACCTAAAGCATGTGCTTCTGGAACATATTGTGGCAACTCAAAACCCCAACATTTCCTGGCCAAAGGGCCTTTTGTCAGTCCTTTTCAAGTTTCCTGCTGGGTCAGTCCTCCTGAAGGCTAATTGTACCATAGCTATGTATCTCTAGGCCACAAGAGGCCTACCATGGACTGGAGTGTCCACACAAATGTTCACGAGGCCCCTCTTGGGTGAGAAGGAGTCAGGCGTGTAAAGAGAATGGAGGTCGTGGCCAGAGTTCTACTCCTAGTCAACTGCTCCATCTCCTCAAATGTTGGGGCAATCATGCCTCAAAGGCTGCAATTCTGGCTTCTCTGGAATTTCTGTGGGCTGTCACATATTTCAGATAAGTAATATTTCTACTTAACTTCTCTGGAAGATGCTCCATTATGGGGAACTAACAACCCTGACGGATGCACAAGATAAGCATGTGAGCGATAGATAAGGGCAGAAGGCTGCAGGTTTACTGGAGGGCAAATTCCTTGTTGTTCAGTGTCAGAAACATCAGTCCATTTTGTTTTCAAGGGTAATGGAGAGACTAAATGAACTAGGGAGTGAGTTATGTGATGGTTAGTTAAGAGCGTTTCTACTCTATTTCTGGTTATCATATGTTTGGTCTTTAATTATTTGAATTCACATCCAATGTTGACCTGAAGAGCTAACAGGGCATATTCTAGTACTTATATAGGCAGATTTGTGTAATGACAGGTGAAATTACCAGATTAAAATGCAAAATGATATCTGTTTGTTTTTCTGTCTAGTAGGCTCCAAAATGACTATAACTTATATAGCAAAAACCTGTATCCCAGAGTTCTTTTCTGAAAGACTGATTCATTATCATAGTCATGGAGTTTATATATTTTGATAATAACAAGTGCAAAATAAATATTCACAATAAAAATATAGTAGCTATTGCATTTAATGTTATAAACTTATTAATAAATATTATCCTTTAGATTTTCTAAAAGGTCAAGTCAACAACAAGGAAAGAGAGTCTTTAGATGTCATTTTAGGCACTCCAATATTTCCTAACCATGGCTGGTGTAAGATATTTTCTCTTTATGCAAATCAAGTAATCACATGAATTTTTTTCTAATTTCTCTGCTTTTCTTTTTTTTTTCTTGAAGGTGGTTTGTCCTGGTAAAAGTACAAAATTTTTCAATAATTAAATTAATAAGGATCTATTTTAAGACTTTATTTCAATTAAAGACCGTATTTGGCAAATAAATTACTTGTACTTGATAAATTAATTTTTCGATACAATTTATCAATTATTATTTTACTACAAAATGTTTCTCCATTATATATACTATTACTGAATTATAGCTAAGTACTGAGAAGGAAGTGAATTAGAATTTAACATTAGTCAAAACCTAACCCCAGGGACTTCCCTGGTGGTACAGTGGTTAAGAATCTGCCTGCCAATGCAGGAGACACGGGTTCGAGCCCTGGTCCTGGAAGATCCCACATGCCGTGAAGCAACTAAGCCCGTGAGCCACAACTACTGAGCCTGCACTCTAGAGCCTGCGAGCCACAACTACTGAGCCCACGTGCCACAACTACTGAAGCCCGCGTGTCTAGAGCCTGTGCTCTGCAACAGGAGAGACTACCACAATGAGAAGCCCGTGCACCGCAACGAAGAGTAGCCCCCACTTGCCACAACTAGAGAAAGCCCGTGTGCAGCAACGAAGACGCAACACCAATTTAACTAATTCTAAGTTCTAATTCACTTCCTTCTCAGTACTTAGCCAAAAGTTAATTAATTAATTTAATTTAAAAAAAAGCTAACCCCAAATTCTCCAAGCAAAAAGTTTTTTATTTGACCTATCTAAAATTGGCAAAAATTCAAAATATTTGACACTTTTAAAGGCACTAGTCTCTACAGGGGAAAAAAATGCTTTGAGGTTAATTTCACATTAATAAAGCTTGAAATAGCATGGTATGAACAGGAAATTGACTTACTATGGTGAGTCTCCACTAGATCTATGCTGTCCAAATTTCCAGTAATATACTTTAGTACCAGTAACAATTTAATGAATATTAAAAGAAAATCTATACAGAGCAGAGATATGTTTCCACTGGGATATTATATGTCAGGCCTGTAAATTAGCTTCCTATATTAGAGGTTATTTTCTAACTCAGGCATGTAACCATAACTATTTTTGTTTCTAAACTATTCTCAGGTTGAACATAAATAAGACTTCCTCTTATTCAGTTTTTCAGAAAGTGATAGAGATGGCAAAACGTCAAGTATTCAGCATTGTACGTATTTCCCACAATGGAAAACACTAACCTCCAAACACAGCATGAATGGCATTTGTTTGCTTTGTATGGTTTAGTTTCTGCTGTTCACCACTTTGACCATAGTTATTAATTACCTATTCACCAACTTAGTGCAAATAATAAAAAATACTATCATTAACTTCAGGTAATATGAACTCTTAGTTTATAACTTTACATTCATACAAAATAATGAAACACAATACATGTGCTACCTCCCAGTGGCTACTGATAGGAACTACTCCATTAATTGCAAAACACAGGTTGAAGCCAGTAAGTTTTATTATGTAATCTTGAAAATAATTATTCAAAAATGAACGTTTAGAAAGTACTAGGAAAAATTGTAGTTGATATAATAAAACTTTGGGGAGGTTTGAGATAATGGGATTAGAAATTCTTATTGAAGTCAACTGACATTTATATTCCCTGATAATTTTTAGAGTAATTTTTAAATGTGTTGTGTTAAATGCTTTTATCTTTAATAAAGCATAAAGATTTTATTAATCATTAACTTATAAAATCTTTGTTTCCAGTGCACAAATACACATTTTTAAATAACACTGATTACTATAAAGTAGCTTTGGCCAGAGAAGAGACAAAGGAAAAGAAAGAAGAAATGGAAGAAGCTGAGAGATTTAAAGGGAAGAAAGAAAATGCAAAGATACAAGAAAATTCCCCTGATGTCTTATTGGAAGGAAAAAAAATATATATATATATATGTGTGTGTGTATATATATATATATGTATATATATATTTATATATAGTCTCCCTTCTTCTAGACTTTTATCTGTCTTTGTATATAAATAAATTCTTAGAAATTTTCTAAGAATTCAATAAATTCTTAGAAAAAAAACGCTTCTTTTTTAGCATTTTAAAAATATCGACTTCTATGAATAAACATTTTTATACATAAAATTACTGTCAGAGTCTATTATCCAGACAAGATTCATAACTATGGACAAGGAATGGGGTAGCTAGAAATACACACACACACACACACACACACACACACACACACACACACAGTTAACCAGACTATGAAGTAAAAGACTAAGTCCACAGCAAAGTAGTAACTCTCGGGAATATACATTCTGTATAAAGAGAGTACCACGATCCCTTGAGGGAATTAGGAGGGTTCTCCAGTCCCAAAGGGGCAAACAACACAGAAGAGTGAGAATTCTTTATTAAATTGAGTTCCAACTTGAAAATATGCCCAGTATTATTATTTTTTAAATTATTTTTATATTTTTGCAGTACGCGGGCCTCTCACTGTTGTAGCCTCTCCCATTGCAGAGCACAGGCTCCGGACGTGCAGGCTCAGCGGCCATGGCTCACGGGTGCAGCCACTCCGCGGCATGCGGGACCTTCCCGGACCGGGGCACGAACCTGTGTCCCCTGCATCAGCAGGTGGACTCTCAACCACTGCGCCACCAGGGAAGCCCTGCCCAGTATTATTAAAAGAAGTGTTCAGAACAAATTCCCAAGTTGAATAACTCCCTCAGAAAAGAATTTTGCCTCTGCCTAAAATCCTCTCCATTATGTTGCAACGGATCTCTTCACACCATCCTGTTTTTGTTTGACTTTGAATTTACTCTTCTGATTTGAGCTATCTGTATACCAGTTATTTGTCTTGACCCATAGGATAGTAATTTCTCAATCCTTCCTAGGGGTTTAGCTGAAACTCTTTCACATCTGCTCTCTACTCACTCTTAAACTAGTTGTTTGTTCTGACCTATTTCTATCACATTTTGACCACTGAATAAAGAGTTTCTCAATTTTTTTACACAAAAGAATCATCTGGGTGTTTTTTTTTTAATAGCATAGATTGCTACCACTCCTCTACTCTCTGGAAAATCCCAAGTCAATTAAGTCTGAGAAGGAAACCAGAATTCTGGATTTTAATATGTATTTAACATGGGTTTGGGGTCAGAGTTGAATAAATATTTACCCATCATTGACCTATCTATATCTTGCTGTGTTCTAGCAGCCTAATAATCCAATAATAGTTTCCACAATAGTGTAATATTAAAGTTATTCTCCAACCCTACACACAAACTAAGCAAGCAAAGAAACAAAAAAACACCCACAAAACTGGGACTAATACTATAGAGGCTGACATTTGCACTGAATCCTAGAAAATAAGAGTGCCTTTGACCACCAGGAGTTATTCTATAGATGTGTCTCAGTATTTCTGAGATGTCACATAACCTATTAATTAATCAGCTCTAATTAATTTGCCTCATCTGCAGATTCAGAACCTCTCACTTTCTGAGAAGATTAGGTGTTCCCTGGCAGGAGAATATCTTGAGAATATTCTTGCTCAAACAGCCATTAGCTCTGTATGAAATTCCATTTACTTATTCAAATTGATTACAGTCTAAATTCCTATTGTCCAACTTTTTTTACACTGGGTCCACATATCTTTGTTCTCTTATTTTTTAACTTGGTCCCCCTTTTTCTTTTTCCCAGCACCCTAAATTTGATTAGTTGCCTGACAGGACGTATGCTATCTTATTCTTCCCTGGCTTAATTGCCCTCACTAGAGTGGCCCACATAATCTACAATAATTGCTATTTCTCCATTATATCGATGAATTCCAAGTCTTGGCTCACATCAACTTTCCTGATTCAATTGCTGCCAAAATTCTAGTTTACCGTCAAACAATCATTCCATCATGAATAGTCATGACTTTGCCTTCCAGTATCTGCTTCCTAAGAAAAATGCCCTTCAGGTAGAAAGTTCAGGAAATTCAAAAGAAGCTTTGCTTGCCTCCTGTATCCCTCAACCACAATCATTGCCCTCTTAAATGACATTTCCAATAATTACTGGTAGGCTTCTTTCATGAAATCTTATGTAGTTCTATAACCTGTACTATTTAATTCTGGCAGGGACTCAGCCTACCCGGATCCCTCAGTCAATATTGTTCAACCTCTAAAGGATGAACACAGCACTCTGAACCTTCTGTGATTCAAACTGAAGGCATAGGGTGTCCAACAGTATTTGTTAAATAACCCAAGGAATACCAGAATCTTTTATGAGACAAGGGTCAACCAATGCCTACAGAGGCTAGAACTCAGTGGAAGTGACTTTTAGGCCAAAGAGAATTTCCCTAAAATGAACAAAAAGAAAACATATCTACACTCAAGTTAAGGTCCTTGTTGACTAAATACATTAGAGGAGTAGCTGTAATGAAATTTAGAACACTGAAATCAAATACAAACTTCAGTAATAAAAATCGGAGGTTATGATACTAAAAAAATTGGCACTGGTAAGAACGTGAAGTAAATTGTATGGTAGACATAAACCTTCATTTTTTTTTTTCTGTCAGTAACAGTGAATCTGTAAAAAAATTTCAGCCAATTGAAGGCACAATGAAAATTGTGTTTTATACAGATTGCTCTATTAAAATTGGGGAAAACTGATGGTATAGATAGATTAAGGCAGGAAGACCAGTTCTGAAACTACAATATTAGTCCCAATTAGAAATTATCTGAGCTTGAATTAATGAATTCGGTGGAAGTAAGGCTGAAGACTGCTTATTCGAGAAATATTTTTAAAAAGGTCCACAGTGCTTGACCCAGAAATACCACTCCTAGGTATATACTCAACAGAAATGCTTTGAGTATTTCTGAAATCATCAAAAGACATGTATAAAATGTTTATAGTCGCATTATCAGTAAGGAGTGAAAAATTGGAAACAATTCAAATGCCCATACCAATACAATAGATTAATTGTGGTACTTTTATACAATGGATTACTATGTAGCAATTACTATGTAGCAATTATGTATTGCTAAGACATGGCTCAAGATGGTGGAATAGAAGGACATGTGCTCACTCCCTCTTGCGAGAGCACCGGAATCACAACTAACTGTTGAACAATCATGAACAGGAAGACACTGGAACTCACCAAAAAAGATACCCCACATCCAAAGACAAAGGAGAAGTTGCAATGAGATGGTACGAGGGGCACAATCACAATAAAATCAAATCCCACAACTGCTGAGTGGTTGACTCACAAACTGGAGAACAATTATACCACAGAAATCCACCCACTGGAGTGAAGGTTCTGAGCCCCACATCAGGCTTCCCAACCTGGGGGTCCGGCAATGGGAGGAAGAATTCCTAGAGAATCAGACATTGAAGGCTAGAGGGATTTGACTGCAGGACTTCAACAGGACTGGGGGAAACAGAGATTCCACACGTGGAGGGCACACACAAAGTAGTGTGTGCATCAGGACCCAGGGGGAAGGAGCAGTGACCCCATAGGAGACTGAACCAGACCTACCTGCTGGTGTTGGAGGGTCTTCAGCATTAGCAGGGGGTGGCTGTGGCTCACCACAGGGACAAGGACACTGGCAGCAGAAGTTCTGGGAAGTACTTAACTCCTTGGCATGAACCCTCCTGGAGTCTGTCATTGGCCCCACCAAAGAGCCTGTAGGTGCCAGTGCTGGGTCGCCTCACGCCAAACAACCACCAGGGAGGGAACTCAGCCCCACCCATCAGCAGACAAGCGATTAAAGTTTTACTGAGCTCTGCCCACCAGAGCAACACGCTCTACCCACCACCAGTCCCTCCCATCAGGAAACTTGCACAGGCTTCTTACATAGCCTCATCCACCAGAGCGCAGACAGCAGAAGCAAGAAGAACTACAATCCTGCAGCCTGTAAAACGAAAATCACATTCACAGAAAGACAAAATGAAAAGGCAGGGGCTTCCCTGGTGGCGCAGTGGTTGAGAGTCCGCCTGCTGATGCAGGGAACATGGGTTCGTGCCCCGGTCCAGGGGGATCCCATATGCCACAGAGCAGCTGGCTCTGTGAGCCATGGCTGCTGAGCCTGTGTGTCCGGAGCCTGTGCTCTGCAACGGGAGAGGCCACAACTGTGAGAGGCCCGTGTACAGCAAAAAAAAAAAAAAAAAAAAAAAAAAAAGGCAGAGAACTATGTACCAGATGAGGTAACAAGATAAAACCCCAGAAAAACAACTAAATGAAGTGGAGAGAGGTAACCTTCCAGGAAAAGAATTCAGAATAATGAGAGTGAAGATGATCCAGGACCTTGGAAAAAGAATGGAGGCAAAGATCAAGAAGATGCAAGAAATGTTGAACAAAGACCTAGAAGAATTAAAGAACAAACAAGCAGAGATGAACAATACAATAACTGAAATGAAAAATACATTAGAATGAACCAATAGCAGAATAACCGAGGCAGAAGAACAGATAAGTGACCTAGAAGACAGAATGGTGGAATTCACTGCCACAGAACAGAATAAAGAAAAAAGAATGAAAAGAAATGAATACAGCCTAAGAGACCTCTGGGACAACATCAAATGCACCAATATTCACATTATAGAGGTCCCAGAAGGAGAACAGAGAGAGAAAATACTTGAAGAGATTATAGTTGAAAACATCCCTAACGTGAGAGAAGAAATAGCCACCCAAGTCCAGGGAGCACAGAGAGTCCCAGGCAGGATAAACCTAAGGAGAAACATGCCAAGACACATAGTAATCAAAATGACAAAAATTAAGGACAAAGAAAAATTATTAAAGGGAAAAATGACAAATATCATACAAGGGAACTCCCATAAGGTTAACAGCTGATTTCTCAGCAGAAACTCTACAAGTCAGAAGGGAGTGGCATGATATATTTAAAGTGATGAAAGGGAAGAACCTACAACCAAGATTACTCTACCGGGCAAGGATCTCATTCAGATTTGATGGAGAAATCAAAAGCTTTACAGACAAACAAAAGCTAAGAGAATTCAGCACCACCAAAACAGCTCAACAACACATGCTAAAGGAACTTCTCTCAGTGGGAAACACAAGAGAAAAAAAGGATCTACAAAACAAACCCAAAACAATTAAGAAAATGGTAATAGGAATATACATATCATTAATTACCTTAAATGTGAATGGATTAAATGCTCCAAGCAAAAACACGGGCTTGCTGAATGGATACAAAAACAAGACTCATATATGTTCTGTTTACAAGAGACCCACTTCAGACCTAGGGACACATACAGACTGAAAGTGAGGGGATGGGAAAAGATATTCCATGCAGATGGAAATCAAAAGAAAGCTGGAGTAGCAATTCTCATGTCAGATAAAATAGACTTTAAACTAAAGAATGTTACAAGAGACAAGGAAGGACACTACATAATGATCAAGGGATCAATCCAAGAAAAAGATACAATTATAAATATATATGCATCCAACATAGGAGCACCTCAATACGTAAGGCAAATGCTAACACCTGTAAAAGAGGAAATCGACAGTAACACAATAATAGTGGGAGACTTTAACACCTCACTTACACCAATGGACAGGTCATACAGAAAGAAAATGAATAAGGAAACACAAGCTTTAAATGACACAATAGACTGGATAGATTTCATTGATATTTATAGGACATTCCATCCAAAAACAGCAGATTACACTTTCTTCTCAAGTGCACATGGAACATTCTCCAGGATTGATCACATCTTGGGTCACAGATCAAGCCTTGGTAAATTTAAGAAAATTTAAATCATATCAAGCATCTTTTCCGACCACAACATTATGAGAGTGGAAATCAATTACAGGCGAAAAAATCCCACAAAAAACACAAAAACATGGAAGCTAAACAATATGTTACTAAATAACCAAAAGATCACTGAAGAACTCAAAGAGGAAATAAAAAAATACCTAGAGACAAATGACAACCAAAACATAACGATCCAAAACCTCTGGCATGCAGCAAAAAGAGTTCTAAGAGGGAAGTTTATAGCAATACAATCCTACCTCAAGAAACAAGAAAAATCTCAAATAAATAATCTAACCTTACACCTAAAGGAACTAGAGAAAGAAGAACAAACAAAACCCAAAGTTAGTAGAAGGAAAGAAATAGTAAAGATCAGAGCAGAAATAAATGAAATAGAAACAAAGAAAACAATAGCAAAGATCAATAAAACTAATAGCTGGTTCTTTGAGAAGATGAACAAAATTGATAAACCTTTAGCCAGACTCATCAAGAAAAATAGGAAGAGGACCCAAATCAATAAAATTAGAAATGAAAAAGGAGAAGCTACAATGGACACCGCAGAAATTCAAAGCATCATGAGAGACTACTGCAAGCAACATTATGCCAAAAAAATGGACAACCTGGAAGAAATGGACAAATTCTTAGAAATGTATAATCTTCCAAGACCGAACCAGGAAGAAATAGAAAATATGAACAGACCGATTACAAGTAATGAAATTGAAACTGTGATTGAAAATCTTCCAACAAACAAAAGTCCAGGACAGATGGCTTCACAGGTGAATTCTATCAAACATTTAGAGAAGAGCTAATACCCATCCTTCTCAAGCTCTTTGAAAAATTTGCAGAGGAAAGAAGACTCCCAAACTCATTCTACGAGGTCACCATCACCCTGATACCAAAACCAGACAAAGATACTACAAAAAAAGACAATTACAGATCAATATCACTGATGAATACAGATGGAAAAATCCTCAGTAACATACTAGCAAACAGAATCTAACAATACATATAGGCTCATATACGATGATCAAATGGGATTTATCCCAGGGATGCAAGAATTCTTCAGTATATGCAAATCAATCAATTTGATGCACCAAATTAACAAATTGAAGAATAAAAACCATATGATCACCTCAATAGATGCAGAAAAAGCTTTTGACAACATTCAACACCCATTTATGATAAAAACTCTCCAGAAAGTGGGCATAGACAGAACCTATCTCAACATAATAGAGGCCATATATGACAAACCCACAGCAAACATCATTGTCAATGGTAAAAAACTGAAAGCATTTCCTCTAAGATCAGGAACAAGATAAGGATGCCCACTCTCATCACTATTATTCAACATAGTTTTGGAAGTCCTAGCCACGGCAATCAGAGAAGAAAAAGAAATAAAAGGAATACAAATTGGAAAAGAAGAAGTAAAACTGTCACTGTTTGCAGATGACATGATACTATACATAGAGAATCCTAAGAATGCCACCAGAAAATACTAGAGCTAATCAATGAATTTGGTAAAGTTGCAGGATACAAAATTAATGCACAGAAATCTCTTGCATTCCAATACACTAACAACGAAAGATCAGACAGAGAAATTAAGGAAACAATCCCATTCACCATAGCAACAAAGAGAACAAAATACCTAGGAATAAACCTACATAAGGAGGTAAAAGACCTGTACTCAGAAAACTATAAGACACTGTTGAAAGAAATCAAAAATGACACAAACAGATGGAGAGATATACCATGTTCTTGGATTGGAAGAATCAATATTGTGAAAATGACTATACTACACAAAGCAATCTACAGATTCAGAGCAATCCCTATCAAATTACCAGTGGCATTTTTTTTGCAGAACTAGAAAAAAAAATCTTAAAATTTGTATGGAGACACAAAAGACCCCAAATAGCCAAAGCAGTATTGAGGGAAAAAAATGGATCTCGAGAAATCAGACTCCCTGACTTCAGACTATACTGCCAAGCTACAGTAATCAAGACAATGTGGTACTGGCACAAAAACAGAAATACAGAACAATGCAACAGGATAGAAAACCCAGAGATAAACCCATGCACCTATGGTCAACTAACAAAGGAGGCAGGGACATACAATGGAGAAAAGACAGCCTCTTCAATAAGTGGTGCTGGGAAAACTGGACAGCTACACGTAGAAGAATGAAATTAGAACACTCCATAACACCAAACACAAAAATAAACTCAGAATGGATTAAAGACCTAAATGTAAGACAAGACACTAAAAAACTCTTAGAGGAAAACATAGGAAAAACACTCTTTGACATAAATCACAGCAAGATCTTTTTTTGACCCATCTCCTAGAGTAATGGAAATAAAAACAAAAATAAGCCAATGGGACCTAATGAAACTTCAAATCTTTTGCATAGCAAAGGAAACCATAAACAAGACGAAAAGACAACCCTCAGAATGGGAGAAATATTTGCAAACGAATCAACAAAGGATTAAATTCCAAAATATATAAAGAGTTCATGTAGCTCAATATTAAAAAAACAAGCAGCCCAATCCAAAAATGGGCAGAAGACCTAAATAGACATTTCTCCAAAGAAGACATACAGGTGGCCAAGAGGTAAGTGAAAGCTGCTCAACATCACTAGTTATTAGAGAAATGCAAATCAAAACTACAATGAGGTATCACCTCACACTGGTCAGAATGGCCAGCATTAGAAAATCTACAAACAACAAATGCTGGAGAAGGTGTGGAGACAAGGGAAAACCATTCATCTGTCGATGGACACTTAGGTTGCTTCCATGTCCTGGTTATTATAAATAGAGCTGCAATGAACATCGTGGTACATGATTCTTTTTGAATTATGGCTTTCTCAGGGTATATGCCCAGTAGTGGGATTGCTGGGTCGTATGGTAGTTCTACTTTTAGTTTTTTAAGGAACCTCCATACTGTTCTCCATAGTGGCTGTATCATTTTACTTTCCCACCAAGAGTGCAATAGGGTTCCCTTTTCTCTTCCTGGCTAGCAGACTGATGCCTTCTTGCTAAGTCCTAACATGGCCTTTTCTCTGTACATGCACCCTCCTGGTGTTTCTTCCTCTTATAAAAAACATAGTCCTATTGGATTAGGGTTCCACTTTATAACTTCATTTAACCTTAATTACCTCCTTCAAATCCCTATCTCCAAAGACAGTCACACTGGAAGTTAGAGTTTCATCCCATGAGTTTTGGGTGGACACAATTCAGTCTCTAACATATACATAAAAGCATAGTAAAAGGATATACAGTTGACCTTTTGTATCCATGGTTTCTGCATCCACAGATATGATGTATCAACTGTACTACACCATTTTATATAAAGGAATAGAGCATCTGTGGATTTTATTATCTGTGGGGGATCCTGGAACCAATTCCCCACAGATAAGAAGGGACAACTTTGTAATATGTGTGTGTACATTTTTCTGGACTTTTCTATGTGGGTATTCTGCAGAGAAATAAAATAACAAAAACATTTTACAGTCAAATGTTAAGAATTATATTAATAACTGCTGCTTCCAGAGTTTTATCTTTTAAAATTAATAAATGACTTTTAGAGCACTTCTAGGTTCACAGCAAAATTGAGCAGAAAGTAGAGAGATACATCCTGTATGTCCCCTATATCCTGTCCCGGCATGTGCATAGGCTCCCTCACTATTGACATTTTGCACCACAATGGTTCATTTGTTAGATGTGAAGAGAGCCTAGAGAGGACCAGCAGAGGACAGTCCATACTGAGCAGTAAGGCAGTTGTCAAAGTAACCACATCAACAGGGAAGAGGACCTTGGATAGTTCAACTGTCAGACAATACCCACGGATCACTACAGCACATTCAGAGAAAAGATTCACAGAGAACTCTTCCATAGAGACTCATCAGGGGTTGGAGTAGGAAATTTTCCTTTCAGAGGGATACTGGGAGGCTGTGGCATATTTGGGGTTTCATTTCACTGTAATTTTCCTGCTGCAGGGTAGAATTATTTATTGAATATTTTTAATAATAATGTTCTGTGACATTATTGTTAACACACTTGCAAGCTGGGATTCAGGATGGTGTCATATATGAGGCTGTCAACTGGTGAAATGACTCCAGGATTCTGGATAAGGACCTGATCTGAGTTAAGGCACCTTTCTCAAGTAATTGAGTTTTATTTCTTTCTCTTTTTGTTTGTTGTTTTTGTAATATTGTCACCTTTGATAAGGAAGATTCGTAAGTAGTGACTGCAGTTGCCTAAAGATATGAATCCCTTTTAATAAAATATTTTAACTACACTAACAGACTACTTATACTCTATACTACAGAATAAAATTCATTTTGACAGCACCCAGTAAATTGTACAATTATGTGATTTCTTACCCAACAAAAATATATTAATCTGTAAGTAAGAAATAAGTTTCCGTAAGAGCCTAGCATAATTTGGGAGTTGGCTGGCATTAGAGTAATCTGTCTAAATATATTGAATTTGCGCTATGCTTTTCATTCTCTGTTCACAAGCCTGATTTATGAGAAACATCATCTAGTAAACACTAATAGCCTTCCCATTTTACAGACAGAAAATTGGAATTGTGAGGAAATAAAATGCCACACCCTAATTCATCTTAGAAAAAGATGGAGAAATTGAATAATAAATGTAGGTGTCCTAATTCTTATTTAGTTTATTTTTAGTTTTTAGTGCCAGGCTCTGTCTTTGCTTGTATATTACAATAAACCCCCTCAGAACTGCTGGCTCAGGGAAGCTATTTCAGAAAAATTTAATATCCACAAAGAAAATTAATATTGCTATCTTACTAGGAGGATTTGAATGTAAAAAGGCTTAGAAGACATGTATTGAACTAGCCACTCAAAGACTAAATTAAAACTAATAAAAGGGGGCTTCCCTGGTGGCACAGTGGTTGAGAGTCCGCCTGCCAATGCAGGGGACACGGGTTCGTGCCCCGGTCCGGGAAGATCCCACATGCCGCGGAGCGGCTGGGCACGTGAGCCATGGCTGCTGAGCCTGCGTGTCCAGAGCCTGTGCCCCGCAACGAGAGAGGCCACAACAGTGAGAGGCCCGTGTACTGCAAAAAAAAATAATAATAATAAAAGGGATTATTCAGGACATATATTTATTTACTTAATGCCCTCCACTTAAAATCTTGATAAAGACTCAAACTCTGATCATAGAAACTGCCTTTATTATTAAACTTTTGTTTCCTTTAAAAATAAAGCTTCCTCTATTTTATTATATCTAGAGAGCAGTAACTATGATTTAGATAAATGTAATATTTATAAGAACCAAAGTTGCATTTTATAAACTGTGGACCATGGAACACTGAACCTGTATATTGACCTTACTATGTCAGCTATGAGTTCTGTGAGTCTCTTGAATGACTTTCAGGCTATTGCTCATAGGCAGCTGGAGAATTGGGGGCAGCTCTGTGATATGGGAGTGGAAAATACCATGCTTGTCCATACAAAGTTGTTTAGCAATGCTGGATTTAAAGCAGATGAAATAAGGTTACCAGGATAGGAGGAGATGAGATTTGAGCAGACATAAAGGAGACAGGAAAGAGAGGGAGAAATAGGTTATTGGAATTGGAGGAGTTAAAGGAAATTTTAACTCTGGAGGTAGAGCCACTAAAGCCACTGTCAAATGAGCTAGAGGCAGCTGCCCCAGAGCAGCTTTAAAGGAGAGGCAGAACTTCTGCATTAGTTTATCAAGTACCTTTCCCTATCTCCCAATTAAAACTGAAAAAAAAAAAAAAGAAAACGCTATTGCCATGTATTTAGCATCATTTAAAGTGGCAAAAAGATTACAGCAAAAATAGATCAATGGAACTCCAAGTTAAATAATTTAAGGAAATTGTAGAATCTTTCCAAAACATGATGTTTCAATTTATATGATTAATGAAAAAATTGAAGACCATGGGGGGGCCTAGCATATTCTTCCTATAAAGAATTGCCTATAAAGAATTTCAAATTCAGGTTCCAGGTTTGTGACAGTGACAGGAGGAAGACACTGAATTCACCTCCTCCCATAGCCACACTGAATCTACAGCTATATATGAAGCAATTTCCTCTGAAAAAATCAAAAACAAAGTAAAACAAAAAACTAGATGAATGACTCATACACATCTGGCAAAGGAAGAAAGAAACCACATTGTTGCAGGTAGGAGAGGCTGAGACACAATCTTGCTATAACCCCACCCCTGGTGTGGCAAGCCAGAATGGAGAAGGAACTGAAAACCCCAGCTTCTCCCTGAGGAGCAAAGGGATTGGACCCCACACTGGGCACCCCAAATTTTAAGACTTGCACCTGAGAGACCAGACCCCAAAATGTCTACCTTTGACAGCCAAGGGGAGCCTAAGGAGATATGACTGCTAAAGGTAATGCAGTATCCTGGATGGGATTCTGGAACAGAAAATGTCATTAGGTAAAAACAACAAAAATATAAAGAAAGCTAATTTAGTTAATAATAGTGGTAACAATACTGATTCATTAGTTGTAACAAATGTACCAAACTCATATAAAATGTTAATAATATAGGAAGTGGGTGTGGGATGCATAGGAACTCTGTACTCTCTTCAAATTTTTTCTGTAAATATACAATTTTAGAATAGTTCATCTAAGTAATATAAAAATCCACTCTTCATTATAAGGTAGTGAAATTTTAGAATGTTAGAGATAATTAAATGGCTCTGAAATCTTCCAGAAGGAAAAAAAAATCAAGTCCCATAGAAATAATAAAAAAGCAGAGTGGCATATTGGATTTCTCTAGCTGCAACATTAGAAATCAGAAGTCAGTATGAGATTAACAGATACAAACTACTATACATAAAATAGATAAGCAACACAGATTTACTGTATAGCACAGGGAACTATATTCGATATCTTGTAATAATCTATAATGGAAAATATATAACTGAGTCACTTTTCTGTACACCTGAAATACAATATTGAAAATCAACTATATTTTGATTTAAAAAGAAATAAATGAAACAATAATTTCACAATTCTGAAGGAAAAGGATTCCCAAATTAGCATTATTAAATAATCATACTGTCATTTACTGATAAGGATAAAATGAGCAGTTTATTAGACATGCAATTTCTTGAAAAGTTATTTGCCCTGAATCCTTTGTCAAGAATCATGATCATTCCATCAAAATAAGGAAGAAACTGAATGAACTGGAAGGCACTGGCTCCAGGATACAAGGGCTCTGACCCATGAGAGAGATGAAGGAAATTCCAGGACGACATTTGTGCAACAGACCCAAAGATCATCTATACTAGACCAAATCAAGAGGACAGAGGGCTTCAGGAGGAATATCTTTAAGAAAAAGAAAAGATGCATTTTATTAATTTCCAAATTTGTTAGCATATGTTAAGAGGTGATATATATTATTGCAGAGAGTTTGGTGATTACTGATAGAAAGAATTGAGAATTGAGCAAATAAAAAATGAGGCAGCTGTTAACTCCTGGAACACCAAAGGAATAAAGAAAGGAAATAAAATCATCACACACGGTTGGTTCAGTTGTGAATCATATTTATATAATCTTAATAAGGTAAACTTTGAATTGTGACCTAACCAAAATTATGATATAAAACTCATTGGAAAAATGAAAGAAATGAGGAAATTTGTTTGGGGTGGTAGTATAAAAAAATTATATACCCATCATCCATACTGGAAGATAGATACTATCTAAAACTGAAAAATAATAGCAAGATATCATTGTACGTATGATATTTAGAAATTTAGAGGCATATATTTAAGGAAACAGCTAGACAGGTGGGAAGTGTTTTCCAATGAATAGTGAAACTCAGAATGGGAGGGACTTGCATTTTGGGCTCTAAGCCCACGCAGATCTACTTACTTTTCTACACTAGGAACATGTGACATTTTCATCAAGAAACCTAAATAAAGTTGAACATGTCGAGGTTCAAAAACCTAGAATTGTGTCAATCCTTAGAGAACAGATACAAATTAGAAAGGAGAATTTAATGTAATGAGGAAATGAGTTCTTTACATTTATCAGCAAGATGTACAAAAAATGAAATTAATGATATATGTTCATCACTTTTATCATTAAGAAAAAAGGTGGTGGGAGATTTCTTTACTGGGTAACCAGTAAACAAATACTTAGGGTATCAGAACACTGTTTAGTGTCAGTTCTTAATGAACAAGATTGTAAAAACCTCCCATAATATGGGAGGAGCTTTAGGTCACAAGACTTGCAGCATATAATTCCGAATTGACAAGTCATTTTCTTTTTTGCAAAAGTTGAAGGAGTAGAGGAGAAGGGCAAGGAAAATGACACTGAAGAGTATTTTTTGTTGCTTTCATCGCTAAATTGAAGAAGCGCACCTCTGGGTAAGGGAAACAAAAGTTCTGACCTAAAAAAATAACAGAATTGCGTTTTAAAAGTTCCTTTTATCTCCGAAAACTTCATACAGAAATTTCAGCCTACTTGCATTTCCACTATCCTCCAACACAGTATACAACAACCAGAAATAAGTGCTATTTAAGATAATTATATTTGAAAGCTAAGGAGGTAGAAGTAATTAAATACAGCTTCAAGGAACCACGAAGTTACATGAACCAGCAAAGTATCCAGAGAGATGAAGTTTAAATTATTAATATGTAACCTATGAATATATAGGTATATAATTATTTGCAAAATTATCTAGGTATTTTCTGTATACCCTTTTTGAATCATAAAAGCACTTCTCAGGAAGGTGTATCCATGCATATTCCAATATTCTAAAATTGGTTACACTGACTCTTATAACAATTAAAAAACATAAGTTACATTAAACAATTCCTTAATTGTATAATGGGTATACAGAGAAAAATTTTTTTCAAAAAATCTCCAGGATTGAAACTTTGTTTTGGAGAAATATTACTAAATGTGTACAGTTTTATTATGCACTGTCAGACTGAAGTAGTTTTACTGTTTTGAAGTTTATGGCACGGTTACTACCCAGATAGCTTCTATACTGGTTTCTGAATGGTCTCAAATATCACTTTTCTAAAATTCAACCCTTCTAATATCTATATTATATGATTTAGTTATAAATGGAAATGAAGACTTAGATGCATAATATGTCATCTTTTCATGGCTAGGTTTCTCTTCTTATCCATAGCTGTCCAGAGACAGAGGGAGAGAGTGGAGGGGAGTCAAAAATCTAATACAACTAACTACTTCCACAATCACTAAAACCCAAAGTATTTCATTATGTTGCTCCTTTTACCTGGAATACACTTCTCATCCACCCACTTTCCTATTACTGACGGTTTCATTACTTGACAAATCTTTTTATGGCCTCCCTCCACTAAGACCCTTCCCTGACTTTTCTCAGTGGTTTGTTAATGTCTTTGTATTTTAAGTTGTAGTTTTGCATTTCTATCTATCTCTAACAAAGTGACCAGATGTTCCTCAAGAATAAGAAACCTACCAAGGTCACCTCCACACCCACAGTGCCTAGCAACATACCTGGCAGATCTGTTATTCAACTAAATATCTGTCAATAGAATGAAAAATTAAGTTAAAAATGATAAACATAATAGGTATCTACTCATGTCATTTTTCCACTTTAACTGTTGGGTTATTGGTGCTGTTCTTACTGTTTGTATGAGCTCACAGTAGAGTGCTACATTTAATCAGAAGGATTTGTTGCAAATATTTCGAAGGGAGAAGCATATTAATCCTTTTTATGAAGGTCTAATGTATATTTATGACTTGTGAGAGTTTGGTTTTAAGCACCAAAATGAGTAGTATTTGTTTCATGGGCCACTGGTGCTGTAGACTGGTACATGAGTCATGGGATGTAGTGAGTTAACTGTTAACTATTGTTTTCTCCCTGGTTCATTCTTTCCTGCTTTCTTACTCCTCTTCCTTTGCCTTGTATCAATGACATCTGTCATCATCGCTTATCTCTCTAACTAGTAGTCATGGTGTTGACTGAAAAAAATGCACAATGTGAGAGCTGTGAGTTAAGTTTTATTTGGGGCAAAATGAGGACTAGAGCCCGGGAGACAGCCTCTCAGATAGCTCTGGGGAACTACTCCAAAGAGGTGGGGCGGAGGGGGGCGGAAATCAGTATATATGTGATTTTGGTGACGGAGGATGCATGCAGTCAAGCACACATTTTGGCAGAGGCTTGCTGCTAGTCACGGGAAGCAGATGTCACCATAAATGATTTTAGTGCTTTTCTAGATATGAGAAGATGCAAGAAATTGGGCTCATAAAATCTTCTCCTGAAAATACCTAACTATCTGAAGGTCTGTTCTGCCAGTTTTTCCCAGAGCACAGAGGGCCTCATTCCTGATCTCCACCCTGAACTCCTTTCAGGGTATGTTGAAGGTCAGCAACTGAAGTGGCTAGTAACCTCATTCTTATAGAACCAGGTGGCAAGTGACAATTTTTAGTTGGCAGTGGTTATTAACACCATTCTGGACACTTAAAAGGCCACACAAGCTTCATAAAAGAGTATTAGAGTGTCTTGTAGGAAGATTTAATGAACTGTAGCAAGAATTTAGTGTACCTCATGGTATACCTTACCTTGGCACAGTCAATTTCATACTAAGCTCAAGGTTTTTCCAAATGAGCTACATGGGCCTCTTATATTTATGTCTGAGCACTTTGATTTCCCTGCATTTATTCCGTAATATCTATGTTTGGTGAGGACTTAAGAATAAAACAGACAAGCTCTGGTTGTTTTCTTTTCCTACATGAAATGGAATGGTCCTTTCAATTCTATTATTTTACATTTACAAAAGAAACTACTTTAAATAAAGCTGCACCAATGTTAGCCATGTCTACATAAGGAAAATCAATCCAGATTGAATGCACATATGCTTTAACTTTCAATCCCACTTCATTCCATCTTCCTGTAGAGATTCAATGAGCTGTAAAGAAAGTAAACAAATGGGGTTAGTATAAGCGCTTTCTCCAGTGACAGAGTGCTTCTCTGATGCAATTCTATACACTTACTGGCTCCACTGTTACCCTGGGCTGTGGTATATGGTGTTTTTTACATAGTCCAGTGTTGCTTGGAGTTCACCGAAATTTGTTGTTTTCAGGAAATGTACATATATATTAACTCAGAGTTCAAAGATACTAAAATCCTATATTTCACTAACAGTGCAAAGAGAGTACCACTATAGCTTACTCCTCACAGTCAGTCTTTTTTTGGTCAACTCTAATAACAGGGAAATTCAGTAGACATTTGACATAGAGTGGGAGCCACTCACTAGCTGTTTGGCTTGATTACAAGGTCAACTACTACTAAAATTGAGGAATATTTCTAACTAAGAGACAAAGAAACGTATCTTTGCTCTCTTACATAGCCACCGAGTGTTTATTTATTTATTTTTTTACCATTTGCATTATGAAGCTAACAAGCTCTTTAGGCATCAAGGATGTTTAGTAGGTACCTATTGGTCTGATACCTATGAAAGAAGCAAGATTCATTCCTCACAGGCAACATACTGTAACTTCAAAATGTCCCTTCCTTGTAGGCTGCCTTTTGGTTGTTCCATCCTGCTTTGCTTTCTGATTTCAGTGGTGGGCCAGGGTAAAATTTACCACTGGCCTTCTCACTCAGAGCACCTAATTTAGAGTATTAGGAATGCCCATTTTCATACTCAGTTCACACTCAGAACTTCCTTTCACAACATTGCCTTGTCCATTATATGCACACACATGTATCGAGTCCCTACTACATTATAAGTTCCTCTAAAGATGGAGCTCCTGTCTAATTCATCTTTTTGTTCACTTCTTCATCAGAGCCTTGGAAAATTATTCATATATGCTACACATTGAATATATATATAGATATATTATATACATGTATTATACATTTATATCTATACATATTCCAAGCAGTACTAGATTGGTTCTAGATGTGCCCAAAGTAGTGAACTCTATTAAAATATTCCCCCACTTAATTCTATGGTTTCCTTAGCATGTCTTTGCTTTGAACATTGTGTCACAATTATGATGTTTCTTTAAGTGCTGTTAATATACCCTGTATTAATTCTGTTTTATTAGCTATGTTGGCAAGAGCTGCCTGTTTTCCTGTAATGCTTTTAAAAGAGCCCAGAGGCTAAAATGTAATTGGCAGATTCGGTGAAAGGCTTGAACATTGTTAAGTTGCATTGCCATGGCTCTCATTTGGGACTTCCTGGCTCATACATACAGCCTCCTCACATGTGATTTCTTATGTTTCAAGATGGTAACACATCTCTAAACTGAAATCAATTTGTAAATTCAATTCATATTAAAAATACCAGGAAGCAAAAGCCAAGGCACAGAATTAGTGAGGCAGATGTAATACAAATATAAGTAATTTTGTTCTTGTCACCCTGATCTTCACACATTTTATCTATGTTTATCTTCCTTATTCCAGTTAAGAACATTTGAGAATAATTTAAGCAACAGAGAAGGATTTTATGCTCAGCAATAATAAAGGCAAGAAGAGGATCCCAAGGTGATATGACAACTAAGTGAAATGTGATATCCTGATTGGGATTCTGGAACAGAAAAAGGACATTAGGTAAAAGCTAAGAAATCTGAATAATATATGAACTGTCAAAACTTTTAAAAAAGAAGACAAGAACTTCCTGAATCAAACATTATACCTTGCCTTGTAAATCTGTATTATAGAACACTGAGATGTTGTTAGATGCCACTTCAATGTTTAGTCAAAGCTATTCCAGTGATTTAATGAAAAAGAGAGAGCTCTGCTTTCTGTTATAAATGAAGGAAATTTTTATGAAAAGTATACACTTCTATATTATATATAGCCTCCTTTTCCACTTTGATAAACATTAACCTATTGCTCCAGTAAGTTACAGTATGGACTTTACGGTATGAACAATTTCATTGCTTTTTGTCTACAATCAGTTTAGGAAGTAAGACAATGCCAAAGCCCTGCCATGTATGGAACTTCCATTCCCATCTAAGAGCAACGCCAAGTCACATATTTTATGTTTCTCTGTCCCACCACTCTATAATATGTTCTTTTTCATTTCCTCTTAAAGATATTTGGCTTGTCCACTCATCCCTAAATCTCACCCTTCATTTAGTTTCTCCAGATTTCAGATTCTCAATCTACAAGAAAATTCAAACATACTTCCAGGGTGGAACAATGAACCTCTTATTATTTTGATTTATAGCTCTCAGAATCACTGTTTTTAGAATCTGCACAGATCATACTTTGCATTAAGAAACCAGGCAGGACTGTAGATTTACTCATGTCAGCTCTGAAATATTTACTCCCTCTATTCCTCTATAACTTCAAATGCCTTTAGCATCCTTCCCTTCAGCCTTCTGAGGTCAACTAGTTATCTACAGAAAAAAGTGTGTGGGCAACATGAATTCTGGCATGGGAGGCAAAAGACCTGGTTTTTAAACAAAACTAGAATAGAATTGGCTGTTTAACCTTGGGCCAATTCTGTTCCCTGGTATTACTTTTATGACCGATTGGCTGAACTAGGTTCCTACTAAATCTAACAACCTATGGATCTGGGGTGCAGAAAGTAGAGAGGAATACGATGAGAGGAGAACAAGAGTAAAATGTTGTTATCAGCAAGGGCAGAAAGGTGTAGATCAACTAGTTCACCTCTACTGATGCTCGAGGTAAGTCATCGCCACCTCGAAAAGCCTCTGTCGGCACCGTCCTCAGCACAGCTACCAAGAAAGCCGTTCCTCATGCCTCCTACAAGAAATAAACTCTCCCTTTCTGATCTCACTTAGTGTGCTGTGCCCTTTATAATAAATGAATGGCTTCTACCTTTGATTGTAATTCTTCATGTGTATCTCATCTCAAAGTACATATTAAATAAGTGAAAAAATAAATTAATATATGAAAAATTATTATGTTAATCTTATTTGGGTATAGTAAGTAAATCAAAATGCATCTGGCTATGTCTTCCATGCCTGAGAAAATTAAAAGGTTGAACAAATTGTTTGAAAGGCAGTACAGAGTCTTCACAAAGCAGAGAAGAAAACATTAGTATCCAAGCAACCCAGATAAAATGCTTTTGAGTCTGGCAAGCTTAAAGTAAAAAAAAAAAAAAAAGAAAATGAGATATATGCTTTAAGAGAAAAAGTACTGGTTATATCCCACAGGCAAAACTAGTCTCAGAGCCTTCAGTCCATCACTCAAACATTTATTGAGGTGCTGGGAAAGAGACAAAACTATATAAAACATAGCCCCTCGATTTAAGACAGTTCTCAGCTAATTAAGAAGATAAAATTGAAGACAAATAATTCTTTAAATTAGGTGGACGGCAGATCAAGTGCCTGAGTAGTGTATTAGCTCAAAGTAGCATGACTTTTCAAGGAGTAAGACCTGCTTTAGATCTGGCATGGGGCAAGGCACCAGAAAAGACTTCATAAAGAGGAGCAACTTGAATTCTACCTCGAGTAGAGAGATGATACCCAGGACTTGCCTGAGGGAAGAGGAGTAGTGTGTGTGTGTGTGTACACACATGCTTTCTTGTTTTCTTTGCTGGATATATTGTTTGCCCCTTTGGATCCAGGCTTAAGCTGCTTTCTGTTGCGAGAATGACCTGACTGGACTATAGCAGAGGATTCTCTCATGTTGGGTTTGGCTGGACAATGGGGAGCCCATGAACAAAATCAGAGGGTCTAGGAGGAGGAAGTCAGAGTATCTATTCCCCTAGATCCTGTATTGAGTGATTGTCTCAGGCTGACAGTGTTGCTGGACCAGAGTCATAGCTATTTTTAAGACAATCCTATTTACACAACAATTTTGCTTCCAATTTCTAGTAACTACCCTCCCCTAGGCCTAAGATTAGTTAATAACCATACTGTTACTAACCCTAGGGTACTGCATTATTCTTTGTAGATTCTCTGTAGCTTGCCCAAATCTTTGTAAATAGGTTTTTAATAAAATAATTTTTGAGTTATTTTAATGTGAACATGCCATTGGTTTTCTACTGGAACACTAACTGATACCTATGGCCCTAGTGGTGAGTAGGGCTGGGACAAGGGAGTGTGCACACATTGTAGGACGATCAGAATACAGAGATTCTACCTATTGGGGAAATCAGAAGATGTTACCTTGGAGTAGGTAGAAGATCATGAACAGTTCATCTCCAAAACTGAATGATAGAATATTCAGAGACATCTTTGAATACTGATGAACAGGAGAATGAAGTTTTGTAACTTACTACCATTTTCTACACCTCCTTCCCTGTTTCCTGAGCTCCAGGTTTCTCACAGGTAGATCATGTGATTAAGCCTCCTCAGGCCCTTGTCCTCCACTCATCCTACTCTAAGATGTTCATACTTGAAGAGTTTTCTGAAACAAGATTATTGATATGGGTACTCAGATGTCATAAAATCAACTGAAATTATATGTGAAAAATGTAGTTATATGTAAATTTTTCTTATTTTCATCAGATACATAACAGGGCCTATAATTCTCCACCCCCCACACTGTTTCAGTGGGAATGATTGTTAATTTCTGATACAAAACACATGAAGGAATGTAGTGGCATACTGAACACTGTACATATGTAGTGCACACATTTTGTAGTATTGGTCCACAATGCAGCAGTGTCCTATGGTGCTCTTGAGTCAAACTACCTGGGCTCTGATCATGAATCTAATTAGCTAGGTGACATGAAAATCTTTCTTAACTTTTTGATCCTAAACTTTTTCATGTATAAAATCAGAATAATAAAATACGCCTACAGCAGAGGAACATTACGGGAAATAAGTGAGATACTGTTCATGAAAACTCCTTGTTAACTCTAAAGCAATAGCACCCCATCCAGGAGATTTTTATTTTAAATGGGACTTTTGCTGTTTAACCCAAATAGTTAGCATCTAATGTTGGGTCCCAGGTCCCATTGTTTTGTATATATTTGTAAATTACTTTACATCATATCAGAAAGTGATTGCTAATTTAAATTGATCCTGAAAATAAAGGTCTTCTGAAATTCTTCTCATGACAATTTCTACAAAATTAATTGTAGTAATCTCATGTTATTTTACTTGAAAGTATTAAAAAAATTGGATTTAGCATTTCTGAAAGTGCTTTGTCAGGAGTAGTATGTATTAAGTCATATATTATCATTTTCTCACCCATTTCATGAAAGTTTATGAGGCATTTGAAAACCATATTTATTTTATTGCCTTGAATAAATTCATTGTTGTGAATCTGAGATAAATTATCATTGTAAAGAATGAAAGATTATTAAAGTTCAACTTTTATTATTGTATTATTCTGAACAATTTGCCAAACTTCTTTCAGTTTCTTCAACTAAATTTTGGATATTAATGTTTAGTTCATACAAAGAACAGAGAAATTCTGTGGATCTTCTTTAAGCTTCTTTTGCACCCCTCCCCCAACTGTGGAGAACTGCCCGTGGGCTACTGGAGCTGCTATTCAGAGTGAAAGTGGGAAAAGCCTGGGAGTTTATATTCTTCTCACAAAGATCTTTAATGAATGACTGACTGGTGCAGTGCCCGCCTCTAAAATCAGGATACATCTGAGGCATAAGTTTCTAGACTTCTCCTGTAGGATCAGGAGATGCTAGCCTCCATAGGGCTTTGCCTAAATCCCTCCAGGTTGCCTTCTTTCCACTTTTTCCCCCTACTTACCCCATCCCCTTAGTAGATTCATCTAGGAGCCCTTTGTCAATAAATCACTGGCACAAGGATCCTCATCTCAAAGCCACCTCCCAGAAAACTGCCTAAGACATACAGTGTCCAGAAAACTGTATACAATTGACAAAGAGGGGTTATCATAATTATAGCAATATTAATGTCATTAGTTCTAAAATTAAGTAAATTCCAAATGTGCTTATTTTATTCTCATCAAATAACTCTTGGAGAACCTAGATTACTGTATTTTAGGATCAATTAACTGCATTCACCCAGGGCCATATACATATTTAATAAAAATATAAGTTCTTTGGCAGGAAGGGATATGTGGGAAAGTATCTTGACCAAATAGATGCCAAATGCCATATCTCTGATAATCCTTGTGAAAACTCTCTAGCATCTGGTGAAATTAAAGTGATTCCCCGTCTTTCAGTTAATGTAATTATCTTTATAGCTTTATCTACAGACTAATCATATAATCAAACTTTGGGTTACATTTCTATACAGAAAACAAAACCACAAAGAATCTTTATGTAGTTAAAGACATAGGGCAAAATATTATTAGAGAATTGAGTGAAAGGGCCATGAATCAGGAGTCCTCAGTCCTGTTCCAACTGTTGACTTCATATGCTCTTAAGCCTATTACTTAATCTAATTTTCTCAATATTTTATAAGATGAACTCTGCCCTTTATTTTAAAAGATAAACACATTTCAAATAATGATAAATTGATTAAGTTTTTGTGCTAGCAAGTGTCACATTAAGCTTTAAGATGAATCATGATTTATGAGTAATTAAATATATTTGCAGATTGCATTACCCTGAAGAACTGCAATTTTTTTTTTTTTTTTTTTTTTTTTTCGGTACGCGGTCCTCTCACTGTTGTGGCCTCTCCCATTGCAGAGCACAGGCTCCGGACGTGCAGGCTCAGCGGCCATGGCTCACGGACCCAGCCGCTCCGCGGCATGTGGGATCTTCCCGGACCGGGGCACGAACCCGTGTCCCCTGCATCGGCAGGCGGACTCTCAACCACTGCGCCACCAGGGAAGCCCAGAACTGCAATTTTTATCTGACTTATTGCATTGATTCTGATGAGGAAGGTTGAGACTTGAGCTGGACAGGGGCGACTGTGGGTTCTGAGTTAAGCAGCAAAGATTCAGTGTCAGAAGTAGTTTATGTTTCCCTATGTAGTTCAGCAGTAGGAACTATTAGAAACTCTTATTACCCAGCATTTCCTTATCTACTAAACAAGTCCACTCAGTTATTATTTGTACTCCTGAAATATACTGTTTAACTTTCCTGAGACAGATAAATTATTATTCCTATTTTATAGATTGGCAAGCTGAGTTTAACTTGCCCAAGGTCTCATAACAAATAAGTAGTGGCAGTGGGATTTAAATGCAACAGTCTGAGTCCACAATTTCTGCTCTTATCCATTATGATATTCTGGTATGAGAAGAGGAGAAAGTGAAATGTTCCCATGGGAGAAGGGGTTGTGTGTTTACACAAACATTGGTTAGAGTTAGGTTGGAAGTATCTATCACCTTGTTCTAATAATTCAAGTATGCATTGTGACATTAATAAAGTAACTTTTTTAAGTCTTAAATTTTTTCCTTTCTATGTTATGCCACGTCCACAAAAAGCATATGGTGAGAGTGAGTTCCTGAAACTTGTAACAGGTTTCATATATTTTTCTTTCTTTTAAGAATATGAAGGCTTCCCTGGCAGCGCAGTGGTTAAGAATCCGCCTGCCAAGGCAGGGAACACGGATTTGAGCCCTGGTCTGGGAAGATCTCATATGCCGTGGGGCAACTAAGCCTGTGCACCACAACTACTGAGCCTGCGCTCTACAGCCCGTGAGCCACAACTACTGAGCCTGTGCTCTACAGCCCGTGTGCCACAACTACTGAGCCTGTGCTCTACAGCCCGTGCGCCACAACTGCTGAGCCTGTGCTCCTACAGCTTATGCTCCTCAACAAGAGAAGCCACCACAATGAGAAGCCCACGCACCACAACTCAAGAAAGCCAGTGCACAGCAATGAAGACACAAGGCAGCCAAAATTCAATTAATTAATTAATTTTAAAAAAGAATATGATTTATTCTATCACGATTGTATTGTCAAACATTAAATTGTTCTATGATGTGGACATTTTTATTTATAGACTTAATGTTTAAAAAAATACAAATTCTTAAAAAAATACAAATTCTTACTATACTCCCCAATGAAGTTTTGCAATTCCAAATATTGTGTTTCCACGGCACTGTACGCCAACTGGGACCAAGTTTCAATATTTTTCTTTCTTTTGCTGTTTTTGTTTTTGATTTGTTTTACTATACGTATATTTTCATCAAAGAAACTGCTCAAAGGTTGCTAAGAGATATAAAAAGATTTACATAGGAAACCAAGAAGTGTCCTGGGAGGAAAGGAATAAAATGAAATGTCAGACTATCACATCTTGAAATGGAATATGAAGTATTTCTGACAAATTGAAGTGACTTAACCTGAGATCATGTCAAAAAAGACACTAGGAGCTGTAGAAGGTAAATTTTTCATGAGTGAGGGGATTCCAAACTAGTGCTTCAGATGCAATACCAATCCGAATTTGTCACTAGAGGTGTTGTGGTTTACACACGATGAAAATCCTTCCTGTTCCAGCCACCCTGGCCCTATGTAAATGTTGCCTGTGTATGTAAATGAAAAGAGCTGTTTCAGGAAAGAGCTCAGAATCAAGGGGTCCAGGCAAATAGTGTCAGAGTGGCAGGTGAGGTTGTAACAGGGAAGAGCCAAATCTGACTACATGTTGGATCTGTTTCTTTTACTTTAACCTTTGCTCTCCGCTGCTTCTGTTCACTAAAAGGATACCGTCTGTATGTAATGGCCTGCCTCGGGGAACCCTGCCCCTCTGCCTGAATGTTAAACCGAAGTGCCTTTGTTCAGGGAAGCATCCTGACCCTGTCCACCTGTGGATGGCTGCAAGAAAGAAGAAATTAACACATCCCCTCCCCGAGGCTGGCCATTCCAGAGGACTTTTGCAAATCTTATGGCCTCTTTACTTTACTTCCTCATCTCCTCCCCCTCTCTGTTCTATAAAAGAAACTGGCATCCAAATCCCAATAAGATGGGGGTTTTTTTTTGAGACATTGGTCTGCCATCTTCTCCATCTGCCGGCTTTCCGAATAAAGTCATATTCCTTGCCTCAACACCTTGTGTCCCGATTTATTGGCCTGTCATGCAGCGAACAGAGCAAGTTTGGACTCGGTAACAAGGTCACAGCCCAGGAAACAATAGGCAAAAGGGTCTTTCCTTTTCTCCTGCATCCTAAAATGAAGTTGGATCACAATAAGACCTCATGACTCTTTCCTCAAATCACACATTTTAGAAGATGGTGGACAGCACCAGATTACCAGATTGATGTTGATAAAAGAAGGAAGATATTTCAGAAGACATGTGTTGGGAAGTTCAGGGTTGCTTAATTTCTAAGGTAGATGTGATATTAATTAACATCCCAAGATAATCAAGGAGAGACATAGATTACATTAGTAAGAAACAATATACTCTCTAAGTCACAGGTGATACATTGGAACAGGGGCCTGAAGTCTTGGATTTGAATTTGAGTCCTACACTGAGAGCCCAACCATGCCATAGGTGAGATGCCTGCAGCCCGGTCATCAGTGTCTAAGAACAGACACTCCTAAAAGCAACAATGAGGGCTGCTCCAACCAGTATGTAACCTTTGCCACTACAAGGATGGCCAAATGAAAATTAGAGAAGCTAAAAACCTTACAGGACCTCACATGGCAAGGGGAGAAAAATCCTTACCCAAAAAATCTTAGCTAATGCATATTAAATACCTGTAATATTCTTTTGATACATATTTAAGCTTTCTCTCTACTTCATCAATTACTATACAGAGGAAGAAAATAATTTGCAATGCTTTATGGAGGAAAGCTCATCCTGCAATAACTTTTTAATTTGAATTATTGTGTCAACTAAATGTAGACATGCAGCTAGTAGAGTTTTATCTTAAATCAAGTTATGTGTGGCAACAAGTTTTTACAAGAAAGTCTCTTATTACAGAAGAAAATAAAGTTCAGTAGGAGTTCTGACCTATGCAACTCACCAGTAGTTCCCAGCTTGCCTTAAGAGAATTCCATTTTGAATGGCCTCATGCTCCACTGAATGGCAAAATTTCAAAGGTTACTTAAGCTAGTACAATCAGCCCAACAGTCTGCATAGAACTCTCAAGCATCAAAGCTAAGGAACTGTTGTGTCCTGAGAACACGGAGCAAACAGAAACAAAGGGTAGATATTCAAAGTAGTCAATTAAAGGTCGTTTCTACATAAAAAGAATTCAACAAAATAGCCATGTTTTACTTGTTTATGTAGTAATAAATATCTGGACTAAACAGCTCATATTTCAATACATTACAATTTTCTCCTTATTCTCTGGCTCTTGACTATCTCCTTTAAAAAGTGTTCAGGATTCTCTTGACCTAAAATTGTCCAACTATGGGAGAGACACTCAATTAAGTCTCCCCATTGGACTGTGAATGCCTTAAAGGTGTGGACTGGCTCTTACGTTTCCAGTGCATAGCAGAGTACCTGGCACCAAAGCAGTGTTTCAATAACTGGATAAACTGAAATGCCTAGTTCTCCTCTCACCTTTGATTTCTTCTCTTCCTAATCATCCTTTCTTCTTTCTTTTCCTCTTCTGATTCTCTAATTATAAACGTTCCTCAAGATTCTGTGTTGGACCTTCTTTTGCTCTCACATATGGTATCTTTTATCAATGCCATTGATAGTGATGGATCAAACTTGATATGCCATTTCTTCTAAGAGATCTTTCCATATCCTCCTCAATTAGATGAATTTTCCTCTCTCTTGTACCCATAGTATTTTGTACCCCAATGTATGTCAACTCAGTTTATTTGGCCCTATATAATAGTAACTGAAGGACTTGACAATATATTTACGTCAAGAATGACTACTGTCAGAAATTATAACCATTAATCCAAAATAATATAAACCATGTTGTTTACTGAATCTTAAATGAAGGTCCAGTTTTTAATCGGAGGGAACCATTTCAAACCAGAAAAAAAAATGTATATAGTTCTAAAATCACTGAATGAGAAAAAAATAGGGACTAAAAATTACTCTCTACAAGTAGAGTTAAGTTTATTTGATTATTACCTTTTTAAAGTTTCCCCATTCTGATTACTCTTTTTTCTGCTCACTCTCAGCTGACAACTTTGCTCCTTATTTTACTGAAAAAACAGAAGCAATAGGAGGGAATTTCCACAGGACACCATGCCCATAACTATCAAGGTACCTGTCTCTCTCTGCACATCATTCTGTCTTTACCTGAGTTATTATTGAAAAGCTGTCAGTGTCCCTATCTAAAACCAATTCCTCCACTGATGCACTGTTCCCAACTCTTCTACTGCTCAGACAATTACTCCAGTAATTGTCCACACTGTCTCTTGAATCATCAGTTCCTCACTTTTCAATATATCCTTCCCATAACCAACAAACGTGCTAACCTACCTCTTGTCATGAAAAAACAAGCAGTGAAGGAAGGAGGGAAAGAAGGAAGGAAGGAAGAAAGGGAGGGAGGGAGAGAAGAAGAAGAAAGAAAAGACCTCTAGATTTCATGTGTACTATCATGCATTTCTCTTTTCACTTTAAAAATAAAATACCTGTATATATTTTCTTCACTACTTTTCTCCACTTCTTACACCCCTATCCTCGCAAACTTGCTTTAATCCAGCTTTGACCTCATTGCTCCACTGAAATAGCTCATCTCAGGGAGCCAAATGAATGCATATTGATAAATCTAATCATTAATTCTCAATCGTCATTTTTTTTTAACTTAATGTGCTGCATTTCACACAACTGAAACACCTTCTTCACTGGGTTTCACAGCTGAGGATTAACTTCTCCAAGTCCAGTCACTTGAAGACTGGCCTTCATGAGAGGGAGATGGCATCCCGGAAAAACTACAAGGAAATGGGCTACAGTCAAGTGCTTAATGCAGTGAATTCAGGTGCTCCCTGAACCATGAATTTGAAAGACCAGAACAGGTAGGCTAATGTTCTACCACATCACACAGCTGCAACAACAGGTATGGACCTCACCTTTGCCTCTGGATCATACTAGGGGAGGAGCCAGTGCTACACAACCTAAAAGCTTCACACCCCAGTGGGCAGAATCCCTTTCTCCAAGTGTGGTATCAGCCCACTGTGTCCTTGTGCCCTCCCAGTGAGTGATGTTTTTCAATTTTATTTGGTAGTATTTTATTTAAATGTTGTGTCTATATTCATCATAGTATTGGTATACAGTTTTTAAATGTTTTGTATTGCCTTTATCAGGTTTGATACCAAAGATAAATTGGCATGATAAAGTCAATTATGGAATTCACTATCATCTCTGTCAGAGATGAATGGGAATTGGTATTGGGAAATGGGTAGTCACTTTCCCAAAATTCTCTGCCTGAATCTCAATCACAATTAAAGTGTACTTGAATCAATTTTCTTTAATCATAATCTGAAATTTTCTCAAGGCAAAATATTCCTTAGTATCCTCTGAGGTTCTTTAGGAAGCCCAGACTCTTGTTTTCATCCTTAAAGCTTTATTAATGAGTAAACAGTATAAATTTTATTATATTCACATTTCCCACTCTAAAATGCATGAAAACGGACCTCAGAATAAAGAGGTCTAAACCGTTATTTTTTGTGTGCCCTGTATAAAGATTTCTTTCTTGGGTGCTTTTGGTTTCTCCCAATATCTCTCCTAACCCTGTCTATCAGTGTATATTTTGGGCTCAAGAATGGAGAACCAAATTCCATCTTTAGGAACTGTACCTATATTGGTAAAGAGAAGTAACAGGAGTAATTGACTGATATGTTTTCACTGGTGAATTAAAACCCTAAGCACTACTTTCCCTTTCAATATAAGAGTTTTGCTCTTATTTATATAAAAAATATATTTTATTGTTCCTAAGTGGAAAATTACTATATAAAAATTATTTTTTCATTTAATTTTCTTTCATTCCAATTGAAACAGGTTTTATAATTCATAATAACTTAATCCTCACAACATAATTCAAAGAGAGTTTTAGTGTAGTTAAAAAAAAGCATTTCCTCTGTATTCTCTGTTATGCATCTGCTCATAGATAGGTAAGAGTTCATAAGAGAATTGTAGATTTAATATTCTAGTGCAAATAAGATGTAGTGTATCAATTTGGGGGCATTCAAAATAGCTCTAATAAGACTTGCTGAATCATTGAATTCAATCTTAACATAATTTACTTTAGGAAATGCTAAGTGAACGTCATTAACCACTCAGCATATTATGTCTTAGAATGTCTTCAATCTTGCTTCCATTTTATTTTAAATGGTTGGAAGAAAATTGCATTATGAGTTTACTCAAGACCTAGGGAAAAATAAAAGAATTTCTCATAAATACTATGAGTCAAATTTAAAGACATATTAATACAAATATGCTTTTACTGTCACTGAGTAAAATGCAAACTCATTGCTTTGCTGTATTCATTGCGATGACAACCAAGTCAGCTATAGGCTTTGATTGTCTATTTAGAAGAGAATTACTTGGTAATTAATACTAGATAAATTTATTCATCACGATGAAATGAGGATGTTCATTCTAAATGAGATAATACTGTTTTGTCTTCATTTAGGATGTGACTTTTTAGTATGACAGACATAATGAGAAATGGGAATTACCTGGTCCTACTCCCTGTGGAGACAAGAACAGAGGACAGGACATAAGTTAACAAAGACTCAGAGGCTAACAACTAAATCAAAGAAGAGCAAGGTAATGCACTGAGCTGAGGGAGTAAAAGGGAGATGAGGGTGAACCAGGGAAAGGGGGAGCAAATAGATCAGTTCAAAGGCAAGGAAGAGCTGAATCAGACACAGGGATGTGAATACAAGGTCAGAAGAATGACAGAAAAACCTAGTAGTATAGAAGAGAAAAATTAAGTTATAGGAATTTAGGAGACTGTCGAGTTTATACCTAAGATAGGATATATTGTTCTCTGTATTAGTTTGTACACAACACATATATTTACAGAGTGTGTCATGGGGAACCCTCCAATAAATCATACTTTTATTTTGAATTATTTCATTCAACTTTCCTTTACCAAGTGTGGTTTATCCAATATAAGGTAATAAAGAACATTTTTAATTTTAGATAATCTTCTCACACTCACAGGCTCTCCGAAAATTCCAATATTTTCTGTAGGTGTACAAAAATTAAAGTAAAAATGTATAAAAAGTAATTGACAATAATCTTTTAATGTATTACAAATCTACAAATTAATGAAATTGGATGATCTTTATTTTACATGCATCCAACCAATTGAATCTTTGGAAATTAAGAATCAAGATGTTTGGGATTGTGATCTTTCATGTGTAATGATAAAATTTTTATTTTAAATCTTTAATTAATTGATTAGCATGCTCACACGCTTTCATGGGCATTATTTTGTAATTCAAAATAACTGACTATTTTTCTCTGTAAATTACTTCATTTGTGATAAGCCGTGTTATGATTTATTCGTTTTTATTTTTTTATTTTTTTTTGCGTTACGCGGTCCTCTCACTGCTGTGGCCTCTCCCATTGCGGAGCACAGGCTCCGGACGCGCAGGCTCAGCGGCCATGGCTCACGGGCCCAGCCGCCCCGCGGCATGTGGGATCTTCCCAGACCGGGGCACGAACCTGCATCCCCTGCATCGGCAGGTGGACTCTCAACCACTGCGCCACCAGGGAAGCCCAATATCATGATTTATTCTTAATGCACGTTTCAAAAAGCAATAAAGATAATTTGTTCTTTTGTGACATCAACTTAAAATAACTACAATCTGTAACTACAGATGAGGTAAGAATGTACATTTGGAAATTAAAAAATAATGGAAGAGACAAAATAAACATATTTCAATTGAGATGGTGTAAAAATGACCACACTTGCACACTTAAAACAATTATTTTCAGTCACCAGTGCCATTTTTTAAAAAGCATCGTCATTCTCTGGTGCATATGCAAGATAGGTTAAGAAAACCATGCCTCTCGTTTCCTTAAAACCTCCCTCTCCAAAGAATACTTCATATGTTGAAAATGGTGTTGGTGCAAAGAGAGGAAAAGGAAAACATTCTTTACTTATTTACAAATGAATGTTTGGGATTTCAATCAGAAGTTTATATCTCTCAGGCAAGCTAAACAAATATTTTATATGCCATTTTATAATGTGAGATTGCATTTCTAATTCAAAAGATAAAGTAGACAATATGTAATAGGATCTCAATAATCTTGACAATTCATTCTTTTACTCAACAAACTTTCTGAGTGCCTACTTCATACCAGTCATTTTTCAAGGAACTGGGGATACTGTAAATTACCAAGCAGATAAAATCTCTGAATTCGTGGAGTGTACATTCTAGTTTAAAAAGACACAAAATATACAAATACAGAATATGTATTGGCTCCATCTTCATGTTCACACTTTTTGTCCTCAGCAGTGTCCCTTCTAATTAGTTCATCCACTGAGGTCAATGTAATTATAGTAATTATATATTTATTTTCAAAAAAGTACTGTTTATTTTTAGAATAATTATTTTGATATTATACTTTCTCAAATGTGTCAATAAATATTAGTTAGATATATATACTTTTTCTTTTTATTAATTCTTTTCCTTGGTGCTAATTATTCTGTTTTGTTAGCTTGGTGTTCTTACATGTATTGTCCTATCTCAAAGGAAAGGTCTAGCATGAATTCTGGGAGTACATGCCACCAAAAACTTCCACTTCAGAGAGAAATCTTTTTGGATTTATCTTAGGGGCCAACTCCATAGTCAGTCAAAAACTGTTTCTCTATTTCCTTCTATCACCCCAAACTCTCACCATTATTTGGAATTAATTTAGGCACTGATATGCTTTTCCTATAGCTCCAAATCACACTTGGAGTATTAAGATAAATGTTTTCATATTGTTTAGAACTTAACATCAAGGTTTTATTACAAATTATACAACATAGTGCAAAACTCAATAGCTACAGAAAAGTAGAGGCAGATATAGATCTGCTCTAAACGCAAACTTTTAATTCATTTCTCCTGATGAGCACGCCAGACTTTTCCTGTTATTTATATTTGTTGACTCTGACCTGATAGTTTCTCTGAGGCTTTTTAAGGAGCTCAGTTCCCTTCTTCCCACCTAGTATGGTGTTGGTACCTTTCTCATCTATGTTTTTATGTATTACCCTGTGCTTAACGTATCCATACATGATACGCAATGTTTTCTTAACTGGTCTTAAATTTTACATGCATTATTTCATACCAAACAATTTTTCCACTAAACATTATATTTTTGAAATTTCTTCACAAGGATGCATTTAGCCCTAGTTCATTGCCTTCTTCATTCTCATAAATATACATTCTCATAAGTGAACTCACTGAATCAGTATTTTCCAAATATCCAATGGGTGATATAACAAAATTATGCAGGGTTATAAGACCTATTCAAAGTACAAGACAGATCAATGGATCTTAATACAAAACAGTACAAAATGTTTATTGACATGGCTACAGAATCCACACTGTAAATGAACATTTAAAAAGTAACATTTATTGAGTTCTGGTGTAGCATAAAGAGGAATATCCATAATTATATGAAAAGGCTATTCAAATGTTCCTTCCTTTTCAACCAAACAACATACTGAATCAGCATGAATATAGATGTAATATGAGAATCTAACTGTTCTATTAAGCCAGATAAAGAGATGTAAGCAAGGCCACTCTTTACACTAATTTCTCTCTTTTTTGAAAAAAATTATTTTTCATTAAATATGTTATTTTAAGATGTAATGAATTTATTATGCTGTTTTAAAATAAACTGATGAATAATTAAACTTTTCTCAAATTTGAGAATTAAACTGTCCTTAAACTTAATTTCTCTAGGAATAGAGAATATATATATTCTTTACGAATATATATATAAATTCATATATTCTATAAAAGCAAAATTCTTAGAGGTCTTCAAATAATTTTTTAGAGTTTAAAGGTGTCCTGAGGCCAAAAAGGTTTGAAAACAATTTAATATAAGGGTATACACCTAGCAGTAAAAATAATAAGGTGTAGGATATGTGGCAATTTTAGCATATACTGAAAATTATTCTTCAGTACTCTTGTACCAAATATAATGCCACAAGCAGTTTGCAAGGATCCTTATTTTTCCATATCTCTTGTAACATTTGGAATACTGAAAAAAATTGCATTTTGTTTTTCAATATGATGAGTGTGAAATGATATCTAATTGTGTTACTTTTTTTACCCCTGCTTAGGAGGAAGGACATATTGCTTCTTAAACCAGATTACAAAGCATGCTCCAGCTCATAACAGCCCAGTTAGCTATATGAACATCATGTACTTGCTTTTCAAAGAGTACAAGTTTCTCTCCCCAACATGTTCATATATTGGAGCTCAGCAAAATATCTCCACAATGTGTGGTAACAAAGAATTTTGGATAGAACAGGGAGACAGCTTTGTGAACATGTTTCACCCTGACTGGATTATCTGTAGATCTGTTTTCCTTAAATAGCCTAGATAATGCAAGATTAGCTGCATGTCCTCACTAAAGTGATGTTTTGGCTTCTCTGTAACAGTGAAGTAGGTCAGACCACATTATCAGAGAAATTAATATGGTCTAGAAGAAATAGTACAGGCTGCAGAGATAGGAAACCTGCTTCTAGTATCATTCCTTAATTCTTAAAAGCAAATATTAAGAAAAACAAAATAATTATTTTATAATTTAAAGTTGTTAAAATTGGTTGACTACATTTTAATAGGAAGAAAACAATAAAAATTTCAGGATAAAAATGTGAGATCAAATTAAAATGTTTAAAGGAAAACTCTACTAGCGTTTAAAAATAAGAAGAGAACTTGCAACCAATAAAAAATAATGGAAACTAGATATTTTAAAAGATTATAAATGTACAACAAAAAAAAATCAAAGAAAGATGGAATTTAGTATCACAAAAATAATGAGTCATAATCAGAAGAGTAAGATTTGTGGAAAAGATTAAAAGATAAAGGCTAAAAGAGTGGTTAAGATTTAAAATTTTTAAAAATCAAAGTAAAGTAAAATATAAAAGATGGTTGATATTAAAATGTAAAAAGTACCCACGTTTAAAAAAACCAAAAATCTTAATGTTAAAAAATGGGAAAATTTTATCATCAAAATGTACTCTTATTTTACACAGATAAACGATAGATGATAGGTAGCTAGACAGACAGACATATATAATGTGTATGTGCAGAGCATAACTTTTTAAGATGACTATTTTCATATTAAAATTACAAATTAAAGTCAAAAGAAATTTCTAGATTAGGTCTATTCTCCTTCTAGGCAGCAGAGAAAGGGAATTTTCTACTTAAACCTTCAGCTAATGCTCCTTTGTAAGTCCAGCTTACATTCTAGGTCATGAGGACTGATTCTACTCCTCTGTTCAGTCCCAGATACTGTGGTGTTCAGGTTTCCAAGGATGAATAATCTCTCAGTACAAACTCAGATGGCTAAACCCGATTATGCTTCCTATAATCTGAGGTCATTTAGAAAGAGTAGAAATAGCATCACTAATAACCTGAGGGTACTGACAGTGTAAGAAATTTACTCTCTATTCTGCTCAATGCACTTCTCCCTTTACCTGATCCTCAAAACATGTGGAAATCTTGGTAGAAATCAACTATCTCAAATTCAAAGCCACTTCCAAAGGTCATCAGTCAGCACCTGTGTTATTTTTCCTATGGCAGGAACTCAGTCTTATGTACAGATCATAGTCACTTGAAAGAGACCATGTTGCTGCAAATTCAGGACAAGAACTGCAAATTGACTGTTTTTATTTTAGTTCAGCTGGTGACCTATTTACATGTTAAAATGAATTTAATTTCTACTTATAGAGTAGTATAGTCTACATGAAACTTGTGTCCACAAATATTATAAATATAATATCCAAATTATTTAAAGAGCTGAAAACCATAAAAAATCTACTTAATGACACCTGAAGTTGTGTTACGAAAAAAATTTAATATGAAAAGATGCTCCACATCACCTGTCACCAGGGAAATGCAAATTAAAACAAAAATGAGATACCAATACACACCTATTAAAATGGCCAAATCCAGAACACTGACGACACCAAATGCTGGTGAGAATGTGGAGGAACAGAAACTCTCATACATTGCTGGTGGGAATTCAAAATGATACAGCCATTTTAGAAGACAGTTTTGACAGTTTCTTACAAAACTAAACATACTCTTACTACACGATCCAGCAGTTGTGCTCCAAAGGAGTTAAAAACTTATGCCCACACAAAAATTTGCATGCAGATGTTTATAGCAGCTTTATTCATAATTGCCAAAACTTGGAAGCAACCAAGATGTGCTTCAGTAGGCGAATGGATAGATAAACTCTGGTATATCCAGACAATGCAATATTACTTAATGCTAAAAAGAAATGAGTTATCAAGCCATGAAAAGACAAAGAAGAAACTTAATGCATATTACTAAGTGAAAGAAGCCAATCTGAGAAGGCTAAATACTGTAGGATCCCAACTGTATGACATTCTAGACAAGGCAAAACTACAGAGACAATAAAAAAGTCAGTGGTTACCAGGGATAGGGGACACAAGAGATGAATAGGCAGGGCACAGAAGAATTTTAGGGCAGTAAAAATATTCTGTATGATATTATAATGATGGATCTACGTCATTATACATTTGTCTAAACTCACTGAATGTATAATCCAAGAATGAACCCTAATGTAAACTATGGACTTCGGGTGATTATGATGTGTCATTGTGGTTCATTTTTGTTTAAAAATAAAATGATGAATGATGAATACCAGTCTGATGAATGATGTTGATAATGGAGAAGGCTATGCATGTGTGGGAGCTGAGGACATATGGAAATCTCTATACTCTCCTCTCAATTTTAGTGTGAACCTAAAACATCTCTTAAAATATTGTCTTAATTATATATATATATATATATAAAATTCAAAATACAATTTAAAGTAATTACACATTGTTGCTACAAAAAATAAAGGCAAAAAACCAATGTATGAATTCATTTAGCATCCAGTAATACATAAAAATTAAAGTATAATCACTGCATCAAATCATCTACATCAAAGAGTAGATGGTACGCTATGATTTTTAGACTATTCTAAATTTTAACTTACTAGAATTAAAATACTTCTGTGATTTGGTCATAGATATCCCATTTGTATTCCCTGGCCAAATTTTTCTCCTTCTCTCCCTGTGGATCTTCAATTGTGTTCTGCCCTTGGAGAAGCACCCTGCAATGCAGAAGATGAGGATTTAACTGATTAAACCCTGTCAAAGATTAAGAGTCTCTGTATGTTCCAATTATGTCAAAATCCACTGGATCTAAGAGCTAAAAATAACATTAAGTCTCTCCTTGTCACTTGGGTTTTCCAATATTAGCACAAACAGATTTTAAGAAACAACCATCTGTGTTAGTAACTTGCCACTGATGCTTTTATGTATATGTGTATATATATTATATATATATACACACATATATATGTGTGTATTTATATATATACAAACATATATACATACATATATGTGTGTGTGTGTGTGTATATATATACACATAAAATAAGCCTTACCCTGGATAAGGGGAAGAAAGAGCCTCCAAAACGTTATTTTTGGACTTCAAAAAAATTGCTTAGAAATGTAATAGATAATATAAATGCATAAAAAATTGTACAATGTTTTTAAATGAACACAAGGATGCCGATTTAATGTATTAACAAATTTGTTTTAAAAATAACTGCAATAGGATTTATGGACTATATTTGAGGGAGTTGCAAGAAGTATTCTAAATCTGGGACTCTGTTTCAAGAAGATGAAATTAGCCCACCTGTTTATTTCTCTTGCCTTAAAAAAAAATTCATTGAAATATCCAAAGAAATTAAAAAAAAATTTTTTTAAAAACAAACCATAGTACTAATGGAAGATGTAAAGGACATCACTGATGCACCAAAGCACTGAGGAATTTCTGGAAGAGTTACACAAGAAGAGATCAAATTGATGGTATAAAACAATAATTGCTGGGCACACAGCATGTGGCTTCATAAGCAGAAAGGGTCTCAGTGAGAAATAAATAGACAAGTTTAACTGTCAAGTTCAGAAACGTTGGAGCTGAGGTACCAGAGCCATGGGTGGTCAGTGAAGATAACTGAAGGACTTGTGAAATCACAATAGTGTCCAGAATGACTTTACACAGTTCATGCTAAATATACTGAGACATTTTTCTTAACATGGGTGGTGGGGCCATGAAATAGCCATGATAAAAAGGGAACATTGTCCTACTTAGATTTGGGCAGGCACAAGAAATAAAGAGAAAAGCACATCATGTACAGTATAGTAGCTAACTTCCCATGTCACCATGATAATTGCTTCCATAATTCTCATTGGCACTAAAGGATCTAAGGGCACACAGCCACAACTAAAATCCCACCAGCAGAAGCTGGAAGATAAATGGGTTCGACCATTACATGGATTGGGGGTGAGTGGGGGTGAGAAAAAGAACCTGATGGGTCCTCCAGTTGAATACTCCCTAGCAACCAAATGTACTAAGCTGTTAAATGTCTGTGGACCAGGAAGGAAGGCTCCCAGTCAGTCAGTGCCCACTTGGTACATACAGAGTGAAACTTGCTCAAGAATTTCCAAAAACATTTTTACATTTCAAGGGGGACCCTCAGAAGACAAAAACCTGTAACTGAAAATTTTGCATTGGGCACCCCCCACCTCCTGCCTCTGGCAATCACTAATCTAAAATGAGTAAAGGGGATCAAAGGGTACAAACTTCCAGTTATAAAATAAATAAGTCATGGGGATGTAATGTACAACATTGTTGCTATAGTTAATAATACTGTATTGCATATTTGAAAATTGCTAAGGGAGTTCTCATGACAAGAAGAAAAAATCTGTAACTACGCATGGTGACAAATGTTGACTATACTCATGGTGAACATTTTGCAATATATGTGAAAATCGAATCATTATGTCATATGTCTGAAACTAATATAACGTTATATGTCAATTATATCTCAATAAAAAATTGCACAGAGAACTCACTCTAGTTATTAATATGTGTCAACACAAACTTTAATTACATGCAAACAGAATTCAACTAATTTTTTAAGGACAGGCTTTAAAAAAAACCTAGCTATATTGTCAATGACATTTAAGAGGATGTGATATCAATTAAATCATAATATTTCATCCATAAAAAGAGTAGGCTAAATAACAAGGAACACAACTGCTTAATCATGAGGTAAAGAGTATGCTTAGTTCCGTAAGAACCGTCAATCTGCTTTCCAAAGTAACTGTACCATTTTGCATTCTCACCAAAAATGAATGAGAGTTCTTCTTACTCCACATCCTCTCCAGCACTTGGTGCTGCCAGTGTTTTGGATTTTGGCTGTTTTAATAGCTGTGTACTGGTTCCTCATTGTTGTTTTAATTTTCTAATGACATATGATGTCAAGCATCTTTACATATGCTTATTTCTTTTTGTATATTCTTTGATTAGTTGTCTGTTTAGATCTTTGATCATTTTTTAACTTGTTTGATTTTTTATTGTTGAGTTTTAAGAGTTCTATGTATATTTTGGATACCAAACTTTTTAATCAGGTAAGTGTTTTACAAATATTTTCTCCTAGTCTGTGGCTTGTCATTCTCATTTGAATTTAAAACAAAAAACTTCCCACAAATGTTTATACAACTTTCTTCATAATTGCTAAACTTGGAAGCAACCAAGATGTTCTTTAATAGGTGAATGGTTAAAAAACAAAACAAACAAAAAAAACCTGTAGAACTTCTATAAAAGAGAGTATTATACAGCAATAAAAAAAGAAATAAGATATTTCATTACAAAAAGACATAGAGGAACCTAAAAAGCATATTGTTAAGTGAAAGAAGTCAATCTGAAAAGGCTACACACTGTATGATTCCAAACGTATAGTATTCTGAAAAAAAGAAAAACTATGGAGAAAGTAAAATGATCAGTGGGTTGCCAGGGGCTCAGGGTCAGTCGGGGGAGGGAAGAGAAGGAGGGACAAAGAGGTGGAGCACAGGAGACTTTAGGGCAGTGAAACTATTCTGTATGATACCATAGTGGTGGATACACATCATTATGCATTTGTTAAAACCTATAGAATGTACATACAAAGAGTGAACCCTAGTGTAAACTGTGGACTTTAGTTAATAATAATATACCAATATTGGTGCATCAATTATAAAAAATGTATCACACCAATAGATGGAAATAATAGAAGAGACTGTGTGGGGGAGGGAATACATGGCAACTCCTTGTACTTCTCAAATGATCTTCCTGTAAACCTAAAACTGCTCTGAAAATATAAAATTTATTAATTTTCAAAATAAATAGCCTGCCATATAAAAATAATAAAAATAGTTATTTTTCTTTAAAATTAACACTTTTTTGGGGGGGGGGACCACGGCATGGGGCATGTGGGATCTTACTTCCCCGACCAGGGATTGAACCCGCGTCCCCTGCAGTGGAAGAATGGAGTCTTAACCTCTGGACTGCCAGGGAAGTCCCCCAAATTAACACATATTGTTAATAGAGATTAGAATACACCCAACTTAAAATCAAAATGTTGTTTAGGAGTTGAACTCTGAGACTTCGTCAAGAGCAATAGGAAAAAGAAATTTAAAAAATAAATAATAGCTCTGTTGAGGTATAATTTACATATTATGACATTCACCCATTTTAAATGAATAGTTCAATGATTTTTAGTTAATTTATAAAGTTGTATAACTATTACCACAATTTAATTTTTAAAACATTGCTATCTAACCCAAAAATATCCCTCATGACACTCTGTAGTTAATCCCAATTCCCACTCCTGGCCCTAAGCGACCACTGACCTGCTTTCTGTCTCTATATATTTGCCTTTTCTAGACATTTCATATAGATGGAGTCATTCAATATGTAGTCTCTTGCGTCTGTCTTCTTTCGTTTAATATAATGGCTTTGAGCTTCATCTACGTTGCTGCATATGTCAGTAGTTTGTTCCTTCTTCCTTCTGAGTAGTGTTCTATTATATAGATATACCTCATTTTGTTTATCCAATTAATAGCTGATGGATTTTGAATGTTTTTTTCATTCTAGCACTGTTATGAATAATGATAGTATGAATGTTCACAAAGAATTCTTTTTGTAAACATTTATATTTTAGTTTCTTGGACAGATAATTAGAAGTGTAATTGTTGGATTTTATATTAAATATACATTTAATTTTTAAGAAACAACCAAACTGTCTTCTCAAGTAACTTCAACATTTCTCATTTCTACCAGAAGTATATAGTTTCCATTTTTCCCCCATATCCTTGCCATCATTTGTTATTCTTTCCAGTTGGTATATAACAGCATCTCATTGCAGTTAGAAATGGAAAACTTGAGAGAAAACCAGGAAAAGAAGAAAAATTAAAGACATACAAAAACATCTGACAGGATTTTCATAAAATGAAACTGAACACAATGAAAAAAGCGTAACAAAGATGTGGTTTCAGTGACAAACACTGAATAAAGAGAAATACCCATATACCGAGATATGTTTTTGGTGAAATCTACCAACTCCAATGATAAAGAAAAAGGTCATGACAATTTCTAGACAGACAAATATTTTACCTGAAATAAAGATAATCGGATCAATATCAGTCTTATTACTTACCATGCTAAAGTCTGGGAGACAATATAGTAGCATTTATGGTATGGAAGACAGATGATTTTGAACTTAGATAACCAGCCCAATTACCATTCCACCCGAAAAGGCAAAAGAAAGTCCAAGTCCACTTGTTTGGGAAAAAAATAGAGAAAATATTATAGTTAACTTAAAACATAAAAATAAAAGCCAGAATGTAAGAATCAAGAAATGGTACCAAGGCATAAATGTCATATAAACAAATAATTGCAACAATGTATAATACTGCTACACACATAAGGTGCTATAAGAATACAAAGGATAGACATTTCAACAGTGAATATATGAAAGTGGTCACAATATGTGAAGATTTTTATATTGCAAATTAATTCCTATAAGAAATCATCCACAATGAAAGAAACACTAAAAAGCTAAGTAGACAAAACAACTCTACCAGGTGAGAATTTTAATCTGTGCCATCCCTAAATAAGGATAGTGGGCACGTGAACTAACTGTCCACGGTGGCCAAGACGAAAGTTATATATCAACACGAAAGCATGAAATTCTACTTACCGAAGCTCATCTAGCAACTGCTGCCTCTGAATGCCCAATCTAACAGCAACAGAGATCAATGCTGAGCCCCTGATATGGCACTGTTCCTCAAGGATTCCAATTTGCAACCAGAGGGTAAGTTGACTACAGCAAGCCCCTTTCCTCGAAAAAATCAGAGATTTTTTTTTTCAATGAGGATAAACATCTATTCCAAGTGTTGGTTGGTCTTTCTTGTCCACAGAGCCTCAGTCAGCACCACTATCTGGAGGCTGACTAAATGCCTGGTTCACAGGCAGGGAATCACACACAATATAGTATCTGACCAGGAAGTTACAGTGGGCACATGACCATCAGATCCACTGGCCATATCACTGACTACACCATCCCAAAGCAGGCTGGTCTCACTGAGCACTGGAATAACCTTTAGCACAGCTAAACTAAAGCACCACTTCAGAGGCAACACTTGGAAAGAATAGGGTGCAATCCTTTAGGATGCAGCACATGCAGTAAACCATAGACTTCCATATGGCACTCTGTCTCCTATACAAAGAATACAAAAATCAAAGAGGTAAAAGCAGATGCGGCCCCAACAGCCAGCCTGCTCAGTGATCCACTGGGGAAATTGAATCCCTGCAACTCTGTTGCTAAAACTTTAGGCTGAAGGTTTAGAAGTTCTGGTCTCCAAAGGAAGCATACTCTTTCCAGATTGCACAGCAGTGAATCTACTGATTTATAAACCATGGCTGCCAGCAAGGCACTTTGTATTCCTGTGTCCAGAGAGCATCAGTCAAGAGAAGTTAACATTGTGGGAGGGGTAATTTATCAGCAGGAAAAAGAGAGCTTCTTTTACACATGTGGTTAAGAAGGAATATATCAAAGTGATCAGTAGAATCAAAGTGATCACTTGAGTACCTTCTGGTTTTGTAACTTTCCCTATCTTAACTGTGAATGGACACACATAGCAACTCAGTCTGAAAAGAGCTTAATCCTTCATAGGCATTTCCAACTATAAATGTATTGCTCATTTAACTTCATTTGGAGGACCAAAATTATCACAGGAGGGATAATGTCTTATTTGTTGTTATATTTTCAGCACTTTGGAGATACAGACGTTATATGTATCCTACTTTATACGTAGAACCCTACAGAGGGTCTGGCATACATATTCAGTACATGTTTTTTGAATGAATGAAATCAAGAATTGCTTATTGGGGACTTCCCTGGTGGCACAGTGGTTAAGAATCCACCTGCCAATGCAGGGAATACGGGTTCGATCCTTGGTCTGGGAAGATCCCACATGCCACGGAACAACTAAGCCCGGCACCACAACTACTGAGCCTGCACCCTACAGCCCGCAAGCCACTACTACTGAGCCTACGTGCTGCAACTACTGAGCCCACGTGCTGCAATTACTGAAGCCTGTGCGCCTAGAGCCCGTGCTCTGCAACGAGAAGCCACCGCAATGAGAAGCCTGCACACCACAACGAAGAGTAGCCCCTGCTCACCGCAACTAGAGAAAGCCCACGTGCAGCAACGAAGACCCAACACAGCCAAAAAAAAAAAAAAGAAATGCATATTGAATTAATTAGAGTCATATCTAAAACAGTAACTAACTATAATATAATAAAATGTTTAGCTTATAACAATTGCTTTTGGCCATAAGTGCATCTCAATGAATATAAATTGTAAATACTTTAGTAATTTTGCCATATGGGAAATATGTATATGGAAATAGATTGGTAAAAGTAAAGGTAATTTAGCATCAAAAAACATATTACTTTTTATAAACAGGTTACAAATATTCTGATATGTTAATGTTTTTAAAGAATGATCAAATTCCCTGTACTGAAATTTGACAATTTGTGATTTCCCCAAACATTTTCATATTCTCCTGGATAAAATTTGATGTTATTGACATTTTAAAGTTATCATGGCCACAAAATTTCTGTAGATATTAAATACTGTCATTAAAACCAACAAGAAAGCATAAAGACTAATAAATTATAATCTAAAATAAATGATGTGGCACTAACTTAATATAAAACCAATAGGGCTTCCCTGGTGGCGCAGTGGTTGAGAGTCCGCCTGCCGATGCAGGGGACACAGGTTCGTGCCCCGGTCCGGGAAGATCCCACATGCCGCGGAGTGACTGGGCCCATGAGCCATGGCCGCTGAGCCTGCGCGTCTGGAGCCTGTTCTCCGCAACGGGAGAGGCCACAACTGCGAGAGGCCCAAGTACCGCAAAAAAAAAAAAAAAAAAAAAAAAAACCAACAAAAATTTAGTAGTACTAAGTAGACAAAGTTCAGTCTAGCCTTTCTTGGACCTATGGTTATATAATCAGTGCTCATTTAAGTCTGACAGACAGGATGAGAAATATAAATACAGTCTCCCTCGTTATCTGCAGGAGGGATTGTTTCCTTGACCTCCTTGGATACCAAAATCTGTGATGCTCAAGTCCCATAGTTGGCCCTCCTCATTAGGGATTCTGCATCTGCAGATTCAACCAACCACAGATCCTAAATATAGTACATGGTTGAATCAGTGAATGTGGAACTCACGAATTTGGAGGGCCTTTATGACAGCATTTGAAGGGGAGAAATGTTGCATGAACGAGGTTGAATAATATGTGCAGGGCCACTCCTTCATTGCCAGTCTTGCACATCATGTATTTTACATCATTAGGTAAAGGTTTTTGGGTTCCTGATATCTCTGTATTCTCTCTCTTTCTCTCCCTGTTTTCCTCCCCCAATTCCCCTCTCTCTCCCTTTTCTTCTCCCTCTCCCTCTCTTCTCACCCCACCACTTTCTACCCTCAGCCTTTCTTCCTATGTTTCTCTTCTTCCCAAACATCAATATGAAGTTATGTATTAAAGTACATGTAAACACTAATTATAAAACTATTCAATAAAATTCTTAATAGACATGATGGTTAATTTTACATGTCAACTTGACTGGGTTATAGAGTGCCCAGACATTTCATCAGACATTATTCTGGAAGTGTCTGCGAGGGTGTTTCTGGATGAGATTAACATCTGAATCAGTAGACTGAAGAAAGCAGACTGCCCTTTCTAGTGTGGGTGGGCCCCATCCATTAGTTAAAAGACTGAATAGAACAAAAATGATCATCCTCCTGTGATTAACTCTTGCCTGACTGCCTTCTAGCTGGGACTTCAGTTTTTTCCTGCCTTAAGACTTTAACTGAAACATTGGCTTTTCCTGTGTCTTAAGCCTGCTGGCACTCAGACTGGAACTACACCAGTTCTCCTGGGTCTCCAGCTTGCCGACTGCAGATCTTGGAACTTCTCAGCCTCCATAATATCACACGAGCCAATGCCTTACAATAAATCAGTCTCTCTATCTGTTTCTGTCTCTGTCTCTCCAGAGAGAGAGAGAGAGAGAGAGCGAGAAAAAGAGAGAGAGAGAGAGAGAGAGAGAGAGAGATCCTTTTGGTTCTGTTTCTTTGGACAGCCCTGACTAATACAGGGGAATTTCCAGGTTATTAAAGAATAGTCTGAAGCATTTTACACAGAAAATACATACTAGATTCTCTCTTCAAACCTGTAAAAAATGTATAAGAGAGTAATGCATGCCCCATACTGTCCTCATTTTGCTTTATCTAGCTTTGAGCTTCTAAGCCTATGTCTGTCCAGGCACAAAGCAATCATGTTGGGAAAAGCTAGTGTATTTGTTTTCTGTTGCTGTATGTCTGATTATGACAAGCTTAGTGGCCTTAAACAACATCTGTTTATTACCTCACAGTTTTATAGGTCAGGAGTTCAGGCACAGTGTGGCTGAGTTCTCAACTCAAGGTCTCATCAGGCTGCAAAGTGTCAACAGGGCTGCATTCTTATTTGGAAATTGACAGCAGATCTGCTTCCAAGCTCTTTGAGGTTGTTGGAAGAATTAATTCCCTTGGGGTTGTAGGTCTTAGCTGTTGTTTTGCTAGCTGTGGGCAGGGGACAGCTCCCAGCTTCTAGAGGTTGTTCTCAGGCTGTTGTCTTGCTAGCTGTGGGCAGGGGACAGCTCCCAGCTTCTAGAGGCTGTTCTCAGGCCCTTGCCAAGTGGCCTTATCCAACTGAGCAACAGAGAATAGCCTGTGTATCAAATCCCTCTCATAATTTGAATCTCTCTGACTACCCTTTCCAAGACCATGCAGAGAAAAACTCTCTGCTTTAAATGGCTCATGTGATTAGGTCAGGAATATCCAGATGACCTCCATGTTTTGAGCCTAACTGTGACTGGAAACATAACCTAATCACAGGAGCAAAATCTATCACATTTACAGTCCTGGGGATCAAATGGGTTCTATATACAAGGAGTAGGGAATTTGGAGGGCCATCTTTGAATTCTGCCTATCATAATCAGTTAGAGGAAAAATGACAGTTTTTGAAAATTACCAACAAATGAAACCTGCTTTATTTTCACAAATGTCTTTCAAAACAAGTCATTCAAAAAATATTCTTGTGAATAAAAGTTTGTTATTTTTTGTGATGATTCTTCATCATTTTTTCATTTCATGAGCTGCTTACATGCAGACAATTTCAAAAATAATTAGGAAAAACTCAAGACTAAGTCTAAGGTTTATCTGTATAACCTTTAGGTTTAATCTTTCATTTTTGGACCAATTTACCCCTAGCCCAACTTTTCAGATTCTCTGCCATGAGATGAAGCTTATATATTACTAATATAAAATATCCATGCTTAACAACAACAAAAAAAAGATTTTCGTACTTGAATGTGCATAGTCCAGCATGGCATTTTACTCAGAAAAATGCTAATTCTAAAATAATATAAATTGTCCACATATATTACCATCAATAGCTATAAAGATAATGCTTGTATCACTCTGTATTTTTATTATGAATCTTATGTAAGACACTTTAAAGATTCGCTTCTTGCCTTCAAACTATTGCTCTCACACTTCCCACTCCCAACTCTGAGTCATATTCATTTTTATACTAATCCTTTTAACTGTGAAGTAATTTATTTGAGCTGACATTCAGGTACTTCAAATGTAGTCATGTATACAGCTTTAAATAAAAAAAAAAATTACCAAAGATGGTACACTCATTCTAGACTTTGAAATTTTACATAACTGGCTACACTGGCTTTTCCTTTAATTTCTTTCTCAGCTCCAACAATATGTTTTTTCTCTGAAAATTTATACCAGCTGTATTCTTAAATAACACTGGAATTTCATACTTTGGATGGTTATTACCAAACTGCAATTCTCAACTGGGAGAAGAGTCCTAGATCTGGGTGATGGCCCAGAGCTTTAGATTCTCTCCAACAAAGAAATCAGAATCAACTCTGGCTAAATGTCATCCCAAGGTATCTTCCAATATTGAATTAGGAATATATCCACTAATACCTTACAGTCAAAGACACCAGCAGTAAACAATTATGACCATACTATGCGATACCAAATGTGCTCAAATTTGGAAGAGTTTCATGTGGATGGCATAAAGTGATTTCTTAATATCCGATCCTGCTAATACTTTACACATCTCTGGAAATGTAAAAGAATAAACAAATCTTTTTGTGTGTGAAAATGGACTAAATCATTACAGTTCTTTGTGTGGAGGCAAAAGAGGTTAGGCTACAGATGCTGCTAAGCTGGTTGTAAGCAGAGTGAGGTGAAAAGATTGGTATTTTCATCTTGATAGCAGCTGCAGAGCACTGTGGGGCATGTTTCTATTTACATAAAGATTAGTTCAGTTATTCTAGAAGTTTTGGCACTGGTAACACAAGAGTGAGAAATCCAAGGAACTCATGACTGTAAAGTAGAAAGATTCTTTTAAGTATCAGTTAACAGGACAAATGGAAGACAAATAAAAGTTTCTAGACCTTGTGAAGCCTGATAAAAACCTACTTAGAATACTATTTTTGTCAAGGGACATACATAGTTTAAAGCAGAAAGGCTGAATTTTCTATCAAGAAATGAAGGAATGCTATGCTATGTTGTTCCACAGGGGAAGATAAATCTTTAAGTTTATGGAGGCAAATAAAGATAATGTTTGGATTAGGAAATGCTTAGCAATGCTGCTGTTTCATTAGAAGTGGAGTAATAAATATGTATTGCTGTTCTGATCGAGACCAAGCAGCAATCTATTTTTACTGCTTTTCACTGTACAGGCCCAATAGTTTTTAATCATTTACCCAAGTTTCCTCATTTGTAAAATGCCATAACATTTATTCTAGAAAAAATGTCTTTTGTCATTATCAGCATCATTATTTTAAAAAGTTTCTATGATTGTTTTTTTCTGGGCACTATGCCAGGCACTGAACAAAATCTGTCCTGAAAGTCATAGATAGGTTGTCTCGTTACTCATAAGGGCACTATAGAGCTATGTTGACAGGGATTGATATTTTTAAAGTGAAAGCCAACATTCAATAAAACATATATTTACTTTATAGTTTAAAGGAGAAATGCTTTTGGTGTTGTAATGTAAATCCAAAGCAGACCTTCCTGAAAAGCCAGGACATCAGTTGTAAGTACAGATAATGTACTTACTATAGTCTAATGGTTTGTGAAAGTGAACTGACTCACAGTTGGGCTGAGAGGGCCGTGGAGGTGACTTGGAAGCTTTCTGAAGGATGAAGGGCATGAATCATATACAATGAGGCCTTCCTCAGAGGAATTCATTCAAAACTGCACCTAAAAGAAGTGGAGAGACAGACCAAGAAACTGAGTTGTTGGAGAGGGTAGGCAGGAAATGTGCTTGTGAGAGGTTACTTAAAATATATTCTAAAGTATTCTGGAGTTGATGAAAATATTTCAAAAATCTTACAAAATAAAATAGAGGACTGTAGACTCCTGATGTTCTACATAGCCCCCTTTCCCACCAATCTATTCTGAAATCATCTTCAAAGTCTTCAGAGTCCGTTCATTGGCTCTCATTGTCTCTGTTTACATTCATGTGACATTCACGTATCATGTCAACATTTGGATAAATCTGTCTCTCTCAATCAGTCAAGCTCTCTCTCTATATATATATTTACCTATTTATTCAACCATACTATAAGACCATCAAAACTTGTGCCTCTGTCTTTTCATATATACTTCACTGAGATAGGTTCTATGAATATAGAACCTATCTCAGTGAAGTATATATGAAAAGATTTCAACAAATGTTTATTGGATTGGATTGTTTGTACATTTATATGTAAAATAACAAAACATTTTCCCTTGGTTTTGCCATAATGTGTTCAACTTTCTCAGATTATATGTATTGATTTTTACATTTGGTTTTCCAAAAAATCATTTTCCAATGAAAAGGAAGCATTTATTAAATCAAACTAGTGATATAATTGAATAATGATCCACCTTCTAAAGTTTCAAGGCTCTCTCTATCAAATAGATAACACATAATTCAGTACTTCTAGTGGAGATACCATAAAGTTTAGCTTATGTAAACCTCAATCTGTGAATCAATCTATGTTTACCTTCTTTCTTGGGGAAGGAACACAAAGAGACATTTCCTTGGTATTGAACACTATGGATGGCTTCACCGGGTGAAAAACAGGTAGTGAAAAACAGTAGCGTACATGGCTAAAGGATCTGTGTGAAGAAGAGGTCTGCCTTTTGAGTGGTCAAGAAATATCACAAGCAGAGAAAAATGACAGTCAGGAATTCACGTAGGCTGATTATAGGGCAAGGGGACCGAAGCAAGTTTCTGAGATGGAGTGTGTTTTTTCCCTCTGTCTTGGACAGTTCATCTTTATGTCACCAGGACCCAACCAGTTTCCCTGGATACAGCCATTGTTCACGTGGGGAGGGGCTGAAGGACAAGTGGATCTGCATTTGCGCTCTTGGCCACACACACAAATGCAACCTAAATTTAAGAAGCAAGTGCATGTTTTTAAAATGTGCTGTAACCCTGAGACACCTATCCTAGTAACCAAATGATCTTTATAGCTCTAAAGAATAAAACCACTTCTACTAAGCAGCTAAAATTTCTCCCTTTATCACTCTATCCTTAGCTCTGACCTCTTCCTCATTCTCTGAATTGGAATCTGCTTTTTCTTCTTCATCTTACAGATGTTATTTGCCTTAGTTCAGGCCCCATCATCCTTGTTACGATAGTTCTTTGTTTTTAAACTAGTTTCTCTGAGTTCATTCTCTCCCCAGTCCTGTATACCAGTTGCCTGTCTCTCCCCTGTCTCTTCCACCAGGGCGACTTTCTGTTGTGTCCTTTCATACTTGATAACTACTAAAAACTCTATCTTACCAATTGGAAAAAGTTAATATTCCTTAGCATAATATACAAAGCCCTTTCACATATGGTCCTATATTCCTCTCCAAACTCATTTTTACTCATCTTCCCACTATCACAATTCCAAGCTAGAACTTGGTGTACATAGCAGGAGGCCTGATACTCCAAACACACTTGCACTTCCCTCCTTGTGCTGTTGACTACCCTCTTCAGGTTGTCTAGAATTGCCTCCACCACTTTGTCCTCCATTTTGTTCCTTTGAAGCCCTTCCTAACTGCCCCAAATGGAATGAGATATACATTATTTTTCTGCACCCATAGTATTTTGTACATAGCAATATTGATTTATAGTTATTGAACTGCCTTATATTTTTTATCTCTCTTAGATAGTAGCCTCCATAAGAACAGGGCTATCTTAGTCATCTTGGAATTCTTGATCTCTAACATAATACGTGATCAAATGACACTGAACTGAATAATTCTTTTTTTTTTAGTTTGAAATGTGACTAATCTTATAAGTTTCTTAAATACTACATTCATATCAAAGATACCTCTAATTTTTTTTACCAAAACATTCTATATTATTTGAAACCCAGGCTGCAAAGTCACAATGACAACCAGGTAGAAACTTTATAAAAAGCCTCTGCCACTTTACAACCCTAGGACAACTGAAGTTTGTGACAACTCAGGAAAGTAAGCCTTGCCCACTACTGGACTCTCCAACTCAGAAAGGAAACATTGGTCTCACCATAGTAAGAGTATCAAAAAGATTCTAAATTTCAAATGCGGGAAGGGTCTGCCTCTGATTTTCAAACACTCTAGGACTTTACTACTCCAAGTGTGGGGTACAGACCAGCAGCATTATCTTCATCATGTTGTTTCTTAGACATATAGACTCTCAGCCTCCCTCCAGACTTACAAAATCAGAATCTGCATTTTTATAAGGTCCTTAAGTAATTCATATGAATATTAAAGTTCGAGAAGCACTGCTCTGGGAGTGACTAAAATGTAACAGTTAAACCATATTCCTGTGCTCCTTAGAGATAATGCAAACTGAACAGAAATCCTAGGGTGCCCAAGAAGTGACCACACCTCCTAAAATTCCCATTATCCAGTATGAAATACTTCATGGTTGCCCAAACCAGGACCAATATCCACAGAAACTCCCCTTAGAAACACCTATTTCTGCTAGAGGTGGGCAGTTGTGAGAGGACAGAGAGGTGAGGGCACTCTTGCCCAACAAAAGCATGGAAGGTGCACAGCTTTTGCAAGGACAATGTGACCCAATTCAGGGGCTTGTCATTGGCATGATCGTTCTTGGAGCTGTGCCTGAGGGTGCCAGGCACATTATAATCTACGTAGATAGTGTCTCCCTGGTTGGAATCAAACAGATCTGCATTTAATCCCCCTGATTCTCGGGCACATTACTTTACAACTTGTTTCTCCTTCAGTTTTCTCACTTATAAAGGTAAATTAATACAGACTTAGCTAGCTTATTGGGTCAAGCAAGAAGGGTCAACAAATGCTATATACTATTCACCATATGCCAGGCATTGGGAATATTAAGACACAAAAGACTGAATTGCTATCTCAAGGATTTTATTGTCATCACAAAATGAAATCTGGTGCCTACATTTCAAGTTTTGTTTCATAAAATGCTGGCCACACACAAAAATATTCCATTGGAGAAAAGTTTATATGGCCAAATAAATCTGGAAAGTACTGTTTGATCACAGTAAATGTGTGTGTGTGTGTGTGTGTGTGTGTGTGTGTATGTGCTTATGGGTAAATGTTTATGAATATCCAAAGTAATACTCTGAGAGTACTCTGTGTCTCTCAGACACAGAGCTTGCCTAGCTCATACATTATAAACTGTTTCTGTTCCTTTTTTCCTTTCACTAAATAACCTATTTATTTCATTTTTATTTACTTCATCTATCTCATAGACTCAACCTTTATTCAAATATGTGCATCTTCTCCCTGACCCCAGAACTATGTATGACTAGGGAATAACTGTAAAAGGTAGTCTCAGGAAAGTCTGGAGTTTCAAGTATCTACTTGCCCAAGATCAACAAGGCTCTACATTTTAAAGCATGGCTAACTGGTCCCAAATTTTCTGCCTCCACAGTTCTTTTCTCAAAGACAGTCTGAATTCTCTTGTTTGATATCCATTATATCTGACTAGTTTCTACTGCCTCAACTCACAAATCTGGATGTTTTCTTAATTTACATAGTAACTGTGCCTCTTGGAAACCAATCATCTTTCTTCTGCCTTAGCAAAAAAAATCATTTGTAAACTTAGTCTTCTACTCAACGTCCTCATAGAAAAAGTGAAATAGTAGTAATATAATAAAATCATTTACATTTAAATTTTACACTTGATAATTTTGCGTGACTGAAATAGCCCTACAAAAAAATAAGATATAAGAACTTCTCATATTACTCTGTGTCAACCCTCTTGGAGCTGAACAAGCCTGGAGGTAAAACTTGAGCCCCAGATAGTCAGATATCATAAAGACTTATATAACAATAATGGAATGATATTTTCTCATTTTCTTTCTCTATTAAAAAATATTTTTTGTGGACTTCCCTGGTGGCGCAGTGGTTGGGAATCTGCCTGCCAATGCAGGGGACACGGGTTCGAGCCCTGGTCCGGGAGGATCCCACATGCTGCAGAGCAACTAAGCCCGTGCGCCTCAGCTACTGAGTCCGCGCACCTAGAGCCCGTGCTCCGCAACGAAGAGTAGCCCCCGCTCGCCGCAACTAGAGAAAGCCCGCGTGCAGCAACGAAGACCCAATGCAGCCAAAAATAAATAAATAGAAATTTTAAAAAAAATATATTTTTTGTTTGTTTGTTTAAAGGGGTAGCAAAATGCTTTTAACGCTAGATCCAATTATTATATACTCATTTGCATTATCAATTCAAGATATAATTAAACAGATTCATTTTAAAAGAAATGTTATGTTCAATGACATAACATTATTATTTACAGTGTCTTTAAACAAATGAATGCAGGCAAAAGTTAAGATTTTGATTAGTCTTGTAGTAAAACTCCACATAAACTAGCTCTCTTTTATTCTGGGTTAAAGTTGTTATGAATCCAGTCATTTCAATTAATAATTAGATGGGATAGATTATATCTATTTGTTCACAGATTAGGACATAGCTGTTGCAGTTTTAAAAACTGCTTTTGATAAACCTTCTCTCCAAGATAAAGACAGTAGAGGTTGGGGACAGCTACTCAGAAGTGAATTTCCAACCCACCTTGAGATAATATCACAAGTGAGGCATTAGGAAGCAACTGACCACAGGATGCAGCCAAACAAACAAACAAACGAAAGCAACTGAGGTTATCAATCCTTCTCCTTCCACCCCTCCTCTTTCTTTTTCAAAATTTTTTTCTAACACCATCTGAGGACAAAAGCTTGGATTTGGATTAAGTCTTAATTGCATCCAGGAATCGATAAAACTGACCTGGTTAAAAAAAAAAAGTGATACTATTTTGGTCAATGACATCCCCGGTGTGGCATGTATGGCATCCATCTGCTACCAAACTAAATTTTAATGCTACTATATATAAAATACATAAACAACAAGGTCCTACTGTATAGCACAGGGAATTGTATTCAATATCTTTTAATAAACTATAATGGAAAAGAGTCTGAAAAAGAATATGTATATATATGTATGTATAACTGAATCACTTTGCTGTACACCAGAAACTAACACAACATTGTAAATCAACTAAACTTCAATTTAAAAAATATCAAATATTCTACTTCTTTCTCTGAAACCACAGAGTGTATAATTTTCTTGACTTAAGATATTACATTCTAGAGCCCACAGATTTACAGTTGCCTTGAACTATATAACACCAAAATGAATTACTGTCAAATATACTTTAACTGTGTTCTTTCTGCCATGCTGTATTCCTACTCTTTTATGTTGTTGTTGTTGAATCTTTTTCCTATTCTCTACTTTGTTTGAAGGAGTTGAGGAAAACACCAGGGAGAAGGTTATATTTAAAGTTATGAAGAATAAACAAAAAATTGCATATAAGAGTAGTTCCTTCAATATCACAAATCTCCAGAATGCCGCAAAATAAAACTCTGTGCTCCTTAGCCTAATGTCTTAGTCAGCTTGGGCTGTGGTAAAAAGATACCATAGACTGGGTGGTTCATAAACAACAGAAATATATTTCTCACAGTTCTGGAGGCTGGAAGTCCAGGATCAGGGTGCAGCCTGGTCAGGTTCTGGTAAGGCCCTCTTGTGGGTTGCAGACTACCAACCTTTCCTTGTAGCCTGCCATGGTAGAGAGTATAGAGAAGCAGCAAACTCTCTCATGACTCTTGTAAGGGCATTATTCCCATTCATGAGGGATCCACTCCAATAATCTCATCTAATCCTAATTATCTCTCAAAAAGCCCACCTCCTAATACAATCACATTGGGAGGGTAGAGTGTCAATATATTAATTTGGGTGGGGGGATGGAGTGGACAAACATTCAATCCCTAACACTTAGCATTCAGGAGCCTTGACAAACTTGCCCATTCACCCTCCATTCTTATACCCTTCTAAGTGAAGTTTCTTATCTAGCCAAACAGGCCAACTCATGGGTTCTTAAATATAACTTTTACATGTCTGGCTTTTTGTCTTTTGTGTCATGCCCCCTGTGTAAAGCAACTTTCTTCTTCTGCCTCCTTCCTAGCCAACCCTTAAGTCACAGCCTGAATCCTACTTCCCCTGAGAGGTCTTCCTCCATTTGCCCCAACATTCTTTGTTATCAATGTCTCTTATTTGACACATTAAATATCTTAACTTACAGTGTTACTTATTCTTTTATGTTTAACTTCTGTGGTCTTTCAACTATCAGAGTCAGAAAAGTTCTTCTGTAAAGAGCCAAATAGTAAATATTTGAGGCTTTGTGGACAGAGTTATAATCTAGGATATTATATAAGTAGTCATAAAACAGAAAAAATTCCAAATTGTTTGATGAAATTTAAATATAATAATAATTGAGTACAAATGTGTGTAACACAGATCTATTAATGAGAAGAATATAATTATTTGTGGGAGAGGACAAGATTTTGCTTATTTGGGGTTCAAAGTTAATGTTTCCTATAATCAAAATTGATAACAAATATTCATCTATTAATGCTGATCTACAATAAGATTTTATATATTTCATCTTTAAAAATGTCTTTTCACATAGATAGGTATTGCCAAATACTGGTGATACTGATTTCAATCCACAAGCATGTAATTTTAATTAAGTATATTCATCATTTGGAAGGCATTTATAGAATTCTATTAGGCTCTTCTCTTGATACTTGCCTTTTAGCATGTCATTGCATTGTAGATTAATCCCTCCAATTGAAGTTTAGGTGGGTACTCCTCAATTGCAAAGTTAAATAGATGTTGAAATACATAGATTTCATTTGCACTTGTGTTGAAGCTTGAAAAATGTTAACGGAACTGTGGTTTGAGCAAGTACATTCACTATAGTTTGAGTGGGAGTGGAGATCTTGCTTCTCATTTTAACTTTTGACAGCGCAGGAAGTGTATAAAGCAGCATGACATTACTTGTGATTCAAAAATGTTAGGGGTAAGACAGGAATAAAGACACAGACCTACTACAGAATGGACTTGAGGATATGGGGAGAGGGAAGGGTAAGCTGTGACAAAGCGAGAGAGAGGCATGGACATATATACACTACCAAACGTATGGTAGATAGCTAGTGGGAAGCAGTGGGAAGCAGCTGCATAGCACAGGGAGATCAGCTCAGTGCTTTGTGACTGCCTAGAGGGGTGGGAAAGGGGGGGTGGGAAAGGGAGGGTGGGAGGGAGACGCAAGAAGGAAGAGATATGGGAACATATGTATATGTATAACTGATTCACTTTGTTATGAAGCAGAAACTAACACACCATTGTAAAGCAATTATATTCCAATAAAGATGTAAAAAAATAAAAATAAATATTAAGTGTTAATAGTTAAAAAAAATGACTTTACTCTAGTGTGAATTTCACATATAAGCACTGTTTTGTCTCACAATTTTGGTTAAACTCATTAAGAAATATTATCAAGTCTGAAGCAAAAACTAACTTCCAAAGTCATTTAGTATTTGATAATAGTGTTTGAGGGTAGTTCTTCTCCCTCAGGAAAATTTCACGTCATCCTTGAGCATCACAAACAAAACAAAACAAAGCACATTGTTAGGCTATCGAACCTCTCTTTGGTAAAGCAAGTCAGGATATGCAAGTCCATAAGAACAAATGAAGTTCATCACTGGCACTACTTGTTCAATAACACCTGATACATTCTAATATTTTCCATAAAGTACCTGTTAATAATACAATGGGTAAATCATAGGTTTTACACTCCTTACATTTTCCACAAGCTTTATAAACTTGTTCAGCTATGTCCTTTTCTGCTTCACACATATTTTTAACACCATGAGTGTTAAAAATCTTAGCGGATTCCACTTAAATGTGTACTGAATTAGAGTTTTCTAAACTTTGAAAGTATTCTCACAGACTATTCATAGAGGGTAACGTTTCAGTCACATCAATCTCAGCATTGCATTCTTGAAAAAAAAGGGGGCAGTGTTGGTAACATTGAGGATAACACTGCCATATTCTATTGCTTAGAAGCAATTTATAAATACCGCCACACTAAGGGGAGGGGATTATGCAATGACATAGGTCACTGTGGATCATATTAGAATTCTGCCAACTAAAATTAGTTGTTCTTATCTTCCAGAAGCAAATACTTCTTGGAACAAGTAGCTCAATTTATTTTTTTTCCCAGTCCCTGTGCTGTTTAACACAGAAAGAGGAAAGCATGCTTCTTCCCAGAATTGTTTCACCCAGGCACAGGAATGTATGTTGGTTTTAGTTCTCAAGTGTCAGAGGCTTAACATTTCCTACTTTTTCAGTTAAATTCTCTCAAAGAAACTAGCCAGGGCCTCCGTTTTTCTATAGTTCCTATTACATAAAATACAATATAATATACCTGTGATTAATATTTAGTGTTGTATATTGGTTTGAATCATATAAACCTATTTATATCTAACCACTTTGCTTTCCATCTAATACTGTAAAAGTTTATTGGTAAAGAAAAATCTGCCTTCACCTTAAAAATCACTTCGACACTAAGTAGTGACTTGTGTACATAATGTGTGCTTGCTTGTCTATGGGTTAATTTTTATCTTCCAACATGCACTGGAAGGTCAAAATTAATCAATAAGAAGTCTTTCTTTTCAGCACACTCTATTTCTCTGCTGTTCATTTGATGCAACTTACTATCCTTCCACTCTAACTTCTTTCCATTGAGTCTCTCACATTTCTTATTCTTACTTGCACTTTAGTCTTAGATTCAACAGTCTATTATTAAAACCATTCCCTTGTCCTTCTATCCCTTTAAACCCCAATCTTAGCATTATACAAAAGCCAACCTACTTCATACCTCTCTCTTCACAGTTGAATATAGTTGGAGAAAGCACACAGTCACACTGACACATCTCATTTTAAATCCACGACCACTAAACTGAAGGGACCCTTTCTTTGGTCATTTCCTTCTACCACTTTTTTGAACAAATATTTAAAAACAACCAAATCTGCTTTCTCACCTCTCTTCACTCTCAGTTGGTAACCTTGCTTTCTACTTCACTGAGAAAAGTAGTGAAAACATTCACATGTTCCTTCTACCACATCTATAAAACCAAGTTCATGAGTTGTAATGAGCTCTGCCATCATTACTAATATGTATAAACTCTCTGTGTCTCTATCCAAGGCCAAACCCTCCACTGCCCCATTGCCAACTCCAGAACATTACTCTAGCAATTTTCCCTTTTTTTCACATTAGAGGATGCCTATTTTTCTCTTAGTCAATCATTCCTATCAACACATAAGGACTTCTATCTAAAAACGTAGTTTCTCATATTTTAAAAAAATGAATTAAAAAAATTCTCATTCCCGGGCTTCCCTGATGGCGCAGTGGTTGAGAGTCCGCCTGCCGATGCAGGGGACACGGGTTTGTACCCCGGTCGGGGAAGATCCCACATGTCGCGGAGCGGCTGGGCCCGTGAGCCATGGCCGCTGAGCCTGTGCGTCCGGAGCCTGTGCTCCGCAATGGGAGAGGCCACAACAGTGAGAGGCCTGCGTACCGCCAAAAAAAAAAATCTCATTCCCTTCTAGCTAACGGCCCATTTTTATACATCATTTTATAGAAATTTGAAAATTTTTATATACTAGCTGCCTCAAAGTCTTCTATTCCAATCCTCACTCCTACCCATTGCAGTTAGGCTTTACTTCCTATCAATCTACTAAACCAGTTACTAAATGATTGTCTCTCAGGTTCACCCTTCTGTATTCAACTTTGTATGTTGGTGCTGGGACTCTGCAAACTACATTTCTGCTCTGCCTGCTGACTATAGGATTTGCCAGTATGTGTCACTAGTGATAGACTACAAGGCTGGAGGAAGAAGAAATGACTTGCTCTTCCTGTTTGCTATCATGGGTTTCCTGTGTGCTTCCTTTTTTTTTTTTGGTGTATCATTCAAGCAATGATTCTTCACTCTGGCAGTAGCAGTTCCTTACTGTAACAGCAGTTAATTTACTTTGCATTGTTTTCACCTCTTAAAACTAGCTTCCTCTCGCCACCACCCAGAAGCTTCAGCACTAGCCAGCTAGATTCTCCTTCTCAGAGATAGGGCCAAGTCTAGGGTGAGGTCAGCAAGGAGCTAAAACACACATTTTAAGGAAGAACTCCCTCTTAAGTTGTGTACTTGCCATTCAGGGACATGGCCTTGACTGCAGTAGACACATGCCAGGGCTGGACAGTCAACATTCTCTGTGGGTAGGCCACTTACAGAAGTAAGTCCTAGGCGTGATTTTGAGCTTTTTGCCCTCCAGCGGCGAGAAATCACAGTTGCTTTAAATGCTGTTGAGGAAGCCCTTCCACATTACACTTTGCCTCAGACTTTCATTGTCTTTTTCCAGTGCATAAATGGCACTCGGCAACAACCATGTGATTTCTCCATCCTTATAAATGCTGCATATTCTGAATTCTCAAAATCCTGAGATACTGTGCCAGCAACTTCATTCCCTTCCTTTAATATCCCATCCCAGTGAATGTTGTTACTGCACCTTGATAGCGTGCCAGAGTTATCATTTTTCCACCTGGCACTAGCGACAGGGCTCACAAAGTCAGCAGCTGGCTAAGATCAAAATCCATTTTAGAATCAGATTCCTTAGACCACACCCAGCATCAACTAAGATCAGATTTTCCTGAGATGGAAATTTGCATGCAGGACAGAAATCTGGGGAACACCCTAGGGAATCAACATTAGTGAGGGAATAAAGAAAGTAGGATTGGTTAGAGGGAGGAACTGAACTTTAACAGCCACAACAGAGGCCTCGGTTGATCCATACAGAGCACTGACATTGGAAGGGTTGTTTCATGGTGTCACACATTGAGCCAAGGGGGCTGGGCCTCTACAAGCAGTATCTACAGTCCTTGGTACTGGTTGCCACCTCTGAGAGGCCAGGACTTTGGCAAGGCAGCCCTCTTTGGCTGAGGGCAACTCCAAACAAGGGATTCAGTTCAGACACATCAGCAGTCAAATCTCCCAGCAGCAGGGGCTTGAGTGCCTCAGTTCTGAAGGGGAGATCCAGTCAGCTTATCACAGCATCTGCTGCAATTATTAAATATTATACATAATATAGTAATTTTTACTTTATAAAGATTTTAGAATTATTAATGACAATTAAATGTTAATGACTCCATAACTATGACACTGAATTTGTGGAAGTTCATAGCTTCAGTGTATGCTTATCAATCCATATAAAAAGTAATCAGCTAATTAATAAATGATGTATTCATACATATAAATATGTATTATTACAAATACATATATGCTAATATTTTAACATATCTCTGTTGGAAATTTTAGTAACTAGGAAAGAGAACCCTTATCAGAATGACTTCTCTTTATTTTAAAATCAATTATGAACGAATATGTAATTGCCACTTCCAACTTTTCTATTTATTTATATTCAATTATTGTCATTTCTTTCCGTGACTATGGATGACTAAGAGATTTTTTCCATCCTGGGTAACCGAATTGAAAATATTCTTAACTAATTTTCTTTTGCATGGTAAAAGCATATCATTGAATGACTATTTATTCAGAAATAAATTAAGAAAGTAATTAAATAACATAATTAAATAAGCATTGGTATTCAAGAATTCAAAGAGAGATGGCTTACACAAAACAAAGATTTAGAGTTATGAGAAATACATAATCCATAGTATTAATTGACCATAAATGTGACTTTTTGATGTTTAGCCAGATATTATGATTCTAATATATTCAAAAATATTTACAATAGAGCATATTTTCTATTTTAAAATCCTAGTATCAGCAAGTATAATCATAAAGTAAAAATTTGAATATATAAAGTAGTATAAGTATGCCAATCAGTCTTACTGTGCATTCCCAGGCCTTGTTTAAAGGACAGTATGCAAATCAGAGAAAAGGCAGGCTTTAGGAATTGCTTTGGCATGATTAACCACATCATTTGCACACTGAATCAAATCATCATGAAACAAGGGAATATATTGTCAATGTCCACCTGCTTTCAAAGTTTTCACACATTTTGTGGGGGAGCTGAAACATTATGTTTTCAGGAGATAATTGCAGCAAGGAGCTGAAAAAGATAAGTAAGCATTTCTAGTAATATGTTTATGTAGTACATAATAATTAATGGAGAAGTGGTAATATAGAAAACTCAAAGTATTTTTCTCAGATATTTTTGATTGATTAATTGATTGATTGATTGATTCATTCAATAAATATTTCCTGAGTACTTTTGTTCTGCCAGACATTGTCCTAGGCATGAGGGTACAGCAATAAACAAAAGCAGATAAAGTCCCTATCTCATATACAGTTGAGAGACTCAAGATATTACTGCAGTTTTTCTTCATCTTACATCTGGATAGTTTAATAAAAGACTATTATTTTAAAATGAAAAAAAACTTAAATGGACTAAGCTTATCCCTAAGTGTTCTAAAATTTAAATAAACCATGAAGGAACAGTCCTGGTAACTTCTGTGGATACGTATACGGTCCTGCCATCTTACCATGCAACACCACTGAATCTAGTTCATGTCTACACACTGTGTAGCTTTCAGTTCAAAGTTCAACTCACTAACTTCAGACTAGATGAAGTCCCTTTGCAAAGTATTATCTTAGCATTCTATACTAATCCTGCAGAGCATTGGCAAAGCCTGCATTCATTAACTTGCATTATTATTTAAGTATTATCTGTCTCCCCTAGTGGAATATGGCTCCATGAAGTCTTGGATAGTAAGTAACTTGTTCACTATTTTAATCCAGGGTCTGGAACAGTACTAAACCCATTGTTGCTATTTAACAGATACTTACTGACTGAGCTAAATTTATTAACAAATTCACTAATATTCAGATCTTTAATATCTAATATGAGATGGACCTTGGTAAAGTAAAATTTGAGGAAGATAAATTTTGCCTTCAAGACTCCACATTCTTGCTTATCCTCCTCTTCATGCTTTTTTGATTTCCAGATACCAGGCCCCATCACTATCGTATTTCCTTGGAATTTGATAGTGATATTTGATATGTTATTTGATCAAAATATGGTCTCAAAAAAGTTCTTTAAATCATTCAATTAAATTATACATTTACGTGTAAGCTTTAAAGATGACTATTAACAAGGTCAAAATTTGGTTTACGCAAAAGGAATATATTTCAATTTGCTAAGTCATATGCTTACAATTTAGGGGTTAACATTCAGGATTAGAGAGATAAAGGGTTTCATGTTTTTGTTTTATTTTGTAAAAAAGGAGGAAAAAATGCCAACTTTCCTACTATTAAGGCCACCCCTGAAAATGAAGACCTCTCTTTTATTATCTACAGTATCATATGCTTCTTTTCTACTTGCAAATTTCTTTTTCTTTTATCACCTTTAAACATAATTCCTCAAAACATTAATAATCATAAAAATTCTCATAAAATGAGGTAAAAAAAGGTTCACCTTTTAAAATTTATTCCCAATTATTTCTTTTTCACTTTGAATCATTTTGAATGGAATTATTTCCTTAATTTCATTTATGGATTGTTCATTGAATGTATATACATACATAAACAATTCATTTTTATATTGATATTTTATTCTGTGACCTTGCCGGAACTATTAGTTACATTGTAATTTTATTCTGAATTACTCAGAATTTTCTACATATAGGATCAAGTCATCTGTACATAAGACAATTTTATTTCTTCCTGTATAATCTAGATTCTTTACATTTCCTTTTTCTTCCTGACTGCATGGGCTAGAACCTCTTATACACTGTTGAATAGAAATAACAATAGTGAACATGATAATCTTATTCCTGATCTTAGGGAAAGACATTATCTTACAACATTATTTATGTTAGCTGTAGATTTCTATAGATGTCCTTTATCGGACTGAGAAATTTTCACTGCATTTACAATTCATTCAAAAATTTTTATCAAGAATAGACATTAGGTTTTGTTAAATTATTTTCTGTATCTAGTAAGATAATCATATTTTTTCCTTTATTCCATTCATATGGGGTAGTGCATTAATTTATTTTTGGATGTTAAACCAACCTTGCATTTCTGGGATAAACCCCTTTTGATCATGCTACATAACTATTTTTATATGTTGCTGGATTCAGTTCAATTATATTTTGTTGAAGGTTTTTTTTTCATCTATATTAATGAAGGATATTGGTTTGTATCTTCTTTCCTTGAGATGTGTTTGTCCAACTTTGGTATCAGGATAACGCTGGTCCATAACTACTAACAGATTGAGTAGTTATGTATTCACTCTCCTCTGAGTTGCCAAAGTATTGCTTTTATTTGTTTTTTAAATGCTTGATAGTATTTATCAATAAAAGCATCTGGCCTGTATTTTTGTGTGTGTGGTGATCTTTAATTTCTATTTCAATTCCTTTGTTATAAGTTTACTCCAATTTTCTAATTTTTGAGTCAGTTTTAGTAATTTGAGACTTTCTAGGAATTTATTCACTTCATGTAAGTTTACCAAGGGAAATACAATTTTTTTTTCTAATTTTAATGTTGGCCTGGAAACATCTTAACATTATCACATTGTGACTATTTTTTTAATTTATTATAACACCCCTGACCTATGCACCTTCCTTGAGCCTAATCATTCAGACCCAGGTGTGATATTTAGGAAAAGAAAGAAGTTCTGGGGCAGAAAGGACAGGGAAGGTAAAGCTCAAATAAAGTATAAGACTTAGAAATTTTTTATATTTATACAAGTTGGTAATAAATGCTATTTTTAGATTTTTGAGGTATTTCTGTAAAAACAGCCAAATTGGACAATATTTCTTGCTTTAAAAGAAAATCTTCAACAATTGGGATGACTAAAGTTAAGTGGAGTTTAGCAAGGAAGGTCACGATGGTAGGTAGTAAGAGTCTTAAAAATGATCTGCCTACAAGGGTTAAAGGAAATACTGAGAAAGATTTTTTATGATAAGTGGGCTCTAAAAAGGTTACAGAAATGACTCATGGCTAAAATGAAAAGATAGTATGAAAGTCTGCAATTGTAGAACTTCAGCTTTTTATAAGATGGAATCCTTGGAATTAAAGCAATAATGAATACGTTCTCAGAAAAGAAGTCTGAGGAAAAGAAAAAAAAAATTCAGTCAGGAACTAGCAGGAAATCAACACCATGCTTTCCTTTGTGTCTGTGACTCTTTTCACTACAACCGAAATTGCATATTGATTAAAGAAAGTAGTGTTTTCTTAAACATTATGAGACAGGAAGGATAATAAATAGCACCTTTGGGTTGACTAAACTTCTTTTTAGCCTAGTGCGGTCTGCATTGTGTTTGTTTTTTTAATCTTACAAAGAAAAATTTTTCTGTTTCAAGCCCCTTTTTCCTCTCTCCTAATGTCAGAGATTTGAAGCATAACCCAAGCGTATAAACATGAAACCTTGGTAAGGGTTTGGTTATAAAGTCATTTCTTTGAAATTGCTCTTGTTAATGAAGATATCACAAAAGAAAAATCAATGGAATTCATTCTTAACTTGTAAATCAAGTGCATAAAAAATAAACGATAGGGCTTCCCTGGTGGTGCAGTGGTTGAGAGTCCACCTGCCGATGCAGGGGACACGGCTTCGTGCCCCGGTCCGGGAAGATCCTACATGCCACGGAGCGGCTGGGCCAGCGAGCCATGGCCGCTGAGCCTGTGCGTCCGGAGCCTGTGCTCCTTAACGGGAGAGGCCACAACAGTGAGAGGCCCGCATACCGCAAAAAAACCCCAAAAAACCCCCAAAAACCAAAAATAAACCATAAACCATATTAAAAGACAAAAATCAGACTAGAAAATATTTGCACTAAATACCATAAGTATATATACTTAAGTGTTTAGCCTTAATGTATACAGTTATCTTGCAAGTTCAAGAAACATAAATTTCAAATATAAAAATAAAGAAAACAATTTTTTTTTTTTTTTTTTTTTGGTACACGGGCCTCTCCCTTTTGTGGCCTCTCCCATTGCAGAGCACAGGCTCCGGACGCGCAGGCTCAGCAGCCATGACTCACGGGCCCAGCCGCTCCGTGGTATGTGGGATCTTCCCAGACCGGGGCACGAACCCGTGTCCCCTGCATCGGCAGGCGGACTCTCAACCACTGCGCCACCAGGGAAGCCCAAGAAAACAAATTTAATTACCAAAACTTAATCAATTAGACAATAACTACTTGAAAAAATTTTCAATTTCCATAACTAAAGCAACGCAAGTTAATAATTTTACATATCAAATTGGAACAAACTTAAAATATATGACGTGATGGAAAAGACGATGATGTCCATTATAGGAACAGGAGAGTTAATTGTGATAACCTTTCTGGAAAACCATATATATAAAATATAGAGTCTTTAAAAATAGAAATAGTCGTATCCTTTGAGCCAGTAATTTCATTTATAATAAATTGGCCTAAATAATTATTAACATGCATGCTCAAAGTTTATGAACAAAGATTTCCTTCTTGGAGTGTTCATAATTTTTTTAAAAATCTAAAAATTTCATATAAATTTTAAAAATAAATTATGGTACTTCCAAATCAGTGAATACTATTTTTCAAGAAATAACATGAAATCTACAATAATCATATATTAATTTTATAATTTAAAAATACATAATATTTAAAGCCATGGGAGGGGATGTAGCAGATGGCAAACAGTTGAGAATTTGAGAGGGAAGCTTAATGTGCTGGAGACTTTAGAATGTAGGATAAAAGGTGTTTGATAGAAGAGGGAAGAAATGAATAGGCTTCCTACATGATGAGAATCAGAGAAAAGATTAAAGGGGTAACTACAGAAAGCCATCTTCATTATTGTCCTAAGACAAGTACAGGTATAATTGGAAGAGAAATTCCCATGCCCTCCTTGGATACAGGATATTTTTTTCTTTTAATAGTGTTTGAGCCAGATGTGAGTTTGTTTTTGTTTTTTTTATTTTTTTTCCGGTATGTGGGCCTCTCACTGTTGTGACCTCTCCCATTGCGGAGCACAGGCTCGGAACGTGCAGGCTCAGCGGCCATGGCTCACGGGCCCAGCCGCTCCACGGCATGTGGGATCTTCCCAGACCGGGACACGAACCCGTGTCCCCTGCGTCGGCAGGCAGACTCTCAACCACTGCGCCACCAGGGAAACCCCAGATGTGAGTTTTAGAATTATGTCCACCAGCACATGGAATCTAACCCTTGAAAAAAATTTTTAATCATTAGTGATATCCTCTTCTCACTTCACAATAGAGTGTGACTTTCAATGGCTTTCCGTAAGTGCACATGCAAATAAAGAATGATAAAATAGAAATGTAGAATATAAACCAGGAAAATTTTACTAAGGCAATAAAACTAATTTAGGGTCCTTCAACAATTTATATAACACTACATTGTGAAAAGATACAAAACAATCAGCCACGATTTTTATAAAACTTCATAAACAGCAACTCTACAATAAATCATAATTTCACTTTTGACAAGAATGGTGTTTATTTTGATCTAAGATGAATATGAAAATGTTGACTTCCAGTCTTTAAAATAGCAATGACAGTGAGTGAGGAGAAAAGGCTCTAGGTTATCATGTAAAGCTTTCTATTGATACTATATCTCTACTACTGCAGATGATATTTTTACCAGAGACAATTCATTATTTGGGTTTAAAAAAAAATAAAATTTTGAGGGTGTCATTTTGTTAGTTATTCACATCTTAATACAAATTAATCTATCCCTCACTTTCTTACTATAGGAGAAACTTGGAAAGGTATGAAAACATAGGACTACTGGAGAAAAGGTCACGGAAAAATATAAAATTGGCAAAACAAAGACAAGTACCATCTACTATATGATTTTATTTCAGGCCATACCTGACCTCTTAAATCTATTAAATAACACAAATAAAACCCTTTAAAATAATTTCTTTAGAAGACTACTGAATTTGAAGATCTGATACAATCATTTCAAAACTGTCTTATGCCTAGGGAGCTATAAAAATACCTGCTGAGTCATGGCAATGAGGCATCACCACATGAAGTTTAAAAAGACTGATTCTTTTTATGATAGTCTTTTGAAAAAAAATCACAACCTTCAAAAGAGTGTTTTCATAATGTTGACAGGTGTACTGTGATTACTCATCAGGCCATGAGCTTCACATTAAAAGGGCTTTTTTTCCCCCCATGGTTAAGAAACCTGGCCATGAATATTTCCATTCCACTTACAAGACAGATGCTAATTATCAGAGCTCATTCATTAAGCTTTTAAGAATTCATGGCAGTGGAGTGAAGAGGAAAGATGTGAATAGGGATATAAAATTCAACTGTTTAAGTTGGTTGGCCAGTCAAATGGATAAAAATAACTGGTTCAAGACACAGCATGGTGGCATGGAAAAAGCATGGGTTTTTGGATGAAAGAGTTATGGGTTTGAATCTTCTTTTGTAAAACACTAGTTTTGTAAGTTTAAACAAGTTACTTAACTTCTTTCTCTGTGACCCATTTTTTTCATGCTCAGGATGAAATAATGTACAACTTGTAGAATTCTACTGAAGTATATATGTAAATATGTGTACACACACACACACACACACACACACACACACACATCTCCATCTCCCAACCTGTCCTCAGAATGGAATGAGGACATTTATTCGATGGCATCCTTTTGGTGTTCTCTGACCTTCTGAGTTCCTTTTTGGAGAGATATATAAACCCGAATGAAAGAGCAAGTCTTCTTTAAAGCTACTACAAAAGCTGTGATCATTTAGTGGTCAGAGAACATAAACTGAATGAAAAATGGTAGGCATTCAGGAGGTCAATTAGATAATTGTTCTCCCACTTGAGCAAAACTGATACCTGAACCAGGCCTGAAACAGTACCCTGATTAGACGGATAGACAGGTGAATCCGAAGAGAAACTGGCAGTCATGGAAATAGCAGGGTGGAATATACAACAGATTTTAAGGATCAGAAAATTCTTGTAGTGACTTAAGAATATGTTGTTATTTGCCTAGAATCTATGGGAAGGAAAGAAAATTCTAGATAAGGAAATTGCATGAGAACTTGGGGACACATCCTACAGCAAGTGTTATTCAAGCCTGTGACTGTCTGATTACGTGGCTTGAATCGGAGAGAAAAACAGAAAGTCAAGATTTCTAAGCCCATCTCTCAGAGGTCATATGAAATCTACACTTGATCGTTCTGCAGCAATTTCTAAGGTTTCACGAGTCACTGCTTCAGTGGAAGACCTCTCATTATAAATTTCTTAATTTCCTAAAAGCTGCCAATACCAGTGGGAATTTTAAAGTCAAAAATTACATTTTGTTAAATCTTTATAAATGTGTGTGGGTGTGAAATTTTTCTATCCTTCTCATTAAAAAAAGACTTGGTCAGAAATTTCAATTCTTCCAAAAGTGAATCATATATGAAGTCAAGGGAAAAAATGATGTAGTTGTTTTCAAAGATCACTTGAAAAAAAATCAGGATAAGTCTACTTTTTCCTATGCCTCTATATGGAGCTAATATTAAGTAAAAGGGTTTTCTTTATCAGTTGACATATCTTTGATTTTCAGTTTTAATAATTATCCCTAATTACTAAGAAAATTTATTTAAATGAGGTTGTTGGATAATGTAAGAAGCTTTATAACACACGTATCATTTTTTTTTCCTCATTCTATCCATTCTCAAGAGCTCTAGCTGTCTAAAGGGGGAAAAATCAAAAGAACACTCAGAAAATATTTGAAATATTCCTTTTTTTCTGGATTTTTAAATAAATATTGATTATTAAGCAGAGGACAGTTGAAATGATAATGCCGAATTAGATGCATTTTCATTTTCCCTTACAAATGTGGAAAACATAGTCTTTGCTGTTAATTAAATTAGAAAATACTTATTTGAAGATTTAATGCCAAATATATTTAAATAGATTTGAACTTTTTGCTTGTTATATTCATGAAGAAAAACTAAGTGCTTAAAATGTAAACAGCAAAAATGCACATACTTCATAATCAAAATAGCCAAGGGATAGTGCTATAAACTTATACTAATCCAGCTTAAATGCATGTGTGTAGGACTATCAAAGTATTTTTAGTATCTTTTAAACTGTACTCTGTCTTCACCATCATGTACTTATTTTCCTTAAAATATATAAATTAGGATAATCATCCAGATAGTATTTTATCTATTTCCTATATTAATATCATTTGGAAAATTATCTTCAACATTTCCAAAGAAACTTCTGTGTAAATTGGTATTTAGTTTCTCTCTCTCTCTCTCTCTCTCTCTCTCTCACTCACTCTCTCTCTCTCTCTCTCTCTCTCTCTCAATGGATCATTATTGCTTTTTACTTGTTGTGGCAAAGTTTCAAAAATAGTGTCTATCATATTAGATTAGTTTTCTAGGGATCCCATAACAAAATACCAAAGACTGAGTGGCTTAACCAACAGAAATTTATTTTCCTATAGTTCTGGAGGCTAGTAGATGAAGATTAAGGTGTTTGCTGGTTAGAGTTCTCCTGAGGCCTCCCTCTGGGACTTACAGATGACCCCCTTCTCTCTGTGTCCTCACACGGCCTTTGCTCTGTACATGTATCCCAGGTGTTTTTCTGTGTGTCGAAATTTTCTCTTCTTGTAGGGACAACAGTCATATTGGAGTTGGGCTTACATTAATGACCTCAGTTTAAAAACTTAATCACCTCTTTAAAGGCCCTACCTTCAAATATAGTCACATTGTGATGTACTGGAGGTTAGGACTTAAACATACAAATTGGCAGGAGACAAAATTCAGCCTGTATGCAGATCTTTAGAAATACATTGTTTGCAAATAGAATTACTTTGAAAAACGTTGTATAAAGGTAAACAATTCAGAGCCAAAAAAATGGTCAAATATTCATGTGACCTCTTAACTTGAATAGTTGAAATAGCTGGAGGGAAACAAGTATTTTAAAACAGAAATTAATCATAACCACAAATACCATCTAAAGAAGATAATTCAGGAGAGTTTTAGTGTAGCAAAGCCTAGTAAAATACTTAGGTGACTCTCTTTGGATATAAAAGGCAAAGCTCTTCCCTCACCCATTTCTAAAAATAGAGAGAAAAACAAAGATAAATCCATAATACTTTGAATTAGAAAGTCAAAGGTGTTCAGGAGTTGTTCACTGGACGCATGAAAGATACTGTAAGGGCTCTGGAAAGGAGGAGGGAAAAAGTGAGGAGAGAGGTAAATCTTCACTGCAAGGTGTCATCAGAGGAACAATGCCATTAGAATCCCTCTTGATAAGGAAATAACTAAAGCGATTCTAAGAAGAATGGTATCTTATATCAAATATGAAGTTGTTTTCTTATGTCTGATGCAATTATTCTCTGCCTCCCCCAAACCTTTAGTAAACCTTTGTAAATTTCTGCTACACACAAGCATGTTGGAGTAAACTGACAAAACAAGAGAAGGGAAGCAGATGTACATCACAATAAAAAGTGTGATGTTGAAAAGGAATATTAAGTTAGGGATTAGCTATGAAGACATTTATGATAAATTAAAAATATATAATGGTGATGATGATGATGATGATGATGTAAGCCCTTTCAGAAATCTGTGGAAATACTGGAGACAAGTTTGGGATTACATGTTGTGGGACATGGGATGGGATAAAGCCATATTACTCTTTTGTTAACACAGAGAATGGCCTCAAATAACTGGAAAACTTGGAGGCATCTGTGTTACATTATTCAATCACAGAAAACAAGCAATAGTGTTTTATTATGAGATTTCCAAAATATGAATCTCTTTCTTCCTTCTCCATCTCTAGACTATTAGTGAGCTTTCCCTTTCCATGAGAATTTTTTTTAACATTTTTATTGGAGTATAATTGCTTTACAATGGTGTGTTAGTTTCTGCTTTATAACAAATTGAATCAGTTATACATATACATATATCCCCATATCTCTTCCCTCTTGCATCTCCCTCCCTCCCACTCTCCCTATCCCACCCTTCTAGCTGGTCACAAAGCACCAAGCTGATCTCCCTGCACTATGCGACTGCTTCCCACTAGCTATCTATTTTACATTTGGTAGTGTATATATGCCCATATATACACTACCATTCTCTCACTTTGTCCCAGCTTACCCTTCCCCCTCCCTGTGTCCTCAAGTCCATTCTCTAGTAGGTCTGTGTCTTTACTCCCATCTTGCCCCTAGGTTTTTCAGGACCACATTTTTTTTTTTTTTAGATTCCATATATATGTGTTAGCATATGGTATTTGTTTTTCTCTTTCTGACTTACTTCACTCTGTATGACAGACTCTAGGTCCATCCACCCAAAGCAATCTACAGATTCAATGCAACCCCTATCAAACTACCACTGGCATTTGTCACAGAACTAGAACAAAAAATTTCACAATTTGTATGAAAACACAAAAGACCCTGAATAGCCAAGCAATCTTGAGAAAGAAAAATGGAGCTGGAGGAATCAGGCTCCCAGACTTCAGACTATACTACAAAGCTACAGTAATCAAGACAGTATGGTACTGGCACAAAAACAGAAATATAGATCAATGGAATAGGATATAAAGCCCAGAGGTAAACCCACCCACATATGGTCACCTTATCTTTGATAAAGGAGGCAAGAATATACAGTGGAGAAAGGACAGCCTCTTCAATAAGTGGTGCTGGGAAAACTGGACAGCTACATGTAAAAGAATGAAATGAGAACACTCCCTAACACCATACACAAAAATAAACTCAAAATGGATTAAAGACCTAAATGTAAGGCCAGACACTATCAGACTCTTAGAGGAAAACATAGGCAGAACACCCTATGACATAAATCACAGCAAGATCCTTTTTGACCCACCTCCTAGGGAAATGGAAATAAAAACAAAAATAAACAAGTGGGACCTAATGAAACTTCAAATCTTTTGCACAGCAAAGGAAACCATAAACAAGATGAAAAGACAACCTTCAGAATGGGAGAAAATATTTGCAAATGAAGCAACTGACAAAGGATTAATCTCCAAAATTTACAAGCAGCTTATGCAGCTCAATAACAAAACAACAGAAAACCCAATCCAAAAACGGGCAGAAGATCTAAATAGACATTTCTCCAAAGAAGATATACAGATTGCCAACAAACACATGAAAGAATGCTCAACATCATTAACCATTAGAGAAATGCAAGTCAAAACTACAATGTGATATCATCTCACACCAGTCAGAATGGTCATCATCAAAAAATCTACAAACAGTAAATGCTGAAGTGGGTGCGGAGAAAAGGGAACCCTCTTGCACTGTTGGTGGAAATGTAAATTGATACAGCCACTATGGAGAACAGTATGGAGGTTCCTTAAAAAACTGAAACTAGAACTACCATATGACCCAGCAATCCCACTACTGGGCATGTACCCTGAGAAAACCATAATTCAAAAAGAGTCATGTACCACAATGTTCACTGCAGCACTATTTACAATAAATAGCCAGGACATGGAAGCAACCTAAGTGTCCATCGACAGATGAATGGATAAAGAAGATGTGGCACATATGTACACTGGAATATTACTCCATGAGAATCTTGACTGTCCTTATTGGTCATATGTTCCTTTCCATTCAAAACCTAATTTTTCACTCAATATTGCATTTAGGAAAGCATTTTTATCTTTGTGTGTTTTCAGTCACCTCAAAACTTTTTAGAACTACATATGTTAATAGCCTAAGAATATAAAATAACTAGATACATGTATATGTATAACTGAATCATTTTGTTGTATACTTGTAACTAACACAACATTGTTAATCAACTATATTCCAAAAAAAATAAAAAGTTAAAAAAAAAAAACTGCTGAGTGTAAAGGAAGCAAAGAATGTAAATTCCATATAAATTCCAAGTATTATGGGTTAATGTCTTGGCATTTTGTCTTTTTTTTACTAGCTTTCTTTCCTAGTATAACTATGTAAAGCTATGTCCATCAAAAAGGGGACCATATAGTTTATTAGAAAGAAGAAGCCAAAGGAAGACAGAAGAGAAAAGCACAATGAGACAGGAGTTGGAAGTAGATCGCAACAAACCTTTATATCTTTATTTAATCAATTCTCCTAAATTCTATTCACATGTTTCCTGTTTATTTCTTAATTAATTCAAAACAAGTGCCACTTAGAAAACAATTTTGGAAAGTTTAAAGTGGTAGAAATAAACCACCCTAATATGACCCCATATTTTCAATTCCAGCATTAAACTGCCTAGCTGACTTTCAGCCTTAACATGTCCTTATGGAAAGCCCTTTTCAATTCAGCACAAGGAAGTATGAATGTGAAAGACTGTTATTCTGAAAAAAATCAGTGAGATGTTTTGACAGCACCATACAAAATGACAGTCATCAAGCCAGTGCTATTGCCTGAACAATTGTGAGAAGCCTCATGGATGACTGAATATTACAAAAAACGATGGGATGATGCACCCGTGCACAGAGTGGAAGTTTTGAAGGAAATCACCAGGTAGTGCATGATGTCTCCAGAAATAATATTGCTCTTGAGGTGTACTGTGGCTAACTGCACCTCTGAGAAAAACATTGGTACTTAATATTAAAAGCCTCCTCCCTCATATGGGGCCTAAGTACATATTCTTCACATAATTCTACTTGATAAGCAAAGGACACACTGTATTTCCACTGTCTTATATGTGGGCCATCAATGACAGGTAAAGGAGTTACTTTAACTTTGGGTGCCTGTACTGACTCAAAGTTCACCCTCATAATCAAAGCATAAACTTCCATTTTCAAAAACCTGTACTTGTATAAATACACCTAAATTTGGTAAGATTAAAAATCCTCTCCAATTCTTCACAATTTTCTGGTTCAAAGTGACAAAGATTCACTTCAAATCTTTTCAGCTAACTAGTAAAATTATTGCAAATGTTGACTTTTTATGTCTATTTTCTAGGTAAACAAGGTAGTTGTACATAGTAGAGTAGGTACAGTTGCAGAAAAAGACAATATGAATAAACCAAACACAAAACAATAACAGGTAACTGGACAAAGCCTATAGAAATTGAAATTGAGGAAAGAATAACCAAGATTTAAGCCTTTGTTTAATACTTGTATATGTGTATGTGTGTGTTAATTAAAGTCTTAAATAAATTACTCTAGATATGAGCATCATTTTTATTTTGGGGTCTCTTTTTACTTGGGGTTGTTTTATTTTTATTTTGGACTCATTTTTATTTTTTTTCCTTGTACTCTCTCGTTTCCAATTTTTCAATAATTAATCTGCATTGATTTTAATCAGAAAAATGTTATTTAAAAGAAAATCAGTCTTACATATTCATAATAAAATGAGTAAATGTTGGATTTTGCATAAAATTCTACATTACTTTAGAGAAGAACTAATCTCTTTATTCTCTATTTTCTTTTTTCTTTTACACACAAAAATATTGAAATTAAACATTAAAAATGAAATGAAAATTAGTTAAAATTAGTTAAGGGCTATTTTTAAAAGAGGAAATTTAGGCAGAATGTATGACTACCCCACCCTATCTCCACCCTCAAACACATACAACTGTATGTTGAGGCAAGTTAAATAAATGAGGGGAGAAAAACATATGGTGATTGATGCTGTACTCAGTAGATTGATTAGAACAGTAGGTGAAGCCAAGTTTTCATTTGAAACAGGCATCCTCTCCAAAATATTACTGATTTAGGTAATTTGTGATACTCTTTTCTGATTATATGGTAGTTCATTTAATACATAGTAATTTTTATTGTGTATTAAGTGAACAATAAACTCTTTATAAACAGTTCGCACTTTTAAACAAAAGTAATGTATCTTACATGGCTTATTTTATATGGCATGCTTATACAAATTAATGCTTGATGCAGATGCTAGGGATTAATTAAATAGCCATAAGAGTGATGAACCTTTCCACTGGGAAAGAGGGAAAAAAAGTAGATTCTACGTTCATTAAATATTTATTTACTAATTTGGGTGGATGAATTTCCTTCATATTTTTTTTCCTAAATGACATAAGAGGCCTTTATAAAGTCAAATTGTGTGGAAACAAAGGGTAATAAAAGCTAAACAATGTTGTCCATGAGCCCAACAACCAAGTAAAGTATGTAGGCTGAAGTTAAACATCAGGTCCTTTGTCTGCAATCTATATTCACTTTTCCCTCTGTCATACTACATTAGGCACCAGGAGTGTCGAGGGCAAGATATGGTCTCAAAGCAGGAGTAACTGATTGATAAAACAATGAATATGATACAAGAAGTTACCAGACAGACTAATGGATAGAGGATCTAATATAGGAAAATTATATAGCAGCCCAATTATATACCTCTTAAATTTTTATTGGAGTACAGTTGATTTACAATGTTGTGTTAGTTTCTGCTGTACATCAAAGTAAATCAGTTATACATATACATATATCCACTCTTTTTTAGATTCTTTTCCCATATAGGTCATTACAGAGTATTGAGTAGAGTTCTCTGTGCTATACAGTAGGTCCTTATTAGTTACCTATTTTATATATAGTAGTTTGTATATGTCAATCCCAGTCTCCCAATTTATCCCTTCCACCCCTTTTCCCCCTAGTAACCATAAGTTTGTTTTTTATATCTGTGACTCTATTTTTGTTTTATAAGTAAGTTCATTTGTACCCTTTTTTAGATTCCACATATAAGCAATATCGTATGATATTTGTCTTTCTGTGTCTGACTTACTTCACTCAGTATGACAATCTCTAGGTCCATCCATGTTGCTGCAAATGTCATTATTTTGTTCTTTTTTATGGCTGAGTAATATTCCATTGTATATATTTAACAATTCTTTATCCATTCCTCTGTTGATGACATTTGGGTTGCTTCCATGTCCTGGTTATTGTAAACAGTGCTTCAATGAACATTGGGGTACATGTATTGTTTTGAATTATGGTTTTCTCTGGATATATGCCCAGGAGTGGGATTGCTGGATCATATGGTAGTTCTATTTTTAGTTTTTTAAGGAAGTTCCATACTGTTCTCCATAGTGGTTGTACCAATTGTTTGTGTACATTCCCACCAACAGGGTAGGAGGGTTCCGTTTTCTCCACACCTGTCCAGCATTTATTGTTTGTAGACTTTCTGATGATGGCTATTCTGACTGGTATGAGGTGATACCTCATGGTAGTTTTGCTGACAAAAACAAAATGAGGAGAGGAATGAGTTCCAAATAAAAGAATAAAATAAAACTCCAGAAAAAAATCCTAATGAAACAGATAATTTATCTGATTAAAGAGTTCAAAGAAACAGTCTTTATGATGCTCACTGAACTCAGGAGAATGGACAAAATGAGAACTTCAACAAAGACTTAGAAAATATAAGAAAGAACTAACCAGAACTGAAGAATACAATAATTGAAATAAAAAATACACTAGAGGGAATCAACACATATTAGATGATACAGAAGAATGTATAAGTGATCTGAAAGACAGACTAGTGGAAATAAATCAGATCAGCAAAAAGAAGAAAAAACCTTTTTTTAAAATGATAAGAGTTTAAGAGACCTTTGAGACAACATCAAGTGTACTAATATCTTCTTTATAAGGGCCAGAAGGAAAAGATTGAGAGAAGGGGACAGAAAATTTATTTGAAGAAATAATGTCTCAAAACTTCCCTATCCTGGGGAAGGAAACAGACATATAGGTATGGGAATCACAGAGAGTACCAAAGAAGATGAATCCAAAGAGATCCACACCAACAGATATTATAATTAAAATGACAAAAGTTAAAGATAGAGAATTTTAAAGGCAGCAAGATAAGACAAATAAACAAACAAAAAACCACAAAAAACTAATCTCATAAGGAAAGTCCATAGGACTATCAGCTGACTTTTTTGGCAGAAACTTTAGAGGTCAAAGAAAGTGACAGGATATATTAACAGAAAGAAAAAACTTACAACCAAGAATACTCTATCCAGTAATGTTATCATTCAGAATTGAATAAGAAAGTGTTTCTCATATTAAAAAAAAAAATGTTTACTGTCCTTACCAAAATGTTAAAGGGTCTTCTGTAAACATAAAAGAAAAGGCCACAACTAGAAACAAGAAAATATATGAAAGGAAAAAACTCACTGATAAAAGAAAATATATAGTAAAGGCAGTGGATCAGCTACTTAAAAAGCTAGTATAAGGTTAAAAGACAAAAGCAGTGTAATCAACTATAACTACAGTAAGTAGTAAAGGGATACACAAAATAAAAGTATGTAAAATATGGCATCAAAAGCATGAAACGTGAGGGTGGGAGTAAAAATGTAGTGCTTTTAGAATGCTTTCAAATATAAGTGGTGAACAGCTTAAAACAGATGAATATATATACATGTCATTATACATAAACATTATGATAACCACAAACCAAAATCCAACAATGGATACACAAAAAATAAAGAGAAAGGAATCCAAAAACATTATGATAACCACAAACCAAAATCCAACAATGGATACACAAAAAATAAAGAGAAAGGAATCCAAACATAACATTAAAGGAATCCATCAAGCCAAGAGGGAAGAAAACAAGAGAAGACAGGAAGAGAGAAGAACTACAAAAACAACTAGAAAACAATTAACAAAATGGCAATAACTACATACCTATTAATAATTACTTTAAATGTAAATTGACTAATGCTCCAATCAAAAGACATAGGGTAGCTAAATAATTTTAAAAAATCAAGACCTATCTATATGCTACCTACAAGAGACTAACCTCAGATCTAAAGACACACATAGACTGCAAGTGAAATGATGGAAACAGATATTCCATGCAAATGGAAGTGAAAAGAAATCTGGGGTAGCAATACTTATATCAAACAAAATAGACTTGAAAACCAAACTGTAACAAAAGATAAAGAAGGACATTACATAATGATAAAGGTATCAATTCAACAAGAGGATAGAACATTGTAAATGTTCATGCACCCAACATAGGAACACCTTAATATATAAAGCTAGTATTAACAAAAATAATGGGAGAAAGAGACAGCAATACAATAATATAGGGGGACTTTCACACTCCACTTATATCAGTGGAGAGATCATCTAGACAAAAAATCAACAAGGAAAAAAAAATCAACAAGGAAGCATTGGCCTTAAATAACACATTAGACCAGATTGACTTAAGATATATATATATATATATATATATATATATATATATATATATATATGTATATCTATATGACCTATATGTATGTCATATAGATATACATATATATTCCATTCAAAAGCAACAGAATACACATTCTTTTCAAGTACACATGGAACATTCTCCATGATAGATCACATGTTAGGCTACAAATTAGTCATAGTAAATTTAAGAAGGTTGAAATCATATTGAGCATCTATTCTGACCACAGTGAAATCAACTACAAGAAGAAAACTGGAAAAAACACAAACATTGGGAGACTGAACAACATGTTACTAAACAGTCAATCAGTCAATGAAGAAATCAAAGAGGAAATCAAAAATACCATGAGATAAACAAAAATGGAATTACAACTGTCCAAAATCTATGCAACACAGCAAAAGCAGTTGTGAGAGCAATGTTCAAAGTGATACAGGTTTATCTCAAGAAACAAGAAAAATCTTAATCTAAATGTACATTTAGAGAAACTATAAAAAGAACAAGCAAAGCCCAAAGTTAGTAGAAGGAAGAAAATAATAAAGGTCAGAGCAAAAATAAACAAAATATAGACTAAAAAACATAGAAAAGATCAATGAAACTAAGAATTGGTTCTTTGAAAAGACAAAATTGACAACCTTTAGCCAGATGTATCAAAAAGAGGGAGAGAGCACCCAAATAAATAAAATCAGAAATGAAAGAGGAGAAATTATAACTGATACCAAAGAAATACAAAGGGTTATAAGAGAATACTTTGAATAATTATATGCCAACAAATTATACAACCTAGAAGAAATGAACAAAATCCCAGAAACATAATCTTCCAAGACTGAATCATGAAGAAATAGAGAATATGAATAGACCAATTACTAGTAATGAAATTGAACCAGTAATTGAAGAACTCTCCTGAAACAAAAGTCCACGTCCAGATGGCTTCACAGCAATTCTGCCAAACACTTAAAAAAAGAGTTAATACCCATTCTTCTCCAACTATTCTAAAAAATTGACAAGGAAGGAACATTTCCAAACTCATTTTACAGGATCAACATTACCCTGATAAGACAAAGATAAAAAAATTACAGGCCAACATGCCTGATGAACATAGATGCAAAAATCATCAATAAAATATCAGCAAACAGAATTCAACAAAAGATTAATAGGATCATACATGATGAGAAAGTGGGATTCATTCCAGGGATGCAAGCAAGGTTTGACATCTATAAATCAATCATTGTGATATACCACATTAACAAACTGAAGCATAAAAATCATATGATCATCTCAATAATGCAGAAAAAGTATTTGACAGAATCCAGCATCCATTTAGGATAGAAACTCTTAAAAAAGTGGGTATACCGGAAACATTGCTCACTAGAATAAAGGTCATATGTGACAAACCCTGGGCTAACATCATACCCAATGGTTAATAGCTGAAAGCTTTTCCTCTAAGATCGGGAACAAGACACAGATGTCAACTCTTGCCACTTTTATTCAATTTAGTATTAGAAGTCCTAGCCACAGCATTTAGACAAGAAAAAGAAATAAAAGGCATCTGAATCAGAAAAGTAAAAGTAAAACTGTCACTATTTAAAGATTACATGACACACCATATAGAAAACCCCAAAGACTCTTCCAAAAAAATATTAGAACTAATAAATGAATTCAGTAAAGTTGCAGGACACAAAATTAATACACAGAAATTAGCTGCATTTATATACAGTAACAACAGACTATCAGAAAGAGAATTATCCCATTAACAACTGCATGAAAAAGAATAAAATACTTAGGAATAAATTTAACTATGGAGGTGAAAGACCTGTATTCTGAAAACCATGAGACAGTGAGGAAAGAAATTTAAGATGACACAAATAAATGGAAAGATATTCTGTGCTTATGGATTGGAAGAATCAATATTGTTAAAACGTCTATACTACTCAAAGCAATCTACAGATTCAATGCAGTTTCTATCAAAATACCAATGGCATTTTTCATGGAACTAAAACAAATAATCTTAATATTTTTATGAAACCACAAAGAAACACCAAATAGCCAAAAAAACCTTGAGGAGGAAGAACAAAGCTAGAGGCAATCACTGGGCTTTATACTGCAGTTATAGTAATCAAAACAGTATGGTACTGGCACAAAAATGGACACATAAATCAATGGAAAAGAATAGAGAGCCCTATAATAAACTCATGCTCATATGGTAATTAATCTATGACAAAGGAGGCAAGAACATTCAATGGGGAAAAGACTCTTTTCAATAAATGATACTGGGAAATTGGTCAGCTACATCCAAAAGAATGAAACTAAACCACTTTCTTATACCATATATAAAAACAAACTCAAAATGAATTAAAGACTTAAATGTAAGACATGAAACCATAAAATTCTCAGAAGAAAATATAGGCAATAACCTCTTTGACATCAGTCTTCACAACATATTCTGGATATGTCTTCTCAAGCAAGGGCAACAGAAGCAAAATTAAACAAATGGGGCTCATCAATCTAAAAAGCTTTTGCACAGCTAAGGAAACCACCAACAAAATGAAAAAGCAACCTACTGAATGTGAGAAGATATTTGCAAATAATATATCAGATAAGGGGTTGATATCCAAAATATATAAATCACTCATACATGCCAATACCCAAAAAAGAAAAAGAAAACCAGCCTGAATTAAAAAACTGGCAGAGGACCAGAATAGTCATTTTTCCAAAGACGATATACAGATGGCCAATATTCATATGAAAAGATGTTCGATATCACTAATTATTAGGGAAATGAAAATCAAAACCACAGTGAGATATCACCCCACACTTGTAGGAATGGCTATCATCAAAAAGACAAGAAACAAATATTGGTGAGGATGTGGAGAAAAGGGAACACTGGTGCATTTGGTGGGAATGTAAATTGGTGCAGCCACTATGGAAAACTGAGTTTCCTCAAAAAATTAAAAATAGTACTACCATATGATCCAGCAATTCCACTTCCACTTATCTGAAGAAAACAAAAACACTAATTCCAAAAGATATATGTGCCCCTATGCTTACTGCAGCTATTTTAAATAGCCAAGATACTGAAGCAACCTAAGTGCTCACCAATAGATGAACAGATAAAGAAGATGTGAGATATATATCTATATCTATATATCTACAATGGAATATTACTCATCCATAAAATAGAATGAATTGTGCCATTTGCGGCAATACAGAGGGACCCAGAGGGTATTATGCTAAGAGAAATAAGCCAGGCAGAGAAAAACAAATACCACATGACTTCACGTACATGTGTAATCTAAGAAACAAAACAAATGGACAAACAAAACGAAACAGAAACAGACTCATAGTTACAGAGAACAAACTGGTGGTTCCCAGAAGGGAGGGGAATGGGAGGTGAAGGGGATTAAGAGGTACAAATTTCCAGCTATAAAATAAATAAGTCATAGGGATGTAATGTACAACATAGGGAATATGGTCAATAATATTGTAACAACTTTGTGTGGGGACAGATGGTAATTGGTCTTATTGCAGTGATGATGTCATAATGGATAAAAAATTTGGAATCGCTATACTGTAAACTTGAAACTAATATAATTTTGTATGTTAATTATAACTCAATAAAAATAAATAAATAAACATTAACCCTTGAGTACATGTATTTTTAATGTTCTTTTACTATTCTGTGTGACAAAATAGGAAGCATGCATAGAACAGTTTTGTTCCATTATGAAGGATGGTGGCTATCTCAAGTAACTGCACATATGCAATTATTTAAATTGAAATTATTGATATTTAAATTGTGAGTTAAATTAGCCATGTTTTTCATGGAATACCATTTTTATTTGAAAGAAATAATGACAGAGAAACTAGTTATTCACACTTGGAAATTCAATAGGATTTTTTTCCCCATAAAGGAACAAAGTAAGCCTCACAAAAAAACAACTGATAGATTTTCTTGCCAGTAATAAATTCTGAGCTTTCAAGCAAATGTTAGAGCTTTGGGAAACTTATAAGTGCCATCAAGAACTTGGAGCTTCTTAACTGATTTCTAGGGAGATCAATGGTGATATTAATACATGTGATTTTTTTGCTATTGCCTAATAAATTATGTCCATGTTTGGAAGATCTGCGTAACTCAGTAAACTAATACTTTCTAAATGACCAATGCATGATATTACAAAGTCTAGTATGGGTAAGAGATCCTTTCAAAATGTGACACAGATCAATCAATTTTAATGTAATGAAGTAAGAAAAGTTCACTGATAAGACTTCAGATTCCACATTGCAACTATCCTGTAAGAAACTACCACTTACTGAGTTGGTAATAGTATGCAAATACAATATCTAAAATTTCTGGAAAGGCTGTTATACCCTTTTCCAGCTACTCCTCTGTGTGTGCCTGAATATTCATTATCTATGTAGCCAAAACAACCTAGTGCAACAGATTGAATGCAGAAGCAGATATGAGAATTTGCTATGTTCTTAAGCCAGAGAATTTTTTTAATTGTATAAAAGTAAAAACAGTGTCACTCTTCTATTTTTTGTTTGTTTTGGAAAATGTAGTTACTTTTCATAAAAATAGATGTATGTTTATATGCTATGAATCTATGTTTAAATGAATTAATAACTACATTTTTAATACCTCAATTTCAGTTGTTAATATAGTAAATATCAATGCATATAACCTACATAAGTAAAAGCACTTTGGCATCCTCAATAACTTTTAAGAGTGGGGAAGAGACCTATATCCAAAAGGGTAAGAACTTCCTACACTATGCTCTGCTTCCTCTAGTTACTTCCATTATTTGCTTTGGGGATTTTTGCCAGTCTCAACACATGCAGTGGTATCCTTGTTTAACTCAGATCAGTGCTGAGTCCAATTCTGCTAAATATATTCTGTTTAAGAAGGAAAAGGAATCAATTGTGTGTGTGTGTGTGTGTGTGTGTGTGTGTGTGTGTGTATGTATGTATAGATGCTTAACAGAGTAAGCATAAGCTCTAGTCACCCAGAAAATTCACTTAGGATGAACAACTCATTCCACTAATAGTGCATTACTTCATGAACTTTTAAAAACTCAGTGAACTTAATTTTACTTTATGATAGGCAGGAAGATATTTAGACTTCTTTATTTGAAACTAAAAAGGAGGGACATTCAAGATGGCAGAGGAGTAAGACGTGGAGATCACCTTCCTCCCCACAAATACATCAAAAATACATCTACACGTGGAACAACTCCTACAGAACACCTACTGAATGCTGGCAGAAGACTTCAGACCTCCCAAAAGGCAAGAAACTCCCCATGTACCTGGGTAGCGTAAAATGAAAAAGAATAAACAGAGACAAAAGGATAGGGACGGGACCTGCACCAGTGGGAGGCAGCCGTGAAGGAGGAAAAGTTTCCACACACTAGGAAGACCCTTCACTGGTGGGCAGGGGGGAAGCTTCAGAGCCACAGAGGACAGCGCAGCAACAGGGGTGCAGAGGGCAAAGTGGAGAGATTCCCGCACAGAAGATCAGTGCCAACCAGCACTCACCAGCCTGAGAGGCTTGTCTGCTCACCTGCTGGGGCAGGTGAGGACTGGGAGCTGAGGCTCGGGCTTCGGAGGCCATTTCCCAGGGAGAGGACTGGGGTTGGCTGCGTGAACACAGCCTAAAGGGGACAAATGTGCCGCAAATAGCCAGGAGGTAGTCCAGAAAAAGTCTAGAACTGCCAAAGAGGCAAGAGACCATTGTTTCAGGGTGCACAAGGAGAGGGGGTTAAGAGCACCGCCTAAATGAGCTCCAGAGATGGGTGCGAGCCGTGGCTATCAGCCGGACACCAGAAACGGGCAAGAGACGCTAAGGCTGCTGCTGCCGCCACCAAGAAGCCTGTGTGCGAGCACAGGTCACTATCCACACCCCCTTCCGGGGAGCCTGTGCAGCCCACACTGCCAGGGTCCCGGGATCCAGGGACAACTTCCCCGGGAGAACGCACAGTGTGCCTCAGGCTGGTGCAACGACCTGCTGGCCTCTGCCGCCGCAGGCTCACCCTGCATCCATACACCTCCCTCCCCCCGGCCTGAGTGAGCCAGAGCCCCCGAATCAGCTGCTCCTTTAACCCTGTCCTGTCTGAGAGAACAGACACCCTCAGGTGACCTACACGCAGAGGCGGGTCCAAATCCAAAGCTGAACTCCAGGAGCTGCGCAAACAAAGAAGAGAAAGGGAAATTTCTCCTATCAGCCTCAGGAGCAACAGATTAAATCTCCCCAATCAACTCAATGTAGACTGCATCTGTGGAATACCTGAATAGACAAAGAAGCATCCCAAAAAAGAGGTGGTGGGCTTTGGGAGCAACTGTAGACTTGGGGTTTGCTTTCTGCATCTAATTTGTTTCTGGTTTTATGTTTAATTTAGTTTAGTATTTGGACCTTATTATCATTGGTAGATTTGTTTATTGATTTGGTAGCTCTCTTACCTTATTTTTATATATTTTTTTTTCTTGCTTTTTCTCTTTTTTGTGAGTGTGTATGTGGTATTGTCTGTGATTTTGTCTGTATAGCTTTCTTTTACCATTTGTCCTAGGGTTCTGTCTGTCTGTATTCTGTTGTTGCTGTTGTTTTTAGTATACTTTTTAGCGCTTGTTAGCATCGGTTGATTTGGTTTTTGGTTTGGTTGCTCTCTTCTTTCTTTTTCTTATTTTTAATGATTTTTAAAAATTTTTTATTTTAATAACTATGTTATTTTATTTCCTTCCTTCCTTCCTTTCTTCCTTCCTTCCTCTTTTTTTTTCTCCCTTTTTTTCTGAGCCAAATGGCTGACAGTGTTTTGGTGCTCTGGCCAGCAGTCAGGCCTGAGCCTCTGAAGGTGGGACAGCTGAGTTCAGGACATTGGTCCACCAGAGACCTTCCGGCCCCATATAATATCAAACAGCGAAAGCTCTCCCAGAGATCTCCATCTCAACGCTAAGACCCAGCTCCACTCAACAACCAGCAAGCTACATTGCTGGACACCCTATGTCAAACAACTAGCAAGACAAGAACACAAACCCACCCATTAGCAGAGAGGATGCCTAAAATCATAAAAACTTCACAGACACCCCAAGAGACACCAACAGATGCAGTCCTCCCCACCAGAAAGACAAAATTCAGCCTCAACCACCAGAACACAGGCACCAGTCCCCTCCACCAGGAAGCCTGCACAACCCACTGAACCAACCTTAGCCACTGGGGGCAGACACTAAAAACAACGGGAACTATGAACCTGTCTGCGAAAAGGGGACCCCAAACACAGTAAATTAAACAAAATGAGAAAACAGAGAAATATGCAGCACATGAAGGAGCAAGGTAAAAACCCACCAGAGCAAATAAATGAAGAGGAAATAGACAGTCTACTTGAAAAAGAATTCAGAGAAATTATGATCCAAAATCTCAGAAACAGAAGGGAGAAAATACAAGAAATGTTTAACAAGGACCTGGAAGAACTAAAGAGCAAACAAACAATGATGAAGAACACAAAAAATGAAATTAAAAATTCTCTAGAAGGAATCAATAGCAGAATAACTGAGGCAGAAGAATGGATAGGTAACCAGGAAGATAAAATAGTGGAAATAACTGCCACAGAGCACAATAAAGAAAAAAGAATAAAAAGAATTGAGGAGAGTCTCAGAGACCTCTGTGACAATGTTAAATGCACCAACATTCGAATTCTAGGGGTCCCTGAAGAAGAAGAGAAAAAGAAAGGGTCTCAAAAAATAGTTGAAGAGATTATACTTGAAAACTAACATGGGAAAGTAAATAGTCAGCCAAGTCTAGGAAGCGCAGAGAGTCCCATGCGGGATAAATCCAACGAGAAACACACCAAGACGCATATTAACCAAACTATCAAAAATTAAATACAAAGAAAAAATATTAAAAGAAGCAAGGGAACAGCAACAAATAACATACAAGGGAATCCCCATAAGGTTAATAGCTGATCTTTCAGCACAAACTCTGCAAGACAGAAGGGAGTGGCAGGACATATTTAAACTGATGAAAGGGAAAAACCTACAACCAAGATTACTCTACCCAGCAAGGATCTCATTCAGATTCAATGGAGAAATCAAGAGCTTTATAGACAGACAAAAACTAAGAGAATTCAGCACCACCAAACCACCTTTACACCAAATGTTAAAGGAACTTCTCTAGGCAGGAAACACAAGAGAAGGAAAAGACCTACAAAGACAAAGCCAAAACAATTAAGAAAATGGTCATAGGAACATACATATTGATAACTACCTTAAATGTAAATGGATTAAATGCTCCAACCAAAAGACATAGACTGGATGAATGGATACAAAAACAAGACCCATATATATGCTGTCTACAAGAGACCCACTTCAGACCTAGGGACACATACAGACTGAAAGGGAGCGGATGGAAAAACATATTCTATGCAAAAGGAAATCAAAAGAAAGCTGGAGCAGCAATTCTTATATCAGACAAAATAGACTTTAAAATAAAGACTATTACAAGAGACAAAGAAGGACACTACATAATGATCAAGGGATCAAGCCAAGAACATATAACAATTGTAAATATTTATGCACCCAACATAGGAGCACCTCAATACATAAGGTAAATGCTAACAACCATAAAAGGGGAAATCAACAGTAAGACAATCATAGTAGGGGACTTTAACACCCCACTTTCACCAATGGATAGATCATGCAAAATGAAAATAAATAAGGAAACACAAGCTTTAAATGATACATTAAACAGGATGGACTTCATTGATATTTATAGGACATTCTATTCAAAACAACAGAATACACTTTCTTCTCAAGTCCTCATGGAACATTCTCCAGGACAGACCATATCTTCTTTTTTTTTTTTTAATTAATTAATTTATTTATTTTTGGCTGTGTTGGGTCTTCATTTCTGCGTGAGGGCTTTCTCTAGTTGCAGCGAGCAGGGGCCACTCTTCATCGCGGTGTGCAGGCCTTTCACTGTCGCGGCCTCTCTTGTCGTGTAGCACAGGCTCCAGACACGCAGGCTCAGTAATTGTGGCTCACGGGCCTAGTTGCTCCGCAGCATGTGGGATCTTCCCAGACCAGGACTTGAACCCGTGTCCCTTGCATTGGCAGGCAGATTCTCAACCACTGCACCACCAGGGAAGCCCGGACAGACCATATCTTGGGTCACAAATCAAGGCTTGGTAAATTTGAGAAAATTGAAATTATATCAAGTATCTTTTCTGAACACAACGCTATGAGACTAGATATCAATTACAGGAAAAATCTGTAAAAAATACAAACACATGGAGGCCAAATAATACACTACTAAACAACCAAGAGATCACTGAAGAAATCAAAGAGGAAATTTAAAAATACTTAGAAAAAAACAATGAAAACACCACAACCCAAAACCTATGGGCTGCAGCAAAAACAGTTCTAAGAGGGAGGTTTATAGCAATACTATCCTATCTCAAGAAAAAGAAACATCTCAAATAAACAACCTAATCATACAGCTAAAGCAATTAGAGAAAGAAGAATAAATAAATCCAAAGTTAGCAGAAGGAAAGAAATCAAAAAGATCAGATCAGAAATAAATGAAAAAGAAATGAAGGAAATGATAGCAAAGATCAATAAAACTAAAAGACGGTTCTTTGAGAAGATAAACAAAACTGATAAAGCATTAGTCAGACTTATCAAGAAAAAAAGGGAAAAGACTCAAATCAATAGAATTAGAAATGAAAAAGAAGTAACAACTGACACTGCAGAAATATAAAGGATCAAGAGAGATTATTACAAGCAACAATATGCCAATAAAATGGACAACCTGGAATAAATGGACAAATTCTTAGAAAAGTACAACCTTACAGGACTGAACCAGGAAGAAATAGAAAATATGAACAGACCAATCACAAGTACTGAAATTGAAACTGTGATTAAAATTCTTCCAACAAACAAAAGCCTAAGACCAGATGGCTTCACAGGTGAATTCTATGAAACATTTAGAGAGGAGCTAACATGTATCCTTCTCAAATTTTTCCAAAATATAGCAGAGGGAGGAACACTCCCAAACTCATTCTACAAAGCAACCATCACTCTGATAACAAAAACAGACAAAGATGTCACAAAAAAAGAAAACTACAGGTCAATATCACTGATGAACATAGCTGCAAAAATCCTCAACAAAATACAAGCAAACAGAATCCAACAGCACATCAAAAGGATCATACACCATGATCAAGAGGGGTTTTTACCAAGGAATGCAAGGATTCTTCAATATATGCAAATCAATCAATGTGATACACCATATTAACAAACAGAAGGATAAAAACCATAATCTCAATACATGAAGAAAAAGCTTTTGACAAAATTCAACAACCATGTATGATAAAAACTCTCCAGAAAGTAGGCAGAGGGAACCTGTGTCAACATAATAAAGGCCATATATGACAAACCCACAGCCAGCATCATTCTTAATGGTGAAAACCTGAAATCATTTCCACTAAGATCAGGAACAGGACAAGGTTGCCCATGCTTCACTCTATTAGTTTTGGAAGTTTTAGCCACAGCAATCAGAGAAGAAAAAGAAATAAAAGCAAACCAAATTGGAAAAGAAGAAGTAAAGCTGTCACTGCAGACGACATGAAACTATACATGCAGAATCCTAAAGATGCTACCAGAAAACTACTAGAGCTAATCAATGAATTTGGTAAAGTAGCAGGATACAAAATTAATGCACAGAAATCTCTGGCATTCCTATACACTAATGATGAAAAATCTGAAAGAGAAATTAAAGAAACACTCCCATTTACCACTGCAACAAAAGAATAAAATACCTAGGGGTAAACCTACCTAGAGAGAGAAAAGACCTGTATGCAGAAAACTATAAGACACTGATGAAAGAAATTAAAGATGATACAAACAGATGGAGAGATATACCATGTTCTTGGACTGGAAGTATCAACATTGTGAAAATGATTATAGTGCCCAAAGCAATCTACACATTCAATGCAATCCCTATCAAACTTCCAATGGCATTTTTCTCAGAACTAGAACAAAAAATTGCACAATTTGTATGGAAACACAAAAGACCCCAAATAGCCAAAGCAATCTTGAGAAAGAAAAACAGAGCTGGAGGAATCCGGTTCTTGGACTTCAGACTATACTACAAAGCTACAGTAATCAAGACAGTATGGTACTGGCACAAAAGCAGAAATAGAGATCAATGGAACAGGATAGAAAGCCCAGAGATAAACCCACGCACATATGGTCATCTTATCTTTGATAAAGGAGGCAAGAATACAAAATGGAGATAAGACAGACTCTTCAATAAGTGATGCTGGGAAAACTGGACAGCTACATGTAAAAGAATGAAATTAGAACACTTCCTAACAGCATAAACAAAAATAAACTCAAAATAGATTCAAGACCTTAATGTAAGACAAGACACTAAAAACTCTTAGAGGAACACAGAGGCAGAACAGTCTATGACATAAATCACAGCAAGATTCTTTTTGACCCAGCTCCTACAGAAATGGAAATAAAAACAAAAATAAACAAATGGGACCTAATGAAACTTGAAAGCTTTTGCACAGCAAAGGAAACCATAATCAAGACGAAAAGACAACCCTCAGAATGGGAGAAAATATTTGCAAATGAAGCAACCGACAAAGGATTAATCTCCAAAATATACAAGCAGCTCAGTATCAGAAAAACAAACAACCCAATCCAACAATGGGCAGAAGACCTAAATAGACATTTCTCCAAAGAAGTTAGACTGCCAACAAACACATGAAAGAATGCTCAACATCGTTAATCATTAGAGAAATGCAAATCAAAACTACAATGAGGTATCACCTCACACCAGTCAGAATGGCCATCATGAAAAAATCTACAAACAACAAATGCTTGAAAGGGTGTGGAGAAAAGGGAACCCTCATACACTGTTGGTGGGTATGTAAATGATACAGCCACTATGGAGAACAGTATGGAGGTTCCTTAAAAAACTACAAATAGAACTACCATACGACCCAGCAATCCCACTACTGGGCATATACCCTGAGAAAACCATAATTCAAAAAGAGTCATGTACCAAAATGTTCATTGCAGCTCTATTTACAATAGCCAGAACATGGAAGCAACCTCAGTGTCCACTGACAGATGAATGGATAAAGAAGATGTGGCACATATATACAATGGAATATTACTCAGCCATAAAAAGAAACGAAATTGAGTTATTTGTAGTGAGGTGGATGGACCTAGAGTCTGTCATACAGAGTGAAGTAAGTCAGACAGAGAAAAACAAATACCATATGCTATCACATATATATGGAATCTTAAAAAAAGGCCATGAAGAACCTAGGCAAAAGATGGGAATAAAGACGCAGACCTACTAGACAATGAACTTGAGGAGATGGGGAAGGGTAAGCTGGGACAAAGTGAGAGAGTGGCATGGACATATACACACTACCAAATGTAAGATAGATAGCTAGTGGGAAGCAGTCGCATAGCACAGGGAGGTCAGCTCGGTGCTTTGTGACCAGCTAGAAGGGTGGATTGGGAAGGTGGGAAGGAGGGAGATGCAAGAGGGAAGAGATATGGGGATATATGTATATGTATAACTGATTCATTTTGTTATAAAGCAGAAGCTAACACACCATTGTAAAGCAATTATACTCCAATAAAAATGTTTTTAAAAAGTGGTTTTGAAGAACCTAGGGTCAGGACAGGAATAAAGACGCAGATTTAGAGAATGGACTTGAGGACACGGGGTGGGGGAAGGGTAAGCTGGGACGAAGTGAGAGTGGCATGGACATATATACACTACGAAATGTAAAACAGATAGCTAGTGGGAAGCAGCCACATAGCACAGGGAGATCAGCTTGGTGCTTTGTGTCCACCTAGAGGGGTGGGATAGGGAGGGTGGGAGGGAAATGCAAGAGGGAGGAGATATGGGGATATATGTATACATATAGCTGATTCCATTTTTTATAGAGCAGAAAGTAACACACCATTGTAAAGCAATTATACTCCAATAAAGGTGTTAAAAATAAATAAACTTAAAAAAATTGAATCTTAACTTATAGAAAAACTATTCACTCTTTCTGATTCATATTTTTAATCACAGTCTTCAAATATTGGAAATCTATTTTTCATATTTCTATATATAATTATGTATATCTCACAGATGAAAATATGTTTCAGTTGTTCATTTTTAACAAAAATATACATCCTAGAGTTATAAAACCTCTGAAAAATCAGTTAGTCCTTGTTTCTTAATGTCTTCAAATACCAATAAGCTGATTAAACATCAAAAGTATAATTTAAGAATGATACTAACCAGTATTTATTATGTACTTCATAATCTCAAAGTCAAACTGAAATTTACCTAATATATATTTTTAACACAAACAGAATGCAAGAATTCATATTTATCATGTTAGCACTTAACTTTAATGGTTAAAGTTAATGGTAGTTTCCTTTGCTGAGTGCTTCATAGGTATTTTAACAATTCATTTGTTCATTTAATAAATATTTGTTGGAACATCTTCCATGTGCCAAGAATACAGTGATAAACAGAGAGATGATCTGCAGTGGAAGAGGCAGTCAAATGTAAGTTATTATAATTTAGGTGCAGGGGGAAAATAAATAGAAAAAAGGAGGAGAGTACAAGGGAAGAGGGTGGATACTCTTTCAGAATGAGAGATCAGTGATGAGACCTGAATAAAATAAGGGATACAGTCATGCAAAGAGCTAGGGGAACAGTGGGCAGACAGAAAGAACCACATACATAAATGTGCCAAAAGAAAATAAGGTTAGTTTCACCTTGGGTCTCAGGTATTCAAAATCTCAAATCTTTGAAGTAGGTACTGTTATTATTCCTTTTCAACACATGAGGTAGATAAGGATCAGAGAGGTAATATTATTCATGAAGTTCTCATTGCTAGAATGCATTGAATGCCAGATTTGCACACAAGTAATCTGATTCCAGAATTTGAGTTGTTAACCATTAGACTGGAGTGTCTATCAACAATTATGTCACTTACGTGCATCCATGATTCTAGTGGCTGGCCTATGACTCTATAGTCCCTCATACTAAACTACAAAATTTTATTAAAACATACATCATAAAAAATAATTTATTTCTTAAAATCTGTAAGTTTTAAAAATTTGCAAGTCACATTTGAATGCAGATTATTTTTAAACCATTAGCATAAAATATGTAAATCATGTATAAGATGTCTTTACACTGTTCTGTTAAAAACAAAACGAAACAACAGACATTAAATTTCCAGGCATTACTTTTAAAAACTGATCAACTGAGGAATTTTCATAAAGCCAGAATAAGAATCTCAGAATACAAATTGGGGTTCATGCTATAGGTGAACATTAAATGGCTCTAGCAATAAAATTTAGAAAAATACAGGAAGCCAAGCAACAAAGCATGAACATTGGCATGTCCCACAAGGAGAGCAGGATGTAATAAGAAAGCAATTATTCCAGAATCTATGATTTACCTACGTCCAGAAATGCTATGCCCATCCTTTCCACCCTCATCCCCACACTTATCAGCCTTTATCACTCCCCTCCACCTCTGTCTCTTTTGTTTGTCAAGTATTTTGCTGTCATTTTCCCTGGTTAACATTCTCTTAATCGCTCCTGTCTTCTCTTTCTGACTTTCTCCTTCTCTGTTTCTCTTTTCTTACTAATTTCTTGCAATGTACTCATTTGGCTATAACTCAGAAGAGTTGCTATGGTCCAAAATAATAACTAAAATATACCTTCATAGGAAGGTGTGTATGGACACATTTATGTGAATGAGTATTTGTGACTGAAAAATTTGTAGTTAATAAAATCCACTGAAAAATTAGAATTTGGGCCAATTAGTAATTTCCTATAAGGCCTGCTTATTAAGCTCCTGCATTTACAGATAATATTTGTCATACCTTACAAAGGGGATACTCTAGGGTAGGTCATAGTCATTGAATAAGAGGTAAGATGAGAAACATTTCAACAATACATTTGCATCAATTCCCTACTAATTTAAATCCTCGATAGGGTAACAGCAATCTAGTAAAATAGGAATTACCCTAAAGAAACTGAAGTAAAGTATGTGTGATATGATCTAACAATGAACTAAGACAGACAAATATCTTTAATTTGCAAAATTTCTGTTAAGGAAATGCAAAGGTGAGGAAATAATTCTAAGTATAGAAAAGGCTTCATATCTAGATATCTGTAGAATTTTTTCTCCATTCCCTTTTTCTTTAGTTTTCTTTACAGAAAGTTTCATTGATGATCTCCAGATGCATAGTTTGGGATTATGGTAACTGGGCAGAAAGGGATAAAAATTAGGGAATATTCCTTAGAAAGAACATTAGCTAGATGGGTCAATGTCTCAAATCTAGTCAATCAAAGGTAGTCTCCCAAAAGCCAGGAATGAGTTTAGCACGTTGCTTCGGGTCTGAAAAGTATCCACCTGGGGGAATTTCCAGAGAGCCAGTGAATTGGAAAGGAACACCAAAGGGCCAGTAGCAAATGTTGCTGATTAGTTTTTCCTTGTGTGGATCAGAAACTTTCAATAGAAAAACAAGTGAACAAACAAAACAATCATTCTTCTCTTTTGGCGGACTGAATTACACTCAAATTTCAGAGCCTGGATAACAATTTTTTTCTGGATCCTGTCCCTAAACATCTTTCTACTCTGTCTCCAACTGCCCTCCTACATGACCCCATGCTCCAGCTAAACAAATGTTCCCATATTTCTCAGGGACAACATGATGAACCTTTATCCTTGCCTTGTGCATATTTGTACTCTTTCCCCCAGACTTTCTTCTCTCCACATGTCACTTGTCTACCTCTCTTTCAATGTCTCTTTCATTATGCCTCTTTCCTTTCAGACTCTGCAGATCTCTCAGGCTTCTTCCCTTCTCCAAATTGTCTTTAAGAGTGACCATATTTATATCACATTTGACACAATACAATATTTCTTTCCCTACTATCTAGCACAATTCCTGACAGATATTTAATATTTAACAAATATTAGGTCCATTCCCCTTCTCCTCAAACTAAGTTGAATCATCTATTCATTAAGAAAGTATAGATCAAGAACTCTTAGTTCTTCCTCAATTTTCTCAAAACAACTGTCACTATCTTATTCTTTAGTTTACTTTTTTATTAATTTTCATTGGAGTATAGTTGCTTTACAATGTCGTGCTGGTTTCTGCTGCACAGCAAAGTGAATCAGCTATGCGTATACATATATCCCCTCTTTTTTGAATTTCCTTCCCATTTACGTCACCACAGAGCATTGAGTTCCCTGTGCTTTACAGTGGGCTCTCATTAGTTATCTATTTTATACATAGTAGTATATATATGTCAATCCCAAACTGAGTTGGTTAATTCTTTTAAAAATGATGCTCATAAGCAAGCCAAATAGCATATGCTGTATGATCGCAAGTGCTTATTATAGCTACATGTTTAGGGAAAGAAGACAGCTGTTAGTGCATATTGGGTGGCTTTTCTTTTTCTTGCTTAACATTTTACCCTTTTTTTTAATAGTTACAAAGAAGAATATCTTTGCTGACTTTCATCATGGGGAAATAATGTGTGCGAAAGTAAACTAAAGCTATTTTCAGCATTGTTACTGTTGTTACTAAGCATTGCTAAGTTCTAGGTATTGTTATTCATTAATGCCACTGGAAAACACACTGGAGATAAGGTTTGCTTTATGTTTTAGATATGTCACCTATTTTTGAAATAATACTTTAGTACTTTTTTTATATATGTTCCTGAAGCCAAGGTAGACTATTTCCTCTGCCCTGTAACTCCCATTTCAAATTAAAGATAATGGACTATTTGTGCCTTCCAGAATTTAATAACAGAAATTTCAACATGGTGTGACTGACCTTAAACAAAACGATCAAGCCAAACATCAAGTAATGAAGCAAAGAGAAATAAGGTGGTAAAATGTCATACGAAAGTTATCAGTAAAATACAGGCTAGCCATATAATCAATACAAGATGAAGGGCCAGTGCCATATTGCTGTTGGGGGGTTTTTTGTTTGTACTTTAGCAGTCACATTTTATGCACATAAAAATTATAGTTTGAGAAGGAAACCATAATATTCAGGGGTCAGAGCAGGTAATATAGAAGTGGTCTTTCTGAATTGTACTCAAAGGGAGCCAAATGCTCAATAATCCTTGTTTGAGACTTGATAAAGAGAAAAATAGGAAGGCTTCAGCTTCTGAGTCTTTAAAACTGAAAAGAAATAATTGCAATTATTTAGCAAATATATTTTACTTTTTTGTATTTTTAAGTGAATAAAAATCTCAAAGTTATGTAAAATGTATAAAGTAGGTGAGACCTAGTCAGTGTTGCGAGAGTGAAAAGAAAGGAGAAATACTTTGATAGTCACTGACATATTATCCACTGGTTCATCTGGAAGCTAATATTGTACTTTTAGGACAAGCATATCCTGGTTGGTAGCCAGGGATCTTAAAGTGTGTCAGGATCTTAAAGTGTGATGTTGATGTAGTCTAATCACCTGCATAATTCTGACCTCCAAATTCTCACTTTTCATATTCAAAGTAACAATAAGTAGTTCTCATTTCCATAAAAGCAAGTTGCCATCTTTTCACAACTAGGTTGCTCCCTGTCTTAAATTAGATTTTGTCATTTCTTCAGATATTTTGCTCTCTCAATCTTATTTCTCTGGGCTATCTGAGGACAAGCAGAACACCATGATTCCTTCCAAGGCCTCAGATCTGTTCTTTCTTTTCCTAGCTGACTACCTCTGTTCTACTACTGCTGTGATTAATAACTTCTTTACGAGGACAAGCTGTTTTCTGTTCCATGGATAATATGGCACTGATACCCATTCAGGTGTTATCTCATCATCATATTTGTAATAATGACAGCTGGATTCATCATTTGTAGCAAAAGGTAAAAAGAATTTGGGGAAGTAAAGTAGTAAGAGAATGGTCTTTTCTTGCATACAGATTTTGGTACTTTGCTTCTTAAAATCTAGTTTGTGCAAGAGAAATCAGAGAAAACATTATATTGCACAGACAGATAATAGATGGAAAGTTCAAGTATTTAAAGATACTAATTCTCCCTTAATTGATCTTCAGATTCAAAATAATTTCTAAAAAAATTCCAAAATGGATATTTGGGGAACTTTACAAGCTGATTCTCAATTGTATGTAAAAGAGCAAAAACACAAGTATAGCCAGGATGCCTTGAAAAAGAAACATAAGGCAGGTGAAATTGCTTTACCATGTATCAAAACTTACTAAAAAGCCACAGCAAATAAGAGAGGTGGTTGGGGGTCTCAGAAAGAGAAAATAATAGAACAATGAGCTTAGAAATTTCATTTGCAACAGAACAGTTATTGAAGACCAAGTGTTTTTTCTGTTTTTAATTTTTTTTAACATCTTTATTGGAGTATAATCGCTTTACAATGGTGTGTTAGTTTCTGCTTTATAACAAAGTGAATCAGCTATACATATACATATATCCCCATATCTCCTCACTCTTGCGTCTCCCTCCCACCCTCCGTATCCCACCCCTCTAGGTGGTCACAAAGCACGGAGCTAATCTCCCCGTGCTATGCAGCTGCTTCCCACTAACTACCTATTTTACGTTTGGTAGTGTATATATGTCCATGCCACTCTCTCACTTTGTCACAGCTTACCCTTCCCCCTCCCCATAGCCTCAAGTCCATTCTCTAGTAGGTCTGTGCCTTTATTCCCATCTTACCCCTAGCTTCTTCATGACCTTTTTTTTTTCTTAGATTCCATATACATGTGTTAGCATACAGTATTTGTTTTTCTCTGTCTGACTTACTTCACTCTGTATGACAGACTCTAGGTCCATCCACCTCACTACAAATAACTCAATTTCGTTTCTTTTTATGGCTGAGTAATATTCCATTGTATATATGTGCCGTGTCTTCTTTATCCATTCATCCGATGATGGACATCAAGACCAAGTGTTGACAAGGATGTGGAGCACTGGGAACTTTTATTCAACATTCACAGGAATGTAAACTGCTATACTTGCTTCAGGAAACAACTCAGCATTATTTTGTAAATATGAAAATGTAGATGCCCCACAATTCAGAAATTGCACTCCTAATTATGTATCCTCAAATCCATTCATTCACATGTGAATCAGAGACATACATGAATATTCATGGTGGCAGAATTCATTGTAAATAAAAACTATTAACAACCTACATATTGTTCAACAGAAGGATTCATAAATATATTGCATAACTCTCAACAGATTGATAGATCAGTAAAAATAATGAAACATCAACAATATGAGCAAATCACAGAAACACAATGTTGAGTATAAAGAATGACTCTGCAGAAGTCTTCTTCTGCTATGACACCACTTTTGCAAGTTCACATCTCATCTAAACTAAACAACATATTGTTTAGGGATATGCACATATGTGGTAAAATAATTTTTAAACTCAGGAGAAAAAAGAACACAAAATTCAGGATAGTAGCAAACCAGGGCAAAACTAGCAGGAAGATAAAACCAGTATATACAAGTAGCTTCAGTGGCACTAATAATCTTCTAATTCTTCAGATGTGAATTTTGTTTTATTATGCTTCATAACTTACCATTTAAGTGTACTATTTTGTATTGCATATATATGCTTTAAATAAACAATTTTTAAAATCCAGTAACAAAACAGTATATCATAATTTAAAATAAAAACACAAAATAAAATTATACATTTAAATGCATAATAAAAAATTTGGAAAGATTCACACCAAACAGTTTTTACCTCTGAAAAGGAGAATGGATTCAGAAAGAGCAATGCTTTCTTTTTGGTGTACTTTTTCACCATAAGAATCCATTCATGCTTTTGCTTCATTTATTTTTGAATATTAATAATAAAATGTAAACTTGGCCAAAAAAAACCTTCTTAATATAAATCCTTGCAGATCCTTTGCATTACAGGATACAGAAAAAAATGTACCATATTCCAGGTTTCACTTACACCAAATAACATGAAGTATTCATAACTTTCTTTTAACCTAGCAAGTAAGAGTTGGGCTGCAGACTACACTGATTTATTCTGGAAAGAGAGCCCAAGTATTTCAGACAATATGACCTCAGATAATAGAATAGAATAGAATAGAAAATTAATAATTATATAATATAAAATAAATAATATATTTATAATTTATATAATTAAATGTTGTATATTTATATATAATATATAAAATACATAATAAAATATAAAATTGAAAGTCAAGAATTTGGGGGGCATGCTTAAACCTCTAGAAATAGCTGTTATGATACTCATCAAGTTACTTAAAAATTTTTAGAGACTATATAAATGAATAAATGAATGTAATAACCTGAAGTACTTCAGCATTTTATAACAAATTCCTCTGCATCAAAGGGTAGAGATCACCTGAGGAGACCCCCAAATAAATTAAACTCCTTTTCCCTTCTTAATTCTGTTTTATTAAGAAATAAAACCAAGAGTCAATATAGAGATCAAAGCATCATCCTTATTCTTAAGAGGTGAAGCAGGAGGATGTGTTCTACTTATTTTGGTCAATATGACTTGTTAATATGTGAACAAAGCTGACGTTCCCACTCAGTCCTGTCAGTGCTAGAAGGGGATCTACCCCAGCAGGGGCAGAGCTCCTACAGTAGCACTAGAATGCCCACATACCCTGCGTCCCAGCAGCGTTAAGAGGAAAAGGCCTATGGAACCAGCCTTCTCACAGTGACCCATTAGATAAGTCATTCCACCTCCAGAGGGTCTTAAGGGGTTAAAAAGAGAGAGACAAGAAATGTCACACAAACTTCCTTTTCCTCCTAGAAGGTGGTATCTCTCCCTCCCCTCTTCTCCAACACAGAACAATACTCTAGGCTGGTTCCTCCAAGCCTTGTTCCTCGATGCATCTGCAGGATTTGAGAACATGATAGAAGTGCAGATGTGGGCTCCTCCCCGAACCTTATAAATCAGTCTCTAAAGCTGGGTTCCAGCAGTGTTTGAACAAGCTCTCTGGTGATTTTAATGCACCTTAAGTTTGAGAATAACTGCTTTACCTTATTACATTTCATTATGTACACGAACTTCAATTTTCTCTGCCTCAACATGGAGACAAATATGACACTATATCTAAAATAATAAAGTAAATATTTCAATGAGATTTGATTAAATGAAAAGAGTAATACACTGGGAAAAAAGAGACCAGTGATGGAATACTTTTCCCACTAACTTAACTCTCTTAAATTAGATCGAATACTCTGAGATTCATTTTTTACAGCTACAATGATAAGACTGGACCAAATGACTTATACAATCTCCAAACTCAGATCTTCTGTGATTCTATTTGATCTCTGAAAGTGCAAAAATCGTATTCAAACATGATCTTAAACATTCCTGAGCCATTCCCCTAGCCCTGTGTTGTGCACTCTGATCCTTTCAGTCACTCCTGTATTCAACATACATATATTGGATACCTACTCTGTTCAGGCTTTGTGGATTGGGGTGAGAAATACAAAGATGAATAAGACCCTGACAGAACACACAAACCTCCAAGACAGAGCTGTATTCCAAGTAGAAGGAAGGGGAGGAAAGTGCCACTGTGACTTAGAGAACAGCTAGTATAGCCATTTAATTAAAAATCAGAACGTATTTATAATAATAACAAAAAACAAAACTCTCAGCTTATTTGTTGGTTATTGCATTTTTAATGGTTTAGTGAGTAAGAATTATTATTTGCACTAGTTAGAATGTTGGCCTTTCTTGGAACTATTGTTCTTTGTGAAAAATTATTGTAGAGAAAACAGGCTTGCTTTTCATACATTCTTATGAAAAGCAAGCCCATTTTCTCCTACTGGTGAATGCTCACCTGGAGAAAATGAGCTACTGGCTCTGTCATCTCTTTTATTTTGCTGAAATTAGATTTCAGTTGGGGTTTGCCAGCAAGATGAAGACCAATCTTCCTTTGCTGTCCAGTTCTGTTCCCTGAAACACTGACAGAAAACCCTTCATCCAAGTGTCATTATCTGAAGTTACTCAATTTCCAACTTCTACCCTTAAAGTTTGAGAAACAACTCAAGCTCCTCTTAGCCTAAAGGTGACTATACTAATATTCTTAGTCTCCATGAATATATGCCATGAAGTCATTAATGTATTTTCATGAATTGAGTCCAACTTTTAATAAAAAGCAGGTTTGGGGGGGGGCACATTTTGCTTCTCTGAATTTACCTAGATTTTTATGGAGAAAGGTGGTTCAGGAAAAAGTGGTTGCTTCAAACTGTACTAGTTACTTTTTTTTCAATGTTTTATTGATCTATTTGTCTAGATCTCAATTGCATTTTGACTTTGAGTACTATCATTAAGAGGAAGGGCAGACCCTCATTTAAAATCACAAATTAAATTCACTTGAAATGAATTTTGCATTTACACTCATTCCCAGGACAATAATCAACCAAGTCCTAAAGACAGCTCAAGACAGTGATTCTTCCTCACTCAGAACTTCAGTCCTCCTGTATGCTATCCAAAGTCTATAATTATTTTTACTTTGTCAAGATTCCCAATAAATTCACTCATTCATTCTTTAATCTGTTTGCTTCATATATATTGCAAATCTATTGTGTGCCACACACTCTGCTAAATGCTCCAGCAAATACAACGTTGTTTACACATTCTGTTCTCTAAGACCTTACAATTTGGAGAAAGATGTTTGAATGGAAGTGGTTGAAATATCTATGGAAGGTCCCCTATGCAATCTTTACTACAAATCTACTTCAAAATAAAACATTAAACATACACTAACAAGCCAAAACAAAAAGTTCTGAACTTTCCAAAAATATCTTTCTGATCTCTAAGGATTAAGTTACGCACATATGAATACCTTCATTATAGTTTCAAGAATAATTTTCTTTATAAAAATTTGCTCTACAAAAAATACATAAATTGATTCATTTCTCACCTAAAACCCCTTTTTAAATAAATGGATTGCTTAGAACATTATAAAGAGTCCCAGTTTAGTTGAGGAGTCATAAGACCCTAGCCTCATTCTCCGTTTGATGATTTTCCAGGCATGTGACCTTGAAAAAAATAACCTCTCTGAACTTCAGTTTCTTTATCTGTACAAAAAGAGATATTAATACCTGTCTGATTACCTTTCAGAGATATTGTGACAATAATATAAATGATGAAAAGCAGAAGTTAATTTTAACTTGTAAAACACAATAAATGTATGTTTTTATTTATGACTAATGAGCTAAAGAGATGATGGACCAATTTATTTAACAATTGAACATTATCCTTAATAAAAGATTTGTGAAGCACTGTTCCCTATTTTCTCTGTCTTTTGCAGTGAGTCACATCCAAATGCATGGTGGATAATAAAGACTTATTTCTACCTTTCCTCTTCTCCCTTTCTGATTATTATTAACAAGTAAAAACATTGTCTGCCTGGAGCTTCACCTCTTTTCCTTGCTCTTTCTCTCTCTCTAGGACAGGTGCTAAGAGTAACAAAATGAGAAAAAGCAGATCAGGAGAGCAAGGACTTTTACATTTCACACAGAAGATAATCAAACCCTAAATAATTATAAGTTGATATCAAAAGAGTGAGAATGTCTATGGGTTTCTATAATTGCTTTTTCTAAAATAGAAATAGCATTTCAACGCTTGTGATATTTAACATTTCAGGTTCAGATCCTTTTTAGGGAATATTTACTGGGTATTTCTGAACTGTGGGCTTATTCAAAAGGCATCTTTTAATATAAATCAACATCGAGACATGTTGGAAATAATTTAACCATTTTGAAACCAATTCTACTTCCCTTTCTCAACTGATTATTGGGTATATATTTATTTCAATAGAACATACTATTAAATTAATTTATATTATAAATTATGGGTAAAATTTTTATCTCAGTTTAGTTTGAAGGGCAACAGACTATGACGCCCAGCCCTGACACTAAATGTGTGACTACAGTAAGTCAAGTAAACTCTATGGATCTCTATTACGTTCTATATTAAATGAGAAATTAGTTCTAGTTGATCCCTATGTTTACATCTACTTTTAACTTTCTGGTTTATCTTTCTTTCCTTCATATAATTACTAACCACATATGTACAAGAAAACTCTTACCGAAGATTAATTTGTGGAACAATTTCTCTGAAGTTAGAAGTCATATTTAGAGAAAGGATTGCTCTCCAGAACCTCAGAAGTACAACATTCTAAATATTATAACTTACGGACCATGTTGTTGCAATACAAAAAGCAAATCAGATGGTAGGGTTTCTCAGCTTTGGCACTATTAACACTCTGACCTTGATAATTCTTTGAATCAGGGGAAAGGCTGACCTGTGCATTGTAGGATGTTTAACTGCCTTCCTGACCTCTGCTCTCCAAATGCCAGAAGCACTCCCCCAAATCTCACAAATGAAATTTCTCCAGATGTCCCCAAATGTCCCCTGGGGAAGGGTGACAAAATCACCCCTAGTTGAGAACCACTGAGATATAAAAATGGTCAAATCTTGGATCATCAAGATTTGTTACTCCAAAATCATTATTTTTTACATACATATAATTTATTGTCCTCAAACACTGAAAATTTTCCTGAACTTCTTCAGTTCTGTAAGCAGCATTACCAATATAATTATTATGCAATATATTTGACTATAACTATAATTTCCTTTAGAATTAGATAGTGAAAATATACTTTATATTAACAGAATAAGATATTTTTACTTCTAAGGTTATCTTATAGGATTGTTAATTTCCAAAAGAAAATCCTGGAGCAGCAAACTGTTATGGGATTTTATTTTTAATAAGTGAAGAGACTGAACTAACAAATGAAGGTAATTTTTATGATAGTTCAATATGGAAGAAATCAGGCTTAAGTCTCTGGAAAATTAGACAACTGTCACGCCATTTCCTTTAAGAATAATTTCTAATAAAGCAAAACTTGTTCTGATGTGGTTTGAGAAGGAAGTATGGAAAGTGGTTAGAAGGTGGGGCGAGTGTACATAAGTCACTTATTGTCCACTTTAAAGACAGCGCGATTGTAAGCCACAGTGGTTACTCTTAAGCTATAAAGAATTTTCTCTCTTAGAGTTCATGCTCTGCAGGTTCACTACCCATGCCAAAGAGGTCTGCTTGAAGCACATGGTTCATTCAACATGACTTTGGCTAGTTATATATTTTTTAACAGACTGTTTTGTGTAAGATATAGGTGCTTTTAAAAAGTAATGCCTGAGTACAAGACATGACTCTTATATCCAGGAAACAGTAACATTTTAAAAGCACTGCACATTTCAGGTGCCGTGAAACTAAAGAAAGACTAGAGTGGCCAGTGTTTTAAACACACAAGCGTATGTAGGCCTATGCTATTTAGTCTTCATTCCCTATTAACACATATGAGAAGATATTCCCGAGATCTTTCTGGACAAGTAGGTCAGGGGAAAAATGTTTGATTAGCTTCACTTCCTTATAGTCCTCTGCTAAGGTTACATTTAGTTCAACTCTCTGATTATTTAGACTTTGATGTAACTTTATAAATACAAAGTTCAGGTCTACAATATCATTGGCATCAATTGTCCCATTAATGGTTTCATTGTCTTGGCTTTACACACAGGTAACATTTTCAATCAAGAAGTGAATTAGTATTGATATGATACTGGTGACTAAGCAGACATATATCCATGTATAATTTAATGAGCTCATTTCTCTGTGTCTCTACTTATGATCTGTTCACTTGATAATCTTTTCAGCTTGTATGCCTCATGGTTAAACTGTGCTTAATTTAAGTGTACAGAGGTTCAAATTTTATGTAAACTGATATGGGCACTATTTCCTTGCATAACAACAGTATTGTTCACCTGATCTCATTCCATTCTCAGGTTCTGAACTTATACAGGCATATTGATATAGCTTTTTTGAATTAATTATTTACACACTGTTTCACAAAGGATAGCTATTGTAAGTAGTCTCTCCATAGATTTGGAAAACAGAAAAACATTTGAGGGAGTGAAGATATACTTCACAAAGACACATTTTCCTCTAATTGTAACATAATTAACAACTGCAAACCCCCCAGTTGCTGCTTGGGGAAATTATGTGTAACTTTAAAGTAATGACATTGATTTTCCTATGTGTTTTTAGAACTCAAGTGCATTATCTAAGACTCATACCATATAGGTTAATCCTAAAGTTAAAGACAACCAGATCTTGGAAAGTACATTACTCTAACTTAATAATGCAAGTCAAGGTATATTCTGCATCTCAGTTCCTTGGTTTGCCTTTCTAAACCCAGGTTCCTCCTTGGAATTGTTTTCTCGGGTTCTTAGGTTTCTGATAGATCCTTGTAAAACATTCCTTTTAAAGGCAAAACTAGTAAAAATGGAATCATTTGCCTTTTATATAGGACCTTAGAAGCTTTTTGGGAAAAATCTGCCTAACCTAAAAATATTCCTTTTGATACATAAAGCCCACACCTTTATGCTAAGCATCATTTGAGGAAAGGCATGTAAATCTTTCATTATGTTGAGTTAAGCATCACTTCCTGAAAATAAAATATTAATAAGATTAAAACATTAATCCACTAACCCCTTAGACCCAATTGTTTTTCCCTACTAGAGATGCTGCTAATATACATCAAAGAGCTCCAAAATTTATGAGCTAAGCACTTTATGTATATTCAATAAATATGTTATTTCACACATAGTTAAGGACATGAAGCTAAAAGGCTTTGCAATCATGTAGATTTGAACTTCAACTCACATTATTTGGAATTTAGACATTTGAACCTTTGAAATGAATTTCTGCAGATTTAATAAATAATAAAGAAAAGAGTAGTCTCTGGCACACAAATATTGTAAAATTATTAAATATTATTTATTATTTTTTATCCAGTATATGTATATTCTACCTTGAAAATATTTTTAAATATTTATATTGAAGAAGACATGGAAGTTTTAAATTATTCAATTTCAAATATTAACAATCAATTTACACTAAAAGTACAACTACTATCATATGGAGTATGCATAATTTTTGACAATATAAAGAGCTCCTCACTAAGTTCTGAGTACAACTACCATAGGAGAAAAGACTGCCTCAAGACCACATAGTATCACACAAGTAATTAACACAGGAAGCAGAGGGTATGGTTTTGAGTCCTAAATCCACATTATCCAGATGTGGGTATGGGTTTGAGTCCTAAATCCACATTATCCAAATGTGTGACCTTGGACAGGTCATTTAAAATCATAATCCCATTTTCTTAACCTAAACAATGAGAATAGCCACCTTTTACCTTCCTAATGCATAAATTAACAGAAGCAGCAAATTGGAATATGTAAAATCACTTTAAAACTTTAAGTACTAAAAAGATAATTTTTAAATAAAACTATTTCTAACTTGAACAGGAAGGGAAGTCTTAAAGAAATTGGGTTCCAGACAGGTGGCAAAACTGTAACGAGGAAGGAAAAAAGATCATCAAAATGAAACTCTGCCTATTTATACTGGTATAGAAATGAGAACCAACTTTTTAGCCAGTAGAACTAATTTCCAGCTTTACTGTTTCCTGGAATTGGGAATGTCTGCCAAAGTTACTTAAATTTTCTATGATAGTTTTCTCATATAATAAATGAGATGACAGAACTATAAACTGGCTAGTAAGTATTTCCTTCTTCCTTATTAATTAAACCCATATTTGTTTGGAATTGTCAGACATCCCCAGCCAAAGAGAAAAAAAGCAAAAAACATAACCTTACGCCTTTCAGCTATGAGTCACCAATGAGAAATAAGTGGCCAAACAACAGTCAGTGAAATCACAAGGTTGATTCACAAGGAAGGTTCTTTAGAAAAAACAGAAAAACAAATACCATATGCTAACACATATATATGGAATCTAAAAAAAAAAAAAAAAAAAAAATGGTGCTGATGAACCTAGGGGTAGGACAGGAATAAAAACGCATATGTAGAGAAAGGACTTGAGGACACGGGGAGGGGGAAGGGTAAGCTGGGATGAGGTGAGAGAGTAGCACTGACATATATACACTATCAAATGTAAAATAGATAGCTAGTTGGAAGCAGCCACATAGCACAGGGAGATCAGCTCAGTGCTTTGTGACCACCTAGAGGGGTAGGATAGGGAGGGTGGGAGGGAGGCGCAAGAGGGAGGGGATGTGGGGATATATGTATACGTATAGCTGATTCACTTTGTTATAAAGCAGAAACTAACACACCATTGTAAAGCGATTATACTCCAATAAAGATGTTAAATGATAATAATAATATACAGCATAAAGTCTCTTTGTTCTAGGTGGAAATTTATGAGATGGTAGATATCCAAAGAGGATATAGCATATTTAAATAAACCAACCTAAAATTTAAAAAAAAAAGAAGAAGAAACAGACCCAGCTGATTTGACCCTTTGTCTTTACCATTTCTCCCACCCCTTCTTTTTGCCTGGATTATAGATGTGATGTAAGAGTAGGAGCAGATATCGTGTCACCATGAAGAGGAAAGCTGAGTGGCAAAAATCATTTGCAAAGAACACTCCCCTCTTCCCTGGTGGTCCAGTGGTTAAGAGCCTGCCTTCCAATACAGGGGACACAGGTTCGATCCCTGGTCAGGGAACTAAGATCCCATGTGCCACAGGGCAATTAAGCCCGCCTGCGCGCCACAACTACAGAGACCACACGCTCTAGAGCCTGCACGCCACACCTAGAGAGAAGCCCGCGCACCGCAATGAAAGATCCCACATGCCGCAATGAAGATCCTGCGTGCTGCAACTAAGACTCGATGCAGCCAAATAAATAAATAAATATTTTTTTAAAAAAAAAAGAATGGCTGAGGGCTTCCCTGGTGGCGCAGTGGTTGAGAGTCCGCCTGCCGATGCAGGGGACACGGGTTCGTGCCCCGGTCCGGGAGGGTCTCACATGCCGCAGAGCGGCTGGGCCCATGAGTCACGGCCGCTGAGCCTGCGCGTCCAGAGCCTGTGCTTTGCAGCGGGAGAGGCCACAGCAGTGAAAGGCCCGCGTACCACAAATAAAAAGAATGGCTGAGAAGAAAAATAGAAGGAGCCCGATAGAATAGTCTAGCTGCTTTATCAACCCTGGACTACCTACCTCAGTTTTCTTCTTCTATGAGAAAATTAATTTATTTAATCCACTACTTATTTTAGTTTTCAGTCACTCATGGTCAAATACAATCTCTAATAGTTTAAAAGGCTGAGGTATGAATTATATATAACACAGAATGGCAATAGAAAGTATATCTGAAATATTTCAGGTGTAAAAAGGTAATATTTTAACTATTAGCCAAGTTTCACCTTCCTCTTCCTTACCTTGTGTCCCTTGTTTCTCTGCATGGAAAAAACTAGTCTCTGTGGCATCCATAAGTGCCAGAAAAACATGCTAAAACAGAAAAGAAAGGAAATGTTTGTGAACTTCAAAAATTCTAGACACTAATGCATAAATTATATTTGAAAGCATATATAATAAGTATGATTAAATTTTATGGAAAAAACTTTTTGTTTGTTTGTTTTGGAGAGAAGAATTTACAAGTGAAGACAAGACTACACAAACATGTGGGTCTCTAAGAACACATGAGCACTACACCTGCACGTCTGTTTTACATCACTCCTTCAACCTACCTACACTCATTCCCCTTTAAATGCTCTGATAATTTGGGGGAATCTGAGAGGCAATGGGAAATTGTTGCTCTATTCACAGAAAGACTCTTGGGAAGTCAGCAAGCCTCCAAAAATAAATGGATGGGGGAGGTGTGTGAATGTAGCTAGGACCTCAGACAATCTCTCAGTTCCCAGTTCCCTAAGGCCCAGTATGGCACGAAGATATGTAGTAGGATTCCCTCTAAAATTGTCAAGAAGGAAACTGAGAGAGCACTGAGGTTGAAAATAAGGAACAATTCACTCTCATCTTGCATGCCCTATTGAAAGAAGACCCTATGGGAATGAAGATGCCTCAGTGGATTACATCATCGATTGATGATGTCTCCAAAGACCAGATAACGTCTAATGCCTTGAGACTATACAATCTCTTAAGGACTTAGAAACAAACTTGGGGAAAGAAGGAAGTCTTGAAGGCAGCTGTCTGCTATCAAAATTTTAGAAATTAGATATAGTTTTATTAATAGAAATTCCATTCAGTTATAGAAAGATATTGAATCATGCTTTTCTGGGTTAAGAGATCCAGCCACTACATAAACCCTATAAAAATATAAAATGTTATGTAACAAAGGTCTCAAACGCAAACAAAACTATATGCATCTTAAAATTCAGTCATGCTTGGAGGATTGGTAGAATGGGTACACAAGTGTCTCACTAGGATATGCTTGAGAGATGATACCAGTAACAGCATAGTTTTGGAATTATTCAAATCTTTTCCTATGAAAAAAATTTCCCACAAGCATCCTCTAAAATCAAAGCTAAGTAACAAGATAGTCCCATAAACTCTAAAATACAAGTGGGTAGCAACTAACGTCAATAGCTACAAGATCTGTGTGGTGTTAGTGGTTATGAAGGAGAAAGTAACAGGTTGTCTTATAAGCCTGAAAACTTGAAATACACAATATATTCTTATTGATAGCTCAACAAGGCCATCTGAGGATGCCAGCTAAAACTGGGAGAGATTTCAGAATATAAGAGGAGGTGAGTAAAAGATGTCCATGCGAAAGTTAAATGCTATGAATTCTAAAAGTACTAACCAGAAAAACCTAAGATAGGGGCATGTCAAAAGAACACAAGAGCTAATTTAAAGGGATTCTCACTGGCCAAAGATAGGATAAACTGAGAATAACTAAGGATAATGACTGCAGCAGAAGAAAATACATCAAATATGCTTAGATCCTTGATTTCATAATAATTTAAAAAACAAAACAATTAATTGGTCAGCTTTGGAGGATGTTAGAAAACTATTTATTTTGAGAAATGGTAAATAAAGGTAAAAATCAAACACTATCCCCTTCATATATGAACTGAACCACTGGGTGAACAACTGATGATGAAGTAAAATTTCACTTTATAGAATATTCTTGCAAATAAACAAAGAAAGAATGATACAATGCTATCATTTTGCAACCCCATTCAATTACTAGAACCAGGCATTCAAAGTCAATGGCTACTAATATCACTTAAAGAAAATTTCACGTTTTTGCCTCTAAATAAAGAACATACTACTACCTATGATATATTCTTGAAAACCAACAACAAAATCAATTGTGAAGGATCACTGGGAAAACAAGATTAGAACAATGACCAAACAGATGAAAAGTTAATCATGCAAACTACAGTCACAGGGATGTATTAATAATAACCATCTAATATATCCATCTTTGCTAGGTGTTTGCATCCTCTTTATTTCTCAGGGGTTCTGTTTTAATCCAGGTCCTATAGAGCTCAAAGGGCAAGGCGAGTTTAAAAGCAACATTTTGTTTTGTACATTTAAGCCCAAACTAATGAGAATGAGAAAAAAAATGGAAGCAAGTTAAAATAATTTAACTTGAAAGAATTTGTCATACAAGTTTACAGTTCTGGTCATTGATTCATCACAAGCCACATGTACAAACAGCCAGTCATTCAGAATGTATGTTTGCTAGACACATGGGACTTGTTAAAGAGGTTTTTAGGAGAAATTTCTCCTTGCACTGGTCCACTGGAGAGATAAAAAGAGGAAATTTACCTACATATCTCCTTTTTATCTCTTGGTTCCCATTGGTCAATGTTTACTTCATTGGAAACCAATACCTCCCCACATCTGGTTTGTGTTATCTAGCCCTTCACAGGTCTCTTAGGAAAGTAGACATGACCTCAGGTCTAACAATGGAGGCATGTCCCAATGTGGATGGGGTGATGACCGTGAGAAAAAAAGAAAGAGACATTAAATGAAATCTGGGAAGATGTACAGTGTTTGGTCCTATCTAGATCCCAACTTTTGTCTCCTAAATAAATTAACATTTGTGTCTTGACTAATTTATTTAGCAAAAAAAAAATTATAGATCCTGTACCATAGGTCCAAGCCCCTTTCCCTGTCTAGACTCTCCCTTTAGGTGAATACACTCAACTTGATCATTTTAATTGGCTTCTAAATGTATATCCTCAGCCCACATCTCTTCCAGTATTTCAGACATGTCTAACTGCTCATTTGATGTCTTTACATTAAATGATTCCCCCAATACCTCTCAAACTTATTAAGTTTAAAACGGACCTTTTGATTCTTTTTTTTTTTTTTTTTTTTTCGGTACGCGGGCCTCTCACTGTTGTGGCCTCTCCCGTTGCGGAGCACAGGTTCCGGACGTGCAGGCTCAGCAGCCATGGCTCATGGGCCCAGCCGCTCTGCGGCATGTGGGATCTTCCCGGACCAGGGCATGAACCCGTGTCCCCTCATCGGCAGGCGGACTCTCAACCACTGCGCCACCAGGGAAGCCCCTTTTGATTCATTTTGCTCTTTCTTTTCTGCCACCATCCTGAAATACTGCAGTACATACTTAACAGGTTGCTCTGCCCCTACACTAGCTCTCTATTCATTCATCTATTCTCAATACAGCAACCAGAGAATCTTTATTTTGAATATCAATTTCTTACTTGCAGCCCTCTGACAACGGTAAAAGCTACCACTGATTGATGTCTTATTTCATGCCAGGCAGACATCAATGTATTTTATATGATTATTTTGTTCAGTCTTCTTAACAAACATAAGGGCAGAAAATAGTATTACTAAGCATGTTTTAAAGATGAAGAAACCAAAACAAGGGTATTAAGTAACTAGCCCAAAGTTACAGAATTCATACTTGGAAAAGTTGGGATTTAAGCCATGTTCTTAACCAGTATTCAATCTACCTCTCTAATGGTTTCCTATTGCTCTCAGAATTATACCTTCTTACCATGCCTTCAACACTGTGCATGATCCAGCTCCTGCCTCTCAAACTACAACTGACTGGGCTTCTTTCCCTAAGTTCTAGTCATACTTATCATTCTTCTGTTCTTTGAATGTATAAAGCTTTATCTGGTCAGATGCACTTGCCGTCATGTCCAGTTTCTATCCTTTTCCCAACTCATTGAAAGAATGGCTAATTTTCATCTTCAAAACTCTCAGTTAATTTGTCTCTCCTTCGTGGATGCTTTCTCCAACTAACTCAGGTACTCTTTCTCACATCATCCTGTTCACTTTCTTTATAGCACTCATGACAGGCTGAATACTATATTTACTTCATTATTTGTTTATTGAATGTATACTCCTTCAGCATGGAGATATTTTACATTTTTATCATTGTTGACCCCCTCAACATTATACAGTGCTTGATATTGTGGGACCTACTTAAATAAATATTGTTGAATTAATAATGATATAATTATAGCTTATAAGAAATAGAGAGAATAATAGTGATAGAATTATATCAAAAACCATCCCCCAAACTATATATATGTCTTTTCCACAAAAGTGTTCCTATATAACATGCTCTGGAAATCATCTGAATTTAATTAAGTTTCTATAGTTAAGCACTTTACTACTGCTAAAGATTTCCTGAAAGGAAAATTTTGAGACAAATTATCATCTTACAGTGAATAGACATATTAAAGTATGGATATTAGTATATAATTTCCTCTATGAAGAGTTTGGTGAATCCATGAAATTGGATACTTAGAATTAAAAAAAGGTATATATCTTCGGGATTTCCCTGGCAGTCCAGTGGTTAAGACTCCACACTTCCACTGCAGGGGGCACAGGTTTGATCCCTGGTTGGGGAAATAAGATCCCACATGCTGTGTGGCACGGCCAATAAAATAAAATAAAATAGTAAATGTATATATCTTAAATTACAATATATGTTTATCTTATGCTGATTCTCCCAGATTTCTTTTATAATTGATACATTTCTAATTTTTCCCATATTCTAAGATTCTCATTTTCTAAAAGCATATTTGTACTCTTTTGAAATCCTATATTTGTATCTTATAATATTAAAACAAAACAGGGTTTATCAATATTTGGCTAGGGTTTACATTCAGAAGGGCATATTTAGTGTCTATTAGCATATTTTATGAACTATGGATTAGAAAGACATTCATTTCCCTGACTATGGAAAAAGAGCAAATTTCTTTAAGGAAGACATGATTAAAACAGTTGCAATTCTTCTACCAGAATATTGTCTAGAAGTGTCATCCAAACTGTGCTAAAGAAATCAGTACAGGAGGGGCTTCCCTGATGGCGCAGTGGTTGGGAGTCCACCTGCCGATGTAGGGGACACAGGTTCGTGCCCCCGTCCGGGAAGATCCCACATGCCGCGGAGCGGCTGGGCCCGTGAGCCATGGCCGCTGAGCCTGCGCGTCCGGAGCCCGTGCTCCGCAACGGGAGAGGCCACAGCAGTGAGAGGCCCGTGTACCACAAAAAAAACAAAAACAAAAACAAAAACAAACAAACAAAAAAAGAAATCAGTACAGGGGCATTGAAAAAAAAAGTCAATAAATATATGATAAATCACTCAAAGTCTATAAAGTAGGGAAAATACAAATAAATAGTAATTGAATTGTAGTTCAAAAGTAAATCAAGGAAATTCTGGGGAGATAATGATAATCGTGTCATAGTCCCTGAATCTCCCACTCCCAACACAAAAATAGGTATAACAATGAGATAGCCAAAAACCCACGGATAACATTTCTAATGAAACTTTGAATATCCATTAATATAAAAATACAAAGAGAAATTTGAGTGACACCAACAGTCATAAGAACTGCATGATTTCAGCATCTGTGTGGGATCAAGCAGAGGGAAGAAATAGGTCATCTAAAAATCTGAGAACAGAAAAAGCCTGGAAATAGTCAACAGATATTCACTAGAAAGCATGTAAGGTCAGATAATGAGAGAACAACAGCTGACACTGGGAGAGATTTGGCCCATTCCAACAGAAGAAATGCTCAAAAAATAAGATCACAGAATTCAGGAAAGTAAAAGGGATAAAAGAAAAAAATAATTATTTCAGAAGAAGACTAAACTAGAAGGAACACAAGAATATAAAATAACAGATTATGCCTTAATAAAAAGATTTAAAAATGAACAATTTTAAAAGCAAAGAAAATGACTCAAGAAGAAAATGAAACATCGAGTAGACAAAGAATATCTAACATACAGGTAATAGGAACCCCTGAAAAAGAAACCCATCTTTGGTTATAATTGAGCCTCTTCTCAGATAAATGTTGTGCTCTTCAGTATGTAGCTCCAGATCATAAAATTAAAAAAAAAATTAACTACAAAAACAGCATATTATGTTTCTGAGATCACAATCCCCAGAAAAACCAACACCAAGGCATAGTGTAGTGACTTATAAAGACTTATGGTTAGCAGACATTTGGGCCTGTCCAAAACATCCGTAAGATGTTTGGTCCACAAGATATTTTTGGTGCATGCCAAAAGGTCCTTGATATTTGCAGGACCATTTGTTCCTGTCCAAAATGTCCATTAGACATTTGGTCCACACCAAGAGGTCCTTGATATTTGGTCATATTTGGTACTGTCCAAAACATCCCTGGAGATATTTGGTCCATGTTAAAAGGTCCTTGATATTAGGTCCTATCCAAAACCATTTAGCATGGACCAAATATGCTCATGAACATTTTGGATGGGACCAAATGTCCTGCAAGATGACTTACAATGGAAAGAAGATTAAATTACCATCAGGCTTTTTGACATTAATGCTATGCCAGAAGAAACAATGACTAAACCAATAGCAATGAGCAATCCTACTGCCCATATCTCATGACTTAAATATTCCAATGCAATTTTGCCCACCTTTATTTGTTAGATTTAAACCTCTATCTTTGATGATATTTGATTAATTGGTTACCACTTTCTATGTTTCAACATATGTGTATCTCATTTAATTTTAAAATATATCTTCTACAATTACTACAACACATTTTAGATAATCACCAAGTAGTTATCAGGTATATAACAATGATCAATCTCACTTTTTAAAATTTAAAATGGCTTCATACAAATTGTTAATAATTCTTGTCAATTTTGTGTGTTGCAAATATGTTCTCCCAGGTTTTTGCTTATTTTCATTCATCCCCTCATGGTGCCTTTCGATAAATATGATTCTAGATTTAGTATAGTATAATTTATAAGTATTTTCATTAATGTTTAAATGTTTTCTTTAAAAAAATATAGTGAAGTCAAGGAAAAAAGAAAATAAATACAAACACAACATAAGAAAGAAGACTGACTAATAAAACAAGATTAAGATAAGAAAAAAATAACAGCAATATTTTTGAGAAATAAATCAAGAAAAATAAGCAGAATTATCTTTATAGAAACCATGTCAAAAAATACAGATGAAGGGAAAATCTGGATTTGATAGAGGACTTCAGACTTGTATAGTTTGCAAAAAAGCTCATGACAGTACATTTAAAAACAAAATCTGCAAGATTTTTTTCCTAAAATGTGTAGAAATTTGGAAATAAAATTTGTCATAACACAATTGATCACAATATTTTTAACTTAGAAATTCATTATATTTAATCATATTAATCACCTATATCTCAACATCTATACCTTAATTAGGAACATTTAAAATCTTATTCCCCTAGGATTAATAAAAATAAGATATCCTTTAGTAAGCATCTATTACATGCTGAAAACTACACTTGAGCTTTACATGTTTAAGAAGAATTGGTTTGGACTGGTATTTACTCAGGGAAAATACAATGTTGACCTATAAAGAAACCTTACGAAAGATTTCTGAGCAGAGAAATAGAATAGAGAAGGTGAACAATTTCCCAACTTATGCTGAAGCAAATTTACACAAACTTTTTTACTTAAGAGATAAAATTAGGCTTTGACATCAAATATGCCAAGATTCAGTTCACAACTTCACCCCTTACTAGTTGGATGGCTTTGATCAATTTACTCAGCTCTTCTGTGCTTCAGTTTTCTCTTATATGAATGAATATTTCCTCAAAAAATTATTGTGAGAAAAACATGATGTAATATATTTAAATACCTGGAAAATTAGAGTAACTAATTATATCTATTATTATCATTATTGTTACTATTAAATATATCATGAAATTCTAGTCTAAGAGCTCAAAGAAAAGTCTATATGTATGTACTCTGCCTTGTTTGGGATTTATTGCTTCTCCGCTGACATGAAATTTCTTCTCCACTGAAAGGAATAATTTGAAATTAATGGTATTTACTTTCTCAAAGCAGTTAACTTTAGTTAGTGCTTGAAATACTCTGCATACTCCATTTTGGCTTTCAGTAAATAAACAAAATTAAAAAAAGAAATTGCCCTTTCTCTTAAGAAGTTTACAATATAATGGGAGGATAGCACCAGAATTAATACTAGGAATGAATTACAGAAAGTAGAAAAAATAATAAAATAAATATACAAAAGCATACAAACATGTTACTTAAGCAAACTTAAGTAGTAACAATTCCTAAATAAAATTTTGAGAGAAATGAGGTGACTCAGGATTGAATGAGTCTTTTGTTGGAATGTTCATAAATTTCAGATTTGCTTAAAAGAAAACCTTTTCCTCCAGTAAGGCAGACATAGAAAGCAGGGAGGGAAGCCAAGTTACCCAGCCTGGTATAACTCACGTAAGATTTTGATATCGTTTTAAATCCAAAGGGCAGAGAATAAGATTCATTATGTAACCCAAAGGTAAAAATAAAATAACAAAGGAGAAAGGCCTTTAAGGAGAGAAGGGAAGAGGAGTGGTGAAATATTAGGAAAGAAGCTGAAATTGGATGATACGCAAAAGGAGTTGGCCAAAGGAGAAGGTCTGTGACAGCCTCATAGGAGAGACTCTCCCTACTACGGAATAGCCAGGCACTAACTAATCCTCACATGGAGTGGATCTGGGGAGGAGGGCTTGGAAGACAGAAAACAGAGGTCTGGGAAGGACAGAGAAAATGAACTCAGAAGGAGGAAACACAACACAAATTCTAGCTAAATTATTAATCAGAGAATTTCAACCCAAAAAATACCTAGCCAGAAAAAGTAAATTTGAACTACACTGCTCCTTAAAAAAACAAATACTTCCCCAGTATACGTCCAAATATAAAGCAGTTACAAGTATAAAGTGATACCCTATCTTCCAAAAACAAATTTTTGTTCAACTTAACATATAAATATTTAGGGTATACATGAAACAGGTAAATATCTATTTTAATATATTTACATATACATATTTAACTTCCTATATGATAAAAATGAATTTCGAAATAATTGCCCATTTTGAAGTTAATGAAATAATTGTATGCAACTCTTCCTTATGCTCTTTCTGTATCACCGTCTTGCCAAAAAAAAAAAAAAAACTGTATTTTCATTGGAATGGCATTGAATCTTAGAACTGTATAGAAGAAATCTTCATATTTTTGGTATTTATACTTTTAATACATGCATATGGTAGTTCTATTGAGGTGTTTTTAATGTTTGGTAAAATTTTATAATTTTCTTGTGTTCGCCTAATTATTCCATACAATTTTTTTAACATCTTTATTGGAGTATAATTGCTTTACAATGGTGTGTTAGTTTCTGCTTTATAACAAAGTGAATCAGCTATACATATACATATATCCCCATATCTCTTCCCTCTTGCATCTCCCTCCCTCCCACCCTCCCTATCTCACCCCTCTAGGTGGTCACAAAGCACTGAGCTGATCTCCCTGTGCCGAGCTGATCTCCCTGTGCCATGCGGCTGCTTCCCACTAGCTACCTATTTTACATTTGGTAGTGTATATACGTCCATGCCACTCTCTCACTTTGTCAAAGCTTACCCTTCCCCCTCCCCATAGCCTCAAGTCCATTCTCTAATAGGTCTGTGTCTTTATTCCCATCTTACCCCTGCATTCTTCATGACCTTTTTTTCTCCCTTAGATTCCATATATATGTGTTAGCATACGGTATTTGTTTTTCTATTTCTGACTTACTTCACTCTGTATGACAGACTCTAGGTCCATCCACCTCACTACAAATAACTCAATTTCGTTTCTTTTTATGGCTGAGTAATATTCCATTGTATATATGTGCCACATCTTCTTTATCCATTCATCCGATGATGGACACTTAGGTTGCTCCGTATCCTGGCTATTGTAAATAGAGCTGCAATGAACATTTTGGTACATGACTCTTTTTGAATTATGGTTTTCTCAGGGTATATGCCCAGTAGTGGGATTGCTGGGTCGTGTGGTAGTTCTATTTATCATTTTTGAAGGAACCTCCATACTGTTTTCCATAGCGGCTGTATCAATTTACATTCCCACCAGCAGTGCAAGAGTGTTCCCTTTTCTCCACACCCTCTCCAGCATTTATTGTTTCTAGACTTTTTGATGATGGCCAGTCTGACTGGTGTGAGATGATATCTCATTGCAGTTTTGATTTGCATTTCTCTAATGATTAAAGATGTTGAGCAATCTTTCATGAGTTTGTTGGCAATCTGTATATCTTCTCTGGACAAATGTCTATTTAGGTCTTCTGCCCATTTTGGGATTGGGTTGTTTGGTTTTTTGTTATTGAGCTGCATGAGCTGCTTGTAAATTTTGGAGATTAATCCTTGGTCAGTTGCTTCATTTGCAAATATTTTCTCCCATTCTGAGGGTTGTCTTTATGTCTTGTTTATAGTTTTCTTTGCTGTGCAAAAGCTTTTAAGTTTCATTAGGTCCCATTTCTCTATTGTTGTTTTTATTTCCATTTCTCTAGGAGGTGAGTCAAAAAGGATCTTGCTGTGATTTATGTCATAGTGTTCTGCCTATGTTTTCCTCTAAGACCTTGATAGTCTCTGGCCTTACATTTAGATCTTTAATCCATTTTGAGGTTATTTTTGTGTATGGTGTTAGGGAGTGTTCTAATCTCATACTTTTACATGTACCTGTCCAGTTTTCCCAGCACCACTTATTGAAGAGGCTGTCTTTTCTCCACTGTTTATTCTTGCCTCCTTTATCAAAGATAAGGTGACTATATGTGCTTGGGTTTATCTCTGGGCTTTCTATCCCGTTCCATTGATCTCTATTTCTGTTTTTGTGCCAGTACCATACTGTCTTGATTACTGTAGCTTTGTAGTATAGTCTGAAGTCAGGGAACCTGATTCCTCCAGATCCATTTTTCGTTCTCAAGATTGCTTTGGCTATTCGGGGTCTTTTGTGTTTCCATACAAATTGTGAAATTTTTTGTTCTAGTTCTGTGACAAATGCCAGTGGTAGTTTGATAGGGATTGCATTGAATCTGTAGATTGTTTTGGGTAGTAGAGTCATTTTCACAATGTTGATTCTTCCAATCCAAGAACATGGTATAACTCTCCATCTATTTGTATCATCTTTAATTTCTTTCATCTGTGTCTTATAATTTTCTGCATACAGGTCTTTTGTCTCCTTAGGTAGGTTTATTCCTAGATATTTTATTCTTTCTGTTGCAATGGTAAATGGGAGTGTTTTCTTAATTTCATTTTCAGATTTTTCATCATTAGTGTATAGGAATGCCAGAGATTTCTATGCATTAATTTTGTATCCTGCTACTTTACCAAATTCATTGAATAGCTCTAGTAGCTTTCTGGTAGCATCTTTGGGATTCTCTACGTATAGTATCATGTCATCTCCAAACAGTGACAGCTTACTTCTTCTTTTCTGATTTGGATTCCTTATACTTCTTTTTCTATTCTGATTGCTGTGGCTAAAACTTCCAAAACTATGTTGAATAAGAGTGGTGAGAGTGGGCAATCTTGTCTTGCTCCTCATCTTAGTGGAAATGCTTTAAGTTTTTCACAATTGAGGATGATGTTGAATGTGGGTTTGTCATATATGGGCTTTATTATGTTGAGGAAAGTTCCCTCAATGCCTAGTTTCTGCAGGGTTTTTATCATAAATGGGTGTTGACTTTTGTCGAAAGCTTTCTGTGCATCCATTGAGATGATCATATGGTTTTTCTCCTTCAATTTGTTAATATGGTTTATCACATTGATTGATTTGCATATATTGAAGAATCCTTGCATTCCTGGAATAAACCGCACTTGATCATGGTGTATGATCCTTTTAATGTGCTGTTGGATTGTGTCTGCTAGTATTTTGTTGAGGATCTTTGCATCTGTGTTCATCAGTGATATTGGCCTGTAGTTTTCTCTCTGTGACATCTGTGTCTGGTTTTGGTATCAGGGTGATGGTGGCCTTGTAGAATGACTTTGAGAGTGTTGCTCCCTCTGCTATATTTTGGAAGCGTTTGAGAAGGATAGGTGTTAGCTCCTCTCTAAATGTTTGATAGAATTCGCCTGTGAAGCCATCTGGTCCTGGGCTTTTGTTTGTTGGAAGATTTTTAATCACAGTCTCAATTTCAGTGCTTGTGATTGGTCTGTTCATATTTTCTATTTCTTCCTGATTCAGTCTTGGCAGGTTGTGCATTTCTAAGAATTTGTCCATTTCTTCCAGGTTGTCTATTTTATTGGCATAGAGTTCCTTGTAGTAATCTCTCATTATCTTTTGTATTTCTGCAGTGTCAGTTGTTAATTCTCCTTTTTCATTTCTAGTTCTATTGATTTGTGTCTTCTCCCTTCTTTCTTGATGAGTCTGGCTAATGTTTTATCAATGTTGTTTATCTTCTCAAAGAACCAGCTTTTAGTTTTTATTGATCTTTGCTATCGTTTCCTTCACTACTTTTTCATTTATTTCTGATCTGATCTTTAGGATTTCTTTCCTTCTGCTAACTTTGGGGTTTTTTGTTCTTCTTTCTCTAATTGCTTTAGGTGCAAGGTTAGGTTGTTTATTCGAGATGTTTCCTGTTTCTTAAGGTAGGATTGCATTGCTATAAACTTCCCTCTTAGAACTGCTTTTGCTGCATCCCATAGGTTTTGGGTTGTCGTGTCTCCATTGTCATTTGTTTCTAGGTATTTTTTGATTTCCACTTTGATTTCTTCAGTGATCACTTCGTTATTAAGAAGTGTATAGTTTAGCCTCCATGTGTTTGTATTTTTTACAGATCTTTTCCTGTAATTGATATCCAGTCTCATAACGTTGTGGTTGGAATAGATACTTGATACAATTTCAATTTTCTTAAATTTACCAAGGCTTGACTTGTGACCCAAGGTATGATCTATCCTGGAGAATGTTCCATGAGCACTTGAGAAAAATGTGTATTCTGTTGTTTTTGGATGGAATGTCCTATAAATATCAATTAAGTCCATCTTGTTTAACGTATCATTTAAAGCTTGCGTTTCCTTATTTATTTTCGTTTTGGATGATCTGTCCATTGGTGAAAGTGGGGTGTTAAAGTCCCCTACTATGAATGTGTTACTGTTGGTTTCCCCTTTTATGGCCTTATGGACTGAGGTGCTCCTATGTTGGGTGCATAAATATTTACAATTGTTATGTCTTCTTCTTGGATCAATCCCTTGATCATTATGTAGAGTCCTTCTTTGTCTCTTCTAATAGTCTTTATTTTAAAGTCTATTTTGTCTGATATGAGAATTGCTACTCCAGCTTTCTTTTGGTTTCCATTTGCATGAAATATCTTTTTCCATCCTCTCACTTTCAGTCTGTATGTGTCCCTAGGTCTGAAGTGGGTCTCTTGTAGACAGCATATATATGGGTCTTGTTTTTGTATCCATTCAGCCAATCTGTGTCTTTTGGTGGGAACATTTAGTCCATTTACATTTAACGTAATTAGCGATATGTGTGTTCCTATTCCCATTTTCTTAATTGTTTTGGGTTCGTTATTGTAGGTCTTTTCCTTCTCTTGTGTTTCTTGCCTAGAGAAGTTCCTTTAGCATTTGTTGTAAAGCTGGTTTGGTGGTAATGAACTCTCTCAGCTTTTGCTTGTCTGTAAAGGTTTTAATTTCTCCATCAAATCTAAATGAGATCCTTGCTGGGTAGAGTAATCTTGGTTGCAGGTTTTTCTCCTTCATCACTTTAAATATGTCCTGCCACTCCCTTCTGGCTTTCAGAGTTTCTGCTGAAAGATCAGTTGTTAACCTTATGGGGATTCCCTTGTGTGCTATTTGTTGTTTTTCCCTTGCTGCTTTTAATGTTTTCTTTGTATTTAATTTTTGACAGTTTGATTAATATGTTTCTTGGAGTGTTTCTCCTTGGATTTATCCTGTATGGGACTCTCTGTGGAAAGAGAGTCTTGGACTCTCTCTCAAATCCTGGACTTGATTAACTATTTCCTTTCCCATATTAGGGAAGTTTTCAACTATAATCTCTTCAAATATTTTCTCAGTCGAACCAGCAAGCTACAGTGATGGACACCCTATGCCAAACAACTAGCAAGACAGGAACACAACCCCACCCATTAGCAGAGGGGCTCCATAAAATCATAATAAGTCCACAGACACCCCAAAACACACCATCACACGTGGATCTGCCCACCAGAAAGACAAGATCCAGCCTCATCCACCAGAACACAGGCACTAGTCCCCTCCATCAGGAAGCCTACACAACCCACTGAACCAACTTTAGCCACTGAGGACAGACACTAAAAACAACAGGAACTATGAACCTGCAGCCTGCAAAAAGGAGACCTCAAACACAGTAAGATAAGCAAAATGAGAAGACAGAAAAACACACAGCAGATGAAGGAGCAAGATAAAACCCCACCAGCCCTAACAAATGAAGAGGAAATAGGCAGTCTACCTGAAAAGAATTCAGAATAATGATAGTAAAGATGATCCAAAATCTTGGAAATAGAATAGACAAAATCCAAGAAACATTTAACAAGGACCCAGAAGAACTAAAGAGGAAATGAGCAACGATGAACAACAAAATAAATGAAATTAAAAGTCCTCTAGAAGGGATCAATAGGAGAATAACTGAGGCAGAAGAACGGATAAGTGACCTGGAAGATAAAATAGTGGAAATAACTACCTCAGAGCAGAATAAAGAAAAAAGAATGAAAAGAACTGAGAACAGTCTCAGAGACCTCTGGGGCAACATTAAATGCACCAACATTCAAATTATAGGGGTCCCAGAAGAAGAAGAGAAAAAGAAAGGGACTGAGAAATTATTTGACACATTTTAAATGATATCTGATTTTCATTACATTTCATTTTTTAACTGTTACAATACAATTGATTTTTGAATACTGATTTTATATACAGAAAACTCAGTGGATCACCTGATTCATACTGATAATTCATGCTTATCTTCTTTTGCATTTGTAAGTAGATAGCAATTGCATTGCTTTGTATGTAGTCTTTTTTAAAAATTCATAAAAATGGCATTTGACTGCAGTTATGAGATCATCTCCCCTGGATAATTATTAAATCTATGTTAAATTTCTTCACTGCCTTTTTAAAACCATTTTTCTTTTCTTTTTTTTTAAATATGAAACACTTCATGAATTTGCATGTCATCCTTGGGCAGGGGCCATGCTAATCTTCTCTTTATCATTCCAATTTTAGTATATATGCTGCAGAAGTGAACACATAAAACCATTTTTCTTATATTGATTTAAATCTAGCACTTATTAAGGTCATTTCAGATATATATTGTTCCCAAATTCACAAGGGCTGTAAATAAAGCCACTTCCGCTCTCTAAAGAATAAGATGGGGAAATCCAAAAATGAGTTCAACACCTGAGCCATTTCAAAAGCAGGTTGACATCTTGGCCTTGGGAATAAATGGTATCAGGGAGCACAGTCCTGTAAAGTTTCTATCTCTGTCTCCTCTGATCCCTTCTTCATGTGTGTCTCACACTGTTCACTTTCTCATGAGGATTCCTCTCCACTGTCCTCAAAGTAGAAAACAAAGCCACAACAGCTCAAAGGTGTTTTTTTCATCGGCCACACATTAAGACATCTTACACTACAAATCCCAAGTGTAAATATTTTTCAGAAAAGTCACAGTAACCAAATTTGGACTGGAGGCTTAACCATGGACCAATCAAATGTGGCTAAAAGACAGGTTACTGTGTTTGACTTAGTTTAAGATAAGTGTTTAACTTAGACCAATCAACTGTGGCTGGGCATCACACTGCAAAGTAAGAGTTTTCTCTGCACTTTTCTAAATGCACAGATATTCCATAGGCCTGAACTACCACAATGAGCCTGAATAAGTTGCATACACATTTTTTTTAAGTTTATGCCTTGATTAAGGCACATCTCTTCCTCAGTATTAATCTATTATTTTCTATTATTCAAGATTTATAGGCAATATTTAGATATAGTTCAACATTGTTGTGTTAATATGTATCTGTGCACAAAAGATTTATTTTTCCAGTGTCTCTTTTTTGTGGCATATTTTTTTCAGCTTCTGCTGATTGGGAAAAAAATATTTATTTGAAACTCGCTTCTGTTTATCAGTCCCAATACATACAAAGAGAGGATCTTTTATTAAACCACAGAAAGCTAGATTACACAGTGGTTCCTTTCATTATAATACTGCACACTCAAAAGAAATATCAGTTCAGGAAAAGCAAAAGCAACACGGTGTATCTCCCAAGAGCATTCCCCAGTAACTACATGCAATAGTCTGTCTCAAAGTCTACTTCCAGGAAACTCAACCTAACACAGCAGATTCCATTCATAAACTACAAAAAAAAGTCCTCGAATTTTTCCCTCTACAAATGGAGATCTTTCACTCCCAGAACCACCTTCACCTTCTCTAGTCTCTCTTCCCTCATTCCAAACTCCTCCATTCCCTAGTCCCAGCCACCGTGAAATTTGTCTCTGTGATTTCTCCTTCCTCACTAGGTCAGATTCCTCAGAAAGAGACTGTGAGGTAAAGATTCACATGAAAGTGATTTTTTAGAAAAGATCCTCAACATGGGAGTGTGGAAAACATTCTGGGAAGGGAAGGAGTCCAAGGAAGGGAGAAATCTCAGTAAAAGTTTCAGGGAGAGTCACTTTGGCTCAGTCCCACAGACAACTCTGCAGGCAGTGTCAGTCTAGGGCAAGAAGGCTGGAGTATTTACAGGCTGCACCATCACTGCTTAAGGGTTAAGTGGAGAGGATGTCACTTCCCAGGCACTTCTGTCCTCCAGGTGCACAAGTAAAATAGTTTCCTTCAGCCTGAGGTCAACCCCCCACAGAGCCCTAGGGGCTGGCCTGAAAGCACATTGGAAGTCCAGGAGCACAAAAATGATAAAAGGATCCAAGAGGATATAAGAGGAATGCAATTGGGCTACAAATCTAGCCTCTTCTCTTCCACCTGCAGATCAATGTCCTTTCCAAAGCAAGTAAATTCAGCTCTCTAGGTGCTTCTCTATTCACCTCTCATCTATAATGCTACTTCTGCCCCAGAATAGCATAGAAATTGAACAGATTCAGAGCTCTCCTTAGTAAGAGAGATTTCTCCTTTCCTTAGTGTTAGGAAAGGGATAAGACTTTTAAAATCACATTTACATAAACTTCAGTCTGTTCCATAAAGTTTCTGATTAATTGGAAATTCAATAGATGTCTAAGTGAAATGGAAGAGGTGTTGTTTTCTGGTCAATTCAGGGTAGAACCAAATAGAAATGTATGTTGGCCTTGATTAGCTGATTGTAATAGCATAGCACGTTTTGATGGGGATTACCCAAATAATTATCTAGAATTTCTATTTAAATTTCTTTCTACAATTTAACCTTAGTGTATGAACTTATCTACCCCAACCCTAAAAAATAATAATAAATAAAGAGTAGTAATGAAAAGTAAAGATTAGCAATGACAACTTACAGAAAAATACTAATTACTTCAATTTGAAGTAAAAGTCCACTTCCACAATACTAGAGGATATCATTCAATTTTGTCTTCTAGCTTTTCTTTGGAAAAGAGGAGAAATGTAATAAAAGAATACCTAATTTTAAAATCCTGAAGTGAAAGGAGCTAAGATAAAAATTGTTTTCCTTTAATGAGAACAGCATGGTTAAAAACAGCGCTTTTCTATTCACTTCTCTAAAACATTTTACTACATAAAACCTGGAATCTTACTTTTATTTAAAAGATAAAGTGAAAACATTTTTTAAGAGTACCCAGAAAAAGAAAGTGAGAGTGTAATTCTTTTTTTTTTTTTTTGGTACGTGGCCCTCTCACTGTTGTGGCCTCTCCCATTGTGGAGCACAGACTCTGGACATGCAGGCTCAGCAGCCATGGCTTACGGGCCCAGCTGCTCCGCGGCATGTGGGATCTTCCCGGACCAGGGTACGAACCCGTGTCCCCTGCATCGGCAGGCGGATTCTCAGTCACTGCGCCACCAGGGAAGTCCGAGAGTGTAATTCTTAATGTGATATTTCCCAGTTTATTACTGAAAAAGTTTCTAGCCACCTGGATTCTAGTCTTGCTTCTGCCACTAAATAGCTACATGAGCTTAGACAAGTCACTTAAACTTCTCTAAGCCTCAGTGTTCTCAATAATATGATGAGTTGGACTAAACAGCATTGAAGACCATTTTCAAGACTTTAAAGAGTATGAAATATAATATATGGCTGTAACATAATGAGTCTCATTTTTAACAATTACCTAGGAATTTTAAAAACTCAAAAGTTCCTGTTTTTTAATATTGGTATGTGGAAAAACATATATTCATTCTGTTGATTTTGTTATTATACAAAATATTCTTTAATGGGGTGGGTCTTGTTTTATGAGAATTTTATTTACTATACAAAGAAACAAGTTTGACTAATTTAAATATATATTTTTCTTTTAGAACAAATGATGTGATGTAGCTTACTAAATTACTGTATTCACCAAAATTAACCTGGAATGAATTTTACTTATTTCAAAAAGTTACATCCATCCTCAGTGAATTAAGCTCTGCTACACTCAAAATAGCCCAAAATACTTACTACCAGTGAATGATAATTCCAAAAGCAGAATTAAAAAAAATTATTGGCACTATCCTTGGCCTAAATTATTATATCAAAAGGAGAGGGGCATCCTTCGGGACATCCCCTCCCAGGAAGGAAAGTTCCTCCTTGAATGGGGGTTGAGTCTCCCACTTCCTCTCAGCAGGGCTGGCCCAGAGGTATTATGAAATGAATGAATCCTAGATGCCTCTGCCCTACACTCCAGCCCAAAGACCCAGAGGCCACACACCCAGTCTCCTGTTAAACCCCAAGGGCAGCCAATGAGGGCAGGTCCTTCTATATGCCAACCATTTAGTTACCCAGAAAGCAGAAAAACTCACTCTATCCACACACTGAACGCAAAGGTTAAAAAGCCTGAACTCAAGTGTTTGGAAACCCTGAAAAATAATGACTATGAGGGCTGGAGATACCTGGATAGCTAGAATAGCTGTACCCTAGAACCAAACCCCACTAGGCTTGCCTTACCTACATCTGACCTACACTACTACTTCTTAATATGCTTCTTTTGGTTAATTTATTTTTTTAATTTATAGTTTTACTTATACTACGATAAAAGGGTTTGACATGCTACTTATATTTCCTAACCTACATTAAGATAAATAGATATTATAATAAAAAACATTCATCCTTGAGGTCATCTGAAGGATCCCCATCCCATCTGGGAGAGTGGGAAGGAGGCTCAAGCAGGAGGGGATATGGGGATATATGTATACATATAGCTGATTCACTTTGTTATACAGCAGAAGCTAACATAACATGTAAAGCAATTATACTCCAACAAAGATGTTAAAAAAAAAAAAGGAGATGGAGCTAAATTGGGGATTAAATCAAATGCATTACTTTATGCTTACAACTTATTCTTTTTATTTCTCAATATTTCGCTAGGTTGCTGTGAAGGTTAATTTGATGTGTCAACTGGACTGGGCCATAAAGTGCCCAGATATTTGACAAACACTATACTGGGTATTTCTGTAAAGCTGTGTTTGGATGAGATTAACATTTCAAGCAGTAGACTGCAGAATGCCACAGATTGCTCTCCAGAATATGGGTGGGCCTCATCCAATCAGCTAAAAGCCTGAATAGAACAATAGACTGATCCTCCCCTGAGTAAGATTTTTTTCCTCACTGATGGCCTTTGAACTGGCACATCACTTCTTCCTGCTTTCTACAGTAGCTTCCCGCCTTCAGACTGGAACTGGGAAAGCAGCTCTGCAAATTCTGAACTCAGCTGCTCTCATTATTGCATAAGCCAATTTCTTATTTTAAATCTCTCCATATGGAGGCATATAAATATAGATGATTATATATGGATATAAATTTAGATATTGATATCCTATTGGTTTTATTTCTCTGGAGAACCCTAGCTAATACAGTTACTACTGTAAGTGGGATAGTGAATACATTATATATTTGAAACTTTTTATTTTGAAAAATATCATGGGAAGTTAAAAGGTAGTACAGAGAATGCCTTTGTATGATACTTTTCACCCAGTTTTCCCAGTGATTACATCTTACATTATTATAGTACAATATCAAAGCAAGAATTTTGATATTGGACAATGTGTATATATAATTCTAGGTTTTTTGTCACGTGCAGATCATGTAATCACTACCATTGTCAAGATATAGAACTGTTCCATCATCACAAAGATTAGTCTTGTGCTACCCTCTTATAATAACATCCATCCAGTTTCATTCCTCCCTCCTTAGCCCCTGGTGACAGCTAATCTGTTTTCCATCTCTATAATATTATCATTTCAAAAATATATATATAAATGAAATTAAAGAATATATGACCTTTTGAGATTGGCTTTTTTCATACAACATAATACTTTTGAAATTCTTCCAAATTGTAGGTTTCAGTTGTTTATTGCTTTTTATTACTGAGTAGCATCTATGGTACATATGTACCACAGTTTGTTTAACAAGTCACCTATTGAGGGACTTTTTGGTTGTTTCCAGTTTTTTATTATTACAAATAAAGCTGCTTTGAATAATTGTGTTCATGTATGTGTGTGGACATAAGTTTGCTTTTTTCTGGGGCAAACGACAAATAGTGCAATTGCTGGGTTGTATGGTAAGTACATGTATGGTTTTTTAAGAAACTGCCAAAATATTTTCCAAAGTGGCTGCAACATTATACATCTCCACTAGCAATGTATGAGTGATCCAGTTCCTCCACATACTCACTAGTAGTTGGTATTGTCACTATTTTTATTTTAATTTTTCTAATGGGTGTGTGGTGATATTTCATAGTGATCTAAATTTGCATTTTTCCTAATGGGTAGTGAGTTCAGACATCTTTTAATATCTTTATTTGCTACCTTTATATTTTCTTCAGTGAAATGAAACTTCATGTTTCTTGTCCGTTTTTAAAATGTATTGTTTTGTCTTTTTACAGCTGAGTTTTGAGAGTTATGTATATATTCTGGATATGAGTCCTTTGTCAAATATCTGGTATACAAATGTTTTTACCAATGAGTAGTTTTTATTTTTATTCTCTTAATTAGGTCACTCAGAGAGCACAAATTTTTGAGATTTTTTAAAGTCCAATTTATCTTTTTTTTTTTTTAATAGAATGTGCTTTTGGTGCCATGCTTAAAAACTCTTCCACATGCCTTGGGTCCAAAGATGTTCGCATATGTTATCTTTTAAAAGTTTTATAATTTTACTTCTTGCACTTAAATCTAGGAGCTATTCTTTGGTAAAAGGTGTGAGGTTTAAATCAAATTTATTTTTTTGCCCATAGACATGCAATTATTCCAACTCCGTTTGTTGAAAATACTAGCCTTCTTCCATTTAATTGCTTTTGTGCCTTTGTCAAAAACTTGTGGGTAACAATTTTATGGGGTCATGTCTGGGTTTTCTATTTGGTTCCATAGATTTATGGATCTGTTCCTCCACTAATATGACACAGTCTTGACTACTTATCTATATAATGTCTTGATAACTCCAATTTTAATCTTCTTTTTCAAAATTATTTTAGTTCTTTTTCTTTTCATATAAATTTTAGAATAATCTTGTTTATAATACTGAGATTTTGGTAGGAATTATGTTAACCAATTTTTACCAATTTGGGGAGATGTTGAGATCTTTACCATGTTGAGTATTCCAATCTATGAACACGGTTTATCTCTTCATTTATTTATATAGATCTTCTTTGATTTCTTTTTCATCAGTATTTGGTAGTTTTCAGCGCACAAGTCATGTTTTCGCAAATTTCTCTTTTTGAGCAATTATAAATGATACTGTAATTTTTATTTCAGGTTTCACATGTTCATTGCTAGAAATAAAAAATATAATTGATTTTCACGTGTATATTTTATATCCTATGGCCTTGAACTGGCTTACCAGGTATGAGGTTTTTATACAATCCTTTGGATTTTCTATGTAGGAAATTGTCATCTACAAATAGGGACAGTTTTATTTCTTTTTTTTTCTGACCCGTGTGCCTTTTATTGCCTTTTCTTGCTTTATGGTCCTGGTTAGAACTTCCAGTAATACATTGAATAGCAGTGGCGACAGCGCACAGTCTTGCCTTGTTCCCACTTTTAGGGGAAAGCGTTCCATCTTTTACAATTAAATATGTTAGTTTTAAGATTTTTATATATTTTGTTATCAAGCTGAGGAAGTTCTCCTGGTTTTCTACTTTTTTGAGACTTTTTATCATGAGAGGGTGTTAAATTTTATCAAATGCTCTCTGTGCCTCAATTGATATGATCATGTGATGTCACTTTTTTAGCCTGTTAATATGATGAATTACATTGCTTGATTTAAAATACTGAATCATATTTGCATCTCTGAAATGAACCTCACTTGGTCATGGTGTTTAATTCTTCTCATATGTGGCTGAATTCTATTTGCTAATATTGTGTTAAGAAGTTTTACATCTATATTCATGTGGATATTGCTCTGTAGTTTTCTTTTGTGGAGGTGTACCATCTTTATTTAGTTTGTATTCAGGGTAACACTAGCACCATATAATGAATTGAGAAGTGTTCCCTATTCTTTAATTTTTTTGGAAAAGACTGTATAGAATTGATGTTCACTCTATTTTAAATATTTGGTAGAACTCTCCTATGAAGCTATCAAAACCTGGAGATTTATTTTTTGAGAGGTTTTAAATTATAAATTCAATTTCTTCAATAGTTACAGGACTATTTAAATAAGCTATCTCATATTAAATGAGTTATGGTAGTTTGTGCTTTTCAAGGAATTGGTCCATTTCATCTATGCTGTTAAATATACATGTGTAGAGTTGTACACAATGTCCCTTTATTACCCTTTTGATGTCTCCATGATCTATAGACATATCCTGTTTCATTCCAAATATTAGTAATTTGTGTCTTCTCTCTTTTGCTTTGTCAGTCTTACTAGAGGACACTTTTATTGATCTTTGCAAATAACCAACTTTTTGTTTTATCTATTTTCTCAAACTTTTTTCTAATTTCATTTTCTTTGATTCCTGCCCCATATTTATTATTTTCTTCCTTCTGCTTGCTTTAGTTTGCTTCCTTTTTCTAATTTCCTGATGTGGAAACTTAGACTATTGATTTAGGACTTTTTCTCATTCAAATGTAATCATTTGCTATTGTAAGTTTCCCTCTCAACACTGCTTTAGCTGCTTCCCACATTTTATTATAATGTATTTTGATTTTTATTCAGTTTAATTTGTTTCCTTTGAGACTTTTTTGACCCATGGGTTACTTAGAAGTATACTGTTTAGTTTTCTAGCATTTCAAGGATTTACTGTATCTGTTATTGATTCTAGTTTGATTCTATTGTGGTGAGACTCTACTCTGTATAATTTCAGTTCTACACTGGCTGAGACTTGTTTTACGGCCCAGGCTATGGTTTATCTTGGTTTATGCTCTGTGGGCAATTGTAAACAAAAAGGTATTTTCTGCTGGGGTTGTGAGGATTGTTCTATAAATGTTGATAACATCCTTTTGGTTGATAACAGTGTGAGTTCTTCAGTATTTATACTGATTTCCCACCTAGTTGTTCTATGAATTATTGAGGGGTATTGAAATTTCCAATTATAAATATATTTGATATTTGATTATGTTGCTATTATAAACAGGATATTGTGGCTCATTGTATTTTTAAACAGTTTATTCCTTATATTCAAAGATGTTACTAGATTTTTTACATTTGTCTTATATCCAGTCAATTTCTGTGTATTCTTAATAGTTCTGATAGTTCTTTTAATTACTGCTCTAGATTCTCTAAGTAAATCATCATTTCATATGCAAAGTACAAATATATTGACATTTTTCAATTCTTTTACATACTATTTTTTTGTTATTAACATTGGCTAAAAATTCTGGAAAATATTAAGATGGCTGCCACCATTATACCTCACTTATAAAATTATCTTTTCCAGTAGTTGAAAATGTTAATGCTTAATATGTGATATAGTGTATAAAATATGCCACTATATAAGAAATCCATTCTGAACTCACTTTTTAGAGTGAGGGTGCTGGAAGGGGAAGGAGAGAAACTTAGTGACTGAGATAATACTCTCATGCACCTGCAGTGATTTCTAAGGGATACTGTAGAGGGCAGGCAAAAAGATTCTCCTATTGAGTAGTATATACTGAAGTTTCCTTACTGAACTCAATAGGATTAACTGATCTCTACTGCTCCCAGACCTACTCTTTTTTTACATCCTCTCTGTATTTTCTAATTTATGTTTGTCATTTGTTATAATGAATATAGACATATTTTTATCAGGATTGAATATTGTAAAAGGTAGTGATTCATGTATGCCATTAACAGAAAAGTAAATACTGAAGAGTACAAAATGTTCTGAGCTTGTATAATGGAATCTAAAATATGTTTATGTTTGAAAAATAAATTCATCTTCTATTTTGAAACTACTTTGCAACAAGCTCAGACCACTTTGGAAACTATTTTCCATTCTATTAATATAGGACAAGGTTAGGATGACCAGAAAGTCAAAGGATAGAGATAAGTTGATCATTATGGTGGTTTTTCATAAATTTTCCATTTATAACACAGAGTACAGATCCCGGTGAGTTGGGAGACAGAGAAAGAGACAGAGACAAAGAGAAAGAAAGACAGATAAAGAGGGAGACAGAAACTCTACTAGGAAAAAGCTAATCTGTGTGAGTGGTTGGCCTACTGGTGTTATAAAAGTAAACTAGCCCCTAATAATTTTAACTAAAATTTTTAACCATAACTATGGTTTAAAAAAATTGTAGACAAGTGATTCTTTATCACAATGTTGATAACTGGGTACTCTACTGGCCATAATCTTGCCATTAAAAAAACCACTTTTATATAAACAGAATGAAATATTTATTTGATGAAAAAGTACAGCATCAGGAATCTTAACAAACAATAATAATACTTGTATACCAACCAATTAGTTAATCTTCTTTCAATAATATTTTTGGTAGAAGAAACTTATTATGCTTTTCCTGAAAGAATGAAAGTAAATTTAATTTAAATGATCTATAGGTATATACTTTCAACACACCAATTCTCACTGGAATAATTAGGTTATATATATATATATATATATATATATATATTTAAAAAGGTCAATAATTTTAAGCAAAATAAAAATTCTACTTAAAATCTGTTTCACAAAAATAGCTGTCCCTCAATGCAATTGTCATGTGAAATGTAGAGAAAAAATAAGCAGTCCTTAGAATAGTGCTCACTCAGTCTTCAAAACAAGTTTGAGGTTCAATGTAGCTGGGGACAACTGACATATGATAAGTAAGAATATCATTGAGGTCATATTGTATTCACTCAAGGGTGACAAGAACTCAGAGAGGAAATGCGAATCCGGCTTTTCAAAACAACCGTGGTGTTAGAAGAATACAGATTACCTGTATTAGCTCTACACATGCAAAATCATCTGAGGAAGATACTGTGAGGAATCTCATGGCTAACTAATCTTGAAGTATCTACCCAGGGAGAAAATGAGAATGGAAATATGGATAAACCAGGATTTGTAATGTATTTACTTTTTATTTATAACATATGATAGGACTTTTCAAAAAGAAATTATGTGACAGGAATATGTAAAAGGAATTATTTCCTGGTTTAGAGAGAAGCAGGAAAAAGATAAATGGAATGTCCTCCTAGGCCTGTGTAAACAACAGGATTCCCTGAGGATGATACTTGGACCAGCTTTACATGGTATTTTTAAAGATCTCCAGTCTTCCAAGTAATATTAAGGTTTCCAGGTAATCAAATGTCACACTAATGGGATAGAATGCAGGTTAATGTAAAAAAATATGAGGAGGTAGAAAAATAGAGGCTGATTTTCAACCTTTTGTGAGATGTTTGTCAAATTTATTCCCAAATCTACTTACAATGAATTGCATTCCAAAGAAAGAGCTAAATCAAAGAACTACATTTTAAAAGTCAATGTAAATTTCATACTGTTGACTAATACCATCAGGGTGGAGTGCTGACTAAATACCTGTAGGTGAAAAATCAGGAGTGTTGGCCATCATAAAAAAAATTTATTAGAAGAAAAACAAATTATTCATGTACCATTATACAAAGCCAATATTTGTTCATGCTTAGACATCTTGTTTTGTTTTGGCCACTGATGCTCAGAAAAGCTAAAACTTTTAAAGGAACAGTCCTGTTCCCTATAACTCCCTGATGCTACATCTACTTACTCATGTTGTCCCTGAAGAGGGAATGTAGTATAGCTCAGAGCCAAAATAATCATCTTATGGACCACAGAAGTATGAGAAGGAAGTTCTACTTAAGGAAGAAAGTTAAAGCCACATAAAGAATGCCGTTTGCTGTTGCTCTTACTGTTGGTGGTGGTAGTGGTGTGTTTGGTTTGGTTTAGTTTTGTTTTTTTTAATCCATCCTTTTCTGGAATCCTACAACCCAAGCAGGTGACATGGTAAAACAATATTTACCATAGGTCAAATAATTTTGAGTTAACTTTTTGCCTGATGAAGACTCTCCTGCTCCCTGAACTGTCCCACTTTGTGTTCATGAGAAGATATGAGTGACAGACTAGACCAGCTCTTCACTAGACCTTAGGTACAGATAATTTTCCTCTCTTTTCGTATGCTATTATTTGACTTAATTTCTACTTGGCTGTTCTGACTGTTATTATCAAATGTGAAATTAGGGTCTGGTTGTAGAGAAAAGAACCATGGAGCCCTGATTCCTGATTCCATATTTCAGGTAGGATTAAGACTTAGAATGAAAAGAGAAATCAGGTTACCACAGAGATTTGACACCATATATCTAGCTAGTAATTTAGTAATTTGCCTGGCTTTGTCTTTAACTCACATCTCTCTTCTGCCTGACACTGAGGCAGCTATAAGCAGCTAGTTGAGGATTCTAAGAATGAGGATTTCATCCATCTCAGATATAGTTTCATCTCCTTAGGTATAAGGAGACAAATGAAAATAATTTTTCTGCTTCAAAGGACATTCTAAGTTTAAATGTTAGAAGCCTTTACAATTATACTGGTTCTGATGTGATAAATATAAAATGCTAAAGTGAAAAATTCAAACTCTAGGAGATTTTGAAGGCCAGAATAGCTTTAAACAATAACAAGTGTCATATCGATATTAGTCAATTTTATTCAATTCGAAGGCAAGGTATGAGGGAACTCCTATAGGGAGTCAGCATCTACCTAGAGAGAGCTGTTTGGTAATGGTGGCTCACTTTATTGTCAGTTATGTGGCCTGTGGTCATTTGTAATTGGGTTCTTGATTGACAGTGGTTGGATAGAAAATCAGGTTGGAAATTAATGAACTCAATAGCGGAAATCCACTCTTGCTTTCAAAAATTGTTTAATCAATTACAATCACTCCACACTCTCATCACTCATATAACTTACCCCTGGAAACTTACTAAACTGTGATGCAAAAATAAACAAATTATTATTTTGGAGATACTGAACATTTTTTGATGATTCCTGAACTGAAGTTACAACTCAAATGAGGAGACAAGATTAACACACCTGATATACTAACAAATAAAGTGTAAAATATTTCTGCTCTGAGATAGAACAAATGTCAGCTGACCAGACAATGATGCTGCAAAGACCTTCCCAGACTATGAGTAAAAGAATAAAAATGGAGAAGAGTCAGACGCAGAGATCACCTTCTTCCCCACAGATACACCAGAAATACATCTACACGTGGAACAACTCCTACAGAACACCTACTGAACTCTGGCAGAAGACCTCAGACCTCCCAAAAGGCAAGAAACTCCCCATGTACCTGGGTAGGGCAAAAGAAAAAAGAATAAACAGAGACAAAAGGATAGGGACGGGACCTGCACCAATGGGAGTGAGCTATGAAGGAGGAAAGGTTTCCACACACTAGGAAGCCCCTTCGTGGGCAGAGACTGCGGGTGGTGGAGGGGGGAAGCTTCGGAGCCACGGAGGAGAGCACAGCAACAGGGGTGTGGGGGGCAAAGCGGTGAGATTCCTGCACAGAGGATCGGTGCCGACCGGCACTCACCAGCCCGAGAGGTGTGTCTGCTCACCCGCCGGGGCGGACGAGGCTGGGAGCTGAGGCTTGGGCTTTGGTCGGAGCGCAGGGAGAGGACTGGTATTGGCGGCGTGAACACAGCCTGCAGGAGGTTAGTGTACCACGGGTAGCCGGGAGGGAGTCCGGGGTAAAGTCTGGACCTGACGAAGAGGCAAGAGATTTTTTTTTCCCTCTTTGTTTCCTGGTGCACGAGGAAAGGGGGTTAAGAGCACTGCTTAAAGGTGCTCCAGAGATGGGCGTGAGCCGCGGTTAACAGCGTGGACCCCCGAGACGGGCACGAGATGCTAAGGCTGCTGCTGCCACCACCAAAAAGCCTGTGTGCGAGCACAGGTCACTATCCACACCCCCCTTCCAGGGAGCCTGTGCAGCCCTCCACTTCCAGGGTCCCAGGATCCAGGGACAACTTTCCTGAGAGAACACACGGCATGCCTCAGGCTGGTGCAACGTCACGCCAGCCTCTGCCACCGCAGGCTCGCCCCGCACTCCGTGCCCCTCCCTCCCCCCGGCCTGAGTGAGCCAGAGCCCCCGAATCAGCTGCTCCTTTAACCTGTTCCTGTCTGAGCGAAGAACAGATGCCCTCCAGTGACCTACACGTAGAGGCGGGGCCAAATCCAAAGCTGAGCCCCTGAGAGCTGTGAGAACAAAGAAGAGAAAGGGAAATCTCTCCCAGCAGCCTCAGAAGCAGTGGATTAAAGCTCCACAATCAACTTGATGCACCCTGCATCTGTGGAATACATGAACAGACAACCAATCATCCCAAATTAAGGAGGTGGACTTTGAGAGCAAGATTTATTACTTTTTCCCCTTTTCCGCTTTTTGTGAGTATGTATGTGTATGCTTCTGTGTGAGATTTTGTCTGTATAGCTTTGCTTCCACCATTTGTCCTAGGGTTCTATCCGTCCATTTTTAATCTTTTTTCTTAATAATTATTTTTTATTTTAATAACTTTATTATATTTTATCTTACTTTATTTTATTTTACTTTATCCTCTTTCTTTCTTTCTTTTTACTTCCTTCCTTCCTCCCTTCCTTCCTCCCTCACTCCTTTCTTTCTTGCTTTCTCTCTTCTTTCTTTCTACTTCTACTAATTTCTTTCTACTTCTTCTCCCTTTTATTCTGAGCTGTGTGGATGAAAGGCTCTTGGTGCTGCAGCCAGGAGTCAGTGCTGTGCCTCTGAGCGGGGAGAGCCAACTTCAGGACACTAGTCCACAAGAGACCTTCAGCTCCACATAATATGAAATGGCGAAAATCTCCCAGAGATCTCCATCTCAACACCAGCACCCAGCTTCACTCAACGACCAGCAAGCTACAGTGCTGGACACCCTATGCCAAACAACTAGCAAGACAGGAACACAACCCCACCCATTAGCAGAGAGGCTGCCTAAAATCATAATAAGTCCACAGACACCGCAAAACACACCACCAGACATGGACCTGCCCACCAGAAAGACAAGATCCAGCCTCATTCACCAGAACACAGGCACTAGTCTCCTCCACCAGGAAGCCTACACAACCCACTGAAGCAACTTTAGCCACTGGGGACAGACAACAAAAACAACAGAACTACGAACCTGCAGCCTAAAAAAAAGGAGACCCCAAACACAGTAAGATAAGCAAAATGAGAAGACAGAAAAACACACAGCAGATGAAGGAGCAAGATAAAAACCCACTAGACCTAACAAATGAAGAGGAAATAGACAGTCTACCTGAAAAAGAATTCAGAATATTGATAGTAAAGATGATCCAAAATCTTGGAAATAGAATAGACAAAATGCAAGAAACATTTAACAAGGACCAAGAAGAACTAAAGATGAAACAAACAACGATGAACAACACAATAAATGAAATTAAAAATACTCTAGATGGGATCAATAGCAGAATAACTGAGGCAGAAGAACAGATATGTGACCTGGAAGATAAAATGGTGGAAATAACTACTGCAGAGCAGAATAAAGAAAAAAGAATGGAAAGAACTGAGGACAGGCTCAGAGACCTCTGGGACAACATTAAACACACCAACATTTGGATTATAGGGGTTCCAGAAGAAGAAGAGAAAAAGAAAGGGACTGAGAAAATATTTGAAGAGATTATAGTTGAAAACTTCCCTAATATGGGAAAGGAAATAGTTAATCAAGTCCAGGAAGCACAGAGAGTCTCACACAGGATAAATCCAAGGAGAAACACTCCGAGACACATATTAATCAAACTGTCAAAAATTAAATACAAAGAAAACATATTAAAAGCAGCAAGGGAAAAACAACAAATAACACACAAGGGAATCCCCATAAGGTTAACAGCTGATCTCTCAGCAGAAACCCTACAAGCCAGAAGGGAGTGGCAGGACATATTTAAAGGGATGAAGGAGAAAAACCTACAACCAAGATTACTGTAACCAGCAAGGATCTCATTCAGATTTGATGGAGAAATTAAAACCTTTACAGACAAGCAAAAGCTGAGAGAGTTCAGCATCACCAAACCAGCTTTACAACAAATGCTAAAGAAACTTCTCTAGGCAAGAAACACAATGGAAGGAAAAGACCTACAATAATGAACCCAAAACAACTAAGAAAAAGGCAATAATATACATATCAATAATTACCTTAAATGTAAAGGGACTAAATGCTCCCACCAAAGACTCAGATTGGCTGAATGGATACAAAAACAAGACCTATATACATGCTGTCTGCAAGACACCCACTTCAGACCTAGAGACACATACAGACGGAAAGGAAGGGGATGGAAAAAGATACTCCATGCAAATGGAAACCAAAAGAAAGCTGGAGTAGCAATTCTCATATCAGACAAAATAGACTTTAAAATAAAGACTATTGGGCTTCCTGGTGGCACAGTGGTTGAGAGTCTGCCTGCCGATGCAGGGGAAACGGGTTCGTGCCCCGGTCCCAGAAGATCCCACATGCCACGGAACAGCTGGGCCCATGAGCCACGGCCACTGAGTCTGCACGTCTCAGCCTGTGCTCTGCAACGGGAGAGGCCACACCAGTGAGAGAACCGCGTACCACCAAATAAATAAATAAATAAATAAAATAAAGAATATTACAAGAGACAAAGAAGGACACTACATAATGATCAAGGGATCGATCCAAGAAGAAGATATAACAACTGTAAATATTTATGCACCCAACATAGGAGCACCTCAATACATAAGGCAAATACTAACAGCCATGAAAGGGGAAATCGACAGTAACACATTCATAGTAGGGGACTTTAACACCCCACTTTCACCAATGGACAGATCATCCAAAATGAAAGTAAATGATATGTTAAACAAGATGGACTTAATTGATATTTATAGGACATTCCAATCAAAAACAACAAAATACACATTTCTCTCAAGCGCTCATGTAACATTCTCCAGGATAGATCATATCTTGGGCCACAAATCAAGCCTTGGTAAATTTAAGAAAATTAAAATTGTTTTAAGTATCTTTTCCGACCACAATGCTAGGAAACTAGATATCAATTACAGGAAAAGATCTGTAAAAATTACAAACACATGGAGGCTAAACTATACACTTCTTAATAACGAAGTGATCACTGAAGAAATCAAAGTGGAAATCAAAAAATACCTAGAAACAAATGACAATGGAGACACGACAACCCAAAACCTATGGGATGCAGCAAAAGCAGTTCTAAGAAGCAAGTTTATAGCAATACAATCCTATCTTAAGAAACAGGAAAAATCTCGAATAAACAACCTAACTTTGCACCTAAAGCAATTAGAGAAAGAAGAACAAAAGAAAACCAAAGTTAGCAGAAGGAAAGAAATCATAAAGATCAGATCAGAAATAAATGAAAAAGTAGTGAAGGAAATGATAGCAAAGATCAATAAAACTAAAAGCTGGTTCTTTGAGAAGATAAACAAGATTGATAAACTATTAGCCAGACTCATCAAGAAAAAAAGGAAGAAGACCCAAATCAATAGAATTAGAAATGAAAAAGGAGAAATAACAACTGACACTGCAGAAATACAAAAGATAGTGAGAGATTACTACAAGCAACTCTATGCCAATAAAATGGACAACCTGGAAGAAATGGACAAATTCTTAGAAATGCACAACCTGCCAAGACTGAATCAGGAAGAAATAGAAAATATGAACAGACCAATCACAAGCACTGAAATAGAAACTGTGATTAAAAATCTTCCAACAAACAAAAGCCCAGGACCAGATGGCTTCACAGGCAAATTCTATCAAACGTTTAGAGAAGAGCTAACACCTATCCTTCTCAAATTCTTCCAAGATATAGCAGAGGGAGGAACACTCCCAAATTCATTCTACGAGGCCACCATCACCTTGATACCAAAACCAGACAAGGATATCACAAAGAAAGAAAACTACAGGCCAATATCACTGATGTACATAGATGCAAAAATCCTCAACTAAATACTAGCAAACAGAACCCAACAGCACATTAAAAGGATCATACACCATGATCAAGTGGGGTTTATTTCAGGAATGCAAGGATTCTTCAATATACGCAAATCAATCAATGTGATAAACCATAATAAAAAACTGAAGGAGAAAAACCATATGATCATCTCAATAGATGTAGAGAAAGCTTTCAACAAAATTCAACACCTATTTATGATAAAAAAAACCCTGCAGAAAGTAGGCACAGAGGGAATTTTCCTCAACATAATAAAGGCCATATATGACCAACCCACATTCAACATCGTCCTCAATGATGAAAAACTGAAAGCATTTCCACTAAGATCAGGAACAAGACAAGGTTGCCCACTCTCACCCCTCTTATTCAACATCATTTTGTAGTTTTAGCCTCAGCAATCAGAGAAGAAAAGGAAATAAAGGGAATCCAAATTGGAAAAGAAGTAAAGCTGTCACTGTTTGCAGCTGACCTGATACTATACATAGAGAACCCTAGAGATGCTACCAGAAAACTACTAGAGCTAATGAATGAATTTGGTAAAGTAGCAGGATAAAAAATTAATGCACAGAAATCTCTGGCATTCCTATACAGTATTGATGAAAAATCTGAAAGTGAAATCAAGAAAACACTCCCATTTACCACTGAAACAAAAAGAATAAAATATCTAGGAATAAACCTACCTAAGGAGACAAAAGACCTGTATGCAGAGAATTATAAGACACTGATGAAAGAAATTAAAGATGATACAAACAGATGCAGAGATATACCATGTTCTTGGATGGGAAGAATCAACATTGTGAAAATGACTATACTACCCAAAGCAATCTACAGATTTAATGCAATCCCTATCAAACTACCACTGGCATTTTTCACAGAACTAGAACAAAAAATTTCACAATTTGTATGGAAACACAAAAGACCCCGAATAGCCAAAGCAATCTTGAGAATGAAAAACGGAGCTGGAGGAATCAGGCTCCCTGACTTCAGACTACACTACAAAGCTACAGTAATCAAGACAGTATGGTACTGGCACAAAAACAGAAATATAGATCAATGGAACAGGATAGAAAGCCCAGAGATAAACCCACCCACATATGGTCACCTTATCTTTGACAAAGGAGGCAGGAATGTACAGTGGAGAAAAGACAGCCTCTTCAATAAGTGGTTCTGGGAAAACTGGACAAGTACATGTAAAAGTATGAGATTAGAACACTCCCTAACACCATACACATAAATAAGCTCAAAATGGATTAAAGACCTAAATGTAAGGCCAGAAACTATCAAACTATTAGAGGAAAACATAGGCAGAACACTCTATGACATAAATCACAGCAAGCTCCTTTTTGATCCACCTCCTAGAGAAATGGAAATAAAAACAAAAATAAACAAATGGGGCCTAATGAAACTTCAAAGCTTTTGCACAGCAAAGGAAACCATAAACAAGACATAAAGACAACCCTCAGAATGGGAGAAAATATTTGCAAATGAAGCAACTGACCAAGGATTAATCTCCAAAATTTACAAGCAGCTCATGCAGCTCAATAACAAAAAACCAAACAACCCAATCCCAAAATGGGCAGAAGACCTAAATGGACATTTCTCCAAAGAAGATATACAGACTGCCAACAGACACATGAAAGAATGCTCAACATCATTAATCATTAGAGAAATGCAAATCAAAACTACAATGAGATATCATCTCACACCAGTCAGAATGGCCATCATCAAAAAATCTAGAAACAATAAATGCTGGAGAGGGTGTGGAGAAAAGGGAACACTCTTGCATTGCTGGTGGGAATGTGAATTGGTACAGCCACTATGTTGAACAGTATGGAGGTTCCTTAAAAACCTACAAATAAGGGCTTCCCTGGTGGCACAGTGGTTGAGAGTCCAGTTGCCGATGCAGGGTACACAGGTTCATGCCTCGGTCCAGGAAGATCCCACATGCCATGGAGCAGCTGGGCCCGTGAGCCATGGCCGCTGAGCCTGCGCGTCCGGAGCGTGTGATCTGCAACGGGAGAGGCCACAACAGTGAGAGGCCTACGTATCGCCAAAAACAAACAAAGAAAAAAACTACAAATAGAACTACCATATGACCCAGCAATCCCACTTGTGGGCATATACCCTGAAAAACCCATAGTTCAAAAAGAGTCATGTACCAAAATGTTCACCGCAGCTCTATTTACAATAGCCCAGAGATGGAAACAACCTAAGTGTCCATCATCGGATGAATGGATAAAGAAGATGTGGCACATATATACAATGGAATATTAGTCAGCCATAATAAGAAACAAAATTGAGCTATTTGTAATGAGGTGGATAGACCTAGAGTCTGTCATACAGAGTGAAGTAAGTCAGAAAGAGAAAGACAAATACCGTATGCTAACACATATATATGGAATTTAAGAAAAAAAAAATGTCATGAAGAACCTAGGGGTAAATAGGAAAAAAGACAGACCTACTAGAGAATGGACTTGAGGATATGGGGAGGGGGAAGGGTAAGCTGTGACAAAGCGAGAGAGAGGCATGGACATATATACACTACCAAACATAAGGTAGATAGCTAGTGGGAAGCAGCCGCATAGCAGAGATATCTGCTCCGTGCTTTGTGACCGCCTGGAGGGGTGGGATAGGGACGGTGGGAGGGAGGGAGACGCAAGCGGCAGGAGATATGGGGACATACGTATATGTATAACTGATTCACTTTGCTATAAAGCAGAAACTAACACACCATTGTAAAGCAATTATACTCCAATAAAGATTTAAAAAAATAAAAAGAATAAAAATGGAAAAAAATGCAGATTTCTTGACCTCAACAACAACATTGATTATAACACACATCATCCAACACTAGTTTGTATTAGTGAGGACTCTATATATTTCCTTTGTCACAGGGGTAATTTATCATAAGTATGTATACTCTAGTATCTTATGTAATGAAAGTAAAGGTCGCGTGATCAAACCTTGCGAATTGCAGAGAGAGTCTATTTAAGGCTTAGGAAGAATACAAAATAGAATTCAGTTATCATTTATTTTTTTGTGTGGTTGGAATAATTAAGATCTAGTCTCTTAGCAGGCATGATGATTATAATACAATATTGTCTATTTCACTATACTGTGATTAGATCTCTGCAACTTATTTACTACTAGTTGCAAGTTTCTACCCTTAAACAACATAAGATAGAGGTGTGTTTAACTATCACTACAATGGCAATCATATAACAATATAAAAACATATCAAATCAATATGCTGTATTTCTTAAATTTACACAATGCTATACGTCAAATATATTTCAATAAAAAAAGAAAACAGAACTCAAATGGCACCAACAGGTTTGTTCTCTCTAGCTCTCTCTTCTCAGCTCCAGGTAAAGTTAGAAAAAGAAATTTAGGATCAGACTGCCCTAACTGCAGTGACGTGCCTACCCTGATTTGGCAAGTAAAATGGACCCCCCACATGGGTGGAGAGGCAAGTAAAATGTTATTCTATGAGGCAGGTTTCAAAAGAAAAAAGGCCATGCAAGAGGAAGTTAAGCATTCTCAGTAAATAAAACAGTACAATGTCCAACTTTGGGGGATAACAAAATCTACCAAATTAAACATTCTAGTCAACTGTAGAGCATATTTTAGATGTCATAAATATTAAAATGTCAAAAACACATACATCCTAGGTTTTAAAAATACGTTCGCACTAACGTTTCAGAAGCACTGAGAGTATTCAGGAAAACAATGAAGAAATAAGACTTGAACTCTAACCCATGAAAGATGGTAAACTTTACTAGTTGAGTTGAAAGAGTAGGTAAGTGCACACACATACACACAAACCAAACCAACAAACAACAACAACAAATGCAGAAAAAAAGGAGGCATTGATAAAAATTTTCAGAATCTGTTTCTCCTTTATTTTTAACTCAATAATATGCCTCATAGCTAAGAGTAATTCCCAGTGGAAAACAGAGGGAGTATATTTGAGGGGATCTATTTATTTATTTATTTTTAACATCTTTATTGGAGTATAACTGCTTTACAATGGTGTGTTAGTTTCTGCTGTATAACAAAGTGAATCAGCTTTACATATACATACATCCCCATATCTCCTCCCAGAGGGAGTATATTTGGAATTTTAAAATGGCGCACTATTTACTTGTTTTGTATTACTAATTTTCTTGGGTTGTCAAAACTGATTACTAAAAAAATACCACCTATTACAGAAGTGAATTGAAATAACAACTGATACTAGTATTGAAGTGGATGAGAGTATTATTACTGAGAGAGAAAAACTGCACTAAACAGAAAAATGTCACATATTAAGCTGCTTTTTTCTCTTAAACACTAGAAATTTTAAATCTCCTCAAATGTAGCACTTTCTTAGGTGGGAATTTCCCAGAAATATTCAGTTTGTTAGTGTAAAATCAGTGCAGATGTCAAACATCTGATGGTAGAAAAGCAAGATTATATTTAGCTTTAACTCAGACTTTTTTGGAGAACTGGATTTATGTTTACTTACAAAGACATATGTTCATTTTGAGTGTTAGTGTGTTGATGAGAAAAGAAGAGAAATATTTTAAGGTAACAATCATAAAGGCAAGAGGAATTGAAAACAAATAACATTTGTTGCTGAAATCCCAAAGATTACCTAACCCAAACAAGTTAATATGCATGAAACTATATTTTCTAGTAGATACAATGACTCTAGAAAAATTGAAAAGTATCTAATATATATATTAGACACTCTAATATAGTATGTTCCCACTCTAATATAATGTTTCCTATTTCTACCAAAACAGTCTAATAAGAAATATTATAGAATTAAACCTAATCAAGTTTAACTCAGAGTATATATTTCTGCATTGTATATGCAACTAGATCATTTAAGTGTCATGCACTCTGTTACAAAAATTCTTTTCATTTCTGTTTAGTTCCTAGCTAGCCAATGAGTAAACTATATTAGCAGGTTAAAAGTTGACATTTAAAAAAATAAGTTCCATATTATTAAGGCTTAAGTTAGATGTAGCTGGAATAAGAAACTACTTTCTTGCAATTTCAAGGTTGCTAGAAAGACTGCCACTTCCCTAAATCAATCTCTACATGTTTGTTGATACCTATACTTCCTGTATAGGAGTTAATTCTTCAGCTCATGGTTTTGAATCCATTAAAATTAAAACCCACCTGGAAAGGGTAATACTTTGAGGAAATTATCAGGTAAATATCCTTCAGAACAAGGGAGTTTCAGATTAGAATGGTTATTATATAAAAAACAAAGGATAACAAGTGTTTGAAAGGATGTGGAAAATGGGAACTCTTATACACTATTGGTAGGAATGTAAATTGGCACAGCCATTATAGGACACAGTATGGAGGTTCCTCAAGAAATTAAAAATAGAATTACCATATGATCCAGTAATCCTACTTCTGGGTATATATGCAAAGAAATGAAAACAGTCTATTGAAAAGATAGCTGCACTTCCATTTAATTGCTGCTTACTCAAAATAACGAAGATATGGAAACAACATAAGTGTCCAATGCATGAATGGATGAAGATAATGATTATATATATATATATAATGAAATTTTATTCAACCTTTAAAAAAAGGAAATCCTGCCATTTGCAACAATGTGAATGAATCTGGAGGACATTATACCAAGTGAAATAAGCCAGACAAAGAAAGAAAAATATTGCATGATGTCACTTACATGTAGAATCTAAAAAGAGCGGAATTTATAAAAACAGGGAGTAGAATGATGGTTGCCAGGGGTAGGGGGGTGGAGAGCTGGAATGAGATGTTAGTCAAAGGGTACAAAGCTTCATTTATGCAAGATGAATGGGTTCTGGAAATATTAATATAATGTACAGCATGGTGACTACAGTTAATAGTACTGTATTGTGTACTTGAAATCTGCTAAGAAGATAGATCTTGGATTAAGTTTTCTTAACATACACACACAATGGTAACTTTATAGAGGTGACAGGTAAGTTATTTAGCTTGATTATGGATCTTTCCACAATGTATAAATATATTGAAACATCAAGTGGAATACCTTAAATCTATACAACTTTTAAATGTCAAAGATATATCAATAAATTTGTATTTTAAAAAATACAATCTGAATGGGAAATAACATGATGATTCTGGGATGTAATATGGAAAGAAGAAAAACTTGGGTAGGAAAGAGAAGTAATTTGAGGAAGGAAACCTGAGAGTCTTACTCAACACCCACACGGGACTTTGATGAATCTCAGGAAACAGGTTGAAGAAAACTAAGCAAGTTGCTAAAGACTACAGGGTATATTACAAGTCTTAAAGCACTCAAAACAATCATACCTAAATAATATATCATTTAGGACTATATATTTGTGATAAATTATTTTTAACATAAAGGGAATAATAAAACAAAATTTAGGTTTGCGGTTACCTGAGGGAAGCTGGCAGAGCACTTAAGTAGTATCACTGTTATTGCCAATGTAGCTAATCTTAAATTGGAAGGTGGATTCCCAGGTGTTTAATTTCATGCTTCACAGTTTTCATATACCCTTTGATATACATCAAATATTATTAACTTTTGAATGAAGCAGAGAAGAAAACTATTGTTATGTTCATACATTGCTGAGGACTGGCATTAAGCTAAAGAAGGCTAATTGTGTTCATAGGTACTGGAAAGAGGTCATGGATTTCCTTGCTTTTTTTTTTTTTTATTGGTTACATTAATGAATCAGTTCCCAAGCTGCATGCACAAGGACAGGAGGTGCTGCCATGACAAGGTTAGGAAAACTGTCTGGGAGGTAAGCATGGTAAGAACCCTGACTGAGCTCTCTGGCTCTCTGAAAACAGAAGCAGACAAAGAAATTGAAGCTGGATATATGAATCTAGTTGAAAGGGAAAATTTCACCCTGGTGAACAATGTCAGAGCAAGGCAGTAGTTAATTCAAGAAAGAGTTCAAGTTGCAAGAATATAGAAATAACATAGGAGCTATTTCAAAGGTTAAAAAAAGTCAATTTGTCAAGAGAATAAGACAAGCCACAGACCGGGACAAAGTATTTACAAAAGACATATCTAGGGCTTCCCTTGTGGCGCAGTGGTTGAGAGTCCGCCTGCCGATGCAGGGGACGCGGATTCGGGCCCCGGTTCAGGAAGATCCCACATGCCGTGGAGCGGCTGGGCCCTTGAGCCATGGCCGCTGAGCCTGTGCGTCCGGAGCCTGTGCTCTGCAACAGGATAGGCCACAACAGTGAGAGGCCCACATACCACAAAAAAAAAAAAAAAAAAAAATCTAATAAAGGACTGTTACTAAAATATACAAAAACTTTTAAAACTCAGCAATAAGAAAATGAACAACCCAAAGACCTGGACAGCTCAGCACAGAAGATATACAGATGTCAAATAAGCATATGGAAAGATGCTCCAAGTCATATGTCATTAAGGAATTGCAAATTAAAACAATAATGAGATACCACTAAACACCTGTTAGAATTACCAAAATCCAAAACACTAACACCACCAAATGCTGGCAAAGCTGTGAACCAAAAAGAACTCTCATTCATTGCTGGTGGGAATTCAAAATGCTTCAGCTACTTTGGAGGACAGCTCAGCAGTGATCTTTCATCCTAAGATCCAGCAATCACGCTCCTTGGTATTTACACAAATGAGTTAAAAACTTATGTCCACACAAAAACTGCACACAGATGTTTACAACAGCTTTAATTATAATTGCACAAACTTGGAAGCAACCAATAAGTCTTTCAGTAGGTGAATGGGTAAATAAACTGTGGTACATCCAGACAATGGAATATTTTTCAACACTAAAAAAAAATGAGCTATCAAGCAATGAAAAGAAATGGAGGAAACTTAAATGCATATTACTAAGTAAAAGAAGCCAATCTGAGAAAGCTAAATATTGGAGAATCCCAACTGTATGACATTCTAGAAAAGGCAAAACTATGAAGATAGTAAAAAGATTAGTGATTTCCAGGTGTTGGGGGGAGGGGAGAAGGAGGGATGAATAAGCAGAGCACAGGAAATTTTTAGGTTGATGAAATTATTCTGTACAATACTTCAATGGTGAATACATTTATCAAAACCCACCAAATGTGCAACATCGAGAGTAAATGCTTACATGAAAGGAGGACTTTAGGTGATAATGATGTGTCAGTGTAGGTTCATTAATTATAGCAAATGTCCCACTCTGGTGGGGAATATTGATAGAGGGAAGGCTGTGCCTGTGTAGGGTCTGAGAATATATGGGAATTGTCTGTACTTTCTACTCAATTTTGCTGTGAACCTAAAACTGCTCCATTTCAAAAAAAAAAAAAAAATCAACCTGAAATCCCTGAAGACTTGAAAAGTTCCAGGTAATCAGAAAGTGGAAAATAAGAGTATGTTGACATCAGGAACACAGATAAGCAATCTGCACGAAAGATTCAGGTAAAAGTAAATTTTAATATTAAATCAACATTCGATCCAGCAAGGAAACACACGTTAGTCTGTAAAGAATCAAACAAAGTTTAGAGTATCTATATGAAAGTAGGTGAGCCGTGTTTAAAAAAGGATGGATAATTAATTGAGCTGAAGTAAAAAACATGAGGGAATACGTAAATTTAGATGCAGACCCAATGAGTAATTTCCCTTTAAAAAGCAGCCAGGCTTAAAACAGTAGGATTCCATAGAATAGTGCTCAAAACTACAAAGATTTGAATAATGGAACTAACTAGCCATTTAATATTGCCATTATAATGTGTATTCAAGAAGCAGCTTCTACTAGGTTTGAGCAACTTTGTCAGATAAGTAGAATAAATGTCAACCTCCATCTAGGACAGAACGATTCTTGTGATCCTGTTCATCTCAGAAATCTTAACTTCAGCAGGTCTGCTCTGAATAAGATTGAATCTTCCAGTGTGGAATTTTAGATACATTGTCAGAATGAGAGAATAGATTTGCTAGATTAAGACCAACAGTGGAAACTATCAGAAGAGCTGTTTTCAATGATGATCCAAATATAAAATTATGGGATATCACTTCCAAAACCTAAAGAAGGAAACAGATATCCAGGTACAGGAAGCATAGGGGGTCCCAAACAAGGGGACCTCAAAGAGACCTACACCAATCCATATCTTAATTAAAATGGCAAAAGTTAAAGAGAGGATTCTAAAGGCAGCAAGAGAAAAACAAACAGTTACAAAGAAACCCCCATAAGGCTATCAGCTGATTTCTCTACAGAAACTTTGCAGGCCACAAGGGAGTGGCAAGATATATTCAAAGTCCTGAAAGATAAAACTCTGTAAACTAGGATACTCTACCCAGCAAGATTAGCATTTAGAATAGAAGGAGAGATAAAGAATTTCTCAGACAAACAAAAATTAAAAGAATACAGAAATACTAAACCTACCCTAAAACAAGTGTTGAAGGGTCTTTTCTAGATGGAAAAGAAGCAAGAATCTAGGAAAGGGAAAATCACAATAGGAAAGGCAAATATATAAAATGATTGAAGATCAATTAAATAATCTAGTACACAGACTGAAAAAACAATCAAAAAATTCTGTGAAACCGATTGTAACTACATGAACAGCAAAAGGGTAAACATGAAGATGTAAAATAGGACATCAAAATCACAAATGTGGAGGAGGGGAGTAGGAAAATGGTGGTCTTTTAGAATGTGTTTAAGTTCATATGATTACCAGTCTAAAGCAAGCAGATATAGTTATGGGTTAACATACTTGAAAATCAGGGTAATCACAAATCAAAAACATACAATAGATTCCAAAAAACAAAAACAAAAAGAAAGGAACACAAGCATAATACAAAAGAAAACCACAGAAAGAAAATCAAGAAGAAGAAAGGAACAAAGAATAAATACAAAATCAACTGGGAAACAAAGTTTAAAATGGCAGTAAATACACACTTACCAATAATTACTTTAAATGTCAGTGGACTAAATGCTCTGATCAAAAGACACAGAATGGCAGATTGGATAATAAAACAAGAACCTACAATGTGCTGCCTACAAGAGACCCACTTTAGGGCAAAAGACACATACAGATTGAAAGTGAGGAAATGGAAAAAGATATTTCATGCAAATGGAAATGACAAGAAAGTGGAGGGTAGCAATACTCATATCAGACAAAATAGACTCTAAAACAAAGACCATAAAGAAAGACAAAGAAGGACACTATATAATGATAAAAGGATCAACACAAGAGGAGGATATTATACTTGTTAACATATATGCACCCAATACAGGAGTACCTAAATACATAAAACAAATACTAATGAACATAAAGGGAGAAATTGATGGGAATACAATAATAGTATTGCAAGTCCTAGCCACAGCAATCAGACAAGAAAAAGAAATAAAAGGTATCTAAATTGGAAGAGAAGAGGTAAAACTGTCATCATGTGCAGATGACATGATACTCTATATAGAAAACCCTAAAGACTGCACACAAAAACTACTAGAACTGATAAATGAATTCAGCAAGGTAACAGAATACAAGGTTAATATACAGAAATCTGTTGCATTTCTTTACACTAACAATGAAATATCAGAAAGGGAAAGTTAAAAAAAATCCTGTTTAAAATCACATCAAAAAAATAAAATATGTAGGAATAAACCTAACCAAGGAGATGAAAGATTTACATGCTGAAAACTATAAAACACTGATAAAATAAATCAAGATGATTCAAGGAAATGGAAAGATATTCCATGCTCTTGGATTGGAAGAATTAATATTGTTAAAATGGCCATACTGGGCTTCCCTGGTGGCACAGTGGTTGGGAGTCCGCCTGCCGATGCAGGGGACACGGGTTCGTGCCCCGGTCCAGGAAGATCCCACATGCCACAGAGCGGCTGGGCCCATGAGCCGTGGCCGCTGAGCCTGCACGTCCGCAGCCTGTGCTCCACAACAGGAGAGGCCACAACATTGAGAGGCCCGCATACCACAAAAAAAAAAAAAAAAAAAAAATGGCCATACTACCCAAAACAATCTACAGACTTAATGTGATCCCTATCATAATACCCATGACATTTTTCACAGAACTAGAACAAATAATTCTAAAATTTATATAGAACCCCCAAAGACCCAGAACTGCCAAAGCAATCCTGAGGAAAAGAAGAACCAAACTGGAGGCATAATCCTTCCAGACTTCAGACAATACTACAAAGCTACAGTAAACAAAACAGCTGACAGTGGCACAAAAACAGACATAGAGATCAATGGAAGAGAATAGAGAGCCCAGAAATAAACCCACACACCTATGGTCAATTAAAGTTTGATGAAAGAGTCAAGAATATACAATGGAGGAAAGACAGTCTCTTCAGCAAGTGGTGTTGGGAAAGCTGGACGGCCACATGTAAATCAATGAAATTAGAACATTCCCAGACACCATACACAAAAAATTTAAAAATGGCTTAAAGACTTCGATATGACATGACACCATAAAACTCCTAAAAGAGAACACAGTCAAAACATTCTCTGACATAAATTGTAGTAATATTTTCTTCGATTAGTTTCCCAAAGCAAAAGAAATAAAAGCAAAAATAAAAATTGGAATCTAATCAAATATAAACTTTTGCACAGCAAAGGAAACCATAAACAAAATGAAAAGACAAGCTACAGACTGGGATTGAATATTTGCAAATAATGCAACCAACAAGGGCTTAATTTCCAAAATATTCAAACTCAATACCAAAAAACAAACAACCCAATCAAAAAATGGGCAGAATGGGTTTCCCTGGTGGTGCAGTGGTTGACAGTCTGCCTGCCGATGCAAAGGACACGGGTTCGTGCTCCGGTCCGGGAAGATCCCACATGCCGCGGAGCAGCTGGGCCCGTGAGCCATGGCCGCTGAGCCTGCGCGTCCGGAGCCTGTGCTCCAGAATGGGAGAGGCCATGACGGTGAGAGGCCCGCGTACCGCAAAAAAAAAAAAAAAAAAACTACAATGAGGTATCACCTTACACTAGTCAGAATGGCCATCATCAAAAAGTCTACAAATAATAAATCCTGGAGAGGGTGTGGAGAAAAGGGAACCCTCCTTACACTGTTGATGGAATGTAAATTGGTGCAGCTACTATGGAAAACAGTATGGAGGTTCCTTAAAAAGTAAAAATAGGATTATCAGATGATCCAGCAATCCCACTCCTGGGCATATATCCAGAAGAGATGAAAACTCTAATTTGAAAAGATACATGCACTCCAGTGTTCATAGCAGCAGTAATATAATAGCCAAGACATGGAAACAACCAAAGTGCCCATCAACAGATGACTGGTTTAAGATGTGATGTATATATTTATACAAAGGAATATTACTCAGCCATAGAAAAGAACGAAATACTGCCATTTGAAGCAACATGGATGGAACTGTCATTCTAAGTGAAGTCAGAAAGAGAAAGACAAATATTATATGATATCACTTATATGTGGAATCTAAAAAATAATACAAATTAACTTATTTACAAAACAGAAACAGACTCACAGACATAAAAAAAAGAATTATGGTTACCAAAGAGGAAAAAGGGGAGAGGGATAAATTAGGGGTATGAGATTAACAGATACACACTACCATATATAAAATAGATAAACAACAAAGGTGTACTGTATAGCAAAGGGAACTATATTCAATATCATTTAATAGTCTATAATGGAAAATAATCTGAAAAAGAATATATGTGTGTGTGTGTGTGTGTGTGTGTATGTATCTGAATCACTTTGCTGTACACCTGTAACTAACTTAATATTTTAAATCAACTATATGTCAATAAAAATAAAATTAAATTTAAAAAATTTTCCACCTTTCCAAAATAAAACAATCTGAATGAGACAGTTGCATATATGCTGGTAAGGCCACAAACAGCATAAAATCTTTAAAGATTAATTCTCTCAATACCAACACTATTTCCTAATAAACTTTATTATTTTAAAGCAACGAAGTAACCAATGCTTAAGTTAAGGCAGATATGGTAATAATCACTCCACAGAGTGTGGAATATGGTTTGGTCTGAAGTACATTTCCCTGAATATAAATCCTCCAGGAAACTGTTGCAATAAGTAAATGAGTGGATTTCACTTTTTATAGAGTGTGTCCATACCCTCAACAGTCATCTGACAGCAAGTGTCACCCCTCAGCATTTTTCATTCTATATCATTTTTCTTCCATTCCTCTCTCTCTGAGTTAACTGCAACATCATCACTGCAACAAGGTATCGTTTTCTAGATGCAATCCTTTCTTTTACCAAGAACTTTTTCTTTTGCTTGAGGGAAAGCATTGAAAGATTATTTAATACATAAAAGTTCTTGTTTCTTCTGCAAAACTAGAAACAATAGAAAACATATGCTTTAAAAAAGTTCTCAGGAAGTCCCTGGTGGCACAGTGGTTGGGAGTCCCCCTGCCAATGTAGGGGACACAGGTTTAAGCCTGGTCTGGGAAGATCCCACATGCCGCAAAGCAACTAAGCCCGTGTGCCACAACTACTGAGCCTGTGCTCTAGAGCCCGCAAGCCACAACTACTGAAGCTCGGGCACCTAGAGCCCGTGCTCCGCAACAAGAGAAGCCACTGCAATGAGAAGCCTGAGCACCGCAAAGAAGAGTAGCCCCCGCTCGCCACAACTACAGAAAGCCCACGTGCAGTGACAAAGACCCAATGCAGCCAAAGATAAATAAAAATAAATTAATTAGGGGCTTCCCTGGTGGCGCAGTGGTTGAGAGTCCGCCTGCCGATGCGGGGGACACTGGTTCGTGCCCCGGTCCGGGAAGATTCCACATGCCGCAGAGTGGCTGGGTCCGTGAGCCATGGCTGCTGAGCCTGCGCATCCGGAGCCTGTACCCCGCAACGGGAGAGGCCACAACAGTGAGAGGCCCGCCCGCGTACAGCAAAAAAAAAAAAAAAAAAAATTAAAAAATAAATTAATTAATTTTAAAAATATGTTAAAAAGAATTCTCAAATTGCAATTGTAACACTGGAAAAAAACAGTAACTATGTTGTGTATGAATTTATAAAACAATCTTTACTCAGGCTAAGGCCAAACCTGAAGCTTTGTACTCTCACTCTTTAAGTTGATTTTCTAAATATCTAATCAGCATTCATGTTGGCTGATTCATGTAACCTGCGTAGAACTTTATAGTCAAGAACTAAGCATAAAGTAAGACAGTATTCTATTCAGAAGTAACTATTTCTTTGACCTGGACAAAAATATGTATGGTGATGTTAGAACTCAATTTAAATTCAGATCACATAAAACAAGTATAGTGACAAGTTATACAAACTTCCTACAAGAGGGTTAGTTTGTTGCCAAAACTGAATTTTTAAACACCAGAGTACTTCTCATGCATCAGTTTTTTAAAAAAATATTTCAACTGAATAAGAACAAAACTTACACAAAAGTGTTCTTAAGAGTTTGGAGAGTGGGAAGTAAAGGAGACAAGAAATAGAAAATAGAACAGAATCATTTCTTGAGTCTCCTTATGCAGGTTTTGCTGATTCTATAGTGAGTCAGAAAACAAACAAAAAAAGAAATAGTTACAGACTGTGATACTTTTTATTTTTTTACATCTTTATTGGATTATAATTGTTTGACAATGTTGTGTTTCTGCTGTACAACAAAGTGAATCAGCTATATGCATACTTATGTATACCTATATCTCCTGCCTCTTGAGCTTCCCCCCTCACCCTCCCTATCCCACACCTCTAGGTGGTCACAAAGCACCAAGCTGACCTCCCTGTGCTATGCAGCTGCTTCCAACTAGCTATCTACTTTACACATGGTAGTGTATATATGTCCATGCTACTCTCTCAATTCATCCCAGCCACCCCTTTCCCCTTGTGGACTTGTCCACAAGTCCATTCTCTACATCTGCATCTCTATTCCTGCCCTGCCACTAGTTCATCAGTACCATTTTTCTAGATTCCATATATATGTTAATATACGGTATTTGTTTTTCTCTTTCTGACTTACTTCACTCTGTATGATAGACTCTAGGTCCAACCAGTTCACTACAAACGACTCCATTTCATTCCTTTTTATGGCTGAGTAATATTCCATTGTATACATGTACCACATCTTCTTTGTCCATTCATCTGTCAGACATTTAGGTTGCTTCCATGTCCTAGCTATTGTTAATAGTGCTGCAATGAACATTGGGGTACATGTATCTTTTTGAATTATGTTTTTCACAGGGTATATGTTCAGGAGTAGGATTGCTGGGTCATACAGTAGTTCTATTTTCAGTTTTTTAAGGAACCTCCATACTGTTCTCCATAATGGCTGTGTGATATTCTCTTTAAGAACACATATCTTTGGGCTTCCCTGGTGGCACAGTGGTTAAGAATCCACCTGCCAATGCAGGCGACACGGGTTCAGACCCTGGTCCAGGAAGATCCCACATGCCGTGGAGCAACTAAGCCCGTGTGCTACAACTACTGAGCCTGTGCTCTAGGGCCACAAGCCGCAACTCCTGAGCCCACAAGCCACAACTACTGAAGCCTGTGCGCCCTAGAGCCTGTGCTCCGCAACAAGAGAAGCCACCGCAATAAGCCCGCACGCCACAACAAAGAGTAGCGCTCGCTCGCCAAAACTAGAGAAAGCCCACACACAGGAATGAAGACCCAATGCAGCCAAAAATAAATAAATAAATTTATTTAAAATAAAACAAAAACCACATAACCAGTACAATACTTCTGTTATCTGAAAGACTTTTCCCCCAAACACCTGGAACTTCTTACATTGGAAAGGGTCCAACACTGGCACCTGCTATCTCAGAGCCGTGATTGGGGCTGTGCAGCAGGTATGGGAACAAACCACTGATGGGGGGGTTGCCGGAATGTGAACTCTCTCGGGTGCAGTCTTTGCTTGTCCTTCCCTGTTTGTGACTACTCCCTCTCGCCAGAGCTGAGTAGATGGGTGACGTATTTATATATATTTGCTTGCTTGCAACTGCCAAATGTCTCTCAGTTAATAAATGAATCCATGGAATAGACATATTTAGAGAGAGATATAGAAAGTATTATGTATGATTCACCTTTTAAGCCTGAATGTACAAGAGGAGTTTGTAAGAAATGAAAATAATGTCTCCTAATATTCTGAGTTACATGGTTAAAAAAATCTAAGTTCACAATTTTCTGTGGTAAAATGTATTAGCCTTAAATAGCTAAATAAAGCCCAGTACTAGAATATTGACACTTTTAAGAAAAAGATCAAATTATTCCAAAAATACCATTCCATAAAATATTAAATAAAAATATCAACTAAACTTTTATCATGTTTAAAGAAACTGGCCAAAATTAAGGTCAAGTTTATTCCAATCATCTCATTTTCTTTTACCCCACCAGATACCAAAAATTAGAATTAAAAAACATTTTTTTAATTAAAAATTGTTTGAGACAGAACAAAATGTCTTGGGACTTATTAGACTTTCCCAACCTATTCTAATCCATAAAATACCTACTAATATAATTTACCTTTCTATCTCTCTCCCTACTTGGTATATCTATAGTACATTCTAAAATATAGTGTACTGGGCTTCCCTGGTGGAGCAGTGGTTAACAATCCTCCTGCCAAAGCAGGGGACACGGGTTCGAGCCCTGGTCCGGGAAGATCCCACATGCCACGTAGCAACTCAGCCTGTGCACCACAACTACTGAGCCTACGCTCTAGAGCCCGCGAGCCACAACTACTGAGCCTACGTGCCACAACTACTGAAGCCCGCATGCCTAGAGCCCGTGCTCCGCAACAAGAGAAGCCACCGCAATGAGAAGCACGTGCACTGCAGCAAAGAGTAGCCCCCACTCACCACAACTAGAGAAAGCCCGCATGCAGCAACGAAGACCCAATGCAGCCAAAAATAAATAACTAATATATATATATATATATATATACACACACACACAAAAAAAAAATAAATAAATATAGCATACTGTCTAAAGTCTACTAGATTTCTCTTGCCTAGAGTGATAACGGATATTCATGACACTGGCCCTAAGATTCTCAATATTACCTCACTACTAGTCAGTGCTCTTGGAACACACATGAATTGGGTGTTCAAACTGTTCATGAAAAGGAAGTTAATCTGTCCACATTGGTCAGTTTTCTTCTCTTCTTAGCATGTTGCATGGATGCTATAGAAAGAATATCACAAACAGTCTGAAGATAGCCAGAACACCCAAATTAATGACAGCATTTCTTTGCAATACTTTAAAGTATTCCAGAGAATATATTGTGATATCTCATTTATTTTAAATGTCATTATTGATACAGAACATTCATATCAACATAAACCCGTATAAGGTATAACGTTTCTTACAGGATATGGGGACCTGAATTTGAAGAGGTCACTGTCCGAGATTGAAAAATCACTCTAAAATGAGAAACTAGACACTCTCATAGTAACTCATCCTTAGAGATGATTTGTAAATATGTTGCTGCTGGTTGAGATGAAGTTTTTCTCAGTCTCCATCAAGAGGATCAAGTTATATTCACAAGAAGCTGTGAACGTAACATGTTAAAGTAAAGAAATTAGTCATTCAGTTATAGTGTAACCTAACTGACTTAAAGATGATCCAAAGTGCAAGCTTGGGTCAGTGTCTCTTCAGCCCAGAAGGGATGCTGCCCCATGCAAAAGAGAATAGCAGTTCCTCTTTTCCAGGCAGAAGCCTACAAGGAAAAGGGAATAGGAAGCTAGCATAATCAGATCAAACCTTTCACTAATATCATCTAACTCTCTTTCCACTGGTTCTATATAAACCAAGCTACCTTTTTGCATTTTCATGTAAATTTTTTTTCTGGGAGAGAATGTGCTGACCAGCTGTATTTCCTTCCTCTTGGCAGATCTACTTCTAATTATGAATTAATGAACGAGCCTTTCTGGCTTATAATGAGTTTCATTAGCATGAGTCAGCTCCCCTGAGGCAGATCAAGTCTGTGTTTAATGATGGGATTGAGTTTCTGGCCTCACAAAACTGAAAATCTAGTCTCTAAGGACCACCAGCCCAACAAAGGTATCACATGCCTAGGGACCATACCTGAATTTCCAACTGGCCTTTTAACATGTCTCTTTAAGTGAAAAGAAAAAAAGTACTTAAAAAGCAGGCAATTCCTTTTTAAAAGCTCAGAAAAAAATGTTACGTAAGAGGGTAGGTAGGCAAATCCTAAGGGAGAGGCCCTCTAAACTCTATTTTGGTCCTCTCATTTGGCCTGTCTGAAAGTGCAGAGTGAAGCACAAATTTAAGCATTTAGCTACTGAATCACATCAACTCAGGTACTTAGATCTCAGTCAAATCAGGTCACAAAACCTGCATGTCTGCAAATATAAGAGGGTTTGGGTGGTCATTGCTTACCTCATCAGAGGATTACAACTGCCCATCTTATCTGCCTAGATAGACAAAAACTTGATCCCTCTTTGGTAACTATAGCCAAATGTTTAAAAACTACAAAATAAAATTTAGAAAATGGCCATCTGTTCTTTCTAAGTTAGGTCAATGTGGAGATTCTTCAACTGTCCAAGGTGAGAAATTATATAAACAAATATTTAGACTATACACAGCCACATTACAGTTTTAAAGACAATGCATTCTACACATGTGGAAACATGTGAGGAAAACCTCATATTAGAGATTGAATGGTTTTAGGAAATAAAAATTCTCATATTTCTAGATTGGGAAAGAGGCAGAATTTCCAAAACAACAGTATATGATATCATATGCACTTAGTGCAGAAAAAAAACTATAATACTCACATTGATCTTTTGATCAATCTTGATGTGATGATGATCTGATCAAAACATGACCTGATTAAAAAAAAGCATCTTTTCAAGCAGAAAATCTGTCATTCTCTCTTCCTAATTTTCACCTATGGTGTGTTCTATGCTAGAAAAATATATTCTCTGAGAGCAGAAAAAGTACTGAGGTCTTCTGCTTGCTCTCTGAAATCTATCATGGTGAACACTGGGATGGTTTGGCTACCCCATGGTCAAGTTCTAGATAGCAATAATGCAGTGTAGTTTTCCATAAGTATGAACAAAAACCAGTATTAAGTCTTTGGAGACCAGATTTTAACACTAAGATAAGATATGTATTATGTTCTCAGCAACCCAAGAGGCACAGAAACCAATCAGACATACTGAATGTAGTGCTGGCTCTTCTCTACATATCAAAAACAATGTTGTTTCATTGGCCTACTAGAACCTATTTTTGGAAATGCAGGCTGGAAAATATGTTAAATAGCCATAATCACATGGAAAATAATGCTGATACTATTTTATTGGAAGCACTATTTACTTACAAAAAATATTTTGAATAAGCTGAAAGATACAATGGTAAAATACGTTTGAAAGAATTATTTAGAATTCCCTTTTCTCTCAAGATTGCTTAAACTATTCAGGGTCTTTTGTGGTTCCATACAAATTTTAGGATTGCTTTTCTATGTTGTGCAAAATGCTATTGGAATTTTGATAGGAATTGCACTGAATCTGTAGATCACTTTGTGTATTAGGGCATTTTGACAACATTAATCCTTCCAATCTATGAACATGGAATATCTTTCCATTTATTTGTGCCTTCTTCAATTTCTTTCCTCAGTGTTTTATACTTTTCAGTGTACAGAAATTTCTTTTTATTCATTTTTCCTTTTTTTTAGCTTACAAATAAAAATTTATTAAGTATATGTTAAGCACGTTAGCCAACTGTTCACCATATATTTTCCTTTAAATTGAGGTACAGCTGTTTTACAAAGTTGTGTTAGTTTCTATCGTACAGATCTTTCACTTTCTTGGTTAAATTAATTCCTAAGTATTTCATTCTTTTTGATGCTTTTATAAATGGAATTGTTTTCTTAATTTCTTTTTTGGATAGTTCATTGTTAATGTATAGAAACACAACTGATTTCTGCATGCTGTTTGTATCCTGCAACTTTACTGAATTTGTTTATCAGTTCTAACAGCTTTTTGGTAGTCTTTGGGGTTTTCTAGATATAAGATCATATCTTCTAGAAACAGAGACAACTTTACTTCTTCCTTTCTGATTTGGATGCTTTTTGTTTCTCTTTTTTTTTTTTTTTTTTTGCCTTATTGCTCTGGCTAGGACTTCCAGAACTATGTTGAATAGAAATGGTGAGAGCAGGCACCCTGTTTTGTTTCTGATCTTAGAGGAAAAGCTTTTAGCTGTTCACCACTGAGTATGATCCTAGCTGTGGGCTTCCCATAGATAGCCTTTATTATGTTGAGGTACATTCCATCTACACCTAATTTGTTGAGAGTTTTTTTTCATGAAAGGATATTGAATTTTGTCAAATGCTTTTTCTACATCTATTGAGATGAGCATATGATTTTTATCCTTTGTTTTGTTAATGTAGTCTATTACATTTATTGATCAAGAGAACAAACCTGGAGACATCACATTTCCTGATTTCAAACTATATTACAAAGCTGTAGTAATCAAAACACTATGGTTGTGGCATAAAAAGACACATGATCAATGAAACAGAATAGAGACCCAGAAATAAACCGATGCATATTTGGTCAATGAATTTTCAACAAAGACTACACAATGGAGAAATGATAGTCTCTTCAATAAATGGAAAACTTAATAAATGGATAAATGAAGTTGGGGAAACTGGATAGCCACATGCAAAAAAGTGAAACTGGACACCTATCTTACACCATACACAAAAGTCAACTCAAAATGAATTAAAGACTTAAATGCAAGGAATGAAACTATAAAACTCCTACAAGTAAACATAAGGGAAAAGCTCCTTTACACTGGTCTTGGCAAGGATTTTTTTGGATTTGACACTAAAACAAAGACAACAAAAGAAAAATAACTAATTGGGACTACACCAAATTAAAAAGTTTCTGCCCAGCAAAAAACAAACAAACAAAAATCAATGAAATAAAAAGACAATAAACAAAATGGAGAAAAAATTTGCAAACCATATATTTGATAAGGGGTTAATATCTAAAATACATTAAAAAGTCATAAACTCAATAGCAAAACAAAAACAAATAACCTAATTAAAAATGGGCCAAGGCCCTGAACAGACATTTTCAAAAGAAGATATACAAATGGCCAATAGGTATATGAAAAGGTACTCAGCATCATTAATCATCTAGGAAATACAGATCCAAACCAAAATGAAATATCACCTCACACCTGTTAGGATGTCTATTATCAAAAAGACAGAGATAATAAATGTTGGAAAGGATGTAGAAAAAAGAGAACCCTTGTATACTGTTGGTAGGAATGTACATTGGTATAGCCATTATGGAAAATGGTATGAAGGTTCCTCAAAAAAAAAAAAATTAAAAATAGAGCTACCAGCAATCTCACTTCTGGGTATATATTCAAAGAAAATGAAATCACTATACTGAAGAGATATCTGTACCCCTATGTTTGTTGCAATGCTATTTACAATAGCCAAGATATAGAACAACCTAAGTGTCTGTTGACAGATGAATAGGACAATGTGAGACACACACACACACACACACACACAATGGAACATTATTCATCCTTAAAAAAGAAGGAAATCCTATCATTTTTGCAAATGGGTGAAACTGGAGGACATTATGCTAAGTAAAATAAGCCAGACAGAAGAAAACAAATACTATATGTTATCACTTATATGTAGAATCTTAAAAAAAAAAAAAGAGTTGAGCCAGAAACTAGAATGGTGGTTGCCAGGGGCTGGGGGGTAGAGGAAATGGAGTGAGGTTGATTAAAGGGTACAGACTTTTAGTTATAAGATGAATAACTTCTAAGGATCTCTTGTACAGCATGGTGACTATAGTTAATAATACTGTATTGTAAAATTGAAATTTGTTAAGAGATTAAATCTCACCTAAAAAACAAAAATAACTATGGGAGGTGATGGATACGTTTACTATTGATACTTTGACTGGGGGAACCACTTAACAACACATATGTCAAATCATCACATTGTACCCTTTAAATGTTCTATAATTTTACTTGTTGATTATACTTCAATAAAGCTGGAAAAAAAATTTAAATCAAATAAAATTCCCTTTTCTGATTATCATGGTACATTTCTCCAAGCCTTAGAATAGTTCATGCTAAATCCAAATCTCCTTTCCTCATGGGGATGATGCTGAATCAGGTCAAGTGGAATAAGAGGATTATAGATGTATTTCTGCTAATGGATTTAGCAATCTGGCCTTAATCATTTTGACTCAAACAAGTCAAGATAAGAATTATTGGGTGAAGGTGTGGACATGATATTAAGAACAAAGAAAACTGTCCGACAGTGGTGTTATATGATTTATTAAATACGCACATGCATATATTTCTAATATGAGTGCAAGTTATACTAGGGTCATGACAATCAGTAAAGATTTCAGTTCACTAATAGTTACAAATGTTACGTTTAGTGTGTGAAATATAGTGTAACGATGAACTGTTACTCTGAAGACACACCATTATGTAGGTAATATAAGCAGCAAGAAGAGCTGTCTAGACAAGGAAAAAATTAACTATATGTTTAATTTCACAGGAAACCATTACCACAATGAAGAGGACTGGACTAGTGCTGCTGTAAAGTGTGTGAGTCAATGGTCTCTAAAAGAAAGAGGGAAGGGCTTCCCTGGTGGCGCAGTGGTTGACAGTCCGCCTGCTGATGCAGGGGACACGGGTTCTTGCCCCGGTCCGGGAAGATCCCATATGCCGCGCGTGAGCCAGGGCTGCTGAGCCTGCGCTCTGCAATGGGAGAGGCCACAACAGTGAGAGGCCCACGAACCGGAAAAAAAAATAAAATAAAAAATAAAAGAAAGAGGGTAGCCAGGAGTTCCTATTCTAGTCTGCTTGTGATTATAGCACATTTTTTTTAATGGAAAGAAGTCATTCCCTGAATTTGAGTTGTAGACAGTGAAGATGCACTGCCCCCAGGTGTCTGTTCTAGGATTTACTGGACTAAGAATTATTTTTATTTGCTCAAGGCAAACAGTCCTTCAAGAAAAAGCCATTTGTATTTTTTGTCATCATATTTTAAATTTTTACTGGAGCTTTGGTTCTTTCTTCAGTTGTATCACAAAAGATATAATTGAAGATACTGAAATAGCATGTTCCTCTTGAAGAGAACTGAAGAAATTGAAGAAACAATTATAATTTCAGGTATATTTCAATGGAAGTTCTTTATTTGAATTTCTTTATCACACAAGTATAATAGGGCACCTATCAACATTGCAATCTTTTATGGCTTTAGGTAAAGATGCTGAATTGTGTTGAGAACACCAACTACCTTAAATCAGATGCCAGAGAAATAAAAAGTATAACTTCTTTTAAAAATCTAACACTCCTAGGACATTTTATCCATGCACCAAATTATAGATTTGAAGCCATATATATACATATATGTACATATATGGCTAAAAACTCAAAAGTTAGATCAACAGTAATATATACTGCCTTTTTAAATGTGTGTAATATCTTATTTTTCTAAATACTTTCATGTGCATCATAACACCTAATTTCATCTTGGAGTCTGGAATCAGTAATCTGGCAAAATGAGTCAGACATGTTCCAAAGAGGGAACAGCATTGTAGTATTTTAAGTATATATTCAAATGCTAATACTCAAGACTATTACTTCGTAATACAGACCCATAGAAAATGAAAAATTCCACCTACATTTTATTCTCCAGAAAAAGCCACTACTGCACCCACTTCTTCTAAGGACACACAAGTATGAGAATAATTGTAAAATCTTGCCAACCCACTTAATTTTTCTTAAAAGGCAGTTCACATTATCTCTAAGAAGTTTGCAGAGATAAAATTAATGAAATTTAATTTTTTAAAGTTGCAAATGTACCAAAAAGTTGTTAATCCTAGATACATATACAGGTACAATAAGAAAGGCCAAATGGTCCTTGCTCATTTAGTTACTTGAATTTGAAATGAAACAGGCATGAACGTCTACCCTTATTGACTGAAGTGCAATCTTTGACCATGGTCAATATATGTCAAAGGTTGTCCCCACTGGGTTTATCAACTAGTTTCAATCCAGAACTCTACTTCAATCTCTCAGCTTTCAATTTTATCCTCACCTGACAAGAAAGAATCTAAAATTTGTTGCTCAAAGGAATAACATAAGTTTGCTTCATAGTCACATTATATAACTATTTACTGAGTGCTTAAAATGTACTGGAAACTCTAGTTAGTTGTTTCTTTGTAATATAATACAGATCCTCACATTTCTCAAATGTAAAATTTGAATGATAATAATTTTGCATTTATCTTTTAAAACTATTTGTTAGAGTGAAGTAGTTAAAAACTGATAAAATGAGAAGTCCAATAAGTACAAGGTTATATCCAAATTAAAAGTTTTATAATTAGAGGACTTAAGCTCTCCCTTTCTGTGGAAGTCTCAAACTGTAATTCAGAAAGCCTAAGTGGGAAGTGGTTGTGATATTTGACTATTTAGAGTTTAAAACTTTTGTAAAATAAAATAACATAAGATACCTTAACCCAATAGAAAAATACATTATGATTATGATAGGTAAGTCACAAAAATATACCAATAGCCACAATAGCAAGAAAATGGTGTTGAATAAATCAAGAAAATGCAAATTGAATCAAGATGAGCTACTTACATTTTTGTTTTTGTTTTCCACAGCACAAGGACACATATTAGAATAGTGCATAAGAGCCACAGCTGGCCAGGGAGCTTTTTTTTTTTCTTTTTTGGAGAACAATTAGATAATATCTATTAAAACTTAAATATGCGTAAGCTTTCATGGAACAATTCCACTATCAGTAATATCTTAAAAAGTGTATAAAAGGATGCTTACTGCAGCATTGTTTGTTGAAGTGAAAAAAGTTGGAGACAATATAAATATCCATTAGTAGAGGAGAGTCTATCTAATTAATACATTAGAACATTCTAATGTATTCAAGTGAGCGATATAAAGAAAATTTTCATATATTGAATAATATGTAAACATCTCTAAGAAATACTGTAAATTAAAGATAATGAAAGAAAATCATGGGGAAAACATATTAATAAAACAGATCCAAACATACACACATATACATACTGCTGTGCTAGTACTATGCATGTGCTAGATTAAAAAAGAGAGAGAGAGAGAATACACAAACTAAACCATTACCCTGAAAGGGAAATTGGGAATTGGATGATAACAGAAGGGGAAATTCTCAAATTTTACATACATACTTACAGTACTTACATATTGTACAATAAAAATAGATGTGTATCATTTGAGAAAAATTAAACCAGACAGATGGGACTGAGAGAGGCACTGGGCTCCATTTTATCCATTCAACCAACAGAGTTGTTATTAATTAAGATCTCTTAAATTGTATTCCTTTATTATAAACAATTACAAAAATTACCTTAACCTTTTTATTTAATCTCATAAAACATGTGCTTTAAAGATTAAAAAAAAAGAGATAAAGAGGGACTTCCCTGGTGGTCCAGCAGTTAAGACTTTGCCTTCCAATGCGGGGGTGAGGATTCAATCCCTGGTTGGGAGTTAAGATCCCACATGTCTCTTGGCCAAAAAACCAAAACATAAAACAGAGTAATATTGTAACACATTCAGTAAAGACTTTAAAATAGTCCACGTCGGGCTTCCCTGGTGGCACAGTGGTTGAGAGTCTGCCTGCCGATGCAGGGGACACGGGTTTGTGCCCTGGTCCAGGAAGATCCCACATACTGTGGAGCGGCTGGTCCCGTGAGCCATGGCCGCTGAGCCTGCGCATCCAGAGCCTGTGCTCCGCAACAGGAGAGGCCACAACAGTGAGAGGCCCGCGTACCGCAAAAAAAAAAAAAAAAAAAACAATGGTCCACATCAAAGAAAAACATCTTAAAAAAAAAAGAGAGATAGAGAATATAACAAAGATTAAGTATCAGGACTGTACTAAAAGTTTTTCTTCCCAGGAAGAATGAGTACTTTTGTTTATTTATCTATATTTTATTCATTTATCCATTTATTAAACTTTTTTAAAACTATGTCCTAAGTACCTGGCTTCCTGCCTGCCCTTGGACACAGCCAGATAGAATAATTGCTAGTCTTTAAGGTCCCACAGGTTAGTGAGAGAAAAAGCTATGAAACTTTGCCCTGCAATATCAGAAGAAATCTGTGTGAGCTTAAAGACAATTCTGAGTTCTTCAGGAGGATCACAATAGGGAAGGACATCTATATATGAAAGCAAAGGGGACATGAAATAGCATGACCTACTCTGCTTTAGCACCATGCCTTTGTCTAAGGATCTAAAGAGTAACAGAACACAGGGAGGAGACAAATAGGTTGTGTGGGAGTGGACTGGTTGTGGGAGGTATGGATACCAGAGTGGAAAGAGAGGGGTAGGAGCCAAGTCATGTCAAGATGTATTAATAAATGGTCTTAGAAAACAATGAGATATTGGGTAGAAGGAGGAAGAATGATGCTAAGGTTTCCATCTAAGATAATTTTTTGGATGTTAAGACCAAGAACTAAATGGTATAAGCAGGTAGAGTAATGAGTTTTGGAGAAACATGAGTTTTGTTTTCAATACAGTAAATCAAATCTGTCTCTTCAGAGTGAACCATAGTAAACAGGTGGACACAAGGAAATAAAACTAAAGAAAAGGGTAGTACTGAGAATTATCAGTATGTAAGTGGTAGTTTATGCCAGAGTGTAAAATGGTGAGCCAAGTTAAATAATATAAGGTAAAGTGGGAAGGGAGTAAAGAATGGAATTCTGAGCAAAAGCAACCAATATACATAGGATACATTAGAAAATACCTACAAAGGAAATAAAATGAATTAGTCCTCAAAACAAATTTCCTAGCAGCTATTGAAAAAACTGTAAGATTAATTAAGAAAAGGAAGTAAGGAGGAAAAGAGAGCAGTAGCTAGCTAGTGAGGTCCCACTGACCCTAAACTAATAGTATCCGATTTCTAGGAAATGAAAGCAGACATACAACCAAAATTAAAGGAATTTGATGTGCATTGACCAGGAACTTTCAAACCCTAGGGTCCCTACAGGTAAGAGCTTTTCTTCATGTGAGATACTCATGTGTTTAGTAATACACATGTTTTAGGTATATAGTTTTTATGAAGTCAAGGAGAAAAAACATAGAATAAAAAGCCTTTGAAGTTCCTTTAATTATTCCAACTGAGATTCATCCTTGTGATCTGTGATCTTATTTTCTCATTTCTTAGTTTTCAGTTATTATAAAGTAGGCAAAGGTATTCATGAAATTGAAACATGGGTAGAGAAGAAAATTAATAAATCACTATAAAATTTACATAATCTTGTTTGAATTAAATAGGTCATTGTTCTTGTATATCAGTTGTATTCTTGATAAATACATAGCTCCTTTCATATAACAATCTAATGTTGTGTTTGCTTAATACAAAACATACAGTATTGATTTATAGCCAAGATCCTTCTATATTTTAATAGAAAATAGTGAAGAACAATCCAAAACTGTAGTCATTCAACAAATTTGAACTCCCCTCAACATTTTTGAAATGACTTGGCTAATATTTAATAATAATGATTCATCAGCTAGAGTTAAGCAAATGACCAGCCTGAGAAACAAATCTATGGTCCTGAATTATATTATTATTTTGGAAAATGTGCTATAGCATAGCATAATGGTTAAGAGTACATATTCTGAATTTAATCTGCTCTCTAATTTTGGCACTACTATTAAAAGTTGTATGCTGTGATCAGGTCATTCACTGAACTTCTCTAAGATCTGGCTTCCTTCTAAATAAAACAGAGGTAATTGTAATATGTACTCCATAGTAATATTGGGGAGAATAAATGACAATAAAGAAGGAAAGAAAGAGAAAGAAAGAAAGAGAAAAAGAGAGAATGAGAGAAAGAGAGAAAGAAAGAAAGAAAGAAAGAGAAAGAAAGAAAGAAGGAAAGAAAGAGAAAAAGAGAGAATGAGAGAAAGAGAAAGAAAGAAAGAAAGAAAGAGAAAGAAAGAAAGAAGGAAAGAAAGAAAGAGAAGGTAAGGAAGAGAGGGAGGGAGAGAAAGAGAGAGAGAAAAAAGAGTGAAGGAGCATCCCTGACGATATTATTCCCTTAATCATGTTATCTATGATAATGATTACATGATGATGATGATGATGCAATACCCATTCTCCGACATGTGTAACTGAATTGTTTTCTGGGACTTGGCATTGGCACATGTCCACATAACTACTCCCAGTGGTACAATCAAAATAAAATACTTTGGCAAATACAGAAGGTACACAGTGCTTACTTTTCCTAACCTATACTATGTAATGAGGTCATTTGGAGATTATTGTTTGAATCATCCCAGTTCAGAAGCTCCTGTGCTTTTTGTGTGAGCTCTTAATTCACAGTGTAAAAACATATACCCACACAAAAACCTGCACCTGGATATTTATGGTAACTTTTTTACAATTGCAAAATTATAAATCATCCAAGATGTCCTTCAGTGGGAGAATGGATAAACTACAGTACATTCAAACAATAGAATATTACTCAGGGCTAGAAAGAAATGAGCTATCGAGCCATGAAAAGAAATGGAAGAAACTTAAATTCATAAATTTAAGTGAAAGAAACAAATCTGAAAAAGTGACATACTGCATTATTCCAACTATATGACATTCTGGAAAAGGTAAAATCATGGAGACAGTAAAAAGATTGGTGACTGCCAAGGGTTAGGTAGGGAGGGAGGAAGAGTAGGCAGAACACAGAATGTTTAGGGCAGTGAAACTACCCTGTATGATTCTACAATGGTAGATACATGTTATTACATATTTGTTGAAACCCACAGAATACACACCAAGAGTGAACCTTAATGTAAACTGTGGACTTAGTGTGATAATGATGTGTCAATGGAGGTTCACTGATTTTAATTAATGTACCACTCTGGTGTGGGATGTTGATAGTCAGGGAGGCTGTGCCTGTGTAGGGACAGAGGGTATATAGGAGCTCTATTTTCTGCTCAATTTTGCTGTGAATCTAAAACTACTCTTAAAAATAAAGTTTATTTTTAAAAAATGGATAATAAAAGAATTCTACAAATAACTCTACCCCAAAACTTGATAACTTAGATAAAATGGATAAATTCCCTGAAAGACTAAAATACCAAAAGTATTTCACACAAAAGGTGAAATAAATAATCTGAATAGACCTATATCTGTTAAAGAAATTGAATGAAAAAAAAAGAAATTGAATCAATAATTAATAACCTTTCATACTAGAAAGCATCAGGCCCAGATGGTTTCATTACTGAATTCTGCAAAACATTTAAGGATGAAATGATACTAATTTCCCACAATCTCTTCCAGAAAATACAAGCAGGAGGAACATGTCCCAACTCATTCTATGAGGTCAATAATACCCAAATGTCAAAACTAGAAATAGCCATTACAGAAAGGAAAACTACAGATCAATATCCCTTATGAACATAGGTTAATATTAAATATTAGAAAATTGAATACAATAATGGATAAAAAGAATCATCCACCACAACCACATTTATTCCAGGTATGCTAGGCTGGCTCAATATTCAAAAATCAATCAAAGTAAACCAATACATAAACAGGCTAAGGAAAAAAACTGCTTGCTTATATCAATCAATGCACAAGAATCACTGGACACTCAACCATGACAAAAACTCTCAGCAAATTAGTAATAGCAAGGGATTTCCACAACTTGATAAAGAACATCTATAAAAAATACCTACAGCTAACATTATTCTTAGGATGAAACACCTGACGCTTGCTCTCTAAGATCAGCAACAAGGATATCCCCTCTTACCCCTCCTATTTAACATTTTACCAAGACCAAAAAAGAAATAAAGAAGGGAAAAAAGGATACATATTAGAAAGTAGGAAATAAAACTGTCTTTATGTCATGTGACATAATTGTCTGTACAGAAAGTCCAAAAAAACTACCAAAAAAAAATAAATCTGAAACTACTAAAGCAGGTACAGCAAGGTCTCAAGATATAAGGTTAGTGTAGAAAAGTCAACTGATTTCCTATGAAAAATTAGAATTTTAAATAAAAAACTATTCACAAAAGCAACAAAAAATGAAATAAAGTATAAATCTAACAAAATAATATAAAATCTGTATGCAGGCAACTGCAAAACACTGATGAAAGAAATGAAAGAAGACCTAAATAATATAGAGATATTCTGTGTTCATGGATTGAGAGATTCAATATTGCTAAGATGTCAATTCTTTCCAACTTGGTCGATACATTTTACACATTGTTAAGATCTTAAGTCTTCTCAACTCCATCTATAGATTCAATGCAATTCCAATCAAAATCTCAGAAAGCTATTTTGCAGATATCAACAGGCTGATTCTAAAATGTATATGGAAAAACAGGTCTTAGAATAGCCAGCCCAATTCTGAAAAAGAACAAACGTGGAGAACTCACATTACCTAATTTCAAGACTTGTTTTAAGCCACAGTTATCAAGACAAGATGGTATTGGCGGAAAAAAAGACAGGAAGGAAGAAAGGAAGAGAGAAAGAGCAAGAGGGGAGGGAGGAAGGGATGAAAGACAGACAGAGAGAAAGAAAGAAAGAGAGAAAAAAAGAGAAAGAAAGAGAAAAGAAAAGGAAAAGGAAAAGGAAAAAAAAGCCACACGCACATAGATCAGCGGAATAAAATGGAGAATCCAGAATTCAACATCCACAAATATATTCTACTGAGTCTTGACAAAGGTGCAAAGACAATCCAATGAATGAAGTAAGTACAGTCTTTTCAATAAATGGTGCTGAAACAATCAGATGTTCATATGCAAAAGTAAATAAATAACCTAGACAGAGATCTCATACTTTACACACACAGAGATACACACACTCAGAATGGATCATAGACCCAATTTAAAATGAAAAATTATAAAATTTCTCAAAGAATATGTAGGAGAAAAATCGAGGTAAATTTGAGTTTGGGGATGAGCTTTTAGATATAATACCAAAAGCATGATCCATGAAACAAAAAACAGGTAAGTTAGACTTTATTAAAATTAAAAACTTCTGCTCTGCAAAAGTCATTGTTAGGAGAATGAAATGACAATGCAAACTATGAACTGGGAGGCAATATTTGCAAAAGATACGTGACAAAGAACTGTTATCCAAAATATGCAAAGAACTCTTACAACTCAGCAATAAGAAAATGAAAAACATGATTAAAAATTAAGCAGAAGACCTGAACAGATATCTCACCAAAGAAGATATGCAAGATATGTTTATGCAAATAAGCATATGAAAGGGTGCTCCACAACATTTCTCATTAAGGAAATTCAAATTAAAGCAACAATGAGTTACTATTACACGCTTATTAAAATGGCTAATTCCAAAACCAGACAAAGCCAACTGCTGGCAAGGATATGAAACTCTCATTCATTGCATGTGGGAATGCAAATGGTATGACCACTTTGGATGACAGTTTGGAAATTTCTTACAAAACTAAAAGTGGTCTTATCATAGGACCCAAAAATTTCATTCTTAGGCACTTATGCAAATGATTTACACATGTACATCCAGATAGAAATCTACAGCAGATGTTTAGAGCACCTTTATACATGGTCTTTAGTTAACAATAATGTGTCCATGTTGGTTTGTTAACTGTATGACAAATATACCATATAATGGAAGATATTAATAATAGAAGATACTGGGTATGGGGTATACAGCAACTCTCTGTACTAACTTTGCATCTTTTCTGTAAATCTAAAGCTACTCTAAATTTAAAAGTTTATTTTAAAAATTAACTTTGACATGGGATACAACCTTTTCTTTTAGAAAACGTTGAAATCCTAATGATAGTTATTAATGACTATAATCCTTAAATCCTAATCCGGGGTAATATTGGTCTATCTTTACTTATTGGGAGCCAATAACCCAGCTTAGTTAAATTCTTGAGTAACTTAAGTTCAGGTCTGACTCAGCCTTAAAATATATGCCCTTAAAATTCTACCAACCTATTTTGGCACCTTTATGGATAGAAATACCCAGCAATGAACTCACTGTACTATAGGGGGAAGACAGGCATTCATTCATTCAGCAAACATTTTATTTAAATATTATGTGCCAAATCTTGTAGGAAGAATATGGATACAAAGATGTTATGTCCTCCTGAAATATAAACATAACAAAGAGCGTATAGACTTGCTCCCAGCTACCTTCATAATAATATGAATACCTCAATATAATAAAGGCCATATATGACAAACCCACAGCAAACATCATTTTCAATGGTGAAAAACTGAAAGCATTTCCTCTAAGATCAGGAACAAGGCAAGGGTGTCCACTCTCGCCATTATTATTCAGCATAGTTTTGGAAGTCCTAGCCACGGCAATCAGAGAAGAAAAACAAAAAAAAGGAATACAAATTGGAAAAGAAGATGTAAAACTGTCACTGTTTGCAGATGACATGATACTATACATAGAGAATCCTAAAGATGCCACCAGAAAACTATTACACCTAATCAATGCATTTGGTAAAGTAGCAGGATACAAAATTAATGCACAGAAATCACTTGCATTCCTATACACTAATGATGAAAAATCTGAAAGAGAAATTAAGGAAACACTCCCATTTACCATTGCAACAAAAAGAATAAAATACCTAGGAACAAACCCACCTAGGGAGACAAAAGACCTGTATGCAGAAAACTGTAAAACACTGATGAAAGAAATTAAAGATTATACCAAGAGATGGAGAGATATATCATGTTCTTGGATTGGAAAAAACAATATTGGGAAAGTGACTATACTACCCAAAACAATATTGGGAAAATGACTATACTACCCAAAATGACTATACTACCCAAAGCAATTTACAGATTCAATGTAATCCCTATCAAATTACCAATGGCATTTTTTTTTTTTTTTTTTTTTGCGGTATGCGGGCCTCTCGCTGTTGTGGCCTCTCCCGCTGCGGAGCACAGGCTCCGGACATGCAGGCTCAGCGGCCATGGCTCACGGGCCCAGCCGCTCCGCGGCACGTGGGACCTTCCCGGACCGGGGCACGAACCCGTGACCCCTGCATTGGCAGGCGGACTCCAAACCTCTGCGCCACCAGGGAAGCCCACCAATGGCATTTTTTTACAGAACTAGAACAAAATATCTTAAAATTTGTATGGAAACACAAAAGACCCCAAATAGCCAAAGCAGTCTTGAGGGAAAAAAATGGAGCTGGAGGAATCAGACTCCCTGACCTCAGACTATACTACAAAGCTACAGTAATCAAAGACAATATGGTACTAGCACAAAAACAGAAATATAGATCAATGGAACAGGATAGAAAGCCCAGAGGTAAACCCACGCACCTATAGTCAACTAATCTATGATAAAGGAGGCAAGGATATACAATGGAGAAAAGACAGTCCCTTCAATAAGTGGTGCTGGGAAAACAGGACAGCTACATGTAAAAGAATGAAATTAGAACACTCCCTAACACCATACACAAAAATAAACTCAAAATGAATTAGAGAACTAAATGTAAGACTGGACACTATAAAACTCTTAGAGGAAAACATAGAAAGAACACTCTTTGACATAAATCACAGCAATATCATTTTTATCCACCTCCTAGAGTAATGGAAATAAAAACAAAAATAAACAAATGGGACCTAATGAAATTTAAAAGGTTTTGCAAAGCAAAGGAAACTACAAACAAGACGAAAAGACAACCCTCAGAATGGGAGAAAATATTTGCAAACAAATCAACGGACAAAGGATTTATCTCCAAAATATATAAACTGCTCATGCAGCTCAATATTAAAAAAATGAACAACTCAATCAAAAGTGAGCAGAAGACCTAAATAGACATTTCTCCAAAGAAGACATACAGATGGCCAAGAAGCACATGAAAAGCTGCTCAACATCACTAATTATTAGAGAAATGCAAATCAAAACTACAATGAGGTATCACCTCACACCAGTTAGAATGAGCATCATCAGAAAATCTACAAACAACAAATGTTGGAGAGGGTGTGGAGAAAAGGGAACCCTCTTGCACTGTCGGTGGGAATGTAAATTGATACAGCCACTATGGAGAACAGTATGGAGGTTCTGTAAAAAACTAAAAATAGAATTACCATATGACCCAGCAATCCCACTCCTGGGCATATACTTAGAGAAAACCATAATTCAAAAAGACACATATACCCCAATGTTCATGGCAGCACTATTTACAATAGCCAGGTTATGGAAGCAACCTAAATGCCCACAGACAGACAAATGGATAAAGAAGTTGTGGTACATATATACAATAGAATATTACTCAGCCATAAAAAGGAACGAAATTGGGTCATTTGTAGAGACGTGGATGGATGTAGAGACTGTCATACAGTGAAGTACGTCAGAAAGAGCAAAACAAATATCGTATATTAATGCATATATGTGGGACCTAGAAAAATGGTACAGATGAACTGTTTTGCAGGGCAGAAATAGAGACACAGATGTAGAGAGCAAACGTATGGACACCAAGGGGGCAAAGTGGTGGGGGCGGGTGATAAATTGGGAGATTGGGATTGACATGTATACATTGATGTGTATAAAGTGGATGACTAATAAGAACCTGCTGTATAAAAAAATAAATTAAATTAAATTAAAAAAAAAAACTATTGAAAAGCATACATCAGTAAATTCTGCTCCTTATTTGAAGAATTTAGTAGGCACAGTAGTTTGAGATGTGATAATTTTATGTCCAGAAAGACTAATAAAATCTGAAAAATACCATGTATGAATTCAAAGTATAGTGAAAGTATTTAAGTTAAACTTAAAGAACTTAAAAATTATTACATATTTTAGAAATGATGTAGTCTTAATGCCACCATTTAATAGAATACATATAATAAATAAAATATTTTTATTTTTAAACTTTTATTTAAACTTAAAGAGATGGTGGAAATAGTTCTTAAATTTTACAGATTTAGATTTTATGCTCATTCAAAGATATAGGGTGTAAATTTTAGAGGTTTAAATATTATTTTAATTTAAAGATACTGAGTGTGAAATAAATAATAAAGTGTTCAGCATTAAGAATTATAGGTCGGCGGGAAGATGGCGGAACAGTAAGACGTGGAGATCGCCTTCCTCCTCACGGATACACCAGAAATACATCTACACGTGGAACAACTCCTACAGAACACCTACTGAAGGCTGGCAGAAGACCTCAGAGCTCCCAAAAGGCAAGAAACTCCCCACGTACCTGGGTAGGGCAAAAGAAAAAAGAAAAAACAGAGACAAAAGAATAAGGACGGCACCTGCACCAGTGGGAGGGAGCTGTGAAGGAGGAAAAGTTTCCACACACTAGGAAGCCCCTCCGCGGGCGGAGACTGCGGGAGGCGGAGGGGGGAGCTTCGGGACCGTGGAGTGGTGCACAGCGACGGGTGTGGAGGGCAAAGCGGGGAGATTCCTGCACAGACGATCGGTGCCGACCGGCACTCACCAGCCCGAGAGGCTTGTCTGCTCACCCGCCAGGGCGGGCGGGGCTGCGAGCTGAGGCTCGGGTTTCGGTTTTGGACGGAGCGCAGGGAGAGGACTGGGGTTGGCGGCTTGAGCATAGCCTGAAGGGGTTGGTGCGCCACGACTAGCCGGGAGGGAGTTCGGGGAAAAGCCTGCACCGGCCGAAGAGGCAAGAGACTTTTTCTTCCCTCTTTGTTTCCTGGTGCGCGAGGAGAGGGGTTTAAGAGCGCTGCTTAAAGGAACTCCAGAGACGGGCGCGAGCCGCGGCTAAAAGCGCGAACCCCAGAGACGGGCGCGAGCCGCGGCTGAGGGCGCGAGCCCCCGAGACGGGCGCGAGCCGCGGCGGGAAGCGCGAGCCCCAGAGACGGGCGCGAGCCGCGGCTGAAACCGCGGACCCCAGAGACGGGCGGGAGACGCTGGGGCTGCTGCTGCCGCCACCAGGGGGTCTGTGTGCGAGCACAGGTCACTCTCTGCGCCCCTCTTCCGCGGAGCCTGTGCAGGCCCCCACTGCCAGGTTCCCGGGATCCAGGGACAACTTCCCCGGGAGTACGCACGGCGGGTCTCAGGCTGGTGCAGCGTCACGCCGGCCTCTGCCGCAGCGTCACGCCGCCTCTGCTGCCGCAGGCCCGCCCCGCACGCAGTGCCCCTCCTTCCCCCATCCCCCAACCCCCGGCCTGAGTGAGCCGGAGCTCCCGAATCAGCGGCTCCTTTAACCCCGTCCTGTCTGAGCAAAAAAACAGACGCCCTCCAGCGATCTGCGCGCAGGGGCAGGGCCGGGTACAAAGCTGAGCTCCTGTGAGCTGTGAGAGCAGGGAGGAGAGGGGGAGGTCTCTCCCGGCAGCCGCGGAGGCGGCGGATTGAAGCTCCACGATCAACTTGATGTGCCCTGCATTGTGGAATACCTGAATAGACAGGGAGTGATCCCAAATTGAAGAGGGGGAATTTAGGAGCGAGATCTGTGATTTTTTTCCCTTTTCCTCTTTTTGTGAATGTGTGCGTGTATGCTTCTGTGTGAGATCTTGTCTGTATACTCTTGCTTCCACCATTTGTCCTAGGGCTCTATCCGTCCATGGTTTTTTTTTTTTTAAAAAAAAATTTTTTTTTAATAATTTTAATTGTAATAACTTTATTGAACTTTACCTTCGTTCTTTCTTTCTTTCTTTCCTTCCCTCCTTCCCTCCTTTAGACAGCGAATCACCCCAGGTTGAGGGGGTGGTCTCTGGGAGCAGGATTTATGATTTTTCCCCCTTTGCCTCTCTTTGTGAACGTGTATGTGTATGCTTCTGTGTAAGATTTTCTCTGTATAGCTTTGCTTCCAACATTTGTCCTAGGGCTCTATCCGTCCATGGTTTTTTTTAAAAAAAAAAATTTTTTTTTTCTTAATAATTAATTTTAATTGTAATAACTTTATTGTACTTTACCTTCGTTCGTTCTTTCTTTCCTTCCTTCCTTCCCTCCTTTAGACAGCGAATCACCCCAGGTTGAGGAGGTGGTCTCTGGGAGCAGGATTTATGATTTTTCCCCCTTTGCCTCTCTTTGTGAACACGTATGTGTATGCTTCTGTGTAAGATTTTCTCTGTATAGCTTTGTTTCCAACATTTGTCCTAGGGTTCTATCTGTTCTTTTTTTTTTTCTTTCTTTTTAAATATAGTACAATATTTAAAAAGAATATTGTACAATATTCTTTTTTAGTACAATAACTATATTATACTTTATTTTATTTTTACTGTATCTTCTTTCTTTCTGTCTTTTTTCCTTCTTTCCCTCCTTCTTTCCTTCCTTCCTCCCTCCCTCCCTCCCTCCCTCCTTTCTTTCCTTCTTTGCTTCTTTCTTCCTTCCTTCCTTTCCTCCTTTCCCTCTTTCTTTCCTCATACTTCTACTAATTCTCTCTACATTTTCTCCTTCTTTCCCTCCTTCCTTCCTTCCTCCCTCCCTCCCTCCTTTCTTTCCTTCTTTGCTTCTTTCTTCCTTCCTTCCTTTCCTCCTTTCCTTCTTTCTTTCCTCATACTTCTAATAATTCTCTCTACTTTTCCTCCCTTTTATTCTGAGCCGTGTGGATGAAAGGCTCTTGGTGCTCCAGCCCAGGAGGCAGGGCTCTGCCTCTGAGGTAGGAGAGCCAACTTCAGGACACTGATCAACAAGAGACCTCCCAGCTCCACATAATATTAAACGGTGGAAATCTCCCAGAGACCTCCATCTTAACACCAGCACCCAGTTTCACTCAACGACCAGCAAGCCACAAGCTGGACAACCTATGCCAAACAACTAGCAAAACAGGAACACAACCCCACCCATTAGCAGAGAGGCTGCCTAAAATCATAACAAGGCCACAGACACCCCAAAACACACCACCAGACGTGAACCTGCCCACTAGAGAGACAAGATCCAGCCTCATCCAGCACAACACAGGCACTAGTCCCCTCCACCAGGAAGCCTACACAACCCGCTGAAACAACCTTAGCCACTGGAGACAGACATCAAAAACAACGGGAACTACGAACGTGCAGCCTGAAAAAGGAGACCCCAAACACAGTAAGATAAGCAAAATGAGAAGACAGAAAAACACACAGCAGATGAAGGAGCAAGATAAAAACCCACCAGACCTAACAAATGAAGAGGAAATAGGCAATCTACCTGAAAAAGAATTCAGAATAATGATAGTAAGGATGATCCGAAATCTTGGAAGTAGAATGGACAAAATGCAAGAAACAGGTAACAAGGACCTACAAGAACTAAAGATGAAACAAGCAACGATGAACAACGCAATAAATGAAATTAAAAGTACTCTAGATAGGATCAATAGCAGAATAACTGAGGCAGAAGAACGGATAAGTGACCTGGAAGATAAAGTAGTGGAAATAACTACTGCAGAGCAGAATAAAGAAAAAAGAATGAAAAGTACTGAGGACAGTCTCAGAGAGCTCTGGGACAACATTAAACGCACCAACATTCGAATTATAGGGGTTCCAGAAGAAGAAGAAAAAAAGAAAGGGACTGAGAAAATATTTGAAGAGATTATAGTTGAAAACTTCCCTAATATGGGAAAGGAAATAGTTAATCAAGTCCAGGAAGCACAGAGAGTCCCATACAGGATAAATACAAGGAGAAATACGCCAAGACACATATTAATCAAACTATCAAAAATTAAATACAAAGAAAGCATATTAAAAGCAGCAAGGGAAAAACAACAAATAACACACAAGGGAATCCCCATAAGGTTAACAGCTGATCTCTCAGCAGAAACCCTACAAGCCAGAAGGGAGTGGCAGGACATACTGAAAGTGATGAAGGAGAAAAACCTGCAACCAAGACTACTCTACCCAGCAAGGATCTCATTCAGATTTGATGGAGAAATTAAAACCTTTACAGACAAGCAAAAGCTGAGAGAGTTCAGCACCACCAAACCAGCTTTACAACAAATGCTAAAGGAACTTCTCTAGATAAGAAATGCAAAAGAAGGAAACGACCTATAATAACGAACCCAAAACAATATAGAAAATGGGAATAGGAACATACATATCGATAATTACCTTAAATGTAAATGGACTAAATGCTCCCACCAAAAGACACAGATTGGCTGAATGGATACAAAAACAAGACCCTTATATATGCTGTCTACAAGAGACCCACCTCAGACCTAGAGACACATACAGACTGAAAGTAAGGAGATGGAAAAAGATATTCCATGCAAATGGAAACCAAAAGAAAGCTGGAGTAGCAATTCTCATATCAGACAAAATAGACTTTAAAATAAGGACTATTAAAAGGGATAAAGAAGGACACTACATAATGATGAAGGGATCGATCCAAGAAGAAGATATAACATTTGTAAATATTTATGCACCCAACATAGGAGCACCTCAATACGTAAGGCAAATACTAACAGCCATAAAAGGGGAAATTGACAGTAACACATTCATAGTAGGGGACTTTAACACCCCACTTTCACCCATGGACAGATCATCCAAAATGAAAATAAATAAGGAAACACAAGCTTTAAATGATACATTAAACAAGATGGACTTAATTGATATTTATAGGACACTCCATCCAAAAACAACAGAATACACATTTTTCTCAAGTGCTCATGGAACATTCTCCAGGATAGATCATATCTTGGGTCACAAATCAAGCCTTGGTAAATTTAAGAAAATTGAAATTGTATCAAGTATCTTTTCTGACCACAACGCCATGAGACTAGATATCAATTACAGGAAAAGATCTGTAAAATATACAAACACATGGAGGCTAAACAATACACTACTTAATAATGAAGTGATCACTGAAGAAATCAAAGAGGAAATAAAAAAATACCTAGAAACAAATGACAATGGAGACACAACGACCCAAAACCTATGGGATGCAGCAAAAGCAGTTCTAAGGGGGAAGTTTATAGCAATACAAGCCCACCTTAAGAAGCAGGAAACATCTCGAATAAACAACCTAACCTTGCACCTCAAGCAATTAGAGAAAGAAGAACAAAAAAGCCCCAAAGCTAGCAGAAGGAAAGAAATCATAAAAATCAGATCAGAAATAAATGAAAAAGAAATGAAGGAAACGATAGCAAAGATCAATAAAACTAAAAGCTGGTTCTTTGAGAAGATAAACAAAATAGATAAACCACTAGCCAGACTCATCAAGAAAAAAAGGGAGAAGACTCAAATCAATAGAATTAGAAATGAGAAAGGAGAAATAACAACTGACACTGCAGAAATAAAAAAAATCATGAGAGATTACTACAAGCAACTCTATGCCAATAAAATGGACAATCTGGAAGAAATGGACAAATTCTTAGAAATGCACAACCTGCCAAGACTGAATCAGGAAGAAATAGAAAATATGAACAGACCAATCACAAGCACTGAAATTGAAACTGTGATTAAAAATCTTCCAACAAACAAAAGCCCAGGACCAGATGGCTTCACAGGTGAATTCTATCAAACGTTTAGAGAAGAGCTAACACCTATCCTTCTCAAACTCTTCCAAAATATAGCAGAGGGAGGAACACTCCCAAATTCCTTCTATGAGGCCACCATCACCTTGATACCAAAACCAGACAAGGATGTCACAAAGAAAGAAAACTACAGGCCAATATCACTGATGAACATAGATGCAAAAATCCTCAACAAAATACTAGCAAACAGAATCCAACAGCACATTAAAAGGATCATACACCATGATCAAGTGGGGTTTATTCCAGGAATGCAAGGATTCTTCAATATACGCAAATCTATCAATGTGATAAACCATATTAACAAATTGAAGGAGAAAAACCATATGATCATCTCAATAGATGCAGAGAAAGCTTTTGACAAAATTCAACACCCATTTATGATAAAAACCCTCCAGAAAGTAGGCATAGAGGGAACTTTCCTCAACATAATAAAGGCCATATATGACAAGCCCACAGCAAACATCATCCTCAATGGTGAAAAACTGAAAGCATTTCCACTAAGATCAGGAACAAGACAAGGTTGCCCACTCTCACCACTCTTATTCGACATAGTTTTGGAAGTTTTAGCCACAGCAATCAGAGAAGAAAAGGAAATAAAAGGAATCCACATCGGAAAAGAAGAAGTAAAGCTGTCACTGTTTGCAGATGACATGATACTATACATAGAGAATCCTAAAGATGCTACCAGAAAACTACTAGAGCTAATCAATGAATTTGGTAAAGTAGCAGGATACAAAATTAATGCACAGAAATCTCTGGCATTCCTATATACTAATGATGAAAAATCTGAAAGTGAAATCAAGAAAACACTCCCATTTACCATTGCAACAAAAAGAATAAAATATCTAGGAATAAACCTACCTAAGGATACGAAAGACCTGTATGCAGAAAATTATAAGACACTGATGAAAGAAATTAAAGATGATACAAATAGATGGAGAGATATACCATGTTCTTGGATGGGAAGAATCAACATTGTGAAAATGACTCTACTACCCAAAGCAATCTACAGATTCAATGCAATCCCTATCAAACTACCACTGGCATTTTTCACAGAACTAGAACAAAAAATTGCGCAATTTGTATGGAAACACAAAAGACCCCGAATAGCCAAAGCAATCTTGAGAACGAAAAAAGGAGCTGGAGGAATCAGGCTCCCTGACTTCAGACTATACTACAAAGCAACAGTAATCAAGACAGTATGGTACTGGCACAAAAACAGAAAGATAGATCAGTGGAACAGGATAGAAAGCCCAGAGATAAACCCACGCACATATGGACACCTTATCTTTGATAAAGGAGGCAGGAATGTACAGTGGAGAAAGGACAGCCTCTTCAATAAATGGTGCTGGGAAAACTGGACAGGTACATGTAAAAGTATGAGATTAGATCACTCCCTAACACCATACACAAAAATAAGCTCAAAATGGATTAAAGACCTAAATGTAAGGCCAGAAACTATCAAACTCTTAGAGGAAAACATAGGAAGAACACTCTATGACATAAATCACAGCAAGCTCCTTTCTGACCCACCTCCTAGAGTAATGGAAATAAAAACAAAAATAAACAAATGGGACCTAATGAAACTTCAAAGCTTTTGCACAGCAAAGGAAACCATAATCAAGACCAAAAGACAACCCTCAGAATGGGAGAAAACATTTGCAAATGAAGCAACTGACAAAGGATTAATCTCCAAAATTTACAAGCAGCTCATGCAGCTCAATAACAAAAAAACAAACAACCCCATCCAAAAATGGGCAGAAGACCTAAACAGACATTTCTCCAAAGAAGATATACAGAATGCCAACAAACACATGAAAGAATGCTCAACATCATTAATCATTAGAGAAATGCAAATCAAAACTACAATGAGATATCATCTCACACCAGTCAGAATGGCCATCATCAAAAAATCTAGAAACAATAAATGCTGGAGAGGGTGTGGAGAAAAGGGGACACTCTTGCACTGCTGGTGGGTATGTGAATTGGTTCAGCCACTATGGAGAACAGTATGGAGGTTCCTTAAAAAACTACAAATAGAATTACCATATGACCCAGCAATCCCACTACTGGGCATATACCCTGAGAAAACCAAAATTCAAAAAGAGTCGTGTACCAAAATGTTCATTGAAGCTCTATTTACAATAGCCCGGAGATGGAAAGAACCTAAGCGCCCATCATCGGACGAATGGATAAAGAAGATGTGGCACATATACACAATGGAATATTACTCAGCCTTAAAAAGAAATGAAATTGAGATATTTGTAATGAGATGGATAGACCTAGAGTCTGTCATACAGAGTGAAGTAAGTCAGAAAGACAAAGACAAATACCATATGCTAACACATATATATGGAATTTAAGGGGAAAAAATGTCATGAAGAACCTAGGGATAAGACAGGAATAGAGGCGCAGACCTACTGGAGAACGGACTTGAGGATATGGGGAGGGGGAAGGGTGAGTTTTGACAGGGCGAGAGAGAGTCATGGACATATACACACTAACAAACGTAGTAAGGTAGATAGCTAGGGGGAAGCAGCCGCAAGGCACAGGGATATAAGCTCGGGGCTTTGGGACAGCCTGGAGGGGTGGGAGGGGGAGAGTGGGAGGGAGGGAGACGCAAGAGGGAAGACACATGGGAGCACATGTATATGTATAGCTGATTCACTTTGTTATAAATCAGAAACTAACACACCATTGTAAAGCAATTATACCCCAATAAAGATGTTAAAAATAAATAAATAAATAAATAAATAAATAAATAAATAAAAGAATTATAGAATCTCAACATTCTCACCCAAATTTAAAGGACTGACAATGCCAAGTGTTGATGAAAATTTGAGTAACTGAAATGTCCATGCATTGATAGCAGAAGATAAAATGATAAAACCATTTCAGAAAACTACTTAAATATCTAAAAAGGATCAACATAATATGTATCTCAAAAATTCTTTCATAAGGATATATGTCCAATGGAAATAAGTATATGTACATCAAAAGATATGTAAAAAAACTGCAATAACCAAAACACCCATCGAAAGTTGAATAAATGCATTTTTGTTTATTATTTGTGCATTCTAAACAACAAAGAAAAATAATGAACTACTGCCATATGCAATGACATGGAGAAACCTCACAGACATAATGTCATGGTAGAGTAGAACTGATAACAGGCTAAAACTCAAAATACTGTATTCAGATTTTCAGATGTTGGACAACAGGTAGTAAAGGGAAAAAATGAAGTGAGCCCCCAGAGTGCCCCATGACTAGTGGTACTCTACACTCAGTGATGGACAACAGTGCAAAGAGAGTGATGGTCTCATTGAGTTTGGAGACAGAAATTGGAATTTGGGGGCTGCAGAGGAGGCTGGGAAGGGTACCAGAGAGAAACGATCTCTAAAAGAGAGAACTAGGGGGTCTAATTATAGTGATCATATGATTAATCATCTAAACTAGAACACTTTGGGGAATGAAAGGCCATAATATTAATAATTATGCCAGGACAAATCCAATCTGTCTTTAGCAAACAGATATAATCAACCCACTGCCATTCTCCTTGTTCCCACAAAGAATTTCTGTTGAAGGTTAGCCCTGAACATTTTTTGAAACACAGGGTTGCCTCTGTTGGAGGCTCTTTTCCTGCCAGACCCAGTTGTGAGGTGCCTCCTGCTCTCTGTCTTCACGGTGCGCCTGGTTTATATGCATATGTGCAGTCACTGTTGACTGAAACTCCCTAATGGGTTAGAGATTCTGGCTTGAACAAACTTGCAGCATCACTCACATACTTTACCAAAATCAGCTTCTATGAATCTTTTTTAAAGGGTTGTGATGGTTGCCAAATTTTATGAACATACTAAAAACCATGAATTGTGCACTTTAAAAGAGTAAGTTTCACAGTGTTGAAATAAATTTCTAGGTCCAAGATGGAGCCACTCCTGCCTGGGGTGCCACGACAGCACCAAAACTGAGATAACTTTCATGTCGCTATAAATCCTCCATTTGACCAGAAACACAGTATATCCAGTTAGCCAATCCCAAACACCAAGCCAACCCTGGACTTTATACTTGCTTCCTTGTTCTTAATCCATTTTCTACTTTTCTTACCCTTGTATCTTTTTCTTTACCCTATAAAACTGTCCCATTTTGCAGTTCTCTGGACGCTTGGGAATCAAGACTGCTCAATTCATGAAGTATTAAATAAAGTTTATATTACCTAAAGTGTTTTAAATCATTGTGAATGAGGATATATGAATCTCAGTAAGGCTGTTAAAAATGTTTAACTTCTGTTGGGTGTAAAACACTAGCCCAAAGCTTCTACCAAGTGATTTTAGTTTGGGATCCTCATGAAATCTCCACCTCAGTCATGCTGTTCTAAATTTGGATCTCAGAAAGTGCTAGTAGTGAATCTCAGAATTTCTCTCCCATAAGGTCAGCTCTAGCCTTCGTAAGCAACTCGGTGCAGTAGCCATTTAGGAATGCCAAGGGGTATAAAGCAGTTGTTTTCAAACCTTAGGATGTGTTCAACAGCAATATCTGGAGGACTTATTAAAAGGTAGGTTGCTTGCTCCCACCAACTGAGTCTCTGATCCAGTAAATATGGGTGGGGCCTGAGAATTTACAATACTAACGCTAACACTGCTGGTCTAGCCACTACTCTTGGAGAACCACTGAGCTAAGCCTTCCTGTATCAAAAAAATTTCACTTATAACCTTCCACCAGGTGTCTATTTGCCTTATATTTGCAAAACTAAGAGCAACTCAAGTGACCCATCTCAGTCAAAAAATTATACATATATATATATATATATATACATATATAATAGCATCTGTAAGTTATCATTTTAAAATTGAACATGCAAAGGAAGGGAAACATACTTCAGGTGAAGAATGAGATATTCAACCTGTGGTAACATTGAAACATCTAGGAGAAGATGCTGTTGGAGGTTTGTGAACTAGGGTTTAGTTGAGAGGAAAGTAATAAATAGTTCAGATATTGAGCATGAGTTCCTTTTGAACAGTGTTTCAGTGGAGGACAACTGAAAGCAAAGACTGTGCTTGCAGGAAGCTCCATAGGTAGGGGCAGGAAGAAGTATTAAGAAAGAAGGCAGGAGAGTGGGGAATTTAGAAACAAAAGCAGGCATTGTGAGAGCAGGCAAAGCCATGTTAGTAAGTCAGGCATTCCCAACGTGGTAAGAGATACTAGGAAAATGTGGCCTGAAAAGGGATTCTTGAAATTTTAAAGGAAGATAAAACAAGGTAATTTTGGAGCTGGCAACGATCCTGATGATGATATAAGGCAGAGTTTTAAAAAATATTTGCCCATCCCCCTCAGTCAGTAATACATTTTATATATATTCAACAAAACACCCTGCAAGTAAAACACAAAACTGAAAGTTTAAAGAAATTTATTTTGCTGTTTTCTACTTCACTTGGTCAAGCAATGGGTCATGACATGAACTTGGAAAACCACTGGTCTACGGTAACCTACTTATTTCACATAGATGGGTAATAATGAAAAGGTATATGATAATTACAATTCCCAGACTCGCATGAAGGATATCTGACGCCTAGCCCAGTGTAAGGCCAGTTAAAGGATCCCGACTGTATCAGTCAGTTCTCCAGAGAAACATAAACAATAATATATAGAGAGATATATTTAAGAAGAGATTTAGTATAGGAATTGGTTGATACAGTTATTGAGGCTAAGTCCCAGATTCTGCCATTTGCAAGCCGGAGAACCAGGAGTGCTTGCTGGTGGTATAATTCGGTCTGAGTCTGAAGGCCTGAGAATTTGGTGGTATGGTAGGGTGAGGGTGGGGTGCGAATTGTTGATGGTATAAGTCCCAGTCTGAGTCTGAAAGCCAAGAACCAGGAGCACCAATGTCAGAGGGCAGGAGAAGATGGATGACTCAGTTCAAGCAGAAAGAAAGAATTTGCCCTTCCTCTGTCTTTTTGTTCTATTAGGCCCACAATGGATTGGATGATGCCCACGCTCAAAGTAAGGGTGATCTGCCTTACTCAGTCTACCAGTTCAAATGCTAATCTCTTCCTGAGACACTCTCAGACACTGAGAAATACTGTTTTACCAGCTATCAGGGCATCCTTTAGCCCAGTCAAGCTGACATATAAAATTAACCATCACACAAGCATAGGCATTTGTTGTGGCCTTGATCTTAAAAAAACACCTCAGTCTTAAATGCTGTACATATTTTGGCTTTTGAATGCTTATTATTAACCTTGACATTGTACATAAACATTTAGATTTCCATTCTGCCTACTACAATAATTTGTCCACTAAAAATATAGTTTATAGTATACTATTTTGGTTCCAGGTACCATTGTTTTTGTTTGCTTAGCTGTGTTTTCCAAATTTTTGGCTCTGGACTTCCTAACAGGCAGCCTTCACTAATCCCTGGGAGTCCCGGTCCTTCGCTCTTCCTACTGTATTACTCTGGTCTTCAGTCTGCCAAGAAGAATGACAGAGTAGAAATGCTAGAGTCCAAGAGACTTGATTCGAAAATAATTTGTGCAATTTTTTAATCATGAGATATAGGGCAGACACTCTTCTCTAAGTCTCTGCTTTCTTCATGTCCAAAATCTATGTAATACTGCCAACTTTAATAAAATATTGTACAGTACTGTGTAAACATGAACTTCCTTCTTCCCTTACCCAGGCAAGGCAGCTTAGTATCTGGCATAAAGTGATAACTCAATATATATCACTGCCTACACCCATCACTACATCCTTCCAAGCTGCTGTTATTCCAAGGAGTGAGCCCTGCTCTAAATTCACTCTTCATTGTGCCTTCACTTTATCTCCTATGCCAAAAGCTAGCACAAGTGATTTGAGCATCTAGTTGGGGAAAGGAGACAGGTTTTCTCTGTGTAGCATGTCCCTTCAGAAGAATTGATACTAGAAAGACAGTACAGGGAGGATCAGAGCTAACTAGGAGTAGTTTTCCATGTAGTAAATAAAATTTTTGAGAATTTCTCTTTGAAAGGATTTGATTTAAACCACCTTTATATAGCTCTTCACAATATTTCATGTTTTACACTTACCTTTTTATTTATCTAGTCTTTCCCATCAAACTGTAAACCTCCTGAGGGCAGGGCCTGTGTCTTCTTTATCTTACAATTCTTCCACGGGACCTCTCTCAATTCTCTTCCTACAGAAAGCCATTAATTGTGTTCTGAATCTATAATATTGGGTTTTATTCAGGTTTGGGGTTTAGCATGTTGCATAATGGTTATATTTCTGGAATTCATGCTGTTCTTAGTGGAGAGCAGTAAGTAACCAATCCACTACAGGAATGAATAAACAGTCCTGCATTCTGTGAAAGCATCCTATGGAAATGCTACCTATGAGGTCTTCTCAGTAGAGATGTGGACACACAGGCTAAAAATAAAACCAATGCTGCAGTCCCTCTATCCCAACAGCTTCAAGTATGTGCTTTGATTTGAAACAGATGGATTTTCTTCGAGCACAATACTCCTGGCAGCTAAAAAATAAAACAAGTATCCTTCCTGATACTTTAGAATACCCAAGGCCCATGATTCAAGAAAATATATGGAGAAATGTCATCACCTGTTCATCTCTTGTAAAGAGTTTCCAAAATAAAATTGCTGATGCTGTTTAGCTTGGTTCATGTAAATATTTTTAAAGGAAAGAAGCTAGACTCCTTTTCATGCCTCATGACTATAACAGATCAGATGTAAAAAGACTCTAAGTCCCTAGAAATAAATTAATAATATTTCTGTATACATTAGAAGCTGTTTTAATTCACAGAATACTCATAGATAAGGCCTCATCCGAATTCTTCCTTGTAAGCATTTGGGAGATACAAGTGTTTTATTTCTATTTTATGGATGAGGAAACTGAAGGGTACAGAAGCGAAGTGATTTTTCCAAAGTCATCACCCCAAGGTTAATGCTTCCACATCCTGAGCTGTTTTATTTTTTAAATCATTCAGTTTTGCTGCTTATCTTTGGTACTATAGTGTTCTGATTCCCTTTTATTCTACCTTGCTGTCTGTGGAAAATATTGTTAATGAGGTACTTTCATCTTGCAGGGTTATCATGTGATAGCAATTTCCACCTTGAGTCAGAGCAGTAGGAAAAAATAACAAAGGAAAAATCACCAAGAGCATCTGCTGATGATAGCACAGGCTATGGAGGGGCTAGAATGGGAAATTCTGGGAGCAAGACTGAAGCTTCCCTAAAAGCTACACAGCACTTTATGCATGGATCTCTTAACAATTTTTCTTCAGTCATCAGTAGTTGGCAATGATCTAGAATGTAGGACTGCAATAAGGAATTTAAGGTGAGCTAATGGTAGAAAATGACCTGAGAGTTTGCATGTACTGCCACAATTTATACACAACCAAGAAATTTTATGGTACAGCATTAAATAAGAATGGCTTAGCTAGATACTGTCTATAAGTGACGAGCTTCCACTGCCCTCATGTCTTCACAATAGCAGCAGATGACATAATAACAGCATTGATTCATGCCATTCTAACACTGCTTTCAAAGGCTTTCATATTGTTTCAGTAAGTGCCAATACAGCTATACCGCTCTGCTTTAATTAAGCTCTTTCAATTATAATCTAAATCCTACATGCTTCATGCCAATTACCATAACTATCAGCTTTAATCTGACATTTCAAAAACCAGAATTTCAAATATCAAATATGCATTCCATATTTCTCATCCTAAAAAAAACTTTCAAGCTGTGCCAATATTGGGTTTCAGGATTCATCTATCTGATCAAAAATTAAGTAATAAGCTGGTTAAAAAAAAACCTCTCAAGTCATTTTTGGAAGAATTGGGGAAATTTTAATTACAGGCCAGATGTTACATGATATTAGGAAATTATGTTATTTTGTTAGGTGTAATAGTGACATCATGGTTTGTAGGGAAAAGTATTTTTAGGAATTACCAATTGAAGTATTTATAGGTAAAGTGTCACAATATCTGCAACTTACTTGTTAATGCGTCCAATCAAAAAATAAATACACGTACATATACAGGAAGTTACAGATGATAATATAGATTAAGCAAAGGGAGCAAATATAAAAATGATTGAATGTAGACTGTGGATATATGTGCTAATTATATCAATTTTGCATTTTTTTCTAATTATATCAAATTTGCATGTTTTCATAATAAAATGTTGGAAAAATATTAATCCTATACTACATGCCAAAAACAGAGGTACTGAGGTTGCAAGAAGAATAAAACAAAGTCCCTGACTTCATAGTCCAATAGTCTAATTAATGGTACGTAAATATACATAATTATTGTAATTTGTAATGAATATAGTACTAGCAGTAAGTAGCAAGACATTTGAAGGCACAAAAGGGGAAGAAAATAATTCTGCTTACAGACTGTCAAGTAAAGATTTCCACAGGGAGCGATGCTTATCCCTATAAGGCTTAAAGATAGACAGGAAGGTACTGTTGGCAGAGGCAAGTGATGGGCATCACTGTAGAAGCCTGAAATAGCATAAAAGGGTGAGGAAACAGCACACTCAGGATGACTAGGCCACTGAGTATGAGATGGAAAGAGTGAGAGATGAGTCCAGAAAGTCATGCAAAAGTGGGGATCTGATAAGAAGAGTATATTCTGCTAAAGAGTTGCAACATTTTTCTAGAGGCAGTAAGAATCCTTAAAACATTTTTTAAATTGTTGTTAGCCTGATTTATTGTATTGATCATGTCACAATATATACAAATGTGGAATCATTAGTGCATCTGAAACTAACAATGTTATGTGTCAATTATATCACAATTTTAAAAGAGTTGGTAAGAAAGGGTACGGCATGCTCATTAATCCATGACTTATCAACTGAGTAGTTATTCGAACTCCTGGGTCAAAACAACTTTTTGGTCAGCATCATATAGAAATAACCTTAAATTTTCCCAACAATTTGAAGAAAATAATGGCTGATTTTTCTGATTAAGTGAGCCAAATCTAACCAATCGGGCCCAGAGAAAGCAGGTCAAAAGGGATTAAATATTGGCTGTTAATTAAATAACACATAGATAGATATGCTTACTTAAGAAAATGTGGCATGCAAATGTAGGGATTAAAAAGTAAACCAGGAAAAAATAATTTAAGGAAAATGGCTCATATTATTAGAAGATTATTAACTTTGAAGAACTTTTCACCTGTGTGTTAATCCACCCATGAACACTGAAACTTTTTCTGCAAAGATAATTGCTTATTCACTGAAGCCCATGTACAAACGATTCTCCTAAATTGCTAGGAGTCGCTTGATACTGGATACCAATGGCAAGTGAAGACAAGATCCCAGTGAAATGATTATCCACAGTAGAAAGAAACTGTGTTTCAATATGCACTTTGAATTTTTTAAAATCCAACTTTATATAGTAATAAAGGGAGCTACACCTCTACTGGTACCTGATTTTGTTTAAATCTATATTTACGTTTTAAAATTTGGTCAGTGTATGAGTAGTTTGGTTACATCCTCAGACTCAACTTCCCTAATTTTTATTTCAACTTTTTCCTCATAAATCACATATACTGAATACTGTAAGAAAGTACATTTCAAGGAGTTTTTCATTTTAGTTTTATCAGATGCTGTATATGTAACCTTATCTTCCTAATAACATGAGATGTTCTAACTTCACTTTTTCAGACTTCAAACTTTGTCTGGGTTTAATGTAACACTATTTAAATTTTTTCCTCTGATTTATAGGAACGAGGAATTAACTGCTTATAATCACATGGTTATAATCCAGTATTGAAGAAAAATAACAATTTTAATCCAAAGGTCTTTTTAGGAGATAGCTTTGGGAAATTTTAGGAATAAAGTAAATATACTTAAATATAGTTCCTTACTAGATTGCTGGAAGAGTACTCAAAGAAAGGATAAGAGACAAGAAACTTTAAACAACATTAAAATCCTTAGTAAGCACTTTTACACTAGATCCCTGGGCAGAATTATAACATCTGCTGGGCTTTTATTCTAACTTGAATTCCTGGGCTACCAATTAGAAACAGAAAATTACTTAAGTTGTTTGTGCCTGTAGCCCACAGTAACTATTCAGACTCTAGGTTTCTCCCTCACTAGCCTTTCGTCATACCACTAGAGGAAAACAAAGAAAATATTGACATTGTCAGAGAAGAAACAGAGAGGTCTTTACCTACTTAAAACTAGGAAGTGGAGTGGAAGATGCAAATATCCAGATTATTATTTTTTTTAATCAAGAAGCACCTGGGGACTTCCCTGGTGGCACAGAGGTTAAGAATCTGCCTGCCAATGCAGAGGACGTGGGTTCGAGGCCTGGTCCGGGAAGATCCTACATGCCACAGATCAACTAAGCCCGTGTGCTACAACTACTAAGCCTGTGCTCTAGAGCCTGCAAGCCACAACTACTGAACTTGCGTGCTATAACTACTGAAGCTCACGTCCCTAGAGCCCATGCTCTGCAACAAAGACAAGCCACTGCAATGAGAAGCCTGCACACCACAACGAAGAGCAGCCCCTGCTCACCGCAACTAGGGAAAGCCTGCGCACAGCAATGAAGATCCAACACAGCCATAAATAAATAAATAAATTTATTAAAAAAAAAAAAAAAAAAGAAGCACCTGGGATAATCCTGCTAAGTTTTCCATTGAGTTCATGGCCTAGAAAATCTAATATAGCCCTCAGGGAGCCTGTGGGCATAATGCAAAGGTGCCATCTAAAATTTGAAATATTTAAGGTGCCAGTATAACCTTTAAAAATGCTTGCAAATTTCGTATTCTACTCCATAATATATCAATGTTTCTTTTAAAGTAAAAATAGTTTCAGTTACCTATAAGTTAAATTATTAACACTTTTCATATCTTTGAATGAAATCAATGCTCTCAAAGATAATCATGCTTATTTCCAGCTTTGCATACCCAACATACTCAGCTGCAGAAGCATGACCTAGACAAAATCTAAAGGTTTCTGTGTGAAGATCACATGCCTGAGGATAACACTGAGGTCTCCAGTGCTCCAGATATGGAGGACTATCTTCTCTTTAGTTAATATTTCCCCAGCTTTGGTCATGCTCATTTTTAAAGCAATAGCAATTGAACTGAGAATTGAATGCCATGATTCCGCCAACATAAAATTGTAGGGTTTTAGGCCCCATAGTAGTCAGACAGCATAAGGTAAGGAACCATGATTAGAAATCTGAACCATAACTTTCCTTTTTTTTTTTTTTCAGTTGAAGTATAGTTGACTACAATATTTGTTTCAGGTGTACAACATAGTTGTTCAACACATATACATTATGAAATGACCTCCACAATAAGTTTAGTAACCATCTGTCACCATACAAAGTTTTAGATTATTGTTGACTATATTCCCTACACTGTACATTACATCCCCAGAACTTATTTATTGTATTATTGGAAGTTTCTATCTCTTAATCCCCCTGGCCAATTTTATCCATTCCTCCATCCTCCTCTCCTCTGGCAACCACCAGTTTCTTCTCTATAAGTCTATATTCGTTTTGTTTGTTCATTTTTTATATTCCACATATAAATGAAATCATACAGGATTTGAATTTATCTAATTTCCCTTCGCTTAATGCACTCTAGATCCACCTATGTTGTTTCAAATGGCAAGATTTCATTCTTTTTCATGACTGTGTAATATTCCATTGCATATATTAACAACATCTTATTTATCCATTCATCTATCAATGTATACTTAGGTGGCCTCCATGTCTTGGCTATTGTAAACCACTGCTATGAACACTGTATTTCTTTAAATTAGTGGTTTTTGTTTTCTTTGGATAGATATCAAGGAGTGGAATTGCTGGATCATATCATAGTTCTATTTTTAATTTTTTGAGGAACCTCCACACTGTCTTCCATAGTGGCTGCACAAATTTACATTCCCACCAACAGTATATGAGGGTTCCTTTTTCTCCACAACCTGCCAACACTTGTAATTTGTTGTCTTTTTGATAATAGCCATTCTGAAAGATGTGAGGTCAAAACTCATTGTGGCTTTCATTTGTGTTTCCCTGATAATTAGTGATATTGAGCATCTTTTCATGTGTCTGTTGGCCATCTGTTGGAAAATGAGTACTCAGGTCCTCTGCTCACTTTTCAATTGAATTGCTTTCTGTTTGTTTGTTTTATGTTGAGTTGTAGGAGTTCTTTTTATATTTTGAAAATTAACCCATTATCAGAAATTTCATTTGCAAATCTTTTCCCATTCAGTAGGCTGCATTTTCATTTTGTTAATGATTTCCTTTACTGTGCAAAACTTTTTACTATGATATAGTTCCATGTTATTATTGTTGTTGTGTCCTTGTCCAAGATAGGCCCAAGAAGATATTGCTAAGACGAAGGTCAAAGAGTTAACCACCTATGTTTTCTTCTAGGAGTTTTATGGATTCAGGTTATACAAATGTAAAGATTTAAATGTCTTTAATCCATGTTGAGTTTATTTTTGTATATGGTGAAAAAAGCAGCCCAGATGCATTCTTTTGTGTTTACCTGTTCAGTTTTCCCAACACTATCTATTAAAGTGATTATCTTTTCCTCAATTTATATTCTTGCCCCCTTATCTGTAGTGAATTATAGATTAATTCACTATATAGATATGGGTTTATTTTAGGGCTCTCCATTCTGTTTCACTGATCTATGTGTCTTTTTTTGCGCCAGAACAATATGTTTTAATTACTATACCTTTGGAGTATAGTTTGACACCAGAGCAAATGATACCACCAGCTTTACTCTTCTTTCTCAGGATTGCTTTGGCTCTTTGGAGTCTTTTGTAGTTCCATAAAAAGTTTAGGGTTATTTGTACCCATCCTTTGAAAAATGCCATTGGTAACTTGATAGGGATTGCATTAAACCTATAGATTGCTTTGGGTAGTATGGACATTTTAATGATATTGATTCTTCAAATCCATAAGCACACTATATCTTTACATTTTTATGTCATCTTCAATTTCTTTCTAAATGTCTTATAGCTTTCAGAGTACAAGTCTTTTACCTCCTTGGTTAAATTTAGTCCTACGTATTTTATTCTTTTCGATGCAATTATATACGGGACTGCTTTCCTCTTTCTAACAGCTTGTTATTAGTATATAGAAAAGCAACAGATTTCCGTATACTAATTTTTTATCTTGCAACTTTACTGAATTCATTAGTTCTAATAGTTTTTTTTTGGTGGCATCCTTAAGGTTTTCTATAAATAGTAGCATGTCATTTGCAAATAGTGACCGTTTTACCTCTTCCTTTCTTATTTGGATGCTTTTTATTTCTTTCCCTTGTATGATTTCTGTGGCTAAGACTTCCAATACTATGTTGAATAAAAGTGGCAAAAGTGGGCATCCTTCTCTTGTTCCTGATCATAGAGGAAGAGCTTTTTGCTTTTCTCCATTGGGTATGATGTTAGCTGTGGGTTTGTCATATATGACAAACCTACCTTTATTATGTTGAGGTAGGTTCCTTTTATACACACTTTTTTGAGAGTTTTGATCATAAATCGATGTTGGATTTTGTCAAATGTTTTTTCTGCATCTATTGAGATAATCATGTGATTTTTATCTTTCATCTTGTTAACGTGGAATATTACATTGATTGATTTGCAGATATTGAATCATCCTTGCTTCCCTGGGATAAATCTCACTTGATCATGGGTTATGATCCTTTTAATGTATTGTGAATTCAGTTTGCTAATATCTTGTTAAGGATTTTTGCATATGTTCATTAAAAATATAGGCCTGTTATTTTCCTTTTTGGTGGTATCTTTCGTTTTGATATCAGGGTAACACAGCTTTATAGAATTAATTTGAAAGTGATCCTTCCTCTTCAACTTTTTTCAATAGTTTGAGGAGGACAGGTATTAACTCTTCTTTCAATGTTTGGTAGAATTCACCTGTAAAGCTGTCTGGTTATGGACTAGTTTGATGAGAAGGTTTTCTTTTAATTACTGATTCAACTTCACTACTAGTAATTAGTCTGTTCAGATTTTCTATTTCTTCTTGATTCAATCTTGGAAGATTGTATGTTTCTAGGAGTTTACTCATTCTAGGTTGTCCAATTCATTGGCATATAATTTTTCAAAGTATTGTTATAATCCTTCATATTTCTGTGGTGTCAGCTGTAATTTCTCCTCTTTCATTTCTAATTTTATTTATTTGGGCTCTCTTTTTTTCTTGGTGAGTATGGCAAAAGATTTGTTGATTTTGCTTATCTTTAAAGAACCAACTATTAATAAACAACCTAACCTTGCACCTCAAGCAATTAGAGAAAGAAGAACAAAAAAACCCCAAAGCTAGCAGAAGGAAAGAAATCAAAAAAATCAGATCAGAAATAAATGAAAAAGAAATGAAGGAAATGATAGCAAAGATCAATAAAACTAAAAGCTGGTTCTTTGAGAAGATAAACAAAATAGATAAACCACTAGCCAGACTCATCAAGAAAAAAAGGGAGAAGACTCAAATCGATAGAATTAGAAATGAAAAAGGAGAAGTAACAACTGACAGTGCAGAAATAAAAAAAAATCATGAGAGATTACTACAAGCAACTCTATGCCAATAAAATGGACAATCTGGAAGAAATGGACAAATTCTTAGAAATGCCTAGACTGAATCAGGAAGAAATAGAAAATATGAACAGACCAATCACAAGCACTGATATTGAAACTGTGATTAAAAATCTTCCAACAAACAAAAGCCCAGGACCAGATGGCTTCACAGGTGAATTCTATCAAACGTTTAGAGAAGAGCTAACACCTATCCTTCTCAAACACTTCCAAAATATAGCAGAGGGAGGAACACTCCCAAATTCCTTCTACGAGGCCACCATCACCTTGATACCAAAACCAGACAAGGAAGTCACAAAGAAAGAAAACTACAGGCCAATATCATTGATGAACATAGATGCAAAAATCCTCAACAAAATACTAGCAAAGAGAATCCAACAGCACATTAAAAGGATCATACACCATGATCAAGTGGGGTTTATTCCAGGAATGCAAGGATTCTTCAATATATGCAAATCTATCAATGTGATAAACCATATTAACAAATTGAAGGAGAAAAACCATATGATCATCTCAATAGATGCAGAGAAAGCTTTCGACAAAATTCAACACCCATTTATGATAAAAACCCTCCAGAAAGTAGGCATAGAGGGAACTTTCCTCAACATAATAAAGGCCATATATGACAAACCCACAGCAAACATCATCCTCAATGGTGAAAAACTGAAAGCATTTCCACTAAGATCAGGAACAAGACAAGGTTGCCCACTCTCACCACTCTTATTCGACATAGTTTTGGAAGTTTTAGCCACAGCAATCAGAGAAGAAAAGGAAATAAAAGGAATCCAAATCGGAAAAGAAGAAGTAAAGCTGTCACTGTTTGCAGATGACATGATACTATACAGAGAGAATCCTAAAGATGCTACCAGAAAACTACTAGAGCTAATCAATGAATTTGGTAAAGTAGCAGGATACAAAATTAATGCACAGAAATCTCTGGCATTCCTATATACTAATGATGAAAAATCTGAAAGTGAAATCAAGGAAACACTCCCATTTACCATTGCAACAAAAAGAATAAAATATCTAGGAATAAACCTACCTAAGGAGATGAAAGACCTGTATGCAGAAAATTATAAGACACTGATGAAAGAAATTAAAGATGGTACAAATAGATGGAGAGATATACCATGTTCTTGGATGGGAAGAATCAACATTGTGAAAATGACTCTACTACCCAAAGCAATCTACAGATTCAATGCAATCCCTATCAAACTACCACTGACATTTTTCACAGAACTAGAACAAAAAATTGCGCAATTTGTATGGAAACACAAAAGACCCCGAATAGCCAAAGCAATCTTGAGAACGAAAAAAGGAGCTGGAGGAATCAGGCTCCCTGACTTCAGACTATACTACAAAGCAACAGTAATCAAGACAGTATGGTACTGGCACAAAAACAGAAAGATAGATCAGTGGAACAGGATAGAAAGCCCAGAGATAAACCCACGCACATATGGACACCTTATCTTTGATAAAGGAGGCAGGAATGTACAGTGGAGAAAGGACAGCCTCTTCAATAAATGGTGCTGGGAAAACTGGACAGGTACATGTAAAAGTATGAGATTAGATCACTCCCTAACACCATACACAAAAATAAGCTCAAAATGGATTAAAGACCTAAATGTAAGGCCAGAAACTATCAAACTCTTAGAGGAAAACATAGGAAGAACACTCTATGACATAAATCACAGCAAGCTCCTTTCTGACCCACCTCCTAGAGTAATGGAAATAAAAACAAAAATAAACAAATGGGACCTAATGAAACGTCAAAGCTTTTGCACAGCAAAGGAAACCATAACCAAGACCAAAAGACAACCCTCAGAATGGGAGAAAACATTTGCAAATGAAGCAACTGACAAAGGATTAATCTCCAAAATTTACAAGCAGCTCATGCAGCTCAATAACAAAAAAACAAACAACCCCATCCAAAAATGGGCAGAAGACCTAAATAGACATTTCTCCAAAGAAGATATACAGAATGCCAACAAACACATGAAAGAATGCTCAACATCATTAATCATTAGAGAAATGCAAATCAAAACTACAATGAGATATCATCTCACACCAGTCAGAATGGCCATCATCAAAAAATCTAGAAACAATAAATGCTGGAGAGGGTGTGGAGAAAAGGGGACACTCTTGCACTGCTGGTGGGAATGTGAATTGGTTCAGCCACTATGGAGGACAGTATGGAGGTTCCTTAAAAAACTACAAATAGAATTACCATATGACCCAGCAATCCCACTACTGGGCATATACCCTGAGAAAACCAAAATTCAAAAAGAGTCATGTACCAAAATGTTCATTGCAGCTCTATTTACAATAGCCCGGAGATGGAAACAACCTAAGCGCCCATCATCGGATGAATGGATAAAGAAGATGTGGCACATATACACAATGGAATATTACTCAGCCTTAAAAAGAAATGAAATTGAGCTATTTGTAATGAGATGGATAGACCTAGAGTCTGTCATACAGAGTGAAGTAAGTCAGAAAGACAAAGACAAATACCGTATGCTAACACATATATATGGAATTTAAGGGAAAAAAATGTCATGAAGAACCTAGGGGTAAGACAGGAATAAAGACGCAGACCTACTGAAGAACAGACTTGAGGATATGGGGAGGGGGAAGGGTGAGTTTTGACAGGGCGAGAGAGAGTCATGGACATATACACACTAACAAACGTAGTAAGGTAGATAGCTGGGGGAAGCAGCCGCAAGGCACAGGGATATTAGCTCGGTGCTTTGTGACAGCCTGGAGGGGTGGGATGGGGAGAGTGGGAGGGAGGGAGACACAAGAGGGAAGACATATGGGAACATATGTATATGTATAGCTGATTCACTTTGTTATAAATCAGAAACTAACACACCATTGTAAAGCAATTATACCCCAATAAAGATGTTTAAAAAAAAAAAGAACCCACTATTAGTTTTATTGATCTACAAAAGGTTTTGGTTTTTCAGTCTTTTCACTTATTTCCATTCTGATTTTTATTATTTCTTTCCTTCTGTTAATTTTGTGCTTGTTCTTCTTTTTCTAGCTCTTTTAGTGTAATGTTAGATTGTTTACTTGAAATTTTTCTTGTTCTCTGAAGTAGGCCTATATTACTATAAGCTTCCCTCTAATACTGCTTTTTGCTGCATCCCATAGATGTAGGTATGTTGCGTTTCTGTTTTCATTTGTCCCGAGGTATTTTTTTTATTTCTGCTTTGATTTCTTCATTGACTCTTTGATTGTTTAGTAGCATGTTTGTTTGTTTGTTTTTCCATTTTTCTTCTTGTGATTGATTTCTAGCTTCATACCATTATGGTCAGAAAAGATGCTTGATATGATTTCATTTTCTTAAATTTACTGAAAATTGTTTTGTGGCCTAGCATGTGATCGATCCTGGAGAATGTTCTATCTGCATTTGAAAAGAATGGGTATTCAACTATTTGAATGGACTGTTCTATATATATCTATTAAGTCGATCTTATATTATGTGTCATTTAAGGCCAAGTTTTCCTTAATGATTTTCTGTATGTATTTAGGCATACCTGGATATCTGCTGGATACACAGGTATTTGTAAGTATTATATCCTCTTGTTAGATTGATCCCTTTATCATTATGTAATGCTCTCCTTTGTCTCTTATTACATTCTGGTTTTAAAGTCTATTTTGTCTGATATAAGTATTGCTACCCCAGCTTTCTTTTCATTTCTATTTACATGGAATATCTTTTTCCATCCCTTTACTTTCAGTCTGTGAATGTCTCAAGATCTGAAGCAAGTCTCTTGTAGGCAGAATATATATGGGTCATGTTTATCCATTCAGCCATACTATATCTTTTGATTGGAGCATTTAGTCCATTTACATTTAAAGTAATTATTGATACATACATATTTATTGCCACTTTGTTCATTGTTTTCTGATTATTTGTGTAGATCTTCTCTATTTCTTTCTTGTTTTCTTGCTCTCTTCCCTTGTGATTTGACGACTATCTTTAATGTTATGTTTGGATTCCTTTCTCTTTATTTTTTCTATATCTATTGTAGGTTTTTGGTTTGTGATTACCATGAACTTTATAAATAACGACATGTATATGACATATATATATAGTTGTCTATTTTAAGTTGATCTCAAGTTCAAATGTGTTCTAAAAACCCTACATTCTCATTCCCCTCCCCAAGTTTTATGTTTTTGATATTATATTTTACATGTTTTTACTTTGCATATCCCTTAAGTACTTATTATAGGTATAGATGCTTTTACTACTTTTGTCTTTTAACCTTCCTACTAGTTTTATAAGTGGTTGACTACCTTTACGATATGTTTGCCTTTACCAATGAGAGTTTTTCTTTCATAATTTTCATATTTCTAATTGTAGCCTTCTCTTCTCCACTTAGAATAATCCTTTCAACATTTCTTGTAAGGCCAATTTAGTGATGAACTTGTCTAGCTTTTGCTTGTCTGTAAAACTCTAAATGATAATCTTGCCAAGTAGAGTCTTCTTGGTTGTAGATTTGTTTTTCCTATCACTAATTTGAATATATCATGCCACTCCCTTCTAGCCTACAAAGTTTCTGCTGAAAAGTCAGCTTATGGTCTTCTAGGAGCTCCCTTAAACATAACTAGCTGTGTTTCCCTTGCTGCTTTTAAGATTCTCTTTATCTTCAATTTTTTCCATTTTAATTATAATGTCTTTGTGTGGACCTCTAGGTTCATCTTGCTTTGGACTCTCTGTGGTTCCTGGGCCTAGATGTCTGTTTCCTTGCCAAGTTAAGGGTGTTTTCAGCTATTATTTCCTCAAAAAATTCTCTGCCCCTTTCTCTATCTCTTCTCCTTCCAAGACCCCTATAATATGAGTGTTAGTGCACTTGATGTTGTTCCCAAAGTCCTTTAAACTATCCTCAATTTTTTAAATTCTTTTTGCTTTGCAGCCTGGGTTATTTCCACTAATCCATCTTCTAGATCACTAATCCATTCTTCTATATCATCTAATCTACTGTTGATTCCTCTAGTGTACTTTTTCATTTCAGTTGTATTCTTCAACTCTGATTGATTCTTTTATGTATTTTCTCTTTGTTGAAGTTCTCACTGTGTTTATCCATTCTTTTCCCAAGTTCTGTGAACATATTTATGATCATTAGCTTGAACTTGTTTCTTGAGCGGATGACTCATCTCCATTTCTTTAGTTCTTTTTCTGATGTTTTTGTCTTGCTCTTTCATTTGGAACATATTCTTCTGTATCCTCATTTTGCCTAATTCTGTGTTTACTTCTTTGTATTTGGTAAGTCTCTTACATCTCTCAACTTTGGAGAAGTGGCCTTATGTAGTATATGTCCTCTGGGACCCAGTAGCATGCCCCCGTCTAGCCACTAGAGCCAGATGCGTAAAGGGTGCTCCCTATGTGAGCTGCATGCATCTTTCTGTTGTGGTGGTGCTGACTGCTGCAGGAACATAGGTATGCAGGGCTGACACCTGGCCCTGCTGGCTGCGTGACTGTGGTGTGTATGACTGCTGTAGGAATACTGCAAGTGGAGTAGGCCCCCAAAGTGACTAGTTGTAAGGAACAGTGTTATGTTACTGCTGCTAGTGGGCAGAGTTCCTCAGTTCACAGTCACTGCAGGTGTGCTGGTGGGCGGGCAAGACTCTAGCATGACCGTTGTGACCTGGTGTTATATAACCACTGCAGGCACACTGGTGGGTGGGGCAGGCCCCTGGAGGTAATAGTCTAGGGGGAGTATTCCAAAATGGCACACACACCCCCAAGTGCAGTTGTCTGCAAGATAGAATGAGATCACAAAAATGGCTGCTGACAGAATCTCAGTCCCCAGGGGGCGTTCCAGCTGCCTCCTACCTCTTTTCAAGATCAGCAAGTGGCACCTTTCAAACTGCTGCCTCTGCACTGGAACTCAAAGTGAGCGAGCTTCTGCATGTGCCCTTTAAGAGTGGAGTCTCAGTTTTCCACAGCTGTTTGGCTCTCCTGAATGTAAGCCCTGCTCGTTTTCAAAGCCCAGCATTTTGGGCGTTCATAGTCCTGGTACAGGACTCCCAGGCTGGTGAGCCTGATGTGGGAATCAGACTCCCCGCTTCTCAAGGAGGACCTCTGTTGTTGTAATTTTCCTTCCACTTTTGTGGTTCACAGCACTGGGGGGGGGGGTCCTGACTAGCTCATATCTCCACCCCTCCTACCCATTTTGTTGTGGCCCTTTCTTTTTATCTTTAGTTGTGGAACATCTTTTCTTTCTAGTCTTCAGGTCATTCTCACAGATGGTTGCTCTGTAAGTAGTTGCAATTTTGGTGTGCCCATGGGAGGAGGTGAGCTCAGGATCTTCCTACTCTGTAATCTTGATTCAGACCCAGAACCAGAAGTTTCTGACCGCTGTGGGAAAGAATGGCATTCCTGATGGAGAAAGATACTATCTCTGAACACATAAAATAAGGAGAGGTGCTGGGCATGTACAGATGAGCCACTAAAGTCCTGTTTACCGTTCAGATCTCAGTCTAGCCATTGTTCCCTCAGAGAGGCCTCTCTTGATTCCCTGGTGTTAGTTTCATTACTCTGTTCACATATCCTGTAGACTCTTCCTAAATTGATAAATATTTGTATTCTCAACTTCACTGTGTGAACCTTTAGTGCAGGGAGTGTACCTCTCTTATTCCCACTATCTTAAGTAAAGTGGGCCCTCACTAAATATCAATTGGTTACTAGACTAAATAGTGATCACTTTACTATCAGACATAAATGGCAAATCAGTAATAATAATAATATTTAGTGACTTCCCTGGTGGCACAGTGGTTAAGAATCCTCCTGCCAATGCAGGGGACACAGGTTCAATCCCTGGTCCAGGAAGATCTCACGTGCTGTGGAACAACTAAGCCCATGCGCCACAACTACTGAGCCTGCACTCTAGAGCCTGCAAGCCACAACTACTGAGACCACACACCACAACTACTGAAGCTCGCGTTCCCTAGAGCCCGCGCGCTACAACTACTGAGCTCACATGCCACAACTATTGAAGCCCACGCACTCTAGGGCCCATGTGCCACAACTACTGAGCCTGTGTGCTGCAACTACTGAAGCCCATGCACCTAGAGCCCATGCTCTGCAACAAGAGAAGCCACTGCGATAAGAAGCCTGCACACCGCAATGAAGAGTAGCCCCAACTCGCCACAACTAGAGAAAGCCCATGCGCAGCAACGAAGGCATGATGCAGCCAAAAAATAGATAAATAAAAAAATTTAAAAAAAGAAAACTTTAAAATAAATAATAATAATATTTAACTTTATGTTCCCCCTCTTTTTCTCTCTTTTCATTAATACACTTCTTCTATTTATGGGAAATTTATGTATGCTTGCATAAACCTTAAAAATATTTCTGTAATGCCTTATTTTCTGGACAGAAAGAAACCAGGTCTATCTTTCCCTTCCCAGATTCATTTATGTTGACTGGAGACGTCAGTCAATCATAAAGCCTAATTAGCATGCTACTCTCAGCAGCCCTGAGTGCTGCTGAAATGTCTTTCATTCATATCAACATCATCTTTTTAGTAGAGGCTATTAAACAAATAACATAATACCTGGTGAAATAGCTTAAAATTAAGACACAATTCATAATTGCAATAAACTGGAAAGATACATGGATAAAGGAGTATCTTATTCATTGGGGCTCTTCCTAAAAACACAGACGCAAATTTTTAAGAGAGAGAAAAACAATTTATAGCACATATGAAACAAGTCCTATTCAATCAATTATGACTTTCTGGTTATTTCCCCCGAGTAGCTGTGAATGCAGATTTTAAAATATTAATCAACTTCAACCTCCATTTATCATGCAGGACAGATGGAAACCTCAGATATAAATGTTATTAGTCATGATTCAGGTCATTTGGAAAAACTATCTTCTGGAGCTGGTATGCACTGGTCAGAGATTAGAACAAATGTGATTGGACAGTGGAAAGCAAAATGATGTCACTGGTTAAGTCATCCAAGACAGGTGGTCTGCAGGCTGCACCTTAATTCCCATACCATCTTCAATCTGTCAGATAAAATTAATGACTCACTCCAAACAACAAATGACTGTTGTTTGGGGCTATAGAACAAATTCCTTTGCAAGGTCACTACATATGAACACCACATACTTTATTATTCTCTGACTGAGATAATCAAGAGAGCAATAACAAATTTGAATCTGACATTGCAGTCCTACCACTGTGCCATTAGGAAAGCAAGAGAATCAGGACCTTTTTATATAAAGAATAAGGCATGGTTACATTACTACAAGGAATAAATGATTTAAGAAAAGAAATTTGATTCTCAGATATATGATTTAGAAATCAGACACATAGAAGAAAGCCCCATTCCTAAAATGTTGACATAGTAATGGAACCTGCTATAGTATTGAAAATTTATTTCCACAAGAGTCAAGGAATTTAAGGCTATAGCATATGGTGGCACATAGATTGTTTTCAAGCATTTTGTCATCTATCTCAGCACTGTACTCAGATACAATGAGGCGGGGTAGCCCAAGTTTTCCAGCTACAAACTGTTGATTTTTTTTCAGGAACAAATGGACTAGGTAACTAACTATGGCTTTCCCATCATGAGAGTTCAATCACAGGCCAAACGACCACTTACCAGAGATTTTAGGTATAGATACCGTCTTTAACATCTCTTCCAACTCTCATATCTAAGACTACCAAATCATCCTGTACTTCTACATATCATACATAGCTATTACAATGATTACTTTAATAGCATTCTTCTTGTAAGTACCATGAGGTCAGGAGCTAATTCTACCTTGTTCATTGTTGTGTGCTCAGAGACTAGCACAGTGTTGTCTAACAGATAAGGTGTTCAATAAAATATTGTTCATTAACTGACAAGTCTTATAAATCTAAAAAAGGGTGATTGATGAATTGTTTTAAAATAAAATTAGCATGACTTCCTCATAAATTTAAATGGAAGGTATTTTAAAGAAGGTTTAGATTATTGTGACTTCCAAAGTTTCAAGTTAAAATATATGGAATTTTAAGCTGACTTCATGTTTCATTATTACAGGGCAATAGCTCTTTATAATAATAAATATCATATCTAGTTTTCTATCCCACTCCTAGTAAATACTAGTATGTATGTGTGTGTGAAAAATATATATATGACAGAATATATATGAAAGAATATATATATATATATATATATATATATAGAGAGAGAGAGAGAGAGAGAGAGAGAGAGAGAGGGAGAGAGGGAGAGAGGGAGAGAGAGAGAAAGCGTAAATAATATAAATCAGAGGTCAACCTCCAGGCCACAGACCCGTTGGCAGGCTGGGGCGCAGAGCAGGTGAGCGGCAGGCGACGGAGTGAAGCTTCATCTGCCACTCCCCATCACTCGCATTACCACCTGAACCATCCCCCTCCCCCTGCCCCATCTGTGGAAAAATTGTCTTCCACGAAACCGGTCCGTGGTGCCCAAAAGGTTGGAGACCGCTAATATAAATAGAGGCAATTGTATCATTCTAAAACTGTCTATTTCCCTTGACTTGTCATTGAAATTATAAAATGTAATTAAATATTTTCTAAACAAATAAATGTGACCTTCCAAATAAATAATGTTGTTACTTCTGTCAAAGTTCTTCTGAAGGTTTTGGAAATTTTTGATAAATTTGCAATCATAAAAAATAAAGATGCCATCAAATTAGGTATGCTTAATATTGGGAGGAAAATCATGAAATCTAGAAAGATTCTGTCTTCAGATTATTTCACAACTGACTTCAATTTCCCATATAATTTTCATGAAACTAAAAATCAGAATGTACAATACAGTGTGACTTATTTCAGAAGATGACAGTCATTACTTTGCATACTCAAAGGAGAAACAACTGACACATTCAAAAGACTGACAATGAAGACATGTTTATGAATTTTAACTTAAAAGGTGCAAATTTTGAATACATAATTTTTATTATTCTCTTCTTTCACTGAAATTTTTTTTCAAATACCACATTGACAGCATTGATTGTATAACTCAGGGACTTCCCACTGCTCCAACATCAAGGGCCGCGAACCCAAGGCTCATAGGTGGAATGCCTGCAGACAGATGTGTCTGTAAAATTAAATGCCTTTACAAAGGTCATGTATGCACCAGTGTGCTACAGTTGGTATCACTTCCCATTTTTTACTCTAGCCTGATTCACACATATGCATAATCTCCCTGGCACTTTCTGAGGGCATTTGATTTTTTGATCCCAGACTTAGACAAACCCCAAGAAATAACAAAATGTTTTTTCCCTTTACTCAATCAACCATCATACTTCATAGATATATATATAATTACTTGCCTTCATGGAAATAATGCAATGTTCCAATGATGGTAAAAATACTCACTAATGCAACATAAAAAATTCAGAGCAAAATGCATATAACAGATAATGAAATTTAGAAAGATTACACAATATCGAGGCCATGTTTTTTATGTAATATATTATTTAGTGCTCAAAACTGTGAGAAAGGTAATATCATCGTCCCCATTTTGTAGATGAGAGTACTGATGTTCATCGAGATAAATATCTTACCCAAAGTCACCCAGCTATTAGATGGCTAGAATGGAATTCAACCTAAGTGCATTGACTATGTATCTGCGCTATTAATCACAATAATATTGTATGTGTATGCACACATGTGTGTGTGTGTGCATGTGTGTGAAGAGAGACAGAAAGATACCGCATATATGGAAGAGCAAGTTTTCCTTTCTTCTACCTAATGGTTTTTTGAAGAAGGTAGATTTTGACAAATGTAACACCCTCCAGTTACTTTATGCTGAACAGATCAGTGGCTGAATAAACTTCAATGACCATGCAGCCATTTGGCTGGCCAGAATCTTCAACATCATTATTAGATGGTGTGTCAAACTGTATTATAACACACTAGACTGTATTAGAGATCTTTATTGCTTTTATCTTTATTGCTTTTTTTATTGATGTGATGGACACCAGAGGACATAATGCCTGAAAGTGTCACAAACATAATTTAATACAGTGACTTGAAAGAAGTTGGAGAAGGTATGAAAAAGAAAGCAAGAGCTTGTTATACAACAAGAATTGACCGACATATTCTATAATTAGTTTAATGACAATTTTTATAACATTTTCTATATGGAAGCACTCCAATATTTTTGTTATTCTAGTAATACGAAAATTCCTTATTAACCGAGTAGATTTAATTAGCCAGAACTATAGCAGAAAATGTATCACACTTCAATTTTAGTAATATGTAGCTTGATTGTTCTTACGGAATAGCATGAGTTATATATGAGATAAACAGCACAGAATGATCAAGAGGATAAATGCTGGTGTCAAATAGCTTGCTTGACACCAGCATTTATTTCTAGGTTCAGACCTAGAGTTTGAACCCTGGTAGCACATTTTTTTTCCAGCTGTCTGATATTGGACGCATTATTTAAATTTCTCAAACTCCAATTTTTCCATCTCAAATAATATCATTCAATTGCATGCTGTTAATAATAAATATCAAATTATATAAAGCAAGAAAAGTACTTACATGGTAAATACCAGTCATCATAGCTGTTATTAAAATAGAATGATACACATGGTAATACCATTAAAGAGGTAGGAATGGGAAGAGGTTATAATGATTAATTTCTGTAAATCAGACTTACCACCAACCTTGCCTTCCCTCTGAATATGAATTTATGATTCCTGGTTGGCCTGATGTGATATGCATCTGCAGGGTGATTGCCTATTGGAATGCAAGTTTAACTGTTAGTTTTGAATGACTGGACTCAGAAAAAGTATTAACCACAGAACAACAGGTTTTTTAGAAATAAAATAAATAAAATATAAAGAGATTACTTTCTAGTTTCAGGTAAGATGCTGCAAGCACCCTTCATCTTGCCTCTCTTACTGAATACATCTATAAATCCTAGACATAATGGATGAAGCAGCTATCTGCTATCAGTATTCTCTTATCTGGTTTCAATTAAGTCCCAAATCTGCCAGTGGGCATCAGCACAAACAAGAGGCTGAGAAGCCTTCAAGCCTGGTGGGAGGATTAGGGAAGGGGCCTAATGCTCAGAGAGAGAAGTAGATAGTTCTCTCTTTTCTTCTCATTGTCTCTTGCCCCAGCCCATGATGACTCATGAGGGCTTAAAACTATGGGGGAGGGGAAATATTCCCTCTGATAAATGGAACCATGGACCCAAAATGTGGGGAGTATACCGACTGCTTTTATGTCTCTTTATTATTCCACTGTTTGGCTCCAGACATGATTACATTCAGGTAGGGAAATGAATGGAAGAACAGGGTAAATAAAATCCCATACTTCAAGCCAGAGGATTCCCAGGGAATCAGAAAGTACCAGTACAATTACAAAGAGGGAGAATATTGGGAAATAATCCTTATAAATGAGCTTATGAACTACTGAACTCACCACTGAGCTGTGCATATATGATTTTAACCCTAAACAGTATACCATAGACTTTGAAAAGAAGTAAGATATAGAACACTGTCTAGATCTCAGACTGGCCATTGGGTAGCATACACACGGGGCAGATACAAATAGCACTGAAAAGGCTTTAAAAACAGAACTGATATTGTAACCACAATCAAAAGAAGGCCAGATTGGAACTTGTGATCTGAGTGGCATCATGTGTCTTTCCTGCTAAAACAAAAATGTAAACATTCCCAATTAATTTTAAGAGACTTGATGTCTCGTAATACAAAAAGCAAAATGTCCATGATACAATCCAAAATTACTTGGATATGAAGAACCAGGAAAATCTCAATTTGCATGGAAAAAGACAATCACCATAGGTCAACACCAAATTGACAGGACTTGTTTGACAAAGATTTTAATGAAGCTATTGTTTTAAAACTTGCAATAAAATAAAGACAAAAACTCTTGAAATGAATGGAAAGCTAGAAAGACACTACAAAGAAACAGAAGTTACATAGAAAAATCAAACTGAAATTTTCTAACTGAAACAATAATCAAAATTTTAAAATATTATTTGATGGGCCCAGTAATAAGACAGAGCTGATAGAGGAAAGAGTAAATAAACTTTAAAAGTGATCAACAGAAATTATGCATTTTCCTTAACAGAGAGAAAACATTTTTTAAAAACTTGAACAGAGACTCATGGCCCTGTGGGGAAACACCAAAAGGTCTAACGTTTTTGTCATAAAAGTCTCAGAAATGGGGGAGAAAAGTTGGTGCAGAAAATATGTTTAAAGAAATAATAGATGAAAACATCTCAAATTTAGTAAAATTTAAACATACAAATTCAAGAAGCTAAAAAAAAAAAAACAGTATTAACACAAAGAAATCCATGATTGAGATATATCATAATCAAACTGTTGAAAACCAAAGATAAAACAGAGCCACAGGAAAATGTTACATTACTTCTAACAGAAAAATGATTTGAGAAAGTCGAGGATTTCTCATCAGAAACCTGAAAGCCAGAAGGAAGTGGAATGACATTTAATTACTGAAAGAAAAAATAAAATTGCAGTCGAGACATCTATAGTCAGCAAAAGTATCCTATAAATAAAAAGGTGAAATAGAGACATTCACAGATGAAGAAAAACTTAAATAGCCAGGACAGGGAAGCAACCTAAATGTCCATCGACAGATGAATGGGTAAAGAAGATGTGGTACATATACAGAATGGAATATTACTCAGCCATAAAACGAAACGAAATTGAGTTATTTGTAGTGAGCTGGATGGACCTAGAGTCTGCTATACAGAGTGAAATAAGTCAGAAAGAGAAAAACAAATACCGTATGCTAACTCATATATATGGAATCAAAAAAAAATAGTTCTGATGAACCTAGGGGCTGGACAGGAATAGAGACTCAGACATAGAGAATGGACTTGAGGACACAGGGAGGGGGAAGGGTAAGCTGGGATGAAGTGAAAGAGTGGCATGGACATATATACACTACCAAATGTAAAATAGATAGCTAGTGGGAAGCAGCTGCAAAGCACACGGACATCAGCTCGGTGCTTTGTGACCACCTAGAGGGGTGGGATAGGGAGGGTGGGAGAGAGATGCAAGAGGGAGGGGATATGGGGATATATGCATACATATAGCTGATTCACTTTGTTATACAGCCCAAACTAACACAACATTGTAAAGCAACTATACTCCAATAAAGATGTTTAAGAAAGAAAAAAAAAGGACGTAGAAAATTCAGAGCTAACAGACCTGCTTTAAAATAATTACTAAAGGAAGCACTGCAGGCAGAGGGAAATAATACCAGAAAGGAAGTTTTAAATATTAGGAATAAAAGAAAAGCAAAATAGTTAATATCTGGGTTAATATATTAAACTATTCTTTTCCCTCTTGAATTCTTTAATATATATTTGATGGTTGAAAGAAAAAACTACATTTCTGATAGCTATAAAAATTTAAGTATTTTTAAACCCTACAGCAACCAATTAAAAAATCCATTCAAAGAAATATAAATACAATACATAAAATAAAACAGTTGAAAAAATGTTCAAATAAAAGCAAAGGGAGATAGAGAAACTAAAAATGAAAGAAACTATCAGAAAACAAATAATAAAATGGAAGCCCTAATTACAAATGTATAAATAGTAACATTAAATATAAATGATCTAAACACTACATAAAGGACACTGATTGTCAACAAGGATTTGAAATAAAATGACTCAATTCTATGCTCTGTGCAAGTATCTCACTTCGAATATAATGTTATAGGTGAATTAAAAGTAATAGGATGGGGCTTCCCTGGTGGTGCAGTGGTTGAGAGTCCACCTGCCGATGCAGGGGACACGGGTTTGTGCCCTGGTCCGGGAAGGTCCCACATGCCGTGGAGCAGCTGGGCCCATGAGCCATGGCCGCTGGGCCTGTGCATCCAGAACCTGTGCTCCACAATGGGAGAGGCCACAACAGTGAGAGGCCCGCGTACCGCAAAAAGAAAAAAAAAAAGTAATAGGATGGAAAAATATATACCATGCAAAAATTAATCAAAAGAAAGATGGAGTGATTATATTAATATCAAACAAAATAGACTTCAAAGCAAAGAGAAGCATTGGAATAAACAAGGACATTACATGATGGCAAAAGAATCAATTCAGCAAGAAAACTTAACAGTCCTAAATGTGTATTCATCTCACCATATACCTTCAATTACATGAAAAACTAGCAAAAGTAAAATGAGAAATTAGAAGGATTTCCCTGGTGGCACAGTAGTTAAGATTCTGCCTGCCAGTGCAGGGAACACAGGTTCGATCCCTGGTCTGGGAGGATCCCACATGTCATGAAGGAACTAAGCCTGTGCCCCACAACTACTGAGCCTGTGCTCTAGAGCCCACAACCCACAACTACTGAACCCGTGTGCCACAACTACTGAAGCCTACGTGCCTAGAGCCTATGCTCCACAACAAGAGAAGCCACTGCAATGAGAAGCCTGCGCACCACACTGAATAGTAGCCCCACTCGCCACAACTAGAGGAAGCCCGTGCACAGCAACGGAGACCCAATGCAGCCAAAAATAAAAATAAATAAATAAATTTATTTTAAAAAATGAGAAATTAGACAAACTCACTGATAGAGTTGAACACTTCAACGGTAGTTTCTTATTGATCAATAGAACTAGCAAACAGAAAATCAGCAAGATTATAGTACTGATTAACGTCATCAACCGATAGGATGTAAGTTGAAATCTACAGAACATTCCTTCAATATAGGCATAATACCCATTCTTTTCAAATGCACATGGAACAATTGCTAAAATATAACATATCCTGAACCATAAAGCAAATCTTAACAGATTTAAAGGAAATGAAATCATACAAAGTGTGTTCTCTGTCCATCATGGAATTAAACTAAAATCAATAATTTAAAGATACAGTGTTAAAATATCCAACACTTGACAACTAAACAAACCATTTTTAAGTAATCCATGGTTCTAAGAGTAAGCTTCAAGGAAAATTTGTAAATAATCTGAACTAAATGGAAATGAATCTACATATTATCAAAACTTATCAGATGCAGGTAAGGGAGTGCTTAAAGGGAAACTTATAGTATTAAATGTTTATATTAGAATAGAAAAAAATCAAAAACCTAAGCTTCCATTCTAAAAGACTAGAAAAAGAAGAGCTGTATAAAGCCAAAGAAAGCAGAAGAAAGTAAGAAATAAAATTAAAAGCTCTCCAGAGATGAAAGGCTATTAGGCAAGTATGGATGCATCTACTAAAACCATCCATGAACTCACCTTTCCAAATAATTTAATTGGCTGTATAATCAGGTGCCAAGGCACCAATATTAATGAGATCCACCAGATGTCTGGGGCCCAGATCAAAATTGCCAATCCAGTGGAAAGCTCTTCTGGTAGGCAGGTTACTATCACTGGTTCTGCTGACAGTATTAGTCTAGCCCAGTATCTAATCAATGCCAGGCTTTCCTCTGAGAAGAGCCTGGGTGCAGCTAGAACAGTCTAGGTTCATTCATAAGCCCTTTCTGCTGTTCTTCCATGATCCAATTGTGTAATTTCTGGTCAGTGATTCCAAGTTTTAAATAATTTCTAAGTGTTCAGTTTCTACACAACTTTATCACCTTCTAATTTAAAAATCACATTCTCTGTTCAGCTGTTATTGCTGGGATCCATATTTAGTTTTATAATCTTTTCCCTATTTTTAGCTTTGTTTTTGGTTTTTGGCTCATGAATTTTATTTCTGTTTGTGGATAAGGAATGTAAAAGTGGAATGTTAATAAATGTCAGTATAGTTCTATAATGTCAAGAATTTAAAAATTAAAAAATGGATTGGTTAAAACATGCTTCATATTTGAAAAAGCTGGGAACTACTATCTTAAATAGAATAGAAAATAGAAATAGAAATTAATGAAATAGAAAACAAAAACAATAGAGGAAATCAATGAACCTAAAAACTGATCAATAAAATTGATAAGGTTCTAGTAAGACTCACAAAAAAAAAGACAGAAGACAAAAATCCCCAATGTGGAGAAAAAGAGAAAGGATATCACTACAGAGCATGTAGACATTAAAATGGCAATTATGGGACATTATAAATAACTCTATGCACATAAATTCAACAACTTAGATAAAACGGACCAATTCTTTGAAAACCGTAAACTACCGAAACTAATCTAAAAGTAAATAAATAATCTGAACAGTTTTATAACTACTAAAAAAAATTGAATCAACAGTTTAAAATCTTCTTAAAAAGAAATCTACAGGTCTGAATTGTTTTACTGGTGATTTCTACCAAACAGTTAAGGAAGAAATAACATTAATCCTATAAAATATCTTCCTGAAAACAGAAGAGTAGAGAATACTTCCAACTTATTTTATGAAGGCCAGCATTAATCTGACACTACAACTGGGCAAAGATAGGATAAGAGAGACAACTACCTACCAGTATTCCTCATGAGTAAAGAAGAGAAAAAATCCTCAGCAAAGTATTCACAAATTAAATCTAGCAATATATTAAAAGAATAGTAAACCACAACTAAGTGGAGAATTATATTTAGAATGCAAAGCCTGGTTCAATATCTGAAAATCAATCAGTATAATCCACCACATTAATAGTAGAGAAAAAATTATATCACTTCATGCAGAAAAAGCATTTGACAAAATTCAAAATTTATTCATGATAAAAACTCTCAGCTAACTAAGAATAGAAAGGAATTTCTTCAATCTTATTTTTTAAACTATTCACAAAAAAACCTACAGCAAGTATCTTACTTAAAGGTGAAAAACTGAATGATTTTCCCCTAACACTGGGAACAAGACAAGGATGTCAGTTCTCACCACTCCTATTCAACATCTTTCTAGAAGTCCTAACCAGTGCAACAAGACAAGAAATAGAAATTAAAGGTATACAGATTGGAAGGGAAGAAATAAGATTCTTCCTACTCATTGATAACATGATTGTCTATGTAAAAAATATCATAAGAATTTATTTTTAAAACTCCTAGAACTAATTAGTAAGTAAAGTAACATCACATGATATAAGGAAAACACATATCGATTGTATTTCTATATATCAGCAATTAGAAATTGGAACAATTATAAACCAAAATTAAAAAACAGTATTATGTACAATATCTCCAAAAGTATGAAATTATTAAGTATGAAGCTAATAAAACATCTGAATGCTGAAAACTGAAAAACACTGATGAAAAATTAAAGATGTCCGAAATAAATGAAGAGATATACAGTTATTATTACATATTAAAATGATTTAAAATTTAAAATTTTTGACAATATCGAGCACGAGTTTGGATGTGGAACAACTGAAACTCTCATGCATTGCTGTGAGAATGCAAAGTGAAACAACCATTCTGGAAAACAGTTTGACAGTTTCTTACAAAGTGAAATATGTATATATTTACCATACAACCTAGCACTTCCACTCCTAAGTATTTACCCTAGAGTAATGAAAACATACATTTACATAAAAACATTTTCACAAATGTTTTCAACAGCTCTACTTATAATCCTCTAAAACTGGGAACAACCCAGTGTCCTTTAATAGGTAAATGATTAAACAAACTGTGGTACATCTATGCAATGAACTCAGCAGTAAAAAAGAACAAACTTAATACAATGTTTTGAATGACTCTCAAAAACATCATGGTGAGTAAATTAAGCCAGTCTCATAAGGTTGTGCACTTTACAATTCCATTTTTATGATATTCTCAAAAAGACATCTATAGTGACAGAGAAAAAAATATTGGGTGCCGAAGTGTAGAAGTAGGGGCAGGGTATTACTACAAAGGGATAGCAGGAGAGAGATTTTGGGAGTCACAGAGCTATTCTGTACCCTGGCTGTGGAAGAGTTTACCCAAATTTATATAATTCACAGAGCTGTATCTCCCAAAAGTTAATTTTAAAAATTAAATAAAATTAAAATATAGTGGGATCGGGCTTCCCTGGTGGCGCAGTGGTTGAGAGTCTGCCTGATGATGCAGGGGACACAGGTTTGTGCCCCGGTCCGGGAAGATCTCACATGCCGCAGAGCGGCTAGGCCCGTGAGCCATGGCCGCTGAGCCTGCGCGTCAGAGCCTGTGATCCGCAACGGGAGAGGCCACAACAGTGAAAGGCCCGCGTACCACAAAAAATTAAAAAATAAAAAATAATAAAATAATAAAGTATAGTGGGATCAACAGAAGCTACTCGTATTAGTTAGGGATATTCTCAGCCTCAAAAAACAGGAAGGTAAACTAATATTGACTTAATCAGAAAAGGTTTATTTTTCATAACTAAGAAGTCCCAAAATAAGCAGTGTCTTATGTGATTAGCTGCTTGAGAATTCTGTCAAGACACAGGCACTTTCTATTTGCAGATCATTATCCTTAGCCTGTTGACTTTTTATCCTCCTGCTAATGTTGCCTCTCGACCAAAATATAGCCACTCGAGCTTCAGGCATTAAGATTTTGCTTAAGGCTGGAAGAGGGGGTTGAGAAGAAAGTCATATCTGCCCTTGCTATCAAGAAAGCAATGCCTTTCCAGAGACCCCCCACTTTAGCAGACATCTCTTTACATTTCATTGGCCAGAACTGAATCACTCACCTACCACTGTACCCTGATTGTGTATCCAATCACTAGTGAAGAATTTAGGGATTACCTGAATTCAATAAATCATGATTAATCTCCAGGAGTTGGAGTAGAGGCCTACTGCCCTAAAAGTAAGCAAAACGTACAAGAAACTATCTGCTTCTGCTAATCAAGAGTATGAACTAAAAATTTCTCATTTGTCATTTCCACATGATATATGGAATTTTTTAAAGACTACTTCACTTTTTTTTTTTTTTTTTTTTTGCAGTACCGGGCCTCTCAGTGTTGTGGCCTCTCCCGTTGCGGAGCACAGGCTCCGGACGCACAGGCTCAGCGGCCATGGCTCACGGGCCCAGCTGCTCCACAGCATGTGGGATCTCCCCAGACCGGGTCACGAACCCGTGTCCCCTGCATCGGCAGGCAGACTCTCAACCATTGCGCCACCAGGGGAGCCCAAGGCTACTTCACTTTTAAAGTACATTCCTTTTCTCTAATTAAAAACTTCATTTCAGATCTTCATCACAGAGTTCTAATATATCCAGCCTAGATGATAAAAAATGCATTTTGGATAAGGTTAAATTTATTTCCCATCAAAGACTTTAAAAACAACATTAAAAAAGTGTGCAAGAATATATATGCAGAGCAACTACTGCTTTGAACAAAGTTGATACAAATATCTGACAGAAATGTTTAACAGGCAAAATGTTTTCACTGTATGTGCAAATCTTTTTTAAAATTTTCTTTCATGTAGTCTTTCAACCACCTTAAGAAAGAGTATTTTCTTTAAAAATGCCTGAGTGCCAATATCATTTGTTTAAACACTGCATGATAACAGGGCATTGTCAAGTAAAGGGTATCTGAGAAAAGCAATAGAGAGGTGAGAACATAGTCTCACAAAATTCACATTTCCTTTTTATTTTAAAAGCCTGCATTTCTTTTTTCGTGCAGCCCTTGCTCTCATTTTCATCTTTCATGCCCTGTGCAAAATTTCCAACCAGAGAAGAAACATTTGGTACTTTGGGTAGTTCGTTCTTTTATAGCCTTGCTGATCTTTGCATCTGGCAGCTCCTTAAATTTTGTGGTTTCCCATGGAGTATGCAAAACTCAAAGAAAGGTGTATTTTAGTCTAAGATGGTGTCAGAGAACAATATCAAGTATTCATGTAAGTGCCTGCCAGTGCATCAGCATTTAAAAAGCTCAGATGGAAATCCAAATGGAATTCAAACTCTTTCTTTGGATCTTTTATAAGTCATCTTGCTAACGTAATACATAAAAAAAAAAAAAAAAAAACTAAGCTCTACTGAGCCGTGTACAGATAAATGAGATATAAACTGCTAAACTACATGCTGTACCAGCTGTAAAAGACAGGTAGTGTCTAGTTACTTTCCCCTTAGGGAAATACAGGAAACTGTTCTGAGCAATTTCTATTTTCTCCTAGCCCTCTTCAGAAGATGACAAGTTTCTTTAAGGATGGCAACCTATTAAAAGTAAGATGGATGTGACTGAAATTTCACTCATCATCTAGAAGAAGCCAAAAAATTAAAATCTCATTCTTCCTGCTCCCAGCCCAATTTCCGGCATTTGGTTGAGGCATTCTATGAGAGAATGAGGATGATTCTCTGCATGCATACACCCAAAGAAAGATAATTGTACTGACAACACGTTCAATGAATAGATTTATCCAGGTAATGTCATTGCAGGAATTTAACCCAATACCATAGGTTAGGTTTTGTTCCCAAAATGTATTTTGTAAAGTTATAAAATTACTTGCCTGTTTCTGTAATTTATAAGCCCAATAGTTTACTTTAATGTGTAATTCACTATATTTTAAGATAAATTGTAAAATTCCCAGCACTTCCTTTCACTCTTAGAAGATTAATTTAAATTCAGCTTCATCAAGAAAATAGCATCTATCAGATATAAACTTCCATAAATTGATTACTTTTCATTCTTACCCACATCTGTTTCCTCTAAACTTTACCTTTAAGGCTTCTGCCTCAAAGGAGAGGGGGGTGGATATTAATTTGCAAGACAAAGAATCCTTCTTACAGTACTCAGCCTTCGCTGGGATTTTATTCAGTGTTTTATATAACCTCTCTGGTAAACCTCTGCTCCTTACTCCCACTACTCAAATGTTGCCCTTTCAAAACATAATATTAATTTGACATTATTACTGCCTTCCCTTTATTTCTTTTACTCTCAATTTCCTGAAGTGAATGGTGAACATTCTGTGATTCAGCCTAAGAGAAAATACTTTTCTCTCTGTATTATTCATCATAAACAATGTTATCTACTGTTAAGTGTGTGCACCTGAACACGCACACACATACAAACTCACACACACACCTCACTCATGTCACTATTCAATACAGGTCAGCTCTACATATAAGAGCCACTTGGAGACCAAGGCTTCTTCCATCTTGTGAAACAATCATGGAGGAGAAAGAGAGATTAATATTGTGTTTTTACAATGACTATCCTCACTTTGTATGTCAATAATGCAATGTTAAGTGTAGAGAGATAGGAACCTAGTTCAGGATGCTGTAGGATAAAGGGAAGAGGCACAAGAGACCTACTAGTTGTCATAACTAGATATAAGGTCCACCTCCTTTGGAAAGCATATCCAAAGCCCCAAATCTACCAGTCCCTGAGTTCAAACCCAGGTTCCACTATTTACCAGGTGTATGATCTTGAGCAAATTAGTTATCATATCTTCAATTCAATGTCTTTATCTGTAATGTCAGTGTAGTAATAGCACCTACCTCAAAGGATTACCCTATGAATTACATGGATTACTATCCATGGGGTACTTAAAAACACACAGATCACAGAGTAAGCCATCTCTAAATGTTAGACTTTATTGTTTATTTTTCCATATTTTCCCCTAGATTATAAATTCCTTAAGTACTGGCACTATGAAACCTTTAACAGTGCCTGAAAAACAGCACTTGCTTAATAAATGCATATCAAATGTATAACATATATATATCTATCCAAAATCTCATGTAATAGACATATATCCAATATACATATATGTGATATACATATATATAAACTCATGTAATGCTTGCCTGAGTCCCATAAGATAAATATTTTTACCTCCATTTTAATAGATCAGGGAAAGGAGGTTAAAAGAAATTGTATAATCAGCCCAAAGTCATACAACTAATCAGAATTCAAATCCAGGCCTGTCTTTCTGTAATGTCTCTTTCCCACTACTGCACACCATCTAGGAGTAGATAAGTCAATTTACCTACCATACCACCGTAACAGCATTTATCACATACTAAAATCAATTTTTTATGTGAATCTTCTCCACTTCTGTGAATTATTCAATTGGCAGGCAACAAGCTGTATTTAATTAGTGGCCAGTGTTAGCAACATGGATCAAAATGGGAGCAGAGAACAAAGTGAATTAGAAGGGACAGCCAATTAATTTTTAAACATTTAAATGTTGTTTAAATCTGTGGTGAGAGAAGACACACAGACAACTCCAAGGTTTGTAGCTTAGCCATTAATTAAGATTTAGAGCCTTAGAAAAAGAGAAAATTGAGGAAGAAAGATGTCTAGGCAGTGTTGTCAAGTAAGCAACAGGACAAATAGACTCAGTGCTCAGAAGGAGAGGTCTGCCCTAGAGACAGATTTAGGATTCATCACCATATAGGTAGAGTAAAAAACACAGGAAAGAATGAGTTCACCCAGAGATTTAAATGAGACTTCTTTATAGTATACGAAAATTTAGGTAGCATGCAAGCCTACTGAACTCTTAGTAATCTAACATCTCTTACTCTTTCCAATGTATCACATAGTTCTAATGTATTCCTGAATATAATTATTTAAAGATCCTTCTACCTATTCTCCAACTCATCATTTCTTCAGTTGGATAATGATATTAAGAAGTATTAACCTACTTAAACAAGGAGGCCATTAGACTGAGGTGGCTCTAATGCATTAGCAGCCTCTGTAAGGAAACCAAAATCTAAGCCAGAGTCAATTCCAGTAAACACATTTGTATCTGAGAAAAAGAAATTTATGAACAACCAATCACAAACAGGAAACTAGGCTTTCCCAAATAAGGCAACAACTTAAGCTACAGCCAGTCAAACAATTTTCTTGCTTCACTACCACATCTGTTCTATAAAAGCCTTTCCTCTGGGTCCTGTCAGCAAAAAGCTCCTAACCACTTTTGGTTCAGTGCTGCTCAATTCAAATTGGCATTTGCTCAAATTCTTGAAAATTCTAACATGCTTCAGTTTCTCTTTTAACTAAAGGAAAAATGTACAGCACAAATGCAGTACACTACATCCCATTTTAAAAACTGACCTTGATTACTGTCATCAAAGATGAAAGATTTGAATTTGGAGAAGTTTCTAGCAACTTCTAAATGAAGAATGAATGTGAGCCAATAAAGTATCAGTTAGTAGAATAAACCAAGTTTAGCATGTTAAGATGCCAAGGCTATTTGGACACTAACGACCACCTATCTTAAGTGGAAATCATTCTGTTTGTCCAGGATCTATTCTTTCTTCTGGTAAAAATATCTCAGTTTTTCTTTAAGGAAATAACTTTTCCCCACTGAGTACAGCCTTGTTAAGACTGTAAATCAAGGGGTTCAATTCTCCTCTGACCAATGGGTGGATGGATGATCCCAGTTTGGTCAATAACATTTGGGTATCTCTCTACCCAAAATGGAAACTTGTTCAGAAAATACAACTATTACACAGTACACATACCAAACTCATTCTAAGGATTAAATACCAGCTTCTACCTCCCAGAATACTGTTCTATTTTGACCATATACTTCACTTTTCTATGTGCTAGAATATTCTTTACCAATCACAGGACATATAAGTCACAAAGTACAGTAGTTGCCCTCCATTGACATTACTAAAGAGGAAATTTTTTTACTTCATTTGTATGACAACTATCTAGACAAAAATACTGAAATAAAGAAAAATAAACAAATAATAGCCTACAAATAATGGCTGTTTAAAAATAATATTTAAAATATTAGGTGGTGCTGTGTAGGACCATAAATAGGGGAGGATTTCCAAAACACATAGCTAGCTCACAACCCATATCTACCTGCTATTTTGGTAGAAATGATATAATTATCATTAGAAACAACTTAAATATACTTTCTTTTAATTCACCTGTAGCTGGTCTCCTGGGACAAATTCTAGACATGTTGCAGCTTGGACCTCCTTGCCGAGAGGATCAAATGCCCTAAGGATAATGAAACTGCGGTTAGTGTTGCTGCGGTTTTGGACGGCAGACTTGGGATTGGGGCCCCAGGGTTCCACACCATAGTCCCGAGTCACTGCTATGGGCCTTTAGTCCCCTATAAAGCTCTAGATTGACAGCATTTGCATGCATGGTTTACCTCCCCTTCTGGCCTCAGGTGTTTCCGCCGCTCCACAGCCTTTGGACCAGAGCCTCCCCCCTCCCTCCCTGGCTCCAAAAGAGTCCCAGCATTTTGGCGGACGGGGCATCAAGGAGAGTTGGGATTTGTCTGATAAGCGGCAGGAGCCAGACTTCCTAAGTAAGAGTGTGAGACAAGAAGTCTCAGGTACCTGGCGCACCTAAGAGTCTGTCATCCCAGGACTCCCTGGCAGACCCCGTAGTATCGCGAGATCCCAAAAGATCGCGTTTCCTCTCGGAAAAGCGGTTGGCCGCAGGGCGTGGGGATTGGTTCTGCCTTTGTCGGAGCTTCCTCTGATGCTCAGCGAATCTGCAACTGGGCTCGTCCTCTCCTTGCCCCTCCAAGGGACCTGCACTTACTCCCCCAATACGCCCAAGCCACATTAGCACACCCTGCTGGCTCCTGCTATGGGTTCCTGTTTGCCTTCCCGGGAAGCCCAACACTCCACCCGCCCACCGCCACTAGGCCTCGGCTCCACCCTTGGACATTAAAGGTGTTTTAAAAAAAAGAACACCTGATGAAACGGCTTGGGCGAAGGAGCCAGCTCTATAGCAGGGTGCTGGCAGAGGGCTGGGTCGGAACGAGAGCAATGTCTTGAGGCTGTTCTTCAGCGGCAAGGCTTGAGGAGCAGTCAGTCTCCTGGGACAAATTCTAGACACCTCACAGCTGCCAGGAGGAACGACTGACCTCGAAGATAATGGAACCGTGAGTTCAGCTTGCTGTGGCCTTGGACCTTGCCAGACAGACCTGCTCTCCAGGAGCCTGTGCCTATATCCTGTGGCTTCGGCCTGGTGCCCTGGACTTCTGGAAAACAACAGACTCCGGTAGGTACATATGCAGTTTTTTCCTTAAACCGCGCCTCAGTTGTTCCCGCTCTGGTGGGACATAGTCCCATCTCTCACTCTTTGCCAGCCCCTAGGACAAATTACAGTCACAAGGTGACTCTGACCATTGGGTTGAGGGAAGTTTCCGCGAGGATGCGTGTTTATTTGCTAGGTGGCCTGAGCCTGACTTAAGAATGACAAGTCTGGGTAGAGTCACGCAAGCGCCTGGTCCAGCAGGTGGTCCTTGGTGCTGTCTGTATTTAGCTTCTTGCTTTGAGCTGCCAGGTGAGAGAACTTCTCGTTGATTAGGTTGTGGTGAAATCGCTTTGACCTGGTCTCGCGAGATTGACCAGGTGCGAGTAAGGGCGGGAAGGCGCGGAAACCTGTTTGAAGGTGACACAGGCGGCCCGAATGAATAAGTGAACGTCTAATGTGCTGAGGTTATTATTCGCGTGGAACGGGGGGGGGGGAAGGGGGGAATGTTCCCAAAATTTATAGCCAAAACAATAATAATTGTTATTAAAAAATTTGTTTATACATGTAAATTAGGTAATCTTAAAAAGAAAACATGCTCATGAATCATACCTCTGTATAAAATTAGACACACATGTAAACAATTATAATTTCATCACTATTATTCATCAGCATTTTAATTATTACATTTTTTATTATTACTATTATTTTTGAGGTTTCATAGTTGTAGCAGCAGTAACAAAACACCTCTCTAAAGTTTCTCTATACAAAAAAAAAAAAATTCCCTGGTTTATCTATTTAGATTTAATTTAATAATCTAGTTAGCCATTTTAAATTAATTATAGCTTGGATAACATAACCAATACTGCAGAATGAGATATTTGAGCTTAGTTGAAGATCTGAGGAAGGTAGTTAAGAAAAATAGCCTAACAGTAGAGAGAGGGATGTCTAGACATACCAGATCATCAATCTTCACTGTCAGTCCCCAGGCAGAAGTCTGTTGTCTCTCACTCTGAGTAGAACAGTCACCAGTTGTTAACAAATGTGGAAAATTGAGATAGGAAAATTGTGAATCTTACTGCTTTTCTGTAATCAGCAAACAAATTCCAAGAGTAGAAGACAATCAAATGGAAATTTAACCAGTCCTCACACAAGGTACTAAATGAGGATTGTTCCATGAAGTAATCTTTATAATGCAAGGCTGGCTTTCTATAAAATGTCTAAAATTAGCTTTAGACAGAATAATTTTTCTTAAATCTCTCTTATTCCTTTGTCTTTTTAATTCCCTCTTCTTGCCTTGTTTTACCCTTTGTGCCCAATATGTATATTATCATCTCCTTATAAGTAGACAGATTCATTTCTCAGGGGGAAATAAAATAGTTTCTAATATTTTATAATCCTTCTTCTAGCTTTTTAGTTCTAAATGATACTGAAGATTATATATAATGCTTAGAATTTCTTTACTTTTTAAAAATATATAGAACAGTACCTAGAAGAAGATAACAATTACCACCCAGATTTACCCATTCTTATCTTATCCTTTTGGATCAGTTTTTTTTTAATTCCCTTTCTTATTTCACAGCCTTATATTATTATATATCTCAGTCTTTATTTTCTGTTATATATATCCATTTTTAGCATGTTCTTAAGTATGATTCTATGTTTGAGTCCAGTATTTTCGGCTTGTCTTTGTTAGAATTCATGGCCTCTATTTTGATGTTTGTTTGTTTTTAATACTGAGATTTGGTTATATATCCTATACTAAGGATTCTACCTCACTAGAGTTGCCAGATTTAGCAAAGAAAAATGCAAGATGCACAGTTAAATTTAAACTTCAGATAAACAATGTATTTTTTAGTATAAGTATGTTCCATGCAATACTTGGGTACACTTGTTCTAAATAATATTCATTGTTTATCTGAAATTCAAGTTTAACTACACATCCTGTAGCACATAAAAATATAAGACACTCAGTTAAATTTTAATTTAAGATAAACAATGAATAAATGTTTATTATAAGTATTTTATCTGGCAGCTCTATACTCTACCAAGTTTAGAATCGGGGTAGAGTGCAGGGGTAGGCCAATCCTATGGGAGAAATACCATTGGACTTTGGATCATTTCCCCAATTCAGAATGTAGCACTGGAACTTCAATTCCAAAGGCCTATTATTTCCTTCATTTCTACTGGCACAGGTCTCCACTATGCTTCTTCAGAAGGTGTGGTCTGGGGAGTGGGTGAGGATCAACATTCTGTTTTCCTCCAAGTTGGGGTTATTAATGGAAATTCTCCCCTCACTAAGAGGGGTTCTGGGCTTGGGGTTGGTATGAGGAACCGTACCAGGCTGTGCTTTTGTATTCTGTTCAGAAATGTGTTTCATTCTTTCCTGAGAGTTTGGGTTTTTGCTTGTTTGCTGTGGTTTTTAAATTAAAGTATACTATTTACCCTGTGTGGATTGTGTTGGTAAACTTATTGTTACTTCCTTTTTTTCTCCTTTCCATTTTTTCTCATGTTTTCAAGGTTTGACAGGGAGAGTAGAGGCCATGAAGAAGTTATAAGCATCCCACTTAGCTTAGAAATACTGTCTTTAGAATTTTTATTAAATCTACACACTTCACAAATAAAATTATTTCAGGTAAAATCTTTTAGTAACAAACAAGATCATTCAGTGTTTTGGGTGGTAGTATAGAGTGCCCAACTCTTGGGCCTTTGAGTTAAATTGCCTGGGTTCAAAGCTCTGTTCTACTTTTCACTCTGGGAACTTTGGCAAGGCTCAACTTCATAAAATAAAGTCTCACTTTCCTACCTGTCAGTAGAGCATAATAGCACTGCCTTCCTTAAAGATGTTTTCTGAGAATGAAATAAATAAGGCATGTTATTTAACAGTGTCTGTCACATAGAAAATGCTCAGTAAACACTGATGATTCGTTATTTCAACTATTACAGAATATCTTTCTATTCTTAGAATCACAAAACATTAGAACTGGAAGAAACCTTCACACTTAGAAAATGTTAAATGCATGTGGTAATTTATTCTTTCTAGGTGCAATAAATAGTGAATAAGATACTGTTGTCCAAATGTCATATTTCTCAGCATTATTGCTTTCCTGGGAAGAGGGGTTATTAAGAAAGTTGAGGTTTATCTATAGTAAGAAGAGCAATACTGTATTTAGAATGATTTTTCTAAATAGCGTTATAAATTCAGGTGCTGGGAACCTTCTATATCTCAGACCGGCGATTGTTTTTTTTTTTTTTTACTGTTGGTGCTGTTGTGGAAAAGGGGTCTTTGAAGGAGGTAAAGACAAGTCAGTACAGACAAGTAGAGTCTAATACCTTGTGGCTTAAAATCAGGAGCAAATAAACATGTTTTTAGCAGTTGAGCTCACTCTGATGCCTCCCTCAGTGACAAGGGATGTCCCTGTATAGTGTGATGCTGTCTGTGGCTGGTTTTCTCCCCAGAAGGCTGTATGCGTAAGCTGTAATTCATGTCCTTCAACAATTTCAGGGCCCAGGAGAACACTTGCTTTATTAGACTTCATGCACAGACTTGATTCAGCAGCTTGACAAGCATGGTTATTTCTCTTGTCTGAGCTCAGTTTTTATTTTAAAATATTTCTACATTTTGATTTAAGTGGTTAAGAAAAAAAAGTTATATTTGGGAAATCCAAACTGTTGCTGCTAAAACTTCTTTATTGAATACATAGGATCCAGACAATCACATTCGATATAGAGACATTCGATATATTGATGAAGCTAAGGTTACAAGTTCAATTCCCTCATGAACCAACTCCTCATCCAGAAGTTGTATGTAGTCATTCATTCATCTATTTATTAAGTGCTTTGTACTGGCCAGGCCTGAGCCACAATCTAAGGAGAAATCAATGCTTAGTTAGGGCAAGTCTTTCCAATCTAAGAACATGTTCTGTTGACTGAACCCCTGATTCCATCTGGCCAAGCTATATATGTAAGAAAAGTCAAAGGAATGGAAGAGAGAGTAGAGAAAGGAATAAAAATGTATTACCATTTCTGGAAACTAACCTATGGAGGAATCATTTTTGTATATAAATGAAAGCTATCTCAACAGATACTGCTTTCATAAGTCAATATCCAACCCACAACAATAGAGAATAATATTGATATGAAGCATGGTGGTTCCATTGTAGAAGGTTTGGGAATACAGAAAAGGAGAAAAGGTAAAATTAGGCTCAAGATCACAGACCTTGGAGAAACGGACTTAAGTAGTTGACAACTTGTTCTTGTGACAAAGAAGTCTCCTTAACATTTCAGAAGTAGGCTCTTGTGTAGAGTTAAGGAAGATAGGGGCAGGGTTGGACAATTACAGATACATGCAAATGAAGAGCAGATTCTTTTAATTCACACTGTAATGTCAAATCATTTATTTTAGAGTCTCAAAACTGAATAATTGGGGATGTCCCTTGTGGCGCAATGGTTAAGAATCTGGTTGCCAATGCAGGGGACAGAGGTTCGAGCCCTGGTCTGGGAAGATCCCACATGCTGTGGAGCAACTAAGACCATGCGCCACAACTACTGAGCCTGTGCTCTAGAGCCCATGAGGCACAACCACTGAGCCTGCGCACCACACTACTGAAGCCCATGCGCCACAACTACTGAAGCCTGTGTGCCTAGAGCCCATGCTCTGCAACAAGAGAGAAGCCACCACAATGAGAAGCCCGCGCTCTGCAACGAAGAGTAGCCCCTGCTCGCCACAACTAGAGAAAGCCTGCACACAGCAACGAAGACCCAATGCAGCCAAAACAAAAAACGAAAAGAAACTGACTTATTATCTATCCAGTTAGGAGCTACCCCTGGATCTTACAGAAAAGAGATCTCCGTCAATTGTTTGGTTGATCATACTGTGAATTCAGTAGAGTATGGGATTATTTTTAAAAGTTTTAAGGGACACTTAGAGTAACAAAAATCACTGTTTTATTTTATGGAGTTCAAGACCATTCAGACATCCTTTGATGATGTGTTATGCAAAGATATTTGATGTTTATTCAGTAATTGAAGAAAACCTTGTGAAAGTGGGAATTAAGTATAATCAATAAAATAGCCTTCCTGGAGAAGGAGCAGTTTTTTTTATGTTTTGAGACTATTGGCTTCTTGGTAAGTTCTTTCTCAAAAAAAATAAATGTTATTTCTTCTTTACCATCCCACAAGCTCTACCCCTACAAAAAAGGGGGGGGGGGTAAAAAAGGAAAAGGAAGGAAGGGAAAGAAAAGGAAACAGAAAGAAAGGAAAGAAGGAAGAAAATAAAAACCAATTCTGTGTAAAAAAAACAATTTTGTGTGTATAAAGAACAACTAATAAATACAGTCAAGTAATGTAGCCTTCATAAAAAGACTTAAGAGTCTAGGCATGTGTTATCTGAAGAAGGGAAGAATGAGCTATATCAAAATCTTCATTGAATCTGTCCTCCCTGGCTAACAATAGATAGTCCTGGTCCATTGTCTTACAGAGTTATCTCACAGGTGATTCTATTCTTAAGCTTTTTTCATGTGGGCTGTAGACCTTAAGGGTCCATTTGTTCTGTCTGTTTTCATGAGAAGTTTGAAACATTGGCTCACCAAGTTGGGCAGTCTTCATGCAATGAGTATTTCCTTTCCTTTCACTTCTGGCTGCCTTCCAACTCCTAGTACAATATGTATTTGGTTTTGTTTTGCTTTTTACTGCTAAGTACTATTAAGACTTTTCATGTAGAACTATTTGTCATCAGAAGCATTTGGACATAATATATTGTAACCAAAAAAACCATAAAGTATAATTGCTATTATAAATTTAGGTAAATTTTAAATACTTGAAATGATTATTGTCACTCAAAATCCTTTTTGAGTTGACTTCAAGTCTGTGATCAAAATTTCAGAAAGGAAAATTTAATCTTTACAAAAAGCAATAAAGCTTACCAAAAACTCCAGCAATTTTGAAAGAGAATAGAAAATGCATTCAAGCGTACGTATAATATTTAATGTAATTTTTACATAAAGCTTACATGATTACATGCATGCACAGGAGACGAAAAATAATATCTCTAGACAGCTGATGGCTACTTGAATAGCCTAGAAGTTTTTAGGTTCAGAACTGACTATATTTAATTAGAAGCCTTTCTATATGATTTCACAATTAAGATGCTTTTTAAATTACATTTTTGATAAGTGGCCAGCTCTTTTCATAAATTTATTTTTCAGGTAAAAAATTCTAAGAGCCTTTGAGTCATTGATGGCAGCAATTGCAACAGTTTCTGTCAGAATTTTTTTTTTTATAAATTTATTTATTTGTTTATTTTTGGCTGCATTGGATCTTCATTGCTGTGCACGGGCTTTTCTCTAGTTGTGTCGAGCAGGGGCTACTCTTCATTGCGGTGCGTGCGGGCTTCTCACTGCAGTGGCTTCTCTTGTTGTGGAGCATGGGCTCTAGGCACGTGGGCTTCAGCAGTTGTGGCACGTGGGCTCTAGAGTGCAGGCTCAGTAGTTGTGGCGCAAGGGCTTAGTTGCTCCACGGCATGTGGAATCTTCCTGGACCAGGGCTCAAACCCATGTCCCCTGTATTGGCAGGCAGATTCTCAACCATTGCACCACCAGGGAAGTCCTGTCAGAATTTTTATTTTAGGGAATATGTAAATTATCTTCTAATGGACAAACATTTCTGGAAGGTATGAAGGATAGTACTTTTACCCATGGTTTCTCCTACAAAAAATAATCTGCCTTGTTAATTACAAAATCAGCATTCTTTGTACATAGGGAAATATATTCCAGAATGCTATGCTACGCATAGTACATCCTCATCTCAGCAGATATAAAAGCCTACTCTAGCAAGAATAGGTGGGCACAGGAGTCTTGCACATCGATTTTAACAACACATTTACATTCCAGCATTTATTGACCATATCTGGTCTGGTCACATCAAAAAAAAGCAAGCAAGTGAATATAAACAACAAAACCTTGACTGTATATACATGTGTTGATTTCCATGCAAAGTACCATAATGCAATTCAATAGATCATTGAAAACCAATGCCCCAGCTTCAGAATGCCTAACATTTCACAGATGGCAACTTCTTAAATAGTTTAGCTAGTGGCCTGCACAACTTAGTATCAAGCAGTGAGGTGAAGTCATCCACAGGAGCTGACAGAGTTCATCCTTTCAGTCAGACAGGGTGCGATGAAATGGTAATTCCACTGAAAAGACACACGCTAGGGCTTCCCTGGTGGCGCAGTGGTTGAGAGTCTACCTGCCGATGCAGGGGACACGGGTTTGTGCCCCGGTCCGGGAAGATCCCACATGCCGCGGAGCGGCTGGGCCTGTGAGCCATGGCCGCTGAGCCTGCGCGTCCGGAGCCTGTGCTCCACAATGGGAGAGGCCCAGCAGTGAGAGGCCCTCATACCGCAAAAAAAAAAGAGACATATGCTAATGGAAGCTGGAAACTCATATCTGAGAAACTACTAAGAAGATGTAAATATTGTAAAAAATATATATATATATACACACAAAAATTAAAAAACAAAACTCAGTAGAGAGACCCACTGAAGTATAAAGCAATGGCTCCAAACAGTGGAGAGCTGGGAAATAGCAGCAGCATGAAAAAGATTAATTGTCCTGGAGTAAATCATGAGTCTCTCTTGTCTCTCTTTCAATCTGTGTCACTGCCTCTGACTGTCTCTCTCTCTCTTTTATGAAACAAAGAAAGAGAAATTTGAAAACGGTAGTCTTCATGTGGCTACTCTTAACCAATCCACAAATAAAATTACTCTCATACATCTTAGAAATTGTGGGAAGCTTCATCTGAGTTAATAACACAATATGAGATCTGTAAAATATTGCACTGACGTAATACATATACATTTGACCTTTAAAATTTAATTTTCTCCTTTTACTATTTCTTGACGTATTGGAAAATATTTGTGAAATATTAATCAATATTTTTTCCTGATATTTTCTCCAGTACCCTCCATATTTTGCCTTCTGCCATGTTCAAACTACTCAGTTTTTGTTTTGTTTTGTTTTTTACTGCCCATTTCCTCAGGAGAGGGATACATTGGGTGAGAGAAATCAGAGGGTCTGGGAGACAAGGAACACAGGTGCTCAATAGCCCAGAGAGTCCTGGGAAAGTATCAACACCACAGATAAATTGGTGGGATCTGAGAACAGGAGGGTTAGTATGCTGCGTTGTGAATAAAACACCCCAGAAGCAGCAAGACCACAGGGAAAACATAGGTATCTGTTGTGCATGGGCAGACGGGGCTGTGGACCAAATCCTCAGAGAGAGTCCCTGAGCTGGTGAGGGAGGGAGGCAGTCAGGCAATTCCCATGATCACAAGAATGGCATGCAAACAGTAGAAATACCCACTAGATCTAAAATAGTGTTAAGCACAGAAACATTAAGTTATATTTCTTTACATCTAATTTCCATGGACTGAGATTTGTATCCAGCTAATTTTCAAAATAATTATCACTTTAAAATGTCATCCTCTATCCATATGGCATTTCTGGGTTTAGCAGAGGAGTTAGAACATGGAATCTGACTGCTTGATTTCAAATCCCAGCTCCTCTGCTTATGAGCTGAGCAAATCATTTATCTGCTCTGTGCTTCAGTCTCCTAATTTAATAAAAATAGCACCTACTTTCTAAGGTCATTATGAGAATTAATGTCACAGTCTGTGCTACTTAAATGTTTAATGAATGAAACAAGGAATAATATATAAAAATAAGTGACATCACAAATGAAGAAACTGAACCATTTTGCTCAAGAGTAGAACAAATGCTAAATAAAACATTGTGGAGAGCAGGGTAAGGGAATGCACAAATCAAATTCCAGCACCAATCACAACTACATTCATTAAAAGGTCCCCATCTCGTATTGAGAAAAAAGTGCAGAGAAATAAGACATTTAAATACAACACCACCATCCATAAATAATCACTGTTAATAATATGATGCCCTTTAATATATATACTTTTAAAAATTATCATTCTTTAATATATATCATAATACCCATTTTATTACATATGCAATGATAATTTTGTACTATTTTCCACCTAACATTATAAAATATTTTAATATTTATGCATAAACGTTTGCCTCATTTTTTAATTCAAACACTATGAATTTTTTATCTCAACTATGAATAAATAAGGCCAAATTACTTTCCAGATCTTGCCATTTCACAATCAGTAGATAGTTATTATCTAGAAGCATGTTTTAAATGTTCTTTTCCCAACTTCTAGAACAGTATTGTATGTTTTCCCCCTTATATGCAAATTACTTTGTTGAATATCTCAAAGAAAATCTCAAAACTCCACCCGCTTTCCTGATAGGAATTTGTAATATTACATAAGGCAGTATGAGTCTGACACCTGCTGGCTGCCTGTGAAGTTGCACAATTGTTACTAGTTTAAATTTAAATTTAAATTTCAGTTTACAAAACAAGGAGAATCTGGTCTCAGTGTTCCTTTGCAAAGTAAGGATCATTTGTCATTTTTTGGTAGGCATTTTGCATTCTAATTTTCTTTATCATTTGATACTTTTCGACTCGAAATGATGGGTTAATATTTTAAATAAAAGTTTTAAGGAAGACTTGAACCTCAGTATTACTTAAATTTTATTTAAAAACTGTCATATGATAATATTTTAACCTAAGATCAAATATAAATATCTTTAACAGTTTTTTTAAAGTCATATTATTACCAAGTTGATTGTTTTTAAAACATTTTTCAAAATGAAGAAGTATTGCCCCACCATGCAAATAGAAAATAAAACTCCCATTCAGGAATTTTTATTACCAGTTTCTAAAGCTGAAACCTACCAGCTTACAAGCTTTGTAATTATAATGACAGTATGTCAGTATTTTGACCTTTGCCGTTATTATCTACTTAGAATTTTTCCTTTTTTCCCCCACATAATCATTAACATCTTTACTTTTCGTGATGCTCTGAGTACATACTGATTTATTTAATCATCCACTTTTTTATTTAAGTGCTTGATGTTTCTTGCTTGACTCAAAATTATACTGAAATTAATAATTTATCATAGAAGCATTTCTTTATTTAAAAAAATGAGACATTCTTACACATCAGAGATTGAAAGTTGTATCCAAGATGAATATTCTTTGGGCATTTAAAGCTAATATTAAATATATTCAAATTCTAAAGCAAACTGCATATGATAGAAATTTATTTTGTGATCCCAAATATTTCTAATGGACAGCTATTCATTGGGTCCACATTTGTGTGAAATACTGACTTAAGTGTAAGAAGGAATAAGACACAGTTGTCTCACTTTTTGCACTGAAAAATACCATTTTTTGTGGTGATGATATGCAAATGAACATTTCTAATGCAAAGCAGAAGTGAATCATTGAATGATAGAGGTCAAAGAAAAATATGGCTTCCAGAAGGAATATTCAAGGAAGGCTTCATTAATAGAAAGTAAATTAAAAATGGAGGTATGAATTCCATTTTTCTGATTTCACCCATTCAATTTCTACATGTTAGCAAAATTATGATTTTTATGTTGGAGATGTTTCATGATCTGAATCATTTATATGAGAAACCTATGAGGTACTATTACTACACATTGAAGTGGGATTCTCTGGAATTTACTGCATAAATTTACTGTATAATTGTAGCACAATGTAGTTGAAGGAATACTAATAGGGCTGACTTTCTGCAGATCTGGTTATTTTTCCCAGATTCACCTGTTATTTGCAAGATCAGATTCAAGGGCAATTCAACCCACATATTACACATCCCTGCCTCTGTTCATGACATATTAATAAAGACACACACATACAGTGTGACTTTCAAGACTTTCTAAGTAATAGAAGGAATTTTATGAAGATTCTCAACATACAAAGTAGCTAAAATTGCAGCTTCTGTGTTAGTCAATGGGGGAGGAAGCCCATTGAAAGAGTGTGTCAGATTTCCCCAACCCTTACCTCCACCCTTGCTTCCTCTCTCAGAAACCTGACCTTAGAGGAGCTATGGTAGAAGGAAAAAAGCAGTCCCTGACATTAGAGAACCAAACTGACACCACAGTGTTTTTAGAAGCTGTCCTGGAACTCATGTTCTTGTTGGCCATAATGAATCTTACAGAGGACAAAGGTCACTCTTCAACCATGAAGCTGTGTGACAAAACAAGACCCCTTGATAGTTTTGTCTAAGTAGAGAAAAAAAACAAGGTCATTAGGCAAACAGCGAAATATCTAATAGCTTCCTCTCCAAGCTAATATGACTACATTGAGTATATTTCTTCTTTATAGTGATATACTATATAGTAATATACTTTATATTTATGCTCATTTGGACCGTTCCCCAAATCACCTAACTAAAACTCAAGTTCTGTAATAAGTTCTTTCCAACACACTTTTTTTTTTTTTTTTTTTTTTGTGGTACGCGGGCCTCTCACTGTTGTGGCCTCTCCCCTTGCGGGGCACAGGCTCTGGACGCGCAGGCTCAGCGGCCATGACTCACGGGCCCAGCCGCTTGGCGGCATGTGGGATCTTCCCGGACCGGGGCACGAACCGGTGTCCTCTGCATCAGCAGGTGGACTCTCAACCACTGTGCCACCAGGGAAGCCCATCCAACACACTTTTATTGAGACGCCCATGGTTTCCTATGATGTGTGTATAATACTTACAATGTGTGTTAATGGTGGTCTTTGATGCTGAAGAGAAGTACAATTAATTTTTTTTTACAATTAATTTTTATATGTTAATCTTGTATCCTGCAAACTTAACTCGAATTAATTTTTCTTGGTTTTTATATTTGGTTGGTTGTTTTTCTGATTCCATAGGATTTTCTATGTTGACTATCATATTGCCCACAAAGAAAGAGTTTTACTTTTTCCTTTTCAGTCTGAGCACCTTTTATTTCTTTTATTGCACTGGCTAGACGTTGAATAGAAGTGCTGAGAGTATAAATCCTTGTTCCTGATCTTAGAGAAAAAGTATTCAGTTTCTCACTATTAATTATGATGTTAGTTGTAGTCTTAATTGATGCCATTTATCAAGTTAAGAAAATCTCTTTCTATTCTTAGTTTCAAGACGGTTTTAATTAGGAATGATTATTGGATTTTTTTTGAAATGCTTCTTCCTGCATCTATTGAGATGCTCATATACTTTTTCTCTTTTAGTTTGTTACTAAGGTAAATTGATTTAATTTTTTTAATGTTAAGTAAACTTTGCATTTTGGGGGTAAATCTCATTTGAGCATGTATGTTATTCTTTTAATATATTGTTGGATTTGATTTGTTAAAATTTTGTTAAGAACTTTTACATGCATATTCATGCATACTCATGTAGTTTGTTGGGTTGTTTTATTGTGATATCCTTGTCTAGTTTGGATATTAGGGTGATGTTGGCCTCATAAAATGGGTTGGAAACAACCCCTCCTTTTCTGTTTTCTGTAAACAATTTTTTTCTTCCTTAAGTATTTGATATTCCCACTTCTTTTGTTTCCTAAGAGAAATATGCTGTCATCTTTATTTTTATTTCTTCATATGTAACTTGTTCCCCAATCTACCTGGGAGAACGGGAGGGCTTTTAATATTTATCTCTTTATCAGTGATTTTTAACAATTTTATCATGTAACCTCTTGGCTCTCATCTGTCTGCTCTTCCTGCTCACTATGATGTAGCTACGCTGGCTTGTTTGCTGTTTTCTGAGTATTCCAAGTATATCCCCACCTCAGAACATTGTACTGACTGTTTTCTATGACTGGAAAAATCTATATACAGCTCTTCACCTCCCTCAAATTTTTACTCAAATAGCACTCTCTCATTGATGCCTCTGTGACCATCCCATTTAAAATTACAAATCTCCTAGAACTTCCATATTACCCTTCTTATCAGCAGTATAATTTTCCATAATTCTCATCACTTTCTAACTTTCCGTACAGCTAATACATTTTATTTTTCTCTTCTGCCTCCCCAACTGGAATGTAAGCCATAAGAGAGCCAGGAAACTTGGTCTATTTTGTTTACTGTTATATACTTAGAACCTAGAACAATGCCTAGAACAATACCTAGAATAGTCTATTTTCAGAAAATATTTGTTGAAAGAATTAATTATTGAACAAATGAAGACTAAATTAAAGTTATACTTTGAAAATAATGTTTGAAATAATAATTCTTTTTGGTTGGGATCCATTTTTTTACTATGATATGCCTGATTTTATCTTTGTCTTCCTGGCAATTAATAAGGCCTTATTAATACATATTTATTGAATAAATGAATGATAAATTCTGCATTATGTACTTAAAGAGGCCCACATGTTAATGTGATGCTTTAGTTGACAAATCTAGTAAAATCCAAATTTACTGGTAATTTATTTCTAGAGCATTAACAATTTTATATTGAATGTTAATAATTTTGACTGAAATGTTCTTTTGACATTGAATGTTCATTTTGGAAAATATTAGAACAGTTGCAATTATAATAAAAAAAATTTTATACTAGAGTCAGAAGACCTAAATTCAAGTCCCAGTTTTGCCACTTTCTATACCTGTGACCGAGGAAAATTTCTTAAACTTTCTGACTATCAATTTTCTTATCCTTAAAATGAGGACAGTGAATTATAAGTTCAAGTCCTTTCCAAGCCTAATGTTCTGGAAATCCACTACAATAAATCACCTATCCAAACTCAGAGTGGTATAGGACAGGATAGTGTTTTGCAGCTAGGCAAAGTTAGTACCATGATAATAAATGTCCATGATGATGACCTGAAGGCATTATGAGGTCCCAGATTGCCTCCTAAGTCATCCTAAATGTTGTAAAGTTAACTTCCAATCCTTACCAGTGCATGAAAACACACACACACACACACACACACACACACACACTTAGGGAGTTGTAACAAAGAGACTTTACAAGTCTTTTTCCCTTGTCCCAGAGCTATTGCATTTGCTGATCCTGTTATTAGATCTTATTGCTTTTTTGAAGAATAGATCTCTACCAGGGCATACTGTCCTAATACCAGCATGTCTATAACTTAGTTATCCACATGTCATATAATTACTACTCATATCTACAAAATATATAATTTGGGAGATTTTCTTGTCATCCGAAATACCTACTACCCATCACCTCATGAATGCCTTCCTTCTCTGCTGGGCTGTGCCCTGTCATTGCCTCCAGTTGTTTGCTGTTGGATTTATATTCTTGAGGTGGGAAGGTTATTGGGTCATATAGGACTTGACAGGAAGAAAACAGTTCTTCAAATAAGGACCCACCACATCCTGCAGACCCCATATCTCAACTTATATATAGATATTTAGACCCAGGGTTGACAACTTTGTATTTAGCCAAGCACAGTTTGTTTAAAACTACCTTTTCTAGCCATCATTTCATAAAATAAAAGATATTTTAATGGCAAAATATAGGAAAGGCATAATATCAGAATGAAGGATAATACTCTATGTTTAATAGCTGTAGTTTTCTCAACAGCTCACTATATTGATTTTATTTTCCTCATTTTTTTTCAAGAAATGACTAAGTGATCACTTATTCACAGTATGCTCACAGTTGTCTGGGAGTCTGTCTCTGTGATAACTCTCTGGGTCTCCTAACCAAATACCCCAGGGATATGTGAATCATTTCAAGCTCATTATGTGAGGGTAACAGTTGAATTTCCCATAGATAGAGGGAGAAAATCACCAAAATGACAGAATTCAAAGTGGCCATTTAAGAACTCAGGTTGTGTGGGGAGAGAATGACTCTGGAAGAAAATGTAGTTATTCTGTAGACTTATCTTTTGTCTCTTATCCCCAGAGATCTGATTTGGTTAAATGTAACAGGACCGGGCTTCCCTGGTGGCTCAGTGGTTGAGAGTCTGCCTGCCGATGCAGGGGACACGGGTTCGTGCTCTGGTCCGGGAAGATCCCACGTGCTGTGGAGCGGCTAGGCTGGTGAGCCATGGCCGCTGATCCTGCACGTCCGGAGCCTGTGCTCCGCAATGGGAGAGGCCACAACAGTGAGAGGCCCGTGTACCGCAAAAAAAAAAAAAAAAAAATGTAACAGGACCAATTCTGGAAACATAGAGGTATGTGGACAATGACTATGTTTTCTGTTTCCTTTTCTCCTTTTCTCTACTTATATTTAATTGCCCACCTTCATCACCATATTCTTCAAACAGAAATATGGAAGAGGAGAGATGGAGGAAGGGAAAGAGGATGGTAACATCAGAATGTAGTTATCAAAGCAAGACATGGGGCAGATGTGGTTGCTGTGGGCATTCCCACCCACTGGTAATGAGCTATATCCTATTTTGATTCTTCATCAAATCCAGAGGGCCTGAAGCATGAATGAATTTACCATTCCACATAAATGCAGCGTGGTATATAGGAATAGTTGATTGCTCTAGAGGAAGGAGTAGGGTTTTTACTTAGGATAAAGAGGTAAAGGGAGGTTTGCTTTTCAAAATGGGGAAATTAATGTGAGGAGGAGGGGAGAGGGAGAAGGCCTCTTCCCCCACACACATCGATATACATCTCAGTTGGTCTCTGATCTTGTTTGTAGGGATTCTGTTGGTTGAATGACGGAAGAGGGAAGTGGAATGGCCTTTGGTTTGTACCAGCTTAGCTAGCATTGCTGACAAGCTGTTGCGGGCTCTGAAAATAAAAATAATCTCAAACCAAAAAAAAGGAAAAAAAAAGGAAGAGAAAAGAGATTATAGGGACAATCTGGTAGCAAAGGATAGCCATTGGGGGGATACTATCACTCTTGGATATACGGTGAGAAGCAGAGCAAATTTAGGCTCCACACATTCATTCACCTGGGCAGCTCATTAACATCCAAACTCTAAATCAGCAGGTCTCAAATAGGAACCAAGGTTCTGCATATCTGAGATGCCTGTGCTGGTCCACAAACCACAGTGTTCAAAGGAAAGTCTTAAGACAATGACCAGAGGACTTATCTCATTTAACTGAAGTGGCAAATCTATAGGCTCTAGAAACACTTCATCCCACCTATTGCAGTACTCAAAAACTGGAGACCTGGCATAGACATCTAACTAATTATCACCTCTTAACTTTTATTATATTGAACTATATTTTCTGCTACCACCGTAACTCCTTTAGTTGCTCCTCTTATACCTCTTGCCTCCTAAGAGGAGATATTCTACAAAGCTCAGTTTTGGTATTCATGAACAGATCCTATTCATGACTTTAATTAAACCTACCACACATTTGATTTTCAAACTTACATATCCAATTCATTCTCCCTGTCTCCCCATCCCCTTCCATCCCTCCCTCCCTCATAATTTAAACTAAAAGTGAGATCTATTGTTTTGTAGAAAAGAGCAAGGACCTCTTCAGGCAAGGCTTGATCCTGCTCAAACTTTATTACCAATAACATTTTTTTCCCTTTTCTTTCCTCTTCTGAGGTACTGTGTTGATCCTCAGACTTGACCTAGTTGTCTCTGGAATATCTGGGCCCTTCCCTTATGCTGGGAAAATTGTTATCAAAGTTGCAGACCTCACTTCCTGTAAAAGAAAGAGATATTTCCCATAGTCCCATAAACATCTCTTCACATCTCACTGACTTTATTTTCTGTTTGTAACTGAGTATTTTTATTATACTTTTTAAAATCGAGTTATAGTTGATATACAAGATTATATGTTACAAGTGTACAAGATAATTATTCACAATTTTTAAAGGTTATGCTCCATTTATACTTACTATAAAATATTGGCTATATTCACTGCATTGTGCAGTATGTCTTAGTAGCTTGTTTTATACATACTAGTTTGTACCTCTTAATCCCCTACCCTTATATTGCCCCTCCCCACCTCCCCTCTCCCCACTGATAACCACTAGTTTGTTCTCTATATCTGTGAGTCTGTTTCTTTTTTGTTGTATTCATTAGTTTGTTGTACTTTTTAGATCCCACAATAAGTGATATCACTGACTTTAATTTGCCCAGCACTGTACTAATCACTGAGGAGAGGAAGTGTACAAATTTATTAGCTTAAGCAATTTTTTTTGGTTTTTATTTATTTATTTTGGCTGTGCGGGGTCTTAGTTGCGGCGTGTGGGCTTTTTTTTTTTTTTTTTTTCGGTATGCAGGCCTCTCAGTGTTGTGGCCTCTCCCGTTGCGGAGTACAGGCTCCGGACGCGCAGGTTCAGCAGCCATGGCTCACAGGCCCAGCCACTCCGCGGCATGTGGGATCTTCCCGGACCGGGGCACGAACCTGTGTCCCCTGCATCAGCAGGCGGACTCTCTACCACTGTGCCACCAGGGAAGCCCGCGTGTGGGCTTCTTAATTGTGGTGTGTGGACTCTTAGTTGCAGCACGCATGCTGGATCTAGTTCCTTGATCAGGGATCAAACCCCGGCCCCCTGCATTGGGAACATGGAGTCTTACCCACTGGACCACCGGGAAGTCCCTAGCTTAAGCAATTTGGGTGAAGTTAATCCTACCTCATAGTTAAAAACAGTCAAGAGTACATTCAGCAGCGGAAAGGAGGAATAAATTTCAGGGAAGAAATGAACAAATGCCTACTACATTCAGTTCCAGTTCTCTGATTTTTATTGCCCACAACTGCAAGTAAGATATTCCTCAAAGAGCACCTCTCATCTCGAGTATCTTCTCTTTGCCTTTCACTCTAATAATTCATTCCCTACCCAACTTTTGGGTCTTAACTCACAAATGACCTTTGACCTTTCCGAATCACATTGTCTAACCCCCTCTCAGTATTCCTTTAGTTTACATTATCCCTCAATTATTTATATGTTTCTTTCAATCCAACTAGATTATGTGTACATGAGAAGCTCAGTATGTTTTACATCTTTTATGTCTGCCTTCAATACCAAATAGATTATCAAGCACATAGTTTTCACTCAATAAACAATTGCAGGATAACTCGTACTGTCTTTAAATAGTCAGCCTGTTGAGGCAAAAGAGCCCTGAGGTAGAAAGTAGACTTGTGCTTTAGTTTCAGCTCTGTCTCTTATCAGTTGGCCAATTTTGCACAAGTTATTTAATCCACAAGCCTCATTATTACTGTTGTTACTGAGTCCAAGCTCATACTGCTCACAGCATGACAGGCCAATCGGTTGAGGGACAAGGTGTTGGGGCAAGGAATAGCGACTTTATCTGGAAGGGCAGCGGACTGAGAAGTTGGTGAACTAGTGTCCCAGAGAACCATTGTACCACCTTAGAATTCAGGCTGCTTTCATACTAAAAGGGGAGGGATTGTGGCGGTTGTTGCAAACTTTTGGTTTTGGAATCCCTTGTTCTTGCAGCTGCCGTAGTTACAATGTTCCTGTAAAACTTCAACAAGAGAATTGTTATTTTCTTTTCTGCAACTGTTCATTCTACCTTTAAAAGTCAAGCCTGGTAGGCAGGGCCTTGAGAATGGGCTATCATGTGTATTTCAGTCTAGACAACATTCTTGTATGAAGGTGCAGAGCCAGCATGACTAAGCACAGGCAACAGAGCACGAAGTTTAGAGCTAAAGGAATAGATTCAATATGGAGTCAGGTTTGTTCTCTGTTACACTATCTATAAAATAAGCAAATCTCTATATGCTGTGCCTATCTCATATTCAATTGTGGAATCAGTTGAAATGAAGTGTTTTCAAAAGTAAAGAATAGGGCTTCCCTGGTGGCGCAGTGGTTGAGAGTCCGCCTGCCGATGCAGGGGACGCGGGTTCGTGCCCTGGTCTGGGAAGATCCCACATGCCGCGGAGCGGCTGGGCCCATGAGCCATGGCCGCTGGGCCTGCGCGTCCGGAGCCTGTGCTCCGCAACGGGAGAGGCCACAACAGTGAGAAGCCCACATACCGCAAAAAAAAAAAAAAAAAAAAAAAGTAAAGAACATTCGTATAGAAATTCAGAGAAGAATCTGGCAAGAAACTCTGAAGTTTTTAGGGAACACTTGCAGGAGGAGAGTATAGTTGAGTTTTTAAGTGTGAATACCCTTAGAATAAGGAGCTGGAAAAAAGTGTTCAGCTGGGGGAAGGGAGGAGGGCCAGAAGTTCAGGAATGAACATAACATTTTCCCTGAACCACAAGAAAACCATCCTAACCAACACTCATTCCTTTCAAATGTGATTGGAAAAAAGAAGCCTTTTGTTGTGTCTCTTTAAAGTTGCAAATATGGAATTTTCCAACATTTTAAGTGAATTCTTAACCCTGGCTCCATGAGGTATCAGGAGTTAATTTAGAAAATAAGAGCAACCATTGCCAGTCAAACTAGTTGTATCATAAAAATCATAGAAAGGGAGGGAACAGTAAGAAACTATCTGGTTCTTACCACCTTTAGTTAAGAGAATATCTAAACTTTCTAATTCAGGCAAGAGGCCAACTTACATGTGACAAGCTTTTATAATCTCCTTTAAATATAAATTCTTATTGTATCATTACATTCATCATAATACACATATAAATGCATTTCGTGCCAAATGCTAAAATGGCACCAATGCCAAAAAGCCTTAATTTTTGAAGAGACAGACCGTCTCTCAAATGGAAGGCTATAGTAGTGCTGCCAGAGAGAGGTTCTTTGTGAAAACAGCTCTAGTCCTGTGAGATAACAAAATGTTACCGAACCAAACTTGGATCCGCTAGCCAGCAAGCAGTAAAGTCAATCTACTCACCCCAGGTTGTGGTGAAGGAGAGGGCAGTGTTTATTGTAAGGTGCCAGACAAGGATTACAGGGCAGCTAATGCTCAAAAAGCCCAAACTCCCGGATGGGTTTCAGAGATGCATTTTTAAAGGCAAGGTGAGGGAGGGGAGTCACAGGGTTTGTGATCCATCAGCTCATTAACAATTCTCTGATTGGTTGATGGTGAGGTAATAGGGCAGTGTCACAGGGGTTGTTATTAATTCTCAGGCTCCAGTAGGTCTGGGGGCTATGTGCTCATGGTCATCAAGTAGTTAACTTCTTCCATTTGGTGGGCGATTTAGCATCTGTAAAACAACTCAGGAAATGTGCATCAGATACTGTTATCTAGGTAGTCAAATAGGAACTAAAGCAGAAGACATGGGGGTGGGGTCTGTTCCAGGAAGGCCCCATAGGGTCCTGCTCAGTTACAAAAATAGACATATTGGTCTGTGCCCCCAGTTCCTTGCACAGTGCTCCTAAAACCCTTGTAATTCCCTAAGCAATAAGAACACCAGGAACATCTTTCGTTCTAATGAGGTGACCTTGTGGGGGACTCCTCGATGGGGGCTGGTCACCACAAGAGCAAGCCATGATTAGAAGCTTTGAATTTTCAGCCTCCCCCAACCCCCACTTCTCCAGAGACAGGAGAGGAGCTGAAAATGTAGTTTATAATTGATCATGCCTACATGCGGAAGCCTCCATAAAATCCCAATAGCGTGGGAGCTTCCAAGTGGATGAACACTTCCACCTGCTAGGAGGATAACACCTCCCAACTCCATGGGGACAGAAGCTCCTACACACACAGCCCTCCCAGACCTCACCCTACATATCTCTTCATCTCCCTGTTCATCTGTATCCTTTATCATATCCTTTAATAAACTGGTAAATGTAAGTATTTCCCTGAGTTCTGTGAGCTTCTCTAGCAAATTGAACCTAGGGAGAGGGGTCATGGGAACCTTTGATTTTAGCTGAGTTGGACAGAAGTTGTGGGTAACATAGGGACCTACTACTTGCAATTAGCATATGAAGTAGGGTGGGAGCTATCTTGCAGGACTGAGCCCTTAACCTGTGGGATCTGACACTATATACAGGTTGATAGTATTAGAAAGTTGTAGGACACCCAGCTGGTGTCACAGAAAATTGCTTAGTGTGGGGGAAAAAAAACCCCCACATATTTGGTGACCAGAAGTGTCAGAAGTGAGGTGTTCTGTGTGAGTAAAGGAGACACACAGGAGAGAAACACAGGTGGAAAACAGTCTAACACAAGTCCTATCCTTACACCTGAATCTTTCCATGGCTGTAACCTCTCATTGTTAGCCTGTGGTTAATGTAAATGTGATATTCCTGAGAGAAATCTAAAATACCCAACAGGATTATTACCTAACAATAGAGGAAAACAGGAAGACAGATGGAGGTCATGAGTTATGTTTCAAATCACTGACCATTTGACTCTAGCAAACAACTGTAAGCAATTGTAAAAATAACATCTGCAGGACACCGATATACTTTCTCTGGTATTTGAGCTATCTAATTTTAGGAAGGAATTCTTAGGAGTTACTATTGGTAAGTTTAATAATCACATAATAATAACTTTGCTCAATAATCAGCTGAAATCTTTCTTTAATGCTACTCAAGTTTCTTGAACTCAGTGATACATCTTTATAAATTTCAACTTTCTAAATATCATATAAGGAATAAATAATATCCTAAAAATAATAAATATATAATAATATAATAAATATAATGTGCTTACTTCTTAATTCATATTTATTTATTCATATCACTATTCATGTGCTTTATTTCACAAAAGGAGGAACAATTATAACAGCGCTATATTTCCTCAATGTTTACCTTTAAATATGAGACATTTAAAGGTATTTCTCAAATAAAAGGATTTTTAGTGCTGGTAGGAGTATGGAGAAAGAATACCCCATTCCTTGTTGAGTATATAACAGTACAATGTTTAACCTTATATATTTATTAATGATGATTTAATTATGTTTAGAATTTTCACTTAGAAATCCCAGTGTCAGGATTTTGTTTTATAGATGGATCCACAAACTGTATCAAAACATATGTTCAAGGATGTCATTTCAGCATTTTCGTATTTGCAAAAGTAAACAGCAACAACAAAACACCATATACAAAAAAAGCAAAACTTGTTTTGTCTACAAGGGATAAATGAATTTGGGGTTACTTACCAAAATAGAAAATAAAAGTGAATGCTAATAGTTAAAGCTCTTCAAAGTACATATTCAAATGTAAATTTCAAGGTGGGAAACATGGTGTATTATATGATCTCCCTTTTGTATAAAACAACAACAAAAAGAATATACAAGGAGACACACGTCAATTTTCTTTTTCCTTTTTTTTGAAAAAACTGGAAGAACTCAGAAAAAAAAGTTTAATGATAATTGCCTTTGAGAGGTGGAATGAGGGAAAATGGAGGAAGGAAATTATTTTTTAATCCTATAACTTTCCATACTGCTTCGTTACCTATCCTTGTATGTCTATAGTTTTTACTATTGTTTTTGATTGCTTTTAATTCCACTAGTATTATGTGTAAAGTGAGATTAGAGGCTATAATTGTTTTCCTTTTTGGACTATTAGGTGCTTTTTAAAAAACTCACAGGTCAGAGATACATTTTTTAACAAAGAAAATGGGAAGTCTGGCTGCTTAGGGCCTTAATCATGGCGATGAGTGTGGGGACTTTGCAGAAGAGGAAGATGTATGCAATGTTTCAAAATTATTTAACTGCAGAACCTTTAAAAAGAAAGAATATCCACAGAGACCAATATTTCCTACAAGAAATGTTAGAAAATTTTGACTTAAGCAATCAGTGAAATATGCATTGAATGAGTTCCTTCTTGTTGTTAATTATAGAGAAGATGATAAAATGTAGTTGACTTAAGTCCTATGAGTCCTTTTACCTTGATTCATATTTTATAGCAACTAAATTAATAATATTGTAGTTTAGAGCAGGGGTCAGCTTTTTTGGAAAGGGCCAGATAGCAAATATTTCAGGCTTTGTGAGCCATATGGTCTCTGTTGCAACTACTCAGCTCTGCAGATATAGAAGGAAGAAGCCATGGACAATATATAAACGACTGGACATGCCTGTAGCCCAATAACATTTTTTTTTAATGAAGGATATATTTGATTCCAGCTTTTTTTTTTTTAATATCTTTACTGGAGTATAATTGCTTTACAATGGTGTGTTACTTTCTGCTTTATAACAAAGTGAATCAGTTATACATATACATATGTTCCCATATCTCCTCCCTCTTGCATCTCCCTCCCTCCCACCCTCCCTATCCCACCCCTCTAGGTGGTCACAAAGCACCGAGCTGATCTCCCTGTGCTATGCGGCTGCTTCCCACTAGCTATCTATTTTACGTTTGGGAGTATATATATGTCCATGCCACTCTCTAACTTTGTCCCAGCTTACCCTTCCCCCTCCGCATATCCTCAAGTCCATTCTCTAGTAGGTCTGTGTCTTTATTCCCGTCTTGCCCCTAGGTTCTTCAGAACTTTTTATTTTTTTAATATTCCATATATGTGTGTTAGCATATGGTATTTGTTTTTCTCTTTCTGACTTACTTCAGTCTGTATGACAGACTCTAGGTCCATCCACCTCACTACAAATAACTCAATTTCATATCTTTTTATGGCTGAGTAATATTTCGTTGTATATATGTGCCACATCTTCTTTATCCATTCATTTGTTGATGGACACTTAGGTTGCTTCCATGTCCTGGCTATTGTAAATAGAGCTGCAGTGAACATTTTGGTACATGACTCTTTTTGAATTATGGTTTTCTCAGGGTATATGCCCAGTGGTGGGATTGCTAGGTCATATGGTAGTTCTATTTTTAGTTTTTTAAAGAACCTCCATACTGTTCTCCATAGTGGCAGTATCAATTTACATTCCCACCAACAGTGCAAGAGGGTTCCCTTTTCTCCACACCCTCTCCAGCATTTATTGTTTGTAGATTTTCTGATGATAGCCATTCTGACCTGTGTGAGAGGATATCTCATTGTAGTTTTGATTTGCATTTCTCTAATGATTAATGATGTTGAGCATTCTTTCATGTGTTTGTTGACAGTCTGTATATCTTCTTTGGAGAAATGTCTCTTTAGGTCTTCTGCCCATTTTTGGATTGGGTTGTTTGTTCTTTTGTTATTGAGCTGCATGAGCTGCTTGTAGGTTTTGGAGATTAATCCTTTGTCAGTTGCAAATATTTTCTCCCATTCTGAGGGTTGTCTTTTGGTCTTGTTTATGGTTTCCTTTGCTGTGCAAAACCTTTGAAGTTTCATTAGGTCCCATTTGTTTTTATTTCCATTTCTCTAGGAGATGGGTCAAAAAGGATCTTGCTGTGATTTATGTCATAGAGTGTTCTGCCTATGTTTTCCTCTAAGAGTTTTATAGTGTCTGGCCTTACATTTAGGTCTTTAATCCATTTTTAGTTTATTTTTGTGTATGGTGTTAGGGAGTGTTCTAATTTCATTCTTTTACATGTAGCTGTCCAGTTTTCCTAGCACCACTTATTGAAGAGGCTGCCTTTTCTCCACTGTATATTCTTGCCTCCTTTATCAAAGATAAGGTGACCATATGTGGGTAGGTTTACCTCTGGGCTTTCTGTTCTGTTCCATTGATCTATATTTCTGTTTTTGTGCCAGTACCATACTATCTTGATTACTGTAGCTTTGTAGTATAGTCTGAAGTCAGGGACCCAATAATATTTTAACTACAAAACAGACAGGTAGTCTGGATTTGGTTCATGGGTCATAGATTGTCAATTGCTGATTAACATTATTTTTCATACACATTATTTAAACTAAGAATCTAAGAGTTCTATAAAGTGGTAAGCTGTGTTTTTGGATCCTACACTTCATAATTACCTAGGCAATTCTATTTAGCCAAGGGTAATTCTCCTGGGTTGCTGACAGCTAAGGGAGCTGTCAGCTCCCTTCAGTCCTAAAAGGGGATTTGGGGACATACCACAGTTTTCTCTGTGATCCTCCTTTTAACACAGATATCTGAATCTGATTATTATCAATATATAATATTTACTTATTTGCTCAATGCTAGAATATACTAAAAGTAGTTTCAAAACTGCCAACCCATCCCATTGAGGGTTTGAAGGAGAAAAACTAGTAACTGGAGTTCAACATTGGTTTAGCTATTTTTTTTTTTGTCTTAAGGTATGTAGTTCAAATACTGTGTTTAAAGGTTACTAGTGTTAGTTCTTTTTTCTCCCTTTCAGTGTGCTTATGGTATTTATTTGAAATGCACTTAGGTTGGCTTGTTTCCGTTTGTATTTCATTTTAGGGTTTTTTTTTCTTTCAATCTCTGTTAATTTTATTCGTTACTTTATTCACTCATTCACTCTGGAATGGGAAACATAACATGGTTCCAAAAGTCAAACCTATACAAAATACATACTCAGAGAACTATCACTCCTCTCCACATCCCTTTCCCTTATTCATACACCCTTAATTCTCCCATCATGATCCCACCCATTCACTGTAAGTAACCACTCTCACTAGATTCTGGCATTTCACCCATTCACTGTAAGTAACCACTCTCACTAGATTCTGGCATTTCTTCCTGCCTTTCTTTTTGGTTATATTAAATACATATGTGTTCTTATTTGTGCTTGTTTCTTATACAAATGTAGCATACGTTAATCTTTTTCCCTTTACTTTTTTTTTTTTTGCGGTACGCGGGCCTTTCACTGTTGTGGCCTCTCCCATTGTGGAGCACAGGCTCTGTACGCGCAGGCTCAGCGGCCACAGCTCATGGGCCCAGCCGCTCAGTGGCATGTGGGATCCTCCCAGACCGGGGCATGAACCCATGTCCCCTGCATTAGCAGGCGGGCTCTCAACCACTGCACCACCAGAGAAGCCCTCTCTTTACTTTTTTAACTTAAGCATATATCCTAGAAATCCCTCCACATCACTTCCTAGAAAGCTTGCTCTTTCTTTTATACAGCTGCATGGTTCTCCAGTGTGTAGGTATCCCACAGTTTATTCAGATAATCACCTATGTTAGAGTATTTTAGATTGTTCCTAATATTTTGCAGTTACAGATAATGTTGCAGTTCAATTTAAGCATGTAAGTTTTTGTCTTTTTCGAACTGTATCTTCAGAGTTAATTCCTAGAAGTAGGATTGCTAGATGTTTTATATATTATTACATTGTAAAATATTGACCTCACCTTGAATTCCTAGAATAAATCTCATTCATGTATAATGTATTATTTTATTACTGTGGTATTAGATTCTATTCACTAATATTTTATTTCATATTTTTGCAATAATGTTTATGTGACATTAGACTGTAATTTTGTTTTGTTGTACTGACTTCATCAGATTTAGGCACCACTGTTATACTTTCATCTAAAAAAGAATTAAGAAATCTCATGGGAAATTGGGAAAATTTTGTTTTTAAAGGTTTTGTGGAATTTTCCTGTGAAAATGTATGACGTTAATGCTTTTTTGTAGACTATTTTCTAGAAAAATTTCTCTATTTCTTCTACAGAACTTGTTATGTCTTCTAGAAACAATATCTATTTAATCTAGATTTTTATATTTATTTATAAGAAATGTCAGCAGTTTTGTATGTTTATAATTTATTCTCTTTCAATGTCTTATTTTACTCATCATGTATTACGTTTTCTGTTTTCTTCCATTGTTCTTCCATTTTTGGTGTTTTCTTCCATTTTTCTAATTAAGTCTGATAGTGGTTTATTTTAAATTTTTTCCAAAAAAACCCCAAGATTTTGAGTTATAAATTAGATATAATGTTTTCACATTCCTACCTTATTTAATTTCCATTTTTATATTTATTAGTTCCTTGTGTGCGTGTTTGGTGTGTGTGTTGCTTTATTTGGTGTTTTTCTAGGTTTTTGAATTGGGGACTATATTATTTTTCATTCTTTCATTTTTATTAATACAAGTATTTAAGGTTATACATTTTCTCTGATCCTTCATAAATTCTGAGATGTAGTGATTTTTTTAATATTTTAAGATAATTGTAGATTTACATGCACTTAAAAAAAGGTAATACAGAGGTCCAGTGTACCCTTCATTCACCTTCCCCCAGTGGTAACAATTTGCATATCTGTCAACCTTATTTAGATTTCACCAGTTTTTCATGTATTTATTTGTGTGTATTTAATGCTATGCAGTTTTATCACTTGCATAGATTTATGTAACTACCCATCACAGTCAAGGTACAGAACAGTTCTATTACAAAGACCCCTTGTGTTGCCAGCCTAACCCCTGGCAACAAATAAATCTGTTCCTCATCTCTATAATTTGTCATTTCAAGAATGCTATATAAATGGAATCAAACAGTATGTAGTCTTTTCAGATTGGCTTTTTTCACTTAGCCTGATACTTTAAGATCCATCCAAGTTGTTGTGTATATTAATAGCTCATTCCTTTTTATTATTCTGAGTAGTATTCCATGACATGGTTGTAGCACACTTTGTTTAGCCATTTACCTGTTGCAGGACATCTGAATTGTTTCCAAGATTTAGCTGTTATGAATAAAACTTCTTATAAACATTCATGTACAGGTTTTTGTATGGACATAAGTATTTTTTTTCCCTTGGATACATGTCCAAGAGTTTAATTACTGGGTTGTGCAGTAATTACAAGTTTAGTTTTATAAAAACCTGCCATATTCTTGTCCAGAGTGACTGTACCATTTTACATTCCCATCGACAATATATGAGTGGTCTGGTTTCTCTACATCCTCATCAGCATTTGGTGTTGTAACTACTTTTTAATTTTAGCCATTCTGATACATGTATAGGATCATCTCAGTGTAATTTGCATTTGCATTTTCCTACTGGCAAGTGATGTTGAACATCTTTTCACATGTTTATTTGCCATCTGTATATCCTCTTCAGTGAAATGTCTGTTCAAGTCTTTTGCCAATTTTCTAATTGGATTTTTTATTATTTTAGAGTTGGGTTTGAAAATTTTATTTTACATATTCTAGCTACAAGTCCTTTTTCACATATGTGGTTTGCAAATATTTTCTCCCAATCTCTAGCTTGTCATTTTATCCTCTTCACAGGATAGAGCAAAGGTTTTGCAGAGTAAAACTTTTTTGTAGAGCAAAGATTTATAACATTGATGAGGTCCATTTTATCAATTTTATTTCTATGGATCATGCTTCTGGTGTCAAATCTAACAATTTTTCACCTAGCCTTTCATCTTGAAGATTTTCTTCTGTTTTTTCTAAAATTTGATAGAGTTGCATTTTACATTTAAGTTCATTATCCATTTTGGTTAGTTTTTGTATAAGGTATGAGATTTAGATTTAGTTTTAATTTTTCCGCTGTGGATACTCAATTGCTCTAGCCCTGTTTGTTGAAAATTCTTATCCTTCCACCATTGCATTGCTGTTACATCTTTGCCCAAACTAAGCTTGCAAAAATGTTTGTTCTTCCACCAGTACCACACACACAATGTTGATTACTTTAGCTATTATAGAAAGCTTTAATATCAGGTAGACTCATTCCTCCCATTTTATTCTTGTTTTTGTTTTTTTTTTCAAAATGTTTTCACTATTCTAGGTCCTGTGACTTAAAAATTTTAGAATATGCTTATCTATGTCTACAAAAGAAACTTGCTGGGATTTTTAAAAAATAGATATTGCATTGTATCTATAGATCAATTTGGGGAGAATTGACTTTTTTGTTATATTGAGGCTCCAGTAAATGAACATAGTTTGCCTCTTCATTTATTTAGGTCTTTTTATATTTTTTCATCAATATTTTGTAATTTTCACCATATATATATTGTACATTTTTTCAGATTTATACTTAAGAATTTCATTTTCTTTGGAGCAGTTGTGATCGTGTGGTTTTTATTCCAGTTTCGTTCTTAGTATATGAATGAATTTTTGTCTGCTAACCTGGTATCCTGTAACCTGAATTCACTTTTTAGTGCTAGGAATTTCTTTTTCTAGACTCTTGCAATATTTTGTATAAACAATAATGTCAACAGTAAATAAGAACAATTTTATTTCTTCCTTTCCACCTGTAAGCATTTATATTATTTTTCTTACCTTACTGCACTGGCTATAGTTTTTATCATTATTTTTTAAAGTTCTTTAATTTTAGTTTTTGTTTCCCCTTTCACCAATATATAAATTGTGTCTTTTTATTATGTATTTTTGATCCTTTGACACCTTGGAGCCTTGCTGACTCTGGAGAGACTGCCCTCTCAAGGCTACCTAATTCGTAAAAACAGTCAACAACTTACCTGGAGCATGCCTTCCATATGCAGACCAACCAATTCAAAACCCATGCTCGCAACCACCTCCTTCATCAGGTTTTCACAATCTGGACCTCTATCTATCTGCCCTAAACACCCCAGTGCCTGGTACCAGACATGGTCTGCCAAAATTATTTGCACTAGCCAATGTGAAACCTGTTTACCTGGAAAGCCTTGCCTGTTCCTTCCGGCATAATAAAAGTTCTTGCCTATATATATATTTTTTATTCTATCTGCTTTCTGACCAACTCACGTGCCTCCCTGTGTGACCCCCAAAGCAAGGCATGCCCCTTCCTCTTGGGAGCTGTATGACAAACTCTTTTCAATGGCAGCTGTCTCCTGATCTGTTGACCTTGTTGTACCTAAATAATAATAAAACGTATGTTTAAAAATATTCAAAGAGTTGCTTGTAATAGAAGGATTTTATTCCTGGTGGAAAGACTCTTTTGTGTTTTATACCTTGTAACTAATTTCTAGTTTTATTGCCTTGTTATAAAATGTTATCAATCGGGCTTCCCTGGTGGCGCAGTGGTTGAGAGTCCGCCTGCCGATGCAGGGGACACGGGTTCGTGCCCCGGTCTGGGAGGATCCCACATGCCGCGGAGCGGCTGGGCCCGTGGGCCATGGCCGCTGAGCCTGCGCGTCCGGAGCCTGTCCTCCGCAGCGGGAGAGGCCGCAACAGTGAGAGGCCCGCGTAACGCATAAAAAAAAAAAAAAAAAAAAAAAAAAAAAAAATGTTATCAATCTATTCTCTTTTATCAGGGTGTAGAAATCAATATCTAACTATAAGGTCTACCTAGTTAATTTTATTGTACAGATTTTTTTTCTAAACATTACTTTTTTAAAAATTAATTAACTTATTTATTTATTTTTGGCTGTGTTGGGTCTTCATTGCTGCATGCAGGCTTTCTCTAGTTGTAGTGTAGCAGGGGCTACTCTTCGTTGCAGTGTGCAGACTTCTTGTTGCGGTGGCTTCCCTTGTTGCTGAGCACAGGCTCTAGGCATGTGGGCTTCAGTAGTTGTGGCATGCGGGCTCCAGTAGTTGTGGCTTGCAGGCTCTAGAGTTGCAGGCACAGTAGTTGTGGCGCATGGGCTTAGTTGCTCCGCGACATGTGGGATCTTCCCAGACTAGGGCTCGAACCTGTGTCCCCTGCATTGGCAGATGGATTCTTAACTACTGTGCCACAAGGGAAGTCCCCAGATCTTTTATATACTTACTTACTGTTTGTCCTTTTAATCTTAGAAAGGTGTATAAAAGTCTCTTATTTTTAAAAGTATGTTTCTATCAGTGTCTTCTTACGTTGACTGTAGTGTCTGCTTTATAAAGTTAGTTATTTGATGCATAGATACTCATAATTACTATATTTTCATTTTAACTTGTGGCTTTGAGATAAAATGTACCTTTCTTTGTCATGTTTAACACATGTTGACTAAATTTCTACTTGTCTGATATAAGAATTGCAACCCATTCTTTCTTATTGTTTCCATTTGCCTGGTATACCTCTGTCATCCTTTTGTTTTTAACCTTTCTAAATCCTTTGTTTGGGTGTGCTCTTGGATGCATCACAGAGTTGAGTCTTGCTTTGTCAGTTAAACTGAAAATCTCTTTCAGTAGATGAGTTAAGCCCATGCATATTTATTGGAAAGTCTGATATGTTTGGTCTCTACTCTATCCAAGTATTTATGTTACAATTACCATATCTGTTATATTTGCGTTCTCTAAGTGATATGCTTTCTTTACATGCTTTGTTTTTTTTTTTTCCTTTTTTGCGGTACGCGGGCCTCTCACTGTTGTGGCCTCTCCCGTTATGGAGCACAGGCTCCGGACGCACAGGCTCAGCGGCCATGGCTCACGGGCCCATCCGCTCCACGGCATGTAGGATCTTCCCGGACCGGGGCACAAACCCGTGTCCCCTGCATCAGCAGGCGGACTCTCAACCACTGTGCCACCAGGGAAGCCCATTGGGAGATTTTAATTTAGGTGGCCACCATTACTTTAACTATCCAAAATCAAGGTATGTAATTTAAAGAATGATAGTTGTGTTTCATCAGTAAACTCTTAATTAACTCTTTAAGATTCTACTCAAGATTTTTCAAATTATGGATATAATTTAATTTTGTAGGTTCATCAACAAACACTTAACTCCCAGCCCCCTACTTCTATCCTCCTTTTTAATAATTGGTGTCACAATTTTTAGCATTCTTTGATTTTGCCTTGTGTTTCTTATCTCTATACCTTTGTTTATGCTTTCTTCTCCCTGAAAAGTTTCTCCATTAATTATTCAGTAGTTAAAAATATTTGTCCATTGGGTTTCTACCTTTTCCTTTAGTTGTAATTAAATACTTATTCTATGATTATACAAAAAGAAATCAAGTTAGGAATCCTTTCTCACTCTTGAGATTGGTACCACAGGGTGGGATGACTAGAAGGAACATACAAGTAAGGGAATATCTTTCTCTCTTAAAGAAATAAATTCAGCTAGATCAATCATCTATGATTCATTAAAGTTGAACTCCCACTTAGCATTTTGATAACATATGGTGAGCTTTTCCTTGATAAACATTATGGTTATCAAGTTTCAGTTCCTGCAATATTTCATTTTCTTCCAAAGAGACATTTTAAAGGTACAGAAAATTTTAAATTATTAAATGCCTGAATTTTTCTTCACAGCATGAATATTTTCTGTTCTTAACTAACTACTATATGAAGCATAATGAGGAGCTTGGCTGCCCATTTCAAATTTTTTTAGGAAGCCATCCATGCTTTTATAAAAAGAAGACACTTTGATATTGTCCAGTTTATAACTGTGGGGTGATTGACCTCCACCATTTCTGGATTCATGAACTTGGGTGTTCTTTGGGTTATATACAAACATTTACAGCAGAATAAGAAGGAAATAAAATTTGGGGGAAATCTAATTCACTGACAATCCATGAGGACTCATCAAGAATTTCTAAAGCAACTACTGCATTTCAGTTCCTAACCATTCTTAGACTGTGGACATTGTTCTAGTCTAGTTAAACTAAATTTACATGGTCCTTATAGTTCCAACTTGACAGTGTAAATTTGATGCTGATTTTTTACATTTTGTTTATTGAAGAGCTTCTTTAAATAATTCTGTTAAACTCCAATGTATACTAAAATGAAGTATAAAAATATTGAAACATTATTCTTCCTAGCCTATATATAGACAGGCACTGCATCATCCATCATACTGCCTCTTAGAAAACTGATTTTTGGTGTCCTCCTTATATGTCCCTGACTTTCTAAGTGGTGCTTTGACAAATCAATGATTTCACTGAAGGAGTGGAGGAAATATTTATAGTTGGTGGAACTTTCCTAATACTCCTCAAATTAGACCACTGCACAGACAGCTGGCCTTGATATCAAGATACCAAACACATCAAGTATTTGAAAATCAAGTTTAATGCTCTTTAGCAGATGAGAAAATAATGACTAGTTTCCTGGCTTCTTTTCTTACTTTCTATTTTTCTCTCCTTCTACCTTGCCCTCAAGCATGCACAACACGAACTGCATTTCCCTAGCCAAGTTGGAAGACGTATCTGCTCAGAAACAGAGCATAATTTTTTCTTTCCTCAGTGAAAAAAAAATTCATACATTATTAAAACATTTGGTAGGGATGGTTAATATGAAAAATAACAGGAAAACACTCAAAACTGTAAGTAACCTTACCAGATTATCTTCTTTGCTGCCTTTCAGCCATGGCCCCCCATAAGGATGACTGTTACCTTTTCTTTCTTTTTCTCTTTCTTTCTCCCTCCCTTCCTCCCTCTCTTCCTCCCTCCCCCTCCCTCCCTCCTTCCCTCCTTTCCTCCCTCTCTTCCTCTCTCCCCCCTCCCTCCCTCCTTCCCTCCTCCCTTCCTTCCTTCCTTCCTTCCTTCCTTCCTTCTCTCTCTCTTTCTATCTGTCTTTCAACTATTTCCTGGATTCTCACTGGAAAGAGATTTGTACTAAGCAGAAATAATATTTCAAATTCTAATCCATGTAGACTGGAAGGAGAATGATGGCAAAATGTTTTCTACTGAGATTATGCTCTGCAGTGATTAACATTGATTTCAGTGATTTCTCTAAAGAATGCCAATATCGCCAAACATATATTAATTTGTTTTATCATAATTTTTGCAGTAATTTATATATTTAATATAGATAGAATTTACAGTTAGTGAGATTTGATGTGCACCTCATTGGAATAGGGATTCAGAAAGACTTCTGTATTGTCAATTGACTTTGTTTTTTGGGGGGTTTTTTGCGGTATGCGGGCTTCTCACTGTTGTGGCCTCTTCCATTGCGGAGCACAGGCTCCAGATGTGCAGGCTCAGCGGCCATGGCTCACGGGCCCAGCCGCTCCGCGGCATGTGGGATCTTCCCAGACCAGGGCACGAACCCGTGTCCCCTGCATCGGCAGGCGGACTCTCAACCACTGTGCCACCAGGGAAGCCCGACTTTGTTGTTTGAATATTAAGTGAATAATTAAGAAAAGGTAAAGTTGGGGAAGTAACACCAGCAACTAGTATTTGGCTTGTTCCGGGTAAACCCTACAACTACGTATCTATTAAATCATAACTAAGGTGGCCTTAAAGAATTTAGGTAACTACTGTACACTTTCAGCTGGTCTCCCTGCTTCAACTCTTGCATCCTCCATTCTCCATACACCAGTCAAAGCAGTCCTTTAATAATGTAAATCAGATCATGTCATGCTTCTGCTGAACACCATCCAATGGCTCTTACGTCAGAGCCTGCTTATTTCCACCAATACCTATTTACCATTCTTCTTTGAGAGTTTAACCCTCAATATATTCACAGATGTATAGAATGGATGCTACATTTTCTACTTTCTCTCAGAGCTAGGTGTGACCATAAGACAGAGTTCTATTCAATGGAATGTAATCATGTCTTGATACCATAACAGTTCTAGAAGAGAACATAGGCAAAACATTCTCTGATATAAATCATACCAGTATTTTCTTAGGTCAGTCTCCCAAGGCAATAGAAATAAAAGTAAACAAATGGGACCTAATCAAACGTACAAGCTTTTGCACAGCAAAGGAAACCATAAACAAAACAAGACAGCCTACACACTGGGAGAAGATATTTGCAAACCATGCAACCGACAAAGGCTTAATTTCCAAAATATACAAACAACTCATACAACTCAACAACAGAAAAAACACAAACAACCCAATCAAAAAATGGGCAGAAGACCTAACTAGACATTTCTCTAAAGAAGACATACAGATGGCCATCACTAATTATTAGAGAAATGCAGATCAAAGCTGCAGTGAGGTACCACCTCACACTGGTCAGAACAGCCATCATTAAAAATTCTACAGATAACAAATGCTGGAGAGGTTGTGGAGAAAGCACCCTCCTACACTGTTGGTGGGAATGTAAATTGGTGCAGCCACTGTGGAAAACAGTATGGAAGTTCCTTAAAAAAAATAAAAATAGTGTTGCCATATGATCCAGCAATCCCACTCCTGGGCATATATCTAGACAAAAAGATACATGAACCCCAGTGTTCACAGCAGTACTATTTACAATAGCCAAGACATGGAAGCAATCTAAAATGTCCATCTACAGATGAATGGATAAAGAAGGTGTGGTACATATATACAATGAATACTACTTGGCCTTAAAAAAGAATGAAATAATGCCATTTGCAGCAACATGGATGGACCTAGAGATTAGCATACTAAGTGAAGTAAGTCAGAAAGAAAAAGACAAATACCATAGGATATCATTTATATGTGGAATCTAAAATATGACACAAATGAACATATTTGCGAAATAGAAACAGACTCACAGACATAGAACACAAACTTATGGTTACCAAAGGGGAAAGCAGGTGGGGAAGGGATAAATTAGGAATTTGGAATTAGCAGATACAAACTATTATATATAAAATAGATAAACCACAGGACTTACTGTATAGCCCAGGGAACTATATTGAATAACCTGTAATAAACCATCATGGAAAAGAATATGTATATATATGTATAACTTAATCACTTTGCTGTACACCAGAAACTAAAACAACATTGTAAATCAACTCTTTCAATTTTTAAAAATGTCTGGAACACTTTTGGGGATATAACTTTATAAATAGAAGCATTTATACAAGGGTGCTCCCTTGTGCTTTCTGATGATTGAAATACAGAGTTGATAGCTGGAGCTCCTTCAGCTATCAGTTCCTGAGGATAAAAACCACATTCTGAGAATGAGTGAAGAGCAAGATAGAAGGAGCTATGTCCCTGCCAGTTTTTTGAAATTTTTGATGCCTATATCTTGATGTTTTTATATGAAAGAGAAGTAATCTTCTGTCTTTCTTAAGCTAGTCTAAATATAAATTTTTCATCATTTGCAGCTGTACCTAATTCTAACTTTTCACGTGGTTGAGAATAAAATTAAAATCCTCTCCATGGCCTACATGCTCCTTGGCTAATTTTATCCCTTATTTCCTACACTTCATCTACATTCAGTCTATTCCAGCTGTACTGAACTGCTTGCTACTCGTTGGACACATCAAGCACATTATTACCTTAGGGTCTATGTGCTGTCTGTCCCTCAGTCTGTCGTGCTCTCCTGGAGCATAAGAGTCCTGTGAGTGTCTGGTCTCTGCTTGGACTTCCTCCAGAAAAGACTTCTAACCAGTATATCTTAAATAAAAGCACAAGTTAGTCTTCCTTCATCGGCTTTATTATTTTCTATATAACATTTATTAATCCCAGTTAATATATTTTTTTATTTGCCTTTTAGTTTATCCTCCCCACTAAAAGCTAAGTTCCATGAGGTAGGTACTTCATTTTGTTTGCTACTCTGTCTCCCAGACCAAGAACCATTCCAGGCACTACTGCACAGTATGTATTTCTTGAATGTATGAACATATGAATAATTGATTATACATGTACATACCTGTTTACTCATCTTATATTATCATCCTATCTGTTATACCCAGGATAGTTAGGCTGGTAAACTGATATGACACTGGTCTTTTTTTTTTTAAGTAAATTTATTTATTTTTGGCTGCATTGGGTCTTCGTTGCTGCGTGCAGGCTTTCTCTAGTTGTGGCGAGCAGGGGTTACTGTTCGTTGTGCATGGGCTTCTCATTGTCGTGGCTTCTCTTGCTGCGGAGCACAGGCTCTAGGCATGCAGGTTTCAGTAGTTGTGGCGCACGGGCTTAGTTGCGCCACGGCATGTGGGATCTTCCCAGACCAGGGCTCGAATCTGTGTCCCCTGCATTGGCAGGCGGATTCTTAACCACTGCGCCACCAGGGAAGTCAACACTGGTCATTTTTTTAATGGTGAGTTTGTTAAAGTTCTCTTAGAGCCTTCAAAGTGCTGTTTGGTGAATTATTGTGTTGTTGGTTTCATTTTTACACTCAGGAAACAGGAAGAATCTTGGTGAGATTAGACCATAAATTTAGTCTTCTTTTTAATTTGATGGGAAGAAACCGAAATGGAAATGCAGTGAATTCTGTGTATCCCATCCTGAACTTGACTGTTTTGGCCAAGGTATAATCCCACATTATACAATTCAGAATTCAGGAAATATACTGATCTCACATGACTGTAGGATTGTTTGGCTGTGATTGTTTTATGAAGAGTGGAATTTTCCCTCAATGAATTATCCTACAGTCAGTCACACTGGAAAGACGTCAATTTTGGGGAAGAAAGTGAGCCTCCAGTGGTGCATCACAGCCTCCAGTGGTGCACCACAGATGAAAAGCTTTCATCTTTTCTGAGTATTTTGGACATGTGGCCTGGGCTTTGAGAGAGAGACACTGGTAGTTCTCCTCTTGGTGGAGGCAGGCTGGATTCAAACAGGAATGAAGCTGGGTAAGAACTCTGTAGTATAGGGCTGCAGCCTTGGAGTAATTATAAATTATTTTCTGTGCTGTACTTCTCATCCAGTATGGTCAAGCCTTCAGTAACATCTGGATAAATATTCTCTATGTCATGATGAATAAATAGAAAGGACCTATTCCACATCTAAGAATGAAGCAGAAAGAAAGCAGAGGCCTCTTCCAAAATTCAGGGCACCGGGGCTGTGTCCAAAATAGTGGCAATTAACCCAGGCAGTATAGCTGAGGCAGCAGCATCATAGCCTAAGGAAGTTGTAGGCACAAACTAGAGGGACCTGACATTTAAGAGCCCAGACTCTGGAAAACTGTCAGGAATTGTTAAAATTGAGAATTTTTGAGAAGGTGTTCTTTTCTGCACTAAAGCCTGTGGGAAGGTCATTCCATTTTAACGAAGATCTCTTCTGTATTTTCTGTTTCTAGTCCAGAAAGTATTCTGCAAAGAAGAAAGCATTTTTCACATTGTACTGAAAATTGCTGTTCACTTTTTTCCCCAGCACTAGCCTGTAAATTCTTTAGGACCTGCTTCCTTCATCCGTGTATTCCCAGTGGCCAGCACACTGCTGAGCAAAGTAAATCCTCAGCAGTTGCTTGTGAAAGGCATAAACCAGCCTTTCTAAGAGCATTTACAGTCATTCCCATGATTTGAATGAAATAACGTATATAAAATATTTGTCATAACAGTGTTAATTGAATCTTTTGTCATAACAGTGTTAATTGAATCTTTTGTCATAACAGTGTTAATTGAATCTTAAGTGGTGCTAAGGGCTTTTTACAAACACACACTAAAAAACTGAGCAAGGAAAATTTCAATAACACTTATTGCAAAAATGCTCTTGGTATTGTCACAGAAGAGGATATGAAATGAAGTGAAAAGAATGCTCTGTACAATTTAAATTCAAGAATTTAATTACCACATTCTTGCAATTCCTATTCTGTCTTTCAAGACACCCAAAACTAGGATTTGGGGTGGGAAAGAGCCTGGGAAGAAACATGTGAGTAAACAGATGCTTTCCTGTCAGCCCAACTGTGACCTAATTCCAAGAAAACAAGCTAGCTTCAAATTATGATCTCTCTTAAATACCTTAACTTCCTTCCCCAAAGGTAAGTTCTTGGGGTTTCTAAGGCTAAAGCAAAGTGCTGGTTGATGCCTGGCTTTCTCCCTCACTAGATACTGGTTAGCAACAATTTTGCCAGGTATAACTTAAATATAACTCTACCACATTCTATTATGTGTGGCATAAAAGGAAAATTGATAAAAAAAAATGAGCATGTTTTTATTTATGATCTCAGTGGTTCAAAGCTCATTTGCCACAGCTCCCAGGATTTTGCAAAATTCAACTGTGTCATAATCCACTCATTTGGCCACATTCTTTCTCAAGTCAGCCCAGTGCAAGGGCTTTCAGCTCCTGTCTTTTGGGCTCATTCTCTTCTCAGCCCAGACTCTCATTTGGGCTGAGAAGTTTCCAGCCTAAGCTTAATCCTATGGATACTGATTGCTTTTCTGAAACATATTATTACAGTAACTGGGGCCCATTTAGTCTGTGTGCACAATGGTAGGGACACAGATACAAAAGAATTAGCACTTTGGCAAACTTCTATGATTAAAACAGAAAAGTAAGAATGACAGATAAATTTCACATGGTTTAAAGCCAGATTACGAGCCCAAAATGATATGATGTTTACTGCCATTTCAAAAGGGAATGTCATCATTTCTTTCTACAACTGACTTTAATGGACACATTTTTGCATCATGAACTCAAACTGTAATTTCACCATGAATTGTTAAGCTCAAACAATACCATTGAAAATAGCAAGGCACCACTTAATAGGTGTGAAAACAGAAATCTAATATCCATGACTGAGGATTAATTTTCTTAATTGTGGTTTTCCCCATATAAATTTGTATTGTTTCTGTCATTTCTTCGTATACTTTTATAACATTTTAAAAAAATGCAAAGCTTTGATTTCTCTTTAGGTAAAATATACTTATTTTTTATAGTGCTTTAAACTAACTTTTTTTTTTTTTTTATTTAACTAAAGATTTTTGTTTGCACCAACTAAGGAACCTTCAGGGCATCACTGAGAGCAAAATTAGACTATAATTTGATCATTGTTTTCAGAATTTCAGGAGAAGTTTTTAAAACATAGAATATTTTGTAACACAGAATATTAATGCTTTCTGAGCTAACTGACCTAGAAGAGTGTCATCAACAGATGTCTCTCTCACTTGTGAACTTGTATTGTCTCCTGCCACTGCAATCACTGTGAACACTGACACTGATTGATCACTCTTATCTCCTGTTCCAAACGGTAACAACTATAATGGCTCCAGAACCCCTGTTCAAATAAACAAATATATGAGTATAGTTAGGATAGGGAGGTGATATGAATGGGGATATATATATATACTCTGGTATTTTGTGTATACAGATATATTTTTATAAATGGGCAAGGTTTTGATTCAACCTTGATTATGGATTTATTTCCAAAATGAAACAATTTTTTTTTTTTTTTTTTTTTTGGTCAGCAGAAAGCTAATGTGGCTCTTGTAGCTATGGTTAGGAAAGATGAAAGATTTAATATAAATAATTTCCATCCCTTTTATAACTACTGTCAATTGAAGAAAAACGCACAACCTAAAAGTTGTGAGTTACGTTTATTCGAGGACCTTAGGAGAATTAAAGGCTGGGAGACAGCCTCTCCCGTAGCTGTGAGGAACTATTCCAAAGAAGTAAGGGAGGAGCCAGGATATATAGGAGTCTTTCCTGAAAAAAACAAAAGCGTGTAGTCAAACATCAAAAGATTACTGCTGATCACAAAAAATACAGACCTCTCAAGTTAATGATTTTAGTGCTTTCCTATATGATGTAAGAGTCTGGGCTGTTGAAATTATTCCTTAGATATGCATCTTAACTATCTAGGTCCAATATCCTGTTTTTCTCCATCCTGTATTCCCCTCAGGGAGCACCCTTGGGGGCAGCCACAGTGGCTGATGACTTGATGGCTTGATAGCTTGATGGACAGCAACATTCATTGTCTACTAGAATGGCAGGCAGCATTTTTTTATCTGTACTACAATAGCACAGAATAAAGATTCTTATGCTCAGATGATCTTTCTCAAGTTTGTACATAAATATTGTCAATTCAGTGATGGGGAGGAACTTATAAACATTTATTGTCATTTAAATAAGAATAAAAATAGATTTTCTCTTCTTTTTGGCAAGTACTAAATGATAAGGTATTATAATGTGAGTCTAGGGGCTTGTAACTAATCCTATACTTTGCTTTTTTGTCAGTGATTTTAGCGGACCTTTTAGGTTGATTTTTTAAGTGAATTTAAAATAAAAAAGGAAAAAATCTCTACCATATTCTTTTCTAATTCTAATCACTTAATGCTTAGACTAAGTTGATTCAAACATTTTTTAAACATTTTATTTTGAAAAAATTATAGATTCATAGGAAATTGCAAAGATAGTACAGAGAGGTTCCATTTATCCTAATCCCATTTCTCCCAGTGGTTACAAATTAAATAATTATAGCACAATATCAAGAGCAGGAAATTGACATTGGTATAATGTTCAGTTGTTTTTTATCACATATGTAGGTTCATGTAACCACTAAGATACAAAACTAACACCTCATTGCAAAGATCTTCTTAATGCTATCTCTTTATAGTCATATCCAGTGCTACCTCTTTATAGTCATAGCAAAAACTAATACTATAATTAAAGCTGCTGTGTACAATCATGTACAGGTTTTTTGTGTGAACCTAAGTTTTAATTTCTCTGAGATAAATTCCTAGGAATGTGATTGCTGGGTCATATTTATTATTTTTAAGAAACTCTTACACCATCTTTCAGAGTGTCTATACATTTCCACAAACAATATATGAGAGATTTCATTCTGTGCATCCTTGTCAGCATTTGGTGTTTTTGATATTCTTTATTTTAGCTGTACTCATGTGTATGTAGTGATAGCTCATTGTGATCTTAATTTGTATTTCCATATAACTAGTGATACGGATTTCCAATAACTAGTGATGTTGAACACCTTTGTATGTACTTATTTGCCATCTATATATCCTCTTCGGTGAAATGTTTCTTCATGCCTTTTGCTCATTTTCTAGTTCGATTGTTTTGTTTTTAGTGTGGAGTTTTGAGAATTCTTTATATATTCTAAATATGAGTCCTTTGTCAGATATGTGACTTGCAAATATTTTCACCCAGTGTGTAGTTTGTCCTTATATCCTTTTAAGAATGTCTTTTGCAGAGTAAAGGTTTATAATTTTGATGGTTTATAATTTACGAGTTTTTTCTTTTATGGATTGTTCTTTTGATGTCATTCCTATGTACTCTTTACCAAGCCCTAGTTTCTGAAGATTTTCTCCTACTTTTCTCCCAAAGGATATATAGGTTATTTTTGTACCCTGTCATTCTTTTTTTTCTTGTGGTTTAAAAAAAGTACGTAAACTCACCACCTTAACCATTTTTAAGTGTACAGCTTAGTAGTATTAGATATATTCACATTGTTGTTAAAGAGATCTTCTGAACTTTTTCATCTTGCAGGACTAAAACTCTGTACCCTCTAAATAACTTCTTTTTTCCCCTCCTCCCCAGCCCCTGGTAACCACCATTCTCCTTTGTTTCTGTGGATTTGACAACTTTAGATACCTCACAGAAGTGAAATCATACAATGTTTGTCTTTTTTGTGATTGGTTTATTTCACTTAGCATAATTCCTCAAGGTTCATCTATGTTGTAGCAGGTAACAGGATTTCCTTCTCTTTTAAAGCTGAATAAATTCCATTGTATGACTCTACTGCATTTTGTTTATCCATTCATCTCTTAACAGATGTTTGCTTTGCTTCCACCTCTTGGCTATTGTGAATAGTGCTGTATGAACATGGATGTGGAAGATTTAGCTTTAAGCCTTGTAATGAAATTTGTGATCCATTTTGAGATATTTTTTGCATAACATGTGAGGTTTAAGATGAGGGTCATCTTTTTGGATAACCAATTCCTGCAGCAACATTTGTTGAAAAGACTCTTTGGCAGTACTTGTGTGGGAGTATTTCTGAATTCTTTATTCTGTTCCATTGTTCTGTATGTCTATCCTTCTGTCAGTACCACACAATCTTGTGTAACAGTTGTATAATCTTGAAATTGAATGAAGCGATTACTCCTTTATTCTGATTTTTCAAAATTGTTTCAGCTATTCTATTTCTTTTTTCCTTTCCAAATAAATTTTAGAATAATTTTGCTTTATTTATTTATTTATTATTTAATAATTATCCTCAGGAAAAAACCTTACTGGATTATGATAATTAAATCTGTATATCACTCTGGGGAAAACTGACATCTCTACTTTGTTGAGTCTTCCAATTTACAAACACCAAATGTCTATTCATTTAGATCTCCTTTGGTTTCTTTCTGTTTTGTGGATTTCAGCATAGGAGTCCTGTGCATGTCTTGTTAGATTTATACATGTCTTTAATCTTTTTGATTTCTAGAGATTATACACAGTATCATATTCTTTTTTTTTTTTCGGTTCGCGGGCTTCTCACTGTTGTCGCCAGTCCCGTTGCGGAGCACAGGCTTCGGACGCGCAGGTTCAGCGGCCATAGCTCATGGGACCAGCCGCTCCGCGGCATGTGGGATCTTCCCAGACTGGGGCACGAACCTGTGTCCCCTGCATCGGCAGGCGGACTCTCAACCACTGTGCCACTAGGGAAGCCGCGGTATCATATTCTTAACTTCAGTTTGAGTGGTCATTGCTTTTATATAGAAATACAATTAATCTTTGTATGTTTTACTTGGATCTTAAGACATTACTGAACTGTAAACTGTTAAATATCAGTTCTAGAAGTTTTTGGTATATTTCTTAGGATTTTTTATGTAGACCATCATGTCATCTGCAAATATGTACAGATTTATATCTTCCTTTCCAATCTGTGTGTCTTTTATTTCTTTTTCTTACCTTATTGAGCTTCCTGGAACTTCCTGTAATATGTAGACTAGCAGTGGGGATAGGAGACACCATTGCATTGTTCCCAAACATAAAAAGAAAGCTTTCCACTTTCACCATTAAGTATGATGTTAGTTATTGGATTGTGTAGATGTTCTTCATCAAGTTGAGGATGTTCCCCTCTGTTCCTTGTTTTCTGAGTTTTTATCATGATTGGGTGTTGCATTTTGTCAAAGGCTTATTTTGCACCAATTGTTGATAATTGTGATTTATCTCCTTTACACTGATAATATGGTGGATTACAAGGATTGGTTTTAAAATATTGAGCCAGTTTACATCCCTGGAATAAATTCCACTCGGTCATGGTATATAACTCTTTTTATATATTGCTAAGTTCTATTTGGTAATATATTTTTAAGGATTTTTGCTCTATATTCACAAGGGGTATTGGTCTATAGTTTTCTTTTGTACTATCTTTGGTTTTAGTGTAAGGGTAACACTGATTTCATAAAAATTAGTGGGAAATGTTTGTTCCTCTTTTATTTTCTGAAACAAATTATGAAGAATTGGTGTTATTTTCTCTTTAAATGTTTGGTAGTATTCACCAGTGAAATCATTTGGGCCTGGAGATTTCCTTTTTGATATTTTTTAAATTATCAATTTAATTTCCCTAATAATTGTAGAGCAATTCTATTAACTTTTGTACATTGTGTGATTTGTTTGTGCGGTAATTGTGTAGTTTGTTCCATCTAAATTGTCAAAATTTATGTGGGCAGAGTTGTTCATGCTATATCTTTATTATCTTTTTAATGTCTGCAGGTTCTCTAATGATATTGCCTTGTTTCCTTCCTGATATTGGTAATTTCTGTCTTCTTTTTGCTTTGTCAGTCTTGCTGGAGGTTTGTCAATTTTATTGACCTTTTCAAAGGACCAGATTTTTGTTTCATTGATTTTGTCTATTATTTGTACTTTCAATTTCGTTGATTTATGTTCTTATATATATTATTATTTTCCTTCTGCTTGCTTTGGATTTATTTTTTCTTCTTCTAGTTTCTTGGGGTGAAGGCTTAGATTGATTTGAGACTTTTCCTCTTTTCTAATTGTAAGAACTTAATGTTATGAATGTCCCTGTCAGCATTGCAATAGCTGTATCCCATAAATTTGATGTTGTATCTTCATTTTCTTTCTGTTCAGTGTATTTTTTAAATTTCCCTTGAGATTTCCTCTTTGACTCATAGGTTATTTACAAGTGTATTGTTTAACTTTCAAGTTTAGAGATTTCCTGTTTGCTTTCTGTTACTGATTTCTACTTTGATTCCATTTGGATGAAAAAATACTCTGATATTAGTTTTTGGGTTTTTTTTTAATTTGTTGATGTTTGGGTTATGATCCAAGATATGATCTATCTTGGTATGTGTTCCATGGGCACATGTTCTGCTGTTTTGTGTTAGTGTTCCATATATGTAAATTAGATACTATTTGTTGATGGTGTTGTAATAGGGAAGAACAAATCCGACTCCATATTGGATCTGTTCCTTTTACTTTAACCTTGTGCTTTGTTGTCTGTGGTTAGTCATGCTGGCTCTGCAGCTTTTGTAAAAGAACGTTGCCTAAAAAAAAAAAAAAAAAAGAATGTTGCCTATAGCCTGAAATATATAGGAGCCCTATTCTCAGGGCTCTGACCTGTAAGAGTCCATTCACATAGAGATAAAAAGTTGCAGAACAGAGTATAGCATGTGTTGGAGCTTTACAGGAACATCTTGACCTGACCTTCGTGGACAGCTTCAAGAACAAAGGGTTTCAACACCAAGAAGTTTGTAGCAACTAACCACTCTCCCCCCCACCCCCACCTTGCCTTTAAAAGTGCTTTGCTGCAGCCATTCAAGGAGTTCAGGGCTTTTTGGACACAAGCCACCTGTCTCCTTGTATGGCTCTGTAATAAACATTTCTCTGCTCCAAACTCTGATGTTTCATGTTTCAGTTTGTTTGTCCTCACTGTGTGTGGGGCACAAGAACTTGTATTTGGTAACAGTGTTGTTATTTTACATGCTTGCCATTTTTTCTGTCTAGTTGTTCTATCAGTTGAGAGAAGGATATTGCAGTCTCCAACTGTAATTGTGGGTTTGTCTATTTCTTCTTTCAGTTCTATTAGTTTTGCTTCACATATTTTGCAACTCTGCTGTTTGGTCTACATTTGCTTGGTGGGTTGATTCTTTTACCATTATGAATTGTCCTTTTCTGTTAATGGTAATTATCTTTGCTCTGACAACCACTTCATTGGATAGTAATAGTCTCCACTCCTGTTTCCTTTTGATTAAAGTTTACATGGCATATATTTCCATCCTTTTACTTTACTGTTTTATCATTGCTTTCTTTTTCTTGCATTCCTGTGGGTTACTAGAACATTTTTTTACATTCCATTTTGATTTATCTATAATAGCTTTGTATATCTTTGTTAGTGGTTTCTCTAGGTATCAAAATGCATAACTTATTACAATTTACTGATGTAGACATTTTACCAGTTTGAGTGTAGAAACTTTATATTCTTTTATGTCCCTTTACACTCCCGTTTATTATGTACACATATTAAATATTTCCTTTACATTTACATTATACTGATCAATGTTGTAATTTTTGCTTTAACGGTAAAAAATAATAGAGAAAATCAAGAGAAGAAAGTCTATTGTATTCACTGATATTTTTATTCTTTTCCATTGTTATTTCTCTCTTCATGATGTTCCAAAATTTCTTCTTTTATAATTGCTTTCTCTTCAGATAACTTTTTTTTTTTTTTTGGTAATAAAATACTGAACTTTATTGAGAAGTTTCAAGCATCAAGAACTGAGGAAGTATTTTTTAGTTCAGTTTATCAAAATACTTCAGTTTTCCAGCTGGATCTGGGATTACTGTTTCACCACCAGGTTTCCAACCACCAGGGCAGACTTCTCCATGTTTATCGGTGTACAGGAATGCTTGAACCAAACGCAGTAGATTTGGTTCACATCTACTCCCAGGAAGGTCATTCAGAGTAATCTGTTTTAGGATTCCTTTGTCATCAGTAATGAAGAGACCTCTAAGAGTATGGCCCGAGTCTTCCAGATATACGCTCTAGTCCTTTGAGATCTGATGGTTCAAATCTGAAAGAAGTGGAATCCTTACTGGCCCAAGTCCTCCTTGTCTTCGAGGGGTATTAATCCAGGCCAAATGGGTAAACTGTGAATCGACAGAGCATGCTACCACTTCAGTGTTTATGGATCTGAATTCCTCAGTTCTATTGCCAAAGAATAACTGATTTCAGTTGGACACACAAAGTGAAATCAAGTGGGTAGAAGAAAAAAAACAGGTATTTCCCACAATAGTCAGTTAACTTCCAGCTGCTTAAATTCTCCATTTATCACAGCTGTTCCTTCCGAATAAGGTGCTGGCTTGGAAATCTTGGCTTTGCTGAGGTGCAGGGAGTGGTTGGCAACCGAAACCTGGGACGCCTACCCACCAGGTACACTTGTCTACACGCATAGAAGTGGCACTCCTCTTCATGGGTTGGGGAACTCTCCTCCACCTCCAAGCCCCACAGAGCTTTGGCCGGCAGCAGGAACAGCAGCAGCAACAGCAGCAGCAGCAGTAGCTTTCGGCTCCAGCCAGGGGCCGAAGTGGTTGCCGGTAGCCGCTGCAGAGCCTCCATGACCACGCGAGGGCAGTTGCACGTCCCTTGGCTCGAGTGCCACTTCTCCCGCCACGAGGCAGCTACAACCGTGCACCCAATGCCCATGTGAGCCGAAGCATGGCGTTGCAAGACCTGCCCCGCCTCCTCATTCCCCCATCCCCTGGGCTCCCCACCTGGCCACATAGGTGTGAGCCCCACCTGCTTACCCCCTGCAGAGAACTTTCTTTAGCCATTCTTTTAGGGTAGGTCTGATGGTGACAAAGTTTTTTAGCTGTCCCTCATTGAGAATGTCTTGATTTCTACTTCATTATTGAAGGATCATTTCACCAGATATAGAACTTTGGATTTACAGTACTTTGAGCATTTGAAAAATGCTGTGACTCTACTTTCTGTGCTTCATGGTTTTTGATAAGAAACCCACTGTCATTCAGTTTGTTTTTGTCCCAGCAGGTAAGGTGTTTCTGTATTGCTGCTTTCAAGATTATTTATTTTTAGTTTTCACAACATGGATTACAGTGTGTCTTGGCATAGATTTCTTTGGGTTTATGGTGCGTTATTTGCACAGCTTCTTGAATCTGTAGGTTTATGTCACTTGCCAAATTTGGGGAAAGTTTCAGCCATTATTTATTTCTCGGAGTACATCTTCAGTGCTGCCATTTCCCTTCTCCTTCTGGGGCTCCAGTAATACAAATGTTTATCTTTTGTTGTTATCCTACAGGTCCCTAAGGCTCTGTCATATTTTTTAGTCTAGATGATCTATGTTGTAGATTGGGCAATTTCTATTGTTGTCTTAAGTATGACTGATTTATTCTTCTATCATCTCCATCCTGCTGTTGAGCTTATCTACTGAGTTTTTTTAAAATTTTCAGTTATTGTATTTTTCAGTTCTAAAATTTCTATTTGGGTCTTCCTTATACCTTCTATTTATTTTCTGATACTTTTTATTTATTTGCTTTTTTTTCATTTGTTCATAAATGCTCACTGAAGCATTTTGATGATGGCTATTTTAAAATCATCATCAGATAATTCTCTTTTCATCATGGTATTGGCATCTGTTGATTGTTTTTTCTTACTCAGCGAGACATTTTCATGATTTATGGTAAAACGAGTGAGGTTTTTTTTGAAACCTGGATACTTTAGGTATTGTGAGACACTTTGGTGGGAAAAGGGGTACTTCACCTGGTTACTGTCAGGTAGAGTTGGAAATCCGAGTTCTTTTGCCTCCATTGACATCCAGGGAAGGAGGGGTACCTTGTCCCTCTAGGATGGAAGTGGGAATTCAGCCTTCCACTGGGAGTGGGAGAGATGCCTTATTACCACCAGGTGGGTTAAAAGTCTCAGCTCCCCACTCAACTTTTGCTGCTGGTTGTGCATGGGGGAGCCACAGTGGTGGTGTTTGGCTGGAGAAGAATAGTTATTTTCTAAATGTCTTTCTGCCTCGCTAGATTTTTCCTTTCCTGGTTCTTTGGCTAAAGAGAGGAGAGCTTTCTGTACCTGAACCCATTGGTTTTTCCAGGCTGTTGGCTTCTCTAGCACCTAGAATCAGGAATCTCATTGGTGTGTCATAACTTGTTTCCCAAAGTTCCTAGTTGATCTGCATTCTTGTCCTCACTTTTCAGAATATTTTACTGTAAATATTAAATATTTACTTATTTAATAAGGCATAGATTGTTAGCTATACTTGGATGGAGAAATAGAGGAAAATATGTCAACTATGTCTTTCCAGACATGGATCTCCCCAATCATTTCTTCTTTTTTTAATCTAGTCACTGCCCAAATACAATTACTCACTCCTTTTAAATTGGCCTCATATGCTTTACAACACAAACACTTCTTTTTTAGCCGTTCATCATTTTAATATATATATTTAATTATTTCAATTAAAGTAAGAGTCAAGTGTAATACATAGTGAAATATGCTATTATTCTCCCTAATGTGTTTTTCTTTTTACCTTGACTGACTGGCAGGACCATTAAAATGCTCTGTTTGGAATATTGATTCTCTTTTGTAGCAGTAGACATTTTCATAGAATACAGATTTTGAAATATTTTGTAACTGTTTTTGCTAAACTAATTGAAAATGACATTGCAGTGTTGGAAAAAAAAATCACCCAGGACAACAAGCAAATATATTCTATACATTAATTTCATTTTAAATGTCCATTTTTGTCAAGGCAACAGTTGTCTTTTAAATTTTCTAAACATACCCTGATATGTTTTGAAAATTCCTTTCTAACTTCCTATCTGATGTGTCAAAATACAGAATCCCAGCTGTAGGCAGTTTTTTTTTGTTGGACTTGAGAAGCACGAATTGTTTTACAAAACTTGAATTTCCTGGGTGTATAATCAAAAATCAAAAAGTCAGTGTTTTCTATTATCTAGTGTCTTTAAATTCACATTTAAGTGATTATTAAAAATTTAAAATACCTTTTATAATACTTAAATTTTTAATTCAGAGTACATTTTATTGAATTTAAATACATATTAGGCATATCCTTTGAGTTAATGCAACAAAAACATTTTTAAACATTCTAATACAAACATTTTCTGTGCTGTTTACATAAATACAGAAAGACATTAATGAGAATTTAGACACACATGCTAAAAAAAAATTACAACTACTAGGAAATATGTCATAATAAACCCATGGTCCTTGATTTAAAAAAAAAAAAAAGTAAAGTTTATGGTCAAATTTCTATCTTAAGAGACACAAAAGCAGTTCATGTCATCATATTTTGTGGTATTTTTAAACCATTACATAGCATGATAGTTAATTATATATGTAATAAGTCTAATATTTTCATTTGTTTATCAAATAAACTTTAGAAAAATAAGAATTTGTGCTAATTATTTTCTGAGGTAAATTACAAATTAAATAGCAAAATCAATTTTTATAAGCAAAAGTTCTTAATAGATAACACACCAAAATAATATATAGATTTTAACCAATACCCTAAACAAGTTTCACTAGCATTCTCCCATTTGGGACATGAGAAATAATGAAATACAAATGTTACAGGTTAATCATGTGATTAAAAGTAATTTTGACAATGTTAGTCATGAGTGATGTTCACTGATTTCATAAGTAAATTTTATTATAAGGGCATAATCAGGCATTCCTGATTTATTGAGAATTATATAGATATTATCATTATGACACATTAATCATGAAGGTAAGCAAGTCCAAAGAATTGTCTAGTTCGTTTCACAGGCCATCAAAAACAGGACTTTCTTTCCCAGCTTCTCTTACAACTTGTGAATCACATTTTCAAATGCTGATACAGTTTAATCATACTACTTTTGAAAAGTAATAAATCTTTAAGCTTACTAAATTGTCTCATTATAGGCACATCTCTATAGTGAAACTCACCTGGCATTTGCTAAAGATAGGTCATTCCTTGGAGGTAAATTTCAAAGTGTTTATTACTCAGAATTGCAGATATTACTGCTGTGCCTAGGCTAGATCATCCATAAAGTACTTAGCTCCTACCTACAGGCTAAAAATGTGACTTACAGTCTGTTTTCTGTTTGTCCTGGTAGAATTACAAATAGCACTTTATTTCATTCTCAGTGTTTGGATGATAAATTTTATCACACTAGTTATTGAGAAAACAATAAAGACTCTCAAACAGAAGTATATTGATTCCCCAGCACCACTGCAGGAACACAAGTATGCCACAGAATAGGTTCTGTAGGCCTTAAGAATAAAATTATGGAACTTATTATTTAACTGACCATCGAAAGGAGTGAAATTTTTTTTAAAGAAAGACAGTTAATAGATAATGGCCTCATTTTTCTAAGAAGCACCTAAGTAGCAGGCCAAAGCTGTTCAACGTAGTTAAACCTAGACTCTTGAGGAGGACTCCTTGGATTTCAATCCCAGATCCAAATACCTAATCTCTCAAGCTTCACTTTCCTCATCTATAAAAAAGTAGTTAATAGTTTCTGTAGCATAAGATGATGTGGAAATTAAATGAGATAACACATTTCAAAGTATTTAGCACAGTACCTGTCACATGCTAAGCACTCAACAAATGTGTTTATTACTATTTAATAATATGATATACCCTCAATAAAGAACTCAGCTGATAAACTGAGCATGTAACTGACCTTTCAGGTATACTGCAAATACATTCCTAAATATCACATGAAAGAAATGCACATAGATAGTTCCAGTTTTCTTTCTATCTATGCTAGAGAAGATAAACTCACAATTAATCAAAATCAAAGTAGACAGTACATAAATATGTATAATTTAAGATTCCAAAATAATTGAGTCATTCATTTATTTTTCAGTCATTCAATATATATAAATTCAGAGAAAGCTATAATAGGTCAGTGTGCCTTTTAATTAATACTGGAACACACACTTGAACTTGCTGCCACCTAAACATGCTAACGGGAAGCAAGTCCCTAATTCATTGCATAACTTGTTCAGTTAGAGAAGATTCATCTTCTATAAAGAAGTAGATATTCAGTAAATAATTTGCATAAATCTATTTAAATGCCTCAAAGATGAAAACCCAGGGAATAAGTGAGCAGAACTGACATTCTTTTTCTTTTGATGAATTTAATTAACGACAAACTTTCAGTGACCAAAACTAACCAACGAAAGCTTTCTAAAAAATATATTTAATACAAATTTTGAATTGGATTCTGAGGTACTCTTGAGGTACTCTGAGATATTCTTGAGGTATTGGCAGGGAGGAGGAAAGAGAAAATTAGTGGAGTGGACACTAATATCTACAGTACCATGCAAAGAACTACAATTACTAAAATTCTTTATGTATATAAAGTCAATACACTGTATTATTAAAATAAAGATTGGGCTTCCCTGGTGGTGCAGTGGTTGGGAGTCCGTCTGCCGATACAGGGGACACAGGTTCGTGCCCCGGTCCGGGAGAATCCTACATGACGTGGAGCGGCAGGGCCCGTGAGCCATGGCCGCTGGGCCTGCATGTCCGGAGCCTGTGCTCCGCGGTGGGGGAGGCCACAGCAGTGAGAGGCCCGCGTACCGCAAAAAAAAAATAATAATAAATAAAAATAAAATAAAGGAAAAAAATAAGGTTAACATTTGCACTGCCTATGAAAAATAAAGGACAATAGAAACTTCTTCTTTTAAGTTTTTTTGATGTGGACCATTTTTTAAGTCTTTATTGAATTTGTTACAATATTGCTTCTGTTTTATGTTTTGGTTTTTTGGCCGGGAGGCATATGGATCTTAGCTTCCTGACCAGGGATCAGGGATCAAACCCGCACCCCCTCCATTGGTAGGCGAAGTCTTAACCTCTGGACTGCCAGGGAAGTCCCAATAGGAATTTAGATAAGTTGAAAGCAACATACCCTGTATAATAGTTTAGGAATCAGAACTCCCTTTGCTCATTTGATTATTACACATTATTAAAATCTGACAGGACGTTTTATTCTATTATTACTGTTTTTCAAAGAAGTAGAAGCAAACAATGAAGTTTTAAAGGCTTGTTTATCTCTGTTATTTTGTTTCAATTCTGAAGTCATAATTTAGACTTTTCTAAAAATAAGTATAACTTTATGAAATTTGATGTTTACCTGTACATTTATCCAATGCACCACACACTTCATGGCATCTCCAATGTACCCTCTCTGTGGTAGGTATGGGATACAGAAATAAAAGCAGAATCCAGGAAGGAGACATATAAGTGCATATTTATAATACAGGGTAATAAGCACAAAGAAACATGGAGTTATTTGAGCCCATAAGATGGCACATACTCAGCTGGGTATGAGGGATCTGCCAGGAAGTAACATCAGATTAAAGTCTTGAAAGCTGAACTTGAGTTCATCAAAAGGGAGGAGCACAGGGGGCAGCATTCTGGACAGACTCTCTATGTCAAGGCTAAATCAAGACAGTGGGAAAGGATTCACAATTTGGAAACTGCAATACTAAGATATGGCAAAGGTGAGCCTGTAGAGCTTTGTCATGGAAGCTGCCACATTAAGCTACATAGTGAGATTTGTGTTTCAGAAATATGGCCCAGCAGCAATGCAAAAAATGATTAACCGAAGATGAGACTGAGGTAGGAAAATCAAGACCTTAGCTGTTGCAGCTGGCGAGCATAGGGTAGGGGAAGCAGTGGGTGGATTAATGAGCTATTAAAAAGGCCAAAGGAATAGAGACTCATGACTAATAAACATTAGTTAATAGAGAAGAAAATAGCACAGTGAGCTCTAGGTTTTGGCCTGGGTAACTAGATGCTGAGAAAAAAGGGAAAGACTGCAAAGAGAAGATTTACATTAGAGCATAAACTGAATATGAAAATATCTGGGAATTTTAAGACATCATTAAATCTACTTATTATGCTGCAAAACTCTGTTAGCTAGAAAGATTGATAGAATTTCCCAAGGTGTCTAATATATAAACGTGGAGTAGTTTTCCTACTTCAGCTTTTCTGCTTGCTTAGTATTTTCAGTTGGTCATTTCAATTTACAACTGGTCATTTTTGGTTAATCCATTCATCTCCGTGAGGTTAGTTAATGGAAGCATTCCATTTTTAACCTAACAGTGGTGGAATAATTTTCTGGAAGTTCTCCAGAGAGACTCTGAAAAGCCAAAGTTCAACTTTAATTTTCTGAGTACCTTTTCTGCTTAAAGTTACTGAAGTGAATTGTCTTTGCTAGGAAAAATAGCAAGCATTAACACTTAAAAATTCAATTTACTACATAAATATTTCAGATTATTTTACATTGGGGTAGCAATTTTTCTTGCTTGAGAACCATTTTGTGATGGCACAAGAGAAGAATGTGTACTGCATATGAGCTACAATTGGGGATTTGTATATGTCCAGTCACAAATACATTGTTTTGAATTGGACTTAGTCAAATAGCAGGTCTGAATAATTTTTCACTGAATTCAAATTGTTTAGATTAATAAGTGAACTGCTTGGTTGTCTGCTATCATATAGATACCACCCAAGATCATTTTATCAAATTAATAATTAATTAAACCAAAACAAATGCCTGGCTTATTGCTTTAAAACAAGAATAAGATGAAACTTGCCATTACTTAAATGATGTAGTCTATTCAACAAAACTTGTGTCAACAGTTAACATGCTTTACACAAAACACTGCTGCAACAAAATGAGTAGCTTCCAAGTGACACTTTATGTGTATTATTTATACTAGTAATATTTTCATCATTAGTTAAGATGCCATATAAAGTATAATTTTTCACTACCTGAATTTTATTATAATTTTCTCAGCCAGAACATCATATAAATGTCTAAAAAGTATTTTTTTCAAATAATTGAACACCTCTTTTTCAAGCTTTAATCCCCTAGTCACCAAGATCATGGGTTCTTTGCCCCCATCCCAAATCCTTCCCTCTTTGCCTGTGATTGTTCGGAACCCTGCTGCACTGTGAGCAGGGGGACATCAGAACCAAGGGCCCCCCAGCAGGTTTCACATCACTGTCTTCAACCTAACCTAGTATCCTGCCATATGATGTTAATGTTACATTCAAAACCATTAACAACTTTTCATGTCTATTCAGATTTCATTGGACTTATAGTGATTTTTATAAAATAGTTCAGTTATATATGCAATAGAAACAAAGTATTCTATTTTAAAGAAAAGTCTAAGTTACTGGCAGCAACGTAGAACTGCTTTAGTACTTCTTGATTTCAGACAAAGGCATTAGTATTATAAACCAGTAATAATTCATTTTTAGATATTTAGCCAGCCATGGATACCAGGAAATCATGAAGCACGGAAGCATGTCAGTAGCAGTGCTACATCCCGTCTGTGTGAACCTGTACCCTACAACATCAACACCAGCTGTCACTTAAGAAATCCAAAACCCATAGCTTTAAAAAAATGTTCTCCAGGGGGCTTCCCTGGTGGCGCAGTGGTTGAGGGTCCGCCTGCTGATGCAGGGGACACGGGTTCGTGCCCCGGTCCAGGAGGATCCCACATGCCGCGGAGCGGCTGGGCCCGTGAGCCACGGCCACTGAGCCTGTGCGTCCGGAGCCTGTGCTCCGCAACGGGAGAAGCCACGGCGGTGAGAGGCCCACGTACCACAAAGAAAAAAAATAAAAAAACGTTCTCCAGAAAGACTAAATATCACTTTAGCCTGGTGTGGGAAAACAGTGGCGATGAGTGGAATGAGATTAGGAAACCTGCTTTCGTGGTGATGGAGATTTGGGGCAAGTGTATGGTTTTATTTCCTTGCCTTAAACCAATATTTTTGTAGGAAAAGTACGTTTTTCTTATGGACATTGTACAGTAACCATTATTAACAAAGGTAGAAAGTGCTAATTTCCCCTTGAGGACACTTTTTTTCAATATGACTGAAGGATGAACTTTACATGAAAATTATTACAAATACTTCTACACCTAGTAAACATGATTGGGAAAAAAAGCTTTTTAAGACAAATGGCAAAGGGTTTGTCTTTAATGAATTCTTTGGTTATAAACAGGTCTTGAGTGACATTCGCTCTGTGTAGTATTTGGTTTTGCTGGTGTCTGTTCTGTGGGTCACTTGAGGACTAGAATGAAATTAATTGTCCTGGGTTACAGCTCATAGAACATACTTAATACAATTTACCTTGCTTTAATGTAAAATAATAATAGAATGAAAATATATCTTTAGATCTGAAATAGCATATATTATTTACAAAGCTACTGCTGAGCATCTTGCATAAACTTTTCATCCTTTTAAAAATAAAAATTCACGTGTTCTTAACAGGAAGCAGAAACAAAACTGAAATCCAAACTCTTTGACATCTTCCTGTGACTCTTGACATCATGTTTCTCATTCACTGGCCCACAGATTCCTGAGTTACATAAAGCATAATGAAACATAATTAGCATAACCTGGTTATTCTATAATAACTTATTATCACTTTAGCAAAGCAAAAATGTCTGGAAGAGGTGATGCAAACTACTGCCAAAACCAACAGTTCCTATTCTAAATACTCAAGGAAAAAAATGTTTATGAACTGTGAAAATTTTGATTCTAATCAGTGAAGAAAATAAGCTAATATTGATTCATTCATAGCACCAAGTATATGGGAATATGTGACAATAAAATAGGAGAATCCAGAAAAACAGAGAGGGAAAAAAAATAAGACTACATAAAAAATTGTAAAAGAAACTAGCCTGTGGTGACAAAGGAAACAATATATATCTGCAGTGTAATAGATTCACTTTTAGATTAGTTGTTACATGTTCTCTGGTGGAAAAAAGATGCTTATTTTTGTGTAACTATGTATATTCTCCTATAATATTGTTTAAAAAAGCATATCCAAGCACATAGTGAATGACTAGGTCTTTTTAAAACTAAAAAATGTAGATGGATTAATGGCCTATGCATATTGAATTTTATTTGGAATACCATTTTGAAGCAACTTACATTTTTTCTGTGCCTGGGGGCATTATTTTCTATACCATTGCTATCATCTGATTTCCTGTAGAGAAAACAAGAAAGAAAATTACTAGATGTTTACATTGCATAAAACTAAGGTCAGTACACCACTTATATCATGGCCATCAGGTTAAAATTTAAAAGGTCAATACAGACAGAATTTATTCTTCCTAAAAATGTTTTACTCATAGTGTTGATTTTATTTGTATGCCATTGCTTGGAGAGGAACTGTTGCCACAGATGACAGTGACAGAGGCCTGTTTCTTTTATGCAGAGGGAGAATTGCTTCTCCCCAAGCATGAGTGGAGGCTTGGGTATATAGCCTAACTTATATGTTGCTTTGACACATGCAAGATAATAGCCAATCAGGAGCTCAGCCAGTATGTGCAATACAGGTGCTGTAATTCAGCATGTTTATTACATTGAATTAGAGGTTAAACATGGTTCTTTATCTACCCAATGTGCATCAGAGTAAGACCACAATGTGGGCTCCAGATTCTTAAGGAAAACTAAACTAGGTTACAAGGGTATATAATAAATACCCTTCTAGATGTTATTGGCAGGCTTGAGCTCATTAAACTAGTACCACCAGATAATAAATTCAACAACCTAATCGGCTGTCTAAAAATTTGGCGGATGGGGCAGGTAGGTTAAATATTGTGTGAAATTGTGTGGGTTAAATATCTGGGTGGATCAGATAAACGCTGTTTGAAATGACTCGCTTGTTTTGATGTTATATGCTTATTTAGTAGTGTACTATTTTTAAAAGTCATTTTCACCAAGAAATTCTATGAATCGCTGGTATCTAAACACATATATAAGCATCAAATATAAAATGTATTGATAAACAATATTCTCTGTAAAGAAAAATTTATCTCCTAAACTAAAAATTCTAAAAACAGCATTGGTGAAAAGTTGCTCTAAATGAGTACAAGTGCCCTTGATACTTGATTTAAATCTAAAGATACTGAAATAACCTAAAGATGAGAAATGTGACTGCAAGGGACTGGATAGAAACACTGGGGAGGCTGAGCTGGGAGAACAAAAGAATCCAGGCAAGGGAGTAGTTGTTTCAAATACCTGAATGACGGTCATGTTTTTTATATGACTCTGAGTATAAGAAAGGTAATCAATACATGGGAACCAGAAAGATAAAATGTTCAAATCAATACAAACAAGATGTCCAAGTTCTCCGGAAAGAGATTCAAATTCCTTCCAACCATGACAGTCTCTGATTCTAAGACAACACTTTTTTCCTATCTGGGGTTATGGAACTCCTGACCCATAAAATAATTATTTTATGCCCTTAATTATTATTTTATGCTCTTAATTTAGAAGTTCATATCCTGTTGATTTAAGTTACCTGCCATGTGTGAACTGAGTAAAAAATAACTATTTGAATAATGTCTACGAATCTGCATGACAGCTGTCCGCCCCACTCCTGCTCTTTAACCGTGGCTATAGCACTCACACCTCAGAGCCCTTGTTGACTGAAAAAGATAAACTTCACGTGTCATTTTGGGTTGGTAATAGTTGCTCAGCCCTCCCATTTCCTAGGTTTCTTTCGGCTCCTTTAATCTGGTCTCATTTTCTTGGTCCCCAGCCCTTGGCAGTGTTACTTGGACTTTAAGCACCTCTCTCACTAGGCTCCACTGTCAGTTCTCTGGCTTGATGGGCCCAGTAACTCCCATGTTCACCAAACCAAATGATATCCCTGGTAATTTTCTTCCTAGTTCTCCTCATGCTCCGCTTCAACTCCAAACAAAGGAGACTGTAACAGAAATATGCCACAATTTGTGTTCCTTCAAAACTAATGACACACAATTCTAGCCCAGTGATTTTCAACACTGAATTCTGAGAATCAGAATCAGTGATAGGCACTTTAAAGAAATACAGATGCCCAGGCACCCATTCCAGAGGTTCTGATCTAAGATATCCAGTTAGGTCTGAGTAACTGTAATTTTAAGGAGCATCCTAAGTGATCAAAAATATAGCCAGGGTTGAGAATCATTGCTTTACACAAATAATACTTCCTCATGGTTCTTGAGTGCCTCCTGTGCATCAAAGCCTATGCTAAGGATTTTTACACATAGAAAGTCATTTAATCCAGAAACCTTATGTGGTAAGTAATATCATTAAACCCATTTTGTTGAAGAGAAAACTGAAGCACAGAGAGGTGAAAGTAAGTGGTGGAGGGGGATTCTGTTGCATGCAGGTAAATGCCAAATGCCATTCTTCACCACAACATGGACATCTATAGAAAATAACACACACGTTATATACTCTTGTACTTTTTTCCTCTAACTGCAAACATTTTATTTAATTTCATATTTATTTGTATTTTACGCATGTGAAAATTAACCTATAAAAAATAATACTTACAGCTGTTCAATTTGTTCAAATTCCTTCCCATCATCTGTGTAACAAAAGAAGAATTTAACTCTTAAGATTGCTTTATTATTCTTACAAAGCATATATGCTCAATTCTACTCTCCCCTGAATTCAACATCCCCTGACTGCCTGTGCTGTTTTCCCGCTCTGGAATGAGAGAGATGGGCCCCATCAGACAGCTGCCCCTCCATCATGTCCACTCCTTCCCTGCTCTCCTGACTTGCAAAATTGCCTGCAGTTTTGATCAAGCATTCTGGTGCCTGGGATCATCAAAAATAGAACTGACTGATTTGTAATTATTTAAGTTATGAAAAATTTAGTACAAAATCAGGAAAAAATATAGAATATAAAATAAATTTTCTTAGGGGACTATTGGTTTCTCAGTCTGTTATCCATCAGCCACAGGCAGAAAGCTGGCAGGCAGTGTCTTTTATGAGAATTTCAGAATGTTTGATAAAACATTTTTAAAAATGAGTTATCTAAATGAAAGTATAATTGTCTTTGAGATCTTTTATATTAAGCTAATGCAGAATTTTCTAATATTCCAGTACCAGTGCACATATCACTTAATTGGTGTGCTGGTCCCAGTAACACCAAAGAAAAGGGAAAAAAGGTATATTTTAACATTAAAATTTTTAGGAAGTTGATACAGGAAGACCATCAATATAAGCTCATAGCTCACTGTCACCATTGTTATTAACATAAATACCACTACAAAAAACAAAAGTTAGATTTTTTTCTAAAGCTACCATAATGGATTAAGTCATAACATGAGAATTATCTAAAAAAAAGAAATCCTACCTGAGTGCTTCTTTTTCTTTTGGGTGTACATTTCAAAAAGCAGAATAATAGCCACTAAAAGAACCACCTCAACAGCTATTCCAAGAAATGCTTTGAGAGGCACCCAATAACTCAGCACGACAAGTTCAATGCGTTCTTCACTCTCGCCTAATTGGAATATTGCATGGCACCAGTAAGATCCCTGATCTTCCTCTGAAAGTTGCATTATCTTGAGCCTTGTTTCATTAGCATTTTTTCCATTGATCACATACTTATTGTTCATTGGAACACCAACAGGAACCTAATAGAAGGAGACATTAAAATCCATTCCTATCATATTGCATAAAAGATTCATGTCCTGAATGATCTAGTTTTGAGTGAAGGCTACAAGATAGTACCAAGAAAACTGCTTACCAGAAAAAGGGCATTAGGGACTTCCCTGGTGGCGCAGTGGTTAAGAATCCGCCTGCCAATGCAGAGGACAGGGGTTCGAGCCTGGGCCAGGGCAACTAAGCCTGTATGCCTCAGTTACTGAGCCTGTGCTCTAGAGCCTGCTAGCCACACCTGCTGAGCCCGCGAGCCATGACTACTGAAGCCCGCGCACCTAGAGCCCGTGCTCCACAACAACAGAAGCCACCGCAATGAGAAGCCCGCGCACCGCAACGAAGAGTAGAACCCGCTTGCCGCAACTAGAGAAACCACGAGCGCAGCAACGAAGATCCAATGCAGCCAAAAAAAAAAATAAATTTATTAAAGAAGGGAGCACATTAAAGTATGTGAGAAGTTATACATACAGAGCTCAAGTCTTACCATAGTTTGATCTTTCAAAGGTAGCAAACAAAGGAAAAGTACACTTTTGCTTTAACTACTTAGCACTGAATGTTTGAAACTACAGTGTGCAAGTCATCGTGGGTAAATATTCTATGCAAATTAGAAATACAGAAATTTTCCTGCCATCTGGGTTTCATGTTACAATCCCTGACTAGTTCAGAATACTTCCTCCTTCACAATTGCAGGCATACATTCATTAAATCAACTATTAAATTAATGAAGCTATTATATTTGATCATTCCTGTAAAGGAAGTTCACTGGCTCATGGCATTGGGAGTTCCTCAAACTGGAACTGAAGATGAAATCTTCAGGCCTTTGAAACTGATGTAGAAGAAATGGTAGAAATCCCTCTAAGCCTGGTATACATGGTGGTCTGTGCACCTTCTGTCTTCTCTCATAGCTGAATTTCTCTCTCTTTCTGACATGTTGGCTTCTGAGATTCACTGGGTTTTCCTCAGCCTTTTAAGATCCATACTAAGCTATTTGGTGGCTAATTTATTTAATCCATTTAAATTAAATTTTATTCTCAGGCCATTTGATGCCTTCATTGCTCTATCACTCAACTGCACTGCTCAGTAAATGCTAATTTGCATACAAATATTCTTGGAGGTTACCTGATGAAGAACTGTCTGTGAGTTTATTATTTGCCCAAAAAATTATAGCAACCTGGCTCACTGTGCACAGCATTGCCTATGATGCTTGTTACAAATGTACTCTAACTCAGAGCTGATAAATCAAAGTACTGCATGTTTAATAGGTGCCCCAGGTGAGTCTGATGAAGATGATGGTTCGCCTACTTTTTGAAAAAACACTTGACCTAAAGTTTTGACTTGCACCCTCTTCCCTGCACTTTTCTCATATCCTAACATAACCCATGCTTAGGGCCAAATTGAGAGAAACTTAGTATAGCAAATGGAGAGAAGTACAGACTACATTCTAAAAGTTTAATATAATTAGACAAGCTTTTTCTGTCTAGTATCACATATGCATAAATAAATTAGGCTATGTAATTCAGAAACTATGTCTGTTACTTGTTTTTACATGCTCTTTAAAAATATTTCTATACACAAAATGATTGCCTTTCCTAATCATCAATAACAAGATAAGTACAAATATTAATAGTTTAAATCTACTCCTAAGTGATTTGGAGCTATCTCTTTGAAAACTCAAACCAATCACAGAATCGGTAACTCACCCTTTTAAGTCATTCCCTCTGTCGTCAACAGTCTACAATAGCATCAATATTGTCTAAGAAGGAATTTAATATTTCACTAAGATCTACCCTGTCTCATACCGTTCCTTCTAGAATTGCCTTTACAAGACTTCAATTTCAATGCTCATTAGCACCAGGGCAATAAAAAGGTGTCCCCTAAAGGACAATGTCCTAAATTTCCCTGCTATTAGAGGCTATTTGGGAGGAAAAAAAACAGAAATGATTTCTTAAGTACTCATGTTTTTCTTAATATCAGCTCTTTGAAAAGCCATTAATTCTTTAATAGGAATTTAAAGTATTTGGCTTCCCTTAGGTCTCTGGAAGTCCAAAAGAGGTCAGTGACACTAAAAGAACCTAAAACCTGAGTTTAAGTTACCAAATTTTCATTCTTTTCTCAGATGCTGCCAGTGTATTGCATTCTATCACAAATGTTTCCAGAGACAGAAGCAGGAAAAGAAAACTCCCTTTCTTTTTTTCTAGTTACTCTCATGAAAAGATAAGGAAAAAAAGAATCTTTTTTGTTGGGGTTATATCTAAACTTGTCAACTAAAAATGAACTGTAACTTCCTTTCATAGAATTTTAATAAATGGCTAAATCTAAAAAACAAAGTACCACTTAATGAAACATTAAGAGTATCTTCAGATGTATAATGTAATATGCTAAAAACGCCAAATGACAGCTCCATTCATCACTGTTCTTTCTTCATGAACACGTATTAAGGAACAAGGTAACAGAAGTATAAATAGTCCTAAGAACTGTGAGTATATTATAATCTTATTATTTATCAAATAAAAGTTTTTCTTTTGTTTTCTTCAAGTCAAAGAAATATGATCTTACCTGTACACTCCCATTACTACGGTACCAGGTCCAATTTAAAGGAAAACAGTCTTGACATTTACACATCAAGACAACTGAATCCCCTACATAAGTGATCAATGGTTTCTTTTTCTCATGAAGTTCAGGGACTAAGAAAAATGGAGAGAAACATATGTTACTGAAAGAGTCTGAATAGGGGGAATGTATTCAAGTTGAATAGACATATAGTTGTAGTAGGTAGGTGGTGCAATATAATTGTCAGTAATATAGAAACAGAAGGAAGGTCTTCTATTATTGAGCCAATAACAATTACAAGTATTGTAATAGACTGTTTGTTACATGCTTTGGATAAGAAAGAATCTTCATGTTTTCAAGACTGTTCTTTCTTCCCACCTACTAAGTTACGTTAGAGCAAATATTTTTTCAAAGTTTACCCTTAAATGGCACTCTAGTGAAGAGACAAAATTTTCAGGATTTAAAATTTTTATTTGACACAGATTTGTGAAAAGAGTTGGAGAAGATGGGAAGATGAGAAAGGAGCAAAGGAAATTTAAGAGAAAGAGAAAAGAATAGGAAAGAAAATGAGATTAAAAAACACTTTCGGGCTTCCCTGGTGGTGCAGTGTTTGAGAGTCCGCCTGCCGATGCAGGGGACACGGGTTTGTGCCCCGGTCCGGGAAGATCCTACATGCCGTGGAGTGGCTGGGCCCGTGAGCCATCGCCACTGAGTCTGCGTGTCCAGAGCCTGTGCTCCGCAATGGGAGAGGCCACAACAGTGAGAGGCAGGCCCGCATACCAAACAAACAAACAAACAAAACAAAACCCACTTTCATGTGGTTTTGTAGGAAAAAAACAAAAACTAATATTCATTGTGATAAATTTCTTAAAGTTTGAAGCAGATGCCATTAGTAACAATAAAAATGAGCATTGAATTTAGAAAAATTAAGTTTTAAGGCTATGAATAACTTGGTAAAGAAAATTAAAGCATAAGAACATAAGCAAAGCAATAAAAAGCCAACTAGCAGCTTCCATGGTGAAATCAGTTCCTTCTGATTGACCTCAAAAGATATAAAATGTACACTTTTATGAAAGACAGACTTATCAACAAAGATGACTTTTGTTGATTTTTTTTTTCTTTTACTAATTTTAGCAGGTTTTGTGTTTTGTTTTTCCTTTTTGTTTTTTTGGTTTGCCAGCAGAGAGACAATGTCTAAATTTTTAATACTGTGTTGACAAATTTTATAGATACTGTTTGCTATTCACTTGTTATCTTATTTTTAGATTTTATTTTGGGGAGGGTCAGGGTGGAAAATGGAAAGATTAATTTTAATTGCTAAAATTAGGTTTACAGATTAAATACATTTTCTAAACTCTCTTGGCTTTCTACTACCAGAATAATATTGGACATTTGCTGGATGTATGAACTGTAAAGATGAGGAAGGGGGAAATAATTGGTAATAAGTGGAAAAGAAATTCTGACTTCTATAACCACTTGTATAGGGGTAAACATAGGGTTGGATTTCTTCACAGGTTCTGTCTTTAGGTGATTAATGTTACAGTGATGAGTGTCGGAAGTCTTCAGTTTTCCTTATGGTTTAACGTGGGCCTAAATACAATTGCACATATCACCCCCTCCTTCATCAGCAGTGCTGACCAGCAGAGTGTTGAATGAGGCACTGCTATTAATAAAGAGATGCAAATAAGGAAGGTATATCACCACTGAAAGTGTAAATCATAAGATGACAGAGCAATCTATAAGTCAACGGTTCTCATACTTTTCATAACCAAGGAAATATGTTTTGATAAAACTGAATGATCTACAATTTTACATTACCCAAAGATGTGAACTGCCAATCAGAATTTATAATCACCCCACTAATAGTTTATGAGCACCTAGTAAGGTACCACTAGGGTACTCCTGAGGTAGGAGAGAAGTGAACACATGTGATTGGCATGACTGAAGTCATCCCAGCCAGAAGAAATTGGTGAGTTGAACTTGCCAGAGGATATTCTGAACACTCCTTTTGAATGGCTACTAGTGTCCCACACTCCTTATTGGTTACCATTAGGCTGAGGGACACTAAGGGAAATGTGGTTAATATGTATCCATTTCAAAGCTCAATGAGCGTTTGAAGTAGTCAGCACAATGAGACAATGATGTGACAAACATATAAGATTTGGGTCCAGGAAATATTAGAATTATAGCTTCAGTGTTACTAGTGTTGAGGACATAGGTTGGTCATACCCTTCTACAATGTTACTGTAAAGAATTAAGTACAGGAACACTATATATAAAGGGCTTGGTGTAGAGCAAACACCACAAAATTCGAACTTTTGTTGTCATCATGTACTGGTATTGCTTTTCTTAATTGAGTTTTCGTACAATTTGTAATGCCCACAGCCTTCCTACATTAGCCAGCTTAATGGCATGGATTATTGTCACGTGCAAGAATGATTTCTAGGCCAGTTGGCCATGTGGAACAGAGAAGAAATAAGACACAGAATAAAAGGAGAACTGGAAATTCACCTGAATTCATCTCAGAACCATAGGAATGTATAAAAACACCCCCAAATGTGGAAAAGGGTCCAAACTGAGCCATTTACAGAACACCCAGCCCATCTGAGAAAGGCGATTAAAAGAGATTAAAATGATGAAAAATAAAAGATGAATTCACAGGAGACAAGGCCCAGAAGAATGAAGAAACAGTAGCTTTGAGATGCTGGAGGTGGCACCAATCCATCCTTTAATAACATATATTTAAAAACTTTTCAGTGAAGCTGTAAAATTCTGCTGCTTAAAACACTTATGCAAGTCCTTGGCTAAAGCAGATGAATAAGAGTTTGTGGAGAGAAACCAAGATGGCAGAGTAGAAGGACGTGCTCTCACTCCCTCTTGCGAGAACACCAGAATCACAACTAGCTGCTGGACAATGATCAACAGGAAGACACTGGAACTCACGAAAAAAATATACCCCACATCCAAAGACAAAGGAGAAGCCACAATGAGACGGTAGGAGGGACGCAAGGTTGCCCACTCTCACCACTCTTATTCAACATAGTTTTGGAAGTTTTAGCCACAGCAATCAGAGAAGAAAAGGAAATAAAAGGAATCCAAATCAGAAAAGAAGTAAAGCTGTCACTGTTTGCAGCTGACATGATACTATACATAGAGAATCCTAAAGATGCTACCAGAAAACTACTAGACCTAATCAATGAATTTGGTAAAGTAGCAGGATACAAAATTAATGCATAGAAATCTCTGGCATTCCTATACACTAATGATGAAAAATCTGAAAGTGAAATTAAGAAAACACTCCCATTTACAATTGCAACAAAAAGAATAAAATATCTAGGAATAAACCTACCTAAGGAGACAAAAGACCTGTATGCAGAAAATTATAAGACACTGATGAAAGAAATTAAAGATGATACAAACAGATGCAGAGATATACCATGTTCTTGGACTGGAAGAATCAACATTGTGAAAATGACTCTACTACCCACAGCAATCTACAGATGCAATGCAATCCCTATCAAACTACCACTGGCATTTTTCACAGAACTAGAACAAAAAATTTCACAATTTGTATGGAAACACAAAAGACCCCGAATAGCCAAAGCAATCTTGAGAATGAAAAATGGAGCTGGAGGAATCAGGCTCCCTGACTTCAGACTATACTACAAAGCTACAGTAATCAAGACAGTATGGTACTGGCACAAAAACAGAAATATAGATCAATGGAACGGGATAGAAAGCCCAGAGATAAACCCATGCACATATGGTCACCTTATCTTTGAGAAAGGAGGCAGGAATGTGCAGTGGAAAAAGGAAAGCCTCAATAAGTGGTGCTGGGAAAACTGGACAGGTACATGTAAAAGTATGAGATTAGAACACTCCCTAACACCATACACAAAAATAAGCTCAAAATGGAGTAAAGACCTAAATGTAAGGCCAGAAACTATCAAAGTCTTATAGGAAAACATAGGCAGAACACTCTATAACATAAATCACAGCAAGATCCCTTTTGACCCACCTCCTAGAGAAATGGAAATAAAATCAAAAATAAACAAATGGGACCTAATGAAACTTCAAAGCTTTTGCACAGCAAAGGAAACCATAAACAAGACCAAAAGACAACCCTCAGAATGGGAGAAAAATATTTGCAAATGAAGCAACTGACAAAGGATTAATCTCCAAAATTTACAAGCAGCTCATGCAGCTCAATAGCAAAAAAACAAACAACCCAATACAAAAATGGGCAGAAGACCTAAATAGACATTTCTCCAAAGAAGATATACAGATTGCCAATAAACACATGAAAGGATGCTCAACCTCACTAATCATTAGAGAAATTCAAATCAAAACTACAGTGAGATATCATCTCACACCGGTCAGAATGGCCATCATCAAAAAATCTAGAAACAATAAATGTTGGAGAGGGTGTGGAGAAAAGGGAACACTCTTGCACTGCTGGTGGGAATGTGAATTGGTACAGCCACTATGGAGAACAATATGGAGGTTCCTTAAAAAAACTACAAATAGAACTACCTTATGACCCAGCAATCCCACTATTGGGCATATACCCTAAGAAAACCATAATTCAAAAAGAGTCATGTACCAAAATGTTCATTGCAGCTCTATTTACAATAGCCCGGAGACCTAAGTGTCCATCTTCGGATGAATAGATAAGGAAGATGTGGCACATATATGCAATGGAATATTACTCAGCCATAAAAAGAAATGAAATTAAGCTATTTGTAGTGATGTGGATAGACCTAGAGTCTGTCATACAGAGTGAAGTAAGTCAGAAAGAGAAAGACAAATACCGTATGCTAACACATATATATGGAATTTAAGGGAAAAAAATGTCACGAAGAACCTAGGGCTAAGACAGCAATAAAGACACAGACCTACTAGAGAATGGACTTGAGGATATGGGGAGGGGGAAGGGTAAGCTGTGACAAAGCGAGAGAGAGGCATGGACATAGATACACTACCAAACATAAGGTAGATAGCTAGTGGGAAGCAGCCGCATAGCACAAGGAGATCAGCTTGGTGCTTTGTGACCGCCTGGAGGGGTGGGATAAGGGAGGGTGGGAGGGAGGGAGACACAAGAGGTAAGAGATATGAGAACATATGTATATGTATAACGGATTCACTTTGTTGTAAAGCGGAAACTAACAGACCATTGTAAAGCAATTATACTCCAATAAAGATGTAAAAAGAAAAATTAAAAAATAAAAATCACAGTAAAATCAAATCCCATAACTGTCGGATGGGTGACTCACAGACTGGCGAACACTTATACCACAGAAGTCCACCCACTGGAGTGAAGGTTCTGAGCCCCACATCAGGCTTCCCAACCTGGGGCTCTGGCAATGGGAGGAGGAATTCCTAAAGAATCAGACTTTGAAGCCTAGTGGGAATTGATTACAGGACTTCGACAGGAGTGGGGGAAACAGAGACTCCACTCTTGGAGGGCACACACAAAGTGGTGTGCGCGTCGGGACCCAGGGGAAGGAGCAGTGACCCCAGGGGAGACTGAACCAGACCTACCTGCTAGCGTTGGAGGATCTCCTGCAGAGGTGGGGGTGGGGGGTGGGGGCTGTGGCTCACCATGGGGACAAGGACACTGGCAGCGTGAGCCCTCCCAGAGTCTGTCATTAGCCCCACCATAGAGCCCAGGTAGTCTCCAGTGTTCGGTTGCCTCAGGCCAAACCACCAACAGGGAGGGAACCCAGCCCCCACCCATCAACAGTCAAGTGGATTAAAGTTTTACTGAGCTCTGCCCACCAGAGCAACAGTCAACTCTACCCACCACCAGTCCCTCCCATCAAGCCACTTAGGTAGGCTCATCCACCAGAGGGCAGACAGCAGAAGCAAGAAGAACTACAATCCTGCAGCCTGTGGAACAAAAACCACATTCACAGAAAGACAAGATGAAAAGGCAGAGAGCTATGGACCAGATGAAGGAACAAGATAAAACCCCAGATAAACAACTAAATGAAGTAGAGATGGGCAACCTTTCAGAAAAAGAATTCAGAATAATGAGAGTGAAGATGATCCAGGACCTTGGAAAAAGAATGGAAGCAAAGATCGAGAAGATGCAAGAAATGGTTAACAAAGACCTAGAAGAATTAAAGAACGAACAAACAGAGATGAACAATACAATAACTGAAATGAAAACTACACTAGAAGGAATCAATAGCAGAATAACTGAGGCAGGAGAATAGATAAGTGACCAGGAAGACAGAATGGTGGAATTCACTGCTGCGGGAACTCTGGATAAAGTAGGACACACAAAATCTTGGGGTTGAAAGAATTCAAGTTTAAAGATGGTGAAATTGCTGATTCAGACTAGTGTCTAGGAAGATGAGGTCTAGGAACTACTCAGTGAAAGTGAAAACCCTATGGAGTTGTAAATCTTAGAGATTTATATTTGCATATTTATGGACTAGAAAACATTAGCCTGTGTCATTTTTGGCTCAAGGATGTTTAGGTGTTATCAAATTGGGAAAAAGATTCTTCCATATAGTCAAAGACAGCGAACTAGGTTTTAGCACTGGGGTTTGAAGCTTAAGTTCAAACTGATTCTATTACTGTGCTCTTCCATTTGACTCCTTGGATGCTTCCCAGTGAGGACAGATGGCTGGGCCAAGGCAGGTTTCATAGCACTTGGTACTATCAGAATCTCACCATGTCTTCCAAGAAGTTCTATGTCCTATTACTTACGCTTTACCAACTAAGTTTCTGCATCTTTTTACTAAGAGATTTTAACATTGATGGTTATTATAGAAATTTTCAGCATCTACCTCAGAATATTTGACCTACTACTAAAAAACATTGCAGACCACCACCCATCTTTCTTGGTGAAAGGCAGTCAGTGACATTAGCAGTTGCAAGCTTCCAGTGTGACTTTGGCTTTCTCCCCTGTACTGTCATCAACAGCCAAACACACAAAGTCAGCAGGTTTTTCCACACTGCACTAATCAGTGATGTTGAGGCCCTTTTATAATCTTGTAGTAATAAATCAACCAGTTCCCATAAAGGCAGAAGGAGGGACTTTGCTGATAAATTGTTCTGAGGACTCAGGCTCATGCACTTTAGTTGACTCATGTGATCGATAGCAGAATTTTTTTTTTTTTTGGCTCAATTTTAAAGGGAGGATAAAACAGGCTTTTCATCCACACTCAGTTGAACAGATAATCCTCTTCTTAGGAAAAGCCATAAGCAATCCATGTGGAAAAGAGTAAAATAGGATATTTGTAAAAATAAAAACATACACCATTCTAGAAGCCTTACAAGATCTAAGTAAATAATAACTGTAATATGAATTGTTCTGCAGATGCCTTTAAATTGTACTCAACTGAAATGATTCCTCCAAGCAATATTCAACTTCGATAAATTAAAGAGAATTATTATTTTACCAAAGAAAATCTGGAAGGGCCCAACTTACTAATTGTATAAAAATCTTTAAGATATAGTACATACTTAAAAGTTACATTGTTAAGTGGGCATTTAAAACAAATAAACTGAACTAAACTGCTTTAAGAAAACTATAAAAAGAAAAAAAGTAAATATTCAGTGGCTCTTTGCATTCCTCAAGCACTTGATTTCAAACCTAGACCTTGTGTAGGTGCTTCTGACACCAGCCAGCATCAACCTAGTTACTCAAAATAGATACAGATCAAGAGGCCTTCTTTAAGACTACTTGGCATTAAATTTATTAGTACACTGAAAACTAAAATGCTTCTGTTAATCTTCACATTAGAGCCTAGAATGATCACTTACAAGTAATAATTTAATTTATCATAACAGTGCTAATAAGAAAAAATGTAATATATTCGATATTTAAACTTTGAACAGGCATGACTAGTACATATTTCTAGAAAACAGTGGTATTTAGAAGAGGGGAAAAAGCAATTTTTTTTTTTTTTTTTTCTGTACGCGGGCCTATCACCGCCGTGGCCTCTCCCATCGCGAAGCACAGACTCCGAACGAGCAGGCTCAGCGGCCATGGCTCACGGGCCCAGCCGTTCCGCGGCACGTGGGATCCTCCCAGACTGGGACACGAACCCGTGTCCCCCGCATCGGCAGGCAGACTCCCAACCACTGCGCCACCAGGGAAGCCCAAAGCAATTTTTAAAGTTGAATCTCCTGGAGGCACTTTGAGCCTCAAGATTTGATGAGTATTTCCTCAAGACCTGTAGGCCTTCTTTACACATTTAAAGGAGACACATAAAATGTGTACTAGGATTGTGTGTTTGTGTGTGTGTATGTGTGTCCATGTGTTTAGTAGCTGTTAGTTCATTAGGATGGAAAGGCGGGGGCAAGAGAAAAAGACTGAGGAAAGAAAAAGAAAAGGGAAGGTAAGAAAAGGAATAAGGGAAGGAAATGTATATGATATATCTATCCTTCACTAGGTTAAATTTGGCAAATGGAGGAAAGAAGGTTAAAAGAGCACGTACATGATCAAAATAATCAAAAGATGATAATAGTTTCTGCCTTTGCAGAGACCAAAGTGCATAAATACAAGGATTTATTATATTTACCCAGTAGGAATATTTATAAAACCACAGGAAGGAAATGAGTCTGAGTGCAGAGGGACTATAGGGAGGGATGAAGGAGGGGACCATCTGAAATCATGGCAGTGATGAGTCAGGCCATTTTGCTACTGATGGGACTTTGGGGATAGAATTCGTATTTTGTCATAGCAGCTAGCTGGATTTCACAATTTTTGGGAAAAAGTAAACAATTTCTCATGTGTGCTGGTAAATTAATGTGAAGCAAAGCCTAAGATAGGTAATATGGCAACAGACTGCATTTCCCAAATACCATCAGGGACAGTGACATTCACTTATCTATCAGAGAATATGGGTTTTTCATGAAGATAATTACCCAACTTGAACAACTAGTCTCTATTATGAGATTGAGACCTTTAAAGTTTTGGTTTAATGATGGTAAGAGTAAAATACTTTGAGTTTATTTTCTCCTGTGGGGGAGAACTGTGGATTACATTCTGGGGTTTGTCCTTACTTGATGAAATCAAAAGCAGGCAACCTTTGTGCGTCTCCAAATTATTTTTAAATTTATGGGTTCCTAAAATCCCAAGTCCTGGAGCCACTGATACAGAACACCAAAGTATATTCTCACAGTCTAGGAATGCAATAAGTCAGACACCTAGAGGAGTATCATAAAAGGTCTGAGTTGGGAGGGCTAAATAAATAAATAAATTCAAGAGACTGCCACAAGAGAGGTACAAATAACCTGGCAGCCTGATCTTTCAAACTAAAACCTGTGTTTTAAACTGGGGGAGGGAGCACTGGGAAGACACTGTGAAGCTCCATTTTCAAGGTCACCACTTATGATTCAATAGAAAGCACATGATGCCTTTTTTTTCAGCTCTATTTTTAGTATTGTAATAATAATTTTAAAAATTGAGGATTTATTTGTTTATTTTCTACCACAACAATTATTTTTTGAACACAACAGGATTTTAGATGATGGCATAAGATCCAAGACCTTTACATAATGGTAAAGATTTATCTCAGCCCAAAAACTAGATATTTTCTTCCCGACAAATTTGAGGATTTAGAATTCTAAGAATATAATGTTAAAGTTCTTACTCTACAAATTATTAGTACTGACCTTTGAAATTAAATGTGCCCCTTTGTTCCTTTTTCTCCTCAAAGAAACAAGAATAACTTCCCATTTGTTCGCTATTAACGATGGTGAACCTAAAGATAATTTAAGTTATTAATGCAGGCTTAGTTCTCAAAAAACTCTCCTTAATGAAAATGAAAGACTCAGCCATTAATCAAAATTTAAAGATGAAAATAATTTGTAAATGTGCAAATTAGAATATTAGCATAACATTCAAGTGACAGCAAAGGAAAGGATGCTCATTCAGGAAAATATTTAATTTCATCTAGCCATACAGGTTAAAATTTTGTTTACTCACATGTATTGGGTATACAGGATGCTTCCTGTTGCATTGATGAGATAGTTATTCTCAAGTAGTTCATCACCTTTTTTCCAAGTCACATTTACTGAATTCAAATCTCCAGATGTCATGAATTGGCATGTGAGTTCTATATTAGAAGGTCTTTCTAAAGTGATATTTTTTTCGACTGGCATATCGGAATGTTCTGTTTACCACAAAAGAAAACAAACAAACAAAAAGATGTTGTAAAAGTTACATTTAGGGGAAATCCAAGATATAAAAAAGTTTAAATAATCAACAATAGGGCTATATCAGCAGTTTCCTAATGTAACAACAGTGCTATATCAAGTTTCCTAATGTAATATTCCTTTGAAGAATTATTCCTCTGTAACATATATTTAGTTCCCTTTATTATTTTCTTTCATAGGCACAGCTGAAGAAAAGTTTTGTTACAACAGTAATGGAATCACAAAAGCCTAACGCTGTGATCTTAATCTGCTTAAACTCACTAGCTGACAAGGATACAGGGGGAAGAGTACTGCTGAAAGAAGTGCCATGTGCTCTGACAGTGTAGATAACAGTACAACTGTAGAAACAAACAGAAACTAGTAAGGAGAGAAAGGAGTGACTGTTTCAGCTCCTTTCAGTAATCATGTTATTGGTAGTTACTACAAGAAAGTTTTGTGTGTAATGTGGGTTTGTGTGATATACTAATTCTATCATTCCCAGTCTTCTTACTCCTTAAGAATTTGTAGGGAGGGGATAAAGATACAGTCGTGAGACAGAAGAATTTAAATAAACATCTTGCAGTTCTGAATTTTCACTGCATTTGAAATATCAGTACAAAGCCATTAGGTGATATATCTATATATAAATATGTAGGTATAGATATTGATATATATATCCAACTTAGAGCCAGCTGTTTAAAATTTTGAACAGTGGTAAATAAAGAAAAAAATATCAAGTAAGCACACTGCTCTTCCTATACTAAATGTACCACTGGTAACCAAATAATAAAGGAAGATAACTTTCTCTTTATAGAATTCCAGCAAATAAATGAAGAAATCATAGAAATACAGTACAATGATGCAGGAAACCCTGGTGAATCATGAATCCAGTCATTTTGCATCAACTACTGCAATCATCTCAAAAACAGAATTGTGTGTCTCCTGAGGAGGAACACCCCACTACCTAAGAAGTAATCTTGTCCAAAAAAAAAAAGTAAAGTGGAAGGGGGCAGAGCATGGGCTCTAGGCACTCAGGCAGTAGTTGTGGCACGCGGGCTCAGTAGTTGTGGCTTGCAGGCTGTAGAGCACAGGCTCAGTAGTTGTGGCACACGGGCTTAGTTGCTCCGCGGCATGTGGGATCTTCCCACACCAGGGCTCGAACCTGTGTCCCCTGCATTGGCAGGCGGATTCTTAACCACTGCGCCCCAGGAATGTACACCTATGTAATAAAACAATTTTAAAAAGCAAGGAAGTGACTATACAAAAGTCAGAACAGTGATGGTTACTTTTAATGGGAAGGAAAGGGCTGTGTTTGGGAGAGGGCACTGCATTATATAAACATTTCTCCATCTCACGCTCAATAGTATAGTATCATTAAAAGTAGAATGCAGAGCCAAACTGTAGAAAGAAAAAAAATAGAACTTAAAATAGCATAACATCACTTTTAATTACATTTAAAACTTCACAAAAGTGCTTCCTTAAGCAATGACTACGTGCAAAGTTTTGCCAACAGTGAAGTACAACTAGTGTGACGTGCTTTGTGAGCACATGCTTGAAATAACTGCTCGTGTAATTCTAAAATTGCTGAATTCAATTTTATGCCCAAAAAGTAAAACAAAACAAAACAAAAACCCTAGCTATGGGAAGACCTTAACAAAATTCAATTATACAGGGAAAAAAATTGAGTCAGTAAAACTGAAGGGATTTATACATTTCAGCATATGTACATGCAGAAATTATACTAGGTACTAGTAATAGGAGAAAATGTTTCAAGATCTGCTGTATTTGGTTCTGAGCTTCTGTTTTCTATAAATTTTCCTCACTTCATCTTTAGCTCTATGACAGCCTTAAAACTTAGTCCTGTCTGTCAAAGAAATTTACTTCGTTAGCCAATTTCTTAAGAGTTTTCTACACACAGTCTCTGTCCTCATCCATGTTCTCATTTCAATATAGCATATTCTAGTATCTTACCACATTACAGAAAGTGCTTTCTCTTGGGTTAAAAACGGCCTATTTAACCTGATGACCTCTTTTCAGAGCTCATGTTTTGTTTGATGTCTCTGAAATATCAGATGTTGCCAGAGACTACCTACTCCTAGAAATTCCCTTTACTTCACTCCTATTTCATGATCCTAACATTCTGCTAGCCACACCAATTCTTCCAACTACCCCTAAATGTTGGTCTCCCTTGGGACTTTGCTCTCTGGTCTCCTTACTTTTCTGTTTGACACTCCCATGTTGGATTCAACTATTATTTCTAATATCCTTTATTTGTGAAACTCTTGGCTCCTTTCAAGACTTCCTTCTTGATCCCCAGGCCCACAGCTCCAGTTGCCTACTGAGCATCTAAACCTAGATATCCCAAAGGTTCTTCAAACTCAAAATATCCGAGGGAGATGCATTAGCCTTCTCTTCTCCTGACCCCTAAGATTAAATCACATCCAGTAGAATTCAGTCGATTCTTACCTCTGAAATGTCAATCAGATTTGCTCAGTTGTCTCCAACTCTTCTTACTGTAGGGCTTTGATGGGGTTGAGAACATGCTATCCCTAAAATATGGCACCTTGGTATACTAAATGTCTTAAGCTGAAGGAGTTTGTGAAAATAGCAGAAGCAGAAAGGTCACTCTGACATTCCCCCTGTGCTTCTCCCTTGAAACAGGTCATAAAACCTTCATGGGAGAGGTGCCTTCTCTATAGCTGGGGGAAAGGAGCATCCTTATCTCCACAGACAAAGGGACACATAGAGAATTCTAACAAATAGGATTTGCTAAATTTCCACCAGTTTATTACACTTATCTCATACTCTCTGATCTATCATATTCTCCCACAACTCTCCACTCTTCATCAAGCCTAGCATAAAAATACTCAGATTTAACTGTTTCTTTGGGTCCTCCTCTCCTTATGAAGGATGCTGTGTCACATAAAACTTAAATTAATTTGTATGCTTTAATCCTGTTGAACTATGTTTGTCCGTTTAATTTTCAGATCCAGTTAGGGACCCTAAGAGGGTCAAGGAAAACTTTTTCCTCCCCTACACCTTCATTACCTTTCACCAGGATGAGAAAAATGACTTCCTAACTTCTCTTGGCTACAGTTTCTCCTCCTCTACATGTTTTTTTTAACAACACCAAAGTTGTCCTTCTAAAGTAAAACTCAGATTATTATTCTACTCTGATTAGGTACCTTTAATTTGCCAAAAAAATTATACTTTTTTTTTGTTTTTAATTCGTGGTAGTAACACAAGACCTACCCTCTTATCTGTAGGCACAATGTTGTACAGTAGATCTCTAGAACTTATTCACCTTGCTTAACTAAAACTTAGACATTTGACTAATACCTCCCCATTTCCCACCCCTCCCCAACCCCTGGCAACCACCACTCTATTCTTTGCTTCTGTGAATTTGACTGTTTTAGATACATCATGTCACAATAGCCAAGATGTGGAAACAACCCAAACGTCAATGGATGAATGGACAAAAACAATGTGGTGTATACAAACAATGGAACATCCCTCATCCTTTAAAAAGAAGGAAATTCATTTGGCAATATGCCACAACATGGATGAACCCCAAGGACACCAGGCCCAATGAAATAAGGCATCCAGAGAAGGACAAACACTGCACGATTCCACGCATGTGGAGGGGTCTGCATTTTGGCAGTCTCTGCTTATAGTAGTTACAGCCTTTTTTTGGTACTGCATGCCTCCTTTGAAGACTGAACTGGTTTGGTTTATCTTCCTGCTTTGTGTATGAAAGGAAAGCTTAGCTTATAAATAAAGAAGAGGCCTCAGGAGGTCAAAATGCCTAGGACACGTGGTAGGTGGACCATCACTCAACTCTACAAAAGACTCTTTCACATCTGGCAAAACTCTGCTTTAGGAATAAAATCTTTGTAGACGTCTGTGAGTTTCCTCCCTAGGTCTGAGCTGAGCTGATTCCTGCTGGATGCTGCTCAACCCAAGTCTAACTCGTGCAGGGTTCCCCTGCTCAGAACGAGGAGGCCCAGGCCTCGCTCCAGGGCATGGAGCTGTAAGAGGCTCCGGCAGTCAGAGCACCCAGAAAAGGCTGTTTGACCCTCGCATTATTTCTTTGGCACCTCGTGAGGCTGATGACAAACTTTCCTGGGGAGAACTGGCAGGGAGATGTAGCTGCATTATCACCCCTAGCAGGAAACAGTATAGAGATATTAACATTCCAGAAGGTGATTCCAGGGCACTGTGCTCTTCTTGGTGATGTGGTTCACTGGAGCCTCCTAAGTTAGAATATGAATTATTACCCCATTTCACAAGAGAGCAGCCCAATGTCAGGGGCTCTGTGCCTGAGGTTACTTACAGGGCAAAACAAAGTATATTTATATTGAACATCTCAGTTTCCCCATTTATAAAATGGGACAATACATATTTCATAAGATAGTAGAAAGGATTAAATGAACTATCATAAGAAAAGTATTAGTAATATAGTAATTGCTGAATAATTACACACTTCCTCCCTATCACCATTTCTCATTTGGGTAGTATAACAAAAGTTATCATGTATGTTGCTAAAAGTTATACATTGATTATATCATTTAATCTTCACCGAAGTTCTACGGGGTAAGTACCATTATTCTCATCACTATTTCATAGATGAGAAAATTGAGGCAAAGAGAGGTCGACTATCTTGCCCAAAACCATGCATCAAGATAATAACAGAAGAGAATCTCAAATTTAGGTGTGACTGAGTCCAGATTCTCACAACCAACTCTCAAAGATATGAAATGCTCATGACAGTGAAATTAACTTCTTCATCACTTTCAAACTACTGAACCAAGGTTTCAAATGAAAGAAAACATTAAAAGAAGATGAAACAAATTTATAATTTAGCAATGTGATGATAGATGATGTCATCAACTTTTTTTAATTAAAAAAAATTTTTCTCTTCCAGTTTGAGATATAATTGGCATACAGCACTATATAAGTTTAAGGTGTACAGAATAATGTTGTGATTTACCTACCTTATGAAATGATTACCACAGTAAGTTTAGGGACCATCCATCACTTCATAGAGATACAAAATAAATGAAAAAGAAAACATATTTTTTCCTTGATCAACATATTTTAAACATTCATACTTTCAACTAAATGCTTCTATTAAAACCGCAATGTAACCTTTCTTCTTGCCAAGCCATCCTCCAAGCCCTAATTGTTATCTCACTGTTTTTTATACTTCGCTGATGCTTCTGCAGCCTGATTTCCTTCCTGTCAGGAAATCACAAGCATCAAAAATACGTAGAAAGTTTTATCCCTAATACTAAAATATTTTTTGGTTAGCCAGAAAACTAATGTGTCCATTTAACTCAATGGACAATGTTTCAACTTCCCCAAAACTCCACAACTGCAATGCATTTCTGCTGTTTTAGAATGTTATAAAAACATCCATGACATCGACATTTCCAAGACCATACCCATTTGCTCGGTTTCTGAACTACACTTTTAAAAAGAATGTTCTTTAAATCATACAGTAATTTACCTCTGTCTAAATACTCTCTTAAAAATTTAAGGGTAAGCTGGGACAAAGAGAGTGGCATGGACATATATACACTACCAAATGTAAAATAGATAGCTAGTGGGAAGCAGCCGCATAGCACAGGGAGATCAGCTCGGTGCTTTGTGACCACCTAGAGGGGTGGGATAGGGAGGGTGCGAGGGAGGGAGATGCAAGAGGGAAGAGATATGGGGATATATGTATATGTATAACTGATTCACTTTGTTGTAAAGCAGAAACTAACACATAATTGTAAAGCAGTTATACTCGAATAAAGATGTTAAAAAAAAAAGTATATGGACCTTTCTTAACATCAAAAACACAAACCAGGGGCTTCCCTGGTGGTGCAGTGGTTGAGAATCTGCCTGCTAATGCAGGGGACACGGGTTGGAGCCCTGGTCTGGGAGGATCCCACATGCCACGGAGCAACTAGGCCCATGAGCCACAACTACTGAGCCTGCGCATCTGGAGCCTGTGCTCCACAACAAGAGAGGCCGCGACAGTGAGAGCCCAGCGCACCGTGATGAAGAGTGGCCCCCGCTTGCCACAACTAGAGAAAGCCCTCGCACAGAAATGAAGACCCAACACAGCAAAAATTAATTAATTAATTAATAAACTCCTACCCCCAACATCTTCTTAAAAAAACACAAGCAACCTGATTAAAAAATTGGCAGAGGACCTGAACAGACATTCTTCCAGAGAGACATACAGATGGCCAACAAGCATGTGAAAAGATGCTCAACATCACTAATCATCAGAGAAATGCAAATCAAAAGCACAATGAGATAGCACCTCACACCTGTCAGAATGGCTATTGCCAAAAAGACAACAAATAGCAAGTACCGGTGAGGATGTGGAGAAAAGGGGACCCTTGTGCACTATTGGTGGGAATGTGAATTGGTGCAGCCCTTACAGAAAACACTATGGAAGTTTCTCAAAAAATTAGAATTACCATACGATCCAGCAATTCCACTCCTGGGTATCTATCCGAAGAAAACAAAAACACTAATTCAAAAAGATATACGTACCCCTATGTCCACTGCAGCATTATTTACAATTGCCAAGATATGGAAGTAACCTAAGTGCCCATTAATAGATAAATGGATAAAGAAGATGTGGTGTACGTACACACACACACACACACACACACACACACACACACACACACAATGGAATATTACTCAGCCATAAAAAAAGAATGAAATCTTGCCATTTGCAACAACATGAATGACCTAGAGGGTATCATGCAAACTGAAATAAGTCAGACAGAGAAAGATAATTACTGTATGATTTCACCTATATGTGGAATCTAAAAAACAAACGAACAAACATAACCAAACAGAAACAGAGTCACAGATACAGAGAACAAACAGGTGGCTGCCAGAGGGGAGGTGCGTATAGGGTTGAGAGAAATAGGTGAGGGAGATCAGGAGGTATAAACTTCTAGTTACAAAATGAGTAAGTCACAAATGTGAAATGTACAGTGTTGGGAATATAGCCAATAATAATGTAACATATTTGGTGACAGATGGTATAGACTTAGCTATACTTATAGTGGTGATCATTTTGAAATATATAGCAATATCTAATCACTAAAATGTTCTCCAGGAACTAACATAGTGTTGTGGAATCAATTATACTTCAAAAAGAAACTCATAGAAAAAGAGATCAGATCTGTGGTTACCAGAGGCAGGGGTGAGGGGAAGGGAAACTGGATGGTGGCCAAAAGGTACAAACTTCCAGTTACAAGATAAATAAGTACTAGGGATGTAATGTACAATATGAGAAATATGATTAACACCTGCTGTATGTCATGTTAATACTGTACTGAACGCTGGAAATATGCTAAGACAGTAGATTTCAAGTGCATTCTACACATACAAAAAATGGTAACTGTGAGATGGTATGTTAATTAGTTTGCTTGACTGTAGTAATATATATATCCATATAGTCATGTTGTACATCTTAATTATATAGTGTCTATTAAAAATTATATATATATGGAAAATTTTAACTATAATAGATAACCTAAGTCAAATGAGATCTAAATCATCACAGGTGATAATAGAGTATCATAAAAATACTAATTCTCCCCCAAATTAATCTATAGATTCAGTGAAAAATCAGTCAAAATCCAAAAAGTATTTTTTATGGAACTTGATTACAAACAAAAAACCCACATGAAAGAGTAAAAGTCCAGGAAATAGGAAAAGTTATCTTTTAAAAAAAGAACAGGGGCTTCCCTGGTGGCGCAGTGGTTGAGAGTCCGCCTGCCGATGCAGGGGACAAGGGTTCGTGCCCCGGCCCGGGAAGATCCCACATGCCGCGGAGCGGCTGGGCCTGTGAGCCATGGCCGCTGAGCCTGCGCATCCGGAGCCTGTGCTCCGCAACGGGAGAGGCCACAACAGAGAGAGGCCCGCGTACCGCCAAAAAAAAAAGAACAGAAGTATAAAGTATAATGTTTCAAAAATTAATATTTGTTAGTGCTGCTAGATAACACCTAGAAAATTAATGGAATAAATAAGCAGAATTTTTCAGAAGCAAGTTGGAAACTATTAGTGGATCAGGAAATCAATTTGGTAGTTACCACCAGATTTGTTTTTTAATGGGTTGTAAGGAAAGAGAAATTATCAAGTGTAACACATCTATTAGGTGTGGGTGTTGCTTGACGTGTGGGTGCATGCATGGTAGTGCATCAGTTTACAAGGTAAGTTGTTCCTTAGTGTAGCACTATAAAAAGTCTGAAAAACATTGAAACAGTAGAGACACAGAATAGCATGTGGGAATTTGGAATACGATTAGTGTGCTATTTCATAGCAGTAGGAAAAAGAACTGTTCAGTAAAGGGTGTGGGGACATTAGCTATCTATATAAAATAGTAATAAAGTTAGTGCTCTATCGCACACAATACGTAAAACCATATTTTAAATGGTTTAAAAACTGAAGGTTAAAAACTCCTATTAAGAACTCCTATGAAAATATTAGGAGAAATGTGTAAATGAAATTTCTACACAATAAAAAACACCATGTAAAATTTTAAAGACAAGAAAGAACATTTGCAACTTTTATAAAAAGTACAGATTAGTACTCAAAATGTATAGCTGTCTCATTTACATAAATTGAAGAATTTATAAGCCCAATAGGAAAATGAATAAAGGGTATTAACAGATAAACATACACAGATATAAGTATGCCTAACTCCAAGATGCAAATTAAAACAATAATAGTACAGTTTTTCACACTCAGAAAAGCGAAGAGTTTAATACTATCAAGGTTGGTCAGGATCTAGAGAAAATTATACTCAAATATGCAGATAGGGGGAAGGGGTAAATTGTCAGGCTACTTTGGAGGGCAGTTTGCAAGTATGTATTAAAATTAAAATGTGCATAGTTTCTAGCTCAGCAATTCTACTTGTGGCAATTATTCTAGAGGAACACACACAACCATGCCCAGAAAGAGATATGTAGAAGTGTTCATTGCTCATGGTTTACAATAGAAAAAAATTTAAACAAACTCAGATCTAGTGGGTAGAGGCCAAGGATGCTGCTAAACATCCTACAGTGCCCTGAACATGCTCCCCCCAACTCCAGCAACAAAGAGTTATCCAACCCAAAGTGTCAATATTTATGCTAATGAGAAACCCTAGTGTAAAACAAAAGTTGCTAACAGCCACTACCAATTGTGTTACTATGGGCGATCCCTCTTCTACCTTCTCTTTCACTCTCTGTGTATATTAGGATTCACATTTTTTTTCTTCTGTACATCTACAGTCTACATAAGATTTGATAACTGGTGGTCTGCTTCTGAGAAACATCCTAAACATGTGCACCTCATTGGAGTCATTCTGGGATCTTCCCTGCAACAAAGTGTCTGAGCAGCCAAATGTAAGGGACTCTCGCTTCTTTTCTTTTTTCAATCTGATTGACCAGGCACTTGAACCAGGAATCTGAATGGTCCTAATACAACTTCTTGTCTAGCTGGTCTAAGCAACATAGCTGCCTTTCCTGACCTTGACTAATCTTCCCAAATTTTACTCCATGCCTTAATATACGTATCTGTAGCTCCAATGCCTGCTTTGTCTACCTCCCTGTCTCACGAGGTCCTTGCCAGGCCAGCTGCTCACATCTCAAAATGATAAATAAAATGTGCCCGTGGGGAGAGCCTATGCCAACATTACCAGGGTAGTCAAGAAAGCTCCCAGCTGATGCTTTGGTTTTAACCTCTTGGGTTAAACTATAACACACTAATGGAGGCACCAAACACTATAATATGCACAGAGAAAGAAAAAAATAAAACAATAAAGAAATACTCTAATTGCCATAATACAATGACTTCTGAATATTGACATTGGGAAACCTAGCACAGTCATGTTAAAATAGTCCATTATTAAAAGATCAATTTTTGAAACACAGTGACCTCAGACAACTGGAAAAAAAAAAAAACACTTCATGCTTAGTGAAGTCAGTTATACTTTTACAAAGATATCCATCATCTCAGCAAATGCAATTTCCAAGACAAACCTATTTAGCAAAGGGCAATCAAAATACCTTTGTTTTCATTGTTTTTGAAACTTCTTTCCATAGTCTCATAGCGAATCTAAGTTTCCTTAAAATAGGTATAATTGTATTAATAACACTGCTGAAAGAAATGAGTAACTGGGCATTAAGAAAGGCTGCAAAGTATGATGGTTAATAGTGTGGCTAATAGCGTGGCGCCTGGTGTCAGACAGTCTGGGTTCAAAATCAAACACCCAACTTACCACCTGTGACCATGGTCAGTTCACTTGATCTCTTTGTGCCTCTTTTTCCTCATCTGCAAATTGCAAATAGTAATAGTACCCATTGCTTAGGGTTCTTATGAGGTTTAAACTAAGTTATATGTAGAAATACATACATGGTACATAGTCGATACCATATGTCTGTTAAGTAAATGATTAGCAGTATTTTTAAAACATAAAACAAGTAAACAATTAGGCTTTCATGAACCAAAGGTCATGTTTTTCACTCTCCAAGGCACAGGACCTGTTTCCCAGTCTCAAGCATCTTTGAGGAAATGTGCCATGAACTGGGCCAAAAGTTGTCATGCTGGTCCAGAATCTGCAACTAATGTACTACATTTGCATCTCTGTAAAAAAAAACTTTTATCCCAACAGAGAGATCAACTTCTAAAATGGCCAGAGGGGAAGAGAAAATAAGTAACAACACAGAAATGTTAAGCGCAATTCAAGTAAACAATGATATGACAAAATATGAAAACATTCTATTTATGAAGTAGATTAAAAATCCTGATGGTAACAATAAGAAGAAAGCCTATGGTTCCTAATAAGCATAAGTATGTCTTCAGATTTAAATTCTATATTTCAATAAAGGCAGTTCCTAAGACCAAACTTCTTGATGGGAAGGCAAACAGAACAACAAGGGTCACAGTTCAGAGATCCTGTGTTTCGAAATTAATGTCAAATCTTTTCTTTTGTCAAATAAAAACAAACCTAGACTTAAATAAGGAGAGACTTTATTCCAGAAGTCTATTGCAATAGGGAAAAATGCTCCAAGCTTTGGATCTACAAGTATCTCACTGTCAAATAGAAAAAGACTTTTATAGGGAGGGGTAAGCAGGCTAGCAGGAACTTTTGAGAAGAAATGAGGCAACTGTTGGGTAGAAGCAGACAGCACGATTGGGCTGTGGTCATGCATTTACTGCTTGCTCAGACTTGGGGCATGCCAAGTTCAGGGGTCTGGGAGGAAGAGAAAAGCCTGGCTAAAGTTTGATCAGGCCAAAGCTGAAGGTGAGTGATGGACAATTGTGAACACCTGAGCTCTCATGAATACTGTAGGAATACTGGTACCAGAATAAAAGAGTGGTTAGGAGTGAAACCCTCCAAACGGGTTAAGTAAATAACCAACCTGACATCAACTAAAAAGCCCAATTTTTGCTCTCCCTTTGGGCACCTGACACTTTTTTTCCCAGGCTCCAGCTACACAGGATAAGTGAGGGGTGTGCTGCTGCCAGCATTACCAGGCCAATCAAAGGATTTGCAAACTTACGTTTTCACATAAATCTCTCTTAAAGAAACATTCCATCCTAACAAAGGAAACCAACAACTAGAACGCGCAAAAAGTAAAAGAAGAAGTAGCAACACAGGAGTGTTGTAATTACTTTTTACAAGTAGGAATAAGCTCCAAATACTAGGATGGGGACATCTGGGAACAAACAGGAGTTGCACAAAGTCATAAAAATGTTCTCCTACCAGAAAACTCACTGCAAATATTCCACTGGTATCAGATTGGGGGGAGGGGCACACCTTTAATTCATATTAAACAGAAATAGAGAAACCGTTCTTAAACTAGAGGACAGTTAAAGCCTGGACATATAATTGGATGAAACTTATTAGTGACTTAAAAAATAGGATTAAAATTCTAATTATACTTTTGATATTGTTGCTAAAACAGATAACTACTCTTGCTCATTTAAAAAACTCTGAGATTACTTTTAAAATACTGGAATCCAAAACTGTGAAAAGAGAAAGCAGACTTGAGTTTTATGTCAGGATTCTTCGCTTGATTTTCCATAGCAGTCATAGATAACATCTTTAATTTTTTGCCTAAAGGCCTTCCAGCAGATACATGAATTCTCCTCTCAGTGAACAGTGGTTTGAACAGATGTACCAGCAAGGTGTGATGAAAACCGAAGAGCATCTGCACATCAAAATGAGCCCTCCTCTCGTCCCAGGTGCCCTCCTTCTAGAGAGCATTTAACCCCCATGCCTGGAAAGGCTGCCTCCTCCCTCACACAGGGCACGTCAGCCTGGTCGCACGGGACCCCATCACACTGTATTATGACTGTATAAGGTACTGGTGTGTCTCTCCTGCCAGTCTGGCAGGCTTTAGTACTTCATAATTCATACAGTAGCTTAATTAAAAATGAAAAATTATCTGGCATTATATTATTTGAAACACAATACACTTACCAGTCAGTGATATGTTATGACTCTCCAAGGAAAGGTTAGAGTATTTTGCCATCATTTCTTCCCGGACAGGTAGGCTTGTGAAAGATGCAGCTGTAAGAATAAGAACATGTGATTACATATTATTATCAAGGTTAAGTGACTGTCTAAAAGCTAGTTCACAGCAGCTAAAATGGTGTATTGTATACTATTAATGAAAAGTAATGTTTTCAGAAAGCTCTGATTCACTAGGTCTTACACGCTCCACATTCAGAAACACACTGAGCTATTAAATATAACAAAATTTCCAATTTTTCTATGTTCTTTTCTTACTGAAAAATCCCTATTGATTACATCAAATGGCTTTTAAAAAAAATTTCCTTATCCTAAAATTCATAGTTTCTTTATAAAACATAAATGAAGATATGGAGAAATTAGATAAGAGTGCCAGGGGAGAAAAAGGACATAGAAAGGCAGAGAGAAGATGAGAGCACAAAAAGGGACAGAGAGACCAAAATAAAGGGCATAAAAAAGGAATAAGAGAGAGTGCACCGGGCGCTAGAGGACAGAGAACATAAATGGATGGACAGGGAGAGTCTATGCTGCTCTGTTTTCCAGCTATGGTGACGGTCCAGTGTGTCCTCTACCAAACCAACTTTCCATTTTTCTGTCACTTATGTCTTCTTTCAAAAACGTTCATCGAAGAAACAAGGTTTCCATTTCCACCTGTCCCACTCTCCTCAAAGATTCTTTTTTTTTTTTTTTTTAACACTAGCTACTGTTTTTTTGACTTTAGGACACAGACCTTACCTCCCACGAAAACTACCCCAACTTTACCAAACAAGTCAGAGGAGAAAGGCTCATTATTGTAAACTTGGCTGCATTCTTAAGACCCTTCATTCACTTTAAATTAAACCTGGGCCTTTTTTACACCACATTTTTAATACTGTGCTCAGAAAGTTATTCCTAGTGCAAGATTAGATTTCTAGTTCTTTTTCTTACATGTATGAAAAATGTTATCAAAGCAAGTGATCATTTTTGTTGCTTCAGCTTACACACAGCTTTTCAATATTGCCTAATAAAAAAACCTACCTCGCAGAACCTAGCTCTCCAATTAGCCATATTCCAGAGCTTTTATCACTTCTAATACAGTCTTGGAAGGTGGGATGCACTTTCCCATAAAATAATCCTTTAACAAATAACATACCTAAATCATACCACCCTCTGACAGTGATTATTTAGGAAAATATGCCCTGAGTTTCTCACTAGGCTGTCAGAAATACAAAACTTCTCCTCCACCCACACCTAATATTCATTCATTCCTATTCTCTCTCTCTGTCACTCTCTCTCAAGCACACCACACATTGCCAAAAAGTCATCTATCAATATGAAAATTCTTTTTCTCTATTATTGGGCATAGCTCACTTACAGGTTGCAGGAAGCCAGGAGGGAGCAGCATCTGGGAACAGCAGATGGGAAAGAAAGAACTGTTCTACTCTATCATCTGTTCTGTGAAGCTTGCAAACATAAGCTTTGATATCTTTGCTTCCTTTGCTAGGGAGACCTTTTTTCTTGGCCTAGCCTATTGCAGAGCAGAATGCCATCATGAAGATCTTCACCACACTTTTTATCCCCGAAACAAGCTCATAACCCTTTTGAGATGGTCTGACTATTATTATTATCATCATTATTCTTAGTCACAGTATCAGCAATAGTAAGGATGACGTAAGCTGGAAAAATGCTGTCATTCTGATTCTCATTTCACTTAAATACGTGAACACATACAGCATACATGCTTGATGCCAGTAAGGAATATGAAGCTGAGTAAATTTGGTTCCTGGAGGGCTGCATGGATCATAATAATGTTGGTTTAGGCCAACAATTTGTGATTGAGAGTCATTAAAATGTCAGAGTAGCACCCATTTATAGTATTGACTGTAACTAGCCTATGTGGTGTATACAAGTTGGTATGTGAGCTACGGAGTATGAAGTGTGATTTACATCTTTGAAGGACTCTGGAGGTAGACTAGAGCTGGAGATAATGCCAAGGAGATGAGCTCTGAGGCTGGGGTTATCTTCCCATTTTGCATCAACAGGATGTGGATGGATGGGTCCCCCTAGGACCTACATTAGAACAAGGAGAGAAAAGGGGTCTAGGCTTGGCTTGGGCAAAATATAAGCTTATGAAAGTTGAAGGAATAGGAGGAAAAGGAAAAACCAAGCTTCAAGAGTAGGAAAATTTGGATAGTTCCAGAATATAGTAACTGTTGTGACCACTTCCAATTGCCAACTCATATATTAAAAATACAAACAGACATCTATAATCCAGCCACCGCCCGTATCCTAACTTCCTATTGCCTTTAAAGCATTCATGATCAGGCTCCAGACTCCACTGAAGAAGCCCCAAGTGCAAAAGGGCATGTATAACTGTTGTGACTTTTGTCTTGGGAAAAGTTCCTCTGAGAGTCTTGAGTACAAGAGCAGGGCAGTCTGCAGAAGGTGTTAGAATATTAAAGTGAGAAGTTCATTGTTTAGCCAAGATATTTTTTAATCAAAAAAGTGAGAATGTAAACCTTATTGCTTTCAGTAGGAGGACAGCTGGCAGGAGGCTGATGCAGCTGATGTTAGTGTTTAAAGGAAATTGGCAGGAGATTCAGGCAGATGTGGTTTGAATATTTCCCTGAAAGGATTAGGCTGAGTCACAAAAAGAAGTACAGAATGGAGAGTCAGGGATTTGTATCCTGGTCCAAGTTCTGCCAATGACTTGTTACTTGGGGTTTCATTTCATAGAGAAGGGAGGATCAGAAAAGCTGGATAATATTGAGTGATGGTGCCAAGATCATAACACGCATTCCTTAAGTTATCATACTCACTCCTCTATTAATCATTGCTGGAAATTTTCCACTCAGCATTCTTTTACAGGTAGTGGCCAAAATGCCAGCATAAAAGAGTAGCTTTTAGTAGTTGTGACAGAGATTAAAAGATTTTTCTCCCTCTACTTGGGCGATGGGGCATGAGGGTGTTGCATCAAAGAACTGTGTAACATTCTAATTTTCACCTATATTGTTTCATGGGAAATTGCAAAATGATCTCCACTTAGATATCTTTAACATATTACATTTTAAAACAAACATTCCTAGAAGGGTTTATAATTTATGCTATTAACATTTTAAATGAAATAAACATGCTATAATTTCTATTTAATATTAAGGTAACATTTTCACTAGTTTAAATGGGGCCCTATTAAATTGAAGTAAATTGGGAAGAAAAAAAAAGATAAACACTAAAAAACTGCATTGGGTTTTAAGATTTGCTTTTATTTAAGTCAGAAAATCAGTTCAACTATACCTCTGTTTAAGAATAAGCATTTTGGGGCTTCCCTGGTGGCGCAGTGGTTCAGAGTCTGCCTGCCAGTGCAGGGGACACGGGTTCGAGCCCTGGTATGGGAGGATACCACATACCGCGGAGCAACTGGGCCCGTGCGCCATGGCCGCTGAACCTGCGCATCCGGAGCCTGTGCTCCGCAACAACAGAGGCCGCGACAGCGAGAGGCCTGCGCACTGCGATGAAGAGTGGCCCCCGCTTGCCACAACTAAAGAAAGCCCTCGCACAGAAATGAAGACCCAACACAGCCATAAATAAATTAATTAATTTTTTAAAAAAAAAGCATTTTCTCTAACATACCCCCCGCAAATCTCTTATATTTTAAAATCTTGGAAGGGTCTGGACATCATTTAAAGAAAGGTATAAGAAACAGTTATTAGGATAAATACCATTCCCTGCCTTTCTCTCATCCACCTAATGTATTGATTGCTATCAACATGTATAATTAAAATTATTTTAATAAGTCTTAGTTTTAGCGTTCTGATAAATAGCAACATAAATGTGCAACCCAATGACAGAAACACAACCTAGGAATGGATAACATATATTATAAAACAGAGGTTTCAAACTCAGAATATATTTCCCCGTGGAAGCAACACTATCATTATACATAACCATGAGATCCCACACCAAATTGTAAAAGCCATTTAAGCCATGATATAGCTGAACTATAGCATTAAAATATCTAATTACCAATACTACATTTAGAGTTCTACCGCTGGGCTCTAGGAATATAGGATCCCTATCCCCTGTCCCTAGCGGCAGTAGTAAAAGAAGAGAAGGGGAATACGGCTACCTTGATTCCTAGACACTATACCCCAGAGAGAGTTTGTCAAGAAAAGAAGAGGAAAGAAGTTTTGGCAAGAAAATAAATTCCTGATGGGAACATTTATAAGTCAGACTTTCTAAGTCAGGGACAGGTAACAGTCTAGATAGGGAACTTATATTTTTTTATATACATGGGAACTATTGGACAAGAAGGTCATTTTTAGATTAGTTTAAAAAAAATTAAAGAACAATTAAAAAGCCTAATGACAAAAGCAATGTGTACTTTTACACAGCCTTGTAAAACTATTTTTAAAACTTGGTCACATAGAAATGCAAATAAATTGACCTTTTCTTTAAAATATGATTTTTGCAATAAAATATATTTTGAAGGGCAGTGTGGAAACTAATGTTTCAAACTACCTCCATCTGGGTCATTAAGATATTTTAACAGTGAAACTTACGCCAAATAAAACTAGGATTTCTGCTCTTTCTAGAGACTGTAGGTTTTTTAAATGTTTCACCCACTAGGTTATTCTTTTATAGGACTTAGATTTTGTTTAATGGTTCTCAACTAGAGGTGATTCTCTTCTTCCCTGCACCCTGCCCAGGGGATATTTAACAATGTCTGGAGACATTCAGGTTATCACAACTTGGAGGTTACTACTTGTACCTGGTAGGTTATATTAGTTTCGTAGTGTTACCATACCAAATTACCACAAATACGGTGACTTAAAACAACAGAAGTTTATTTGCTCAGAGTTCTAGAGGCTAGAAGCCTGAAATCAAGGTGCAGGGCCTTGCTCCCTCTAAAGGTGCCAAGTAAGAATTGTTCCTGCCTCTTCCTAGCTTCTGGTGGTTGCCAGCAATCCTTGGCATTCCCTGGTTTGTAGATCCGTCACTCCAATCTCTGGCTCCATTTTTACACATCCATCTTCCCTCTGTGTGTCTGTGTCTCTAGATCCAAATCTCCCTCTCACTTCTTTCATAAAGACACAGTCATTGGGTTAAGGGTCTATCCTAATGTAACATGACCTCATGTAACATGACCTCATTTTACCTTGATTACATCTGCAAAGACCCTACTCTCAAATAAGGTCACTTTCACAGATACCAAGCGTCAGGACTTGAACATCTTTTGGCGGGTGACACAACTCACCCACTACAAAGGTAGAGGCCAGTGAGGCTGCTAAGCATTCTACAGGACAGCCCCCCATAGCAGAGAATTATCCAGCCCAAAATGTCAATAATGCCAAAGTTGAGAAATCCTGATTTCAAAACAGGTACATCTTCAACCCTCATTCCTCAAAGTGATGATTTTTAAAAATCTTCAAGTGGCCCTATAGCCCTGAGGTCCTGTTTTACATGGTTTAGGTGCAGATATTTTAAAGCATGAACATTTGCAGCCCTACCTATTTTGAGGACCTTTCCCAAAGAGGCACCAAGTGCTGGATGGAGTTTTAAAATGCAAACTAGGAAACCAGTTACAGCTGTTAGCTAGCTCCAGGCTCTTGGCTACATCACAAAAGCACTCCGGGCTTCAAGATCAATCAGATGAGACATCTAAATTCTCTTTCAGGATCTCAGAACTATATAATTATAAGGCAATAGTAAAAAAGATTCTATCTTGAGAGTAGGGATACATCAGTAATGATATGACCACAGTAACTTTAAAAATACCAGAAAAATATTATTTTCAATTAAAAGAGAAACACCATTTTTAAATATAACATCTATTAATTCTATACTAACAATATATTATTTGAGATATTTTGTTGTGCATGAATAGTGACTATGTTTTATTAGGAGTAGAGAGTTTAATTTTAGTAAACCATTGTGAGGTTTTTTTCCTTCTATGTCAATGTGTGTGTCCTAAGTTATTTCCGAGGTTCACCTAATATTGTGAAATATGTGAGGCCAGCTATACAAAAGTAACTTGAAAAGATTACAATCTAGGACAGACGGCCTCAACACTTACAATCTGTATCTGTTTGAGGGCAAATACCCCTTTGGAAAATCGTACCTAATTACATAAACTGATGACTATTTCTCAGCTATCCTTGTAGTTTGTCTGTTAATTCAAGCTTTCTCAGAGTTGAAATTCTTTTTGCTTTTCAAGCAATCTCAAACTAACAGAAAAGTTTTCCGTACAGAGTAAAGAATGTTTCCCCTGAACCACTGGGGAACAAGTTGGTCACCTGATGACCCATTCGACCTCGGAAACATTACAACATTATTTCCTACAAAGGACATAGTCCACTTCACCCCAATACTGCTGTTAAAATCAGGAAATTAGCATTTATGCACTACCATCTCATCCCACATCTTATCTAAGTTTCAACAAAAGTCTTTATAATGTACTTTTTTAGTCAAAGGTTTCAGCTCAGGATCACATGAGCTGTCATGAGCCATGTCCCTCTATTCTCTTCACTCTAAACAGCTTTAGTCTCTCCTGACTTTTATGACCTTGATGCTTATGAGAGTTCCAGGATAGTTAAGTTGTAATACGATTACATTCAGAGTAGACATCTTTGGCAGGAAAATCACAGAGGAGATGTTGTGTTCTTCTCACTGCATCCTATCAGATGACACACAATTTTATTTCTTTCTTTATTGATTTACACTCTGATCATTTGATTAAAGTGGTGTCTGCCAGGCTTCTCCACTTAGAAGTTATTCTTTCTCCCTTTTCATTAATGCCAATTTTGTGGGAAGTTACTTTGAAACTATATAATATTTTGTGCCTCATCAGACTTTCAACTGACTCATTTAATTAATTAAGTTCAGTATGTACTCATGAATACCTATATAATTCAATGGACATTATTCAGTGCATATGGATACTAGTCCATTAGTGTTATTATTTACTTTCCGCTCTATTTGTCCATTCGTACCCACTTCATTTTGGCTTCTGTATCCTTTTGACATCACCCATTATTCTTTGAACACTTCACTGCTTTCTGGCATAAGATGTTCCAGGCTTATCCTATCCTTTCCCCACTCCAGTCCTGATATCAGCCATTTCTATAAAAAGTCCAAGTTATTATTAGTGAAAAAAAATGTATTTAGAGTCAAGATTTGGGTACTAAGTATGTTCATCACTGCTCCATCGCAGTGGGCAGACCTAAGAATACATGTGTACATATTCATACACACACACACAACATATATATAATGGGTATAATATACATACATATATACAGTTGGCCCTTGAACAATGAGGGTTTGAACTTCAAGGGTCCACTTATACGCATATTTTTTTCAAGAGTAAATACTACGTTACTGCATGGTCTATGGTTGGTTCAATCTTCAGATGCACTGATACAGAAGGCTGACTATAAATTATACATAGATTAACCTTTGTGTTCAGGGATCACTTGTCAATATATATGACACATATATGCATTATACATATATTTACACATACACGTTTATATTTATGCATCTATTTATATAGATATATATAGACATAAGACATGGATAGAGATAGATATTTAAAGTCATGAATTCACGCTAATGCTGCCAATTGCAGTCCAACACCACAAGGTTCATTTTAGTTTTCCCCGTTTATTTCCTTCTTCTCTAGAGAAAAACCTAGATTCTATTATCCTCACCAGCTTTACTTATTTGATCAATCCCCCCATATATAACTAATCTCCTGTTGGCCCCAAAGAGATGTCTTCCTCACCCACTTAGGCTCCAGCATCCTGCACTGTCTGCTCCTGCATGCTTTACCTCCATCCTGTGATCAGGATCAGACCTGCATGCCATAGCTGTGTAGAAGCCCTTGTCACTCTGCTCAGCGCTGAGGCCTCTCGCCAGACCACCCTTCTGCAGGAACGCCCACCTCATGTGCTTCGGCTCTAACACTCTACACGGGGCTGCCCTCCTACCTGGATGCCATCCTGACTGGGCTCAGCTTCTAATTCCCTGATCTGAAACAGTTTGGGTCCCTTCAACGGGGGAGATGCTTCCGCATTTCCCCACCTAATGACTACAGGACTCATTCCCAGAAGGAAGGGAAGGAGATGGGGATGAGAGGTGGGGATAAAAGACCAGGACGAGGAAGAGCCAGTTGAACTAATTCTTAACAAAAGTGTATATAATGTAATTTCAAATGTGATGGTAATTTAGGGTCAAAATTTTGATGCCTCAGATATAACCCTATTAAAGACAGGCTTATATCCCATCCGTTCCTTTAAAGTTTAAATGCCATGAAAGGTAAAAACTGCTAAAGTTTTCTGCTTAGATATAGACTAACAATGTAAGGCATATGTAGGTACTCGAATATTTGTTCCAACAAATATTTACTACCGGGCAGTTGCTCTGTGTGTCTCTAGAAAGGAAGGAGGCATTGATCAAGGAAGCATGTAAGCAACATCCTTTAGAAGTTAAAAATGATCCTTTCAAATGACTCCCCTGCAAACATTTTTCAAAAGATAAGCATGACCCTTTCCTTCAATTTGTTCCCCCATAAGAGTAATAATAATGATTTTTAAATATTCCCATTTATGTAATATTTCTCCTTCATAAAGATATTCTACATTTCTTATTTAATTAAAACAGTCTAAAAGAGTTAAGGTGAGTCCTTGTGCCAACTTTATTCCAGGACTCAAACTGAGTCAGGAAGCCCTACAACCCAAATCTAGCATTTGTATCCACACTCTGCTGTCAGTGATTCCAAACTTTCATAAACATACCCACTCATCTCAGAGAGACAACTGAGTTTAAGAACACAGTATTTGGAATCGGACTGAACATGCTAAATTTCCTGCTCTACTGCTTAATCATTTGTACTTAGGCAACTATTTAGCCTCTCTAAATTCCAATTTCCTCATCTGAAAGTCAGGGATAATAAAAACTAACCCATAGAGCTATAAACTATATGGTGCAATGCCTCGCACACAGTTGTTACATAGTAGATATGATATATTTATGATAAAAAATGATAAACATTTTTATTTTTAAAATTTGGCCCCAAATCTTAGGTTTATAGAACACCTACTTCCAAGTAGTTCAAAAGCACCTAGGTAAAAAATAGCCAGTCTTTAGCAAGGAGGAAACTGAACCTCACCGAGATCGATACAGTATCTATAAAGTGAGATGAGGCTGCCTCACAAGTTTTAATTCTGCCTTGAAATGAAATGTTAAGTAACTTCATGCCTTTTATATGTCACATTCTTCCATAATTTTAGCTTAAGTGGAGCTTAAAGGACAGGACTTGTGCTACATACACACACAGACATCTGCCGTACATACATACATCATTCTATTTATTTAAAACTTTATTTGTTAATTTATCCCACCTTCATTTGTTTCCTACTTTTCTCTTTGGAAGTCTGCTCTAAGTGTCAATTTAAACCTGACTCCCTGATACCAATGGAATACCTATCCAACAGTGCACTCTCTAGGCCATATCATTTCAAAGCAGTGGTTTTCAACCTGCTTAGGATCATATGATTAAAATCACATGGGAGCTTTTAAAACTCCTCACGTGTAGGCTGAATCCCAGGCCAACCGAATCAGAATTTTTGAGGGCAGGATCCACTTATCAGCATTTTTAATGCTCGCTGGTAATTCCAACATACAGCCAACTCGAGAACCAAAGTTCTAGGACACACCTAGAATGCGTTGGTCCTCAGAAGTGTAGTACTCTCAAGTGAATGATAGGTGAATCAGGGATAGCCCAGGGTGTAGAAAACGTCCTTGACCATTCTTTATAAGTGGTGTGAATGAAAAAGAGAAAGGTGGCTGCAAAGCGGGGTGAGGAAATTTAGAAACTGAGGCAACCCAAAATGTTTTGTCCAAGTTGTTAACAGCTAGGCCTGTTAAAGGACATTTATTTAAAAATGAGTAATCTTATTATTTGATTATCTTTCCATCTTCAAAGTATGTTACAAAAAATCTACATGCTATAAGCTCATAAAAAATGAATTCCTATTAAAGGTTCGAAACCTTGTGTAGAATAATATCCTGATTTTAGTTACTGATGGGCAATATTTGCAAACTTGGAGGTGGTCTGTTATCCTAATCAGCCGCTAATACTTTGAAATTTATAACACAGGAACTTGCATTAGAAAGTACGTTAGATGGAATACTTTCACCATAAAAAGTAATTATAAACAGGTGAAGCTAAAATGGCAAATCTGGTGTTCGTTTCCCTGATGCTTTGCACCAAAATCCCTCTTTCAGTGTCTTAATAATACAACCAAAAATACAAACAAAGAAAAACCCATGGTCTTTGTTTTCAAAGACCAAGGTAGAAGAGAAGATACACACATTATTATCCTTAAGTCGTGGGGCTTTGTTTTGTTGTTGTTGTGTTATTTCAGCTCAGCTCTAAAAAACATCATCAAAGCCAACCCACCTGCCAGAAAGGGAGGAGGGGATATTTAAGCCTCACTATCGATTTAAGTGAAGGGCCTTGGGAAACGTGGCTTTCAGAAATCCTGCCACTTTAGCGGAGGCCAAGTCGCTGGCTTGTTCCTGCCCGTACCCTCACGCCCTTTTCCTAGGAACACCCAGACACTGCCCTACTACCCACGACCCCGTCTCGTAGGGCGCTGTTCGTTCCAGCGGAGGAGCCCGAACCGCACCGACCTCTCGGCCAGTTTAGATAACCCTAGCGTGGCAAACGGGAGGAGGCGGACGCCGTTCCCCACCCGCGGTAGCCAGCATCCCCGCGCGCTCTCCGCCCCCTCCTTGGCCCAGAAACCATCACACCTGGGGTACGGCCGTCCTCCGAGCTCCGGCGCACCGGGGCGAGGAGGCACAGGAGGAGCAGCGGCAGGGGCGGCGCCCGGGGCCCCCGCAGACTGGGGAGGGAGCGCATGGCGCCAGCAGGTCCGCCGCGGTCCTCGCGCACCCACCGCCGTCGGTGCCCGGAGTCGCTGCGCACACTCGCCGGCGGCCCGGCGCCCGCTGCCAGGCCCGGGGGCAGGACACTCGAGAAAAGGCGGAGTGGGAGGGGCCGGCCGCCCTGCCCTCCTCCCCTGAGACACTCTGACCGCGCCAGCAGCACACCCAGAGCTGCGCCCGGCCCTCCATCAATTATGCAGCCAGCGGCCGGCTTCAGGAGCGCCCGGATGTGCGGTGGCCACCCCCGCGCCGCATCCTCCCCCGCCTCCTCTCCGCCCCAGCAGGTCAGGGAGGGAGACAGCTGAAGACGCTGGCAGGTGGCGCCTAGCCCATCTCCTGGGAGAGAGGTCGAAACACCTAATATCTATATGTCTATAGATATATCTGCAGACTATCCTTTGCAGTTCATCTGAAGCAAGGTTCACTTATTTACTTTAGTGGGACAGAGGGTGGGAACGCGTTTCAGCTCCCCCGGCCATTCTGGGTTAAGAAGGCTTATGTGTGTGCTGGTGGAAGGCGCTATCCAGCTGCCCGGCATCCTGGACTAATGTCTTTGCTCTGCCTACCAATCGCACGCAGCCTCCTCTCCGGTCTCTGAAGGCTTAACCGGTTCGCTCTAGATTACGGTTTCAGAGTCTCAAGAGTCCCGCAGTCTGTTTTCCTTTTTCTTTTGTTTGCTTAACCTAGCAGTTTCCGAGAAGCCACTTAGAGCTCAAGAAACAAAACTACGGAAAGTAGATAACTGTGTAAAATGCACAAGCCTGTAGACCTTTGTCAAACTCCAACACCGTTTAAGATGTTATCCCTTACTGTAGCTTGGAATTTTTCAGTGCTCCTGACCAAATAAAATAAAACAGCTAAAAGCTACTGCTTTATCGGAGAGGGTAGGAGGAATCTAATTACCACATAAAGGAGTAGTAAGATGTGATAATTCTCCAGGCTGTTATAACACATTAAAAGATATATTTTAAAAGTATTTCTCATGAGTTTGTTCCCTCTGCCTTTGTCTTTGCAATGTCAGGTTTGATAGTCATAAATTCAAAATATATCTGTCAAAAAAAGGATTGAAAGAAAATGTTAGATACGAATTTTAAAAATTGAAGTGCAAGACAAGAGCTATGCTCACCTCATACAGGAATGATTTTTAATTGGTGTGTATTTTTAAAATATTCCTGTTTCCAGTTTAATGTTACATAGGCAAAACTTTGAGGGAAAATGTAGATTATTTCAATTTGTATCGAGAGAACATGAATAATACAGTTCGTTAAGCAATATTAAATTTCCACCAAGTGCCAGGCAATGTGTTCATTTCTTGTATTGCAAGGAGTGCCCGCATGCGTGCGTGCGTGCACACACACACACACACACACACACACACACACCTAGAGAGCTATTTATCTATGAACTACAAATCTAAGGAAAGCCTCGTCTCAGTCAGAAAATTATGGCTATAATGATTAAACCTTTCTGAACAAAGCCTTATGAGAGACCCTGAAGGACTAAACATTTTACATCATGACCCTCTTAAGACCTTGAGCGGACTTGCTAAACCCAAACTGCCTGATCACTTGTCGCTAAGTCACACCCCTGTCTTCCTGCCCTGCATCCTGTCTCAAGACTAACTACAAGCATTTCCCTATGTCTTTGGAGAGTTTTAACAGTTAAGCACTTCTCAAAACAAACTGGACTCTGACTGACCTTCCCCAATTACTCCAATAAAATCCTTAAGCTCAGATTCACCTTTCTTCAAATAAACTGATCTCATTTAAGGAAAAATTATCTTCCCAGTCAGATCAACGTGTTTATGAACAGAAAAAAGTGACTTGCCAGGTTGAGGCAAGTTTCCACTTCTCTCTTGCTGTTAGGGCGAAATAAATTGAGGAAGAAATTTAATTCTTGTTTTGCTAAGCGTTTTGAAAGTTTTCCCCATTAGTACTGGTTTATATTTATATATTTAATATTTTTTAGCCTTATCCCCAGTCCATTTTTTTCAAATGATCCGTATCCTTTAAAACCAATTTATATACTACCTTCCATGTACAGATTTTTCTGACCTTTCTGGTCCAGATTGACCTTTCCCTCCATGGTGAATTAAATATGGCCACATCTGCTTTGACACTGTCCTCATCATGAGGTATGTTGAAGAAGAAAGAGGGTCCTGTATTTCCTCCCCTTGAGCTGGGTGACTCCTGTTGACATATTGAATATCGCTGAAGTAACATTGTGTTACTTCCGGATCCAGACGACAAGAGTGTCCATTTCCTTCCTTCTTGTCTTACAAGACAGCTGCCAGGAAAGAAGTATGACTACCTTGAGATCACCGTGCTGTGAGAAGCCCAAACTACATGGGGGGCCTAGAAGGATGAGGTGCCATGTAGAAAGAGGGGCTGAGGGGCAGTAAGGTGTTCTAGTTTTGTGAGGGACCCTTCTTGGAGCCTCAGACAAGGCCTGCTGAGTGCCACGTGATGCTCCTTGAAGCAGAAGAATTGTCCAGCTGAGCCCTGCCTGTACTCCTGACCCACACAATCGTGAGATGTAAGAACACTATTGTTTTAAGACACTGAAGTTAAGGGTAGCTTGTGTCACGACAATAAATTATCCAACCACTCTCCTCTGAATCTCCCTAGGATTAATTTGACAATTAACAATTTACAGCCTTGTGACTTGACTTTCATGGTTGGTTTCAACCCCCATTTAAATATTTTATTGGTATTCAACTTATGTGATTATATCTTCTTTCCCGACTACATTACAACTCTTTTCAGTATAGGCAAACCATCTCTTTTCTTCTTCTGTTTTTCCTAAAACTCTGTTTTCCCTTTTTCTATAGTAAAATAATGCTATAAAATCTTTCTTTTTTTTTTTCCTTAAGCTATTGTTGAGTGAAAAGTGTATGACATGATCCTGGGAAACTCTGAAAATGAGAATGGGGATGTGGAGTGGGTTAGTTCCTACTGAAAATAATATTTAATTTTAAAATTTTATGAGAAAAAAGCATTATGTCAGACAGTAATATGTAAAGTACTAAAAATAAAGGTGGGAATTTGCTACTGCCCATTAGTAGAATACAAATTCAAGTCATGAGATAACGGTAGGCAGAATTCTTCAGTGGCCCCCCAAGATTCTTGACACCTGGTCACATGGGGTGATCCTGGAATGTGGGCAGGTTTGTGAATATATTGGGGTAGTCACTATTTTGATTAGGGTACATTTGATAAGACTCTATTTCAGCAGGCTGGAGGGAGACATTCCTAGTGAGGCAGATACCCTCATGCTTGTCTGGAAAAAGCAAACAGCCACATGGTGAACTAACTGCCCATGGAGAGGGGCATCCTCCAGGAGCTGAGCATGGCAGTCCTACAACCCCAGGGAGCTGAATTCTGCCAACAACCAGTGAGCTAGGAAGAAGCCCCAAGCCTCAGATGACATCACAGCCCCAGTCAACACCTTGCAGCCTGGTGAGACCCTGAGCAGAGGATGCAATTAACTGTGCCTGTCTCTTCTGACCCATGGAAATTATGAGCTGATAAATTTGTGTTAAATCACTAAGTTGTTGGTAATAAACTAATACAGGGCATCCCATCAGATGTGATTCTAGTTACATTGTAAAAGAATGATCCTATACTTGAACAAGGTCAGGAATGCATATGAAAGGAAAAAGAAACCACATTAGTTGTCTCTAGATATTAAGAATTCGATGAAAAAGTTCCAAAGCTACTCAGAAGTTTATACCATTTCTAAATTGGGACCTATGACCATCTGACAGTCATTTGCTCTCCTTCTCTGGAAGGAAGAAAAAGAATATATAGATACATTGATATATAGGTGTGTGTATATATATATATATGCACATACATGTGTGTATATATACATGGGTATTACATGTATAGACATGCATGTATATATATACTGTATACACATATATATATATATTTAATAATTGCTAAATTATTTATGCAATGTATGGAGATCCTTTGATCTCAGGGATGGAAGTCCTCTAGTACATGCTAGGAGATAAATCATAATTGGAAACCATGAGTAAAATCTCATTCCTCTTAGCAATGGTGTGTCTAAGGGGAGCATAGCTGATGAAATACAAGAGCAAGTCTGCTGTGAATGGCTTCCCTCATCAAAGAGAGAAAAGCTTTAAGTAGAGAAGGCTTTTTGTCCCATCCCTTTGCCTCTTTCTTCCTGCCTTGAATATAACCATGATACCAGTATCAGCGGTGGCAACTTTGCAATGATGTGGTGACCAGGCAACTTTTCCAAGAATAGCAGAGAAGAAAGAAGAAAGAAACCTGGGTCCTTGGTACATCTCTGAGTTACTGTACCAGCCCCGAGATGCCTCCCTCCAGACCTGTATCAAATAATAACTACTGGTTACAGCACTCTTTTTGGTTCACAGCAGTTGAATGCATTCCTATCTGTTCGAGTACTTCCTTAGTTTAAATTAAAAGCCTTGCACTTTGCCTTGGAACTCCCATTCTGTCTCCACACAGGATTCTGCTTTCACCTCCTAGCTTTAATTACTCACCTTTTCTGTGAGGATAATATCCAGTATCTAAGGACCTTAAATAATTCTTTAATTTACCTTTCGACATCTTCCCCCACCCAAACTATACTCATCCTGAAATACTTAGAATTCCCCCAAAGTTGACTGTTTTGTCTGCTCACTGACTTTACCTCTGATTATTTTCTTTTTCTTTTCTTTTCTCTTTTTTTAATGCTTGGAATAGCTTTGCCTATTGCTCCACTGCCAATTCTCACTTCAATTTCTGCGTGCCCTTTTCTTCAGAAAGTTCTCTTTGTGCCACTTCAGGAGCTTCTTCTCTGGCTTCCACAGCATCTTGTGTGCACACCTATCCCAGCTCTTAATGCATTATGCTATAATCATCTGTGTAGTTATGTCGTTTAGCTCCCTAAATGCTGAAACAGTGTCTGGTTTACCTTCATGTCCCATGTGCCAGAGCAAGCAGCACACAGTTGTCACAGAGATGAATAAAGAATGAAACTCAAAATCTACAGATGCTCTCTGAAAAGTAACCATCTCTTGGCATGTCCCTCACCCAGACTCCCTCCCCGGAGATGATAGTTATCTGTGCTGCCTTCTTCACGGATATTCCAAATCTATGCAAAACATTTCTGTACGCCTATGCCTCTTCACATGGATGGCGGCATTCCGTGCCTAACTTTTCTACTTTGACAATATATCTATTTCCTCTGTATAGAGCTTTCCCCTTTCAACAGCTAAATATCATTCCATTCTGTGAATGTCCAGCTATGTATTTACCAGGTCTCACTTGACTGCATTTATATTGTTTTAAATACTTCCATTTACAAGCAGCTTAATAATTAATATCATTGTACATTTCTTTAGTGGTTCATACAAGGGTATACATATAGAATATAATCATGGAAATAATATTTCCTCATCAAAAGATATTTGTGTTTTAAACTTTGATAGATACTGTACCATTGTTTTTCTTCAAAATTATTAGTTTACATTCTCACCAACAGTGAAAGGGCCTGTTTCCCTATATTAATGCCAAGAAATCAAATCCTTGATCTTTGCCAATCTGACAGTTGAAAAATGGCATGTATTTACAATTTGTACTTCTTTATAAGAAGTTGTAAGTCGGAATGTTTATTTTTTATATGTTAAAATGTGATGTACAAACATTGCAAACAACAAAATCCAGTCTGGCTAGTTTAACCAGAAAAATAACCTCTTAAAGTTTATTAGGTCCTACTTGGGGTTATTGAAGAAACAAACTCAAGGATAAACTTCCAGGAACACCAATGGATACCACTGATGCCTCCTCCATCAAACATGAAATGCCAGGGACTCAGCGCCCCACATCCACTACTGCCTCCATCACTGATGCTGCCTGTGTGTCAGGAACTTGCTCCTGCAATTCCTGCTGCCACCTGCACCAGCCAAATGGGAGAGCTACCCTGCATAAACAGGAGTGCCGCCAGGCTCATCTCTGAATTGGTCTCACTCACCTGGGTGTGTGAAGGGCTAGGGCACATGCCTGAGTGCTAGCTGCAAGAGAGGCTAGTATTTGACTTCTGATCTCAGTGGGGGGAGGTAGGATTCATAATGTGAAAATTTCCCCAAATACAGAAGCGTTTTCAGAATATAAGAAGTCCTGAATATGTCAAATATTCTCTCCAGTCCTATTCACTGTTGACAGGCAACCCTTCTTCATACTTATTCTCTGAAACAAAAGCAGATACTCCTTCAACTTAATATACCTTCTACTCATATCAAATGCAGACACTCCATCTAACCCCAGAAATAGGCAAGTCTTGTTAGAAGGGGAAGTCAGATCCATGACTTGTACAGATGCATTCTAAGGCTCTGGGACAGGAACTAGTAATATGTTCACTTTCCATCTGATTTTTTGTAAAGTTTGCTAAAGTAAGCTATTTTAACTGGAACTACTCAATATGACCATTTATTTCTACTCCAACTTCTCTTGCGTCATACTTTCCCACATGTCAGATGGCATGCTGTGACTGTTTTGGGGGTCCTGCTAAAAGGAAGTTGAGTTAAGGATATACTTGGTAGAGATTTATTCTAATATAATTTTGTGTTTTGCAGTCCCTTTGGTATAGAGACAAGTTATTGCTAGCCACCTAGTCTAGAAATGACTTAAAGGTATACAGACCTTTTGCTGTGGGACTCACTCAGCACTGTGACTGAGGAGATTCTGGGCATCCCAACATAAAGGTGAATAGTGGAAGACCAAAGCCTGATACCCTATGATCACTTGGCACAAAGTGTTATGGTCTGAATTGTGTTCCCCCAAAATTCATATGTTGAAGCACTAACCCCCCAGTACCCTAGAATGTGAGTGTACTTGGAGATAGGTCTTTAAAGGGGTGATTAAAGTTAAATGAGGTCATATGGGTGGTCTCAGAATCTAATATGACTAATCTTGGACATAATCCAAGATTATAGAAGAGACACCAAGGATGTGCATACAGAGAAAAGGTCATGTGAGGACACAGAGAGAAGGTGGCCATCTACAGGTCAAGGTAAGAGGCCTCAGGAGAAACCAAGCCTCCTTGGGTCACTTGTCACTGTCTATTTCACTTCTGGTGGTAACTTTTCCCCGTATGCCTTTTGTCTTCGGCATTATCACCAAAAATTATGTATTATGCAGTCAGATTAACCAGTCTTTAGAAAAAAAGAAAAATGACTTCTGCTTTTGTCATAGCTAGAAAAAGCCTTCATTATTTTAAGAAAAATATAAAAATATCTATGATTCTTCTAGTATTTTTTGCTTTCTCTTTTTATGTTTGATTTTTTTGATGCATTTATAAACAACAGTTATGACTCATCTTCCTGTCATATCCAGTCATCTTTTATTTTAGAATTTCATTTTGCTTCTGCGTTTGGGCCAATAAAATAATCCACTCATTTAAATGAATTATTCATTTATTATTTGTTTAATATTCCTAACTGTTTCTCGTACTTCATGCTAGCTCAAGGAAGTGACAATGTTTAATTAAAACTATGGGGAAGAGGGCTAACCGAATATATGAATGAGAAAGGAAAATTAAATAACCTGATTATACCCAGTTATCTGATTATTTAGACTGATGGAAGTGAAGATTTCATAGCTGGACTGATTCTCAAGAGATCCCGTTCATGTTCACATTTTAGAGATAAAGCAGTTTACAGAAAGCAAAATCAAAGATGTCAAGCCTGATCCATAAAATTTTATTTCAACCTTTACAATAGGAGTGAGGGGTGAAAGAGGGGATGGCGAGAAAGGACATTTTCCACTATAACTGCTTTCAAATTCTCAATTTTTATCCAAATGTTTGACTTTATGCAGAGAGTTTTATCTCAAAATAGAGCCAATATATTATTTCCCATAACGTTTTAACTGTTTTGTTAAAATTTTTTAAAAATAAGATTGAGAAGTTAAATAAAACTGATTGATCTCAACAACTAGATATTTGGCCGTTTGTAATGATGTCCTCTTTTTTTTCATTAAACTGTTGCCCAGAAAACATATTCATAGTTTTTACAAGCTGTTAGGTGCTCTATAAATGTCTTTGAAGATGTGGCATAAGAAATCAATCAATCGATCTATCATTTGTAACCCTGATTTGCGTTCTGATACAAAGCAGCTTTGTAGTCATTCTGGAAGATTAATGGTTGCTAAGGAAAGTGTTTAGTTAATAAATTAAGGTATTATTTAAGGAGCTCTTGACTAAGAGGGAAAGACAGGAAGACTAGCTTTCCTCAATGAAAAAATTAGCAAAAATGGAGATGCCATATAAAAAAGGAGAAAACTCAGCCTGTGGATGAGACAGCCTTGCATGTTCACACTGATTAAGAAGATATTTGGAGGCAGCAGTTTGGAGACTGAGCAATACCACTTAATCTTTTTGTAAATTTGGGAATATCACCTAACCACTCCAAGCCTCAGTTTCTTTTCCCATAACATAGGAAAATAATACGTATCTGCCAGTGTCGTAAAGGTGAAAGAAACAGTTTTGGCAGTATTGCAAATGATAAAACAAAATATGTGAACGTTTATTGTTGTTCCTATTATTATTGTAGATTTCACAAAAGTTATATTTTTTTCTAGTTTTGTGGTGTCAGGGAGGAAAAAAACATTTCTCTCTACCTCTCTGGGTTTTTCTGGCTGGTCTAAGAATGAAATTGACATGAGATAGATAGATTAACTGGAGAAAAATCAAACAAAATTTTAAGAACATCTATACGTGGGAGAGACCCAGGAAAACTAGGTAACTTAGCCAAAATGGCCAAAACCCTCATCTTTAATACCATCCTTAGCTAAAGACAAAAGAGGTTGTTGGGGGTACTGGTTTGGGACTTCAAAGGGGAGGAAGGCAACTGACATGGAGATGAAAAAGCAAATGTTTGGTAAATAAATGGTTTCTGAGCCAAACAGACACAATGGGAAACAGAGTGGACTCTGATCTGCAGGCCTTGCTGAGTCTGCCCACCACACCTAGCCCATATTCTTTGCAGATATCTCTAGCGATAGCGCTATTAAACAGGCCCTTTATATACATTCTGCAGTTAAGGGGGAGGTAAAAAGAAAGACTTCTGAGTCCTCTGTTTCTTAAAAATAAGCAGCCTAAATCAATCCTTATTCCAAAGAGACACATTTTGGGGTGGCAAATTTTGCTCCCCCACAGTGTCGAATGCATCCATTTGGAGCTGTGTTCTGTTGAAGCCGCTACCAAGTCACTCTAATGGGTTAAGAAACAGATTTTATTGGCAAAGCATAAAGTGCATGATCACCGGAAAGAAATGCACAGGTCCTCCAGTATGTCCCCTTATCACACAGAGAAGTATTCTAGGGCCAGGGTGCTCTACTGGACACAGAGGGAGGGTTAGCATTCACAGGAAGAACCCTACCCCACGGTTAATAAAGAGCAACCTTTTTGGTGGAGGAATAAAAGATTACTTATCAACAGGCATTCTGGATTTGGGTAGCTAGCCACATGTAGGAGCGGCAGAGAAAAATCAGCTACTAGCAGTCTGTGACCTTGGTGCCCATGGAAAGCTAGATTTAGGCATAGCTACTTTTTGAGGGAGGGAGGAGGATGAAAGGCAGTGCTAGAGAATTCTGTGAAGTCCAATTTAGAAACAGTTAGATCCCTAGATGCCCACTTGAATTATACGTTGCTGGGCAAATGCCCTTCTTCCACCCTTAAAGAGAACTGGAGAAGATAAAACTGACGGTCTTTGGCCTTAGATCTGCAGACTTGAGGGTGTGGATACCCAGGACTGGATACATAACTTGCTGGGTTCATTATTCAAAAATTACTAATTTCAAGATAATTACAATAGACAAATCAAATGTGGGGCTCTTCTCAGGGCTCAATGTGACTGTACAATTTGGTTCTGCCCCCATATAATTGGCTACATAGTACTTTACTGAAGATAGGAGGGTCAGTGTCCACACACGTAGTGTATGCTGAACACTGAGAAGCCTTTACTAATGGGCCATTACCTTTACTCTCCAGATAAGAGATTGAAAGAATATTTTCAAGTGTATATGACCAGCCCAAGGATCCCTCAAAACATATTATTTAAGATAATCTTCAAGTGAAGTTTAAAGTCAAAAAAGTCCAATACACTCAAAATGATTAAAATAAAATTTTAATCCCACAGTCTTAAACAAAATAAACACCTAAAGATTTCCAAACACCCAAGGAAAAGATTTAATATGGAAAAAGAAACCAAAACAGAAGAAACATCATTTATGAGTAAAAAATATACACAGAGAAAAAATTTCAATAGAAAACTATCATAAAAACCCTCATATTAAGAGACAATTTTACATCTATGAAAAAAAGAACAAGTTATTATGTAAATGAACAGTTAAGAAAGAAAAAGGTGATCAGCTTTTAAAACATGATAGACTAAATGAAAGAAGTTTTGGAAAATAAAGTTAAAAATCCCACGGCAAGTGGAGCAGAAGGACAAAGATAGCTGTAAGAAGAGAAGAAAGATAATATTAAATGATTAGTCCAGGAGGCTCAACATCCAAATAAAAGAAAGATAGAACAGAGAAAACAGAAGGGAGGAAATCAACAATGAAACAATTCAAAAATTAAAACTGAAGGAAATGCAGGCTGAAGGGAGCCACCACGTTCCTTGTCAAATGAATGAAAATAGACCCACACCAAGGCACATCACTGTAAAATTTCAAAACACTGTGGAAAAGGAGAAAATTCTATAGGTTCCATAGAAGGGGGAAGGGATATGGAACTGGTCAGAAAATAGAATAGTTTTGATGGTCTTAACAGAAGAGAAATATCTCCAAAATTCTGAAGGAAAACATTTACCACCTAGAATTCTGTACCCTGTTGAAAAGTCAATTAAATTTGAGAATGAAATACACACATGTTAAAGTATGAACTGTCTCAAAAAATTTATCTCCCATGCATACTTTTTCTCAGCAAGCTACTGAAGAAGGAACTCCTCAAAATCAAGAGAGTAAATCAAATGAAAGGGGGAGATACAGGAACAGAAATCATCAGGATGACATTGAAAGGAGATCCCAGGATGATAAATGAGCACCGGCACAGAGCACCATCAGCTCAGATTAGAGTAGTGTAACTTTTTGAGGGCTCTCATCCCCCTGCCTCTGCAACAAATCAAGTAAGGGGAAGATGGGAGCCATAAACAATAGATCCAAGCCAGAAAAAGACAAAGAATTCAAAGTATGAAGGAAAAGGGGAGTCCTAGAATGACCGTTGTGCTTCAGACCCAGAGTACAACCAGCTCAGACCGGAAAAAGAGGGTCTCCAGGAGGGTTGTTTCCAGGAAAATAATTGAGATGTCTAAGTTCACCTTATGTGATTGACCTTGTTGGAAATTGTATTTAGAGGCTACTACTGATAAGCGGTGGAGGGAAATAGCAACAGATACACACACACACACACACACACACACGAGAAAAACAAAAGGAGGGGGAAAAACAAAAATATTCCTAATACGCTAAAATTATCAGCTGTGAAATATTTTATATAGACCTAATAATGTAAACACTGAATATTTATCAATACCACTAATAATACCAAAATAGCAATTTAGCAATAACACCACAAGGTCAAATGGGGTATATTTTGAAAGAATAATTCAACCTTAGGGAACTACTCATGTAATTTATTATTTTATATTAATGGAGAAAATTATATAGTTATCTCTATACATCTCAAAAGGTATTTGATAAGAAGTCAACATCCATTTTTCTATTAAAATAATAACAACCCAAAAACTTTCAGTAAGCAAGGAATAGAAGGAAACTTTCTTTGTATAATTATGGGTATCTAGCAACAACAAAAAAATATATTTAACAGCAGAATACTATAGGAATTCCAGAGTATTCAATAAGATCAAAATAAGTCACAAATTTTTAACTATATAAAATTTAAAAGAAAACATTTACATGATGAAAAATGAAATACAGATTGGGAGAAAATATGTACAGGGTATCATCTACAAAGCATTAATACCCTTAATATTAAAAGAATACTAATAAATCAGTACAAAAGATAAAGCCTCCACTTGAAAAAAAGTGGGATGGGATGCATTTGAGACAATATATAGATGGATTAGGCTTAGTCTTAAAAGTCTGTGTAAGAAAGTAGAGTCTACTGCAGTTTCTCAGCCTCCTTTTCTAGACTCCAAACACCATAGATCTCAGTTCATGGCTTCTATAATGAGCTTCGGCATTGGATTAGAAATAAAAAGGACAGATAGAGCCATCAGCAAAGTCATTGGCACAGAGACAGCCGGAAAAGTAACCAGCAGGTTCATTCAGATCACGGGGTCCAATGGAGGAGCCAGGTGCCGAGCAAGTACTGCAGGTTCTTTGTATCTTTCAGAACTTTGAGGGGATGAATTACATTCTCCATCTGTGACTCAGCCAGGCTCCTTAGGCAAAGGAAAAGAGCTCTATTGTCTTGGCAGTGCTGTGAAAAAAACATTTTAGAAATGCTGGCCCCATGGTTGGCAAAGCAAGTTAACAGGGCAGGCCAGGGCAATGGTGTGGGTCTGAGTGAGTTGGCCCCAGCAAGCTTTCAAAGAGAATCTGGAGAGATTTGCCACAATAGTGGAGCCAGGAAGGGTGGTCAAAGTACCTGCTGCAGCACCTGCGAGACAGAATCACTGACATCTGTGCCACTGTGGTATCCTCTCCAGGGCCTCGTTAAACTGGGCAGAGATAGCTCCATAATTTGCAGAACCCAATGCAAAATGCAAATGTGGGCCTCCTGTTCAAAAAGCAGGAAGAAGTTCCATTACCAATACTAAACTATAAAGTTTTTAACTTTCTTCTGTGTTCTCTCCCTTGACTTATCATGTCTTTTTTATTTCCTATGTAATGGTGTTCTAAGTAAAGAAAACAAAATGTTTTTAATTATTAGAAAGAATTTTACCGTTCGTCATTAGATTATGCAATACCAGATTAGATGTAAATATAAGAGCATTTAACTCATTTGCAGAATCACTGAAATTACACAATTCATATTTCATAGCTTATATATAAGTATATATTTGGTTCTTACCAAGTGAATGAAAATGCTGCTCAAAATTAACTCAGCTGTTTTTATTTTGCTTTTTGACACATGCACATTATATCTACTCTCTTCCTTCAACTTACTGATGAGTAAGGAAGGACTGACACATGAAGGAACTAAGGTTTTCCCTATGTTTCCTTCTATGTCATTTTCAGTGTATGATGAGGGCTCATAGTTTACATGTATTGATTTCAAAGATGATCCATTCTTCCACACATCATATTTATTAATGAAGATTACTTGGTAGATTAGTCTTTAAAGGATTATAATGTACAAATAATAAATGTACCTTACATTTCACTATTTAATTATTTTCCTAATAGATGAGTCTGTTATACATCAACTATACCTCAATAAAAATGATTATTTCAATATAATACAATTAAACTTTAGAAACCATAAAGTGTTTTATATTTAAAGTTAAATAAACATTTTTACTTTAAAATATTATCAGAAATAACTATAAATACATAGCAAAGTTCTTTTTTTTAAAAATTTTCTCCTATCTCATCTTAAAAGCTACAGTATTTTGCAATTTCTAGAGTATTTTCAAACAACTGATCGTACCCATCAGTGGCATTATATTACCTGTGTTTCCTATTTTAACAAAGCCATTTATCTTTGAAGTGGAGTAGTGTGAGATCAGATATCATTGCTCCTCAAGGAACTGAAATTCTAGACATCTGTCTTTCAGTTTCACTTCTCTAATCAACTCAAGTTTATAGATGGGGAGACAAGTAAGTAACATCAAGAGAAAGGCAGAAGAGAAGATGGACTTTTGCCAATCTGTTACTAAAGAAACTCCTTGGGTGAATTTGCTTTCTTCCACAACTTCAGCCATTCCACCAACTTTACATACATTTCCGTTAAGAGTTAGTACTTGACTGGGTTAACATCTCTACATTCGGAGTTATTGCTTATTTGACAGCAATAGCCAAATTTTTCTCTAAAATTTATATTTCCGAAAGTTCCAAATAGAGACTGGTCCTAAAGATGTATTGTTCTGTGTGTGCATGTGTGTGTGTGTGTGTGTGTGTGTGCGTGCGTGCATGCATGCGTGTATGTAGTATATGGAGGTACTGATTACTGTCTATTCAGTAGGATCTGTACCTTATATATCTACTACCAATTTCAAGGAGAGTAAATGCAAAAATATTTTATGAAAATTATAGTATTTACCTTTAAATATTACATATGTTTATCAGATAGCTCTACTGCTACATTCTGCATTGCATATAAATGGACTTGGACTATAAAATGGTATTTTTCTCTGTATTCTCATCTAATGAGGAATTTCATCAACAGTATACATATATTATAAAAATTTTATACCATTAGACATACCATTAGACTTTTAGCATGACTAGGAATAGTTATCTGTTTAATATCCTTTATTGCCCTGAATTATTATAATTAATCATCTAAAACACTTGTTAAATATTTTGTCTAGATTTTTTTCCTTAATTCTATTTTATCTGCAGAAAAGAATATTCAGAAACTCTCAAATAACAAAAATAGTGCTCTCAGGGAATGGAAGCAAACAAGATGGCCTTAAAATACATAAATTCAGTTCAAATCACACACACATACACACACACACACACACACCCCTATATAGATTTATATATATATATATATATATATATACATTCATATATATAACAAAAAATTTTCAGTTTAATAAATCTATATCCTCAAAATATGTGATTAAAGTCAGAATATTTGACTAAAGTCCAAATATTCCATGAAAAAGTAAAATTTAATGTTTATTACCCTTTGAAATATGAAACTATATATACAACTTATAACTAATCAGAACTTTTTTGTATATGAACTTATTAGTGGTATTAAGATAGCAACATAATCCTGTCAAATAGCAGTGGCTGTTCAATCTAAACTCCAACTTTCTCAGTCTAGGATCAAACCTAAGCTTATTTCAATCCCTATCTTTCTCAAATTAAACTATGTAGTAAAAAAAAGACAAACCAGAAATGCACTGTAGTTTGAAAACTACACATCACTGAAGCTCTGATACTGGTTGATTTTTAAAGATATTTTACTAGAAAATAACTTTAAACCTCTGAAAAATCAAGGTATCTCAAAATATAACTACTGCAGCAAAGTCCAGTTTTAACATTGTAACCAATTGTAGTTAATTTGGTTTAAAAATCTGTACTCTGAATAGATAATGTTCTCCCTTAATAGTTAATTTGGTTTAAAAATCTGTACTCTGAATAGATAATGTTCTCCCTTAATACTTCTATATTATATTCCTGACAGCTTGACTTTGAAATTTATTATGGCTTCTGATTCTGTGTAGTTGTTTTTCTTAGGCTTTTCCTGTCTCCCATATTTTGTTATGGAATAATTTGGAATAATATTCCAGGTAATTCTTGATGTGAGCATGAGCTTGATGGAGATGAGCTTCCAATTTTGAGCCATCTTTTTTCCTTTGGAGAGATCCTTCACTAATATTCTAATGGTGGATCAGTATCTTACACTAGACTCATATTATAGATGATTTTTTTGTGGTTGTGCTCACTTTTCTATCAGTTCATTGTCATACCCCTTAGATGATGGTTCTCAACCTGAGTTGCACATCACCATCAATTCTGGAAATGTCTAAAACTACAGTCTCACAGTACAACCCAATTCAGATCTACTGAATTAGAATCTTTAGGAAGAAAAACTTATAACCCTTTTCCTACCCTCCTTGCCTCTCTCCCTTCCTCCCTCCAACTTTCTTCTTCCTCCCCTCCCTCTTTCTCCCTTCAACCATATTACAAGGACAAAAATCACTGATGTAAGATGGAAGAGAGAAACAAAGAAATAATGAAGAAGTCAGTATCAAGAAATCCTTGCTTAAGGAAACAAAAGCAAATATTCAAATGTCCTAGCTCTGAGTTTCCTTTTTAAGTGAAAAATATGATGGTTTATCCAGCCCGTTTAAAATCACACCAAACTATTCAAAAACAGATGTAAGACCAGAAAGACAGCCCCCATTTTATGCCTTTTAAAATATGAACACTTCTTTTAAAAGTCAGTGGTCCCTACTATCATTTTCCTGTAGTATTTTTTGAAATTTCTGGAGATGCTTCAGCTGTAGGCCTAATCTGATGGTTGGTTTATTTGCCTACCTATGTTTCTATAATATTAATTCCTTAAAGGAAATTTAATAGTACTGAGCTTGTCCTCAATTTTGCCCAATGTGCCCTGCCTATTCATTGCTTCCACTGCCTAAACCACCCTTTCCCACCTTATTCGTCTCTTGAATTCCTATTTATCCTTCTAAATGAAGCTTGTACATTCAGTAAATAATTACTGAATGCCTCTTTAATGCAAGAATTGTGATAGCACAGAAAATATAAATTGAATCAGTCTTTGTCCCTTCACCAAGGATATTACTGTCTGGGTGTTGAGAGTGATAAGTAAATAAACAGTTACAGCAATGTGTGATAAGGATGATGCCTGAGAACACTTTGGTAACGCAGCAAAGCAGCATATAAATTGAATTAGAAGGCCAAACGAAGGTGAAGCTAATAGTAGCACATGTCTGTACAATGTCCTTCAGCCTCTCCTCTTAATTTTTTTTTTTTTTTTTTGCGGTACGCGGGCCTCTCACTGTTGTGGCCTCTCCCGTTGCGGAGCACAGGTTCCGGACGCGCAGACTCAGCCACCATGGCTCACGAGCCCAGCCGCTCCATGGCATGTGGAATCTTCCCAGATCGGGGCACGAACCCGTGTCCCCTGCATCGGCAGGCGGACTCTCAACTACTGCGCCACCAGGGAAGCCCTCCTCTTAATATTTTTATCATTTGAATGAAAACATAGAAAATATTCTTAGCAAGACTTGAGGGAAAGCAAAGCTTCAGGTGGGAAATCTGATATGCTAGAGAGTTGAACCAAGATCCAAGCTAATGTCAACTGTCTAGGTTGAGGGTCCAAAATCAATGTTACCACATTTAATAAGAGAAAAATATAGTATGGGATGGAAGACACCTATACAGAAAATATTTTTTAACAAAAGATGTACAGATTTAAGTAAATAATTTTTAAGTCCTCACTGTCGTATGGCTGCCTAAAATTTTGCCATTTATTTAAAGTTCAAAAAGTATTCAAAATTAAATAATATATACATTAAAACTTTAAGAAAAGCAAGGAATGATAAGCATAAAATTCAGATCAGTGGTTAGTAAGAGAGAAGAGGCATCCGTGAGGCCATGCAAGTATAATAGTAATGGAAGCATAAGGGCACCAGCATCAGATGGATCAGTAATGTTTTGCTTCATAAATGGGATATATCTGTGTGTGTGAATTATTTCAAAATTAAATTAGAAAATAATAAAAACTTAGTAATTGTATATGTTCAGCTAGAGAAGCAGAACTACTAGGAGATAAATATATACAATTTGTTACAGGGAGTTGGGCAAATGTGGGAGCTGGTTAAGCAGTCTTAGGTGGTTGTCCCTGATTCTAATGCTGGAGCATGAAGTCCACTAGGAAGGGAGGCAGGAAGGGAAGATGGACATAAAGTGGAGGAGATCAAGGGAAAGTGGGAGCCCATAAGCACGAATGGAACCACAAGAGGGCAGACTGAAAGTCACGTCGGTTTTTGTTGCCTGGGACCTTGGTGACAAGGGTGTCCTGCCGAATTTCCCGGGTCCTTTGTCACAGAGCTAACACACACACCTGACCCAGGTGTAAATGAAGCTGACCTCCGATTCAGGGCAAGCTAGAGCAGTTGCAGGCCCACCCAGCTGCTACTTCACCTCAAGGAGGTGAGTCAGCAGAAAAAAAACATTTGTGAGCTACAAAAGAACTGTTGCTTCCCCTTTCGCCTCCAGTCTCCCAAGTATCTCCCTTGTGGTTCACCCTAGCACACAAGAAAGAGAATTATGGAAAATGTAGTTCTGCATAGCCAAATCGACACATTACAAAACCTCAACAATAATGACGTGTTGTTGACATACCAGTTGCTTTAAAATACTGCATACCATCTGTTTTCTCATACTTAATAATTTAACTGTTTGGGTAGACAGTATCTACATTCAATTCTGGGTATTGCATTCTAAGAGGGTCTCGGTGGAAATGAAATGTGATCTGAGGATGCACTCAATACTTGTATAAGGAAGGTTCTGGTGAATCTTGAAATTTTTAAAGAGCCTCTCATGTAGAAGAGGTAATAAGTTCAATTGGTTTGCTGCTGAGGTTGAGCAGTTAAAATGTCACAGGAAGGTAGATTTTTTGAGATTTTTGGTTCAATTTAAAGTCAAAACCTCATCTGGACTGCAAGCTCTACAAAGGCAGGGAATATTATGTGCATGTGTGTGTGCACATATGCTTCTAATTTCCCATGCTCAGTACATATTGACACGTGTGTAAAGTGATTTAAAAAAAGTGAAATGGACTATAAATGTATTCCATACTTCCATTGTATCACAGTATAGTAAGCACACCATCTCTTCATAAGCCTATGTTATTACAAGGTTGTAAAAATCAGATAACAGGAAACTTTAAAAACATAAGCAACCTCCATAAAAGATTCATAAAAATCTCAAATCTTAGAGAAATTATAGTTTAATAGAATCATAAAAATAGTACAATGATGAAAAATATTTTATACTTTCTTGGGCAGCTTGATATTGCCTATTGAATTATAAAACTAGGTGGAAGAGAAGTAAAGGTTTCCATTTTCCCTGGTAGTAATGTCTATTAGTTCCCTATGAGATAATAGACCAAAACATGACTTCATTTTTTATTTACTTTCAGTGGCTTAGAAGTCACCATTCATTTGAATGTGACTAATTCTACTTTACAGATAAAAATACTGAGAATACAAAATAGTGGTCTCTTAGGAATGTTTATGGGTTTGCATATAGGTACCTTGCATGTATATATAAAATGTGTGTGTATATATATATATAATGCCAGTGTTTGTATCATATATATATGATGCCAATGTGTGTGTATGTGTGCATATAGGTACCTTGCATGTATATATAAAATGTGTGTGTATGTGTGTGTGTATATATATATATATATATATATATATATATAAATAATGCCAGTGTTTGTATCACAGTGAACTATTGATGCAGTGAGAATACCAGTTTATTCTCTTAAAACTCAAGGAATTTGAAATGTTTGTCATTTTTTTATGAATTGGTTCCTTCCCTTTTTTCCTACCCTTGATTTCCTCTTATTAATTTTTGTAAGTCAGATATCATCTACTGACTTTGAAATTGTACTACAGAAAAGAACATCTCCACGGTGTCTTCTGTGCTCTCTGGCTTCTCACAGGCATACAGACCATCTTGCTCTTGGCTCATAATCTAAGGCCCCTTCTGCCCAGTACCTCAAATATAAATATTTTTATTAAAAGACATGAGAAAATTTCCTGTTCAAAGTACTTCCTCAACAGTAACAGTGTTTCAAAATATATTGGAAATATTCTATAATTTATAAACATAGCAATGTGAATTTACTTACATATAAAAATGAAATTCTTTTTCTAGAGATTTCCATATCCCTCTTTCAAGCTGCTCTATTTTTCTTACTTTTTAAAAACTCAGTTGCAGGAAATTGAGTTAATTTTACTCTGAAAAGTATTATCAGCACAGAAAAGGCCTTCTCTTGGTCTGTATTCACTTTTTCCTATGAGCTCTGGGTCCTGCCTTTATCACCTTTCCCACTGCACCACCTAAGCACTTTGCTGGATATCTGGTCTTAAATTACCCTTGAAGGGCAACAGAATATGCCACTCCAAAATGCGCCACTTTGCATAAGGATTATTTTGAGCTAAAGGTAACTGAGAAGAAGCAAATATAAGAATAGCTCTCTACTTTCCCTTTATTTGCCTAAAAGTGGGACATAAACTTATAAACGCATCTCCCCTCCCTCTGTACCAGGAAGAAAAGCAGTTAATCACAGGAGACAACTCTAAACCCTTATCAGCCTGAAGACAGAACCAGAAGAATCTACTTAGCAAACCTTGCCATAATAGGCATTATCTACCATTATTTGTCCCAAAATATTTGCCTTCCCACAATTCGTGCCCCTAGAAACTCAAAGTCCTTTGCTTTTTTCTTGTCACTTCTCTAAAAATGTATTGTTCTTTTGTTAAGATGCTATATAAACCCAAGTTCTAACCACCTGCTCCCAAGATACTCATCACTGGGTGCTCCCATATGTATGCACAATGCATACATTAATAAACTGCTTTTCTCTTGCTAATCTGTATTTTGTTAGTCTAATTTATAGGGCCCAGTCAATGAACCTAAGATGGGTAGAGGGAAAATAGTTTTTCTCCCCTATACTCTGAAAATTGTATTGTATTTGGGGAGTGTAGGTGTTTTGAATTTATTAACTAAATGATTGTATTCTATTGGTCTGGCTGTTTTTTTAAAAAATATTTATTTATTTATTTATTTTTGGTTGCATTGGGTCTTAGTTGCGGCATGCAGGATCTTTCGTTGCGGCGTGTGGGCTCTTTGCTTCGTTGTGGTGCTTGGGCCTCTCTCTAGTTATGGCATGTAGGCTTAGTTGCCTCACAGCATGTGGGATCTTATTTCCCTGACCAGGGATCAAACTGGCGTGCCCTGCATTGCAAGACAGATTCTCAACCACTGGACCACCAGGGAAGTTCCGGTCTGGCTGTTTTTTACTTTTTTCCGTTAACATTATTTAAAAATCTATCCATGCTCTTCAAATACATCTAGCTCAGTGCTTCTCTCTGCCACACTGTTATTCCTAGTATGCCTTGACCATTTTTAAAATTTATTCTCCTGTAAGAACAGCAAGGTTGTAACATACTTCTTGCTTTCAAAACAATGTTGTAATGAACACATGTTTTCATACATGTCTCCTTATGGATCTGGGTAGAAGGTTCTCTAGGAAACTCCCAGGAGTAGGATTACGAGGGCATAAATTGTACAGTTTTAATTCCACTGTTTGGTCTCTGCAATGGCTACACAGGTTTACACTCCCTTTTCCATTGCTTTACCAATACTTGGTGATATCCAGCTCTTAACATTTTGCCAAACTAATGGGTGAAGTCATATCTCGTTGTTGATTTACTTTACCCATCTTTGTTTACAGGGAAAGTTGAGCAACTCTCCACAGAATTCTTAGCTGTGTAGTTTTCTCTGGATGGAAATTGTCTATTATTCTCCTTTGCCCATTTTTTTAAAACTGGAATACTTGTCTTTTTCGTGTTGATTTTCAAGAATTCCTTGCATATTCTAGATGCCAATCCCTAGATTATTTCATACATTGCAACACTTCTCCTAGTTTATTAACCATTTATTAACTTTGTCTCTGTTTTTTCCTCACTGAAATAGCTCTTTAATTTAATGTAATCAAATCCATATTCTCTCTCTCTATCAAACTCTCTTTCTTTCCTTTGTGGTTTGTCCTCCTTGAGTTGTTTTTATTTTTATTAATATTTATTTATTTATTTGGCTTCACCAGGTCTTAGTTGCAGCACACAGGATCTTCATTGTGGCATGCAGGATCTTTGTTGCAGCATGAGGGATCTTTTAGTTGCAGCATGTGGGAACTTTAATTGCAGCATGCGAACTCTTAGTTGAGGCATGTGGGATCTAGTTCCCTGACCAGGGATAGAACCCAGGCCCCCTGCGTTGGGAGCGTGGAGCCTTAGCCGCTGGACCACCAGGGAAGTCCCTAGAGTTTTAATTAATATGATTTTCCACTGCCCCAAGGCAACATATATATTCTTCTGAATTTTTTCTTACTTTTTAAATTTTACTTTTCATTATAATGTTTAAACACACCTGGGGTAGCTTATTTATGGTACAAGGTATGGCTCCAACTTAATTTTCTTGAATTATATCAGTTTCCTAATGCCATCTACCGAACAATCTATCATTTTTGCACTCACTTATAGTTCAACATTATCATATAGAAAATTCATGTATGTGATTTGTGTGTGTATATATATTCCTGAGCTTGCCATTGTGTTCTGTGGTCTTTCTATCTGTGATGAATTCCGCACTGGTTTTATTATTATCATATCATTATTATGGCTTTGTACTATGTCTTGTATCTAGCAGGATGTGTTCCCATTCTTTGCTTTTCTTTAGATAAAAATGACTAAATTATTCATGGACCTTTATTCTTCCATGTATATTTTTGAATATAATTGCTAAGTTCCTCCAAACCTGCATGATTGAATTTTAATTGAAAATAGGATAGCATCTCCTTGAAAATATTGACCATGCATATTTTAGACCCTTATTTTGCCTGGTCCCTTAATCCCGCTGACTTTAGTTTATTGGCTTTCTTTTATAACACCGATATGACAGTTTCCTAATTTTTCCTGGGCATTGGTATTGAGAATCAGCTACCTTGACAAGTCATATGTGCTCAGGGCAGGTTTGAAATTTAGGCCCTAACTTGCAATTGACTGGTGAGTTTAGAAATGGGATGAGTACAGAGAGCTTGTGGTTTAACAATCGAGGCTCAACCATTCTATTTTAATTTGCACCCTTCTCCACACAGCACCAGTATGGCTTAAGGACAAGCTGGGGTCTCTGGTCTTTCTATACCTGGTATCATTCAGTGTCTACCAGGAGAGCTCCAGCACTGTCCTGTATCACTCTGCTGTGTTTAGTTAATACAGCTACTCTTCCATTCTGGGGTCAGCCAACCCCTGACACTGTTAATGTTACCATTACAGGCCCTGCTTATTAGTTCAGATTATCCAGAAAACTTAATAGTTCGCAGCATTAATAAAACACATTTTTAGACTTCTAAGGTGTATATTTGAGGCCAGCCACAAAATTCGTGGCTTGCCAGATAACGCAGTAGAAGCAAGTTAGGAAACTTATCATGCTAGAAAAAAAACTACTTGCTCTCACAGTTCAGAGGATGACTGTAATAAAGTACACACACACAAAAAGAGATTGTCACCCATGAGGAAAGGTAGTGAGTGTGTGTACAGTCTTGGAAGTAAAACTGACTGGATTTGAATCCAGTGGGTTACTACATGACCTTGCACTACTCAATTTAACCTCAGTTTCCCCCATCTACCAGATACCTATCTCATAGGGTTGTTGTGAAATTAAATGAGTTAATTTCATATATATATATTCACATTTCACATGTATATCTTAAAACTGGGCCTAGTACATGGTAGGCACCTCATAAATGTTAACTGTTGTTATTATTACACTTGTTTTCAGAGATTCCAGGAGCTTAAAAATTTTGATTGTAGAAACCTAATTATTTATCCTTTTCCCCCTGTTTTCTGCCCTCTAGTGGTAATTTTAAATATGAGTTCTTTGATTTTATATGAAATTCTTTTTATTGAATATAAACCTACTTTGTTTCCCTGATCTTATTAAACCCAAATTATTTCAAGTGCAATCTTATATATGTATGACTACATGCAATTTGCAACCATCTTTTATGGATTTGGTAAGGAATAGTTTGGGGATTGTATTGCAAAAGAAATTTTCTCTTCAATGCTTTTTGGATTCATTTCTCTAGGAAAGCTTTGTCTGAAAGTAATACCTTTCTCTAGAAACAAGAACTCTTCCTTTGGGAATTCCCTGGCGGTTTAGTGGTTAAGGTTCTGTGTTCTCACTGCCTGCAAGGGCCTGCATTCAATCCCCAGTCAAGGAGCTAAGATCCCACAAGCCCGCATGGTGCTGCCAAACAAAACAAACAAAACTCTTCCTTTACCTGACATTCCCCTATAAGCTCTCACCCCATTTTAAGCCCTGTAAGAGTAGCAAGGCATTTTTACATTAAAGGTATTATTTCCCTGTTTCCTGAAAAATAAGCATTTATCTACAAAGGTAACAGTGTCCCAGAGATAAAATGGTAGCATCCATAAGCTATTGAAAGCTTAATCAAATAATGATAAAATACTTACTTGAAGTTATTGGTTGCCTTGAAAAAAATCTGTCAACTTCCTTCCCTTCTCTTCCTTTCCTTATTAAAACCTTTACTTATTATACTCACTCTGAATTTAGAGATGAAGCAGAGTATCCTTTCTTCCAGCTTTATTGAGATATAACTTCATATAAGTTTAAAGTGTACATGTGGCGATTTGATACACATATTTATTAAGAAATGATTGCCATAATAAGGTTAGTTAACATCTCCATCACATCACATAATTCCCATTTGTGTGTGTGTGGTGAGAACACTTAAGATCTACTCTCTTGGCAACCTTCAAGTATATAATAAAGTATTGTTGACTCTAGTCACTATGCTGTACATGAGATGCCTAGAACTTACTCATCCTGTAACTGGAAGCTTCTACCCTTTGATCAACATCTCCCCATCTCCCCCATTTCCCAGCCCCTGGCAACCACTATTCTACTCTTTAAAACAGATTATTCTTAACTGTTTTATGGTGAAGGAGGTTATTGTCAATTGGTATAAACAACAACCGAGCAGTTGCCTTCCTATTTCCCTTTCCACACTATCAGAATATAAATAATAGCAAAGACCTAACTGGCACTTTTCTTTTTTACAGACAATTTTTTAAGGTGGTTTTAGTTTCACAGCAAGATTTAGAGAAAGTTACAGACATTCCCCATACGCCCCTCACAGGTATAACCTCCCCGCTAACTGGCATTCTTAAGAACAGATCTTAGGTGATTTTACAACATAGCTCTTTATATAGAATTTTAAAATATCGGGCTTCCCTGGTGACGCAGTGGTTGGGAGTCCGCCTGCCGATGCAGGGGACACGGGTTCATGCCCCGGTCCGGGAAGATCCCACATGCCGCAGAGCGGCTGCAAAAAAAAAAAAAAAAGAAAAAAAAAAATCATCTTCGACCATACAGCTTTAGCAAATAGACATATCATAAAGAGGGCTATATTAAACTATAAGAAATTAATTGAGTTATTTGAAAGCCCTTGTATTTTTATTTATAAACCAAAAAATGGAGTCAGAAAGGAGAATTGAAGAACTATACTCGTAATAAACTACACGATTTAGTGAGTGGATCAAATATTCAAAAAACAATCTTGAGCTACTTAATTTATTCATAGATTATTTTGTCCTTGATCGGGATAGGACAATAAATATAAGAGAAGGAAAGAACTTCCTGGCTTAACGAGTCTGTTCGGTTTGACTGATAACATTTATTTCAAGCTCCCTAAAACTTCCCTCTTTGAACTTGGAGTGAAAAAACACTTACTATAAAGAAAGTTTTATTACCTGCCCTTTCTGAGTTAGTGAAATAACGAAGACATGTAGATGTCAGAAATGCAAGATGTAAGATTATAATCCTTACCGTAGAGTAAGAAAGATAAGAGCAGAAAAAATGGTAAGACTGACTACTCACTTCAGAAAAGAAATATGAGAGTCACTTTAGGAAAGGCCAGCAAGGGCTTTTCAGGAATAGACATAAACCAGATACATAAGCCGCTATTTTGGGGCAACAGCACCAGTATTAGAAATCAATTTTTAGTACCAGTTCTTTTCAACTTTCTCTCAATTCCAAATTCTACACATAATCAGTGTAAGCTAATATAGGTGTGTTAAATTTATATTAAATATTAAGATTTATTTAATACACTTAAGTTATTGTAATTCTATTGGATGGAAGAGTTAGCAAAAGCAAAATAAAATTAAAAAGAGGAGATTTTAAAAAATTAGTCAAAGAAGAGACAAAGGTTGTCTCCTTGACCAAACTCTAGCCAAGCTCCTCCAAGCCCTCCTTTCTACTAAAGCTAAACCTTAGCCTTTAAAGGCTTAAACAGTAGCATATTCTCTAACAGCTCAAGACCAGAGAAAACTCACAGATGCCCCCCAAATTTACTGTATTCCAGCCAACACCTGAAGAGGGAGCCCCTGTCTGTCAGCATTGATGGAGGATAGGAGCTTAATTAACTTCAATAAGTAATAAACGCCGATTAGCAAACCCAGATGGCATTCACATGGACCAACCCTTCTACCTGCTTTTTGTAATTTTTCACTTCCTTGACTCTACTGAGCCCTCATTCACTTCCGTCCCTATTCACTCCTTTTAAAACTCTGTGTAAACCGTTCCTTTTAAAACCAGTCACTTCTATATAAATCGATGTTGAGTTCAGTTCACATCAGACTCTTTTCACTGTGCAACAGTATATCACTGATTAAAGTCTGTCCTTACCACTTTACTGTCTGGCTTCGTTTATCTTTGACAGAGGAAGTGGAAGAAACAGAAAAAAATAAGAAGTGCCCCATACCCACAAAAAGCAGGTGCCCAATCTAGTAAAAATAATAAAACTAAAGGGAAATATATGAACTCACTGATTGAAACATGTTTTATTAGTGCCTATCATAGTAATGTACTATGCTAGGTACTGGAGACAAAATAATGAACAAAAATTTCCTTCTAAAAAAATGGCAGTATGGTGGACTACCCACTTAAAAATAATGTGTGAGGACCATGAAGGGGTCAAGAATAGAGTTCTTCAGAGAACTTGTCTTGGAGAGTCAGTTAAGATTTGCCCATGGAAATAACATCTAAGATGAATCCTGAAGGATAAGCAGGAGTTAGGAAGAATTGAGAAAAGAGTGCTCCAGACAGAGAGAAGAGCAAATGCCAGGAAGCAAGAAAAAGAATCTGCCGGCACAAGTGAATGAGCGGGTTCAAGGAGCTGAAAGAAATTCAACACAGCTGGAGAGTAGAGCTGTGGGGCAGGGAAGAGAGTGATGGGGAAATCCAAAATGGAGGAGGAAGACTGGAGCCAGCGTCTAAAATGTCCTCTTAGGGTATGTTAGAGCTTATACCTTATCACACAGGAAGGGGAAATATGCAGGAGTTTCAAGTTATGGTTAACATGGCTTTTTTGTTGGAAAATGGATTGGAATAAACAAGATAGGAAATGGATTTATTTAAGAATTATTTAGGAAACAGAATATATAGGGATTGGGGATTACTTGGCTCTAGGGTATAGGAAACAGAAGGGAAGAAACCAAAGTTGAAATTCCCATTTGGGGCCTGGGTAGTTCAGTGACTGGTGCTTCCATGCTTGTTAAATATGGAAAGCTGATTTGTTGGAAGAATGGGGCAGATGTATTCTGTGATTAAAGATCCACTCCACCTTACCTTACAAGTGAGGAAACTGAGATCTTTATTTTAGTTGAATAAAAAAGCACCACACTAAGATCTTACTATATACAAGGCTTTAGTCAATGAATGTACCAGAGGATAGAAGGTAATGTATAAATCAAAATGCACAACATAATTATTACAACTATATACATTTATTTTGTACAAGACACAATGAAAGGGAGGGAAGGAGTCTAGAAAAGAATAAAAGCAAACAACAAAGACAAGAGAATTTCACTCTATGAAATAAGAAAGCAGATAGAAACGTCCAAGAAATTGGATAATCAAGAAGTTAAAATATGTAAATAGGTAAGAAGTGGCCAATTGGAATTTTTCCATTATTCTTCAGGAGCTACATGAAAAAAGATTTAGCAAGACAACCATTAAGAAATACCATACCTTAAAAATCTAACCACCAGACATACTCATGCAGATTTTACTTTAATTTTTTTTAAGTACTGTACTTCTTCTCTACACTGTAATTGAATTTTGCAGTCATTTACATTTTTACATATTTTACTTGTTTGGTAATTTTGAAGTAGGAAAAATCTTCATTATTTTCCACCCAGGTTAGAAATGCTGCTCTGAAACCTGCAAATTTATATCAAACATAGGCAATGAGGAACTTCTAAAGTTTGTTTGCTCTCTTCCTCTCTGCCCCAGAATCAGAGTTTCAGAAACTTCTTGTTGTTGTTTTTACCACAAAAGTGCATAAGTTCTCTTTTAAAAATGACAATGGAATTATTGGAAATTCTCTTAAATTATCAGTGCTAAATATGACATGTTTTATATTTAACAGTTAACGGGAGTTGTTCTGTTCTTAATGAGATTCTATATTATAAAAAAAAAGTTTCACTTAAGGTAACTGATTCCATTAATTTTCTTCTGATAAATATATATGTATTAAAAATATACATATATGTATTGCTTTAGGTGTATTTAGAAACCTTTATCTTTATCTTATTCTTAATATTACCTGTAAAGTTTAGGAAGTGTAGCAAAATTTTACAAATTAAGATTTTACTCAGATCTTACCTTCTCATGGAAATCTGCCTGGACAGACTCTCTGCTGAATTCTTTTGGCACACTATTTTGCCATGTATTCACCCGTAAAATTTTTTGTTGGTTTACAATAGGCCGGGCACTATTTTAAATGCTGAAAATATAAGGCAAGCAAAACCAGAAAGGACCCTTACTTTATGGAGCCTGTGTTCAGTCCAATGACCTAAGGCAAAACTGCAAAATACAGTGCAAAGCACATTGGAGGCTATATAAATCAAGGGCTCGGTGCAATAGAGAGATGAAGTAAAATAGTAATAATGATACTATAATCTACTGTTCCCTTTAAAAAGTAAGCCTCTGCTTCAAATTGTATTACAATCAAAGTACAAGAATGCCACTAGAAAAACAACACTTGAGATCAAGATGGGAATGTATATTAAACTGTTCAAGTTAGTGGGATGGAAATAATCATATTTTAAGATTTCTTGTGAGTGATATTTCATTTTTTAAAAACAAGTTGAATGTATACACTATGCACATACTCCCATAGTATCTTCAGAGAGAGTAGGCTAGTACATACTCATATCTTAATATGCCCACCGTAACTAAATGTTTATTCCTTCGGCTTTGTGATGAGTGTCTTAAAGTATTTCTTTCTCTCAAATTTAAATTAGATAGAATACTGTTATTCATGCTTATAGCTAATTTTCTGGGTTTTTTTTTTTTTAAGTTCTTGTATGTATCCTCCCTAGAGTATAGCTTAATTGTAGGTCTTTTAACCATTTGATTTTTCTTTCATTCTTTTTTGTTTGTTTGGTCTTGGTTTGTTGTTTTTTGTTTTGTTTTGTTTTGTCTTGTTTTGTTTGCATGGAGATTTAAGAGTAAGTAGTTTGTATTTGGAAGACACTGACAAGAAGCATCCTAAGGGACCCATATATATATATATATATATATATATATATATATATATATATATATATACGAATTTATTATTATAAGGAATTTGCTCATGCCGTCATGGAGACTGAAAAGGCGCAAGATCTGCAGGGTGAGTAAGCAAGTTAGAGACTCAGGAGAGCTAAAGCCTAGTTCCAGTCCTTAGGCCAGTGGGCTTCATACCCAGGAAGAGTTAATCTTTCAGTTCGAGTTCGAAGACAAGGAAAAACTGATATCTCAGTTCAAAGCCAGGCAGAAGAAGTTTCCTCTTACTCAGCCTTTTTGTTCTATTTAGACTTTCAACTGATTGGATGAGGCCCATCCACATTAGGGAGGGCAATCTGCTTTATTCAGTCTACTGATCCAAATATGAATCTCATCCTAACACTGTCACAAGAATATTCAAAATAATATCTCACCAAATACCTGTGGCCCAGTCAAATTGCCACATAAAATTGACTATCATAAGTGACTTTAATTAGTTTCCTTTGTTTTCTCAACCTAACAAATAATGCCATAGCATTCAGAGGAAGGAGAGAGAGTTGACACAAAAACCAAACCCATTGACAACTATTTACTGCATACCTACTGTGTGTTCACAAACTGCCTTTAGACTGTAAATCTAATCCATGTAGTAGGACATGAAGATACATGTAGCAGGAGGTTAGGATAGAATGAAGAGTTTTCCTGGGCAGTCAGGTAGGGTTAAAGGGGGAGAAGTGAGCAGATAGAATGGACAAGCAGGAATAAAGATAGGGATCGATATGACATGTTAGGACAGAGAATTTAATTTACTTAGCGCAGACTATGCCTATACATCAGTGATGGGAAATAAGGTTAGACAGGTAGGTGGTAGTCCATTTATGAGAAACCTTGAAACTTACATAGTACACTATTCTATCTGTATAGTGCTTTACAATTTTAAAACTGCTTTGAGATACTTATCGTTTTTGGTCCTTTAAACAAAACCACTTTTAACAACTTTGTGAGGTAAATATTATCATTATTCATTTTTATAGTAGAGAAGGCTTATTATTTTACGGATGTTGGAGCTACCATCTGATTCCTATGTCAGTGCTTTTTTCCCATTGGAGTGGCAGTAGAGGACAATTTATGATTCTTGAGCAAGGGATGTTACTATAAAAACAGTATTTTAGAAGGCTTGATCTTGGTTTATGAGATCAAGAGTGACACCTGGGAAGTCAGGAGGCAGCAATAATGCCTTGTGCTTATCCAGGCATTAAGTGTTATCACAGAATAAAGGAATGAAGGAAAATTGACATGGGTGGAGTCATTTTGAAAGGAAAATATGACAAACACTTATATATGTGATCTATGAAAATGTACGTAGTAAGATATACAATAAAGACATAGAGATAAAGAAGATCCCCACTTTAAAAATTTAGAAAGATATATTTTATCTATTTCTAAGTTTAAATTTAGCTTAGTTTTAAAGCTATCCAAATGTTCACTGTCATTTTTGACTTACATTATCTTGTGGTGTCCCCCACATTTAAGGGGAAAAAACTCTCACAAGATGTTTTTCTCATAGATTTAAAATCATCTCATGGAACACTCAGCAGATCAAACAACTTGAAAAAAAGGTAATTGTTGAAAGTACTTCTACTATGTTGACAGTACTTTTTTTTTCAGTTCTCTCTGTTCTCATGATAATGACCTCATTATAATACTGCTAAATATATCTCACAAACACCTTTGGACAATGTTCATATATATAATATGATTTTTTTTCCTCTTTTGCGGGATACACAGAAAATTGGAAAATAGGCCCTTAGCTAGAAGGGATTGAGAGAGAAGGCTATTCTGAGAATCTAAAAATGAAAACAAAATAAATCATTAAACTTCTACTTATTTTTAAGGTACATATTGAAAACAAACTTTGCATTTAATTCATTTGACCTCCTCTGTTTCGTTTCTGGTTTGATACACAAATACATTTCTCTTAGGATAAGAAATTCCCTAAGCAAATAAAATAAATGTAGTTCTTGTAGATTCAGAGCAAATCCAGTCATTTAAAAGACCCTGTCATCATCCTTAGAGTAATAATCAAAGAAAAATTGGCTTTTACAGGTAGAGTTTATACTGACCAATTCTCTGTTTTATTTGGTTTTGGACACTTTATCTATTAAAATTTAGAGAAGAAATAAAATACTTGTTCTTTATCTTACATAAAGATTCAGGGAATGGAAAAGAAAACACAAAATAAATATAACATAGTTTCTACTCTTTAAGAGTTTTTAAAAAGATTTATAAGGTGGGTGTAAGAAGAATTTAGCTATTGTTGTTTTAGCCAAACACACTACATATGAGGAACAAGTAAGTACAAATTAACAGTTTATCTAAATTGATGGTACAAGTACTGGGGTGACTTAGAGTAGTCATGACAGATATCAGGTGGATTTAGGAGGGAATGTGCTTAATAAAGCTTAATATAGAGCTGTCCTGCAGGAGGGAACACATCTGAAATGGCAATGGGGAAGGACAAACAAGCTGGGTGAGTGTGAGAAACACCTTGACTGTTGGGAAGTGTGGTGTCAAGGGCCCTGCATATTAATAGAGATTCTCAAACTTAGTGGAGGGGAAAATTTTTTTTTAAAGCGGCATGGAAATATATCATGAGACTTTAATAAAATCAAGATACTTCAAAATGAAACTGGCCAAAATGCCAAACCTTATGTATTTTCCACCAGAGTACAGAAATGGAGATTCTTTCTAAAAGTATGATGTTTAGATTTCTTTTTAAAAGAGAAAGCAAGAAAGAAAGGAAGGAAAAAAGGAAAGAACATTTTGTCGGGTTAAGTATTTTCTTACAAAACTTAAGTTCAAGATTAGTGGTTATTAGAGGGGAAGGAGTGTGGGGAGAGAGCAAAATGGATAAAGGGGGCCAACTGTATGGCGATGGATGGAAATTAAACTTTTGCTGGTGAACACGCTGTAATGTATACAGAAGTCGGCATATAATTTGTGCACATGGAACTTATATAATGTTATCAGTGAATGTTGCCTCAATTTAAAAAAATCAGCAAAAAAAACATGTAGTTCAGCCTCAGAGTATCTTTTTTGTTTCCTATTGGCAGAAAACATAAATAATGCAACCACAAACAAACCTTAATATAAATTTTATTTTCTTCCTCACTTCTTTGTGCATAGTTTAGTCACCTATGGATCATTTATTCCACCTACAAAGTTGCAGAAAACGTTTTAAATCTTTTCCCAATATATTACAGAACTAATATCCTATGTGTGCTTCATAGTTGATTGGCTGTATTTATGTTTATTTTCCTTTAAAAAAATTACATATCAACATGTGAAAAACATCCCCTCCTCCATTGCAAGCTATATTTAAAATTGCCCAGGTGGTGCCATCATCAGCATTCTACCTGTTCTTTATGCGTATATGAGAATCATTATTCTGTGTTTCTTACAAGTCTTATAAATTTTCCTAAAATACTGATTTCCTGCTGAGATGCTTCAAATGTGAATACACAATATTTTTGTTCTCTTTTACCCATCTGCTAATTGTGCAGATCAAACTATAATTCATATCTAAATAATGAGAAGCAATGTCTGTACATAGAACTCAGTAACTGAAGATTAAAGGAATGAATGAATGACGAATGAATGAATGGTAAATGCACCCGTGGTGGGAGAAGGGAGATACTGATTATATCTGTATTTGTATCTGAAAAAAGCTCAAAAGATAAAATAAATATCCTTGGTAAGATAAAACTTGTATCTCAGTCAGCATTAAACTAAAATTACAAGCAGAGAGTAGGAATGATTGTAAATTTGTATCACATGTAAGTAATACATTTTTTCTCTGCATAAAAATTTTAAAATATTGTAGATAAGGTTAAGGTCACTTTGAACATAACCCCATAGATAATACATATAATATTGATTTGTGGATATGTGGGATTTTTTTTCCCCCAAGAGAACTCTGAACAAATATTTTGTAACAGGAATGAGGGACAAAACCAAGGCAGACGATCTACATAGCAATAATAGAAATAGCTAATATCTCCTAAATTCCAGTCGCTTTTTAAAATACTTGTGTGCTCATTAGCACACTGAAGCCTTACAAGGACCCGAGGTAGTTACTAGATTATTCTGATCGCGCAAATGAGTAAACTGAGGCAATTAGAGGTTAAGTACTTTCTCCAAAGTCATGGAACTTGCAAGTTGTGTGGTTTGGATTTGAACATAAGTAAGGCTTGGAACTTGCAAGTTGTGGAGTTTGGATTTGAAGCTAATCATAGGCTCCTGCTTCTGCTCAAAACCACCACGTCACATACAAAATGTGTAGAGAAAAAGGGGGCCTATAACTGAGTGCTGATCATACAACCATCATTGACACACAGTATGCACCTGCATTGGAACAAAACAGGCTCCCATCCAAGTTAACTCACATTTCTCACGTGACTGCGGGATACTCTAGCAAATTCTAAGATTTATATTCTATTTTCTAATTGGTTGTTCTTCTCGTGTGTGGGAAATCCACATCAGTTCTCAAATGGGTTTCTTCTTGATTAGTAACTGAATCAAACTCACAAGGGAGGACTCAGATATTCCAAGGTCCTCTGGCTCCAATTCTGTGAATCAGTATTAATATACTCTTATTCAACATAGATGATCCCAACTAAGCATCATTTCCATTAAGCTGCACATCAGCGTGTGAGGCATTTTCTTCATTGTGCCCGCCTGGAATGTCCTTCCCTTATTAGTTAACACGTCAAATTCTGTTTATCTTTCAAATTCTTGCTAGGGTGCTATCTCCTCAGTGAAGTCTTCCTTCCCTGTGTTTCTTGTACGTGCTGTTAGTACCACACCATTATTCTGGGTTTTAATTTTTTTTACATGCCGTTCTCACACTAGGCAGTAAGATGCTTGAGAATAATTACGGTGTTTGGGTTGCCCAGGTCTGAGCACAGCACGTTTTACATGCATCTCAAATGCTTGTGAAATAAATTGAAATGGATTATTACATCAGCATTGTTGCAGTCTGATTTATACGACTACCTTTACAGCTCAGTTTTTAGTTAGGGTATGAATAAACTCCCATTTGCTGAGAAAAATTTGTTTTGTATCTTCCCCAAATATTCCACAGAGCTATATTCTTCTGATATGCCTTATTTTCCCTATTTTCTTGATATTCTTAGTAATATTTTACATTTGGAGGGAGCTTTTTATTTATTTATTAAACTTAGGAAGAATTCTACCAATTCAAAGCCCCCACATGTATTTGTAGTGGCAAATTTTATGTAGTGCCCATTAAAAATATATATATTATACTTTAGCAGTATAGAAAGCAGCATCTAATTCTACCAAAATGTGCTTACTAGCAATTGTTATTCCTACTGAAGGATAAATTCACTTTTCAAAGATTTTTTCCTGACTAAAAAATTCTGTAAAATGCAACTCCTATTTCTAGCAGGAAAGTTGACTAAGAAACCCTACCACCACTGTAAATACCTAGACACGGCAGGTGAAATATAACAAAACTTATTTTAAATGCATAACTAAGTTTTCAACAAAGACGCAAATTGGTCGATACCAGAAATAAACTGGAAACCGAAAACCAAATGGTAAGCATGTGAGTGGAACCTGAGACTGTCCTGTGATGTGCTTTTTCTCCCAGAACTTTAGGGACTCAAGCTGTCCATCCCATGTGAGAAGGGGTGTGTTCTCCAGCCTACACAGGACGGTGAATTGGAACTCAGAAATTTGAACAGAGCTGGGACCCTCACATCTCTACAAGTTTGGTGGATGATTTAATTTTTTAAATTGCCTAATGTTATGGGGAGATAATAAGAAAGCTTGTCCTGTCTCTTCCTCCACTCTATGTGGAAAAAGAAAAAAAATATATATATATATATATATATCCCCAAATAAAGTGAAATTCTAGTCCTATGGCTATGGTGGGCTTGAGGGAAAATTAGCACGTATTGTTAATGCATCATATTGTTCCTGAGACAGTGATTACCATTAGGCCACCTGGTACAGCTAATGCAAAGCTGTTCCTTAAAGCTGTGCCACATATATAGTCTCACAAGAAAGGGAGGACAAAAGCCCCGCTGGAATAAAACGACAGTTAAAAACTAACAACACATATGGAAATCACAGAAATAAATTGCCATAAAAGAGACTGAGCAGACACAATAGGAAGATTAGAGAGACTCAAGAATTTGAGCTACAGAAAGGTAATCTAAAAGGGAGTATAAAAACAATACATATCAGCCTAAAAAACTTTTTTAAACACACAGAGGTTTAAACATGGCTGTGTTGACAGGTGACGCAAGTAATGCATAGACCCTGAGTCTGAAGGTCTATGGGAGGGAGAGATCAGACAGTCTAGACAGGGGGAAAGGAGGATCCATTTAGGGGAAACTATTTGAAGGATAAAAATTTAGTAAAAATAGCCTAATTTTTGTGCATATTACAAAATCATGAGGAATAAGGTTGACCAGATAGAATGAGTCCGTTTCAGTAGGCTAAGCCAAGCTGAAGTAAACAGTGTGGTTAGTGTCCAACATTCATTCCATCACTTCCCTGATAAGTGGCTGCATAATTTGGGAATGAAACTTAGTTTTTGGATGGGTCTGCTTTGTCCACCAGTCCCCTCCCCAAACCATATCTGACCTGCAATGCAATACTTTAATTGTAGGGATTTTGTCATGCCCATATCCCCTTGGCACCCTGTTGCCTCTGTAAATTCTATTCCCTTGCCTACTTCTCCTTACTTTGTTTTCTGAAATTTACAGTGTCCAACTGCATAAAAAACAAAACAAAACACACAAATGAAGCACTTTTAAATATCCCTGCTGCCTTCAAAGCAGTACCTATATAGTAGCATAACAGCCATTTAGAATTCTGATTGGGGTAATGAGAGGGAAGGGAGTACAGTAGGAGTGATGAGTTGATAAATATTTCATAACCAGTTTGGGGGATAAAGGCTGATTTGTAGCCTTTGATGATTTCTATGATGTAAATATTCCCACCGTGGCTGATTTCAAGCTCCAATGTAACAACCAGCTTGCAAAATTTCTGATAATTTAGCACTTGACTATTTCAAACCACTATGAGCTGGCTCCAGCACACTGCTCTCAACCTACCTTCAGAAGGCAGTATTGTACCATCTGAGATGCACTCTTCCAAGGAAGCTGTCCATTGCATTTTTCTAACTGGTTGTATCAACCTATGGATGGTAAATATTCCTCTCAGATTCTAGCAGTAGGGTTACTGCCATCCTAGGTGTTTGATGGCAATGTGGGCTTTGTCTTTGTCTTTATACATATTATAATGGGAAATTGGGAAACAATAAACCAGAGGCTATTTTAAATTGGACTCCCAAGCTATAAAATATTTCTAAATTTATTATTCATTTATTCAACAAAATGTATTAAGCACTTTCTAGGCACAGTTTGTTTTAAACCAACCAACCAAACAATTCCTTCTCCCCCGCTCCCAGAAAATTGTTCTCTAATGTGGTTTTAAAATATTCCATTTCTTTCCTCTGTGTAAATTGAATACAAAGCAATATCTATACACAATAATCGTATTTTGAATGTATAAAACTGGAAGGAAAGAAATCTACTGAAACGTTTAAAATATGACAGATCATGGTAAAACATCTGCAAGTAGAACTTTTTTTCAACAAGCCACTTGAATTTTCCAGTCACAGGATCAGTCATCCACCTATGATAGTAATTAAAATAACTGATTACAGTACTTTTATAATAGAAAAAAAATCTGAAATGTCCATTAATTGGAAAATAGATAACATGTGATAGACCCATAAAATGAAATGTTATACAGCAGAGAGGACGAATAAATCCAAGCTATACAAACCCATATGGGTGAACCTTACAAATTTAATGTTGAAAAAAATTGCCAGAAAATATATATAGTATGATGCTTTTTAAATAAAACTTTTAGACCCTTTATATATACATATTATACATATATATATAATCTGCCATGCGTGGTGGTAATAAACAGCAATTTCATGAAAGAAGTAACCTCAGAAGTTGAAGGAAATGTGTTGCTATTAAAAAGAGAGTCATAATCAGCTTTAACTATATCGGAATGTTTTATTTCTAAGCTGGCGATTAGCGTATAGATTGTTGTTAACATTTTGTTATTTTGGAATGTATAAAATATTCCATAATGCATTTTAGTAATTAAAAATTTAAAATCCATCAACTAAACATTTGTAGCTTCACAAATATTTTTGTGATTTAAGCATTAGTCAACAGAGTATTATCTTGTGCATAAAAATCCTCATTAGTCTTTCCTATTTTTATGTGTGGAAATTAATTTCTTCAATATTTAATTAATAATATGTCATTAATGTTATTAAGGATATTCTACCCCATTCAAATCATAACTTGCAGAGTAAGACATGTACAAAAAATCAGAATTAATAATTAGGAATGAGAGACCCGTGTCATCTTACCTGGAATAAGTATAACGGTGACAGAAATTCAATCTCTCTTTGTTTTCATCATCCACATTTCATCCCAGGAAGATGTACTGTATTTTTCATAATCAAGATTTGTGATGTCATGTGAATGTGTATGCTGCTCCATGTGTGTGCACAAGTATGTGTGCTCATGTATGTGTACGCAGAGAAAAGTGTCTGTGGTATAATTTTTAATTATGGAAATTGATCCAAGGCACAGAACACAAACTGTAATCAAACAGGAATATTTAGTTTCTCTGAACCTAACTAAAATATTGATTAAAGAGACTCAAAGAGATTGATTCTCTGACCTAGAAACCTCTGCTTTGCTAACCTCAGAATTGAAATTATATATTGGATATAAACACTGTTGAGATAACTCTGAATGAGGCTAAGGAGACTATTTCTTCTCCTTCCATTGAATTTTAAGGTCAGATCTAGACAAAAATTGTCTTGCAGTAGGATGGGCTTTGAGGTAAACAAAAACGTAGTTAGCCATAGATTTTCAAAATTCTATCCCCATTGGTCTAGTGGTTAGGATTCTGCGCTCTCAAAATTCTAGACCTTCTTTGGTCACTGACCAGTTTTGTGACCTTACTTCTCTGATATTATTTTTCTATTTCATTTTTTTCTCACTTGTATAAATTATCTGGCATTCTATGTATAATTACATAATCCATACTGATTATACTTGTTATATTTAGTAGAATTAGTTTTCCCTAGGCAACCCATGACTTATGTGTGCCTCAGAATTTCCCCCTGAGATACAAAAAAATTTCCTAGCACTACAAAAAATGAAAAAAGATGTTTCTCTAGTTCATTCTTTGTGGGGGGAAAAAAAGAAAACTTAGATTACTTGCAACCTAAAAAAACAAAGAAAGTGCATGCAGATGTACTTTCCCCAAAATGAGGAGAAATAGGATGATTTACTAATGCCTGAACTTCTCTACTTAGCAAGGGCCATGCAGTTTTTCTTGTATAACGAAATTGGCTTTATCCAATTCTAGCACAACTGTATTTTAAAGAAATAAAATATTTATGACCCTATATGGAAAAATTTATATGCCAAAAATTATAAATTAAGTAGGATTTGTTTACTTTCAAATGGATTTAGCCTAACATTTAAAATATTTAATTTATAAACATTAAATCTTAATTCAAATTTTAAGGTGAACATTTATTGCAGAAGGTGGTATTCAGCTTTATTTGAATTAAAATGTGTATTAATTGACATCTTGCCTACATAAAAATGATGATATTATGGTGATTCTTTTTATTTTGTTTTGTTTCATTTTTAATTAAGGGTTAAGTTGCAGATGTGACCAAACCAGAACCTTGTAGATGAATGAATATTCTGAAATGTATAACTGTAGTTTAATAAAGTAGTGCAGATGGGCTCATGGTGGAAATAAAATATAGTAATACCATCAAAAGACATTTAATCGGTACCTTCATAAGAAATATTGATTTTTTTAGGTTAAAAGCACAGTTAGTTGCCAAATATCATTATTAGTTTGAAGTAGTAAACTCCCTTGCCAAAGCAGTCCAAGAGGGAAAAGTTTCCTTTCTTTCCTCACCACCACCACCAAATTTCCCCCAAACTTAAAGGACAAATTATCCTACAGTTACAAATGCTCAGTTGGCTTCTAGAGTCTTCTGACCTCAAGTATAGAACCCACTTCACATGCCTGCCCAGGTTCCCACGTTCACATCTGCCTGCTAGGCTTCAACAGGGTGCTCACTGGAATGTCCCCGCTGTCACCAGCAGTGCTTCATCTGCCACACCGCCAGTATTTCCGCCCTCCCAGCTGCCAGCTGGCCCAGCACAGTCCTCGCACACCATCCACAAGGGGAAGTACAGTGGCCCACGCACCCAGGCCCAACTTGATAGGACTCACAGTAGCTCTGGTTCTTCCCATCATGGCCAGACTCATATAAAGTATTGTGCAGTGGGACCTGGGACAAGGCTCCACCAGCACCTGATAACACAACTCAGAAGTGTGGGGTTTAACACCCATGGACAAATGTAGGCTAATTAGAGTCAGGAAAATGAAAGAGCCAGCAGATAAATTCCTCTCCTTTCCTTCTCTTTCAGACTGTTGAGTAGCAAGGGTTCCATAAAACCTTCCTCAAAGACTTCCGTACTGATTATGAGAAATATGTTGTGCTTCCTTCTGAAGCTGTGGCTTCTGGACAGTGAACCACCTTTCCTCCTTCTGTGACTCACCTCTTTTTCTCTCACTCTTGTTGCCCGGGCATTGACCCTCCTCATAAAGTCTTAGGACGTAGTCTCTATTTTTCAGGGAGCTTTAAGATATCAAACTTTGGGGCATATCTATTCTTAAATCTGTAAGAAATCTAAAATACTATGATAATAATTAAAAATCTTTCTGTAAAATTCCACTTGGATATCCATAGTTTTCACCCTTTAACAACAATACCCCAAGTTTAAAAAAAAAAAAAAGACAAAGTTCTCCTTAATACAGGAAATTAACCTAGATCAGGAAAAGATCCTATTTTTCTTATAGCTCTGTACCATGTGATGTAAAATACCAATCAGTTTTTAAACTTCAGTCAGGACTGGTAAAGGATAATAAAATAATTAAAAAATATGTTTTACTACTAGAGTTAATCAATGAATTTGGTAAAGTAGCAGGATACAAAATTAATGCACAGAAATCTCTGGCATTCCTATACACTAATGATGAAAAATCTGAAAGTGAAATTAAGAAAACACTCCCATTTACCATTGCAACAAAAAGAATAAAATATCTAGGAATAAACCTACCTAAGGAGACAAAAGACCTGTATGCAGAAAATTATAAGACACTGATGAAAGAAATTAAAGATGATACAAACAGATGGAGAGATATACCATGTTCTTGAATTGGAAGAATCAACATTGTGAAAATGACTCTACTACCCAAAGCAATCTACAGATTCAATGCAATCCCTGTCAAACTACCACTGACATTTTTCACAGAACTAGAACAAAAAATTTCACAATTTGTATGGAAACACAAAAGACCCTGAATAGGGCTTCCCGGGTTGCGTAGTGGTTGAGAGTCCGCCTGCTGAGGCAGGGGACGCAGGTTTGTGCCCCGGTCCGGGAAGATGCCGCAGAGCGGCTAGGCCTGTGAGCCATGGCTGCTGAGCCTGTGTGTCTGGAGCCTGTGCTGTGCAACAGGAGAGGCCACAACAGTGAGAGGCCCGCGTACAGCAAAAAAAAAAAAAAAAAAAAAAAAAAGACCCCCGAATAGGCCAAGCAATCTTGAGAAAGAAAAACGGAGCTGGAGGAATCAGGCTCCCAGACTTCAGACTATACTACAAAGCTACAGTAATGAAGACAGTATGGTACTGCCACTAAAACAGAAAGATAGATCAATGGAACAGGATAGAAAACCCAGAGATAAACCCACGCACATATGGTCACCTTATCTTTGTTAAAGGAGGCAAGAATATACAGTGGAGAAAAGACAGGCTCTTCAATAAGTGGTGCTGGGAAAACTGGATAGCTAAATGTAGAAGAATGAAATTAGAACACTCTCTAACACCATACACAAAAATTAACTCAAAATGGATTAAAGACCTAAATGTAAGGCCAGACACTATAAAACTTTTAAAGGAAAACATAGGCAGAACACTCTATGACATAAATCACAGCAAGACCCTTTTTGACCCACTTCCTAGAGAAATAGAAATAAAAACAAAAATAAACAAATGGGACCTAATGAAACTTAAAAGCTTTTGCACAGCAAAGGAAACCATAAACAAGATGAAAAGACAACCCTCAGAATGGGAGAAAATATTTGCAAATGAAGCAACTGACAAAGGATTAATCTCCAAAATTTACAAGCAGCTCATGTAGCTCAATATCGAAAAAACAAACAACCCAATCCAAAAATGGGCAGAAGACCTAAGTAGACATTTCTCCAAAGAAGATATACAGATTGCCATGCCAGCAAACACATGAAAGGATGCTCAACATCATTAATCATTAGAGAAATGCAAATCAAAACTACAATGAGATATCATCTCATACTGGTCAGAATAGCCATCATCAAAGAATCTACAAACAATAAATGCTGGAGAGGGTGTGGAGAAAAGGGAACCCTCTTGCACTATTGGTGGGAATGTAAACTGATACAGCCACCATGGAGAACAGTATGGAGGTTCCTTAAAAAAACTATAAATAGAACTACCATACAACCCAGCAATCCCACTCCTGGGCATATACCCTGAGAAAACCATAATTCAAAAAGAGTCATGTACCACAATGTTCATTGCAGCTCTCTTTACAGTAGCCAGGACATGGAAGCAACCTAAGTGTCCATCAACATATGAATGGATAAAGAAGACGTAGCACATATATACAAAGGAATATTACTCAGCCATAAAAAGAAATGAAATTGAGTTATTTGTAGTGAGGTGGATGGACCTAGAGCCTGTCATACAGAGTGCAGTAAGTCAGAAAGGGAAAAACAAATACCGTATGCTACCACATATATGTGGAATCTAAGAAAAAAAAAAATGGTCATGAAGTACCTAGGGGTAAGACAGGAATAAAGACACAGACCTACTAGAGAATGGACTTGAGGATACAGGGAGGAGGAAGGGTAAGCTGTGACAAAGTGAGAGAGTGGCATGGACATATATACACTACCAAACGTAAAATAGGTAGCTAGTGGGAAGCAGCTGCATAGCACAGGGAGATCAGCTTGGTGATCTGTGACCACCTAGAGGGGTGGGATAGGGAGGGTGGGGGGGAAGGAGATGCAAGAGGGAAGAGATATGGGGACATATGTATATGTATAACTGATTCACTTTGTTATAAAGCAGAAACTAACACACCACTGTAAAGCAATTATACTCCAATAAAGATGTTAAATATATATATATTTCTAACACCCTAAAAAAAATAATTAAAAAGTATGTTTTAAAGAAATACAGGAAACATATGATTAGTTTACTGTGGAAAATAGATCTGATGAACTATAACAATGAACGTTAACAAAAATTAATTAGCTTTTTTTTCTTTCTCATGAACTTTATTGAGGTATAATGTATATACAATAAAATGTACCCATTTAAATTATACAGTTCAATGAGTTCTGACAAATATCTATACCCATATTACCATCATCACAATCAAGATTTAGGATATTTTCATCACCCCAAATAGTTCTCTCCTGACCTTTTTCGGCAACACTTTCCCACTCTTAGCCCCAGGCAACCACTGGTCTCATCGGCTTTCACTTTATGTCACCATAGAGTAATTTTGTTCATTCTAGAATTTCGTATGAATAGAATTATCGCACACACATTTGTGTTTATATGTATGTCTAGGTTCTTTCTCTCAGCATAATGTTTTGAGGTTCATCCATATAGCTGTGTTTACTGGTAGTTTGTTTCTTTCTGTTGCAGGGGAATATGCCATTATATTGATACACCACATGTGAATGGACCTTTTCATTGTTTCTAATTTTTGCCTACTACCAATCCAGCTGCTATGAGCATCTGTGTGCAAATTTTTCTGTAGTTATGTATTTTCATTTATTTGGGGTAAATAATTTAGTAGTGGAATTTCTGTATCATATGGTAAGTGTATGTTCAACTTTAGAAGAAACTACCTAATTATTTTCTAAAGCAGTGTGACCCACAAGCAATGTGCAAGAGTTCCAGTTGTCCTGCATCTTTCCCCACACTCGACATTATTAATCTTCATAATTGTAGCCATTTTATTGGGGAGTGTTATCTCCTGGTAGTTTTAATTTGCGTTTCTCTGGTGAGCAATGAGGCTGAGCATCTTTTCCTGTGCTTATTACCATGTCTTATCTTCTTGGAAAGTGTCTTCTCATCTTTTGTTCATTTTTATTGATGTTTGTCTTCTTATTCACTTTTAAACAATGAGAAGCCTTCAGAATCCACTGAGGGGTCTTGTGGTTTACAAATATGCCAGAACATTTTAATTAAATTCATGAAATAAGAACAATTAATTACCTCATTTTCTGCTTTTAGCCTCCTTCCTCAGGAAGCTCCAGCTATTCTTGCCTTCTGTCTGTTCTTAGAACAAGCCCAGTTTTAACCAGCACCTCACATTGCTCTTGCAATTCGCTCTGCTTGAAATTCTGCTTCCTTGTCCCCTCATGTGATTGGACCCTTCTCATCTCTCACGTCTCAGCCCAAAAGTCATATCCTCAGAGAAACCTTCCATGACCACCCAATCTAAAATAAAGCCTTTTATGCCAGTTCCTATCACAGCACCCTGTTTCATCACTTCTCATAATCTACAGTTATATATTTTTAATTTATTTGCTAAGTTGTTTATTGTCCCCACACACACACAAGCCCTGCTCCATAAGAGTAGACACCATGCCCAACCTGTTTTCCAGGGACCCTTCCAGAGCGTTACACAGTGCAAAGCCCACTTTGGGAGTGGAATAAATATTTACTGCTGAATGAATTAATACCTCAGTTCTCCATGGGTCATTAATTTGAATGTCAGTTTACACTTAGAGAAATGATTTACTCCCTAAAGTTCCTGTTGAAATTTTAGGCAGCTGTCAGTAACTCAAAAACGGGGATAATGCTTGGACTCTCTTCCTGCTCACCTATTCATCAGGAGATTCCTAGGGTAAAAGAGGCTTCGTGAGCTTTCCTAGATGACTGTGTGCAACTACAGGAATTCCAAGGAGCCACAGTATAGTTCTTGGCTTTTTGAGACTTCATATCAATGTTGAAACTTTTCAGAATAAGTTTCTCAAAATAAACAGGATTATCCAAAGGCTACTGAACTATTTCTGGGCTCACCAAGAAACTAGGCAAATCACACAATGAGTAAAGTAGGCCCAGTAGAAGACAACAGAGAGTGGTGGGTATCTTGGTGAGTGCCAAGTGTTGTCATGCTAAAATGAAGGATCAGTTTTTCCCAATCTCCTGGTTATGAATGATTAAGTGAATGAAGATAGGTTCACTTGTAGGCTCTATCTCCTAGTAATTATATTAATATTGGCAAGTTACTTAATCTCTATTTTAGTTTCTTTATCATTAAAGTGGGGATAATAAGACTTAATGTTTAAGCTGCTTTCTGGATTAAGTGGAATGCTAGTAGAGTGCCTGCCAGATAGTAGAAGTTTTATTTTGGTTTTTGTTTGTTTCCCAATTTAAATCACTTAAGCTTACATGTATTAGAAAGCAAACATTTTCCAAACACATACTGTATTTAGTTCTCCATTCAACTAGCTGCCTAATAAATATTCACTAATAGCAATAAAAATTTAATGGGTCTTGGAACAAATAGGTAACAATTATATAACCTAGAGACTGTAGCAGCAAATGAAATTAAAAATGTATTAAAAAAGAAAGACCTTAAATTCATATTACTAAGTGAAAGAAGTCAATGTGAAAAGGCAACATACTCTATGATTCCAACTATATGATATTCTGGAAAAGGCAAAACTATGGAGGCAATAAAAAGATCAGTGGTTGCTAAGGGTGGAGTAAGGGGAAGAGAGATGAATAAGCAGGGCACAGGAGATTTTTAGAGCAGTAAAAATACTCTGATATAATAATAATGGGTACAGTGTATATGTCATTATACATTTGTCCAAACCCATGTAATGTATAATACCAAGAGTGAACCCCAGGGTAAACTATGGGGTTTTGGTTGATTATGGTGTGTCAATATAGGTTCATCCTTGGTTTAAAAAAAAAAGTACCATTCTGGTGACCGATGTTAACAATGAGAGAGGTTATGCATGTGTAGGGGCAGGGAGTATATAGGAAATCTCTGTACCTCCCTCTAAATTTTGTTGTAAACCTAAAACCGTTCTAAAAAAATTGTCCAAAGAAAGAAAATAATTCAAAGAAAAAAATACTTTTCATAATCAATTTAATAGAGCAGAAACTCAGACAAACTTAAAAAATAATTTTTTCAAGATATTCTTATTAAACATTCTTTAAAGAATAAGAAATATAATTTATGCTTGACTTTAAAAAAAGGTTGTAGTGCATTTGTTTGGCAATATTATAGAATTAGATATTGTATTTTCCAGACAGTCAAATCTTACTCTGTGATATTTCCTTTTAAAATAACTTTGTCTAAATATTATATAATATCTCTTACATGTGGAATCTAAAAAAAAAAACAGTACAAATCAACTTATTTACAAAACAGAAACAGACTCACAGACACAGAAAACAAAATTATGGTTACCAAAGGGGAAAGGGGAGGGGAAGAGAGAAATTAGGAGTATGGGATTAACAGATACACACCATATATAAAATAGATCAACAACAAGGATTTACTGTATAGCACAGAGAACTATATTCAATATCTTATAATAACCTATAATGGAAAATAATCTAAAATTGTATACCTGAAACTAACACAATATTGTAAATCAACTATATTTAAATTTAAAAATAAGTATATAAAAATAACTATAAATTTATAAATGCGATGCAGGTATTATTATATAGCAACTGGGCATCAGAGATTAATCAAACTGTACCAAGTTAAACAAACAAGAAGTTCCTATTCAATCCTAGGTCTTTCAGGATAGAGAAGAAGAGAAATTTGACTAAATAAAATAACTTCAAAAATCACGTCTGAAATCAATGGGTATATAAGTAAAGTCAGCACCTGTATACAGATGAGTCTCATATCCGCCTGACCATATACTCCATCTTCATGCTGACCGTACATATTTGTATATCCTGTTGTCACCTTAAACTCAGTAAGCCTAGAGGAAATGTCTTTATCTCTGCAAAAATAGTTTCTCAATTAAAATCCATTTTATTTCCTCAATCATTAAGCCTTCAAAGTATACACTTGTCTTCCAGTCTTTGATTTTGAACCTCATGTCTAACCAGTTAGCAAGTTCTAAAAATGTTTCTAGTGAGATAAAAGATCGTTGGTTATTTCTTACTTCCCTTCTTAAGCCTCAAACCAGAAAGGGGAAAGGAAATTCTAAATGCAACAAGCAGAGTTCGATCATTTGCTTACCATGGGAAGAAGGAGCCTCTGAATTTAAAAATAACCCTTACCTAGAGTCCAGTGATCAAAATCTAAACTTGTCTCAGCTACCAACTAGCCTTGTGACATCAGATAAGACACTTCCCCTCTCTGCTTCAGTTACCTAATCTTCAGAATGGTGGGGAAGTGGGTGGTATTCTAAAATAGATTCTAAAATTCTGTGTGATCCTCCCTCTTGTCATATTTGTCCCTTTTTTTCTATCCCCACTGTAGCCAGTCCAAATATAGGCACTTATCACTTTATTTGTAGATTTTACATTACTTCAAAAATCACTGCAGCTCTTTGCCCTAAAACCCATCGTTGACCTTATGAACAGATTTAACTTTCTAAAACACCATTCTCTTTGTTAATTCCTTACCTAAAACAGCTAGCAGTGTTAATTAAAATGATATTCTAGATCTTTCTAAATCACCTGCCACTGAAATTTATCATACAAACCACTTACATAATCAAACTTTCTGCCCCAGTCAACCTAGATCACTCATTTATGTGAAAACATGAACTGAGTTTTCTCATTTCTTCTTTTTTGCTCACTTCGTGTATACTTGCTTCTCTACCTGGAGTGCCCTCTTCATTCCTTACTACCCACTGAAAACTTGCTCTGCTCGTATTTCACATCCTCCAAAAAGTCTGTTCTGATTACCCCAAACCAAAATGAGTTGTCTTGCATCTGAACTCTCTAATCAAATGAAAAGACTTGAGTGTTAATAGGTTGGATGGGAGAGGGGGCTCTCAGGCCCTTGGGGATGGAGAGGCTTCCCAAGTTGGATGCCTGGTGGTGAGGGACCCCCATCACTGTTCTCCTCCAGCCATCCTGCTGAAGTATTTTAAAAAAAACAAAAAACAATGAATAGATACTTCAGCACAGGCTGTTGGTGCCCTGCCCATAATCCCTCTGTACTGTGCATGCCAACTACTGCTTACTAGGAGCACTTGGAATTCTCTGGTTGCAGACTCTGGCTCTGTGCAGAGCAGGCCATAAGTTCCAGGGAACTAACACCCCCAAGAGAAACCCTCAACAAAGGAAAAATGAGAGTTTGTGGATAAATAGCCTAGTTTCTTCGCTCCTCAGGCACGATAATTCTGAGCGGTGTTCTACACAGCCTTCCAGAGTCTCCAATGGGATTGAGCCCCAGTTGCCCTCAGCAGTAACCCACACAAAAACTTTCTTCCCAGTACTGCTTCTCCGCTTCCCAGTCAGCGCTTTGGGAGGTCAAGTCCCGTATAAATTACTCGCACCCAAATGCTTGTCTTGGGGATCTGCTTCTGAGAGAAATTTTAGGTCTTCTATATATTTTGGGGTTTTTTAAATCTTTTTTGGGGGCCTCGTTTTGACTTACATAATTCAATCTTTTGAGGAAATTGCAGTTTCATTTATGCTTTCAAAGGTGTTGATTTTATTTTTTATCAGATGGATACTTTATTAGAGTTATAACACTTACAAAATACATTTCTTTTCATCACGGAGTTACCAGATTTTAAAACCAGCCAACACTTTCTCATTTTTACAGCTAAGATATATAAAGAAATTCTCAAATGCCATAATTTTTGTTCAAGTGCTTTGTCAGTCAACTCACAAATCTAGATCGTGATTAATTTACAATTCTAAGTATTCACAGTTAGATGAGTTTTAGGCTTGGTTCTTAATGATCTAGAAGCAATCCATTTACAAAAGTGTCACCAAGCAGTTTCATGAAATCATTTAATTTAAAGCCACCAAGCTTATACCTTGGAAACAAAAATATAATCTCACAACTATATCTAGCAGACTAACTTTTAACAATTCCAGCCGGAATGGACAATATATCCTTATGGCACATATATGACTTTGTAATATACAATTCATAATTCAGGGTTAAGAGTGTAGCGTGGAGCTAGAAAAACCAGGGAAGTTGGATATTATAGAAAAGCTATAACATCAGTATAAAGTCACAAGACTGATTTCCTCTTGCCACATAGTAAATATACCTTTTATCTCTGTAATTACATCACAAACCAAACCTTAATAAGATTCTTCTTTCTAGGGGATTATCACATAAACAGTATTTGATCATTGAGCATTGATTATGCCACTCATTCAGTATTGTTCTATGTTCCATGAAATCTGACAGCCCAGCTTATACCTGGCACTTGTAGTGGATGATTCAGCCAAAAAGCAAAGGGTTGAAAGTATAAAATAATCAAAAGCCCTCTTTTCCCAGAGGTAGCCCTCTCGAGGCAAGAGATAAGTTATCTTGTTCGGATGGGTGGTGTGAGCTGGGGGCCTAACTCTATCTTCTTCTCCCATTCAAGCCATTTTGGCATCTTGCCACGGCCAGGGTCTCTGAGGTGGGTTAAAATACGTCTCTGTGCTATTCATATTCAGTAGATGTCAGGACTGTTCTCTAAACATGTGAGGATCTACAACTTTAAGTTATATTTCATATTCTATTCAAATTTAACTCAGAGTCATGTAAAAGAATTAGAAGTAAAAAGTTCACCCTTTGGAGAAGTCTATTGGGTAAAGCCTCACATATCCACACATAAATATCTGTATTTTCATGCACAGGGCAAACAGCTGTATTTGAAGCATAAATAAACCCAAAGTAAGACATCAGGAGCTAGATACCAGTTCCAGGAGTGGTTAGTGGTCTCTGGGGCTCTCGTCTTAAGGATGCCAGATGAGCAGTTTGCTCAGTTGTTAGGAAACACTTAGGTGGATTAAGCAACTAGGGTTCACTTCATAAATTACTTTTTCCTGTACCCAAGACTCTGCTTGAATTAGCTTGAGAAACTATAGCCCCTTCAAGGGTAAGTATTTGACCATTAACCCAAAGGCAATGTGATTACTGCATGAGACTAAATGCTATGTGGCTTGTCTAATTCGCTTTATACCTTTCAGGATCAGTTCAATAAAATACGGAACCCATAACCAAAGTTTTACACCAGAGGTCAGCAAACGATAGCCTGCAGCCCACAGGCCAAATCCAGCCTGCTGCCGGTTTTTGTAAATAAAAATTTATTGGAACACAGCTACACTCACTTGTTTACTTATTGTCTATGGCTGCTTTCACGTAATAACAGCAGAGGTGAGTAATTGTGACAGAGACTGAATGGCCCACAAAGCCTAAAACATTTACCATCTGGACCTTTAAAGAGCGTCGATCTCTGTTTTACACTAAAACACAGAGTTCAGTGGGAAGCTTATTTGAAATGTGTTTTTCTTCAGGAGTTTTAGTTACCTATTAAAATTAAGGTTCAGGTGACTCAGTAACTAAACACAAGAGATACCCCTTTTTTCATGAATGATATCTATGTATTTTATGGGTGTAAAGGGTTATTTTCTTTAAAATAAGAAAAGAAAAAGAGAAGGAGATGTAAAACTAAAGGCTATTTCTCTGTTTAACATCATACTAAAATTAAAATTCCATCCGTGAAATGAACCAAAACTTATACTTAGATTCTCTGCATATACTAAACAAATTACTTTGGGGATGTTGTTATATCTGGACAAAATGGTATCCAAATTGATCAGACATAAAAAGTACACAAATGAAACTAACACACAAGCAGTCAGTTTGTAAGGGGTGTTACGGTCACCATCGTTGTAAAGCCAGACCCAAACTGCAACTGTAACAAGCTGTCATCATAAAGGCAAAAATTTGTTAAGCAGTGGTGAGACCCCTAATGTGGTACATATTCAAAACTTCACGATGAGATGTCTATTCGCACAGTGATCTCACAGCCAAGCAAAGTGCAGCTATCAGGACTTGAGGATGTAGCAAATCATTTCTGTGACAATGGAAAGTGACCTTAGAGTGTGGCTGCCACATTTATGTTATACTGGTTATCGTTCAAGAGCAGCTGCACAGCCATGCTTCTATTGCAACGTAGATCGTGCAGTGATGTGGCGGGTGCTTCCAACAAAAAGGCTCCAAAGTAGAAGACGAACACTGTAAAATGGTAAGCAAAACCCAGGAAGTTCCAGCTGGCATTAATCAGAGTCACCACGCCAGAGGGGAACACGCCCAGGAAGAGGCGGGAACAGATGAAAGCCGTCACAGACACGAACATGACCCATCCATGCAGCAGAGGTAGAGAAGCATTGGAGGAGGCGACCAGGATCCACACGAGTACCCCAAACACCTGCTAGTGTTGGAGGGTCTCCTGCAGAGGGGGCGGGGGTGGCAGTGTCTCACCGCGGGGACAAGGACGCTGGCAGCAGAAGTTCTGGGAAGTACTCCTTGGCGTGAGCCCTCCCAGAGTCCGCCATTAGCCCCACCAAAGAGCCCGGGTAGGCTCCAGTGCTGGGTCACCTCAGGCCAAGCAACCAACCTCAAATGTGTTGATATTTATGCATTATGTTCTCTAGCTTTATTTACCAGGCTTGTAAGAATGTTTATTTGTTTTTCAATAAACTATCTCTTAGTTCTGTTGATCATCATTTCTGATATTTGGTTATTATTGCTTCTGTTACTCTTGTCACTTTCTGTATTATTAGTGTCTACTTTTACTTTTGGTATTTCTTGCTCTTTGGTATTTCTTGGTTTACTACATTTCTAACTGTTTGAGACAATTGCTAAGTTTATTTATTCTCGGTTGGTCTTATCTTTTAATTATGAATATAAAATTATACATTTCTATTCAAATATTAATTTAGGACCACTAGTTGAAACATAAAGTGCCTTTTCTGTTTATTAATTTTAAATATTTTAAAATCTCCATTGTTACTTATTTAGCAGTGTGTTATTTAGCAATATGTTATTTCATTTCCAAAATTATTCTGTTTTATTAGATATCTTTGGTTGCTGGTTTCTAATTTTATTTATTTTGACTAGAGAGTTATGGACAGTTTAATGTTATTCTTTTGAATCTCTTAAAACTTTTGATCAGACTAATGATTCATTTTTATAAAGGTTGAAACTATGTGCTTAAAAATATACATTCTTTATTGGGTGAATAGATCTCTAAAATATCTATGGACTAAAAGGTATTAACCAAGTTTGGATATTTGAAGACTTGCTTTTTGTGTGCTTAATCTATCAGTTTCTTAATTAGTTGCTTAAAATATCCTACCATACTTGTAGATTTGAGATTTTTCCTCTGTAATTATATCAGTCTTGCTTTATATATTGCAAAGTTCTGGTTCAGTGCACACAAGTTTCAATTGTCATATTTTGGTTGATTTTTCATTTTATCATTATGAAATTTCCCTTTGTCACTTTGAATGCAGTCCATCTTCTGGCTTCACAGATGGTTCCAACTTCTGATTCCCCACTGTACATGGGGCTTGCAGACTTGGCTTCTCTCTCTCTACAGGTGCTGAGGCCTCAGCCGCTGTGGATTTTTTAGGTGACAGTCACTGCACAGGTCTAATGGCTTCAAATATGGCTTATTGCTATATGTCTCTTTTCTGTTTCTGGCAGCTAGACATCTAGACACTTTACTTCCTTGTTCTGATATTAAAAATTCTATATACCATTTTCTACATATCTATTAATTTTTCTGTTTTGTGTGTGTATATATATATATATATATATATATACACATACACATTTTATACATACACACATATATGTTACATAGCAGGAAGAGATGCATATATGTATGTGTAATGTATACAGAGAGAATGCACACAAGAATTGGTGTATTAACGTGCGTTCCTTCTGCCATCTTGACCTTGAAGTCTATCTAATCTTTTCTTAAATAGAAAATGTGATTAATTGGCATTTCCATTCAACTTCTTGAACTTCAAATGCATTTCTTTCATTTGGAATTAATTTTCCTGAGCAGTTTAGTGAATACCTCATTGCTTTCCTATGAAAGCTGCCCAAAAGATTTCAATATAAGTTAAGTTGCTAATGACTACTTAGTCCTTTCACTAGAAATGCAAAGCTCCGCTTGAGTGATACTACTGATGTATTTCTATAAACACCTTGTTAAATGCTTACTGCTTTTAGAAATGGTACCTGGGCTGATGCCCAAGCTTACATTAAGAAGGGAATGATACTAATGTGTCCTTTAAAAAAGCATCTTTTATAGCCTAGCGGGAAGAAAAATCACTTTACTCTCATAATTTGCTTTATGCATTGCTGTTATCATTGCTAATTACAGTATCCCAAAAAAGCATTTATTTATTAAGTCTCTTCGGTTTAGTTTCCTCAATTAGTAAAATTTATTTTCCTCTCTCAGTAAAATTTCTTTCTCCCTATTAAAATTTTTATATAATTTGATTGGATAAAGAATATAGATGGATGATCAAAATAACTAATGATAGAGAGATTGGTTAATACTTTATTTTCTTTTATCATTCTATTCAGACTTAAAAATTCCAGATCTCTTTCCTTTCTAAAAGTAAAAAAGGCTTAAGGAGTTCTAAATCTCATTTAGCCAGACACATCCACTTATGTCTTTAACAATTTAGAATGTGTTTTGACAGACTTTCTTCCTTTCTTTGCTGTCTGTATTATAATTTATGGTTTCATTGCACAGCAGTTAAATATTATAGTCATTTTCAGGAAGAGAAGAAAAGTTATCATAATCTAGCTACCTTTATACTATCATACCTGAATCATTTAGAAAATTTTAGGAATCTATCCAACTGCATTTCTCATAAAACAACAAAACACTCCCATGTCTGTATGCTGTTCAGTGCCAAGACTTACATCTGTGTAGCTCAGAAAATTGAGATAACTAAGTAAAACAAAAGAAAAGTAATTAAATAGAGCACATTTTGCAGTACCATTGTGACCATGCAACTTGAACAAAGCCTATGAAAGCAAATTTTGTTCAACTGCAATTTCTTACATAACATTTTCCAGCATTTTACATAATATAATATGAATTAAAGATAAAGTAGATCTTTCACATATAAGCAAAAAAAAGCTGACTGATTGTCAATGACTGCTAATTATAGTTGATTGTCAATGACTGCTAATTATAAAAAAGATACAATTTGGGACTTCGCTGGTGGTGCGGTGGTTAAGAATCTGCCTGCCAATGCAGGAGACACAGGTTCGAGCCCTGGTCCGGGAAGGTCCTACATGCTTCGGAGCAACTAAGCCAGTGAGCCACAACTACTGAGCCTACGTGCTCCGTGCTGCAACTACTGAAGCCTGTACGCCTAGAGCCGGTGCTCCATAACAAGAGAAGCCACCGCAATGAGAAACCAGTGCACCGCAACAAAGAGTAGCCCCCACTCACCGCAACTACAGAAAAAAGCCCGTGTGCAGCGATGGAGACCCAAGGCAGCCAAAAATGAAATAAATAAGTAAAATAAATTTATAAAAAAAAAGATACAAGTCATTTTCTCATCAAGATTAGAATTGTTATCCCAAATATGACTGAGGTTACGATTTTTAAAAGGGTAAAATGAAATAATTTAAGATTAATTATAGAATTATTATAATAGCATAGCTTGCTTTTACAGTATTTTGAATCAGATTTACACATATTTAAAAAGCGGTTTTATATGGGAATATATGTATAGCTGATTCACTTTGTTATAAAGCAGAAACTAACACACCATTGTAAAGCAATTATACTCCAATAAAGATGTTTAAATAAATAATTAATTAAAAATTAAAAAGGGGTTTTGTGGTTCAATTTACTAGATCATTTCGGTTATAAATCAGAAAAATCTTTTCTTTAGCATGTGTCCCTTCTGACATTTGATCTTGAAGTCTATCTAATCTTTTCTTCAGCAAAACAAAGTTATTAGTTGGTATTACCATTAAAAATACCTGATGGGGCTTCCCTGGTGGCGCAGTGGTTGAGAGTCCACCTGCCGATGCAGGGGACACGGGTTCGTGCCCCGGTCCGGGAAGATCCCACGTGCCGCAGAGCGGCTGGGCCCGTGAGCCATGGCCGCTGAGCCTGCGCGTCCAGAGCCTGTGCTCCGCAACGAGAGAGGTCATAGCAGTGAGGGGCCCGTGTACCACAAAAAAAAAAAAAAAAAAAAATACCTGATGAACTGGCTATTATTACTCTATTGGTTTTTCTGATTTTTTGTTTTTGTCTTGGCTTGATTATCTTAATACATTCTCTTGAGAAAATTGTTTCTTCATGTATGCTTTCAAATTTATAGACATGTATTTATTTATTATGTTCTCTTATAATCTTTAAAATGTTTAATGTAGCTTTAGTTTATGTCCCAATTTTCATTTTCAGCAAAAATGGTTATTATCATTTGCAATGTACAATAAAAATAATTACTTTGGTCATATATTAGAACATATTAGTCTCTTCCAATTGTATCATTGACTCTCTTTGATCTTGAAATTTTAACAGTTTCTGACTTTTTTTATTATAAAATGTGTTTATTGAAATTATTTTCCTATGTATTGAATGCTTTAAGAGCTTCAAATGAAAAGATATAATAAAGCAGTTTCACTTTTGATTCATCAAAAGTGTGGATTTCCTCCCAGATGAGTAAAATTTCTGAATGCATTGCTTGTTTTTATAAGTAATCATTTTCCTTTATAACAATGTATTTATAATTGCTTGAAAATATCATGGTGTTATTTTCTTCAGTGGATTTCCCAATTTCCAAATGGTTTTCTTTTGACATCTGTAACTGCAATGACTCATGAAACTCCCTCCATAACAGGATATAATTGTTCAGTGGGTAAGAAGACTCAAAGTGAGATAGTGGGTCAAGGATTAAGGGGAGAAAATGAGCATATCTTTAAGCGCAGAGCTCCACAGAACAGTTCTGAAAATCTAACTGTATCCATGGTTTTTGGCTCAGTGGTAAAATGACACAAGGAAAGTGCCTACAGAATGAATAAAAAGGAGGAGAACAAAAAGAAGGAAGAAGAAGAAGGGGAAGATAGAAAGGTAATTGGTGATTCCATTTAAATTCCTTAAATTATATTACAGAATTTCTTTCAGTTCAGGCTGTGTCTTCGAATGAATGCAATCATAGCTTTGACAAAAAGAGCTTTGTAATTTATAAGTAAAGGGGAAGACATCATGCTTCGCCTATTCCAATTATTTTCAGCATTAAGAATAGGCAGCGCAGAGACTGTGGCAAATGTGGACGCCATTATGCACTAAATAGGCTTTGCCACTGAGCTTTTACTTTGCTTTATTTTTTGATAATAGAGAAGCTGCTGGCTAGTGCCATACACACACACATACACACACACACACACACACACACATGTATTTGAATGCAAACGAAGAGATGCCTTTGAATTTGAAACAAAGAATAGTCCTGACAGTGTGAAAGACTACTCATTTTATGCTCTTATAACTACTCTCAAGTAAGCATTTGAAACAGTTTGCAATCTCAACATATTATTAAATAGTCAGGTTGATGCAGCATATTTTAAAATAGTTTGACATTTCTAACGATTTGGACTTGAGCTTTAGGCTTTAACACAAATTACTTGGACGTTGAAGTGATCTATGCTCATCTTCCAATACAGTGTCTACAACAGTTGTTTAAAAATATAAATGTTATTTCACTTTCCAGCGTAAATCCTCCAAGGCCAAATTTCTTAACAAAACATTAATAGTAGGGCTTCCCTGGTGGCACAGTGGTTGAGAGTCCACCTGCCAATGCAGGGGACACAGGTTCGTGCCCCGGTCCGGGAAGATCCCACATGCCGCGGAGCGGATAGGCCCGTGAGCCATGGCCGCTAAGCCTGCGCGTCCGGAGCCTGTGCTCCGTAACAGGAGAGGCCACAACAGTGAGAGGCCCACGTACCGTAAAAAAAAAAAAGAAAGGACCTTATCAATTTTATTCACCATTTTATCCTCACAACCTAGCACTGTACTTTGGATCGAGTAGGAGGTGCTCAAGAAATATTTCTGACTGAATGCATGAATACACGGCATGATAGTTGTAGCTTTTAAAATATATGTTGATGAAAATATATTACAATCACAAATAAATAGAACTTTCATCATTTTGTAATTTATATAGGTGAATTCAGGTATTTTCAAGGGTCCTACAGTGTTCACAGTGGACATAAGGTTAAGTTTTCTGAAAATTGTGGCAACATGTTTCCTTTCTGTGTTCTTTTCTCTCCACCATATTTAGAAATTTTAAGTTACACGAGAAAATATATATGAGAATATGTGGTAGTATCTTATTTTTACTCCCCTGACAAGTAAACCCTGAAAAAGGAATTCAAGCGTAAATAGTTTAGATAGGAGATGACCTCAGGAAACACTGGTAGCAGAGTGAGAAAGTGAAACAGGGAATGGAGACAAATTTAATAGCATAAAAATGTGATAACAGCACAGTAACAAGGGTGTCTTATTAAGCAAGTCACTACTTTGGGCTTTGGGACCCATTGTAGAACATGCACCTCAGCCTTATCCCAACTGAGGGGCAAGGGAGCTGGGGTATTTAAATACTATCTCCTATCAGTTGTGGTTGAAAGATGTTCCCAAGGGATGTAAATTTACCAGGACTTCCAGCCAGCTACCATGCACCAGCATAGCAGCCTCCAACTGCCAGAGAAAACCCACAAAGAAATGTACATGCTGTTCTTGGAAGTCTACTGGCGTGTACTACAATGCTAAGAACCTGGGGTACATGGCAGGGCACAGAGTTTGCTTACAGTAGGCTTCATAAATATTTCTCAGTACACTATGCTATATTTTGATGATTCCAAAGACTGAGGGCGTCTATAATCTTGTTTTAATCATGATATTCCTGAATTGCGTTAAAAATTCTTGGTGGTCCATTTTTAAATATAACAATAAAGAACATGACAGGAATGGACAGGTGTAGATGATAGCAAGTGGCCTTGCTAAACCTATACAGAAGCAGGTAGCCTTTAAAAATACTTGGGGAAAGGAATTAGCACAGTATTTGAAGGCTTAATCTAAAATGGTTATAAAAATGCTTCCAGACATGTGTGAATACAATTTGAAAAACAATTTGGCAAACAGTAGACCATTTCTTTTCTGTTCTTTTTTACCTCACATGTTGAAGTTGACCAAACTTGCTCTCCAAGTGGAAGCAAACAGAGAAAGATAAATAAGCATATGGGTCCTAAGGAGATAAAAAAGAGCTGAAATGGAAGAACATCAAAATATAGATATTGGTCATCTTGTGGTGTTTTCACATAAATCTGATAGACTTTGTAATTATTGTATTGGAGTTACTCTTAGACATTTTACATGATACCATTACCTTTCCACCCTAAAAATAAACTACCAAAAGAGACTGTGTATGAATGAATATTATATTGTATAGTGAAATAAAATATTGAATTTATCTTGTGATTTTAAATAAAATACAATATTTTATATTTATTTATTAGTCTCACAATATCTCTAGATAATAAATACTGTTACTTATCTGAAAACAAGATTTGGAAACAATGCCACACATTAAAAAACCTTTCTGATTATTAAAGAGGATACGATAGTATCCAAATTTACAAGGGTATATCTATAATGAAAATAATTATTGTAAACAATACTTTCAGTTTCATAGTGCTCTCATATTCATTGTTTCAACTAATCCACAAAACATTCCATTTTAAAGGTAGGAAACTAAGTCTGACACTAGATGTCTAATTATGATGTCTCCCATCTTCAAAAAAAAAAAAAACAAAAGCCATTGGATTGGACCTACCTCAGTTTCTCCCCAATAAATCCACCAATGTTGTCTCCTTCTCCATTCATCTTCTCCTCCTTTAAAGTAGAATAAAGGAACTGACCCTCTTCCTGTTGAAGACCAGTCCTTTCACTGGCACTCTGAATCAACTTGTCTTTTGCCTTCTTAGGAAATTGACACTACCAACTATCCTTCTTGCCTCAGCCATATCAGCTTTTAAATATCTTCATGTCTTTTCCATATTTAAAACCAGGCAAAACAAACGCAAACAAAACAGAAAACCTCGCCCCTAAATCCCTCTCTATCTACCCTTTCACAGCCAAACTCTTCTAATAAGTTGTCCATATTTGCTTTCGTTTCCTTCACACCCATTCACTCCTCACTCCCCATTCTCTCCCTTATTAAATGATTAACCTGACAGGTTTTTTTCAACTTCATCGTACTTAATCTCCTTGTAACTTTTGTACTTGTTGACCATATCTTCCTTCACTTGGCTTCATTAGTACTGTTCATTCCCAGTCTTCTTCTCATATTCTGCCTGCAACTACTCAATTTCTTTGTCAAGTTTATCCTCCTTTACCCACACATGAAGTACTTCAAGGCTAGTACTTTCTTTCTCCTCTATGTTATCAAAGCAGAGAAGATTGTGTCTGGGGAACTTGTAACTAAAGATAGATGTTTAAGTAATTCAGACAATAGTGATTCTTCTGTTGTGAAGACATTAATTATATGAGACAGTCTGTGGACTTCCAATGTGCCTGAGTTTTGTAGACAACACATTAGAAGAAATTGAAAAACTGACTGCCATCTGTTTTTTTGTTTTTTTTAACTGTAAACCATTCTAGAAACATTAGTAGCTACATTTAGAAAAAACCTTATATTTAAGAAAGCTCTAGTTCGTGGGAAGAGATATTACCTTTCTCTCTTTCTCTCTGGGACTGGCCATATTAGACACAGTCTGACCTCTTACATTTCCCCAAATGGACTACTTTTACAATTAAATGCTGCTGCAGTGGCACGATCCAGCTGCACTCCTCACCATGTGTAAAGGAACAATCTTAGTCTCACTTTACTTCATTGCTGACTACTCTGGAGATGCTCCTCGACAGATCAAATCCCAGTTATTCTTTATCCTTGCCTTTGAATTCCAAAATGTAAAGCAAATTCATGTATATTAACTGTCTCACCTACAGCTGCTTTGCAAGCACAGCATGGCTTGCTTGTAAGTACAGATTACAGGTACAAACACAACTGAAATCAGTATCAGTTATTTTTCTGAGGATATTAAGAACACTGAACAGGTGAACTGCTGCTGTGAGTATTTTTCTATGCTAGAATGTATGCAGATATCACTGCTATCTTTCTTTTGTTTTATTCCTTACGAAATAGGCTTGAAATGCAGGTTATTGTCGTAGGATACTGGTTCATTTTTACAAGAGTTTCACCATAATATTAGATATTTACAGAACTTGAGGAATAGTGTTATATTAAGACATTTCCTCACAAGTATTGGCTGGTGCTAAACTTGACAATAAACTGATATGTTAATAAAATGCATGATCTGAAGAGTTTGCTAAACTTTAACAAAATATTTATGAAGAATAATACACAGAGATACATACTTTATGCTGCTTGTTTTACACAGATATAATGTACTGGGAAAATATTTAACAAATATTTATAATAAGGCTAGAAGTGAAAAATTTTAGCATGCCAAACTTCCACCAAGGCTTTTATAATTCTTACTGAGAAAGGATGATGATAAACTTTCACAAATGTAATCACTTAATGTAATCCCTTAAACTAGACATTCTTGATCTATTCTACTAAGTTTTGCTGGCAGTATTATTTCTTATTATTATGGTTATTTTGTTTGCACATTATCAGTAAAGTGTAGAATCAGCTAAAAATGTTAACTATGATTTTTTTCAAGACTGTAGATCTTAGATTTATGAGTCTCATTAATCTCAATGTCAGCAGTCCATAACATTCTAGATTTTTTGTCTAAGTTTTCTAGTTAAATGTTTATTTATATATCCTGTGCTGCTACACAGTCTTAATAATTAAAATTTTAATAATTAAAATTTTAACTGCCCTGAATAATGGTATTCTGAATAATAATATTAAAAATATTATTAAATATTCTAATTAAGTTCCAATAAATATTCTAATAAAATTAGAAATGTAACTGCCCTGAATAATGTTATTCCACACTGAATTACCTTAATTTGACTATGCCATCACCCAACTGCTAGTTACATAGTTTGTTTCAATTTATTTATTTGTTTGTTTTTCTGTATTTGGAAACACTAAAATAATTAATTTCCAGCAAATAATTGTTTATAAGATTTGCAAATAACTGTTTCAAAGATTTATTTGAATTTCAAGTACATTTTTTAAAACAATCAACTTTGAGATATAATTTATATATAATGAAGTGCACATTTTAATTATAAAGACCAATGAGTTTTGACAAATGTACACTTTTATATAACCACCAATACAGATATAGGAAATTTTCATCAGCTCAGAGACTTTCTTTGAGCTCCTTTGCAGCCAATCCCACCCTCCCCCCAACTTCCCATCCCAAGGCCACTTACAAGCTTTCTATCATCGTATATTAGTTTGGCCTGTTGTAGAACGAAGTATAAATTAATCATACAGTAGTTATTCTCGTGTCTGGCTTTTTTGGTTCAGTATAATATTTTTGAGATTTATCCATGTTGTCATCTGTCTTGGTAGTTTGTTCATCTTTATTGGTAGGTAGTATTCCGTTGTGTGAATTTGTTCATTCATTCATGTGTTGAAAGACATTTGGGTTGTTTCAAATTTGGGGAGATAGTGAATGAAACTGCAATTAACATCTTGTACAAGTCTTTTGTGGACATAGATTTTTATTTCTCCAGGATAAATACTTATTAGATTTTTATTTCTCCAGGATAAATACTTATTCTGGAATTTCTGGAGCGTAGCTATCTTTAATTTTATAAGAAATTACTCAACCATTTTCCAAAGTAATTGTACCACTTTACATCCCAACTGGCAATGTATGAGCATTCCAGTTGCTCCACATTCTTAACAACATGTCACTTTTTCTAGTTCTTGTAGTATTACAGGACAGTGAGACCTCACAAATTTATGTCTTGGAGACCACAGGATTTCTGAGATCAGAAGACAACAAAAATAAGAGAGTTTTAAACTGTGAGATTGCAAGGTAATGCCATGTCTTTCGATTTCTGGATTTGATTACTCAGTAACATACTCATGTAAGAGAATTAACTGGAAAGAGCATTTTCTTTGCATCTGAGACTTCCTCAGACTCAAAGCCCTCGCATCAGCTCTGAGGTTCAAAGACATTTGGCAGGGCTTCCCTGGCGGCGCAGTGGTTGAGAGTCCGCCTGCCGATGCAGGAGACTCGGGTTCATGCCCCGGTCTGGGAAGATCCCACATGCCGCGGAGTGGCTGGGCCCATGAGCCATGGCCTCTGGGCCTGCGCGTCCGCGTCCGGAGCCTGTGCTCCGCAGCGGGAGAGACCACAACAGTGAGAGGCCCGTGTACCGCAAAAAAAAAAAAGATCTGCCAAAAACGTTTGGCAGGTGTCCCTTACTCAAAGCAAAGATTGTCCTTGTTCTGGAGGCTTGCTCCTCCACCTGTCTTGTCCCCAGCCTCAGCAACTGCACCAGGTAAAAGTGTTCTCTGTCTCTTGTTCAGCTGTGAAGAGTTTATCTCTCTGGACAGTTTAGTTCTAGATTTATTTGTACCAAATAGGATTTTCACAAAATGGTGGTTTTCAACAAACACATCAGTTTTCAGTTTATTGGGTAACTTGTGTCAGTAGGAGTGAAGGTCTTTCACGTTCTTTTACATCCTAACCATAAGGAGGGCTCTTACAAAAAAAAAAAAAAAATTTTTTTTTTGCTAATTTGAATGATTTCCTAAGGATATATTCCCAGAAGAACATTATTAAGTCAAGAATAATAAATGTTTTTGTAACGATTTCCAAAAAGAATGATAATATGATGAGGGTACTATTTGTCAAAAGAAATCCTATGTTCCTTTTTCCACAAAGAGTGTTACTCCACAGAGTTGAAACAGAATCCATTGAATTTTATTGCATTTGTTCTGTTACAATATTTGTATATTGTTTTCAAACTTATTTGCATGATATACTGTCCCCTTACCCACTGATCGTTTATTCAACACTCTTTTTTTCCTAAGGGCAATCTTACGACCTTTCCCCCACTTTTGCAAGCAAAATGAAATAAATGAGAATAATTGCTAGTGGGTACGGGGTTTCTTTTTGGAGTAATTAAAAGTTTCTAAACTTGATTGTGGTGATGTTTGTACAACTCTGAATATAATAAAAAATCATTGAATTATATGTTTTAAATAGATGAATTATATGGTATGTGAATGTTATCACAATAAATCTATTACCTAAAAAATGAACTAAGGGAAGGAAATGTGAATGTCAGTAAAGCTTCTATGTCTCCAACAACTGAATTCTCACCCAACTGAAAACCAAAATCAATTTTATGGGGCAACTTCCTAGCACATTGAAAAAAGAAAGAGAATAATTGGATATATCAGAGCATCATCACAATAAACACAGTAGAATGTACTAAATTTTTGTTTGATGCCAGGTACAGAGCTAAATATTTTAAATGAATTCTCTCATTTAATCTTTATATCAACTCTGGGAAGTTACTCTTATTTATGATACATTTTGTAGGTGAGAAAACTGATATTTAGATCAAAAAAAGTAACTGAAAGAGCTAGAGCTCAAATCCTAGGTTTGTCTGATTTAATTGTTTTAATCTATTGCTTCCCAACATTAGAGCATAAGATTCCACTGCTGTTGGCCAAAAAATCTGCACATGCAGAGTCTCACACTCAGAGTCACTCAAAGGCCAAAAAAGTAGTATGGACACATCACAGCCTACTCTGCTGAAAACCCAGATCCAGGAATCCTAAAACCCTAAATTGAGAAATCCTAAATTCTTCGCAGATTAACTGGAAAGCAGGGGGTGCCGAGAGATCTTACACTTAACAGGTATGCTCCCGTTCAACATCAGTTTAAAACCTCATTGATCCTGTGTCCAGCCACAATAATGATACTTTAGGTTCTATGACACTTCATAGTCAATGAAGAGATATGGTAATGGTTAAGATAACTTATGACCAGCCTTTTGAGAATTACTGAATATAAGTTTTGCAAGAAATCTTTGAAATTTTATTTTATAGGTAAGGATACAATTCCCAGAGAAGCTAAGGCAATTTTCCAAGGTAAAGCAACTTTTTGGAAAGAAAATCAGGGAACTATCTCAGGTGTTTTGAGCCAGGGTCCAAGAATTCTTTTACCACATTGTATTGGTTATTACTGATTAATAAGTATTAGTTCCCTTTTTTCTCTCCAGTCCTTTGTGAATGCCCAGACACTGGGCCAATAATCATTTGCAATACTGCCTCCATGGTCTCTAGTACAGTCTACTCTCTGACTGCAAACTCTGGAAATAAACTTGGCATTATCCCACCTGCTGCTGCCAAGTCCAGTTTCATCAGAGAGTAATAAAGAACAACAATACACATTTTTACTTTAATGTTCAAAGAACACTTCTGGATCATTGAATTTTGGACAGCATTTCATCTGTGGGATGCAAATTATTCTAATTACAACAAGTTTACCTTATAAAAAGAACACCTGCTTTTTCAGGGCAACATCCCCTAAACAATATTGAAATGAATAAAATTAAATTTTGCTTGCACTTAATAGTAGTTAGGAAAGGATGCAAAAGAAGCAAGGAATTATATTTGCCGCTAGGGAAAGCACTGGATGGTTAGAGAACTTTATGGAAGGAACATTTTAGAATTTTATACTGCGTGCCTTTGTACCATGTGCATTCAATAAAAAAAATAAATAATAGCATGTAAAAGTTCTTCAGTGTTGACATTCTAACAATGAACTACTCCTTTTAGAAATAAAATTAAACAGTAACTGAGGTTTGCATATTTATACATAGTAAGTTTTCCAGCTAACTAAAGCTTTCAGCTCCAAGGTGCATCACTGCATATATTTCACTATTTCCTTCTATAAGTATAAATTCTGTATAAGGCTGCTGTGTTTGCCAGGCATGGGACTAACCCTGTGATACAACCCTGTGATACAAAGGTCCCTGCCCTTATGGTGTTTTTATAGTGTTAGAAGGATCATTACTAAAGACATCTCATTTTTGCCTCTTTAAACCAAGGGTAATCTATGCACATCCGTGTAGTCTTAATGACTTTTGATGAATATCCATTATTGAAATAAAGCACTAGGACTGTATTTTAGACTTTGTGTCTCTTCCTTCTTAAATAGAAGGCTGTCAACCTCTATGGCACTGAAGGTGTCCAAATTTACCAAATTTCTAGTATTTTTCATTTTTATAGTTTTTACTCTTCGATGAGAGGTGAAACCAGATAAGTAGACTTGTCAAAAATTGTATGCTCAGTAAATGAGACTCTGAAACATGTCCCTGTAAAGTACCTGGCCACTTAAGGGGACTCTAGGAAACTTCTTCAGTGATTTTAGGAGAACCTTGGGTTCATGCATTTGCTAAAAGTTAGAGCTCCCCGTAAATGATATTACCAACTGTTAACTCCATTCTCTTTGTGAGGTTAGCAGAAGGGAAAATTGGTAACTGGGCCGCTTTGACTGCCATGACAAAATACCATAGACCGGGTGGCTTAAACAACAGAAATTTATTTTCTCACAGTTCCAGCAGGGTTAATTTCTAGTGAGAACTTTCTTCCTGGCTTGCAGATGGCCACCTTCTAGCTGTGTCCTCACATGGCAGAGAAAGAACAAGCTCTCTGGTGTCTCCTCTTATAAGTACACTAATCCTATTGTATAATGGGGGGGGCACAAATATTCAGCCCACAACAGATGGTTAAACTAAATAATCATCTTTATTTTTCATATCATTTTGTGTATAATTTATTTTATTATATTATTAATTAATCATATTACTATTATTATATTAGATAGTGATGTGTATGGAAATTCTCCTGAGACATCTATTTTAGTGTTATTTGGTTGAGTATCAATTTGTAGTTCAACTCAGAAATAGCATCTATTCTTTGAATATCTCAAAAGAGGATATCAAAGTACTATGGCCTGTCGTTAATTTGTAGACTCAAGGCTTTTGGTTTTCATTATATATTTTGTTAACGCTATAGACCATCTGTAAGTTCAAATAACCTTTACTATTATCAAACACATATGTCTCTCAAGGTCAGAGTAAAAGCTTTGTTAAACATTTTTGTTGTGAGATTGATATTACTGCTTGATGAGGGGAATGAAAGAGCAAACTTCACTGATCAAATTCGTTTTTCAGTAGTCTCCAAGTAAGAATGAGGCTTGGTTGCTAAAAAGCTTTCCTCTGGGGTTTTCTTTAAAGGGTTATAATGTTAATTTTCAATGACTGTCCTTAATACAGTAGTTGTGAAACCGATCAAGTGTAATGATCCTTTATCTGGAAATTTCTCAGACTTCATCTAATGGATCTTTAAATTGTACAGATCATGGGTCAGTGAATTAAGCTAGTGGCTTTGTTCTTGGTAGTGGTGTTAAATGGGACAGTACAATAAACAGGAAACACTATGGCTTTTCTTCATAGGAAAGTAAATATACGTTATGAATATTTTTCATTTATACATTACAGTGAAACCACTAGTCCCTTCCTTGCAGCGTGACTATGAAATACTTGTCTTCAATCAACAGACAGCCGGGTGTGCAACGTTTGCTAAACTAGCTGAGTTCTTACACTTGTAGTACTTCCTAAACTGTAATGTGTAAATGACCAGTTGAGGATAATGTTAAACTGCTCTTTCTAACTTTTAGGTCCCTTAGGTGTAGGGTGGTCCAGTAGCTGTTGCCTGAAAATTCTGCAGTTCTAGGAGGGATACTGATGTTGCTGGCCCAGACCATACTTTGAAGAACAAGGCTCCGAAAGGCTCAAGGCACAGGCATTTCTCTTAAAAACTTACAAAACGTGAACTGATAAAAATAACATTACCATCCTACTCTCTCTGGGGGCTTTGAGGATTGATGAGATTACATATGTCAAGCAACTGGCACAAGATAGTTCAAAAATGATAAAACCTGTTAGTTGAATAAATAAGAGACATTGTCTATTATGCTTAATTTTACGTAGCTTTATTTACCTAAGGCAGAGAACTTGGAGGACTTGTTATGTCAGCATGGTAATGTTGATGTAAGTTGGTTAGAAACAGTAAACTCTAGAGATGTGGGACTTGATTTCCAAAGTGGGAGTGAACTCATCGGTGGCTTCCAGTCACAGTGATGACAAAGTAAAAGCAGTAATTTCATCTGGTAAAATTAAAGTGTTGGGAACCAGTGTGGATGTTTTTGCAGTAATATAGATGTGACTTGATGAGGGCATGTGGGTAATGGTGGAAGTAATGAAAAGGGTGGAAGAGAGACCAGTGTTTATTGATTGCCTACTCTCAGTCAGGTAGCGTGCTTTCTGTTACACTGGTTGCATGTCAAAACCATCTGGGAGACTTTCAAATGTGTGCACACACCCAGGTCTCACTCCCAGACCTTACCAGAATCTCTGTGGGACGGTCCAAGCAAATCTTTTTTTTTTTTTTTTTTTTTTTTTTTGCGGTACGCAGGTCTCTCACTGTTGTGCCCTCTCCCCGTTGCAGAGCACAGGCTCCGGACGCGCAGGCTCAGTGGCCATGGCTCACGGGCCCAGCTGCTCCGCGGCATGTGGGATCTTCCCGGACCGGGGCACGAACCCGTGTCCCCTGCATAGGCAGGCGGACTCTCAACCACTGCGCCACCAGGGAGGCCCCAAGCAAATCTTTTTAAATGCTCTTCAAAACCTTCTCCTCTGTTACGGCTGGTGCACCACTGCCTGGAAGTCTTCCTCTCCGCAGAACTCCCACAGGGAGACCTCCACTCCTTCCCTTCCCCGCTTCTCCTCCAGCCTGGCCACCTTCACATAACATCCCCCAGGGAAGAGATAAGTAGTTATGGCAGACATCTGTACTCTGCTCCTCTGACAGCCTTCTGTTTTACTCTCAAAAGTCTAGATTTAAAGTAAAAAATGTTTGAAAGTTAACTGTTTTTTCTCTTTACCTCTCTGCCCTACCTAATAACTCTAAGGCAAAGTAGATGCCTCTGTTTATGAAGGGAATCCTCAGGAAGCGCAGACAAGAAAGAGATGCACACAGTTCAATACTGCACGATCCTCCATCACTACAATAAATGGCCTGAGCCAGGGTATGATTCCAGGTCTAAGTACATATCATTCCTTCTCTGCCTTGCTGCCAAGCATTGCAAGCTCTCCAGGAAAAAGCAATTAAATTAATAATGACTTTTGCTCTTCCTTTTCTAAGACAGGAAAGAAGTAAAAGTCATTATTTCATCTCACCAGAACAGTACGCTGAAATGTTTAGATATATAGTGCAGTAATTGTAGCAACATCTTTATCTTGAGCTACAAGGCTCTCACCACAGATCCCATTTTCATCACACATCTCTAACTCCTCACTTCATATTTTTGGCCCAACTCGGATTTTAAAAATCGAACATCATCCTTTCTTATAGATCGTTCTCTCCCACTTCTGCCTTTTCAAAGGTTCTCTAATACTTCTTACCTGTCTTGACTGGATTAACTCTCTCTTCTGTCAGAGCACCATCTGTAAAGTTTTAGCTTCCCTGAAAAGAAGAATTGAGTTGACCCATGTAAAAACTTGTATGTATTAATAATCCCATCACAATTCTGAATCCCTTTTCAAAACTGGCATTTCCTCGATATGTGCATTTTCTTAATGTATGTGTGCTCTTTTAAAGTTTTAAATGCATGTAGTATTGCATCGCCCTCTGTTCTCTTCTCTGGAACTTCTCTAAAATACATCTGTTATGATTTCCTGGAAACGGTGATTCTCAAGCCCCACTTACATATTAGAATCTCTTGAAGGCTTTAAAAAATATTGTTGCTTGAGCCCAATTAAGTCAGAATCTTTGGGGTGGTATCAAGGTGTGAGTTCATTTTTTGGGGGGTTTTTTTGTTTTGTTTTGTTTTTTGCGGTACATGGGCCTCTCACTGTTGTGGCCTCTCCCATTGCAGAGCACAGGCTCCGGACGCACAGGCTCAGCGGCCATGGCTCACAGGCCCAGCTGCTCCGCGGCATGTGGGATCCTCCCAGACCGGGACACGAACCCATGTCCCCTGCATCGGCAGGTGGACTCTCAACCACTGCTCCACCAGGGAAGCCCCTGAGTTCAGTTTTTAAATGTCAGAATTGAGAATTGCTACTTTAGGTCATGCATTGCTTTGAAGATGTCCCTTCTCTTTTCCTTGAAAATGACCACAACAACACAACAACCCTAGGGCATGGGTTCAGCGGGAGGAAACCTAGCAAGGCTTGGAGGCCTAGTAACTGGAGGGCTCCCAAGAGACAAATTTGGAAGTCACAAAATAGGAAGATATAACTCAACCAAGGATATTGAATCAGTTACTAGCTACTGTATTTATAGTCCTTGCTTCAGCTAAATCTCCTATGCCTGTAGGAAGTACCTGTTGCTCAAAATCAATGTTTTAGATGATGGAAGATCAACGACTTGTGTTTCTCTGGTCTGCATGGAAGGCTATGGGGAGAAGAGCAGAGTCAGGCATGCCTTAATTGTCTTCTCACTCTGTCATCCATATGAACCCTAAATTTTGCAGGATAAACATGTTCTTTACAGATTTATCAATAAAGGGCCCAGAATGTGTAGCTAAACCCCTGCCACAGGGACCCCTGGTACAGAAGGAGCACTGTAGGCTAGTCTGTGGTTCTGAACTTGAGACTAGGCACCAGGCGCCTTGCTCATCATAATATTGCTCTTTATTTTGAACACATCAGTAAGCAATCTGGACCTCAGTTTCCTTACTGTCAAAAGGGTATAAGATCGGGACTTCCCTGGTGGCACAGTGGTTAAGAATCCGCCTGCCACTGCAGGGGACATGGGTTCGAGCCCTGGTCCGGGAAGATCCCACATGCCGCAGAGCAACTAAGCCCGTGCGCCACAGCTACTGAGCCTGTGCTCTAGAGCCCACGAGCCACAACTACTGAGCCCACAGACCACAACTACTGAAGCCCATGTGCCTAGAGCCCGTGCCCCGCAACAAGAGAAGCCACTGCAATGAGAAGCCCGCGCACCGGAAGGAAGAGTAGCCCCCGCTTGAACCAACTAGAGAAAGCCCGCGTGCAGCAACCAAGACCCAAAGCTGCCAAAAATAAATAAATAAATAAAATTGAAAGAAAGGGTATAAGATCAAGTGCCATACATACCTCAAAGGATTTTGTAAAGTGAGACAATCATATAGCTAAGTGCTTGAAAAATTACAATGTACAATTCAAACAAAAAATGATTTTTATGACTGTGATTATTTATGAATGATGAATTTAGTCCATGTGCTTCTATTTTCTGTCCAACTTTTGTGACAGAATGAAGTTTAAGAAGTACAAACAAGAGGAAAAACAGCCTCACTGCAGTACATTTAATGATATGAACACAATGAAAACAAAAGAATTCTTAAAAGAGAAGAAGAGGAAGACATCCTGGGTATTTGTGATGACAATGAAAATGTGAGGGGAAGGAGGGGAAGAGTGTCACTCTTTTTAATTTTGCTGTTTTGTAATGTATACCTTCTGCTGAAACATACTTGCTCTCCCTTTAGCAACCCAAGCATTGTTTAGGGCAGAAATGGCTGACTTTTCATTTAAGTTGACTCCTCGAAACTCCAGAAGGAACTTTTGTTTCTCCCTAAGCCAAAGTAAAAATTCAGCCTTTATCCTTATTACATTCTTCCGGGAAATGTCAGCTCCTCAGTACAGCCCCTGGGACACTGCTGCAAAGCCGTTTGGCTGCTCTAGAGAAAAAGATCTCAAACTTCCCTCGAGATGCCACCAGAACTGCTCATTTCAGATACTTATACACAGAATGTTTCATTCCCAAAATAATTTTTCAGAGACATGTTTTCCAAAGAGATTGTTAATATTAAAATTCTATATCAGAAATTACTTACTAATAAAGAGGTTAACCTCATAACAAACCAGGAAGGTTGTAAAACGCTTTATGAATACCTAAGGCTTCTGCCACAAACAAGAAAATGGTAATACACAAGAGAAAATGTATTCCATCAGGAAGAATTGTGTTCCATTTAATTCCTCCCATGGTTACTCCTCTATTCGGTTTTCCCTTAACATTTATGAAATTAGTCAATGCTATATTATTTTACTTTTATGATTACCTTTGGAAGAGTGTTTATTAAAAAATCCATGAAAACTTTTCCTCAAAGGCAAAATTACACATTATTCAGTATGCAGTTAACACTTGCTAAATACTTTAAAATTATGTACTACTTTGAATCACATGATATTACCATTTTCATAAGTCAAGTGTAATTTTTTTTTTTTTTTTTTTTTTTTGCGGTACGCGGGCCTCTCACTGTTGTGGCCTCTCCCGTTGCGGCGCACAGGCTCCGGAGGCGCAGGCTCAGTGGCCATGGCTCACGGACCCAGCCGCTCCGCGGCATGTGGGATCCTCCCAGACCGGGGCACGAACCCGTGTCCCCTGCATCGGCAGGCGAACTCTCAACCACTGCACCACCAGGGAAGCCCCGAGTCAAATGTAATTTTATATCAACAATCTCATATGCCTGATTTCATACAGACTAACTCTTGTCAATCACTTTTTCAAATATTAGGTTGTTTGTATTTCATTTGTAAATATCTAAGATTTTCCCATCCATGTCAGAAAAGGTTAGATAAGGTTTTTTTTTTCCTATTTAATGTAGATATTTACACTTTACGGCAATTGAATAATATTTCTTCATTCTATGATGGTTTCAAGTCTCTAAAAATATCTTTCTTTCTTTCTGGCTACGTTGGGTCTTTGCTGCTGCGCACAGGTTTTCTCTAGTTGTGGCGAGCGGGGGCTACTCTTCATTGCGGTGCGTGGGCTTCTCATCACAGTGGCTTCTCTTGCTGCGGAACACGGGCTGTAGGTGTGTGGGCTTCAGTAGTTGTGGCACGCAGGCTCAGTAGTTGTGGCTGGTGGGCTCTAGAGTGCAGGCTCAGTAGTTGTGGCTCACAGGCTTAGTTGTTTCGCGGCATGTGAGATCTTCCCGGACCAGGGCTCAAACCTGTGTCCCCTGTATTGGCAGGTGGATTCTTAACCACTGTGCCACCAGGGAAGTCCCAAATATTTTTCTTTATAAGTCTTAACATTCTTTTTTTGTTTTTGGAGGCTTTGGGGTTTCATTTTGGAGACAATATCCAGCTGCTGAAGACTTTTGAGCCCAAGAGTGATATAACAAAAGCCATATTTTAGGAAGAATAATCTAGCAATGGTAAATTGGTAGGGAAGGGATGGTATGCAGATAGGTCAGACAGAAAACTACTACAATTGTCCTATGTTCCTGAGCCCAGTAAGTTTTTTAATTTAATTTTTATTTTATATTAAAGTATAGTTGATTTACAATGTTGTGTTAGTTTCAGGTGTATAGCAAAGTGATTCAGTTATACATATACTTATGTCCATTCTTTTTCAGATTCTTTTCCCATATAGGTTATTACAGAATACTGAGTAGAGGTCCCTGTGCTGTACAGTAGGTCCTTGTTGACTATTTATTTTTTCTATAGCAGTGTGCATATGTTAATCCCAAACTCCTAACTTATCCCTCCCTGCCACCTTTCCCCTTTCGTAACCATAATTTTTTTTTTGAAGTCTGTGAGTCTGTTTCTATTTTCTAAATAAGTTCATTGGTATCATTTTTTTTTGATTTCACATATAAGTGATATCGTATGATATTTGTCTGACTTACTTCACTTAGTCTGATAATCTCTAGGTCCATCGATGTTGCTGCAAATGGCATTATTTCATTCTTTTTTATAGCTGAGTAATAGTCCATTGTATATATGTACCTCATCTTCTTTATTCATTCCTCTCTATGGGCATTTAGGCTGCTTCCATGTCTTGGCTACTGTAAAGAGTGCTGCAGTGAACATTGGGGGGAAGTCTTAGCATTCTTATCCCTAATTTTTTATTTTAATTACATTCCCTTGATATCTTGTAGACAGGTATGTTGAACCAGAATGTTTCAGCTTCATTTTTTCTTGGGCTCAATATGTCATCTCTATACATAATTCACATGTTAGCTAACAGCATTCTTATTTCTTTAACACCATTTTCAAATTGTGTTTATCCAAACTTGAAAAGGCAAATCCCTAAATTCCCACTGCAACAGATACTCAGGCAAGTTTTTTCTTACCATTTCAGTTACTCAGTCCTACTCTTCACTTGCCCTTCCTCCCAATGAAAAACAATGTTTAAAATTTTATTTCACTGTAAGAAATATGGATTTCCCTTCTAAGTTACTACTAGAAATCACAAACGTTAATAATATCTAACAAAGACATACTTAAGGTGATTGCACATTGTTCAACGCTGGTTTAATTCAACTTTCATGACTTTCTTCCCACCACCACACCAACAGAACCTCCACAAATATTAAATAGCAAAACATTATAAAGACTGCATACTCAAATTGTCACTGCCTTTTCCATTCTATTTTCTAGCATGTAGTTCACATTTTAGGATCATTTGTTGACCAAACCTTGTACATAGCAATGCTTCCAAAATACTGATATCCCAGAGAACCCATATTTCCCAGAGAATAATTGTAGTTGTTTCCCTTTATGTTTAATAAGATTCTTTGTCAATATAATGAGTCCACTCTTCCCCATCCCAATTTTCTACCCCTTAATTTTAGTTTATGCACATTTAGAGGTTGTTTTGCTTATTCTCTAACCCTTCTCTAGGGCAAATGCTTTTTCCCTTCCCTAGGAGTTTTATGTTGACTTTTTCTAGTAGCTGTGTAAACACTTTCACGTGCCAATTCAGCATTGTTCTAGTTCCAATCTCAGCAGTCCTTTGAAGGTGTTTGTCTACAGATCTAATCATTTCTTTCTTGCATAGAAGAATCACCCTTGATGTCTCTTTGCATGTATTTATTTTCCATGGGAGGAGGTGGGGGAGAATAATTGTGAATGTAGTTTGAATAAGGAAGAGGGAGGAATGGAGGGTTGGGAAGGGGAGGACGGGAAGGAAGGATGTGGAAGAGGAGAGCAGAACAAAGCTGGGGAGTTCATTCCTTCCTCTGAGTCTATTCTTGCTAGAAGGACCCGCTTTCCAAAGGTTCTTAAGACTAAGGGAAGGAAAGACATGAGAAGAAGCACAAGAAAGTGGTGACTGCAGTATCAGTGTTAGTCTGACAAAGAACTATGTAAAGAGGGTAATCAAAGAAGGACCAGATGTTATGTGCTCATTTCTTCACACTTTTAGACGGTTCCTCCTCTCCCTCTCCCACCCGTGGCCCAGCTCCGGCTCACGCGAATACCCTGGGTCATATCTGATCAGTTGTTAGAACTTGTCTCCAATGTGTTTATTTTCTCTCTCCTTTATATTGAAACTCAAAACCAAACTCTAAAACAATCTTAAACTGATTTTTCCTAGTCATTAATCCATGTCTTCATAGCATAATTTTGAATAACAACAGCATAAATTCACACTGTTTTTCTCTTGAATTGTTAAAATAAAGCTGGTTGTCAATGGATATAGCTATTTTCAGAAGCTATTAACAGGAAAATTCAAGTAGAGTTGGTTCTGTAGATGTGAAAGAGTAAAATCTGTCTGGGACTGAAGGACTGAAAATCAGCTTGGACTGAAAAAGAAAAAAGTAGTCCTGCCATTAATCATGCTGGGAGGACAGACACAGATAAAACCAGCTGCAAACTTAACAGGAAACATTGTTTCTTCCAAGGTCATGCAGCTATAAAATGCCATCACGAACTCCCCTCTTTGTGTGACCACTGCTTTGTTACTAATGATGCCTCCAGCCCTGCTTTTCTATCCTCACCCATCTATTACTGGAGATACTCAGTTACTAAACCATCCCTGCCTCAGGATAGCACCCAGTTCCTATTTTATCCCTGCTTCTCCTAATCCTGCTGCAGAAACAGCATCCAACCCAGAACTGGTCTCCCTTCCCTGAGAGCTGCCTCAGAATCCTTCAGCAGGAACCCAAACCTTACAGAGATGACACCTTCTTCCCCCTCTGGAGAGCACCATTCATGTTTCCTCTGCAGTGCGCTCCCATGCTTGCAAGTCAATAAATAAGATTTTGTCAGACTACAGGTTTGAGTGTGGTAGACTGGATGATTGAGCCTTAACAGATGTCAAGTAGAAGTTGCAGAGTTTGAATGATTTTCTTGGATATTTGGAGTTTTAAAATAAGATTTCCCAAATGCCAGCTGTTGTTTTGGTGATATATAAATTATACGAAAAAATGTCTTTTAAAAAAATCAAAATCCTTTGAGACATAATGAAATAAGTATCTGAGTGAGGTTTCATGACTTCATCTAAAGCTGAAAATTTTCAATAATAAAAATTCTTTCAATGATAAGAGACATTACTTTTCTAAAAGACATGACAGTTTTGCTAAGAAGAAATAAATTTCCATCAAGTGTTTAATTTTTAACAAGTTGAATGATCTCTGGGGTTCCTCTTCTGTATCAAACCTTGAATCTCCTTGGCAAGTACCCAATACAAACATTTATTTGCCTTCACTCTTCAAACAGGTATTGTATTGCATATACACCAGTAGTATTTGATTCAGAAGAGTACTACACGTATGGCCTATTTCTGACATATCTACTTCAGTTCTATGCATTGCAGCTTCAAAATTCATTTTATATCTGATGGGAAAATCCTTTCCGACCATCCCCATCTTTTTTCAAAATAGTCTAAATTGTTTAGACTGTTTATTCTGCCAAACACATTTTGTTAAAATGTGGTTCAATTCTAAAAGAAAATTATATTAAATGCTCCCCATGGTAACTTTATTAAAAATAACATTAAACTTCTAAATTAATTCTGAAACAGTTGAATTTGTAGTCTCAGGACTTAGCATGCTTGTGTTTTTCAAATATTATTTTGTTTCTCAGTAAAGTTCCTTTTATAGATGTGTACCTAATAGTTTTACTATTTTAAATACAAGGTTTATTGTTTTTCTTTCTTCTTAAAATTTTTTTCATTAACAGAAACTGCCTTTAGAACTCTAACATGCTATTAACTGTGGTACCTCACAGATGATAAAAATGTCAATCAAATTATCCAACTCATTATTTTTCTTTAATAAAGATAATACTCATGACAGGAAAAGTTATAAAATGCAAAAAAATACATAGACCATCATACTCCCAATAGGCCATGGTATCATCTTATTATCTAAACATATTAGCAATTATATCCCAGCTTGTTAAAAAAGTTCTCCCTTCTATTCTTGTCCCATGTTGTGGTAGGCAGGATAATGGCCTCTCAAAGATGTTCATGTCCTAGTCTCTGGAACCTGTGAATATGCAAAAGGAAACTCAGGTTTCAAATGGAATTAAGGTTGCTATTCAGCGGGCCTTAAAATGGAGAAATTGTCTGGATGGCCCCAGTCTAATCACAGCAGTCCTTAAAAGCAGAGAATCTTTCTCGGCTTCAGTCTGAGAAGGATGTGAAGACAGAAGAAGGTCAGAGAAATGAGACATTAGAAGGGCCGGGCACTGCCTGCTTTGAGCCAGGGAATATGAGTGGCTTCTGAAAGCAGGGAAAGTCTCTGCCACAGCCTCCAGAAAGGATTGCAGCCCTGCCTACCCCTGGATGTTTTCTCAGATCCGTGTCAGACTTGTGATCTACATAACTGTGAGATAATAAATTTATGTGTTTTATGCCACTAAGTTTGTGATAATTTTTTACAGCAACAATTGAGACTAACACAGGTCTTTACATTGATCAGAACAGTACTGAATAATAATGTCAAATCTGGGGTGGAGAAAGAGACATTTAGGTCCAAAAAAACAAATGAGGCTGCCTTCCCTCAGCAACAAACGATACAAGAATTCTCCCCCCACTTCATTAAATTTCTAATCTAGTTTTATTGATCTGATTTCTAATGATATATTTTAATGCCTCATATTTCCTTTTTCTGGTTTCCTTCATTTATTTTTATTTGTTACTTTCTTGACATACCATTTTCAAAGGATTATACAAGATTTCTCTACATCCATTTTTTTTTTTTTTTTTGCGGTAAGCGGGCCTCTCACTGTTGTGGCCTCTCTTTGCAGAGCACAGGCTCCAGACGCACAGGCTCAATAGTTGTGGCTCACGGGCCCAGTTGCTCCGCGGCATGTGGGATCTTCCCAGACCAGGGCTCGAACCCTTGTCCCCTGCATTGGCAGGCAGATTCTCAACCTCTGCGCCACCAGGGAAGCCCTTATTTTCATCTTTTGATTTTTCTCACATTTAAGTTCTATGTCTAAAGATAGATATTATATACTATATATAGTATATATATATATATATACACACTACATATAGTATATATATATACTATATGTAGTATATATAGCTAATGACCTTGCCCCATTCTCCTCAATTTCTCTCTGTAGAGATCCAATGGTCGTGGGTAGGGTGAATATAAGTTGTTGTCTTTCCAGTAGCCCTTTCTCCTCCTTTTTTAATGGCAAAGTGCTCTTAGACTAAATCACAGTGACCCACCCCTTCCTAACTAACAGGTAGTACATAAACCAAGATTCTGTCTCTCCTGGGAATCTGAGTCTTGACTAGAATGCCATGGTGGTCTTAAAGTTGAGTTGTGGGCACTCAGAAGAAACTGTCTCTGAATTTCTGACTGAGATGCCGAAAGCTGTCATAGTTCAATTTTTTTCTGAGGCATGGTTATCCTGTTTTCCCTTTTACTGTGTGAGCTATGCAACATCTTCCTTTTAAATATGTTTATTTACTTAATTTAACCAGAGCCAGTTTCTAATTAGCCTCAGACGATAAACAGAAGATGGTGATTAAGATGATATATAATATTCTCACCTATTTCTGTAGATTAGTGCAAGTGTTTCTTTATATGCTATCTTAGTTAAGAATCTTTTAGTTCCACTGTAAGACTGGAGATAACAAGAAGAAAGAAAATATACCAATAAGTATGAAAAATAAGAATAATAACACATTCTTAAGGGATCTCCCCAGTGACTCCATTGTCACCAAGTGTGCCTTCCAATTAACTCCTGTTTTCTCCAACCTGTGAGGCTGCACACAATGGATGTTGGAGTGAGAGTGGTGTACCTTTTGCTTCCTGTTTTGCAGTAAGGATGTCAGCAAACCTCTTTCCCAAGTCAGTCCTATGTAATCTCAAATTAAGTAAAATCTTCTAGCAGCCATGGGTCTATGTCAACCCACTCCAGCCCTCAGCTGCCAAACGGTGACATATAAATGAGGAAAATGTCCATGTAATAATGTGACTTAATGGCCTACATGGCAAACAGGGCAAGACATCCAATGACAAGGAAATGAGTGGCAATGAGGGCAGTCCTTGAGGGAAAAGCCAGAATGACATACTGGCATCAGCTATGCTAAGTGATAGATACTATCAAGTAAGATTTAATAGTGAGTTCTTTTGGCCAGAAGAACCTTTCTCTAAATCATTAGAACACCCACTACCTTGCCCCACCCCCCAAATGCACATTTATAAATCTGAGTTGCCCCTATCGCCTTTACTGGAATTAATCTTTAGGAGAAAAATTTCAGGGCCCAGTCACCAATGTATATAAAACTTCATTTACCCTGAAGGGAGAATAAAAGAATTTTTTGAAAAATTACTCAGGCATCTCTGAGAATCTAAAGAAAAGTTGGAATACCTAACCACAAGAATTGCCTCAGAGAAACTGAGAAGTAGGAGTGCGTGTACCTTCCTTCTGTAGTTCTACCAGGAATTTAACTTAATCTACACGGCTGGGGAGTTGTAATCTCCTTATGTGAGAAATGGTTGTGAAAAGACTTTAGAACAACAATCCACGGTAATATGTTTGGCAGACAGAAAAGACACATCCTACCTCAGGACCCTCACAGCTGTAACATTTTTTAGTTTCATTGTAGTGCTTCTTTTCTTCTTTGTATTTCCTCTTTTCCCATCTAACCTCCATTATTCTGATTTTCACTTTCTCTGCCTTTTGTTTTTTTCTATTTCTTAGATCATTCAGTTGCATTCTGTAATTTTGAAAATTTATTATTTTAATATCTTTTGATCACTTTTTCTCTTAAAACTTTTATCATATTTAAATTGTTTCATTATTCTCCAAAATTTTAAAAGTTAAAAAGGATCAATGGTTTCCTCACCAGTGTTAGCTTTCTTTTATACATACGATATATGAAGTGTGAAAGCAAGTTACAAAAACTAGAGTGAGAACATCTTATTGTTATAGAAATAATGTGTATTATAATAAATTTATACACCAATGTCTAAATCTAACTACCAAATTGCAAAAAAATTTGAAGGAAAGAGGAACAGAGTAAGTTAAATGACAACACAAAGGAAGCAATCAACCAAATCCAAACTGTGGGAAATTCTTCAAAACAATGGACCTAATTTCTTCAACCATACATGTCATAAAAATAAGTGGAAGGAGAAACGATTAAAAACTTAAAAATTTGGTTTGTTACAAAATTCTTATATCCTCATTTGCAAACAAACACACAAAGACAACTGTTAAAATACATTTTTGAGAAAATCGTGGAAATTATATTAAGGAGTAATTAACTTTGTTATGCGTGATAATGGCATTGTAGCTATATATTTTTTAAAGCCTGTCTGTTAGAGATGCACACTGAAGTATTTTCTGGTGAAGTGTTACAATAGGTGAAATTTGATTTAAAATATTCCAGCCCCGCTTGTCAAACTGTATGCTTTGGGATCGGATGGGGCAATAGATAACAAGATTGACAGGATGTTGATCATTACTAAACATGGATGATGGGTACAGGGGATTCATCATGCTCGCTCTCTACTTTTATATATTTTTGAAAATTCCCATAGTATGGATGGTGAGTTTATAGGTGATTAATCTCTTCTTTTCAGTATTTTCTAATTTTTTACTACAATGAATAAGTATTAGTTGTGCAACAACAAAACTTTTAAATATTTTAAAGTTATGTCCTATATTTTAAATGCATTCCCATTTCTAATAGAATTTGTTCATCTTTTATGTGCTCCTGCCAGTTATTCAGGTTTTGAGAAATGAATTTTGACATTATCAGGAAAGGTGCCATCTTCCATCACAAGGCAGTTTTTTTTTTGTTTTTTGTTTTGTTTTGTTTTGTTTTGAGGTACGCGGGCCTCTCACTGTTGTGGCCCCTCCCGTTGCGGAGCACAGGCTCCGGACGCACGGGCTCAGCGGCCGTGGCTCACGGGCCCAGCCGCTCCACGGCATGTGGGATCCTCCCGGACCGGGGCACGAACCCGTGTCCCCTGCATCGGCAGGCGGACTCTCAACCACTGTGCCACTAGGGAAGCCCTACAGGGCAGTTTTGAAGTTCAGTTGAGATCACATTTCTGAAAATATAGTGTAGCCATCACAATATTATCCAAATGTATTGGTAGTTGTTATTGACTTGCTTCTTGCTTTTCTTTCTGTTTTCTTTTTTCATATTACAATCCAAACTGTAAGCACATATACACAAATACATGCGCTTTCACCTTATGTTCTTCTCCCTGAGATGCAACTAAAATCTCCTTTGAATAACTTCTAGATGCAGGGAAATTATCCTCAGATAACTTTTCATATTTCCCTTAAGAGTATCCCTATTAGAAATTGTCATGTTCTCCTCTCAAAAGAAAGCAGCACATTCTCAAGAGATAAATGTAAAATATCTTGGTGCATGGAAAATACTGACTAGTAGTAGTAGTAGTAGTAATAATAATAATAATTCCCTTTCCTCTCCACGCCCTTCAGTTTCCCTCTTTCTGCTTCTTCCATTTGTCTCAAGGCTTATTGTTATTGCCCTGCCCCTATCCTCCTAGTTCTTCCAGGCATAATGGTCCATTTCATTGGGCCTATTAACTTTATTTCTTTGAGCCTTTTCCTCTGTTGCTTTCCTCTATTGATGTATCCATACATTCTTTTCCTCTTTCTACCTTTCCACTGCTAGACTTAGATAAAACTTCTTTACTAAAAAGAGCTATGGTTTAGGTGCTCTCTTCTTTATGCATATAGTTTCATTTGCAGCCATATTACCTGTCTTCCTTCACACCACCTCTATCAACAGAAATCTATTTTCTTTGTTTTTGGTCTCATTTCATTCACTGCACTACACAGTCTCATGTGGCTTTAAAAAAACAAATAACAGGGGCTTCCCTGGTGGCGCAGTGGTTGAGAGTCCGCCTGCCGATGCAGGGGACACGGGTTCGTGCCCCGGTCTGGGAGGATCCCACATGCCGCGGAGCGGCTGGGCCCGTGAGCCATGGCCGCTGAGCCTGCGCGTCCGGAGCCTGTCCTCCGCAGCGGGAGAGGCCACAACAGTGAGAGGCCCGCGTAACGCATAAAAAAAAAAAAAAAAAAAAAAAAAAACAAATAACAGTCATTTGTTTTGGGCAGAGTAGCCAATCTATTTCTTTAATTTCCCATTTTATTTTTTGGTTTGAAACTGGCCTGTGTCCCTCTTACTTTGTTTTCACCAGTTACTTAGAACCCACAGAGCCTACAAGGGACCCTTGGGGATTGTAAATCTAACTCCTTCATTCTAATGATGAGAAACCAGAAACCCATGTTTCCTGATTCCCGGTCCAATGCTGGAACTCTTTTCATGACACCTCAATTCATCATACATTTTAGTAGTCATAGTTTATATTTGCATAATACTATTGCCTTTGTAGTGACTTTCACATCTATCTTCTCATTTGCCTATAGTTTAGAAGCCACTCCTGAGCACTAACTTCTAATCATATCAGCCACACCTTGGGATGCACCTGTGACTGCACCTCCTTACTCTAGGCCCTCAGGTAACAGCACAGAATCCTACACTGCATTTTCTTTAATGCTTTCTCACCTTGTTATATGCTCTATTGTCATGGTAATATTTGCCTTCAGTTCTCTGTGGAAGCATTAAAAATGTGCATAATAGATATCCTTTTAAAATATTATCTTAATAAACAGCACTTGGGGTGGAGGGGAGCTGAATGAGTAAAGGAAGGGTATACTTCCTCCCAAACAAACCCACCAAGGACCTCCTGCAAACAGCAATGACAACAATCCTGGTGAAGGAGGTTCACTTCAACAACAAAAGCGTAAGAGCCCGGATACTCCTAGATAGACCACACATTACCTTTCTGTGGCACCTCAGTGTTTCCTAAACCTTTTCACACACTGTCTCTTTTTTCTTCTCTGGGGTGCCCCTTTCTAGTCTACACATAATTCTTTTTTTTATATATATAAATTTATTTATTTTTGGCTGTGTTGGGTCTTCATTGCTGCACGAGCTTTCTCTAGTTGCGCTGAGCAGAGGCTAGTCTTCGTTGCGGTGCATGGCTTCTCATTTCGATGGCTTCTCTCATTGCAGAGCATGGACTCTAGGTGCATGGGCTTCAGTAGTGGCTCGCGAGCTCTAGAGCGCACGCTCAGTAGTTGTGGCGCACGGGCTTAGTTGCTCCACGACATGTGGGATCTTCCCGGACCAGGGCTTGAACCCATGTCCCCTGCATTGGGAGGCGGATTCTTAACCACTGCACCACCAGGGAAGCCCCTACACATAATTCTTTTTTCTAGAAATCAGTTACGTCCTTTTCTGCCAAACATGCAGCACTTTTTGCTTTGTTATTTTTTTCTCAGCCTGAGTCAGAAGGTACAGGGAGGAAAAATACAGCTTCAGGTCTGTTCCTTAAGCCTGCAGAACCAGTAGGACCAGAAGTGGTGTTTTTCACCTGGGTATTCTTAGCATCTTGCACTGCTCCTGCCACCTGCAGGTGCTCAGCGTGTGTAGAACGATGGAGAAATGAAAGACCTCAGTGGGATTTCCACTCTTCACACGTTCTCATGCAGCCCACCTCCCTCTAGAGTGTGTTGTTCTACCTGTTTAGGTAATTTACCAGTTGCTTTTAGACACATTTATCATTTAGACCATGTTGTCTTCATCTCACCAAGTATTGATTCTTAATACAACCCCCGAAGGAAAGCAGGGAACTTTACAGAAGTGGTTAAAAAAGAGAGAAATTAAGCCATTTGTTAGTAGCCTAAAAATGCATTTCTGAATGAACAGGATGAATCAATTTGGGGAACAGAGAATCAGGTAATCACTTTCAGGGGAATTAGCAAATAGAAGGAGTCTATCCAGCTGGAGGGTAGGCAGGCAGGTCGGCAACATGAAAATATTGGAGAAGCTTGTTAGAAGGACAAGACCTAACACAGTGGATCTTTACACTTGAAAAATATTTTGCTTCTTGCCTCCGCTTGAATGCCCTTTGTCATTTATTATGACTGGATTTATTGTTCCAATAGGGTTGTACCTAGTGTTTTGACCACAGTCAGAACAAACAAATCACTGGATCAAGCTGAAGCCTTAGATAAATTATATAGTAGGGATTCATACACAGATTTGCTCTATTGCCCTCTCAAATTTCTCTTACCATCAATCCATCCAACTGGTGTTCTCTGAAGGTCATCAGCGGTCAATATAATTTCAGTAAGGTTTTAACTGAAGGTGGCCTTAACGTTCAGTGACATTCAGCCATGTTTACAACTGAGAAGCCACTCCCCCTGTTGAATGGTCACCTTATACATGAGTCACCCAGTTTGTGTCCCATTTCCCAACAGCGCTCATGTTCTGATACATTAACCATTGATTTCCATAAGCCCAGCTCCCCCCAACACTGATGATCTGAAGAATCTGAATTATTTCCTTGTCTTTGTCAAAGCCATTTCATTTCTTGTCGTCACATTTTTGCTTACATTGTTTCTATCTGGAATGTCCATATGTATCTACTTCATTTTCCATTTCATCATTCCATCATCTACATGCTCTACAGATTACCTATTATAACTGATCTTAGCTGACTCTCCATCAAAGTGCTTTCCCCGAACTCACCCTGAAGTAACATTTTTCTCTGCTAAATTACCACTTGTCCTACATTAGTGCATGGCTTCTCTAACTGTCATGAAATGGAGTAGATGGGGAGAAGATGGAACTTGAAGCAAAATCTGCTCGTTTAAGGCAGACTCTGGGAGAACAGGCCTAGCTGGAAGTGATGTACATTCTAGATGATATTTTCAGAATCTGTAGATGGTAACAACCAAAAACCAGTGCGAACCCAGGCAAGCTGTCAGCGCAGGGCCAAAAAGTAGGTATTTCAAAGAGTGGATAAATCAACTTGGGGAACTGTGTTAGTAAATAGAAGGCAGACAGGCAGGGGTGTGGTACAAAACTATTGAGGAAAATGGCTGAGAGATAGCAAGACTGATGCATGGCCTAAGTTGTTAAGAAATTAAGCCTATTACTGAGTCACTGAATCAATTATAGGGGCATAAGACAACATAAGAACATAGAGGAGGTCAGGATTAGCAGCAAGGGTGAAATACTATTGAGTTCTGAAGTAATGAGCTAGAAATACTTAAAGCCTTCTTGCCAAAGGTAAATATAAAGGACATTCATTGGTTCTGGGTGAATTTCAGGTCTTTTGTTAAGAAGCCTAGAACAAAAATATTCTCTTCCTTTGAAAGTGAACAGTGAAGCATAAAATCCCAAATATAGCTGCAGGTTCCATCACCTACTGATTTGTGTATGGAGCATGAAAGGAAGGCTCAGAAACAAAAGCACATGGAAAAACGAAGGTGGCATTTGCTTGCAAAGAAATATGAGGAAGTCAACTTCAGAAGAAGTAGCCCAAGAAAATAAAAAACAGGACCAGTTTTTTAAAGTAAACAAACAATATTATAAAGACTGTTAAGTGTGTTCACGGTGGCAAACAGCAATTTTATCATGGTTACCATACTCACAAAGTTCATGATATATCTTCAGACAATCGCCTTGTCGACAATGAAGTCATTTTTATTGAGTTAGCAATTTAAAGAAAATACTCAAAGTTTTATTTATTTGGGAGACTAGATAGAACCAGACAGACAGAGCCTTTTATTTTTTATTTATATCAGAGTGAAGTGTGAGGGTTTTTTTTTCTTTCTTCAGTGGTGGGATGTGGTACATGTGCTTACAATGGTGGCAGTGCCAGGTGTCACTTCTGCTTTTACAGTCCTTCCTGTGGTCATGTTTCCTCCCCATAGGACACATTTGCCTACCTACATTTGCTTAACATTTTCTCAATCAGTATTATTGATTTTATATTTTACTTTGACTCATTTTATTTGCATAGATGTAACAAGAAATGTTGATTAATATGTAATTATCTCTTTGTATGGTTTTTTAATGGAACAATATGATACTAAGATTCAAGAGTTTACTTCTATCTGTAGGTTTGTAAGGCCCTATGGTTTGTTTTTTGTTTTTGTTTTTGGTTTTTTTTGCGGTACGCGGGGCTCTCACTGTTGTGGCCTCTCCCGTTGCGGAGCACAGGCTCCAGACGCGCAGGCTCAGCGGCCATGGCTCACAGGCCCAGCCGCTCCGTGGCATGTGGGATCCTCCCGGACCGGGGCACAAACCCGTGTCCCCTGCATCGGCAGGCGGACTCTCAACCACTGCGCCACCAGGGAAGCCCAGACCCTATGGTTTTAATTTATTTCTATGTGTTTACTAGTTCAGTTGAGAGCAGATAACCCATCCAATTCATTCTACCTGATTCTGTCTACAGTACTTATAATTTTAAGGGTGTCCTTTTTATAAAAGATACTCAAGTTTCTCACTGTCCTTGTCCTGTCAAGAAGTGGCATCCTTTTCCACCTCCAAGGCTGAGTTCCCTAGTCCGTAGAGCAAGTACCAGATCAGGTTCCTGAAGGATGCTGTAGGCATCACTTCTGCATGCAAAACATAGAACACGTTTTTATTACTGGGTCTGTCTTGTCTAATTAAATGGAATTTGTAGCATGGTAATGGTAAACGTTTGATTTTTCCAATTATATTCAGGTAAAAAAGAAAACCAGTTCTTACTGAACCAATATAAATAACTACATTGTCATGAAAAGTAAAGGTCTTTATTAAAAGTAACTTTGGAGGGGGGGGGAAGTAATTTTGTATAATGTTTAACCATTACAACTAATTTCATGAGTGTTTTAATAGACAAAGCCAAATGTAGCATAAGACTTTACAAAATCATTAACAGTATTTTTTCTTGGAAACTTATTAGTTTCAATTCTATATAAAGAATTTTCATAAGGTATATTTTTCTCAACACTGAGAATTCCAATTCGGAGTGCTCCATTTAGTTTTTACAGAATTTAATCTTAAATTGAGGGTTAGAAATAGATTCAGAAGAAAACAAGGGGTTCTCTCGTGTTCATTAAAATAAAAAAATTAAATTAACCCCAATTAAATCACTTTATTAAGTCCCTTTAGTCCTAAGCCATTACTTCTTCTTTTACTGGTCTTGAGCTGTGCAGTCTACCTTCATGAATTCACCTGCTTCTACATAAAAGACTTGGAAGTCCTGACTCATTCACTTGGTATAGTTAGAATATTGTTTGTGAGAACAAGGTCAGCTCATTTGGGAGGCTGATATCCATGAGTCAGTTTCCTGTGGTATCAAGAGTATCTACCGTGTCTGGTACAGTTCTTACTGAAGCTCTTTTGACATTGCTTCTAGAGGCCTTTGTTTTAAAGAGAAAGAAGATGTTGATAACAAGACCAAAAAGTCTGGTTTATTTTGTGTCATAGTAAACAACCTCACAATGAAGGAGAATGAAATTCTCTTTTGAGGTATAATACAAATTCATTTAATAAAACTTTTATCAGTGAATGCCATAAAAGAACAAGCATATTAAGGACAATAAGAGAATTCTAATACATCTCTAGGGCCTTTAATTTACCCCATAAAGTATATATTATTACTGTCACCAGTTGATAAGGTTATTTAAAAAAAATTAATTGGTGGACAGTTATTATACCAGTCTTTGTACATGACCATAAATATGCCTCAATCCAACCTGAAAAGTACATAATTGTTGCAATGTAGCCACAGTAGTTATAAATAATTATTGTGTTTAATTAATCTAGGACTATTTTTACTTGTTAGGTGTTCTTATATTGTGGGCTTGAAAAGCAGAACGACTCCCACTGGGAGTCGTGAGCTAATTAAGAATCTGGAGAATGCAAAATACCACCTTTATTTCTTATTTCTTCTTGTATATGGCTAGAAAGCAGATCTCTGGGGTTGCCCAGTGGTCATCTAGGAAACCTAGAGATATTGTATTCATAAAAAAAAATCTTGGGCTTGCCTGGTGGCGCAGTGGTTGAGAATCTGCCTGCTGATGCAGGGGACACGGGTTCGAGCCCTGGTATGGGAGGATCCCACATGCCGCAGAGCAGCTAGGCCCGTGAGCCACAACTACTGATCCTGCGCATCTGGAGCCTGCGCTACACAACAAGAGAGGCCGCGATTATGCGAGGCCTGCGCACCACGATGAAGAGTGGCCCCCACTTGGCACAACTAGAGAAAGCCCTCGCACAGAAATGAAGACCCAACACAGCAAAAATAAATAAATAAACTCCTACCCCCAACATCTTCTTAAAAAAAAAAAACAAAAAAAAACTTAATAGTCTGCTATTTTCAGTTGGAGGGTTAAATTTTGGAAAAGTAGTATCAAAAAGAGTGTCAACAATAGAGGTTGCAGAGTCAAGAACCCTGCCATCAGGTAACCCCAGGTGGGCTCCCAACTTAGTTCAGCATCCCAGCTGCAGTGGTGCCACTCTGGGAAAGCACATCTCCTAAAAGGACAAGAATTTTTGCTAGCCCCCTACAACTCCACCCCAGCCTATTACACCCCTGCACCCGCCTTCCCCTTGAATCTCTGTCCAGGGATCAGGTACTGGGGCTTAAGTTGGGAGCTGTCCTGTGAAGGGCAGAATTAAGTAAATTCATCTTCTTCTGAAGCCTTAAGTTTGATTGTGGCCCAGGTGGCACTACCCGTGATTTTCCAGCAGAGGTTGTGGAAACCTTGACCAGTAGCTACTGACCACTCCCCCAAGGGGTTTGTGAGACTGGGCTTTCCCATTGTCAATTAGTGGGAAAGTTCACGTAAATGTGTCCCTGCCTCAGACTGTACTGATATATGGGGCTTCTGTCTGTCAGAAGACAGACAGCAGGTGATGGGACACTTCAAAGGAAAAAATGTCTTCAGATAACAGTTGATGTGCAAATGATGGGGAAAGCCAATTATCCTAAACTAATCAGGAAATTGAGAGCTTCCCCTTTGGCCCCTGAGGGTTACCAGTTTTGTAACTATAGTGTCCAATGATCTTTACAAGTTAAAGTACAGAAGAGGTCAGAAAATGTTCATTCATTTTATTCACATGAGAGTTGTTACCCAAGGATTAGTCACAGAAGCTTTGATTCTAGGTTTTCTCTATTCTGCAGGTAAAAATTACATTAGACCTCGATTCTTCAATGTGACTAAGAAATGAAGCTATTTTCTGGGAGCAGGAAGACAAGACACTTCTGAACACAATTTTTTATGAACAATGAATTTTCAATATGTAACAACTTACACTGCATAAGTTATCAGATAGAATTCTCATAGCCTTGGTATATTAAATCTCAAAGTTTTTAAGAAGTTAATTTCCAAATCGACAATCATAAATAGTCAACTTAAAGATATCCTTTGTTGGTGTCTTTCAGAATTCAGGACATAATTTTCTGACTTGTAAATTTTTTACTTTCTAGTTAATGGCAGAAAATAATCTGTAATTATGCCAAAGCAATCTGAACATTAGAAGTTAGTTACATAATGGATGCAGAAAATTTTTCTATACCTATGTTAAATGCATCACACCGTTCATCAACTTAATGTTCTCCAAAAGGCTTTCTTAACTCCTTTTTAAAATGACCAAAATGACATCAGAGGAGAATGGTCGTGTTGTCATTTAAAGTTGATTCACCACTCTTCACCTCACTCTTATATGGAAACATGACTGTTTTACCACAAAAATAAATATATCAGAGGATATAAATAGGAGCATCAGTTTTAAGCACCTAAGGACAATGAATAATAAAAGGCACAAAAAAAGCACCGCAATAAGAAACACTGATCATTAGAAACAGTGAGACAAAATGGTTATTACAAATGAGATTTTGTTAAAGAGTATTCAAATACATAACAGAAGCAAAAACATTGAGTGTCTTGACTAAATGAAGAACCTTTGCTATCTGGAAGACAGTAACTTTACTATTTTTATTAAGAGCATGCTAGTATACAAACATTGATTTATCATTTTATGAAAAAGAAAACCCAAATATTATTACTTTTCTTAGATCATCTATATAAGATTTTGCAATAAGAGATTCAAAAGCCCTTTTACATTTTATATATAAACTCATTAAATTAAAACAACTTAGTCAAAAAATTGTAAACATTGTATTGCTCATTTAAACTCATTATATGCAAGTATCATGAACTATGTAGTGAATAAAGTTTACTTTCCACAGATACTCTACAATTGTTATATACCCTCAGATTTGTATTTTAAAGTCTAATTTGGTATTATGGCAAACCATAACAATTTTACTATTTTTTAAAAAGTTACTCCCTTTTTGCCTTGATAAACAAAAACACATTATCTTGCATGTGCTTTGCCTACATTCACACTGACTTGATTTCTTAAAATAGAACAAATGGGCACACCAATAGGAGTTAAAGATATTTGTACATACTGTTAATTCTTTTATCTGATAGTCATTCTATAACCTATAAAAATAAGGGACAGGGATATATTAAAAATTTTGCTTGAGTATCCAGAGATTATTTGTTAATTATCTCAATGCAATATTAATCCAAGTTGTTAAAGTTAAGTGGTATATTAAAATTCAATTTATGCCGACCCGTTACAGAGAAACAAAAATGTATGTTAAAATTTTGTTAGGTATGAAATTTGAAAAGTTTTTCCCAGAGTGTGTAATTTCGCCTAAACAACGTAACGATTTGTAGCCCTACCTCAAGTTCCAGGAATAAAACTTTTTAAAAGACAGTACTTACTATAATTCAATTTAGTTGAACCATAAAACCAACATGGGACATTTAGAGACTTCTGATTAATTAGGGTATGTTATAAATTAGAAAAAAAAAATGCTAACATTAATTCTAACATTGTGATACAAACAGGAAGAAAACATATGATTTATTTAGAACAAAACTATCAAACCATATGCATTTATTCAAGAATTTCCCGTGATTAGAAATATTAGTAAGCTTCATTTTAATTCAATAGTAAAACCCTTCAAATTTTGTTTTAAAGTACCAAAGTCCTGCCGTCCTCGTTAGTATAGTGGTGAGTATCCCCGCCTGTCACGCGGGAGACCGGGGTTCGATTCCCCGACGGGGAGGCAACACGCCCCCTTTATAAAGTACCAAAGTCCTTAACATTATTTGATTCCTTTTACCCACCTGCCTTCCTTTGCTTTTTCTCATCTCACATAGCAGTGAAGTCCATTAATTCAACTCAAAACTAAACCTCTGTATTTTTTCCTCTGAGCTGTACACAGGTCAGCAAGTTAGTTTATATAGATATGCCAATGAAACCAGGAGCTTCATTAAATTTAAGAGATTGTTTACCTTAATTTATTAATTTTCTCCAAAGATGGTAAAATATATAAGAATTTGTCTAAAAGATATTTATATCACACAACAGAAGGTCATTATCAAATTCTGGGCCAGTGATGATTTTCTCCCTATTTTATTGTGTACCTTTATGTGCTGTTTATTTATGGTCCTCACCCAGTCAGATTGTGGGTCAAGTTAGGGACGTAATTGTTGAGATTTAGCAATACCTTATTGTTGGCATACCGAATATCCCTCACATCTTATTTTGACTCATTTTTATATTTCTGTGAGATTTTCCTGTTTTCTTTTGAGAGAAAGGAGAAAGTTATACACTCCAAACGCTTTAGAGTTTTCAGAAGGAGATGCCACTTCAGACAAGTCAAAAGCAACAATTCCCACTACAAAACGTACTCAGGCTCACCAAAAGCTTGGTTTAGACAAACCAAGCAAAACCCTCTCAAAAGTTAGAACTCTCCATTTTACAAGCCATGCAGAACTGTCTTCATTAGTTACTGCTACAACAGTGATTCAACGTGAGTGTGCCGGAGAATCACAAGTTCCCAGGTAATGCTGATAGCACTGGACCAAGGACTACTTTGAGAACCACTGTCCTAGAATGTTCACAAAATGACTGATTTTTGTGCCCAATTAATCTGCCAAAGATTTCGGAGAGAGAGAGAAAAAAATGAAAGAGTAGTAACACTTAAAAACAGACCACTTTAAAGGCTAATTAACCTTTTCTCATAAGAATAGGGAAAAACTTGAATTTCATTTCACACGCACAAAAAGCTTTACAATTTCATTCATATGTCAGAAAGAAGCAAAGAACACGAAAGTTCACTGACCCACATCTCAAAGTGTGACTCTCCATTCCAATGAGTGCAAACATTTTGAGCTCATGCAGTTGTGCAAAAAGAAAAACAACAGAGGATGCTAGAAGTCATCAACATCTTCAATACAAATAGACCAGAAAAAAAAAAAGGTGTAAAAGACTATCTGCCAGGTGCCCTAACACTTTCACCTGACAGAAGAGTGGCTCCCTGACATTACACAAAATCAAAGAGCTGTGGTCTGACAACAAATTTCCAAGAGTCTTGGACACAGAGGCCTAAAATCAGAATGTCTGGGTTCTTCAGGCCTAAGTAATATCACACTTGTGTTATCTCCAGCCCAGTCCACAAGCTGTAGACCATGCCGGTCTCATTGCTGTTTGATTCTGTTTTCTCTATTTTTGCTATTCAAGAATTCTAAAGATTTGGAATTTCTTCCTTTTCTCCTAGGAGGACATAAATACATTGATACAATAAAAATTGTTATTCCTTCTTCCTTGAAATTTTATTAAGAATTCCAGAGTAAAAGAATCCATCACTCTCCAATTTTTTTTTCTTAGTTGTACAAAAGCAAGGATGAACGGTCCTCATTCTTCATTGCCTCAACGTAGGCTGACCCCATTTAGTGATACAGTGGAGGATAAATTGGAACCAATGTCTCCAAGGCCATCAAAAATAAGCTGCACAAAATGATTCACCGTGCTGTTTTAACAATTTTTGAGGAATTTATAGGTAAATTTTTACCCTTTATAAAATCTGTAATAAACTTTATAAATGTAATTTGACTTTGCCACTTAAACTCATATAAACATATTGATTCTCTTCCATGTCATACAGTATGAACACTTCCTCAGGACAATAAAAAAAAAAATCAAAACTGTTACCTTACATAACTGCATAATATTTACGTATAGATGTAAATAAAATGTATGTATGTGTGCATGTGTATATATATGAGTGTGAATATATATATACATATAACTTAATTCTACAAGTTATTTAAGCATTCTCCTGTTAATAGAGATTCACCATGGTCTGATATATTTTGCTACTGCAAACGAAGCAGCAATAAACATCTAACTTTCTGGAAGATGTATTCTTTCACACTCGTGCTTCAATTTCCATAGGCCCAAATCCCAAAAGTAGAACTTCAAGGTCAAATGGTATTTTGTCTTTAAGAAAAATAAAGATTATTGGCAGATTACTTTACAAAAAGTTTCCAATTCACCTTTCTACCAACAATGTATAATGTTGGTATCCCTGAATCCTCACCATCTCTGAATTTTTAAAATATAATCGGATGGATGAAAAAAATAGTGTCTTCTTCAATTTGAAATTCCCTGTTCACTAATGAGATTAAATATCAACATTATCCCTTTAAAATGCAAATTCTGAAAATATGTATAACTATAATAAATGCCAAGAGTCCTGGTAAATTAAATATCAGAATTCCTGAACAAACAGAGCACTGGCTGTGGAGCTGGAAAGTTCCTATATAAATCCTAGCTCTTCCACCTACTAGTTTTGCAAATGTGGGCAAGTTGCTTAACTTTTCTAAGTTTTAGTTCCCATAATATCTAAACTGGACTAAATCATCATACCTTCTTCCTGGGGTGTTGTGTTCACGTTAAGGAGTAACATCTTGTTAAAGTGGTCAACACAATTCCTGGCACATAGAAAGAAAGCAACGATAAACATTGGCTGGTATTACCAGGATGCTTACCACCTTCTAATACACTCTCTAGGATCTTGAGTGAAACATGTGGATGCAGAGCAAAAGTAGATTGGCACCTTGGTGATCTCAGTGTATTCACATTTCAAAAATTTTTAAATATTTTGCTGGCAAAACAAAAGTCACCGGGGCTTCCCTGGTGGCGCAGTGGTTGAGAGTCCTCCTGCCGATGCAGTGGACACGGGTTCGTGCCCCGGTCTGGAAAGATCCCACGTGCCGCGGAGCGGCTGGGCCCGTGAGCCATGGCCGCTGAGCCTGCGCGTCCGGAGCGGTGAGAGGCCCGCGTACCGCAAAAAAACCCCAAAAAAACAACAACAAAATAAAGACACCTACTGTCTTTATCGGTTACTGACCCTGTCTTTAAACTCTAGAGGCAAACAGTATAAAGTGAGAACATCAGCAGCAGCCTCCAAAAACAAAACCCCAAAATAAAGCAAAACAAAGTGAAGCAAAACAAACAAAAAAACACATAAATGCAAATCTTAATAGTGAGTTCATGGCATTCTTACTGGTGAGATGGTGGTGTTTTGAAAATTGAAATTTCTTCATAAATGAATAGGTCTCCCCTGTGAAACAATATCATCAACTCATGCATCCACTCACTGTTCCTCTTTCCAGTACTTCACATCTTTGCTATTTGTCTCTGTAAATTCACTCATTCTTACCAATCTTCTATTCTTATACTTTGAATTGTTTTATCAGCTTATAGTAACCTTTATTGAATGGTGGTTTGCATTTGTTTACCCTTGGCTAATTCAGAGCACTTGGTATAATTTCCTGTAAATCATGTTCCTCCATCTCACAGCACTGCATTATTTTCAATTAATTTCCAATGAATTTTTAGTTGTCCATGCTCTGTTAGAGCTAACAGAGTGAATCCCTGTTTAAGCTAATGGGTTCAACTTCTTCAACAAACAAATCTTTCGTGAAAGCTGCTGACAAGCCAGAGATTAACTGAATCTAGTTTCATTACTTCTCACTTTCCTTGATCTTTCTCTTACTCTCTGAGAAATAGTCCTAACATCCTGGTGCTGATAATAATATGATGAAAAGTAGAGAATACAGTCCAAGGAGCCAGAATATTTTTCTTAAATCTGGTATGATACTTCTTGAGCACCAACATTCAGCAACAAAAAATGTTAAATTTGTATACAGCAATTTCACTGACAGGAATTTATCACATAGATAATCTTGCAAAGGTACATAAACCAAGATTGGTCATTAATGTTGTTGGTAGTAGAGGGTTTAAATGAAGTGTTCATACAATGCAATTGTTAAAAGTAAGAATATCTTGAAGATAAATTATTAAATAAAAACACAAAGCCTAGGTAATCATTTTCCAATGTATATGTATATCAAATCATCTTACTGTACATCTTAAAGTTACATAATGTTGTCAATTCTATCTCAGTAAAGCTGGGGAAAAAGCACAAAGCCTAGGTTCTGAGCATCTTTTTGTGTAATTCTGAAAGATAGTTATATTTTCTATAACTTATTTAAGATATATATTCTATACTGGGGGATATGTGTTAAAATCATTTTCAGAAAGGCAAGAAATTGTTAACAGCTATCTGCAGGGAAAGTTCTAGATGTATGGTGGTGGAAGACTAGAGAAGAAGAATTTTATATTTTATTTTTACCTTAATTTAATTCTTGGATTTTCTTATCTGGTGCATGAATTATATTTTTATGTTAGCATGAGTTATCAGGTACATGAAATTATGGCTTTTTTTCTGTTTTCTCCCATTTATTTTTGTGTATAAAGAAAAATGTCTTTTTAAAATTTGATAATTTTTAAACCATGATTTTTAGGAAGGTACTCTGCTGTCTTCCTAACTTTCCTTTCACAAAGTCTGTTTATGTTGTACAATAATTATTTTTTCAGGACGGGGGTCTTATAAGGTAGACACAAAAAGTGGCATATATCTCTTGGGTCAGACTAATTTCATGTTATGAGCAAGATTGTGTAATGTCATTTTTAAAGACCTTTCTCTGATCTATCAATCTACAAAGTTAAATAGCTGAAATCACTTCCCAAACAAATTCTTTTGCAGTCAGCAAAATGAAGCAATTACATGAATAAGTTTTTCCACTTGGCCTATTTTTCTGCTCATGGTTATTAATCAGTCTCACTGACTACATTTTCCATTTTACATCCACTTTCAGGCACTGCTCCAGGTGGCCAAACATTTCACATTACGTAAATAAAATAAAACAGAACGTTTGCCCATTTAACAAATGGATGTACTTCATATCTAACACTTCCAGCCTCTTTCAAGGCACTCAGAAAAACACAATATTGTTTCTATAAAAGGACACTCAATATTTTCATTCTATTTGGCCAACTGGAATTTAAGTGAAATTTTACTCCAGCAATCTTAACCAAATAACTGAATTAATTTAAATTGACACCCTATTATCTACTAGCTTTTCGAGACCTTTGGCTTGATTGTTTTATTGCTTGCCTTGTCTCCTCTGAATTCAAAGTCTGGAAAGTATCTCTTCTGAAACAGGTGTTTCACATAATGATTGTTTTGAAAGCTGGTTCTTAACCCTGGCTGTGCAACAGAATCGCTATTTCTTTATACTAATACTCTGGACACAATCAGGTAGAGATTTGGATTTAATTGGGACAGTGTGAGGCCAGGGCCCTTTTTTAAAGCTCTAAACATGATTCTATTATGCCCACGCATATGCCTTAGGCCTCAAACAGGACCAAACACCACTCTTACATTAATGATACTTCTCTTAAATTTAACTCAAGTCCTTACCATTGATAGATTCCTATAGACTGATCTGGCCTAGTGATAACACAGTTGTAACAAATCTACTTACAGTATCTGTGTTCTTCATAGGAATTGCACTGTTATAAGATTAATGGTTCTTAGGTCTGAAAGAGAACCACCCTATAGGACCGAGATACTTAAGAAACTCCAAGTCCTGTCTTGTCAAATATAATGTCCCTTTCCCAAAGAGATCCCGAGTATATACCTAACCACAGGATAATGACAGACAAAGGGAAATAAAGTACAACAACTATATGGACACATATTCTGCTTTTTGAAACTTGGTTTGAAAATTTCTGTTAGAGTTCATTACTAGAAGTCTACCTCTTGAAAACATATTTTCCCTCTGCAACATAGTGTCTAGGAAAATTAGTGAGATTAGAAAAAATTTTTCCATGGCCTCCTCTCAATTTCTTTTATCAACTTCCCCTTTTGCTCTATCTAGGAACCATTCTTATGTCACAATCTCCAAGGGCTTTGCTCTCAGCTAATTAACTAAGACATTCTCTTTCAAAGTATAAGATATTTTCTCACAAGGATGCAGAGTATCAATATTTAATAGGGCAGGTAATGGGAAGATTTCAATTGTCTTTCCAGGGATATTACATCTTCTCACTCTATTCATCAGAACCATCAGGCCTCTAGACCAACATAAAAAAATTCACAGTTGAAAAGTGAATTCCTGTTGTGTCCAGTACTGTCTTGATTTTAGCAACAAAGGTTCCACATCCAGAAAACCCCTCATTCCTGAGCAAATTGGGAGATTGATTGCCCCCCTTTCTACCTGTGTCTCTCCCTTTCGTGATTGGCTTATAAACATTGCTGCTATGGTCTGAATGTTTGTATCTTCCAAAACTTATGTGTTGAAATCGTAACCCCCAAGGTGATGGTATAGGGAGATGGGGCTTTGGGAGATGATTAGGGAATGAAGACAGAGCCCTCAGGAATGGGATCAGTGCCCTTATGAAAGAGACGCCAGGGAGATCCCTCCCCCTTTCTGCCATGTAAGGACATGTGAAAAGACAGCTGGCTGTAAACTAGCAAGTGGACTCTCACCAGATACCAGATATACCGGTGCCTTGATCTTGGATTTCTAGAACTGTGAGAACTGTGAGAAACAAATTTCTGTTGTTTATAAACCACCCAGTCTGTGGCAATTTGTTATAGCAGCCCAGCAGACTAAGACAATGGCAAAGGTCACAATTTTTTAAAAAATTATTTTAGTGCATTACTCATTGCTGTTTTTGTATTTTTTAAATACTATATACTCATTAAGAGACATTAGAAATATATAGAAAATAGTAAAGAGTAAAACCAAAATCATTGACAGAAATAGTCACTATTAAAATCTTAGCACACTCCCTTTCAGTATTTTTTTCGCTGATTTATATTATACCTCTTAATGTCAAAAGAAAAAATATCAGAGATTCACTCCTGTCGACCAACTGTCCTTTGCCTCTAGATAATTTTGGACAAATACATAACTTAATTCTATCCAAGCTTCCCTTTTACAGACTCCATGCAGATTAACCCTCTTCTGTTAAGACATCATTTCCTGAGGCAGAATAAATATGGTTACTAAATATATAAGCTTTCTGAGTTAAGCCACAGTTCAGTTATGCTTCCCTAAGTTTGTAGCAGTTGGATTTGGAATGGCCACAGAACATTTCTTGGACAGCTTCTAAGAATGAGTGATATTTTCTTTTGCAATTTGCTTCTTTCTTTTTAAATTCAATTATTGTAACATAACTATAACTTGGGGTACATTTTTGTCTCATGTTCATATTCTAGCTTTCAAAGTTCATGTATATTTCCATATTTATGTATTTAAATACTATTATGTAAAAGTATGTGCAACAATAATGGCATTATACTGTACATACAAATTTGTATACAGCTGTTTTGAAAAGTAGTTAAATACTGAATATATATAAAATAATATTTATAAAATAGGTATAAGATATTGACATACATAGTAAAACAATAATGTATCCACCTCTGAGTTTCAAAACTAGGACATTGAAATACCATTGAAGCCACCTGCTTTGACCAGTCCCTCTCTTCCCTGCTCTATTCAATCATTTATTAGGTCCCAAACTAGTTTGTTCTCAGATTGCTTCCTATCTACTCTCCTGCTCTGTTTTGTATTTCAGGAAAATACATTTCCAGGCATCTGTGAGAGGCAGTGGAAGAAGCCAAGGTATCAGCTCTCTGTCTCCTATGGTATCTCCTGCAAAGCCCGTCTCTTTCCTGGGGGCCCAACTCCTGACAAATGGCCCCACTTTCATGGAGCCAACTACAGTAGACAGTGCTGATCCCAGCTCTAGCACCTGCCTGAGATTCTGGTCTCCTGTCTCTGATAATGATACCTCCTGAGGCAGGAGACAGATGGGCCCCCAGGGCAAACGGTTTGACTTCGTTCCTTGTGGACCGCTACTCAGAGATGGGAATAACAGGACAATTGAGAGAGGAGGCTGGGCCCTTCCCAGATAGAAGGTAAGAGACCACATATTCCTCATTCTTGAAGTCAGGAGACCTCCCCGACTACACATGCGCAGAAGGGCTCCTTAGAGCCCAAAAGGGGAGTGATGCCAACTAATGCTCACTTACCCATAGGCCTCTTCAGTAGAATCCATCTTGGCTAAGGGATGTGCACACACACATGGGAAAATCTTGAGATATACCAAATATGGACTTTGAACCAGGCAGATCAAAATGATTGGTCAAAGGAAACCCAGAAGAAATGCCCCATAAAAGTGATTCAAACTGCCACGAGGGCACGACTCTTTCTCTGAGCCCGCCTGTATGTCTATCCACATGTACTGTACTTCTTTTTTCTCCTAATACATACTTTATTTGTTTCACTACTTTCCGTCTTTGTGGGAATTCCTTTTCTGCAAAGCCATAGGGCCAGGGCCTTGTCACTGACCACTGGTCTACTGGCTACAATTCGGTGCCGTGACCTGGCTGCCGTGACCTGACCTCAATCACTGGCCGGGAACCAAAACAATGCTACAGGCCACTGCAGGCTGAGGCCACCAGAGATCACTCTTACCGTTATCCTTCTAGCCCTAGGGGTACTGCTGGTTTCCTGCTCTTAAGTAGCTAACTCACCATGCCTGGTTTGGCTTCCATCATCTGCGTAATTAATTATCTCCATTAACTCACCTCTACTTGAAAGACCAAGAAGAGTTTCTGATTTATAAGTGGACACTAAAAGCTCTTCTATTTCTAGTCTGCTAGATTCATCAAACTTAATTATTTAATTTTATTGAATTTACTTTCTGCATCTCCTGAAATGATGATTTGCTTTTGCTCATTTTACTTGTTAACGTGAATTACATTTATAGATTTTTTCTATTGTTAAAAGTCCTTGCATTCATAGAATAAACCCAGTTTTCATACTATGTTATCTTTCTTCATAGATTGCTAGACTTCATTTGCTAATTTCTAATTTACAATTTTTGCCTTTAGGTTCATGAGGGAAATTGATTATAATTTTCCTTTATTGTACATTTCTTTCTTCTTTTTTTTTTTTTGCAGTACGCAGGCCTCTCACTGTTGTGGCCTCTCCGGTTGTGGAGCACAGGCTCCGGACGCACAGGCTCAGCAGCCATGGCTCACGGGCCCAGCTGCTCCGCGGCATGTGGGATCTTCCCGGACCGGGGCACGAACCTGTGTCCCCTGCACTGGCAGGTGGACTCTCAACCACTGCGCCACCAGGGAAGCCCCTATCGTACATTTCTTGTCTAATGTTGGTATCAAGATTGTAGTGGCCTCATTAAATGAAGTGTTCCTTCTTTTTCCATTCTGGAATACTTTTTGCTTTTTGTATGATAAAAATAATACATTTCTTGAAAACATTTGTTAGAACTCACCAGTAAAAATGTCTGGACATGTTTGTTCTCTTTTTGTGGGAAGAATTTTTAGCTTCTAATTAAATATGTTTAATAGGCTCGGAAATTTTTCAAGTGTTTTATTTCATCTTGAACATTGACAAATTTGAATTATGAAAAGTCCTCAGATATTATTTCCATGGATATTATCTTTCCCTAATTCTATTTTTCTTTTGTTGATCATATTAGATATTGACCCTATTTCTCTCTCTGTTTCAATTCAATCTCTGTTTCACATACACATTTTCCTTTCCTCCCTTTGCTATATCCAGTATAATTTTTTCACATCTAACTTCTAATTCACTTATTTTATCTTTGGCTGTTTCTAATCTAGTATTTAATCTGTCCTTTAAGTTTTTGATTTCTATGATATTTTTTATTTCTAAAAGTTCTCTTAAATTATTTCCCAATCTGCTTGATATTTTTTTTTTCTAATTTATATTCCTGGAACACTTCTTTGATTTCTCTAAACATCTTAAATATAGCTTTTATGGTTATATAATAGTTCTAATATCTGAAATCTTTATCATTCTATTCTATGTTTCTGCTCGTGATGCCTATATCCTCATGAGTTTTCTGATAGTCTTGTTTTTAATTTCATGTTTAATGGAATTTTGTCAGTGGTAATTCTTTGAGACCTGCGATACATATGGATTTCTCCAAAGTTGTTTTGTTTTTGTTTTGGCTAGGTTCTTGGAGATAACACCAACCAGGGACAGCTATAAAATAAATTTTCAATTGAGTTTTTAAAAATTATATAGGTAGTAAGATTTTAAAGTACAAATTCATGTGAAGATGGACTTGTGATTCTTCCTTCTCAACCTAGTATTAGGTTTGGGGCAGAAAATTTTTCTAGTTGGCCCCCTCTGAGAGGCAGGTTTTTTCCTAATTTTCCCTTTCACTGAAATTATAGTCCTTTGGAGTTCTGGCTTTAAGCAGAAGACTCTGGTTGTGGTGGTTGCATATCTCTCTGGATTCATATAGTCTCCTCATGTTTTAGCCTATCAGGTTTACCTTAATTCCTTTACAGGTTGGCAGTACTCATTTTAAAATGACATGTACATTTTATCTGGTATGAGTACATGTTATATAGCAGATTGGGGGTTCAGCAAATCCAGTCTACCATATTCTTGGTAGAAAAATATCCCCTGCTTTTTGAAAACATTATGTCAACCATTTTTATTGCCGTTAATATTTTTTATAAATGTGCTTCCACATAACTTCACAGCCTTTTTAAATATTTGTTTGTTATCCTGTATTTAACTAATCTGCCCCCTCCTCTCTGTTTTTTTGAAGTGAAGGTTGTACTCAACTCTGTTTTAAGTTAAATTATTCTCATATTTATATCCTGTGAAATTTGTTGGCATTATATATTAATTATGAATAATTGATCATACATAATGTCTTTAATAGAATATTTTTTCTGTAAATATAAATTTCATAAATCTTCCTTTAACTAGCTTTATAGATTTTCCTCTTGTTTAAATAATTGAAGACAAACCTCTTTCTTCCATTTCCTATTGCTTCTGGTCAATTGCTCTCTTTTTTCTTCCATAAGATAAATTAAAAATTTTTAGTACCAGACTCTATGATGTAGTATTTCTTACTCCAAGCCTCCCACAGCATTTTAAGGATTCAAATTGACCTTTTCTTCTATTCTTCTTATTTCAAGTTTCCAGTGTGCCAATACCTGGGAAATCTCATCAAGTGTTTAACAGTCTATACCCTACTGACTCATTCTTTATTTCAATTTGATCTTCCTTATTCTCATTCAATTCTATTTTTTTTAGTAGTATAAGTTCTTCAAGCTCTTTATTCTCTAATGCATTTTTCCAGGTTAGCAGCTGTAACCCTTACTTGCCCTCATTCAGCAAAAAATAAATGCACTAAGCTTCTTGATAGCAAATTATTATAGCAATTTGAGAACAAGAAAATTGATGTACTAATAAACAAATGAGAACCTTAAGGTCGTGTTCCTCACAAATGGAACAGAGCTGGGAATCCCTGGGACCCTCCTGGGTTTTATTCTGAATGGGCTAAACATATCACTACTTAAAATTAAGTTTTTCTACAGTTCTCTGATACTTGTTTACATTTATTCATGTTTACACTTGTCCAGTTTCTAATTCTCTAGATTTTGCTGCTCACAGAGGGGTCCTGGGATAAGCTTCACTAGGGGCTTGTTAAGAAGGCAGCATTTCAGGCCCCTCCCAGAGCCATTAAATCAAAATCTGCAATTTATCAGGACCTCCAGTTAATCTGTACGTGCAATTCAGTTCAGAAGCACTGATCTGGCAGACTGGAAGATACTTCTACCTGCTCATAAGTTTTAGGTGACATAATTAGTTAATCAAGCAAAAAGATCACATTTCTTAATAGAAGGAACAGTCACTGGCTATACTTTGAGGGGCAAAATGATACAAAACAGTATGGTACTAGCAAAAAAAACAGAACTATAGATCAATAGAACAGGATAGAAAGCCCAGAATATTAATTGACCACACACCTATGGTCAATTAATCTATGACAAAGCAGGCAAGACTATACAATGGAGAAAAGACAGTCTCTTCAATAAATGGTGCTGGGAAAACTGGACTGCTACATGTAAAAAAGATGAAACTAGAACATTCTTTAACACCATACACAAAAATAAACCCAAAATGGATTAAAGTCCTAAATATAAGACTGGATAATATAAAACTCTTAGAGGAAAACGTAGGCAGAACATTCTTTGACATAAATTGCAATGTCTTTTTTTGATCCATCTCCCAGAGTAATGGAAATAAAACAAAAATAAACAAATGGGACCTAATTAAACTCAAAAGCTTTTGCACAGCAAAGGAAATCACAAATAAAACGAAAAGACAACCCACAGAATGGGAGAAAATATTCACAAATGATGCAACTGGCAAGGGATTAGTCTCCAAAATTTGCAAACAACTTGTGTGCTCAATATCCAAAAAACAAACCCAATCAAAAAATAGGCAGAAGACCTAAATAGACATTTCTTCAAAGAAGACATACAAGTGACCAAGAGGCACATGAAGAAATGCTCAACATCACTAATTATTCAAGAAATGCAAATCAAAACTGCCATGAGATATCACCTCACACCAGTCAGAATGGCTGTCATCAAAAAATCTACAAACAATTAGTGCTGGAGAGGATGTGGAGAAAAGGGAACCCTCCTACACTGTTGGTGGGAATGTAAATTGGTACAGCCACTATGGAGAACAGTATGGAGTTTCCTTAAAAAAAACTAAAGCTAAAGCTACCATGTGACACAGCAATCCCACTCTTAGGCATATATCTGGAGAAAAACATGGTTCAAAAGTATACATGCACCCCAATGTTCATTGTAGCACTGTTTACAATAGCCAAGACTTGGAAGCAACCTAAATGTCCATCGACAGATAAATGGATAAAGAAGATGTGGTACATATATATTGTATTGTGGTACAATACAATGGAATATTACTCAGCCATTAAAAAGAATGAAATAATGCCATTTGCAGCAACACGGATGGACCTGGAGATTATCATACTAAGTGAAGTAAGTCAGACAGAGAAAGACAAATATCATATGATATCACTTATATGTGGAATCTAAAAGAAAGAAAGATACAAATGAACTTATTTACAAAAGAGAAACAGACTCACAGACTTAAGAATGAACTTGATAAATAGAGTATTTATAAATGGAATATTTCCTGCCATGTCAATACACAAAGGATGTCACAGTCATCAATGACTGCAACCCTCCAACATGAGCCGGTGAGCTCTGAGGAAACTCAGGGCTGAAAAGAATATCTGCCATCTAGCAGCCATCAGACTGCAGCCACTCCCTGCAGTGAGCCCTGAGGAAACTCAGGATGTGAAAATACAGGATACTGGCCCCAAATGGCTGAGGTGCATATCAAAGGAACTATTTCAGTGAGCTCAGACTCTTGCATCTTCCCATACATAGAAAAGCGCTAAATTCCTTAACTTGAGGTGTCTGGTTTTCTTTAATTAACAATAATCTTTTGATGTTCCCGACTACCTGCCCTTATCGCAAAACCCCTGTATATCCTGGCTCCCCCGACCTCGCCTCCTCGGAGCAGTTTCTCACAGTTACCTGAAACACTGTCTCCCAGGCTGCAGTCCTCATTTTCCCCAGATAAAACTTAACTTGCAACTCTCACATTGTGCATTTTTTTTTAAGTCAACAAACTTAGGGTTACCAGGGGGGAAGGGTGGGGGAGAGGGATAGACTGGGAGTTTGGGATTGACATGTACACACTGCTATATTTAAAAGAGATAACCAACAGGGACCTACTGTAAAAAAATAAAACAGTAAACTTACCAACCAAAAACAAAAAGAAAAATGAAAATCTTAAGAATCTGTGGAACAATATCAAAAGTTCTCATCTATGTGCACATGGATACCCAGCCAGAGAGTGAGATAGGGGGATAGATTAAAAGTGGACATGAGAAAAATTTTGGAAATTTTTCATTAACTTGATTGTGGTAATGACTTACACAAATGTGGAAACTCATTCAATTATACACCTTACATTTAAATATAAAAATTTAATGTCAATTGTACTTCAATGAAATTGTTTAAAAAAATTTTAATTACATACGCACACAAAAAAAGAAGAAAAGTAAATGTCCTTACAACCCCCCAAAAAAAGCCCAGAGATGATAGAGACCCAGACAAAGATTTTTTACTTAAGACATGCCTATGATGCAGTTACAATTGCTGAATGAAACTGCTTAAACAATTTGATCCAGATTTCATCTTTCTTTGAGGCAAAGGGAGGAAACAATAGGCTTACAGAACTCTAGGAACTAGAAGTCAGCTAGCAAAAACATACTATCCAACCTACTCCATCTCATCATATTGCTTTCTTGAAAACATTGTACAGAGCCAGTTAGCATTCAAAAAGCCAACTCTTCTAATTCTAAAAAAATTAAAAGACACACTGTAATTTTATTTCAAACGTCTTCTAGAATACTACTTAAAATTCTTTTCTTCTTGCTTCATTAAAATCTGATTAGCAATATGTAAAAACTTCCACTTTATTAGCAATCAGTAACCTCTCTTCTTCTGATCAGCATTATTTTTTTTTCTATTAAATATAGAAAATGAGATTCTGGGAAGTATACCTAAACTTTGTGATCCTGAGATTTTGTATTTTCAAATTGAAGTTACTATCCTCTTGTATCACAAAAAAAATACTTAAGATGGTTTAGATTATATTTAAATATTGTTGGATGAAACGTACTTAGTGGCTGAAGCCAATTATGTTACAAACCATGTGTTTTTCAGTACCAAATTAAACGAAATGGAAAAACAATGACAGTTCTATCTAGTATCCCTGCTTCAATATTGCACAAATCAGGATCATACATATTCTGTTATATATATATATATATATATATATATAAAAGTTCTGGGGCTTCTCTTCTACTTAGAAATAAAATAATTGATAAGTAAGGAAATTGTGTGTTTATGTGTATAATAACAAAAGATTGGGTAGATCTAGAGACCCAAATTGCCTGAATAGCCAGCTGAGTACTTTAAGCAGTATGTATTTTTACTCCAACAATTTTTTATTAAACTCCAGTGATAAGTAAGCAGTGTATACTGAACATCATGAATACTTTCCTTGGTGAGTCAGGGTTATCTCAACACAATACCAGTATCATATAGATTAGAGTTAAAAAGTGACTGCTCTTGGGACCTTGAGGTATTTGGGTGATGTTGGTAGCATATGAAGAGAAAAACATGCCAGTAGAATTTAGTCTGCCACCTGCATGAACACGCTCTTGCCATTTCTGAATGTTAAGGATTCCCTTAGCTTTTGAACCACTTCGACTCGTGTTTGGATTTACCTGTAATCATGGGGCTTGACAGGCTCTACCTTTCTGGTCCACATTGTGCAATGAATACCTATTTTCTGTTTCTTCCTAATCTGACCCATTTTGATCTCTTCACCTCTAAATCTTATTTGTATTTTACAGTAAACATACATAACACGTATGCCAATAAGTAGAGTGGAGGATGGAAAACTTGCCAGACAACTTTGTTTAATATTATTCTTTTCACAAACTAGACACCATAACACAGAAAAAAATTTAAGAATGTTCAGTAGCCTTCAGTGCTTACACTGGTTATTGCAGAATTTGCAGGAATCAAAATTTGTTGAAGATTCACTAGGTCTGTGCTGGTTAATTGTGTGTGTCAACTTGATTGCATCACAGGGTGCCTAAATATTTGGTCAAACATTGCTTTGGGTGTTTCTGTGAGGGTGTTTTTGGATGCAATGGATATTTAAGCCAGTGGACTAAGTGAAGCAGATTGCCCTCCCTAATGTGAGTGGGTCTTATCTAATCAGTTGAAGGTCTGAATGGAATAAAAAAGCTGACCCCCCCACTTGATTAAGGGATTTCCTGCCTGACTGCTTTTGAATTGGGCCATCAGCTTTTTTCTGCCTTCACATTTGAACTGAAGCATCAGCTCTTCCTGGTTCTTGAGCCTGCCCATCTTTGAACTGAAACTATACCATTGGTTTTCCTGGGTATCTAGCTTGTGGACTCACCCTGCAAATCTTGGACTTGCCAGCCTCCATAATCATGTGAGCCATTTCCTTATAATGTATATACTATATAATATACAATATCCTTTTAGTTCTATTTCTTCAGAGAACCCTAACACAAGGTGCCTCAAATAATTTCAGAATTTTGACTAAGAAATAATAATGAAAATGCATTTCTTATAGTGTTCTTTAATCTACTGTTTCCTCTACATGTGGTGTTCTTATTTGTGTGCATGGTTATTGTTATAAGATCAGAGGCTAGTGGAGGTATTTGTCATGACCTGTTAACTTTTTCTTCTATACTCAATTTCCTGACCAATTCATGCTTTCCTTTTGCCCACCTCTGCCAGATTTGGGGACAAGTAATAGATTAGCTCATGGTGGCTATATTAAAGATGAATTTTCCTTCAATCAGTCCAATTTTTAGAAAAGAGACTAGTGAAATTATTTTAGATTATAACTTCAAAATCATTAAGTGGGTTGTAGAGCTAGAGAACAGAGTTGACCCTCTCCATTCTCAGATGGTTATAAGGAAAACTGTATCCACAGAAAATATAATGGAAGCAGAATCTCTTGTTGCATATTCAACAGCTATTTCCCATTCCTCCTTTTTTTAAATTTTTTGGTAGCCTTTCAGAAGCGTGAGTAGGCCAATGTCAAATGTGTGTTATTACTCAGAATCAGGCTATTAGTTACCAAGAAAATGGCTGTTTACTGGAATCATCTGTTCTTTTTATTTTATTTATTATTTATTTATTTATTTTTGGCTGAGTTGGGTCTTCATTGCTGCACGTGGGCCTTCTCTAGTTGTGGCGAGCGGGGGCTACTCTTCATTGCAGTCCATGGGCTTCTCATTGCGGTGGCTTCTCTTGTTGCGGAGCATGGGTTCTGGGCGTGTGAGCTTCAGTAGTTGTGGCACGCAGCTTCAGTAGTTGTGACTCGCGGACTTTAGAGCACAGGCTCAGTAGTTGTGGCGCACAGGCTTAGTTGCTCCACGGCACATGGGATCTTCCTGGACCAGGGCTCGAACCCGTGTCCCCTGCATTGGCAGGCAGATTCTTAACCACTGCATCACCAGGGAAGACCCCCATTCCTCCTTGATAACAGATCCCTATTATCATTTAGGACCCTGGTCTCAGTTGATGAACCATGAAGGAGTCTGAGTCAACAAGGTAATATTTTCTCTTTGCTTGTGATTGTTTTAGAGGCAGGTCTGTGATGTATTTCTGACCTCTGAGATATAAGAAGAAATATGTTGAAGACTTCTGGGAAAGATTTCACCTCTAATTTAAAAAAAAAGATAGCCTTTTTTGCCCCTTTCTCTATTTTCTTACTTTGGAAACTTCCAAATAAGTAGAGCTGCAAAGCTATTTACAACTTTGAGGTGATGAGCCTGCTGGTGACATTCGATACCCTGAGGAAGGCAGAGTGAAAGGATAGAAAGAAACTAGTTTTTTAAGATACCACTGAGCCACCAAACCAACCCTGGGACCAAGTACCTTAAGACCTCTTGTTAAGTAAAAATCAAACGTTGCTGTGTTAATTAAGTTTTCTATTGCTTTCAACCAAACACAACCTAACCGGGATAATCTAACATGATTAATTATGTATTAACAGTGTATGAATTTGTCTTTATTTTTCAATGGTTCTTTCTGATTATGTTGGCTTCATACTGAGTAGCCTATCTTTTCTTGCATTATACGTAATTGCATTATGTTCATTTCTGTTATGATGTTTTCTATTGACATTCTCATGAATGTAATACCATATGGTTGCCTTTGCTTGCACAATGTAATCTGCAAACACACATTATTAGAAATATAAATAAAGTATTTTTTTATACTAATGGTCTAAAGTACCCCTCAGAAGTTCACAGAGTTTAGAGCAAAATGCTTTTTATTTGGCAAAATAACATTTTTGTTCTTTAAAGAAACGACTCTTGATTTGATTCCAGGCCATTGTAGAGACTGAAGTCCTATCAATGGAAGAAACATGACAACATGAACTGCTTTTCCAGAATTGAGTTCTACCCAATTAACTAGTCTCCTCCATTAGCAGGTGGGAACAATATATGTGGACTTGAGCCAAAACGGATTCCAAAGACACAGTAAGCTGCATGAGCTTACTGTCTGCACTGCTGCCCCTCCTTAATGCTCACCTATGTCTTCATGGGAAGTTCCCTCTGGCCAGTTGACCAATGAGGGGAAAACTGAGCCTAATTTACAGAAGTCACTGCACAATATATCAGCACCAGAGAAAAGTAGACTGCTTAGGCGTTATGGTCCACTTGAGTGTAATCTTAAGAGAACTTCAGGCTATATATTTGGTTGTTCACTATTCCTGTAAGGAGAGATAGTATTGATTTATGTGTGGTGGCTAATGATTGGCTAAGTGTGTAGGGACTTGGAAGGAACAAGACTGGAGGTTGGTAACCATGAGTTTGGGGGAAGAGATATGGGGATGAATCACTGAGAATGAACCAGACAGAGTAGGAGAACATTTGTGCTTAATGGGAATGCTCACCAAACTACTGTCAAGAAGATTATCAATCGGATATTCACTTCAGGTGTGATACAACCTCTTTCACCAGGCACTACGTTACTTGTCAGAAGGCTAGTGACCAAAGCAACCTTGGTGGTGGCAGTAGAGAATATGCATAGGCTCAGCAGCATGGCCCATTCCTCTCCAAAGCCAGCTTATCTGCAGTACTATTAGGTGTCCAATAAGGAAACGACAGGAATCAAGGCTAAGCACCCAACAATATGTCATTGGTGAACAAACCACTCGCTTTTCGGCAGGCTCATTGACAATCCTGGCAATCTTCTGTCACAGTGGCAACAGGGAATTTTATAACTGGAATAGATGTTCATTCTAGGATTACGTTGTCTCCATTACTGCACACCGTGCTTCTCTGATTACCGCTCTCCATGAGCATATCAAATACCTTATATGCTGCTGCAGTATCCAATTCTACATTGCTCCTATGCAAGGAACCTGTTTTATAACAAGAGAGTATTCATTGGACTTGCCTGTCTCACCATTTACCCTATCACCCCAAAACAACTGTTATTACAGAATGGTGAATGTTCTATTAAAGTCTCAATTGCAGTGCCACCTGAGAGACAATGGCTTGTGAGGTTGGGCTGATACTAGAGGATGAGGTGTGTGTTCTGAACTAGTAACCAAGCATGAGCTTGTATGGTGTCTCCCACAGAGCAAATACAAGAATCTTTGATCTGGGTTATGGATGTCAGAATGACACCATTCACTGTTAAAACTACTGATCCTTTCCAACTTTTTGTCTCCTATCCCTGAGATTCTAGGCTTTGCTGAATTAGTACCCAAGGGGAAGATCCACAGCAATATTCCACTGAATTTGAGGATGAGACAGCTATGTGGCCTTTAGGGGTCCTCATGCCTCTGGACAAACAGTAAAAAATTTAAGAGTGGATCCATTGTTGGCTGGGTTAATAAACCTTGACTCTAGAGAGGAATTAAAATTGCAATTTCTGAGAAAAGTAGAAAGGACCCAGGGGATACCCTTGGATAGCTCCTAATTCTGCCAAGTCCTGTGGTAAAAATTAATGAAGACTAATTGCCAAAACCTGGAAGCAACCAAGATAGCCTTCAATAGGTGGATGGATAAATAAGCAGTGGTACATCCACACAATGGAATACTATTCAGTGACTTTTTAGAATGAGCTATCAAGCCATGAAAAGACATGGAGAAAATAGATGTATTTTGCTAACTGACAGAGGCTAGTCTGAAAAGGCTGTATACTGTAGTATTCCAACTATATGACATTCTGGAAGCCACATAAAGACAGTAAAAATATCAGTGGTTGCCAGGAGTTGGCGGGGAGGGGGACGAGTACATGCATGAGGTTTTTAGGGCCCTGAAACTATTCTGAGTGACACTATAATGGTCAATACATGATATTATACATTTGGCAAAATGCATAGATCTGTGCAACATGAAGACTGAACCCTAATGTAAACTATGCGTTTTAGTTAATAGTAATAATAATAATGTATCAATGTTGATTCCTCAATTTTAACAAAAGTACCACACCAATACAAGATGCTAAACTTTCTTGGAACTCTCTGTACTTTCTAACTCAATTTTTCTGTAAACCTATAACCACTCTAAAAAATGAAGGCTATTAAGTTTTAAAAATAAACTAAGAATGGCTACAGCAAGTTCATACAAATAAATTATGAAGGACATTTCTGTCAGGAATGAAGATTTGGTCACTTTACAATGTAAAACCTCAACTAGCAGAGATGTTAGCTGGGGGCACATGGTCATAGATACCTGGTCACCAATAATGACCTGGTGACCATCCACAGAAACAAGGGCCTTAACTTCCACCCACATTTCCTTTCCTGTATTGTCTTGTATATACTTATATACCTTAACAGTTTTTCCATCTTCTTTCCTTTCCATTTCTCCCTTTTTTTTAATGTAGGGTATATATTGAAGGTTAATTTTGAAGCCGTACTTGACAAAATATCAAGATAGTATAGTGATGGACTTAGAAGAGGAATGGACATCACCCAGAACTCTTGGACTTAAAGTAGATGCTGCGACTGGTGATATTTTTGGATTATTCCCTTGTTGTAGAGATGTAGGTAAGTGTTCACTTGTGGAAGAAATCGTATTATGTTAGGAGGAAGCATGGGTCTTTTGTGATTAATTGAAAAAAATAAAAATTTATGTTAATATTGAGCAAACCAAAAGATGGGTAACTATTATAATTTGAAGTTTGTTCCTATTTTTGCGGAATTCCCTAGCCTATCAGTCTTGATGGGAGTAGGAAACTATTTCTTGCTTTAGAAGCTAATACACCAAATGCATGCTTTCTCCACCTCCTTTGCAGCTAGGGTACCAGCATATGATTTAGGTTCTGCCAACCTGTTTGCCGGTGCTGAATTTTGACTTAGGAATTCATAGAAAAGAAACAGATTCAGTTAAGCTTTCTCTGTTTCTAGCGGAGGCAATGCAGCAGCTGCTAAAGTGTCTGCTGTGCGGTGCACGGTGGGTGTGATAATAGTAGTTTAACAGTTGGCCTCGGATTGTGCAACAGGTACGGTTGCTGCCTTCTGCAAGCTGCAGCGTTAGTTCTTAGCGACGGCGGCAGTGGTTTCCTCTCTGGACCAGTTCTACAACATGGTTTGGGGCACGTTTCCTGTCTATTTAACTTTAGGTCTGGTTTTCCAGCCTTTTCAACAGTTCCACCAGCTCCCCAATATTTCTGTGATAAGCTTATTTACTGTTAAAATCGGGCATATTAGGCGTCTGTAATTTATATTTTAAAAAATCCAAGATACACGGTTATAAGAGAGGCACAGCAAACATTTATCTTTTTAATTTAAGATCTAATCTATGTCACATCAGGTAAAATGAACAAAATTCAACAAGTTGAATTGAGGTAAAGACCAAAGATATCTTAAGCCTGGTTGGTCTTAAAAATGTAACTGGATAGGCCTTAGGTTTTTGACTAAGTAGAAAAAAGGTTACATATGTGTATATATATATATATATATATATATATATATATATATATATGTATATATATGTATACATATGCTTAAATATATTTATAAACTAACATTTTAAAAGGACTGGAGTGTTTGGGTCCAAATGTTCTGGCTAAAAATGTTGATTCTAATCTTGTGGGGAAAGTGGAATGTGAAAATATACTGATAATCTGAAATCAGTATTTTTCAATTCTAGGAAACAACTTTTTTATAGATTTTCAATGGGTATTACATGGAAAAGGAAATATTGGGTTAATTAATATGAAAACTGTAGGTATGATCATAATTAGAATTTTTAATTTTTTACTTCTTAAAATGTTTAATATGTCTTGTGCTTTGTGAATCTCTAAAAGTGTGAAAAATACAGCTTGATATTTTCTAAATGTATTTGAACATGGACTATTTAACTTATTAAGTTAGCAAGCAAATACTCCCCTAAACACTCTGGCAAATCTGGTATAGATCAATTGTGAGCTAACATTTTAGCACGAATCTATTTGAATAGTTTTGGCTGCAAGTAACAAAAAGCATAATTCAAACTGGCTTTTATAATAAAGAGAATTAGGATAACAAAGAATTAAGGAGAGTTTAATGCAAAGGTTTAGCAATGACACAAAATAAACGCTTCTTGCCTCTCTGTATCTCCCTTCTACATTATTAGGTGTCTGTTTTATTCTATGGCTTGAAATTCCATGTCATCACAAGGTAACTCCCTCATGCTTCCTCTGCTGCCATCAGAGAGAGGCTATTTTCCCCTCAATCATTGAATTAAAAAGCTGTGCTCCCTTCTGATTTGATTAGCTGAAAGCATATGCTCCTTCCCACACCAATGATCATGACCAAGAGTGCTTGGCATGGGGGTCATCCCACTCAGATGTTGTCATGGCTGGGAAATTTACTGTCTGGTCAGCAGTATGTGTGGGCAGGGAGTACTGAATGCTTAGGAGGCCACTGCATGTATTTCCATTTCAGTAGACTTTGCCATTAAGATACTGCTACAACAACAATCAGAAGAGCAGAGTCTGGAGTCCCCAACTTTGTTGATCTGACAAAATGAGGTTGTTTTCAACTGGATAGTTTTAAAGCTCACCTATGCCCATATGTCCTAGTCCAAATTTATTTTAAACGATTTTCAGACCCATATGTTTAGGATATTCCATTTGTTTGTTTACACATGAGTGCATTGTGTATTATACATATGTACATCATATGTATAAATATTTACAATATATGCGCATACACACTCCTACATACATTAAACTGTTTTCCCTAAAGAGTGAAGAAAAAAGATGGGTGCCAGAGTTGAAAAGAAAACTTTTATTTTATTTACATTTGTAGAATATGCATCTAAATATTTTACATTGTGGATGTATTAATATTTTCACAGTTTTATTTATTTATTTTGCCTTAAAATGACAGACATGTATTTTCTCACAGTTCTGGAGGATAGGAGCCTGAAATCAAGGTGTCAGCAGGGCCACGCTTCCTCTGACACCTGTAGGGAAGACTCCTTCATGCTTCTTCTAGCTTCTGGTGTTTGCTAGTGATCCTTTAAATTTCTTGACTTATAGATGCACCATTCCAATCTCTGGCTCCATCATCACATAGACTTCTTCTCCCTCTGTCCTTGTCTTCACTTGGTGATCTCCCATAATTTTAAACACTACTTTAAAACCAGCAGATGAGTTCCCTTAAACAAATTTGGCTCTCACCTAAAAGATATCAAAGTATATGGTAGAGGCACTTTGCTTCTCAGTGTCCTCTATAGAAATTTAGAAGGCCCCTACATTTCAGAAGGGTCTAACATATGTAATTACACACATGCACTAAGGTCTACAACTGTCAACCAAATACTGACAGAAAGCTACAGGATGTGACATAGAGGTGGCAGCTCCAGGGTTTGCATTAGCTTCTACTAGTTCTTTCCACCGTGTCTGCCATGTTTCATGTTACTGTTATTTAGTTACTGAGATAATGTACTTATATTTATAAAGGGTCTCGTGTGAACCTGTAAATAATTAAAGACGCATTAGCTCCCTGGAGGGCCAACATGAATTCCCGAACAAGCCAAAACACCTAGGGACCTAATCATGCAATTTCCCTAAAAAGCCTAGCTTTGAGGAAGAAGTCACATCACTCAGCAATGAGTAATATAATTACTCAGAGTACTTTGCCTGGTGCTCTATAACATTCAATTTTCAGAATTAAAGGTAATGCAATTCAAAAGAAAAATAGCTGGTTTTAACGAATGAATGGCCACATCAACTATTGAAAGTGTCTTTGGGTTAGAGCCTCTGTATTAGGGTTTCGCAAGGCTTATACTTTTAATTAACATCCTATTTAGCTTGCTGTAACTTCCATTAAGCTTCTCCAGGACAAAACAAATCAGAAATTGATTTTTGATTATAAGTCAAAAAGCAAAAGAACTGAGAAAAATTTTGAAGAAAGAGGTCAATCAGGACTAATCTTTCCAAAAGGATAAAGACAAATCAGATAAAAAAAGAAGCAGATATAATAAAAAAAACCCTATGAAATGCGCCTAGAAAAAAATAATTTATTTTTTTAAGAAAAAATGTTTAACCTGCCAGAGGAAAGAGTTAGCAGTTTGGACAGGAAAACAGCCAAATACCAAAGAATTACTTGAAGTCTAGAAGAGGAAGCTTTAAATTTTCTCAGAAAGAATTGGGTTGCTAAAGGATATAGTGTAGTTAAAAGTTGTGACATAAGACTTTCTTATAGTCTAATCTCAACTCAGTGATTTCTAACTTTTTAGAATTGTATTATATGTTTAATTTATTCATAAAAATTATGTTTCATTGTTTATTCATTTTATCATAAGCATAACAAATGCAATGGCATTAGATTTAAAGAACTCATTGGATTTAAAATGAGAAATAAATATGCCCCTCTCCCCTACCTACACTATTGCACAGAGAAAGGTGCTGTTAATTTCTTTGTCCTTGTATGTTACATTTCCTTTTCCAAAAAAGTAGTGTACGGGGAGACCTTCAAGATGGAGGAGGAATGAGACGTGGAGATCACCTTCCTCGCCACAAATACATCAGAAATACATCTACATGTGTAACAACTCCTACAGAACAACCACTGAATGCTGGCAGAAGACCTCAGACCTCCCAAAATGCAAGAAACTCCCCCACGTACCTGGGTAGCGTAAAAGAAAAAACAGAGACAAAAGAATAGGGACGGGACCTGCACCTCTGCAAGGGAGCTGTGAAGGAGGAAAGGTTTCCACACACTAGGAAGCCCCTTTGTGGGCAGAGACTGCTGGGGGTGGAGGGGGAAGCTTCGGAGCCACAGAGGAGAGCACAGCAACAGGGGTGCGGAGGGCAAAGCGGAGAGATTCCCGCACAGAGGATCGGTGCCGACCAGCACTCACCAGCCCGAGAGGCTTGTCTGCTCACCCGCCGGGGCAGACGGGGGTTAGGAACTGAGGCTCGGGCTTCAGTCAGAGCGCAGGGAGAGGACTGGGGTTGGCGGCGTGAACACAGCCTGAAGGGGGCTAGTGCACCACAGCTAGCCGGGAGGGAGTCCAGGAAAAAGTCTGGAGCTGCCTAAGAGGCAAGAGACCATTGTTACAGGGTGCACGAGGAGAGGGGATTCAGAACACTGCCTAAACGAGCTCCAGAGATGGGCGTGAGCTGCGGCTATCAGCGGGGACCCCAGAGACAGGCATGAGACACTAAGGCTGCTGCTGCATCAGTGGAATACCTGAATAGAAAACGAATCATCCCAAAATTGGGGCAGTGGATGTTGGGAGCAACTTTAGACGTAGGGTTTGCTCTATGCGACTGACTGGTTTCTGATTTTATGTTTATCTTAGTTTAGTATTTACAGTTTATTATCATTGGTAGATTTGTTTATTGATTTGGTTGCTCTCTTCGTTTTTTTTTATACATATAGATTTTTTTTTCCTTTTTCTTTTTTTTGAGTGTGTATGTGTAAGCTTCTCTGTGTGATTTTGTCTGTATAGCTTTGCTTTTACCATTTATCCTACGGTTCAGTCTGTCTGTTTTTTTTTGTTTTCTTTTGTTTTTTAAGTATAGTTTTTAGAGCTCGTTAACATTCATGGATTTGTTTTTTGGTTTAGTAGCTCTCTTCTCTCTTTCTTTTTTTTAATACTTTTTTTTTTTTTTTTTTTTTGGCAGTACATGGTCCTCTCACTGTTGTGGCCTCTCCTGTTGTGGAGCACAGTCTCTGGACACACAGGCTCAGCGGCCATGGCACACAGGCCCAGCCGCTCCGCGGCATGTGGGATCTTCCCGGACTGGGGCACGAACCCGTATCCCCTGCATTGGCAGGTGGACTCTCAACCACTGTGCCACCAGGGAAGCCTGATACTATTTAATTTTTGAATTTTTAATAATTATTTTTATAACTTTATTTCTTTTTATTTTATTTTATTTTTCTTTCTTTCTTTTTTTCTCCATTTTCTTCTGGGCCATGTGTGTGACAGGGTCTTGGTGCTCAGAACAGGTGTCAGGCCTGTGCCTCTGAGGTGGGAGAGCTGAGTTCAGGACACTGGTCCACCAGAGACCTCCCAGCTCCACATAATATCAAATGGCGAAAGTTCTCCCAGATATCTCCATCTCAATACTAAGACCCAGCTCCACTCGATGACCAGCAAGCTACAGTGCTGGACACCAAGTGCCAAACAACTAGCAAGACAGGAACACAACCCCACGCATTAGCAGAGAGGCTGCCTAAAATCATCATAATCATAATAAAATCATAACACCCCAAAACATACCACTGGGCATGGTCTTGCCCCCCAGAAAGACAAGATCCAGCCTCATCAACCAGAACACAGGCAATAATACCCTCCCAGGAAGGCTACACAACCCACTGAACCAACCTTAGCCACTGGGGGCAGACACCAAAATCAACAGAAACTACGAACCTGCAGGCTGTGAAAAGGAGACCCCAAATACAGTAAGTTAAGCAAAATGAGAAAACAGAGAAACACACAGCAGATGAAGGATCAAGGTAAAAACCTACCAGACCAAACAAATAAAGAGGAAATAGGCAGTCTACCTGACAAGGAATTCAGAATAATGATAGTAAGGATGATCCGAAATCTTGGAAATAGAATGGACAAAATGCAAGAAACAGTTAACAAGGACCTAGAAGAAATAAAGATGAAACAAGCAACGATGAACAAAGCAATAAATGAAATTAAAAATACTCTAGAAGGGATCAATAGCAGAATAACTGAGGCAGAAGAACGGATAAGTGACCTGGAAGATAAAGTAGTGGAAATAACTACTGCAGAGCAGAATAAAGAAAAAAGAATGTCCCAGACCTCTGGGACAACATTAAATGCACCAACATTCGAATTATAGGGGTTCCAGAAGAAGAAGAGAAAAAGAAAGGGACTGAGAAAATATTTGAAGAGATTATACTTGAAAACTTCCCTAATATGGGAAAGGAAATAGTTAATCAAGTCCAGGAAGCACAGAGAGTCCCATACAGGATAAATCCAAGGAGAAATACGCCAAGACACATATTAATCAAACTGTCAAAAATTAAATACAAAGAAAGCATATTAAAAGCAGCAAGGGAAAAACAACAAATAACACACAAGGGAATCCCCATAAGGTTAACAGCTGATCTCTCAGCAGAACCCCTACAAGCCAGAAGGGAGTGGCAGGACATACTGAAAGTGATGAAGGAGAAAAACCTGCAACCAAGACTACTCTACCCAGCAAGGATCTCATTCAGATTGGATGGAGAAATTAAAACCTTTACAGACAAGCAAAAGCTGAGAGAGTTCAGCACCACCAAACCAGCTTTACAACAAATGCTAAAGGAACTTCTCTAGACAAGAAACACAAGAGAAGGAAAAGACCTATAATAATGAACCCAAAACAATTTAGAAAATGGGAATAGGAACATACATATCAATAATTACCTTAAAGATAAATGGACTAAATACACCCACCAAAAGACACAGATTGGCTAAATGGATACAAAAACAAGACCCTTACATATGCTGTCTACAAGAGACCCACTTCAGACCTAGAGACACATACAGACTGAAAGTAAGGGGATGGAAAAAGATATTCCATGCCAATGGAAACCAAAAGAAAGCTGGAGGAGCAATTCTCATATCAGACAAAATAGACTTTAAAATAAGAACTATTAAAAGAGACAAAGAAGGACACTACATAATGATCAAGGGATTGATCCAACAAGAAGATATAACAATTGTAAATATTTATGCACCCAACATAGGAGCACCTCAATACATAAGGCAAATTCTAACAGCCATAAAAGGGGAGATCGACAGTAACACATTCATAGTAGGGGACTTTAACACCCCATTTTCACCCATGGACAGATCATCCAAAATGAAAATAAATAAGGAAACACAAGCTTTAAATGATACATTAAACAAGATGGACTTAATTGATATTTATAGGACACTCCATCCAAAAACAACAGAATACACATTTTTCTCAAGTGCTCATGGAACATTCTCCAGGATAGATCATATCTTGGGTCACAAATCAAGCCTTGGTAAATTTACGAAAATTGAAATTGAATCAAGTATCTTTTCTGACCACAACGCCATGAGACTAGATATCAATTACAGAAAAAGATCTGTAAAAAATACAAACACATGGAGGCTAAACAATACACTACTTAATAATGAAGTGATCACTGAAGAAATCAAAGAGGAAATTAAAAAATACCTAGAAACAAATGATAGTGGAGACACAATGACCCAAAACCTATGGGATGCAGCAAAAGCAGTTCTAAGGGGGAAGTTTATAGCAATACAAGCCCACCTTAAGAAGCAGGAAACATCTCGAATAAACAACCTAACCTTGCACCTCAAGCAATTAGAGAAAGAAGAACAAAAAACCCCCAAAGCTTGCAGAAGGAAAGAAATCCTAAAAATCAGATCAGAAATAAATGAAAAAGACATGAAGGAAACGATAGCAAAGATCAATAAAACTAAAAGCTGGTTCTTTGAGAAGATAAACAAAATAGATAAACCACTAGCCAGACTCATCAAGAAAAAAAAAGGAGAAGACTCAAATCAATAGAATTAGAAATGAAAAAGGAGAAGTAACAACTGACACTGCAGAAATAAAAAAAAATCATGAGAGATTACTACAAGCAACTCTATGCCAATAAAATGGACAATCTGGAAGAAATGGGCAAATTCTTAGAAATGCACAACCTGCCAAGACTGAATCAGGAAGAAATAGAAAATATGAACAGACCAATCACAAGCACTGAAATTGAAACTGTGATTAAAGATCTTCCAGCAAACAAAAGCCCAGGACCAGATGGCTTCACAGGTGAATTCTATCAAACGTTTAGAGAAGAGGTAACACCTGTCCTTCTCAAACTCTTCCAAAATATAGCAGAGGGAGGAACACTCCCAAATTCCTTCTACGAGGCCACCATCACCCTGATACCAAAACCAGATAAGGATGTCACAAAGAAAGAAAACTACAGGCCAATATCACTGATGAACACAGATGCAAAAATCCTCAACAAAATACTAGCAAACAGAATCCAACAGCACATTAAAAGGATCATACACCATGATCAAGTGGGGTTTATTCCAGGAATGCAAGGATTCTTCAATATACGCAAATCTATCAATGTGATAAACCATATTAACAAATTGAAGGAGAAAAACCATATGATCATCTCAATAGATGCAGAGAAAGCTTTCGACAAAATTCAACACCTATTTATGATAAAAACCCTCCAGAAAGTAGGCATAGAGGGAACTTTCCTCAACATAATAAAGGCCATATATGACAAGCCCACAGCAAACATCATCCTCAATGGTGAAAAACTGAAAGCACTTCCACTAAGATCAGGAACAAGACAAGGTTGCCCACTCTCACCACTCTTATTCAACAGTTTTGGAAGTTTTAGCCACAGCAATCAGAGAAGAAAAGGAAATAAAAGGAATCCAAATCAGAAAAGAAGAAGTAAAGCTGTCACTGTTTGCAGATGACATGATACTGTACACAGAGAATCCTAAAGATGCTACCAGAAAACTACTAGAGCTAATCATCAAATTTGGTAAGGTAGCAGGATACAAAATTAATGCACAGAAATCTCTAGCATTCCTATATACTAATGATGAAAAATCTGAGAGACAAATTAAGGAAACACTCCTTAATGGAAACATTTATGATTGCAACAAAAAAAATAAAATATCTAGGAATAAACCTGCCTAAGGAGACAAAACACCTGTATGCAGAAAACTATAAGACACTGATGAAAGTAATTAAAGATGATACAAACAGATGGAGAGATATACCATGTTCTTGGATTGAAAGAATCAACATTGTGAAAATGACTTTACTACCCAAAGTCATATCTACAGATTCAGTGCAATCCCTATCAAACTACCAATGCCATTTTTCACAGAACTAGAATGAAAAATTTCACAATTTGTATGGAAACACAGAAGATCCCGTATAGGGCTTCCCTGGTGGCACAGTGGTTGAGAGTCCGCCTGCCGATGCAGGGGACACGGAGATACACAGACTGCCAACAAACATATGAAAGGATGCTCAACATCACTAATCATTAGAGAAATGCAAATCAAAACTACAATGAGATATCATCTCACACCAGTCAGAATGGCCATCATCAAAAAATCTACAAACAATAAATGCCGGAGAGAGTGTGGAGGAAAGGGAACCCTCTTGCACTGTTGGTGGGAATGTAAATTGATACAGCCACTATGGAAAACAGTATGGAGGTTCCTTAAAAAACTAAAAATAGCACTACCATATGACCTAGCAATCCCACCACTCGGCATATACCCTGAGAAAACCATAATTTAAAAAGAGTCATGTACCACAGTGTTCATTGCAGCTCTATTTACAGTAGCCAGGACATGCAAGCAACCTAACCTGTCCATTGGCAGATGAATGGATAAAGAAGATGTGGCACATATATACAATGTGGTATTTCTCAGCCATAAAAAAAATGAAATTGAGTTATTTGTAGTGAGGTGGATGGACCTAGAGTGTGTCATACAGGGTGAAGTAAGTTGGAAAGAGAAAAGCAAATACCGTATGCTAACACATATATATGGAATCTAAAAAAAAAAAAAATAAATCGTTCTAAGGAACCTAGGGACGGGACAGGAATAAAGATGCAGATGTAGAGAATGTACTTGAGGACACGGGGAGGGGGAAGGGTAAGCTGGGACGAAGTGAGAGAGTGGCATGGACTTATATATACTACCAAATGTAAAATAGATAGCTAGTGGGAAGCAGCCACATAGCACAGGGAGATTTGATTGTTGCTTTGTGACCACCTAGAGCGGTGGGATAGGGAGGGTGAGAGGGAGACACAAGAGGGAGTGGATATGAGGATATATGTATAGGTATAGCTGATTCACTTTGTTATAAAGGAGAAACTAACACACCATTGTAAAGCAATTATATTCCAATAAAGATGTTAAAAAAAGGTAGTGTACTATACTAGTATACGTACTGTCTGTTCATGAACTTTGATTTTATCATTTAATATGTCTTAGATCCCTTTTCATAACAGCATATATCTCTACCCATGATTTTTTTTTTTATTTTGGTACGCGGGCCTGTCACTGCTGTGGCCTCTCCCATTGCGGAGCACAGGCTGCGGACACGCAGGCTCAGCGGCCATGGCTCACGGGCCCAGCCGCTCCGCAGCATGTGGGATCTTCCCAGACCGGGGCACGAACCCGTGTCCCCTGCAGCGGCAGGCAGACTCTCAACTACTGCGCTACCAGAGAAGCCCATACCCATGATTTTAGTTATTGCATAGTGCATCATTCCGATGTACAATTATTTATTTACCCAATCTCTTATCAGTGATTATTTAGATTGTTTCCAGTTTGCCCTTGCAAACAACACTGCAATGAACAATCCTTACACATATATTATTGTACGTATATCACAGGGTTTGTTCTACCAAAGAGAATATACATTGCTAATTTTGGTAGATGCCACCAAATTGTACACCAAAAAAATTTAATCAGTACACACACTCTCTCTAAGATTATGTGTGAGAATAGCCCTGGTTCCCAACTAGGTATTTGACAACCGTAGATATTACTAAATACAAACTTTGCCAATTTATTAGTTGATAACTGGCAGTCCAATGCTATTTGGATTTGAATACCTTGAGTTATCAATGAGGCTGAGCATCTTTTCACACATTCATTGGTAATTTGCTTCTCTTTCTCTGTTGTCTCTCTTTTTCTATGTTATACAGGTTTCCCAAGCTTTCCAAAAATAAAATGAAACCTTTCCTAAGCCAAAATGGCATAAAGCAATGCAATTACCTTAAGACAGATCTTGCTAATGGACACACAAAATAAATCGAGGTAAAGCACAGATGATCACTGACAAAGTTTGAAGGTATTGGCGGCTTATGCTGAGATGTTGAGTGTGGAAGGAGCTTAGTGATACCAGTCTTACTGCTGGGCTGCGCTATGCCTCTATAACGGCTCTCAGCAAAACAAACGCTGAAGCCTATTTTTTCTTTTTGCCTTTTTGTTTTTTACAAAAGTGAAAAACCTCTTTAGATTTCTTCCAGTTAGTGAAAAGGCAGGTAGTACTGTAAATCTTTTGTAAAAGAGAAGTGGCCAAAAGTGAACTTTAGAAAAGTGGGGGATATGTGTACTTATTCATACCGTCTACCCTTCTGCATATTGGGCTCTTCACTGTTTTCTTAATCATTTGTAAGTTTAAAAAATGACCTATTTATCGGCTGCATTTTAGTCTAATAATTTTTCTCAATTGTTTATCTTTTATCAATGATTATGGAATTTCTTGCTGTTTAGAAAGATTGTTTAAAATATTTTATATAAACTAATTTTATTCTTTGCCATTAATATCACTAGGTTTGAAATCTTCCAGACCTCCCTGTAAACCACCTACAGGAAATTTTCCTCAGAGATAAATCGCCTTTTTCCCATTTGATTGTTGAGAAAGAATAACATTGGCAATGTGAGGCACTGAGGAAATTTAATCTGTGCATAATTGCTTTTAACCCTCATAATAATCCTATGAAATAAATATTATTTATTATCCCCATCTTAAGGACGAGGAAACTGGTTTAAATAATTTAAGAACTTTGCTTAAAGTCGTAAAAGAAGTAAATGGTGAGACCAGAATTCAAATCTAGGCAATGTGAATCTGAGCTTGAGCATTTTGCCTCTACATAAACTATTTCATTTTGAGATTTCTATTACAGTGTCTGCAACATTTACAACACTTATTTTTTACGTCTCCAAGAAATCCTTTGTAGGGTAGGGAATGCATTAATCTCTGCATTCCCCAGAGCATACCACAGGACCTGGAAATCAGAAAATGATGGAAAATATTTACTGAAAGAATTATTTATCTGTGATAGTTGTTATAAACATTCAATTAGTTGTGCATGCTTACCAATTGCCATAAGGGAGTCAAAAGAAAGAAATTACAGATCTTTTCTTGGAGAATTTATAGTTTACTACCAGGAAATTAAACTATATATATTTGTGAAAGACTGAAGGATACTTACAAAAGAATATCTACTTAATCCCCAAGAGGCTGTATTAATAATGAAGCAAACAAGTTTGTTCATAAACAACTGAATAAATGAATGGTTTTGCTTTGCCTTGCCAGTTATTTTTTCCCCCCAAGATCTCTACTCTTATATTATTATTTTTAAAAAAGTATCGAGTTAACCTTCTAAAAAGAAAAAAAATGAGTGTGTGGCTCAGTTTGGAAACAAAGTATTACAGAGTAGAAATTCAGGATTAAGGTCAGATTCTATGCAACAATGCTGAAACAGAAAAGCATGATTTTTAGCTCAGTGCTCCAACTGAGTGCTAGGTGAGTGCTAGAGGTGTGAGAAGGTAAGCCAGTATAATTGGCTTTGAAATACATCTTTGAAAAATTCTGTCTCATTATGGCATGCCACATATGCTAGCATTTGACCCCTGGAAAAAAGGATGGTATCACACCGAAATCTTGACTTACAATTTTTTCACATTGCTCGCTACATGGATTTCTCTCTATTTGATTCTCATGTTAAGGGCAGACAGAATTCTTACTCATACAAAAGGGATAGTCACCTGAAGCTTTTCCTTCAATTATCACTAGAGTGAGAAAGTTAATCAAGGGATTATGTATATTTATATATATCAGATAAATAATATGGATAGGCTGTAGGATATATAGGGTATGTTACAGGCTGAATTATGCCCCTCCTCCCCAATTCGTGTGTTGAAATGCTAACCCCCAGAACCTCAGGATGTGACTGTATTTGGAGATAGGGACTTTAAAGATGTAATTAAAGATGTAATTAAGGAAAATGAACTCATATGGGTGGTACCTGAACTAATAGGACCGATGTTCCTATCTGAAGAGGAAAGTTGGACACAGCTATGCATGCACACAGAGAAAAGACCCCATGAGGACACAGGGAGAAGATGGTCATCTACAAGTCAAGGAGAGAGGCCTCAGAATGAAATCAATCCTGCTGATGCCTTGATCTCGGACTTGTAGCCTCCAGAACTGTGAGAAAATAAATTCTGTTGTTTAAGCTGCCCAGTCTGAGGTATTTGTTTTAGTAAACTTAAAGAACTAATACAGGGTATAGATAAATAGATAGATAGATAGATAGATAGATTAGATAGATAGATAGATAGATTTTTATATTTATATGTGTATAAACATTCTTTCCTGGTATGTAGAGAACAAGAGGAAAAAGAATCTCACATCTCTCTTCCTTTCTGCTCTTTTTGGATTGCAGACTCTCCTCGTACATACAAAAAGTAATAATGCTAACAAAGTAAACAGAAAGGAAAATAATACTATTTTTGACCCCTGTGCAATCTTTTCTAAAATTACTGCAATTTTTAAAATTTACATTGAGAAGTTGATGTTTAAAGTTTTATTAACGTGGAAGAACTCACTACTATTCCAAACATACAGAAATAATAGATAAATATGATAGAGGATTCTTTTAAAATACACAGCTGAATTAGAATAATAGAAAGTAATTCCCTGCCCCCACCAAGCACAGAGCCAAGCATCACACTGCAGGTTGCTATAAGACCTAGGTCTAAGGACTGAAAGTTAGGATATATATTGAGAGAAAGAAAAAATGATAATGCAAATTTCATAAAATAATAATAATATTAACAATCAGGGTAAAGGGTGTGTGGGTATTATGGGTGCTACTGTTTTTTTCATTTGCTTAATTTCAAACTTAAGTTTGAATTGTTTCCAAATAAAAAATCTTTAAGTTAAAAAACAGAAAGATATTTTTGGGTAACATTTTCACATCTAGGCTTTTCAGATACAGGAAGTACTCCAAGCGCTGAGCAAACTCCATAAGAATAAACGCATACCTACATACACCACAGTGAAATTGCAAGATACTAAAGGCACAAAGAATATCTTGGAATCCACCAGAGAGGAAAAGCACATAACCTGCAATGAAAGGCAACTAGATGATTGCAGACTTTTCTTCATCTGCCGTGAGAACAGGCAATAGAGAAATAACATCTTCCAAGTTGACAACCCTCAAACTAGAATTCTACAGCCTAATAAACCATCATTCAATGGACAGGGATTAAAAATATTACCAGGACTTCCTTGGTGGTGCAGTGATTAAGAGTCTGCCTGCCGATGCAGGGGAAACGGGTTCGATCCCTGGTCGGGGAAGATCCCACATGCCGCAGAGCAACTAAGCCTGTGTGCCACAACTACTGAGTCTGTGCTCCACAACTACTGAAGCCCGCGTGCCTAGAGCCCGTGCTCCACAACTACTGAAGCCCGCGTGCCTAGAGCCCGTGCTCCACAACAAGAGAAGCCACCACAGTGAGAAGCCCGCACACTGCAACAAAGAGTAGCCCCCGCTCACCGCAACCAGAGAAAAAGCCCGCCTGCAGCAACGAAGACCCAACGCAGCCAAAAATAAATAAATAAATTTGTAAAAAAAAAAAAAAAAGAATTCCTGACTGGGTAATGGGTAGGACATCATAAGGTTTTCTTTTCCACAGAGCGTCTGACACAGTTGCAATAATTTATTAAATAAAAGTAAAAGTCACATTATATGAAGAGACAGAACAAGTCAAAGAAACTGGGCTTTCTAGATGAGTGTTAATCAATGTGGATCTAAAAGCAGCAGGAAAAGCAAAAGGATTTGGGCTTGGAGTGTGAGGAGATTTTTAGGTGCTGCAGACAGGCTGTGGTGTCTTTCCAGGAAAGCTGGAATTGGGTTAAAATAAGATAAGATAACCTCAGTGAAGAGATAAGTCCTTTTCCACTGAATGTCTCCTTCAGTGGAGAAATTAAAGTAAAAGGGGATTTCTTTATCATAGAAAGGGGAGAGGGAGGCCACTGTTTCAGAGGGAGGAGAGCTGTGAGAGGAGGGATCTGGAAAGAAAACCTGTGAGTCCTGAAGAAATGATAGTACACGAGAAGGTGGATACTTTGATCAGTTAAGGTTGCAGTAAAAGGTAAGGGTGTGTGGCTTGATAGAATGTGTTGGCTGCATGTTTTCTAAAATAGTTAATTCCAGCAGTCCCTTGACCCTTCCTGGCTGAGGAAATAGCAGCCTAGTGGATGAAGTTTAGACCTTTCTAGAAGAAGAAAGAAAAACGCTGTCTTTTAAAAACCAGTCCAGAAAAATAATAATTATGAGGGGATAATATGCCCATTAATTTATTAAATGTAAAGAGATAGCTCTATCTGCTTCTCTATCTATAGCACCATTAATTTATTTTACTTTTTTTCCTCTCTCTTTCCCACTCAACATTTTCAAGTACTTTTCAGACCACTGAGTGTGCATTGTCTCTGGGGAGGGATGTGAAAAGATAAAGCAGAGGAAAATGTTTTTCAGGCTTTGGTTTCTAAGGTTCTAAGCCTTAGGGAACTAGAGAGGATTCTAGACTTACCAAGGTATTTCGAGGCAGAGCAGAATTTTCCCCCACCTTCTCATTAAACCAGAACCAAAACCAAAATGAGACAAAATCCAAAATACTTTGGGTTCAGATTAGAAGAGAGAGAAGAGACGATGATGAATTTGGGAAGAAGTAAGACCTGGAGAGAGAGCCACCCTTAGAGTCACCCTGAAAGGAAGGAGGAAAGTTGCAACAGCAAAGACCTGCAGCCACAGATGTATCTGGGGGTCCAAGGAGCTGGACCTGAGTGAGCTGACAAGCTTGCACTTGTATAAGCAGAATGTGCTGCCTCATCACAGGGGTAATGCTAACTGAACTTCCCCTCTGTAACCTTGGGTAGATTCCTTCTCCACAGAATTGTGCCTGAGGATCACAAGTGACCCCTGTCAGTGCCCACAGGGGTAGATAACAACAGCCCTAAAATGCCATTGGATGAAAGGGGGTGGGGAGTTTTATATGGATGAGGAAGTCCTTGTTCCTGAACCCTGGTAATGTTACTGAACCAAACCTATGTCCCTTCACCTGACTCACAGCAGAGACAATTTACTGACACCAGGTTGTGGTGAAGGAAAGTACAGTGTTTATTGTAGGGCCAAGCAAGGAGAACGGGCAGCTCATGCTCAAAAGACCTGAACTCCCTGATGGATTTGAGGGAAGGGTTTTTAAAGGTAAGATGAGGGAGAGGTGGCAGGGTGTCTGATCAGCTTGTGAACACTCTTCTGATTGGTTGGTGGGGAGGTAATCGGGAGTCAACATCGTTAACTTTCTGGTTCCAACCAGTCTGGGGTCTACATGCTGGTGGTCAGCAGTTAACTTCTTCCACCTGATGGGGGCTTTCATATCTGCAAAACAACTGAAAGATATGGCTCAGGATATTATCTATAACCCTTGAGGAGGAACTAAATGTCTTTTGACTTTGTTTTATGGATAAACTATTATTATTTTATGTTGCTTGACTGCTTTCCTTTGTTTCTGCATTTTCTCACTTTTTAAATTAAATTTGCTCTATGGAACTCGGGAAAGGCCTAGGAGGCTAAAACTTTTCTATAAATAAGCGGGGGGGGGGGGGGGATTCCCTGGTGGCGCAGTGGTTGAGAGTCTGCCTGCCGATGCAGGGTACATGGGTTCATGCCCTGGTCCGGGAAGATCCCACATGCCGCGGAGCGGATAGGCCCGTGAGCCATGGCTGATGAGCCTGCGCGTCCAGAGCCTGTGCTCCGCAATGGGAGAGACCACAACAGTGAGAGGCCCGCGTACCACAAAAAATAATAATAATAATAAGAGGCGGGGGACTTTGTGTGGGGGCGTGGGCTGTCCCTGGGAATGCCCCAAAGGGTCCTGCTCAGTTTTAGTAAGATATACCCCTACTACAGAGCCTTCCACCAATGTCAGATAAGCAGTATCTAAATGGCCCCTAGAAGTAGGGTTTACTGAAGAAGTTCATTTTAAAAAGAAATCTTTTCTTTTAGAGTTGAGAAAAGTAGAGTAGAAGTAAAATAAATACCTCAGTTATGGAAGTGTAACAATGTTCGCTTTCCATCTTTTTGTTGTTGTTAGTTCTGAACTTTCCATGGGAAAACAAATGATCACTTAAAAATCCGTAATTTGAACATCAGGCTAAATTTGTTTAAAATAAACTAAAATGTTTTAAAATGCCAATAATCCTCATAGTTATTGAAAATTTAAAAATAAGGAGAAAAAAATCAACACATTCATAATACCAACATTCAGAGATAAATACGTTTAACATTTTGGTATAATTTCCAAGACACTATGAGACGTAACCATTCAGAAGTAAAGAATCCTACTTTGTAAAAGTTTGATTTCACACTGTGTTTTCATCTTGCAAGGCACATGTTGAGCGTGACAAAATGGGAGCCACCATGAGGGCATGAAGGCATCATTGTAGGTATAAAGTTCGTGACTTTTGTAGTAAGTTTTCTTTTCAAGAAACTCACAGTTTTCTAGTGTATGCCAGCAATGGTCTGGTGGACTGTTTGCATTGTCTTTATTGATTTATTTTTTCTTTACTGTTTGTGTCGGTCAACAATTACTACAACAATGCCGAGTAACAAATCCACTCCAAACTCTGTGGCTTAAAGCAGCAATCATTTATTCTTATTAATGTGTCTGTGCCTGATCCAAGCTGGAGTAGACTGGGCTTGGCTCCAATTGGCAAACTGAATCCAGATCTGCCCTACATGTCTGTCATCCTTCTGGGAACCAACAGATTACCTAGGTTATGCTCTTCTCATGGTGATGGACAGGTGCAAGAGAGCAAGTCTAACCACCCTCGCACATTTCAAGCTTCTACTTGTTTCACATCTGTGAACAACCTATGGGCCAGAACAAAGGCAAGGGCAGCAATGTACACTATACCTGGCAGGAGACCAAAGAGAGTCACATGTCCAGCAACAACTAGTAGACTTTGCTCCTGCGGATTAAAGGGCAGGAAAATTATTGAGTAATAATGGAATCTATTCCATTAAATTTCAGTACAAACACTGAGTATCGTAAGTTTGCTTTGTCAATTCTTGAAGTGATTGTATACTGTTAAGGTCAATGGTACTTACATTTTGATTTACAAAAATTTCCCTTATGACAACTTTCCATGGATGACTCACTTTCATAAGATAGGAGAAGAAACATACATTCTTATTGACTTCATCATTACTAGGTTGTTTTGTAACCACTTTTCCATGACAGTAACCAGTAATAGCAATATTAATTCTAATTCCTGATTCTATTTTAAATTTCCCTTGTTAAACTAGAAGTTTAAACAGGTAGAACAATCATTTTAAACACCAAGTATTCCCTACACAGGGCAGTAGAAAGGCTAAAGACCCCAAGAGAAGAGAGGGTCAGATTTAGGAACTAAGGCCCTATAAACTGCTTTTAGGGATCAGAAACTAGGGGAAAGGGAAGAAGGCTCTTTGACTGCCGTGAGGTCAAGTAAGAAGTTTTTGAGAGCCTGTCCACTGCTGACATCTCATGCTTTCATAAAAGCAAAACCCTAAATGAAAACCAACAAAGTGACTCTGAAAAGAATGCTCCAAGGTAGCTCCTCATTTCATCCAAATCCCATGTGCAGCTGCTGCTTTCACTATAAGCTTCCATCTCAACAGCCCTGGAAAGAACATGACTCTATTCCTTTTTCCTCCTCCCTCCCTCCTTGCCTTCCTGCATTCCTTCCTTCCTTCCTTCCTCTCTCTCTCCCCCACCTCCCTCTCTCAGTCTCTTTCTCTCTTAAATAGACTTTTTTCTATACATATTCATAAAGTTGAAAGCAACGTGAAAACCCATTTAGTGTATACCTCTGCTATTAGACTGGACCACACCTAAAATAATCTGGACAGAAAAGAAAAACTTGGTGAGAGTTGGCAACCTTTTAGTTGGAAGTTTGCTAATGTCAGCATTTCAGGAGGCTGGTGTGCCAGGTGGCAGGAGGAAGTAGACTTGTATTATATGGGAGATATGAGCTACTGGCACTGACAAAGTAGTGCTGCTATCGTGGCTTGGTCTTGATGGAACCAAGCTTAGGTTGGGCCTGGTGTAGCTCTAGGCTAAACTGTTGGCTAAGGTTGATTTGCTAGGACAGGCAATGACTTCCCTAGAACTGCAAGCATTTACATAGGGCGACCGTTTATGTCACCTGCCCAGTTTGCCATACAACACTATTGTTGAAGAACTCTAGCCAGCAGATACTGAGCGAGTCGTGTCATGTGTTTTCCCTTTCAGAATCGTTCAGTGGCTAAGAAATTCAGATGTCTGTGCTTCACACATAAGTTCCTTCATGATTTGATTTTTGAGTAGCTTTCTAGCTTCATCTGTAGTAATATTCTGTCCTCATGCTTCATGCAGTGGCATGGTAAATGTTTTAACTGTCAGCTCTCTGGAGAAGAAAGTTGAGGCTCTGCTTTGCAGTGATTCTGATTTCTGTGGTGAATATTCCCATCAGTGAAGGGAGAGTGGGGAAGAGCTGTGTACCATTGGTCTTGCAAACTTATGGGAGCCAGCTTGGGCACACCACTGACTCCAGACCTTCCCACAGCCGAGAATGTTCTTCACTTTCTTTACTCCTACTCTGCCTCCAATACTTAGCATCACTGATACCCGCTTCCCCCCCAGCTCATCTGAGTTATATGCCCAATGAGTGTTTCACATTCTCCTTCCTTCTTTAAACAAGCACTTATTGTTTTCTGTGTTTCACACGTTAGCTTAAGTATAAGAGAAATACTGTTGAACAGAGCAAATTACTCAGGCTCTGGTCACGTTTGCTCAGCCTTGTAAGAGAGGAGGACAAACAGTATGTGTGGTACGTGCTGTTACTGGGGTAAGCGCAGAGGAGGGGCACCAATATGGAGCATAGCATGCAAGTATTCTCACTACTTCACTGTAAGAATAAAATGAGAAGAAATCCAAACTGGGAGGAATAAAATAATACATTTTTTGAGATATTTCAACCCCCCAAATATTAGTGAACACTCCAGACCCAGTCTAGAGAAATGTAGTAAACTGGTGATGTAATAAATGATTTTTTATCAGACCAGTAAGAGATCAGTAAGAGATATTGCCTTCATTCTTTCTCACGTGCTGCCCCTAAACGTGAAATGAGTAACGGACTTGGTTCTAACAAATCAGAATACTTCATGCACTTGACCACAGTGATTGTCCAAAGATAGACCCTTGACCGGAGGTGGGTGGCTAGTCTTATTACTTTTATCCTGGGATTCATATAGAGTTCCTGGGGAAAAGAAGCTATCTTGTCCCCCCTGCCCGGGCTTAATAAGCTGCAATGTTATAGGGGATTACCAGAGGGCCATTTTCTCTGGTATCTGAAAGTATGAAAATGCCACGCAGAAATGGAAATGGGAAGAGAGAGACAGTGGGTTGAGTTGAGTCCTCAGTTCAGTTCCCTGAGCTGCTAGGTCTACCAGCTCTTGCTTTGGTCTGCTATGCCACCCAAACATCCTTCCCAGTTGTCAGAGCCAACAAATCAAGTGTTGCTTTTGCTGGTTTGAGTTAGAGTTCTGTGATACAACAAAACATTTCCTGACAAATATAGTGACCCTGGATGTGACCTCAAGGGGGCAAGACTGGGTTATAAAAACTGCACCTCCAGGGAGGCACTTGTTCCATGTTCCTCGAGCTCCTTCCTCTACCTAGAATCTGTATGGGCTCCCAGATGGCACCAAGTACGTGGGCAGGGCCTACAAATATGAATAAGAGGAAGTCCCTGTGCAGGGACTTACCACTTACTTATAACAAATGCATCCAGACCATATGACAGAAACCTACCAAACTGGGGAAGCCAAGAAGGAATTAGTCAATTGTAGATAGGGGTGAGGGAGAGAATTTTTTAAAGGCGGTTCCTGGGGCTTCCCTGGTGGTGCAGTGGTTGAGAGTCCACCTGCCGATGCAGGGGACACGGGTTCGTGCCCGGTCTGGGAAGATCCCACATGCCACGGAGCAGCTGGACCCGTGAGCCATGGCCACTGAGCCTGCGTGTCCAGAGCCTGTGCTCCACAACAGGTGAGGCCACAACAGTGAGAGGCCCACGTACTGCAAAAAAAATAAATAAATAACATAAAAGCGGTTCCTTAATAACAATTAATTCTTACTAAGCAACTCCTATATTTCTCTTTACATGGGCTTATCTCATTTAAACCTCTTCAACTGTTAATGGCTAAGGGCCATTGTTCTTCCCATTTTTCAGATAAGAAAACTGAGATTTTATGTAATGACAAATTGATATTGGATACCTTGCCCAAGTTTCCAATTCTAGTAAGTTGGAGAGTCAGAATTTGATCCTGACTCTTTTACTCCAAAGCCCAGTGGGATGAGGGTTAAAGTTGTTCCACAGTTAATATCGTAAAGAAGAAAAAGAACATATAATGGAAGTTTTTACCTGAATTAAGAAAATATTGAAATTACATGGAACACAATTCATTGCCAACAAACAAATGCAAACCCCAAGTGCTCAGTCATCTAAAGCTGTTTAAATATGCCACATATCCCTCTTAGGTGTATTACAGGCTCAACATTAATTAGAGAGAAGCCTATTTAACTTTACTTAATCCACTTTCCCTCAAACTTATTTGAATCTGGAACCACTTTGGGGGGAAATCTCATTATATAATATAAAATTAATATCCCATGGGACACTCTTGGGGAAATGCTTCTCTTTTTCAGAAGAAAGCATGAAATGTCGAAGGTCATAACAAAGTGAAATCAATTAATCAATACATATGTACTGAGTACCTCCAATATAGTCAGCAATGTGCCAGGAGCTATTTATGGTCAGTGGAAACAGAGTAAGTAACAGGGGAAATCTAAATTTCAAGGAATTTAAAACAAAGCAATAAAAGACAATAATTAAGGCTTCAAGTTAATCCAACAATTATCCATTAAACTACAGTGCATTATATTAAAACAGGCTCTTTTGTAAGCTCTGCGGTGGTTACTGAAATGAGTAAAACTAGTTCCCGCCTTCAAGGAACTTATAGTCTAGAAATGGGGAGTTTGGAGAAGAGGAGATATTAGTGAGTTGGAAAAATCAGGACAGATTTTTTTGAAGAAAAGAGTATGTGGTCTTAAAGGAGTTCGTTTAATTTTTTTTTATTATTGTTTTTAATAAAGACTTAAAACTTCTATCTGACTAGAGTACCTATGAAAGAAAAGGTATTGCTATCCAGAAGATATAAAACCTCCTAGGGGAAGAAAAAAAAAAAAATCCAGAACCAATAGGAAAACAGAGAAAGCCTATGACAGACAGCCATACTCAATTATACTTGTATACTCAAAAGACTACAAATTGCCAATAAACACTTGAAAAAATGCCCAACCTCACTAACAATCAGGGAAGTACAAATAAAATACAAGGCAGATATTTTTCATCCAACCAATTAGAAAAAGATTTAAAGATTGATAGTGCCTGTTGTTGGAAATGTTGCAGAGAATTAGGTATTCGCAAAAAACAGTTGGCAGAGTATAAAATAATTTTGAGAGCAATTTGCTTGTACCTATCAAATTTTTAAATTGCCAGTTCCCTGTATTTCAGACGATCCGCTTCTAACAATCTACCCAAAGAAACAGCTGAAACTTTGCAGAAAGTGTGCATTTGTTGCAAATTGTTTTAATCACAAAACATTTTGAAAAGCCCATCATGACTGCAGAGGCATGGTTAAAATATATTCAATAAAATATATTTTATTTCATTCAATAAAATTCTCTGCAGGAGCTAAAAGAAATGAGTTAGATCTCTTTGTACTGACTGAGAAAGTTCTCCAGGACAGTGGAAAAATCAAATTGCAAAACAATGTGTATTACGTGGTTCCTTTTAAATTAGAATGTATATGTATAAACCTATGAATATATGTACATTTGTGTGTGGATAGATGAATGCAAGAACCAAGAACGGGAGGATTCTCTTATAACTATTAATACCAGTTACCTTTGGAAGGAGGAGTAGAATTAGGGGTTATGATAGATGGGAATTTTCACATTTTACTCTCTGTACAAATACATGTCTTAAATGGTTTGCACTGAGAATATATTCATGCAGTATTTATGCACTTTAAAAAATAAACAAAGGAGAGGTATTTAAAAGAAAGTAGAATTAATATGATTGAGTGCAAGCTGAGAAATTTAATGAGTTTGTTTGCATGGGATGGTGACGCATCTCATCTAACTAGGGCCGAGGATGCATCTATGGTAGAAACAAGAATTAAAGTTTAATGAGAGACAAATGGGACTAAATTAAAGAGAAACTTGGAACTAGAAAGAGCAGTTCAGGTTTCACACTGTAGCTGTGATATTAGTTAAGTTCATTAAGATTGCTAGAAAGTGCTGTAAAACCTCCACATGACCACTGTGCTGCCCCATCTGACCTTAGGTTAGGGGTGGGGTAAGGATTAAATTCAGATGAATTTCATATCAAGCCACCTAAAATTCTCCATTTTCAAGGCTGACTTTGGTTTGCCCCTACTTTGATTGCTAGGCCAATCAGATGAGGCCAAGATAGCAGGATTAGTATCTCTCAAAGCAAAACTACTAGCTGCTTTATGACAAACTGCCCAAATCCACTTGTTTTAGAAGAGGCCAGCTGGGGCTAGCAGAGATTTTGAATTGGGTGGATTCCTTTCCATTATAGAACAATTGCAAGAAGAAGTTATAGAAATCTAATGATTGACAAGAGCTTTGAGACTGCCTTCCTTCCAGTGGCTTCCCATTTCTCTCAAATTTCACTTCCCCACTCTGGCTTAAAGGCTCTTGGTGACCCCTTCCCATAGCGACCCCTCCGACACAACCTCTCCCTTTTTCACTCTGATTCTACCACAAATGATCACAGCGCTGTTTCCAAGGTCGACCAAGCCTGCTGGGCATTCCCAGGGCATTTGCTACTGATAACACCGTCACATATTTGGGAAAGAGGGCTGCTCTCTTTGCTAATCCTGTCTCCCACCCTCTTTTCTTAATCCCCATGGAATAGCAGAGGTCAGGCTTTTACTAAGACTTTACTGAGGCCTGGGATTCATTTGGGAAAGGAAGTTCAATGCAGGAAAGAGAAACATAACTGCAACTAGAAGAGGCTATTTTGAGAGCCCATAGGCTCCAGGCATCCCTCAGAATCCATTATGGGGCTTCTTGTTGGCTTGGGTCCTGGCCTGCTGCCATTAGTGGGGCCAGTTTACTCAGCAGTGAGACTTCTGAACATTTATCTTCCTTAAAGCTCAGTTCAACTGCTGAAAGGTTTGGAGAGAGGAAAAGGTTCATTGCCATCTAGTCCCACCTTAGACAAGCTAATTAACCCTTTTGTACCTCAGTCTCCTCTTTTGTAAAATGTGAAGAATAATAGGACAGCTTCCATATAGGGTTATTGTGAATTAAATGAGTTAATATATGTAAAGCATTTAGAGCAGTGTCAGGCTGCACTACTAAGTTCTGGATAAGTGTGAGTTATTAATACCCACATCACACTGTTGAACTTAATGCCACATTTCCATTACCTTACACTTCTGCAGTTGAGTCTTTTAGCATAGGTGAGGAATTTACATTTTTTTTCTAGTAAATCCTCTCTGTTGGCTTGGGATCATTTTTCTAAACCAGTGGGACTTTTTTTGGCTAGACTCTATCATCCACCACATAAAGTATTATTTCCAATTACTACGGCATACCACAGGCGTTCTCTCTCATCAAGAATAATGATTTTTTTTTTTAACAAAGTGATTAAGGGCCTGTATGCACTATGTTCCTGAATGCATGCAAGTGTGTGTGTTTGCACAGAAGTGTTTAAGGCAGGGATATAACCTCTTCCTCATCTCAAAGGTACGTATAGTTTTTAATAAGACCACGAATAATCTAACTGTTTAAATAGGAGTCTGAGATGAGTCAGGGTGAACGGGATGCTGGCTATGAGCAGAGTTTGAAAGCATCATGCCATAAAGATCTAGCATAGGAACACTGATGCCTTGGTAGTTTTTATGAGAGAAACTTATCTTGTAGAAATGCATACTAGATAGAAAAGTTAGTTTTTAATTTTTTAATTATCCCTTAAAATTTAAAAATATTTAAATATATCACACCTTAAGGGCATGAACAGAGTGAGGTTAGCTTTGTTTAACCAAAACAAGGCAGCCTGTGAAGCTTGAAGAAAAAATCAAATGTAGGACAAATCACAAGGCCTATTTTATGGAGTGAGTGGTAAACCAGGAGGTGAGCCAGACCAAAAACATTTGGTACCTTTAAAACTATTTCAAATTTACTTTGGGAATGCAAGCTTGATGGATAGACAACTATAAAATAAATTCTTGTGAGTTAACAGATTTTAAGTTTTTAGAGACGTTAGGGCACAGAATGGAAGGAGGAAGTACGCATGATACCCAGTGTTATGTGGAAGAGAAGAAAGTATTTTTGGTAGCCAGGGGGCCTACACAAAGCAGCATATTCAGGAAGGACTTGAACCCGTCCTGCCCTAGTCAGGAAGCATTTCAGGAAGGATGTGAGCAGATGTACCGTGACTGTGCCTCTACTACATCAAAGACTGCAGTGGTCCAGGTAATGCAGAGGAATGTTTCCTTCTATAATGCACAACGAATGTGATGTATTCCAGGGCGTACCACAAATCATTTCGTGTTTTCTTTCTGCAAGATAGAGGAGTTGGAGCATATGATTTCTCATTGCTTTTGTCTCTCTAGAATCTTAAGAATCCATCAGGGATCACAGTCATTCCTAATTCTCCTAAAGACATTGTCACTGTCAGTGTTAGAACTGTACAGATTAAGGGTCTGAGCCAGTTTGACAACTCTTGGGGACTTATACTGATAAGGAAGCAGACTGAAGCTGGAGTATCCATAAAGAGGTTGAAGGGACGACCATTCATGCATTCAGCCAACATTTCAGCCTCGCTCCTATATTCCAGGCACTGTATTAGGCACTGGGGATGCAGAACCAAGTGAGACGTGGTCTGCTCAGGGAAGCAGTCTCAGTGGAGAAAAGATCAACAAGCAAAGCGCTGTTAGAGGCCTGTCCTAGGCCATATGGCAGGATAGAGGCAGGGCAGCTACATCAGCCCAAGGTGTTCTTAGGCAGAACAGAACCAAGTGAGACGTGGTCTGCTCAGGGAAGCAGTCTCAGTGGAGAAAAGATCAACAAGCAAAGCGCTGTTAGAGGCCTGTCCTAGGCCATATGGCAGGATAGAGGCAGGGCAGCTACATCAGCCCAAGGTGTTCTTAGGCAGAACAGAAAGTGAGGCTCAGAGCAGTATCTCATTTCTAAACAAGACAACAGGATTGTAGACGCTTTCCCTTGATTGGCGAAAAAGTGGCTTTTTAAAACGAGCCAAACAGATATCCATCCTTTAGGGAGACCCTGGCACGTGCCAGATGATTCTGCCAATTTTTCATGGACGGAAACACAGAGCAGGGAAGAACTAGTGAGTCTCTGCAAGTAGAAGTCCCTCAAAAGGGTCTGTGTTTCATAAACGGCGCTCCAAAGGGACTAAACTACTTCCATCCGGGAGAAAAAGACTCTGGCAGTCAGGGCACGGGAGGGTGTACGTCTGGAGGCAATTCAAGGCTTTTTCCATCTTGCCTGATGTGGCAACAAGGAAAGATTTGTTCGTTTTATTTATTTATTTTCCATTTTGAACGCTTTTGCTTTTCCCTTCTTCCCCCCTCCCAGCCACTCGGGTTTGGGTTTTCCGTATGACTCATAATTCCTTCCGAAAGTGGAGTCGAATTCATAAAAGTGGTGGTGCGCGGGGGGGAGGGGCTGGGAGCCCCAGGGAGTCTTCACTACCGACATTCCCAGCCCCCGGCGCGAGCGGCGGCCGGGCTGGGGAATCCAGCCTGCGCTCGGATGGCGGATACTATCAGAGCCCCGGCGGCCGGGACCGGGTGACTTCGCGGCGGGCGCGGGAGGGTCTGCGGCGGGCGGCGCTGCAGCAGCCTCGGCACGGTCGCCGCGCCCCCGGGCGGGAGTGTGCGCGGGTGTGGAAGGCCGGCGTGCGGGCCGCGAGGGGTGTGTGCGCGTGAGGCGGAGCGGGGCTCGCCCCTCGCCGGCGCCCGCCGCCCCGCGGGCGATTGCTCTCTTGCCGTCTCCGGGACCCCCGGACCCCCACGGCCTTTGGTCCGGGCGGGGGAGGGAGAAAGTGAGACTCTGTGTCATCATCATCCATTGTGAGGAGGGGAAGAAATTGGAATCCAGCAGCGGCTAGCAGCAGCTGGGCGGTCACATCTGGGAATGCAAAGCCGACCTCCCCCCCCCCTCCTCCACCACCTCCTCCTCTCTCACCCAGGATCTCTTCCGAAACCACTTCGCCTTCAGCCCCTGCCTCGACCAGAGGTTTCATTTTTAACTGAATATTTACGAAAGCTGGAAGCGTGCGAGAGGGTGGGGTGGGGTGGAAATAGCGGCTGCTTCTTTTCCAGGGATTTATTTAATGGGGATGTGTTCAAGGCAAGAGCGAATTCAGAAGGATATCGACGTCGTGATCCAGAAGTCCAGAGCTGAGAAGGACTGCCTGTTTGCAGGTGAGTTCTCGCCTTTCCAGAGCCTCGGACCCAGCGCCAGCTTCCTCTGCCTGCCCGTCACCCCCTTTCCCAGTTTTCTGGCCGCGACGTGTGTGGCTGGGGCTAGGGGGTGGGTTGCACGTCCCCATTCCCGGGGTCATTTGGCAACAGCTGCGGCAGGGGGAGCGGGAGCCAAAAGGGGGAGGGGGTGCCAGCCTCTCCCCTTCTCCCCTCCCCCCTCTGGGGCGGCCACTAGCTTTGGGGGCAGAACCCTGATGGCCCGAGCAGGGGTCTAGGCGGGGGAGCCTTGCATTGTATTTTTAGTCCCCGGTGAACGCCCGGAGCGTCCGAGCCCGCCTCCGGGGTTTCAGCAGCAGCGACCCAGGCGGCGGGTTGGACTCGCCGGGTTTGCGCAATGGGCAGAGCAGCGGCGGCGGCTGCCGGGAATGGAGCCCGCTGCGCTGCGGTGGCCGGCTGCGCCCGGCACCGAGGCCCCCCGTGGGTCAGCGCTGGGCCGATCTCCCGCCCCTTCTGCTCCCTCTAGTACCTCCGACTGGCAGTGCGATGCCCCGGAAAGAGAAGGGATTCCCGAGGTTCCGAGGCGCGCGCCGCCCCTGCCTGGGGGTCGCCTTTCGTCCATTTTGCTACCCCGGGAGAGGGACTGGATTTTGCTTTCGCAGCCGCGACCTCGGCTGGGGCCGCTTCCGGCTGTCCGGACCGGGAAATTCCCGCCGTTGCCACGGCACCAGGCACTTGTTGCGGGGGGCGGCCTTCCGCGGCACCCGGCACGGGGTGCGCGGCATCCCCTTCCGCACCACTCGGAGAGCGGACCTAGGGGCTCTCCAGCTCTGGCCTCCCGCCCTGCCCCGCCCCACCCCGCCAGGTTTCCCTTCGGCTCCATCAAATAGGGGGCCCGAGCCATGACCAGGGTTAAAAATCCACTCCAGGGGTAGCTTTTAACAAGACTTTTCGTTTCAGATTTCAGATACTCAGACTCCACCTTTACTTTCACCTACGTTGGCGGCCCCAAAAGGTACTTATGTGTAGAGTTGCTTCATTTCCTGTTCACAGGCTTGTGTTTCCTTTGTTCTTAGCGTGTTCCGTGTTCCGGTATTTTTTTCTTCTTTTTCTTCTTCTTATTCTCTTGTTGTCCTTTAGCCACGTCCCAAGCCTGAGGTCCCTCGATTTTAAATAGCAGAGGGGAAAGAAATATGTTTGATTCAGGTGTTTCTAAGATCACGCCACGGGCCATGAACAGAGCTCTCACACTCTTCGTGTTAAAGCTGTTCTACAGTAGTAGCTAGCTCTTGAGGCTTTAGGGGTTGACATAGGCGAGTGCAAAACCTGAATACTGGGCATAAGACATAACATGTCACAGAATAGTTTGATCACATGTGGTGATTCTTCTGGTGAGCTGGGGCTGCATGTTTCCATGTTTTCTGAAGATTGACATAAACATGCAGTGTGCCAATTCTCCATGCTTTTTTTTTTTTTTTAAGGAGTCCTATTTTGGTGTTCATAGTTGGAAAGAATTTGGGAGTTATATGTAGCTGGAGTGTATAACTTCTTTCTTGAAGAGGAAGAATGAGAGGTGCATATATTAATACTAAGTTGTTAACAGTATGAAAGAAGCCCAAATCCAATTTTGTGTTTAAAGAATTAGAGATGAAATGAAAAGTAATGATTAAAATATGCTTTGCTGTCTTCACTTGGTTGAGGTAGAATTTTCTCCCTGTTAGCCCTTTGGGGACACAGTGGTTTAAAAGAGCAGTGGCCACATATGAGAACTGTCAGAGTTTTAACCTTGCTGTTCGGACTTGACATTCACTACCATTTGATCATATTCCAAATTATGTCTTAGCTAATGGAAACATTTATGAACATATAAATTGCAAAAGAAGCTTTCTTCTGTAAATACATTTTTTACAAGCTTGGAATTGTTACGAATCTTAAAAATGCTTAGGATCTGTGTTGCAATGTACATCTCAAGAAAGCTTTCATTGAGATAGTTATTCAGGTTTCCCATATGCACGGTACACCTAAGTGTCAGGATTGGTATATTGATTTGATTTACTGGTTGAAAATATAACATACGGACTTATTGGGGGAGAATAAAATTACAGTATTTCTCAATTTCCTATAGTACCATCATTTTTGAATAAAAAGAATCAATTAGAAGAGATTCAACTAAGTTAACGCTGCTCCTACACTTGCTATCCAGAGAATGTTGGTGTATGACTAATAATCTCTAGAGTTGTTTTAATAGTTAAAATATGCTGTGTGGCCCACTGAAAACATTCCCCATGCAGTCAGGTTGATACCTGCTTGAGTCGTCTGTTTCACCTCATGAGAGGTGCGGACTGGGAAAGCCCTGGCTAGGCTTTTTAACTAACTAGCTTTACTATTTCCAATAAGATAGTAGAGTTGTTTTGGCCTCAGTTTACTTATCTGTACAAGGGAAAGCCCTGGGTAGGCTTTTTAACTAACTAGCTTTACTATTTCCAATAAGATAGTAGAGTTGTTTTGGCCTCAGTTTACTTATCTGTACAAGGGAAAGCCCTGGGTAGGCTTTTTAACTAACTAGCTTTACTATTTCCAATAAGATAGTAGAGTTGTTTTGGCCACAGTTTACTTATCTGCACAAGGAGGGGGTGAACCTTAGACTTAATTTCTAAGATCTGTTAGATACTGCACTAAGATTGTTTATCAGCAAATTACTGAACTAGTGTCCACACAGCAAGAGGTGAAGGTATGAACGCCTCCAGGAGCAAGGTCTGGAGGTTGGGATGAATAATTAACTAATTGAGATAACGTCAGTTTTCACTGTAGGAACAAGTTTCCTTTTCTATGTTATCCTACTAAGGAGATAGTTTTTTCCTTTGGTTCCTGATTTAAATAATGGGGAACTTGCATATCTAATGTGGAACAGTCTGCTTTTTAAAGATGTGTTGTGAATTGTTGATGTGATTGCTTTGTCTTCCCAAAAGCTTGTTCTATAAACCAATATATAAAAGATTGTTTTGGTACAGTAATAATAGTACCCTTAATGATTATCCCTTTATGGGTTTGTAGCTAATGGCAGAAAATAAATTTTCCGAAAGAAAAAATATTGTTTTCATGAACTACATTATCTACATTAGAATCTGATATTTATTATGTATTTCTCATTGCTGTGTGTCTGTCGGGCATTTAAAAATCAAATAATCCTCCTCTGTTTTGATCTAATATGCTTATCAACTTGTAATATTCAATTAATAGTGTCATGTCGGGAAAAGTAGACTTATTTCCTGATTAAAGGAAGGTGGGGATCTTATGGAGAGATAGTACTTGTTTATCTTGAATTATATTGTACTATCATTTCATCTAAACCATTGAAAACATTTATTTTTGAGAAATGATTTCAAGAATAATTTTCAATTCAAGTTGTAGATAAAACAATCTGCTCTTCTGTGTCTGACACTCTCCAAGAACAATTACAGTTTGTTCTAGGACAAAAGTTGATCTTACATGTTACCCTTCAAAAAAAGAAATAATATTGAGAATTTTTTTTACATGTAAATTTATTTATGTTTCTGTGGATAAGAGGAAATGCCAAGAGGCCACTGTGTCAGGACTGGCTGCTGTCCTAGTAAATTGGCCTGTCATTCAGAGGTTGTGAGAGGGGCAGAGTTCCTTTTGCCATTTGCTCTCCTGCCTGGGTGGACTTCAGGTGAGGATTGAGGGGGAGCAGATGGTCAGCTGGAAGACTGGGTTCACTTAGTTCTCCCTCATGGGAAGGTTCATGGAATTATTATTATCCTCAGCTTTGGACTGGATTTGCAAACTGAGGCACAGAGAGTTTAGAAAACATGCTCAGATTTACTCAGTTACTGATGAAGCTGCCATATGAACCCTGTTATGTCACACTTCTGAGACCTGTGCTCCTTCCTCTACACTAGTGTTCCCAACCTCTTTGAGACCTCTTTGAGACACTCGTACATCAAAAAAATTATGCAGATGTTTACTTGAGAGCCGTAGTGTTAGTGTCATTTGATTGAGAAATAATGAGAAAAGTGTTAAATGTTAAGAATTGATGGGCTTCCCTGGTGGTGCAGTGGTTGAGAGTCCGCCTGCCGATGCAGGGGACACGGGTTCGTGCCCCGGTCCGGGAGTATCCCACATGCCGCGGAACGGCTGGGCCGGTGAGCCATGGCCGCTGAGCCTGCGCGTCCGAAGCCTGTGCTCCGCAACGGGAGAGGCCACAACAGTGAGAGGCCCGCGTACCGCAAAAAAAAAAAAAAAAAAAAAATTGGTAATACCATCTACATATGCTTGAAAACTTGTGTTATACATAGGGCAAGATTGACTCATTGTAGCAATGGTCCTTATAATGCTTCTGACTCCTGGGCTTCTTGGAAGAACTCCACAGTCATCAGTGTTCCAGGGCCTGCTGTAGGCTCCTACCGAATGCTGCCCCCCATTTCAGGGGTGTGCTAAGAACTATAAAACCGGAAGCCTCAACTGTATACAATTTGTAAGTTTATGCAAAAGTCATTCCTTCCTTGTACTTTGTCATGCTGTGATCTCCTGCCTCCTTCTTTCTCCTTTTTTGGTTGGCGGTAAACTCCTTTCAGACCACTAAGGTTTGGGGTTATGGTCCTTCATCTCACCTGCAGTCAGTTGTACAGTTAGTGGTAGAAGAAACAGAAGGGATAAAGTGGGTGGTGACAGCTACTGAGAGGCTGGGGAAGCAGGCTGAGTGTCTGGGGCCAGAAGTTAACAAAGACAAAGAGAGAGCAGGGAGAGAGCCCCACATGAGCCTGGCCATGGACCCCTGTGGGATTCCCTGATTGTGAGCTTTTAGCAAGAAAAGTGTTGTGAAGATATAATTGAAGTTTTAAGTGTTGATTGTTAAAAAAAAAAAAAAAAAAAAAGGAAAAAAGATAAGCCAAAAAGAAGAAAATTTAAAAAAACATGATTTCTCCATCTTCTATTAACATATTAGAATTTATTCTTTCAGAATTTTTATGTCTATATGCATATAAAATGTATGCATCCAAAGACGGTATTATACTCTTGAGACCTCAAGAGTTTTTCACCTAAGAATATGACATGAATGTCTTTCCTTTAGAAAGAATATGAAAATAAAGAAATGTTTATTGAATTAGGAGTTTTCCAGTCAAGGAGTGTGCATGATAAGAAATATAAAATTTATATTAGAAATTATTAATAAATTAGAAATTTAATATTTAGTGGAATGTTCAGAGTTGCCTGTAAATGTACAACCTGTATTGTATGAATAGACACTTTTTCATGTGGTCATGGGTAGATTGACATCTTTGAAGTGCACTCTTCTCTTTTAGGAGTTTCTGTCCACATAACTTTTGGAGCATTCTGTGTGACACTAACAGTAGTACTCCACAATCTCTCAAATCACGTGCTACCTCCTCTTTCTCCTGGGCCTTTGCACACCCATCCACATCCTACCCTCCCACCTCTCCCACCTCTCCACCCTAGTCAGCTTTCCTTGTCGAGATCTTTGCTAACCCAAATTCCCCTCTGAGAAGCCTTTCCTGGCATCCTCTACCCTGTTTGATTTTGTTAGTTGTTTCTAAAATCATGTCACATTGTATTGTTAGCTACTGTTTACTTGATCATCTGTCTGGCCATAAGCCTCTCTGAGGCAGGGTCTGTCTTATTCATTGCAATTTGCCCAGCCCTTCGTGCACTGCCTAGTACTATATATTTTCTCAGTAAGTAGATGTTGAATGAATCAGGAAATGAATGCTAAAAGGGCTTCTGGCAGGTGAAAAACAATTTCCTAACCCAAATGGCCAGGTGTAGAGATGCTCAAATAGTTCAAAAAGCCCCCAATCTGGTGATGTCACTTGGACTGGAATGTCTTATGAATCCAGAAGTTGCTTACCCAAGTTATAAGCCCCGTTCTCTGCCCCGTTCAAATGCTTTCAGGAGACAGGTAATGCAATTGCTCAGGATAATAGAGAGTTACAAGGACTGTGGTACACTGGAGAGTTTGGTTTCTAAAAGTATTTAATTCAGTTAAAAAAATCAACACCACTCTGGTTATCAAGCACATCTTCTGGGGACCCTAACCCACCTGGACTCCCAGTGTATGATTCCTTACTCATGGAATGCTATGGAAAGAGAAAATCTACTTGATTGCCAAAGTGCATTTGTTTTCTTTTGATTTTCTTAGAAAGGAGGCATGTACCTGCGTGCAGGAGTTGGGGAGCTGGGAGGGTGGAGAAGTAATTCCATCATCTCCAAAAGATTTGTCAGTTTTCATTATGAAAGAAGTACATGCTCATTCTAAAATCTTGAAATATGTAATTATTTTGAAACCATCAAGTGCCCCTGAAGGTGTCAGAATGAAAAGAAGGATCTTTTTTTTTTTTTTTAAATAGGATGCTCCTGTTAGAAACGGGGACTTGTTTTCCATCATTTTTGGTTATACCAATTATTATTCAAAATGATGATTTTTTAAAAAAAGTGTGTGCCCTGGAGCCCTGGGAACCTACCTTAGAAGTTTGGGGTGACCGGTGGAAGGGAGTGTGAAGGAAGCTGAATGTGTGAGAGCCAGGCTTTCACATCCCTTTGTAAATCACAGCTGCTCTAGCTCTTTTCTGTTCCGTATAACATTTTCTTTGAAAAACGTTTCATTGGTAAATGAATTTTAAAATCATTGACCTAAAATAACCACCAATTTAATACAAGTGTAACGTTATTGAAGCTTATATAGTAAAAACATATTTAAACTCCATTTATTTCATGGATTAAAATAATACTACTAATCATATTTCTGGGCATAACCTCTGCTATGCTTTTTGCCTACCTTACATCCTGTATTTGCAACAGAGAAGACCAGTAGGTATTTTGTCAGCTGTTTTACATTTTATAGCTAAAGAAACTGAGGCTTGGGTAGTTTAAATAACAGAGTTAGTAAGAAGTAGAGTAGGGATATATTGCAGAGTAAGTCAGTGTTTTTGTGAGGTTTTAAGGGGCATTGATTGAACTGGCAAGACTAGAATAGTAGGGAATGTTTGAGCCTAGGAAGGGATTGCTATTGCCAGTGGCAGGGGCAGACATCTCTTTCCATAGCATTCCATGAAAATCTACTGCTTGGCAGGGGAAGTGCCCAAGCCCAGTGCTAAGCATTAATAGTAGGAAACTTATGTACATTTGCTGTGGAATCCTTATGCAGATATCCGGCCGACCCATTTAAATTCCCCATCGTTTCTTTCTGCAGCATTGGGTGAAAAAAATGAATAAAAGTGAAATTTCATCAACCTTAAAGATATTTTGTAATTCTCTGCACACGTTGGCTTTTGGATGGATATTGTGCTATAGCAGATAAGTATTGCTTTAAAACAGCTGCCACTGACTTTGTATGGAATTTTAATCAAGTTATTGATATATAATCTTTCTTTTTTTCATTCTCTAAACTTCTGAAATCCTATCTTCCATGTAACCCCCAGGAAAGACTAATCAGGAATATGTTTTTATTAATAAGCCTTGTCATTCCTACTTTATTGTGTCATACTTTAGGTTTTCTGTTCAGTCATCTCACTTAAATGCTGGGCACTTCAACCCAACACATGAAACAAATCATCATTTCCTCCTTAAAAGAAGCTTCTCTTCCCAGCCCTTCCTTGGGCGGTATCACATCAATTGAGCCTGGTGTGGGGAACCACAGTCTCAGGTTTCATGTATCCCACCATCCTCTTTGCCTCCTAAGCTCCACCAGCTCTTCCTTTGCAATCTTGGTTGGCACCTTCATCCCTCCCCATGTTTACACTTGGTCTGGGCCCTGATCACCTTGACTTAGGTCAGTCACTTTAACCAAGTGCTTTAAAATACTTGATTAACAGCTATTCACCAATCCAGTTCATTTATACTTGAATTCTTTAAGCATGAGTTTAATCATAGCATTTACATGCTCAGAAGCTTTCAAATGCAACCAAAGTTTATTCCGTATCAAATTTAATCCCCCTTCTTGGCTTTCAAGAGCCAGCTTCCCCATCCATTCATATATTTCTCAGCCTTCTAAACACTGACTCACTACTATTTGTTTATTGACCTCATCTCTCCACTCAACAGCAGTTTGTATTAACTTAGTGCATTAAGCATATACAGCAGCTGTTCAAGGTTTATCGATTGTAACGTGTCGCTTAATATTCTTGGTTTGGCTATCAAGATCATGTTTTTTATTATCACGAAGACTGGTTCATTTAATCTTTCTTTGACCCCAAGTAGCAACTCCGTGAAAATGTATAATGTATTCACATACAAGAAGAGGATAGAGTGAGGCCCTGAGTGGAACAAGGTGAGACTGAGAAAGACAAAATGAAATCTGAGGAGGGTGGGATTAGACTATAAACAGATTAGTCCCAATCCGTTACACAATAACAACAACAGCAGGTCTCAAGTGTAGTTTATTTGCATATCAGTGACATCCTGTTTGTGGCTGACACCTTCTCAGTATTAAATGGAGGATGCAGATTTTCCAGTGTTAAATTTAAAAGGGAGACATCCACTTAAGTCTTTGTGCAGTCAGATCGATTTTCCTTATACCGAAATTAGCAAACAAGATGGTTTCTTTCTGAACATTTTGAAATGTAGGTTGGAAAGACCTTCCCAATGGCCTGAAAATGTTCGTAGGATTTGTCAGCCAACTCTGAAGTGCTGTAGTTATTTGGATTTTCATCATCATTTTGTTTATGAAGCAAATACAGGTTGTTATTATCCAAGAATCGTTTGTAGATTATTTACTGTATTTGAAGTATAGAATTGAGCCAGAGACTAATAGAACTACTTTACATTCGTCAGGCTTTCACATCTGTGCAGAAAAAAGTTCAGGCAAAACTGTAAAACAACAAACCAAAAATACTATTAAGGATAGAGCTGTGTAAAAGAAACAATAAGTCAAATAAAATGTCACACACAAGAAATCAATACTCTGTTTAAAGACTAGAACTATTTTAGCAGAGTGCCCAGAATATAGTATTTCCCAATATTTCTTAAATGATAGTAGTATTTTTCTTAAATGCTATGCGATAGCATTTCCCAAACTGTTTAATTAGATGTTAGGTATGTGGCCAAATAATGTCTGGGAAATGCTTAGTTAAATAATATTAAACAATTTTAATGGTTGTCTTTTTAGAGACTTTTATATGTTAGTGTGCATTATGCATACCCAAGAGGTGAATGAAGTATTCAGGGTTTTTCAGACTTATTTGATTACAGATCTGGAACATCTCGAGAGAGTCATTTTGTGGAAAACGCTTTGGTAAACTCTGTCTTATTCATTAAAAATAGTTTTTGAGTAAACAACAGTATAATATAAATGGAAATTGCCGATTCACATTGAGCCCCAAAGAATTTATTTTAAGTAAGTTTTACAGGCGTTGCTTTATGACAGTTAAAGGCACTTGGCATTTCATGCCACCAACATTTCCACATGAGGATTTATCTTTCTGGGTCTCTCACTCCCTCCTCAGTTGTATTGAAGTCACTTATGATGAGGGTTCTCAACTATTCTTCGTTATCAAAGCACCCAAGTTAGCAGGACCCTGTTTGGCACATGATTAGAAGTCAGCTTCATAAAGAAGTATTAGAGATAATGATTCTGTGTAGCAGAAGGATTCATTATGTCCTCTTAAATTCTGCCACTGTAACTGCAGTAGAGCTTCTTAGTGGGCCATCTTTGTTGGAGTATATACTGTGGGAGAAGTTGGTGGCAAGAGAAATCTAGAATTTATCTAAATGTTTCATTTCTTTGACAAATTACCTTTAAAAAATCAATGTGGTTATCTATTTTGTAAACTCATTTTCCTCCCAGTGACCACATAAGAAAATTACTTGAAGGAGTTTTACAGCATTTCTCAGAATGTTTTCAACATTAGTCAGGAAGCAAACTCCCTCTTTAGACAGTGTCAGTCGTTAAACTTTAGGCAGCCACACGTTTCTTTTGGTAACACATGAATAGAGGATGAATCATCTGCTTTACAGCGCACTCCTGGGGACACAGGGTCAGGTCTGTATTTAAAAGGATTCATGTTAACAGTTGATGTTTTGTCTATACGAACATTTTTGTGATTCAGGGGAGCCAGTGGAACCTCACATGTACCAAGATCTGCTTAGTTCTAGGTTTCTCATTTGGAAGTCAGTGTGCAAAATCTTAACAGTGAATTTGTGATTGTGATAATACATTTGTCCGTCTACATGTATTTGTGTCATTGATCTTCTTCAGAACAAAGTCTTCGATATTGGCATGCGGGAGACCTAAGCAGAAGGCTAAAATCTGCTTCATGGATAAAAGCTGATGCAGTCATCCTTTCTCATTAAAATGCACCACAGCTAGATATGCAGCAGCAAAAAAAAAGGCCCTCCAGCTGAAAAGCAGTCATTGCTTTATTACTACTACAGAATTTGATATGATTTCTCTAGTGATTGGTCATATTCATTTTTAGCTAACTAAGAAAGAAGTTTGAATAATTCACTGCAAGCCACATTCTTTCTTGATTCTTTTTGGATCAGTCCATCCTTATGAGAAAACCAGCCTAGAATGGTGATTTCAGTGAATTTCGATTAAGCGATTTCAATCAGAGTTGCATATTCTTGGCTGAATTTGACCCCCCATTGATGAAACTTTGGTCAAGAAAGATTTTAGACTTAATTTTTTGAAATTATACTAGTTTGATTTCATATGAGCTTTCTGTGTTGACTTCCTATGTCATTAATTTAAAATTTCCAGTATTCTCAATTCTTTTTTTTTTTAAATAAAAAAATTATCTATTTATTTTTGGCCGCATTGAGTCTTCGTTGCTGCGCGCGGGCTTTCTCAAGTTGCGGCGAGAGGGGGCTACTCTTCCTTGCGGTGCCCGGGCTTCTCACTGCAGTGGCTTCTCGTTGCGGAGCATGGGGCTCTAGGCGTGTGGGCTTCAGTAGTTGTGGCAGGCAGGCTCAGTAGCTGTGGCTCGCGGGCTCTAGAGCTCAGGCTCAGTAGTTGTGGCACAAGGGCTTAGTTGCTCCGTGGCATGTGGGATCTTCCCGGACCAGGGCTCGAGCCCGTGTCCCCTGCATTGGCAGGCGGATTCTTAACCACTGCGCCATCAGGGAAGTCCAGTATTCTCAATCCTTGATGTCCAATATGTACAAAATTCTTCCTAACCAAAAGTAATTGGTGGGGAAAAATCTACTTAGGGCAATAGTTTCCTAAAGGGGTATTTTTTCAAAACAGAGAAATGTTGACATTTTCAGCCTTTGAGTTATATTCTGGGAAATGTTACATTTCAGAGGTACTTTGAAATCAGAATTCAGGTGCTTAACACTACACAGCTATTAGAATGGCCAAATTCCAGAACACTGGAAGCACCAGATGCTGGCAGGGATGTGGAGCAACAGGAGTTCCTGGCGGGGAGGCAAGATGTAGGTCCGGTCACTTTGGAAGACAGTTTGGACACTTTCCGATAAAACTAAACCTACTTTTACCTGTGATCCAGCAATCACACTCCTTGGTAGTTACACAAAAGAGTTGAAAACTGAATGTCCACACAGAAACCTGCACATGATGTTTATAGCAGTTTTACTCAAAATTGCCCAAACCTGCATGCCACCAACATGTCCTTCATGTTGGTGGATGGATAAGTCAACTGTGGTACATCCAGACAATAGTGGAATATTTTTCAGCACTAAAAAGGAACTAGCTATCAGGCCATGAAAAGACATGGAGGAACCTTAAATGCATGTTACTAGTAAAAGAAGCCAATCTGAAGGGCTACACACTCTATGGTTCCAACTATGTGAGTTCTGGAAATGGCACAACTACAGAGACTGTGAAAAGATCAGTGGTTGCCAGGGGTTAACAGGGGAGGAAGGGCTAAATAGGCAGAACAGAGAATTTTTAGGGTATTGAAACTGTTCTGTGTGATACTATAATGGTAGATACATGTCATTTTACATTTGTGTAAATCCATAAAATGTACAACACCAAGAGTGAACCTTAAAGTAAACTACAGACTCTGGGTGATAATGATGTGTTGCTGTAGGTTCATCATTATTAATAAATGTATCCCTCTGGTGGGGAAAGTTGGTGATAGGGGAGCCTATGCTTGTGGGGAGGATAGAGGGAGCAAACGGGAAATCTCTATATTCTGCTCAATTTTGCTGTGAACCGAAAACCACTCTAAAAGATAAAGTCCATTTAAAAAATTAGCCAGAAAAAAGAGGCAGGTGCTTGCCAAGGCTTTTCCAACTTAAGATTCATATCGATAGAAAGCAATCTACAGATTCAATGCAATCCCTATCAAACTACCGCTGGCATTTTTCACAGAACTAGAACAAAAAATTTCACAATTTGTATGGAAACACATAAGACCCCGAATAGCCAAAGCAATCTTGAGAACGAAAAAAGGAGCTGGAGGAATCAGGCTCCCTGACTTCAGACTATACTACAAAGCTACAGTAATCAAGACAGTATGGTACTGGCACAAAAACAGAAAGATAGATCAATGGAACAGGATAGAAAGCCCAGAGATAAACCCACGAACATATGGTCACCTTATCTTTGATAAAGAGACAGGAATGTACAGTGGAGAAAGGACAGCCTCTTCAATAAATGATGCTGGGAAAACTGGACAGGTACATGTAAAAGTATGAGATTAGATCACTCCCTAACACCATACACAAAAATAAGCTCAAAATGGATTAAAGACCTAAATGTAAGGCCAGAAACTATCAAACTCTTAGAGGAAAACAGGCAGAACACACTATGACATAAATCACAGCAAGATCCTTTTTGACCCACCTCCTAGAGAAATGGAAATAAAAACAAAAATAAACAAATGGGACCTAATGAAACTTAAAAGGTTTTGCACAGCAAAGGAAACCATAAACAAGACCAAAAGACAACCCTCAGAATGGGAGAAAATATTGGCAAATGAAGCAACTGACAAAGGATTAATCTCCAAAATTTATAAGCAGCTCATGCAGCTCAATAACAAAAAAACAAACAACCCAATCCAAAAATGGGCAGAAGACCTAAATAGACATTTCTCCAAAGAAGATCTACAGACTGCCAACAAACACATGAAAGAATGCTCAACATCATTAATCATTAGAGAAATGTAAATCAAAACTACAATGCAATATCATCTTACACCAGTCAGAATGGCCATCATCAGAAAATCTAGAAACAATAAATGCTGGAGAGGGTGTGGAGAAAAGGGAACACTCTTGCACTGCTGGTGGGAATGTGAATTGGTACAGCCACTATGGAGAACAGTATGGAGGTTCCTTAAAAAACTACAAATAGAACTACCATATGACCCAGCAGTCCCACTACTGGGCATATACCCTGAGAAAACCATAATTCAAAAAGAGTCATGTACCAAAATGTTCATTGCAGCTCTATTTACAATAGCCCGGAAATGGAAACAACCTAAGTGTCCATCATTGGATGAATGGATAAAGAAGATGTGGTACATATATTCAATGGAATATTACTCAGCCATAAAAAGAAACAAAATTGAGCTATTTGTAATGAGGTGGATGGACCTGGAGTCTGTCATACAGAGTGAAGTAAGTCAGAGAGAGACAGGTACCGTATGCTAACACATATATATGGAATTTAAGGGAAAAAATGTCATGAAGAACCTAGGGGTAAGACAGGAATAAAGACACAGACCTACTAGAGAATGGACTTGAGGATATGGGGAGGGGGAAGGGTAAGCTGTGACAAGGTGAGAGAGTGGCATGGACATATAAACACTACCAAACGTAAGGTAGATAGCTAGTGGGAAGCAGCCGCATAGCACAGGGAGACCAGCTCAGTGCTTTGTGACCACCTGGAGGGGTGGGATAGGGAGGGTGGGAGGGAGGGAGATGCAGGAGGGAGGAGATATGGGAACATATGTATATGTATAACTGATTCACTTTGTTATAAAGCAGAAACTAACACACCATTGTGAAGAAATTATACTCCAATAAAGATGTAAAAAAAAAAGTTTCAGGATTTCTTTTCACATTACACAGGCATATAAATTTAAATCAGGAAAGTATAACATTAGCTATTTTGTTTTATTAAATAAGAGTGTCTTGGCACAAAACTAAAATGGGTAATCTGTATTATGGTTTTAGCATTTAGCTAATTATGTAAAAGAAAAATCACAATTTTAAATTAGAAATTTATAAATATTATTCAAATACAGATCATAAAACTGTACTAAACAATAAGTATTTTGTATTCCAAGAAATATCAGTAACTATACAAAAATTCTATGCTTCCAGAATTTTAGTCACCACGGAAACACAATATTTAGTAATGCCAGTGCACTTCTCAAATAAAACCAAGTAGGACTTCGTGCTATCAGATATTTCTGTGGCTGAATACTGAACTTAAACATAAAATATATTTGAAATATTTCTCTCTTGTACACACACGTACACGCATACGCACAAACCTGCAAAACATTGAAATGACAGTGCATTTTAAGCTTCCCCCCTCAACATACAAAGATAACGTTCTGAAGTACACTTGTACATGTTAAGAAAATAATGTATCTATTTCTTTCCCTCACACACACACATCCCCATATGGTTTTCAAAGATGGGAAGCACTGAGAATTACCCTGAAAAATTTTTTTTAGGGTGGAGGGATAGGTAGGCAAGGAACATCGTATAATTTTTAAAAGTGCTGGTACCATATTACTGCTTTTAGAACCACCACAGACATACATAAAATTCTTAATGAATGTAAGTTGGACAGTGTTTACAAATTAATTATAGTCTAAATATTTTTCAAGGATTATGAAATTGTATTTTATATTTTCCAAAGAAAATATTGCAAATGTAGGTTAACTTATAAGATTATTTTAACAGTTCTTTATAGCCTGTAACATTACAGCATGGTATAGCAGAAGTGATTCAGATTCTTTTAACCAACCAGTCAAATGGCTTAACCTCTCTGAGTCTGGATTCTGTCGTCTGTGAAATGGCAGTAGTTATATTGCAGGGTTTTCAGGATTGAACTAGATAACATGTTTGGAAGGGGTCTTGAAGACTGAAGGAATCACAGGACTCAGAAAGCTGTTAAACTCACTGTTATATTTTATCGTAACAAAAAAATACAGATTAAAATCAGCAAAGGGCAAAGGCTTATTGGGCAAAGTCCAGGAGACACTAGCACAAGTTTCCAAGTGTCTGGTCAGTAGAGTCACATGGACACACTTCATTTTCCCTGCAGTGATTGGTGATAACACATGCAGAGTGTTGCCAACCAGGGAAGCTCCCCTGAGCCTTGGTGTCCAGGCCTTTCATTAGGGGTCAGTCACAGCCGTACCGCACCTTTATGACTGACCTTAGCTACTCAGACTCCAGCAGAACAAAAAAAAAACAGGTGTTTACCATAAATCACAGTTGTTAGCACAACCATCTGAGCAAATCCAAGACCATAGGCCTAGAAAAACACCCTTATCAGGCAGAATATTCCAAGGGCTCAGAGCTCCTTTCCTAGGAACTGGCCAAGGGCCTGTCTTAAAGACAGACCTTTCTTGGGAATGCGCAGGGTTTGAACATCCAAGGCCTGAGTTAATCCTTTTCTGCAGTGTCCTGCACAGGACAATACTTGTGCTGGACAATAGAGAAGGCAATACTTGATATAATTATTCATAGCACTAGCCTGACTAATTCCTGGAGTCTGGGCCCCAGGAGCAAGCAGAATAAGGGTGGAAAATGCCCTTTTTTGGGTAGGAAAATTGCTCTGATTGATTTGGAAATGCAAAATGTTCTCGATTTAAAAAGGCATTAATTTGCAAGATGCACTGTCATTGAATAACAACTTCTAATAAAAACTATAGTAAGTGTACACAAACGTTAAAAAGATAGCAATAGCATATGTTCATTTGTATAATTGCATGCTATTCTTTTTTTTTTTTTTTCTGTGTCACGAGGTCCAAGTCTAAGCCTTCGTCATTTTTAGAGTCTAAAGATCCTTCAGACTCACTTGTGGCCGCTATCAGGTCACCGCAGCATCCCAGTGATACTAATTTTCCTTCCCCAAGTTCTGGGTTCCTGATCTTCACCTATAACTTTAGAATAGTTAGGCCTCCTTTTTTTTTAAAAAAAAAAAGTTGAACAATTGTAGGATTTTGTCTACATTTCTTATTTGCTTAACCTTGTAGTTTTTCCCTTTCTTTCATTGAATTATGTATTAGTGAAAATTAAGTAGTTTCTCTGGAAAATCAGCTAAAATGTGTTTTAAGGCCACCATAAGAGCCCTCCTCTTGGCAGGTCCCTCCTATTGTACCAGCCTCCCCCATCCTTAGAAAGTCTTCATATTATTCTGGTACATTTGACAGTTCCTCCTGACGTTTCTTGCGTTGTCTGACATGTAACGACCCTCTCCATAGGAAAAAAAAAAATCTTTTATTTCAGGGTTGTATCCTAGCTTTATGCAACAGACAAGTGGTGATTCCAACGCAGCTGACGATCAAATGAGGTGAAATACTGTTGAGGTTAAGCTATCACTTTTGCTAACACTGGTCGGTAAATGTCACAACTTTTCAGAAGCTTCTTTTGATATATATTTTAGAGATAACAAGTTAAAAACATGAGTGTTATAATCAAGAAAGTTCAATAACCAAGCAAAGGCTTAGTGAGCAAGTTTATGAGATAGGCAAACAATTCCTAATTTCGGCTTCTAAATTACCCCTCACATTTTGGTCCCAAGCAGATTTCTCATTTATTCCATGTCCTCTACATGCTAGAGAAGCTGTTGGAACAGGTGACTGGAATAACTTTATACATTCTGATAGCCTGGATTGCCTCAACATTTACATGTTTAATTAAAGTATCTGATGATTTAAATTAATTTGAAACAGTATAATGAAGGGAAAGCTCTTCAGATTTTGTGAGAGAGGCTATTTGGGGACCAGATATTTATGGCTAGGCTTACTACTTCTGCCTCTTCCATTACCGTGGATCAGTGCCCCTCGTTCTGATTTTTCACAGCGCCCTCCCTCCTGCTTCTCATAGCCTCTGCGTTTTCTTTTTTGACAGTGACTCTCAAGGCTATTGGAGCTGCTACACCAGGCAAGGTGGGAAACGGGAGGGGTGAATGAACATAGAGGTCATTTGCAAACCATCTGTGTTCTTACTGCTCCTCCATTCACTCTGTGTCTCTGCCTCTGTCTGTGTGCATGTCTATTACAATATGTATTTTTCACGCACACATTTACAGTTTTTAAAGAGCAACTATTGTCACAGTTAAAACCGGGGGAAATTGATTTTTTTAAAGGAAATACCAATAGGCAAATAAATCAATTGATTTTTTTCCCCCTGAAACTTGCTTAAGTGCATTGATGAAACACACTCAGTAAAGAAAAACATCACTGTCTCATAAAGTATGTTTCACTTTCATATGCCTTCCATATTCCAGTAACTCAGAATTCCCCTTTCTAAGGGTTAGTTTCTAAGTGATGTTGGAAGCCGTGTATGTGGTAAGAGGACAGAATTATAACATCATATTTAAATAAAAAAGTAAAATCTTGCTATATTTGGCACAAATCCATCAGTCCTATGTCCTTTGTTAGGACCTGAGGGCATGCCTGATTTTCATAAAAGCCGTGCATTGCCATTCAAATAAACAAGCAAAAATTATTTTTGATACCCTACTGAAAAGCACATGAATAACTTAAGTGTATTAGAAATTTTGCAAATGGTTGAAATTTTATAAAATGCTGAGTTTTATCTTTTTTCATGAATCCAAAAGATAGACCCTAGTTTTCTGAAAAAAATAATTAATTCACATAGATAATATCTATGTGATTATAGGTAGTAATTAATTAATTAGCATAGATAATTTCCCTACTAATAGGGCATGAGTGAGTTTTAGTTCCAACTTAAAAGAATATATATTACCAGAGATATAAAAACAGAAGAATCAAATATATCCGATCCCATTAGAAAATATTACTTTTTCTTGAAATTTTAAATGACAGGAATTTAATGACATACGTAAGTCACCTCTTGTCTGATTTTAAAAAATGGTTTCAGTAAAATGCAGTTGAGCAATTGAGATTTGTTTTCCCAGTACCTATGATATTTTTTGGCTAAAAATTAAGTGAGTTTGGCTTTGAATCCAGTTCATTTATTCTTTAAGGGCTGTTGGATCACTGACCTATGAGGCAAAAGTCATTTAATCATCCTGGACGTGGATAGTCACTTCTAAGCATTTTTTAGATCCTGTTTACTTAAAATGAGAGGGATTAGCATTGGGCACCTGAAAAGGAGGGTGAATATTCCTCTTTGATACCTAGAGCAGCAAGTTTACAGATTCGTTATTCTCACAGGTCAGATTGAGAGCTTCATATAAAATTTAATTCCAATTTCAGCTACTTGTGAAGCAGTTTATTTAAAGTAAAATTAAAGTCCTTGTTTTGAAGTTATGGAGGAGACGCAAGAATCAGAACAGAGTTTCTTTCAACCTGAAGTTGGAAGTCTGTGAGTTCAAGGACTAATAAGTAAAAAAGCAAACTATGTAGTGTGATCATTAAGGGGGAACTATTCCTGTAGTTACCCAGTTGAGGAACATTCCAGTCTTGAATCTCCCACTTTCTGTCCTCTGTCTCCACACACCCCATTCTTCTTTTTCAATTTACTTGTAATACAGTGTGATCGGAAACCAAATAACCTGCTTGTTAGAATTGTGTCAAAAATGGCACAGGCTTTGTGCAGGGACCAGAGGGAACATAAGGACACGGCCTTGTGACATATTTTTTGATGGTTTAAAACCATTTTGTGTGTTTTGTTTTCTTCTGTGCTTAATCTCATGGCTATTATTGTTTCATATCCTCTGACTTAGACCTTTGGCTACAAAGCAGTGTAAATGTTGCACATATTACCATTTGAAATATTGGCAGATGGCAGTGTATAGATAGACGGTTGGAATTTTGCTGTTTGGGCAAGGCTATGCCATTAAAAACTTGTTTTCCCAAGTATCAGTACATTCTCTACTTCTCTGAGTAGAGAAACCCAGATCAGAACTAAGCATAATTGAATACATACCAAGCGAGAGGAGGGAATAACAGTCATTGCCACTTCCTTTGCTTATATATTGTTCATTGCATTTGAATATGAATGGAAAGGTTTTCTACCAAGAATATGAAAGTAACATTTTGCTAAGCGTAATTTTAATGAAATCATTTGGGCTTATTTATAGTCACTTAACATTTTCGGTTCATGTGTTCATATTAATTCTGCTTGCTGGAGAGAAAGTACAGAAATGGTATTCAATGTGAACACCTCGTTACTGCAGACATGTAGAAATTTGGCATTTTTAATATCAGATGTTTTAAGTTAAAGAAAACTTGCCAGTGTCCCACAGCATAATCTATGCTTGCTTATGTCCCTTTAATCTTTCCGTTATAAAATTAAGCCTAGAGGCCTTATACGATTTAAAATTTTCAAAATTAGGTCACGTAAATGTTGTGTCAGACTTCTAATTCATAAGTAATATCCTCATGAATAGTGAAGATCGGATGTATTTATATCCTACTACTTGCTTAGCTGTGGATCAGCAGAGGTGAATAGAGAACACTAATGGTACTTTCAAATGTTGGTAAACTGTTTTTCTTGATCTCTTATATACAAGTGTGATGACTTTTTTTTTCATTCCTGAACACTGGAACATATGGTCTGGTAAGTGTGAGTACATTTGGGGAAGGCAAGAGAGAATGCTTCAAATTAGGGCTGACCTGGAAATTTGTGGATTAGGAGGGGGAGGTAGTGAAAAGGAACTTTAAAAGCAACAGAATGAATGGTAAAGAGAATGGATTAGCAGCATTCTCGGGGATCCCAAGGATTTATCCTGAAGAGACTGGGGAGAGTTCCTGTGATTAATGCAGCAGGGGAACAAATTGAAAGCCTTCCACCTAGGAAATGATTTAAATACCCTGGTCCTATCCAGAGTGTGAATACTTTATTTACTTTGAGGAGGATGTTTTGACCCTTCTTACAGATTCTGTCAATTTCAGATGTAAGGCAAATACATTTTCCCTTTGGCTGTTTTACAAGGACGTTGAGGATTAATTAAATTTAAAAGAAAGTAGTGCATTGAACTCCCAGGAGACAGAGGAGCTATTTATTATTTTCTCATCATTCATTCCTCATTCATTCATTTTACAAATATTTGTTGAATATCAATTGCAATGAAGACACTATACCAGGTGCTGTAACTGGGAATAAAAAGATGAATAATTAGGGTGACTTCTGCCCTCATTATGTATTGTGTTCGTATTTTATTTTAAAAATTTCCATTGTAATATGAGTAATTGTGCAGGGATATAACGTTGCCAGTGTCAGCAGTAGTTGATCTTTGACTAACATCACTGACACATATTTTTACTTTGTAAATTCATTTTTCTCTTCTAAATTTAGAACTGCTCTACCTTCTACTGTAAGAGAGGCACAACATAACTTCATTTTGTTTTATATTATAATCAGCGCTATATGAACTATTTTTTCTTACTAAAAAAATAAACACAAATTATAATAGGAAACCAAAATAAGCCCCTTACACATTACTTCTCCCATTAAAATACATAGGTATCATTTTAGATGCCACACTGAGAATGATTTTAATCTTGCGTTCTTATTTGTGAAAATATTAAGTAGAATTTTAAAAAAGGGTCTCTAATATTCATATCCTTTAATTAGCATTAAAGAAGCATAAATTAATCCACAGTTTGAATTAAAATATATGTTAATTATCGAAGACATAAACTTAGACATTTCCAATAAGCATTTGTAATCTATTGTAGTAGAAAAATGCACACTATTTTCCAAAGAGGCTGGCGAAGGTTTCCTAGCTTAGATGACTTTTATAGCTCGTTGGTTCTTGAAGTTCATTGAATAATGAGTGAACAATTTTGACTACCAGCCTGAAAATGTTAATCGTTCATTTCAGCCTTAGCAAGTGAAAGTAGATAAATTTGTAACGTGTGCCTGGTTCTCTCCTTTGCATTTGAGAAGAAATAAAGACTCTCCTTCCTAAATTAGTACATACAGAAAAGAGGAGAATTTCTCTCCTTGATTATTTCTCAGTTTAGGTTTGTGTTTTTGGAGAAGGAAAATAGTGCTGGAATCAGTAGCCTTTGCCACTGCCAAATAACGCTGTCCTGGACTGGGCTGAAAAAATACTGGATTAAGAATAATGATAAGTGATAAGCTAAAGTTTTATATATATTCATATACTCTATTTCTCTTCATCTTATGTAATGTTATAAAAATGATAAAATGCCTAAATGTAGTCTTGATAGAGCACCAGCGTCCAACTTCTGCTTAAATTACGTGAACCTATCAGAAATCTTAGGATGATATTTTGGGGCTAACCTAATATTATTTGGAACCAGTGTCGGGAGTGATTTCCGGGACTCACTTGACTTCCATATTTATGGCATGGATTTTTAAAAACGATCTTTTCAGTTTGGCTACTTTGAAAGCAGGGAGTTTAGTAAGTGTCACAAATGGCGTATTTTTCTATTCCTGCCTCCTGTTCCTTTCCCAGAAGCGGGATATGGGTGAAGTCTCTTTGTAGGTGGTGTGCTTGCAGGGCAATCAGGGGACCTGTGGTTCTACTGTAGCTCCATTCCCATGAAGATCAAATCATTCAACATCTCTGTGGCTTCAGCTGTCCCACTTATAACAATTGTTCTCGACTGTAAGCTCCTTTTACCAGAAGTGCAGATTTTACGGTATTTCTAAATTTTTTTGCATTTAGTTTAAAGGGTTATTTGTAGTTGATTAGAGAATGCGGAGAAGGAAGCAGGATTTCTGGAATGTGCAGATCATTCTCAGAGCATGGAACACACACAAGCTGTGTGTCTTGACATTTGTGTATGTCAGGATGCCTTCATTTGAGAATGACGGAATACCCAACTCAGTTGGCTGGAATAAAAGAGGATTTTCTTAGTTATCTAATTCTGGATTTGGTGATAAATTGAGTTTCTGGGTTGATGAGTTCAGAGTTTAACAATGTCTTCAACTACTTGGTTGCTTTCCAAAAGTGGGCTCTTGCCTTCCATGTCAGCTAGTATGTATCACTTTCTCCAGGGACTGCAAGATAGCTACAGACAACTCCAGTGGTTTTTCCTTTCCCATATCCAAACAGGGGAGATGCTTTCAGAAGCTGATTATTTTAGGCCTACATTCCATGTCCCATTGCTAGAGTCGGGGGTAAAATTAGATGTCCTCAAATTAGCTACCCTGCGGAAGATATGATATAGTCATGGACAGTAGGAACATTTCTAAGAAAAAAGGAATAGATGATGTTGGCGTGACAACCACAAAGTCCACCAGAGAGAGAGTTTTTCCATTTCCATTACATAGTGTATTTTTCTGTTTGGCCTTGGAAAAGCTACAGAACAATTGGATTTATCTTAAGCAAATAATTGTACTGTGCTATGTGAGAGTAGTTCACTCTGACACGCAGCTCTAACAAACAAAATACACTCCTTGGTTTGAGTGTGCTCGGGGCAGACTTCTATAACCACTATCATAATTTTTTTTTTTTTTTGCGGTACGCGGGCCTCTCACCGTTGCTGCCTCTCCCGTTGCGGAGCATAGGCTCAGTCAGCGGCCATGGCTCACGGGCCCAGCCGCTCCGCGGCATGTGGGATCCTCCCGGACCGAGGCACGAACCCGTGTCCCCTGCATCGGCAGGTGGACTCTCAACCACTGCGCCACCAGGGAAGCCCCCAGTATCATAATTTTTGCCACGAACCTCAGAGTTCCCTGGTGAGTAGGCATTGCAGAAGAAGAGACTTCACAGGAAATACAGATTCATTGGGAAATAGATCAGAATATGTCATCATGAACCACGCCCTTCCAGTGCAGATGGTGGAGATAATGATTGGTAAATATTTTATTGTTTTGGATAATATTCTACAGTTCATTTGAATTTATATTATTGATGTAGTTTCAAACTCACATGTGTGACATAAATTATGTATTAATACTTTAATAACGATGGGAAATAAAAATCATAATTCTCATTTCTGTATAAAATCTAATTATGAAAGTTCTAAGTTAATATTTATATAGTGCCTAGAAGTTAATTCTAGCTTGACTCTTCAAGTGTTCTTCAAGTAGCATTTAAATTCTTTACTGAAAGAAAATATGAGATGAGTCATTATGTTATTTTACTCCTTTTATTATATAGCTTTGTCAATTCAGAAAATTAAGGACATCTTGGTATATTATGGGTTGAGCTGTGGCTCAAGGCACTCAAACAGGAAAATGATCACTTTGGTGATTTTGGACAAATATCATCATTCACAACGACTTCCTTGTTTGTGCCAAAGGAATGGCGTAGTGTGGGGGAAGGTGTTTAAATATGAATGATTTTTCTTGCCGAGTTCTCCAGGGGATGCTACATTGTTCCTGGGGGCTCTTAAACTGCCCCTTGACCCTCTGGCCTTCCGAGGAAGAGACACTTTAGTTCACCAATTATCGGAGATGTGATTTTCCAGGAGGCTGGGCTGCCTGACCCTTTAAACCGACTTATCTGTAATTTTGTCCACACCATCCACTCTTGTCAGCAATCACAGCTTTTGATTTTCTTGGCCAATATGGACGTTTTCTATGTTTAGTGAGTATAGCCTAGTTATGCTGCAGTAACCAAGTAACTCTGAAATCCAAGCCACTTCATTCTATTGATACTAAGGCTTAGTTCTCTCTTACTGTCTGCAACCATCTTTGGCTGGTGGGGGGCTCCATATAATCACCCAAGGAGTAGGATTGAAGAGCCTCTATCTTGTATGTTCATTATCTGGAAACGCACCCTGCTCAGTCTCTATTTCAGGGAAAGAAAGAAGCTAGAGAATTCTACATGGGCCTTTCATTACCTCAGTCCAGACGTGACACACAGCACTTGCTCTCCCGTATCACAGGCTCACATCGGTACCGGGCCACGGCCTGTTAGGAACCGGGCTGCACAGCAGAAGGTGAGCAGCGAGCGCGCAAAGCTTCGTCCACCGCTCCCCCATCGCTGGCATTACCGCCTGAACTGTCCCCCCAACCACCAGTCCATGGAAAAATTGTCTTCCACAAAACCAGTCCCTGGTGTCAAAAAGGTTGGGGACCGCTGATGTAGACCTGCTCAACTATGAGGGTTACAGTGAAAGGGGGCAAAAGGAATGTCAGTGAACAGTGCTACACCTGCTTTACTTCTCTGCACTGGAAAAGGTTGCAATTTCTGAACACTTGGGGAGGTCGCAGGGGACCAACTCATTCCCTCGCCTACCTTACTTGGTAGAATGGTCTCTTGGTATTCATAGATCTAGACAATTCCTAAATGAGGCATGTGTCTCACCTTGTACCTGGATTATTGCAGGCACTTTCTGTTGGAAGATTGTTTTGGAAACATTATTTATCCTTCTAGCTGCTCTCACACTGAGGCTTGTCAGTTTCTAGCCTTAGGTGGAGATTGGGCCTTCCCTGAGGTCATCTTCCTGCAACTCTCTTAAGAAAGCTGCTCTTAGGTAAGATGGCAAGTAGATAAAAGGATTCCCATTTGATGGCTTTCATTTCTTTCTTAAGGAAGGTAGACGAATAGAGAGATTAAGAAAGTTGGAATAGCCTGCTTAAACTGTGGCATATTAAGCCCATATAACCTCACTCTCTGACATTGTCAATGTGCCATCTTTCCAGTTCTCACATTATTATTACTAACACTTCTTTGAGACCTTTGATCTCATGGCCCATTTACTTTCTCTGTTAACCTCTTCCTAATTTTACTCCTTCCCCTTTTAGCCTGTTCTGTTGTCTCAGAGACCCATTTGGTAGTATCCTCTAAACTTGTCCTTTTAGCTTTCTGTTGGACCCATTTAGCTAAACTACATTTAAGATTTGTCTACCTACCTACTCCACCCCTAGGCTGATTCACATTTCTGCAGGTAAAAACTCAGAAGTGACAATTAATGTTCCTAAGTGTATGATCTCCAGCCTCAACTGGGCCCTCACATACCAGGTACTACATTAGCTGTTGAGAGAATACTGAATAGTGAGACACCAGTACAGTCTGCTTCCCTGTTCAGCTCTGTCTCCTGTTTTCCACAGTAGTTGCTCTTTCTCTACCTCCCTTCTCCACCCTCCTAGAACCTCTTATTCCTCCACCTTCTTCCAGATTCTTCCAAAATTCTCATTAAAATCAGTAACCAAAAGGTAGCAACTCTTCATTTTTTGCCCGGTACCCACAACCCTGCTTTTGATGATCCTTTCTTCCGTCATTCAATCTCGTTGGAAAGGAGCCCGTGGCTAATGTGTTAACATCCCGCTTTGTGCTCTGGAACACATCTATTCCATGATTTATTCCCCTTTCGCACACCTTCTTCTCACTAGTTCCTTTGTCTTAAAAAAAAAAAAAAAAAAAAAGCAAACCAGCTTACAAATAAAAACTCCCTTGTTTCCCCATTCTTTTGTTCCTGCTTTACTCGCCTCCAAAGCCAAATTCTCTGACAGAAGTGTTTGTGTTCTTTTCTTTACATCCTCAGCTTTTCCCTTCAGCTGGCCAGCAATCCTGTCCAGTAGTTGCCCCCTGTGCTCCATTGACACAGCTCTTTGCTTGTCTTGCCTGAATGTAGGCTTTGACAGGATTAATCAGGCTTCCTTTTGGAAATGCTCTTCTCCCTTGGCCTCTGTGATGGACTCCTGGTTCTGCCCCACACCTCTGACTGCTACATCCTTTTTATGGACTCCACTCCCTATTCCAGTCTCGGAAATGTCAGTGTAACTTAACATTCTCTTCTGTTCCCTCATTTTTACCTACTCCAAACATCCGGGGAAATCTCCTGTCAACTCCCTTGTGTTGAGTTAATTTCATTATTGTCATGTCCCAGATCTCCCCACTTCCTGACCCCCTTGTTTTCTTCAGCCCCGATCGATGCTCTGTATATCTGCTTATCTACTAGGCACCCCAACTCGGACATTTAAAGAATCTTCAAACTAAATACGTCAAAAATGAAACTCAGCTTTTGTGCCCTCCCAAGTTCCTATGCCATTGAATGACTCCACTGCTTACCCATATTTACTACCCATGTGAAAAACTTGGGGGGCATCCAAGATGCCTTTGTCTCCCACACTCCCTCTTTATAATTAACCACCACATTCTTCTTGCTTGTTTAACTCCTTAATATCAGTCAAATGACTGATATTGAATGGCGGCCACTTTCCATCCCAACTCCCTCTACCTTAGTTCTGACCACCACCACCATTTCTTTCTTTGATTATTCTGATTTTCCAAATTGGTCTTTCTTCTTCCCGTCTTGCTTCATTCCATTCCATTCCACCATAGCAAGATGACCTTAAGTATAAATCTGATCATATTACTTCCTCCTTTTAAAGCCCGTTCTGGTTTACCCACTGACTACAGAGTGAATCTAGAAATCTTCATCGTGTTATTCAGAAGCCGTCTTGTGATCAGACATCCCTTGATCTTCCTAGCTAATCATTAGTCCTCACCACTTTATTTACTTTGGATATTTTTATTTTGCGTTTTATTTTATTACTGTTTGTTTTGATTTCGGTTTAGATGTCATTTCCTCTAAGTTTTCCCTGAAACCCTCAAGGTTAGAGTATATGTCTGTCTCAGGTGCTACTGTAGCCCCTAATACTTACCTATATGTAGAGTAACCTCATAGTTAAAATTCCATAAAGTATTTATGACTCTGTCTTTTACACTCCTTAAAAGCAAAAAAAGTTTCTTTTCCACTTAGCCTGGTGCCTGTGTGAAAGCAGATAATCAGAACTTTTGAATGAAGGAGTGAATGCTATTGGGACCTAATTAGACAGGCCTATTGATGAGAAGTTCTCTTTGTCCCCAGGATTGTGTTTTCTTACATCCATAGGATGGTAAAAATTAATACCCTTTACCTCTCTAATCCATTTGACTAGATCTTACTATCAACATCTAAGATTCAGCTTAAGTAGTCACACTTGGTCAGTCATTACCTTGTCTTAGAGGCACTTAATTTGCACCACCATGACACCTCATGCTTGCTTGTTATAGCACTGAAAGCAATGATTTATAATTATTGGCTTTCCTGCTTGTGTTTACTTCTTGACTTCAAATTCTTCAAAGCAAGAATGTATATTGTTCTTATCTGTGTATCTAGATGACTGACCCAGGAAAAGAGGAGCGCTTAAAATTTTTATTATAAGGATGTTGGGGACTGCCCTTAGGAATTCTTTATATACGTTAAACATAGGAGTTCTCCAGATGATTACCAAACTCAAATGCCATTGGTAGATTTCAAGAGAAATTATCAGTTGACAGGAAATGAAAGGGATATTTTAAATGCTGTTTTCCCTTACTTTTCAGTATTTATTACAACTGACCATAGATTTCCCCCACTGATTTTTAAATGGCCTGTCTCAAATAAAATTTGAATAAGCATGGGAAGTAGCTATCTTGGCCTGGTGTTTTCTTACCCTTTATTCATTCATTTAACACTACAATTAAAAGCATCCCCGGGCATAGGATGGATTACATTTAGCCAGCATTTTGAATCTGAGCCATGTTCTGCAGCCATTAGGAAATTAAGCCTGTCCAGGTGTTGCTGATTGTGTTGATTTTCCTAGGAGGTCATAACCTACCTCAGGATAGAACATAACTACTTTATAGAAGAACATGTTCAGAGTCTAGGGTAGCATTATAGAATTCTAAGCTTTTTTGGTTTGTTATATTCACATCTACACTGCCCATGACTTTAGAGTTACGCATACTTGTTCTTATAATCCTGACAATGCAGAAGGGTATGAAGAAGAAAGAAAGCTGCTTATAATTTCAGCACCCAAAGATAATGGATTAACCGTTTGATATCTTCAGTGTATTTTTCTATACACACACACATTTGTACTCTCTCTCTTGCTCTTTCATAATTTTTTTATTATGTGTAGACTAAGATAATCCTAAATTCCTAAATGGTGTTTTGTAAGTAGCCTTTTTTTCACATAACAATAGCAATAAATAATTGTCTACAGTACCATACTTTATGCTTGAAGCAAATATTTGTGAATATTTTTGTTGCTTTCAATATCCTGCAGTGAACAAGGATCCTTGTACTTACATTTTATTGCACTTGTCTATTAACTCATAATATATTCCTAGAGTGAAAATTCTGAGTCTTTTGACACATGTTGTGAAATTGCCCTTATGAAAGTGACACCGATTTACTTACACTCCTGCCAGCACTCTCATGACTTAGCTCATGCAGGATGTTAGAATTCTTTTAAATTTTTGCCAGTTCCATGCACACAAAGTTGAATCTCATTATAGTTTTAATTTGCATTTATTTAATTGGTAGTCAGTTTGAATATGCTTTCATGTTTAGTTTATTCTCCTAGATTTAATCAAAATCCCCTTGGAGGGTTTTGGTACCACATTTCCTGCAGAGCGGGTTTCATCTCTGAATGTCCTTGAGGCATTTTTTTACGGTGGCTTCAGGAACCTTGATTTTAACTATGAGCCTGACAGTACAGCTTCTAGAAACTGGGGCCATGTGTACCTGGCTTTATATTCTCTATGGAATAATCTGCTCCCAAGTATAGAAGTGGAGTGCCTTGACAATCATGCTGAATCGTCAGTGCTCAGGTAGCACTGAGCTTTAGGTGGGACCATGACCTGATGCAGCACCCAGGATGCTTAGAAAATGAAAAAATTAACAGCCTAATCCAGGTTCCTGCTTAGTCACCCAGACTTCCTAAAGCAGTGACCTGGGTTGTTAATGTCTGAGCAGTTTAGCTAATTGAATATTTATTAGACATACTTCATAAAAGCAGATGGGTAGTTTCTGTAATCTGCACTAATAATGTGTACCAATTAATTATTATTATTGTCAATAAAAGAGCAAAATATTTTTATGTCTTTCTTTTATGGCTCTTTTTTTTTTTTTTTTTTTTCCGTACGCGGGCCTCTCACTGTTGTGGCCTCTCCCGTTGCGGAGCACAGGCTCCGGATGCGCAGGCTCAGCGGCCATGGCTCACGGGCCCAGCCACTCCGCGGCATGTGGGGTCTTCCGAGACCGGGGCACGAACCCGTGTCCCCTGCATCGGCAGGCGGACTCTCAACCACTGCGCCACCAGGGAAGCCCTATGGCTCTTTTTAAAAATAAATATGAATCATTTTTTTCTTTTGGTTATTATACAATGAATCTTTGCTTCATTGTATAATACAGTAACGGATTATTTCTAAACTTTTCCCCCAATAATACATTATTTTGATTTAAAAATAACTCAATAGATAAGGAATTATTACTTCCAGAAGCACTACAAGTTGATTTACTTTTGAATATGCAAAATATAAGCTTTAGTGTACTTGAGCAATGTTTTTGTGATTTAGAGTTGCTGTGGGATTTATAAATTTCAAAAAATTTCACTTGGGTGAATTCAGAATCATTCTCCACTATGGCATCTTGATATATTTCAGTTGAATTTACTGTTTATTTTTGAACAAAGGCATGATTTAGTTGAAAGAAATACTTGTTCTTCATTATCAGGGATTATGTAAATCTTATAAATTAAACCTGTACATCAGCACTTACAGGACATAATTTAATGCTTATACAGGAGAGATAAAAGATTTTGTTTTAAATGAGGAAAAGAAAAACAACGACTTCATATTAATTTCAAATAGACAATGTAGCAAAAGATTGAGGAGAATCAAACTTTAACTTAGCTGCTTCTGTGTTAATCTATAGTCACTTTTTAGAGTGTTTGGGCTGCCTTACAGAAATAATTTTTTAAAAAATTTTATTTATATATTTATTTATTTATTATCTTTGGCTGCGTTGGGTCTTTGTTGCTGTGTGCAGGCTTTCTCTAGTTGTGGCAAACAGGGGCTGCTCTTTGTTGCAGTGTGTGGGCTTCTCATTGCAGTGGCTTCTCTTGTTGCAGAGCATGGGCTCTAGGCACACGGGCTTCAGTAGTTGTGGCACGTGGGCTCAGTAGTTGTGGCTCCCGGGCTCTAGAGCACAGTCTCAGTAGTTGCGGTGCACGGGCTTAATTCCTCTGTGGCATGTGGGATCTTCTTTCTGGACCAGGGCTCGAACCCGTTTCCCCTGCACTGGCGGGAGGATTCTTAACCACTGTGCCACCAGGGAAGTTCCGATTGTTTTAAAAAGTAGAATTTTTTTAAACTTTCTGGGTGAAAGCTAAAAGTTTTAAGATTAGCTTAAACTTGGGTAACCGAAAAATTGTCCCAAATTTTAAATTAAATTTGGCCATCCAAGGTACCATATTTTCATGTATGTGGAAAACATCCATTAAATTTCTTGAATAATTAGCCCATAATCTTCAATATGAAAGGATGAAAACTGTAGGGCAGCCAGGATGATATTATCTAAAAACAAAGTAGCAGTCCTGTTTTACTCATCAGCTACTTCCCTTTCTCTTTCTCCCTTCAAAAATGTTCTACGCTCTTTATTTTCCATTTACTGATTACCCACTATGTGCCCTCTGCCCTCGCTGTTCTGACTGATGACCTTCTACTTGGTGTCTTCTTTCTGTGAAGTCTTTTTCCCTTTGACCTTACTAACATCACTCCTAGTTTTGTTTGTTCGTTTTTGTTTCTCTTTTCCTTTCTCTCATCGCTTCTCAGGCTTTGACATTTCCACATTTCTACTTTTTTATCTGCCTGCTTGCCCCTTAATCTCCTTGCCCCTTTCTTAACTGACTCTGTAGCTTTTGGAATTTCTTATGCTTTTGCATACTTAGCTCTGGCTATCAGACCCTGAGGACTCACCTGTCTTATCTCTCTCTGTGCCCTTGGACTTATTGCACTTGCCTTGGGTGTTCTTATTCTCACTGAGGATAGTGAGACCCAGGCTTGCAGCAACATCTGTCACTCAGGACATTAAAAGAATGGGCCTGAAAACATGTTCATACCCTTCTGAGTCAAAAACTCTAGGCTTTCGGAAAGTTATTGAACAGGCTGCCAGAATCCTATCTGGAAATCCTGGCCAACAGTGTTTGAAAGAAGAAAATTGGTACTTAAATCAAGACGTAAATTAAAAAGACATTGATTCTATAAAAAATAAAAAAAAAATTATTTGTATCATTTTCTTGATAAATGTGTTGGTGGTAACGGATACATGTTGGCAAAGCTGTATCTTTTAAGTAAATAATATTCTCATTTGTCATCCATAATGTAATTTAGCATGTGGCTTATAAACTGTTTGTTTACTTAACTAATTTCACTAATAATGACAATAATCACTGGGTTGGATCAGTAACACTACTTCCCTTTTGTACCTCCTTTGTAGCTTTCACCGCTGAAGTGTCACAGGAAAGCCTCTCTTTCATGAGGTTAAATCCTCCCATTAGACATCTCTCCTAGCATTGCAACTGAAAATTTACACATTCATATATGATTACTTGATCAAAGTTTAATTTCTCTCTGGACTATGAACTCCACGAGGGCTTTTGGTGTTATGTTGTCCAGGGCCTAGCACAATGCCTGGTACACAATAGGTGCTCAATGACTATTTCTCAATTGAGTGCATAAGTAAGTAAATGAATGAGCTGGTGCTTCATGACTAAATTAAAGGTATAGATAAGAAAACCTCTGAGAACAAAATTCGTAAAATATTTACTAATTGGTTTACTCACCTATCATTCCAGCAGATTTAGGCATCAGAGAAACAAAGATGAATTCGATGTGACCCCTCACACTGCAGGTGTCCATATTAATCCCAAACGTCCCCTATTCTCAGGACTTCCTGAGAATCCTAGAACATCTGTGAGTGTTGTAATTGAAATACTCTCAAATGATACCTTCTAGCAGGTTCTTCATATCCCCCTCTTATTCCTTAGCATCTTTTCACTTATCACTTTGTCAAATGCCTTATATGAAGCCAGAAATTATACCTGAGTTTGATAGGCAGCAGAATCTCAATGGAAATGAGAACCCCACCCCTACCCCTGACCCCAGCGCATTGAAGAGCAGGAAAAAGGCCGGAGACCATTCTCAGTCAAAGAATAAACAATCTCTTATCCTGATGAGATTTTTGCTTTACCCCGTCTCTGAATGGAAGGAAAAACCATTGAAGGAAATAAATGGGAAACCAAAAAAAATCTGAAAAGAGGCTCTGGTGCCAGGGGTTCCTTGAAAAGGGTTCAGGGAAGGAAAAGGATTAGAAGATGAGGTGTTATATAAGATGTGCTGGCCAAGATGATCTGTAGCTTCTAACTGGTAAGTTAAAAATGTACCAAGTAAATCTATTCAAGACATGTTCCCCCACTGGGAAGACTTAGAACAGGATTTTGCTTAGTTTCATAGGGAAAAAAAAATTCTTTGGAAAAAGTTCAACTTTGCCTCCTTGGAACTATAGTGGAAAGATACTTTTCCACATGCCTGTGTTCAGGAAATGAGGCCACTGTGGTGTCATTGGATCTTGTCTGTCTGGTTGGAAGAGGATGATACCTAGAACCATGATAATGTCGTTCCCATACAGACAGAGTTGTGTCTGTTTTACTCTCCACTGACTGTAATTCTTATCCTTAACATGGCAGGACACAGATAATGTTGTGTTAAATGAGTGTTAAATGACTGACCAAGTGAATGAAAGATTGTGAAGGGCCTCCCACCCTGGAACATGGAAAGGATTGCTGGATTTGTTGACCCTTTAAATTCCTCCCTTGCCAAGTCCATGATCTAAAGAACATGGATCTCTGGCAGAATTGGGATCTTCAGAAAAAAATCACAGGACCAACAGTTATTTAAGACCTTACTGGTTACAAAGTGTTTTGTACATACATTTCCATGTAATCTCATTTCCAGAGCTGCCTCAGTTTCTCAGTCATCTTGAGAGCACATCATTGTGTAGAGGTAGTTGGATCAGAGGAAATGTACATTTACTCAGCCATCTTCAGTAAGCCATCATCACCTGCTTAGGATTCCTACCAAAATGGTCCTAGAGAGACTCTTGTGGATCAGCCAGATTATTTATAGTGCTGTCTCTATTCAATATGATGAAAAAAACAAGTGTGCTGAATGTCAGCCTTGAATGTAATAGGGATCGCTTGAGCATCTGTTGAAATGTAGATTCAGATTCAGTGGGTCTGAGATGGGCCAAGTTGTACTATTTCTAATAAACTCCTAGATAAGCTGATGCTGCTGGACTGTGGACCATATTCTGAGTAGTAGCAAGTTGCTAGGACATTAGAGGTCTTTGGGTACAGCTAAGGTCTCCCATTGTTTTTCTCTGGCTGATACATTGTTGATAGGATAACATCACCCATTGGTTAGATAAAAGTTCCCATTAACACGCAAAAGGACAGACAGCATGACTTATGGAACCTGTCTTCATTGAAAATGAGTGAATTAAGCCAGACTAAATACATATCCATTTTTAAAAGGCCAACCGGAGGCATTCTGGTGAGAAAAATGAGGCTTTCAGGTGGCGTTACTGGTTTAAGGTCAAGAAAATATTGGACTTAAGTCTTAAATCATCAACATTTGTCCTTCTCCTATACCAAGGGCCAGATGTGCCAGAATCAGCTTCTAGAAAAAAGAACTGCACTGGTTTAGGGGTGAAAGGAGCTGGTATTTTTAACTTGTTGCCACTTTGCTGAAAAAAGAACTTATCTTTATATGATTTTCCTCTTTAAAATTCTCTGAGTGGATAAAGCTCTGCAGAGAAAACTAAGTTCCAACTAACTATTGATTATTCAGTAGATAACTTCATTCACAGTTGGGAGAAAAAATAATAAGTTTGCACATAAAAACTTCTTAAGTAGCCTGTGGTTTCCATCATAAATTTTGTTTTGCTTTTCTGTAATGAACTGAAATGGAGACTTAATTTGATCAACTACAAGGAAATAAACATAATATGACCTAAATTTACTAAACAATGCTTTAAGGCAAGTATTTAAATTCTTGGAATATATGTTTGGTTTTCTCTTAACTATTTTATTTTAGTCTCTTAACTATTGCTTATACTTAATAACTGAATGTTTGTGTCAGGCGTCATTTCTCAAAATTATATTTTCCCCCTATGGATGCAATGTTAAATTATTGTGGTAATGTGGTAATGCTAATTCAACTACGGTTCCATAAACTTCCATGTCTTTTCTTTAATCTGGCAAAAGCTTTCTCTCAAGATAATCATTATACTTAGTAATCTTCACCTTCACACTTGATGTAGTTACTAGATAGATAATCTTCCAAGTAGTACTCCTGATCTATCTGCATACTCATTAAAATATTTATTGTTGGTATCGGAAGTTTCTGAATTTCTGTATCTCTGAGACAACAGAAATTCCCCAGGTTATGCTATGGAGAATTTTTTATATTAGAATTTATATTTAAGTCTCACATTGTTTGAATACTCAAATTCTAATTTTAAACGTGATTTATTTTTAATGACTGACATGAATTCAATCAATTAAATCAATGAATTAAATCAATACAGATTTTAATTTTTGGAGTTCAGTTAACCTAACACAGATTAAAGATTTGACAGCCTAAGTCATTGTCCCCCTTCTCACTCATTTTTTCTTAGTAGAGTGATAAAACGAAAGCGTCGTATATAATTATCTTTTTTTAAAAAATATTTATTTATTTATTATTTATTTATTTATCTTTGGCTGCGTTGAGTCTTCGTTGCTGTGCACGGGCTTTCTCTAGTTGCGGTGCGCGGGCTTCTCATCGCGGTGGCTTCTCTTGTTGCGGAGCACGGGCTCTAGGTGCCTGGGCTTCAGTAGTTGTGGCGCATGGGCTCAACAGTTGTGGTGCACGGGCTTAGTTGCATCCGTGGCATGTGGGATCTTCCCAGACCAGGGCTCGAACCCGTGTCCCCTGCATTGGCAGGCGGATTCTTAACCACTGAGCCACCAAGGGAGTCCCTATAATTATCTTTAATAAGAGGAGACTTATAGTATGGCTATAAGGATGGGGATAAGTGGATGAATTGATATTAAATGGCAGAATTTGGTGTTGATCGGATGTGTAGGCTGGGGTGTGTTGATTGCATATGTGGGGTATGAATTGGGGGAATTCATTAAAACGAAGTTCAAATTTCAAAGCATAGTGAATTTGTTTACCTGGGGATAAAGCCTTTATTTAATTCTTCTAATGAAAAGAATATGCTTTTTACCTGAATCCTTTTTATAGATATCAGTTTGCTCTCCGCATAATTTTCAAAAGTAGCATATAATATATATGACACTCAGGTAATTACCTTTCCATTTTGAATAGTCATGTTTGAAGTGACTTTGGTTAACAAGATCGGCTCTTTTGAAATCTGGAAATCTGTATAAATGGTTAAAGAGATAAAGTTTGCTTGCAAAGACCATTTAAAGCATGTGTTGATTAATGATTCCAAAATAAATCGTTACTCTTCTGCTTAGATAATAACCACACACATCCAAGGAAGACCTTGTCTTGCCCAAGGGGCTACAGAGAGGGTACATTTTGAGAATTTTTTTTGTTTGTGTTCAGCAGCACAGTGATACACAGCATTTAGAACTTCTCCCTTTATTATTTAGAAACTTGGAACCTTTTATGTCATAATTTTATTTTTAAAAAAATTCAAGAATTTGACCTCATTCTTCCAGCTCTGACTCATGAAAATGATGGGTGTAATTGTGGAGTTGTGACTGTTTTAGCTTGTAAACATAAACGAATACTTTTTTCTTGTTTTTACAGCTGACCTTTTAAATAAAACAGCATTCAGTTTTCCTGCTTTTGTGGACCGATTTGCAGAACATATAATTTGAAACCTGATGAAAATGTATTCATCTTTAGTTGTACAATTTATGTACAATTTATGTTCTTAAATTTGGTTCGTTTGGAAACAAAAGGAGCATCTTCCCTTAACTTCTAATTATATCTTATTTAATTTCCCTAAGCAAGAATATTAAGTTTTTTTTTAAGGTAGATATTATACTACCCTTAATCATACAGTTGCCATAATTAGACCTAGTCCTGTGTGATCATAAATAGCTTGATCTTGGTCACTGATAAAGCATGAAAGTAAAATTCTCTTTAAGTAGATAAATAAATTCCTACTTTATTGGTGGCCTCTAGAACAATACCAACTTTAAAATTCACACCTTCTTATCGAAGTGAAAGTATTCTGAAATGACAGTTTTCAAGTCTTGTCACTTTGTTATATGATTTTCTAACACATTTTTATTGTCTATGAAGTATTTAAAATTCATTCTAAGTCAAAAAACCCTAGTTCATCCAAACTAAGAATCTAGTAGATGACACCCTTGCTTTTGACTTCTCACTCTTACCTCTATTTTAAAAATGCATAAAATTCCAAATCCCATAGCTACAGCACTGTTCTTTTTCTCCACCCAGTTTCCCTCTCCACTGTATTCAACAACAGTAGTGGGAATTGTTTCTTTTATTAATGTATGTCTTTAATCCTCCTGTAGAAGTAATTGAGGCACCCAGTAACGTTAAGTGCAAAAACAAGGATTAGGTGAATCCATCAATTACACAGGAGAGGAAACAATAAGGACAATATATGCCTTTCCTCCACGTCATTGTTCCATGAGTGCTTCCTCTCTCTGTGCCAGGCACAGCGGATATAGTAGTGACAGTACTGACCTACTGACCGGGACCCTGACCTCCTGGGCAGACAGACAAATGTACATATAAATAAACCAGATAATTACAGATGATAGGAGGTTTTTCAAAAGCAGATCAACAGGATGATGTGATAATCCCTGGGAAATGCTATTTCTGATTAAGGAAAAAATTTCTTTTTAAAATTATTTCCTCTATGTAGAGACGAGGTATGATACTCGAACTGTCCAACTAAGTCAGTTCATTTCTCCAGAGGTTTACCTGGGGGTTTGATTTGGCCCTTGAAGGAGTCATGATATTATCACTGCCACTGCTTATGCATCAAGCCACCAATATTGATTGAGTGCCTGTTGCATTTCAGGCCCTGGTCTGGCCTTTGGGAACAAAACTGTCAAATTCCCTGATCTCAGTGAGCTTGCCATTTGTTCTCTGCTTTGATATAACCCACCTTGGGAACAACTGGAAGTCTCTTTCCTCTCCGAAGAAAGCTTCAATGGGAAGCTTTGGCCAGCAGGGAACTTGCTTTTCCATTTGTACCCTCCATTAGGCTTGGGAAAGTGAAACAGATGTAGTCAGAGGGTTAGATTTTGGAATTAGTCATGCTTGTCTTATCTCTTTACTTTTAGTGGTAGTTGTTGTCGTAACACCTCACATACCGCTCTTCACAGGTGAGATGCTGGTGAATATTAATGACTGACTTCCTGTGTGTTCACACCACTGATCTAGTAGTGTATGTGTATGTGTTCTAGACTTCTGAGGGCCTTTATCTATGTGCCGGACACTAGGGTTTGAACAATAGAGCCTTTTTCAACAAGTCCCTCTTCATTAAAGAGAGACTCATCTGGAGACCTTATGGAGTTTTCTTTTGAAGATTTTATGTCAAATATGGAAGGCCATTAATAAATTTCTGTTTTTACATTTGCCTAATTAATTTATATTTGCCTTGAGACTTTTTCATGCTTTAAAAAGTGCTTTTATTTTATTTTTAGTCTCAAGAGCTTGAACTTTCAAAATATTCTTAAAATGTATTGATGGAGGTTTGTTTTAAATTTACTTTTTAGGTAAGAAAAATGTCATTTGGGGGAGCTTACTAGAAAAGAATAATGGACTACAAAATGTATTGATTCTATAAGTTTTTATCAGGATCCACTATGTGGCAGGCACTTTGCTGGCTGCTGGGAATATGATGGCGAGCACAGTGAATGTGCTTGATTTCATTATGCAATCAGGCAAAAATACTCATTGAAATATTTTCAGTACTGTTGTACAAAATGTGATGTGATAACCATTTAGCAAGATCCCTGTTTTCAAGAAAACTGTAATGGGGCAGAGTTCATAAAATTTAATTTGGTGAAGAAATTTTATTAAAGTAAGGTGAGTGTCATATGATACTGACTACACACCTGTATATGGTTGTAGTTCAAAGGAAGGAGAAACTGCATTGCCTTGAGTGAGGCACTGGGTTCTTAAAGATAAGTATAATTCAAAAGAGTATCAAGAAAGATAACAATGACATTAAAATTGGTTTACATTTATTGGGCACTCACATGGTCCATACAGTTTTACACACACACACACACACACACACACACACACACACACAAACACAATCTCTCATATACTTTGAGTTGACATTTTCAGTTTTGGGGGTTTAACTTCTTTAAACAAATTGTTATTGTTTAAGTACTGAAAACTTTGTAGGGAATACTTTCTTCCTTTATTTTATCACCTCAGTTATATCAGAAATGTAATGAAAATGAGAGGAAAATATATGACATAAATATGACAAAGCCTTGATGGAGGAAATTTTTGTGTAATTAGTGTAATACAAGGACATTCCAATTTAATAGCGGTTAGTAAAGAGAAAATGACTTTAGAAGAATGAACTTTTAAAAAAACTTTTGGTAGATTTTTCTTCTTTTTTTGGCTGTGTTGGGTCTTCGTTGCCATGCGCGGGCATTCTCTAGATGCGGCGAGCGGGGGCTACTCTTCTTGCGGCGCGCGGGCTTCTCATTGCAGTGGCTTCTGTTGCGGAGCACGGGCTCTAGGCGCACAGGCTTCAGTAGTTGTGGTGCACGAGCTTAGTTGCTCCGAGGCACGTGGGATCTTCCCCGACCAGGGCTCGAACCCATGTCCCCTGCATTGGCAGGCGGATTCTTAACCACTGTGCCACCAGGGAAGTCCCCCTGGTAGATATTTTAAGATCGTTGACTTTTCATGTTAGATAACCGCTAAATTATTAATTCTTCTAAGTGCTGCTTTGACTTTTCATTTCTCCTTGAAAGTTTGCAATGCTAAGGAAGTGAGGCATTTATTGCCTTTTTCATTTCAGTTTTTATTCTTTAAGGAGAAGGCAGAAATCTCCTAGATTCAGCATTTGACCTGGAATAGTCCTCTGTGTTAGACGGTGAGGAACCCGAGATTGAGCGAGAGAATGACTACTCCCAGGTCACACAGCCATCTCAGCATGGCCTGCAAAGCCATACTTTTTTACTTCAGGACTTTTTCCACAACATGTGACTTTTCTTGGAGAAAACAAATCTAAAAATCGAGCCCTCCTCTCCCCTCTTTTAAGTTTTAGAAACCAAGCTGTTTGCTTATTGTAAGAAAACAACTCTGAATACGTGAATACAACTCTGAATACATGAACTTAGGTTCCATAATTAATCTTTCATCTTGGAGACCATTAAAAGGTGGGAGTCAACTAAAATTGTAGTCTGCTTTCTCATATTCGTGAACTTGGTGAAGGTAGAACTCACACTGTGGCAAGATTGCGCAGAGGGCTTAGGCTTTGTTTAAGGGACCACTTGACAAGTAAAATAAGGAAGAGCTTGTATTTGGTTTTTTATTTCAGCTCAGAAAATTTCTTCCCAGTTAATATTGTACTTGGTTTCAGCTTCCCCAGATTTCATCTTGAAGTTCAAAGCCTATGAACTGCCCTAACCTTATATTTATACCTTCTCTTCCATGGCTCTCCCAGTCGCACACACTGTTGCCTTTGACATTGTCTTTGGAATTCTGTGTTTTTCAGCACCATTTGTCTATTTAGAGAGTCTGACCTTGTCCATGTCATTGTCTTGATTCTGCCTGCACACATACTCGCCAGTTTTTTTTAAAAAATGAGTAGTTTTATTATGATTCTTATTTTTTCTTTCCATATTTTACTCGGACCTATTAAAATGCTAACATTTGAGAAAAATCTAGGTCAAGCCATTTGAATTAGTTTAGTTTTTGAGTAAAATGAGAGTACTGAAGAAGAGGAAAGAAGGTATCATATCCACAGATAAAAAGGGTCACATTTTCAATGCTCTCCAGCAGTGGGTATGTTAACTTTAAGTACTCAGCCTATTTGGTTGGGTGGATGTTGCCATGTACATTACAGTGCTTGCTATGATGATGTATACCTGAAGGTGGGCATGGTGACAGCACTCAAGCTTTTCAGCCCCTGCCTCAGTGCCAGGGATGTAGCTCTGTGAGAAACAAGAATCCAGTCACGATAGGAGTAAACCTGCAGTACATTTGCAATGAATTTGCAAAAAATAACAGCTTTGCAGTCCATCTGTTGATGTCCATGGGATAATGCCTCAATATCTCACAACTTACGCTTTCCTTATATGAAAGGTTCTGTATTAGATACTTAAGGGTCCTCCAGGCCCCTCAGTTTTATAACAGTCTGAACATTCATTCTTTGAACATTAATTTTCCATGTTTAGATATGAATTATAGGGGAAAGTACCTGCTGTATAAAGCAAAATTTAAGATTTAATTGATAACATTGAAATGATTGACTTTGCTGTTGTTGCTGTTATTTTTGAGCTGTATTTAACATTTGTTTAGCTTGCCCTCATATTAAATCTTTTCCTGCAGTTAGAAGTTGTCTTCTCTGTGCGTTCTATAGGGAATCTGGTGCCAAATCTGCCTCAGGCTGGAGAGTCTGGCCTACTTTTCCTACTTTTAGCCTTTGAGACTCGCGGTGCCTCAAAGTCCTTATCATTCTGAATATTCTGATAATTCTCCTTGGTGTATGTAGATCCTGATCACCAACTGACTATCAAAAGCCATTTATCTGTCTTCTTTTCAAATCATAATCAGAAAATGTTGCTTATTTTTCTACCATCTTTGAAAAACTACCCTGACCAATGTGTAATTACCTGGGTAAGTACATGGTCATTTATTTAGTATCAGTCTTTATTCCCTAAATGCTCACCTCTAAAGTCTTGCAGTAGTTATTCCTTTAAATCTCTCCTCCCCTGGATAGCAGCCACTAGCTGAAAGTGGCTGTTGAGTACCAGAGATGTAGCTGAATTGAGATGTGCTGGAAGCTACACACTGGATTTCAAAGATTTAGTATAATAAAAAGAAGGTAAACTATCTCAATAATTTTTACATTGGTCACATATTGGAATGATACTATTTTGGATATATTGGGTTAAATAAAATATATTTTAAAAATGATTTCATCTATTTCTTTTTACCTCTTCAATGTAACAATTTAAAATTACATCTGTGGCTTGCAGTATATTTCATTTGGACAGTGCTGCTTTAAAATAGGAATGCATGAAGAATGTTTCAAAATGGTTTTGGAAAGCTGTATTCGTTAATCTATTTGCAGAGATGCAAAATCAGTCTAGAGCAGTGTAATTTTAAAATTTAGAATCACTTCATGGTCAATAATTTGCTTCCTTGTAAAGCAAGTGAGAGCTTTAATGTTGCATATGGGATGGATGCGACATTTACAAATGGACAAACTACAAACTGCCACAGCAGTGTCTTCATTGCCATCTTGATTCTCTTCTCAATATAGATTGAGACTCATGTACACAAGGAAAAATGTTTTGGTGGAAATTGTTGTTTCAGATTTTTAAAGTGTATTATTTTAAAATTGAGATTATTGACCTGAGTAGTACTGTAGGCAGTACTAGTCAGAGATTGGCTTTGGGTTTGTGTTATGCTTTGTTGAGTTTCCAGACACCAAAGTAAATCAAGGGGTTTTCTTCATGTGAGTTTTATGTGCGTCACTTGATTATAGGAGAACAACCACAGTAGCTAATTAGCTTGCTTCTTTTTTAATTGCCACTTCCTAATGTGTCACACAGGTGAGGAAAGAAAAATACTAATTTGATAAAGATGTCTGACTTATTTTTAGTTAACTGGGCTCATTTTTTTTTTAAAATCAGAAGGCTGCAATATAGGATATAAAAATTGGAAATGTAATTACTTGTATGAGATAAATTATTGAAAACGAAGTTTTTAAAGCCAGTTACTTTTATTACTTTCAAAAATAGTTCACTGATTCAGACAGTTGCTCTATCTCAGGCATCATGGCTCAGGAGAATGTGTGATTTCAGAAGTAAAAGATGAAAGGAACATTGGTGATGCCTTTTGGTCACATATGTAGGAACTATTTTCTATAATATCTGCTTAACTATGAAGAGTAGAGAATGGAATAATAAGGCTTATTATGGAATAATAAGGTATATTATTTCAAAGCACCAAGGTCCAACTGAAAAACTAAAAATAATAGCAGAGTTCTTATAGATACAATGTAAACATTGTAAAGGAGGTAAAATAAGATATAAGTAACATGGAGATAACCAGTCTAGGAATTAAAAATTCAGATGTTTAAAAGGAATTGGTGGGATGGGGCTAGGACTTGATTTTCATCATAAGATAGCTGCATGTACCCTTTAATTTGTTGCCATTTGTCTGCATTTCTTTAATATATATTTTTAATTTGGTCTCGGGCAGTATTTCTTAAAATGTGGTTCAGAATTCTGCATCAGAATTATTGGAGTGCATGTAAAATGCAGATTCCTAAGTCCCAGAATAATTGTATCAGTTTTTCTGGGTGTGATGCCTGGAAATCTGTGTTTTAACTTGAATCTCAGTGGAATCTTTTTTTTTTTTTTTTATCGATACCCGGGCCTCTCACTGTTGTGGCCTCTCCCGTTGCGGAGCGCGCAGGCTCAGCGGCCATGGCTCACGGGCCCCACTGTTCCGCGGCATGTGGGATCTTCCCGGACTGGGGCACGAACCTGTGTCTCCTGCATTGGCAGGCGAACTCTCAACCACTGCGCCACCAGGGAAGCCCTCAGTGGAGTCTTTTAAATTGAAGTTTAATTGGTTTACAAAATTATGTTAGTTTCAGGTGTACAGCATAGTGATTCAGTATTTTTGCAGATTATTCTCCATTGTAGGTTATTACAAGTTAATGGGTATAATTCCCTGTGCTATACAGTATATCCTTATTGCTTGTCTATTTTTTACACATAGTAGTTTGTATCTGTTAATCCCATACCCCTAGTTTGTCCCTCCTCCCTTTCTACTCTCATTTGGTAAAGATAACTTTGTTTTCTATATCTGTTGGTCTGTTTTTGTTTTGCATATACATTCATTTGTATTATTTTTTAGACTCCACATATAAGTGATATCATACAGTATTTGTCTTTTCCTGTCTGACTTACTTCACTAAGCATAATATTTTCTAGTTCAATCCAGGTTGCTGCAAATAGTGGCATTTTATCCTTTATGGCTGAGTAATATTTCATTGTGTATATATATACCCCCAGTGGAATCTTGAGCACATTAAAGTGTGAGAATCTCTTTGAGATGTCAGAGTATATTTGGTGAAAATTTTCATGTCGTGAAGTATCTCAGCAGTAACTAAAACAAATGTGCCCTACAAATTCATTGGTATTGATATAATATACAATTCTAGCCAGCCCTGAACAGCATAACATTGGGATTTACAAAGAGCTTTTTGATAGTGGTGGTTGGGGACCAGCCATTTCTGTATCAGTAGTAAGATGTCAGTGATCTTATTTCCCAGTTCTTGGGGGGCGGGGGGAAGCAAGTCCTTTGTTGGCATTTTATAATTGCAACATTGTGGACAGCACATAGGGGATTAACCCTAAACAAAGTGTGCTTTTTAGTGGGGGGCAGTGTTGTTCTGCTGCGATTACATCAGGGATGGTATCCTTGTCTCAGCCAAGTACCTACGTTATAAACACCATAAACACTACTTTGGTTATGGTATTTTGACAGCAAATAACAAAACGCCTGACTCAAATTGGCTTAAATATGAAGGAAATTTATTATCTCAAATGACTGAAAGACCAGAGCTATAGTAAGATGAAGTCAGGGCATACATCAGGGACTAAGTTATGTCATTAAGGAACTGGTTATTTAGGCTTCATCCTAAGGCTGGTTTTCCTCCTGTTTCCAAGATGGCTGCCATTAATAATCAGCACTTTGCTTACTTCCCTGTTCGGATTCAACAGAAAGCGTGAGGGGATTACCTTATATCAGTTTCATTGCAGTGGAATTATACTCCACTATGTGGTTGTTTCGAGGTAGTGTAGGTACTAATTCTATTGAACATCTTTGTATGTCTCTTTATTTACTTGAACTAAATTCTCTCTTGGATATATTTTAAAAGTGGAATTGTTGGATTAAGATAGGCACATGCTCAGAAATTGCTTTCTGAATTGGTTGTATCAATTTATACTGCAGGCAGAAATGCATGAAAATCACCATTTCCCCCCATTCTTGGCTGTAATTGATGTTACATTTTAAAATTTGTATCAATGTTAGGGTGTTAAATCATATCCCATCGTTATTTTAATTTGCATCTACTGATTATTAGCGAGTTGGAGTATTTTTTGAGTTTCTTGAAAGTTTGGAACTTTATTTCTGTGAGGTTCTATATTCTTTTGCATATATTTTATTGGGTCTTAAATACTTTTCTTAGTTACTTTTAGACATTCTTTTTTTTTTTTTTTTTTTTTTTTTTTTTTGCGGTACACGGGCCTCTCACTGTTGTGGCCTCTGCCATTGCAGAGCACAGGCTCCGGATGCTCAGGCTCAGCGGCCATGGCGCATGGGCCCAGCTGCTCCACGGCATGTGGGGTCTTCCCAGACCAGGGCACGAACCCGTGACCCCTGCATCAGCAGGCGGATTCTCAACCACTGCGCCACCAGAGAAGCCTTAGACATTCTTTATATACTCTGAATAGTTGGTTTATGGGAGGCAAAACTTTTAATGTGTTATCAATTTTCTTTTATCTGAAAAATCATGTAATCCTCTTCCTGTCCCATTTGACTGTATCTGGAACCTTTTGATTGTAAACTTCCTGTGACGGTTAATGTCAGAAACAAGCCTACTTAACAATAATTTTAGTAGTTAAGATCAGGGTTTTGAATCCAGAAGCTTCAGTTTGAATCCAGGCTCTTCATGATCTTGGGTAGTTACTTCATCTCTCTAATTTCTAAATAGGAATAATAACTTGCTATAATAAACACACACAAACACAAATGTTTAACTCAGAGCTCAAAACTATACCCACAATAAATAGAAAGAATAATACTATTGTTATTAATAAGGGAGAGAATAGCACTGACAATTTTCATTTCACCAAATAGCTTATGCTTTCAGAGTGCTTTTACTTAAATAAAACTTGGTTGTCTGAGCATTTCCTAATTCACATTTTAATAGTCCATTGTGATGCTGGTAGCATCAAGTGATTGATTTCTGCAATTTTCATATACTGAGACACATATATCTTGCTTATGAAATCACCACTCAAGGGCTTCATAATTTACACAAAAATCTATATAGCTATTTTTTTATTGGGTAGTCTTGTCTAAGTAAGTGTCAGATTTGCATATAATTATGTAGTTCATTAAATCAATATGTTCTTTGTAAACTGACGTAAAATCTTTTTATACAGTTATAAGAGCATGTATTGACTTAATAAATCAGACACTTGTCAACCATGCATCAGTGTAAATTGTTGTTTGTATATAGTGTGAGCATAGTTCTTTAGACAGAGTACATAATTCATCATTCAATTAACAAAAATATATGATCAGTCAGCATTTACCTCCCATGGCCCAAATCCTGCAGGAAGGGAACTTCCTTAGATACATAGAAGTTATAATTGTTTCTCATTTGATGATTCTACTAGGGTGCTTTTGTGTTTTGCAGATATTTTAAATTTAGACTTTTTAAAAAACTCATTTCACAATAAAAATTAAATAGACTTGACAGGTATAGAATGAATAATCTTTTTCTCAAAAACAATATGGCAAATTCTAAAGGTTTGATTAAAATCCTTAGGCCATTAAAACTAACCTCTTAATATTTGAATATAATGTTTGATTTTGAGGCAAAATCAAAAATCTAAAGAGATACTCCAGAGAGTATCTGAGAGAGATTCACTCATTCATTCACTAGGGGACATGTTCTGCTACTTTTCAGGGAACAATAGCCAGGTGTAGAGACCATACTACTTGCCAACATCGTCTTTCAAACGTTGATGGTACTGACTGCTTCTTTTGGATTTGAATGCCTGCTGGTATTTTCCTGCTTCTACTTGCTGTGATCTCCTCTTGTTATCAATGGAGAGTTAAAAAGAATTATATATTCATGACATAAACATATATATAAGTGCAAAATCCGACAGCATGGGCTTATATCAACTGTATTTACCGTAAATTAGAATAATGTGCTTTAACTGCTCTTTATTGATTTGTCAATTTTAGACAGCTTCTACTGAATGCCTGTTATAGTAGTATTTATCACCTCTTGCATCTCCGTACCCCATAATATCTCCATATAGACATTTCAATACATTGATGCATTTTTGGTTGTATCAGTAAATCAGCATTACATTTACATTGACTATATCATTGTATTATAACTATATATTTTTTCTTATATAACTTTTCCTAGGATTAAAGATTGTCTATGAATTTTTTCCATTAGCTTTTATTTGACTATATATCTATTTTTTTTCAATTATTTCAGAACATTTGCCATGGCTTTCAATAATTTTCCCAAATGGTCAAACACATCAGAATAAATTATCAGTGGCCCATCTCTCTTCACTCCTTACCCATCCTGGTGACCTTCCCTGAGTTCTTTTTTTTCCCTTGAGTCTGACCCATTTTCTGTGTACGTCTGATACACATGTGTTATCCTTCAAAATAGCCTTGTGTTGTAACCTCTGTTTACTGGATGCCATGCTTTCCCTTTTTTGTTGAAAAGTGTACTCTTTTAGCTGCGAAAGAAAAGTTGTGTTGGAAGTCATTTTTTTGAGTCTGGGTATGTCTAAAATATTTTGATTTAACCCTCATTTTAATTGACAAATTGAGAAGGTATGAAAATCTGGGTTAGCTCTCATTGTCCCTCATAATTTTGAAGACATTGCTTGACAGTCTTCTACTATCTGGTGCTATTGAGTATACAGTACCTTGCTGATTCTGATTCCTATATACTTAACCTGTCTTTGTATCTCTCTGGAAGCTTGATTTTAGGGCTTTCTTTATCCTTGAAGTTTTGACATTTCACAATGAAATGTCAAAGTAGATTTAGAGTAGATTTTTAGGTTTAGAGTAGTTTTTTTTTTTTTTTTGCGGTATGCGGGCCTCTCACTGTTGTTGCCTCTCCCGTTGTGGAGCACAGGCTCTGGATGCACAGGCTCAGCGGCCATGGCTCACGGGCCCAGTTGCTCTGCGGCATGTGGGATCTTCCCGGACGGGGGCATGAACCCGCGTCCCCTGCATCGGCAGGCGGACTCTCAACCACTGCACCACGGGGGAAGCCCTAGAGTAGATTTTTAAAAGAAGTCTATTAGACTTGACATTCACAGGAACGCCTTCTGATACAGAGGCTTCTGTCCTTCTAAGAAATTTTCTTGTACTACATCTTTGATAAGATTTCTTCACCTCCTTCAACTCCTTTGTTTAAATTTTGATTCTATTGTTGAACTTCCTAAAATGATCCTCTATGTTTCTTATGTTTATTTTCATATTTTCCGTGTCTTTATCTTTATTCTGCTTTTTCAAGATTTCTTCAGTTTTATCTTCCAATCCTTTCTGTTGAATTTTTAATTGTCAGTGTGTATATATATATATATATATATATATATATATTCTTTATTTCCAGGGCTCTTTCTTCATTCTTTTATTTTTTTTTCCTAATTTTTTTCCTTTTGAAAATACTTTCTTAAAACATTTTGTTTTATTTTATGTACTTAATATCTTCTGGCTATCTGTGTCTCTCTGTATCAACTTAAGTTCCTTCTACTTCCTTCATTATTTCTGTTTTCTCCAAGTTTCCTTTTCTGTTTGTTTTGGTCTCTCACATTCATGTTGGAGGCTTTTCTCAAATGTCTAGTGATCGTTCACTGCCTGTTTATGTTCAAGAGTAAGGCAGTGGGTAAAATACAGTAATAATATGTGTAAGCGTTATAGTAGGAGGCAGTAATCAATGAAACTCTAGAATGCAGTAGCCATGTGGTTTAGAGGACTGTTTCATTTCAGGATTCATCCAGAAATTTACTTCTCCCACAAAAAGTACCCAGTGTCATTAAAACCTGCTACTGTTGCAAAGCATAAAAGAAAGAGAAAAATGAGAACAATGGAAAGACCCAGAGCCCCAGAGAGAGAAAGACAGAGACAGAGAGACAGAAAGAGTTGTAGACGACTAAGAGCCAAATATGGGTAGATGGATTGATAAGGGTGAATTCAGGAGGAAGGGAAAAGGGAGGAAGAAGAGAGAATAAATGATAGTGAGAATATATATTCAGAGATGTTTGTGAAGTGAACTTAATGACCCTTCAATAGAGAGAAGCTTTGTGTTAATTTTGGCAAAAAAAAAAAAAATGACAAAGAAAATTCACATTAATAATTTTCTGGGGTTAATCATTATGTTTTTATTTTATTACATGATTACTCCTGAAATGGTCCTTTCTCAGTTATCTAAAGGTGATAAAGTGAGCACCTTCCATCAGCTTATTATTTATTCAGATCTATTTGCATGTCCGATTCAACCTGAAGTATAAATTGAGTTTTTTTGTAATTTCATGGGTGTTTGCTTAGGTGCTGTCTTCTAATGATTTTTATCTTTATTTTGGGATGATTTATGAGGCAGTGATTGCTGTTGCCTTAGAACTTTATCAGCAATAGCAATAGAGAAGTACTCACATGCTTCTTTCTATATCCTTTTCAAAGGGAAATCTTTCTATTTAGAAGAATCAGAGACTAGAATGGCTTGAACACCAGTGGTACCCAATCTCACTGAATCCTGCTAATTCTCATTTCTGTACCATTCCTTTGTTCTGGTAGGAACCTTTTAGAGAAAGATAAAGAACAGTGTGTGTGTGTGTGTGTGTGTGTGTGTGTGTTTCCTTCTTCATAGTGCAAATTTTCTTGAATTTCATTCTCCTTTTTTAAAATATCAATATGTAAGTGTGACAGATTAGCAGGGTAACTCTACTACTGACTTTTGAAAAAGAACATAATTTTGTTTCCATGTCTGCAACCTACATATATGATGAAAAATTATTACATCGAAGAGGTTCTGGTTTGAATGACTTAACCTAGCCTCCTTGTATCTATCTCTGTCTCTCTCTCTATTTCTATCTATATATTATATATTTATACACACAGATGGGCATGTCTCAAATATCTTGATATGATCCTCATTTTAATTGATAGATTGAGAAGGTATGGGAGGTGGGTATGTGTACCTACATACATGTGTATGTATATATATATTTGAATGCTTTCCTAGCCTTAGCATATAGTAGTATGTTTAAGTACTTTTTAGAAAGTGAATGGTTTCTTGTTACTGGCCTTCTGTAAAATGGCATCCTGATTCCTCCTCTGGTAAACGGAACCTACCTCCCTCATCCTGCATCCTCGGAACTTGGCAGTTTGGCCTGTTGTAGAGCTAACTCTTAAGACACCAGTCATCTCCCAAGTTTCAAACATTATCATCTATCAGACATCAGTTCCTACCTTTTTCTCTGCAAAGGGAAAACCTGCTTCATTCAGGAAATCACCCATGGTGAAAATGAGTGACCTTCTCTCCAGTCAGGGGTAAAAGGGAGGTAGTTTAATCCAGTCGTGTGCCTGGCCTCTCTTGCCCACCTTCCCACCCTGATTGATTCAAGGCTGTGGCTATAGGACTCACATCTGGCCTCTCAGATATGAGGAGTTCCCTACCGTGAAGCTTCTGGACCTGACTCCTGTTAGAGTTGCTCTTAAGAAGGAAATACACACAGGAAGCCTCTTCTGCTTTGGACATGCTCATGTCTGGGTGTGATGTTGGGACTGTAGCAACCATCTTTTTGGCCACATACGAAGTTAACCCAAAGGTGAAACGATAAACTGAGAGAGAAAGAAAAGCTGGAAGAAACTTGAGTCCTTGATGGCATTGTTGAACTGCTGAGTTAAACAATTAAACAACCATGGAGTACCCCCTGCCCCTCCCACACACATTTCTTTGCTTTTTCTTACATGAGATAATTGAGGTCTTTTTGAAAGTCAAGTCAGCTTGAGCCAAAAACATCATGAGTGAAACATATCACTGCTTTACCTTTTACTTCCGTTTTCCATGGTGATTATTAGTACACCTGTTAACCCTCTTTTTGTTTTTAAGCCAGTGGAGTAAATGACAGGCCAGGTTATTTGTCTGGTATTATTGCAATAATGATAAGCCTTCAGAGAAAAAAAAAATCTAAAGGATTTTTCTGCAAAACTGATTTACCTGTTTCCCAAAGGATCTCATTACTTCTTCCATCTCTGAGAAATATTTATGGTACAATGTGATTTTCTTCTTTATCAATTTAAAGTTTTATTAATCTTCACTTTATTCAAGATGGTTTGAAATAGATTACAAAGTGGAATGATACTTATTATGTCCAAAATAATAACAAACAGTGTATGCTGACCTTTGGTTATTGGTTACCATTTTTTGTATTTATCCCAGGGCTATATGTGTAGAAATAGGTATTTAGCATTTTATTTTTTTAAAAAAGAAACTTCTGGAAAAGGTTTTCTGTTTCTCCACAGTGAATATATACTGTTTTGTGAAGCACCTATAAAGCTACAGAATGTTCATATTTTTTATGTTTGAATCAGTGTATTGTTGATTGCAGAAACAAAAGAAACAGGAACATTTTAGAATCTATTCAGTTTCGTATCGATTTTATGTTAATATAAGGAGATGTTTTATTCTAAGGAAGGTACAAAATGGTAGCAATTGGTAAAGATTCTTGGCAAAACAACCTACCAGGTTTTTAAATTACTGCGGTTTATTACTTCTGCACTCATTCATTCAGTAAGCACAGAGGACCAGCCTCTACAGGCCACCCTAAGTATAGAAAGTCCCTGTCCTCATGACGCTCACAGGTCAGGGGACAGATAAAAAGTCAGACATTACAGTACATTCTAATATTGTCAGTGACAGTACAGACAAGGGCAGTGAGCTATGGGAGCATAATAGGATGGGAACCAAATACAGATCTGTAGGGAGGAGAAGAGAGGTGTTTTGGTGTAAGGAGTATTTAATATAGGGAAGTGGGAGGCACTTAAAATGTTTTTAATTTTAAAAAGTTCTAAATGCTAATACTGGACTTGATCTTTATCATGTTTTTATGTTTGTGGCATTAGATTTATATAATAAACTCAATGCAGAGATATAATAATAACTAAATATAATATAACAACTAAATATAATAATAATAACGAAAATGTACTCAGTGTTTACCCCGGTGGTTAAGGAGTGGAGAGGAGATTTTTAATCCCCCTTCTGTCAAATACTTGCTGTGTGACTTGAGGCATAGTTATTGAGCTATATTTTCCTCATCTGTAAAATGGGGATGATAGTGGTCTGTATGTCACAGGGCTACTGTGAGGTTTCAGTGAGTTAAATCTCCAAGGGATTTAGAAGAGTGCTTGGCGTATATAGAGTGATCAATAAGCTTCAGCTGTTATTGTTATTCTTTTGATAGTATCGCATCATCTTTTTTAATAGTCTGACAAGGTAAGGTGGGAGACAGAATAATGGCACCGCAGTGTCCACATTCTAATCCCAGAGCCTGTGAATATGTTCCCTTGAACGACACAGAGGAAGTTGCAGATGGGGTTAAGTTAACATTTCACGATGGGGGGGATGATCCTGGATTATCATAGTGAGCCCAGTGTAACGACAGGGATTCCTAGAGGCAGGAGAGTCAGAGTGGGAGACGTAATGAAGGTAGCAGAGGGTTGTAGTCAGAGGTTTGCAGATGCTGTGCTGTTGGCTATGAAGATGGAGAGAAGAAAGCACCAGGAGCCAGGGAATCAAGTCGTAGGCAGACTCTAGAAGCTGGAAATGCCCAAAAGAGATTTTCCCCTCAGGCTTTGGGGTAGGGGTTGGTGGGGAGAATGGGACATGGCCCTGCTGACGACTTGATTTTGGCCTGGTGAAGTCTATTTTGGAATTGTGACCTCCAGAACTGTAAGATAGTCAATTCGTGTAAATTTAAGCCACTGAGTTTGTGGCAGTTGGTTAGAGCAGCAATAGAAAGCAAATACAGATAGGCATTATTCCCCTTTCTCAAATGAGGAAATGAGCTCTGGGACATTAAATCACTGGTAAGGTTACTGGAAGCTCTGAGATGTGAGCAGGGCTTGTAGGCCGTGTGAGGGGATAGTCACCGGGTGGACCCGGGGCCTACAACCCTGTGCAAGGCCTGCAGTTAAGCCTTCCTGTGGGTCCTGAGCCTCTCCAGCTCTTAAGGTAGCAAATTGCCTCTCTTCTCCCTGAGATACATTCTTGCAGGTAGCCCCTCACTGGCTTTTCCACTCTGTTAAATCACTTACCACTTTTCTAGCCCCTTTTCTTTTCCCCAAAGTGTTAGACATCTCTTTTCCATGGTTGGCTCTCTCATCCTTCCTGTCCTTGTGAATTTATGCCCCTCCCGCCCCTTTTCCCTGCTTTTAGTCTCATTTTAGTAAGAGTTCATCAGGAAACAGAAATCTGAGGTCAGCCAGCCACGCTCGCCCCAAGCAGCATATTAATTTCTGACCTGTAGCAGTGCCTCCTGTCACTTCAGTACCCTCAAAAGATTGCAAACAGTAGCATATATTCAGCCAGATGACCACAGTAAAAAAAGGTCTCACGTGGTCATCATGAAAGCACCCGAGGTTTTTGCACTCTGTAGTAATCTTTCCATACAATCTTAGTGGTAGACCAGTAGGTGGTAGGCAGTCTTTTTCACAGCCTGCCAAAATACTCACAATGGATACATTTCATATTTGGGGACAGATTTATATGAATTCACTTATATTTTTTACAGATATTCTGGGCGTTTACTCATACTTTCATGAACTCCTTCCCCATATTGGGGGAGGAAAGAGACCTGCAATGCATACTTTTTAGATGTGTGTGGGTCAGCGTGTCCTGGTATTCATAAAGACCTTTAATAAAAATGAAGTACTGGGCTTCCCTGGTGGCGCAGTGGTTGAGAGTCCGCCTGCCGATGCAGGGGACATGGGTTCGTGCCCTGGTCTGGGAAGATCCCACATACCGCGGAGCGGCTGGGCCCATGAGCCATGGCTGCTGAACCAGCGCGTCCGGAGCCTGTGCTCCGCAACGGGAGAGGCCACAACAGTAAGAGGCCCGCGTACCGCAAAAAAAAAAAAAAAAAAAAAAAAAATGAAGTACTGCCAAAGAGACGACCAAAATTGGACATTTAATAAGGAAAAGACAATATGATTAATCAGAATTTTAAAATGTTCATTTTTAAACAGTTACTCAGACCACCATATCATGGGCAGTAGTAACAAGGGGAGTAAGTAAATATTAATTAAAAGAATATTTTAAAAAAACCCTAGTGTTTATATTGTAATACATGGTATGTTTACCCTATAACTTAGATTAGCAAATTTTCATGTCTCTATATAATTGGAAGTTGTAACTCTTAGGTCTTTACAGAACAGATACGTAGAGCTGCTTTTTCATTCTTGTGTAGTGTACAAGAATAATTCAAAGTTTTTCATTTGTTCTTTAAAGATGAACATTGTTTTAGAGCTTTATTTTCAGTTTTCAGTTCCCAACTTTCTAATTGTAATTCCATTTCTCTTCCACTCTCACATCCGAATGGATGAAACTGACATGGTAACAAGAATCTCAAATTTATTATGCCTTGTCGAAATGAGTAATTCTTTCCAAAATTTTGCTGTGCTTCAAAATGGTCATCTGAGACTCTTGTGCTCTCACATGGAGGCCGAGAATTGCTAATTTGGAGCCTCCTGTAAAGAAAGGAAGATGCTGTTATTCCTTACACTAGAATTCTGTTAAATTACAAAGGAAGATGACTTGATGATGTGGCACAGAGCTTTATAAGTGAGGCAATAATTGTATGATACAGGATAGTTCTGATTTAATAGTTGTATCAGTATAGTGAATATCATTTTTTTTTTACTTGCTCATCAAAGGGTTTGATGCTTAAATGAGCCTAATGCCTGGATAACATTGAGATTCTCAGATTAAAGGAATTTGGTAAAATTTTCTTGCTACTAGTGAATGTAAATTGTGTTTGAACAAACGTACTGTAAGTTTACTATGCTTTTAATATTTATTCCATTCATTCATTCATTCAACAAATAGCAAATGCACACCTACTATGTATCAGCAACTGTTCTTAGAGCCGTGTTAACAGTGAACGAAGCGCAGTAGGCAGAGGAAGATCATGTAGGGCATTTTAAGAAATTTGATTTTTATTTTAACTACCAGGGGGGCTATTGGATGATTTTGTGGGAAAGGTACATCATTTTCAAATATGTAAGTTGTATAATTTATAAATATTGGGTTAACCAAAAAGTTATTTCAGATTTCTGTGTATCATCTTACGGAAAAGCCCGAACGAACTTTTTGGCCAACCCGATAGATCACTGTGGCTTCTCTGCACAAAGTGGATTATTTGGAGGAACAAAGAGGGAGTTGGAAGACTGGGTGCATGCATTACAGTAGTTCAGGGGGGCTTCCCCGGTGGCGCAGTGGTTGAGAGTCCGCCTGCCGATGCAGGGGACACGGGTTTGTGCCCCGGTCCGAGAAGATCCCACATGCCGTGGAGCGGCTGGGCCCGTGAGCCATGGCCGCTGAGCCTGCGCGTCCGGAGCCTGTGCTCCACAACGGGAGAGGCCACAGCAGTGACAGGCCTGCGTACCGCAAAAAAGAAAAAAAAAAAGTAGTTCAGGGGAAGGATGACGGTGGCTTGCCTTGGGGTTAAAGAAGAGGAGATGCAGAGCAGTGGATAGCTTCAGAAGGTGGTGTCAGTAAGACTTAATGATGCAATAGACAGATGTGAAGGAGTGGGTGAGGGAAGGAAAGGAGTTAATCATGATGCCATAGTTTTGGGCCTGAGCAGGTATTTAGATAGTCAAGATAGAGAAGTCTGGGGAAGAGCAGGTAGAGGAGAGGAGAGAGAAGGAGTTGTAAGACTGAGTCCTGGAACATTCCATAATTTAGTGGTCAAGCCAGAAGATGGGCTCAGCAGTTGAAACTAAGGAGGGACCATAGACGAGAAACTAAGAGAGAGGATGGTGTCATGGAAGCTAAGAAAAGGAAGTGTTGCAAGAAAGAGAACATGTTTAATTGTCCAGTGCTAATGAGAGTTCAGCTCTCGTAGGGAGAGAGAACTGACCATCGGATTGGGAAACAAAGAGGTTGTTGATTATATTAACAAGACAAAAGCCCAAAATCTGATTGGGTTAAGGAAAAACAAGAGGTAGGAAAATAGCAGAAATAGTGCATATTGGTAACTCTTTCAAGAAATGTTCGTATGAAATGGAACAGAGAAATAGGGTGGTAGCCTGGAAAAATTATCCTAGATTATACTAGAGTATGTTTGGATGCTGATGGAAAGAGGTAAGGAGAATCTGATGATGACAAACAGGCTAATTTTATGCATGAGATTGTTGAGAGTATAAGCATCAAGGAATTATACAGTTGTGACCAATTGAAATTCACATTAAAATATGGGAATTTGACCATTGGTAAGAAGTTTGGTAAAACTTAATGAATCTTTGTATACCAAATTTTGAAAGTGATACACAGGTAAATTGATCTTAATAGCTCCTTTCTCTCGAAGAAGGAATCTTGTATGTCTTCTTGATAAAAGTTTTAAACATACTATGGAATAAATAGGAAGCGCTTTTAAAACCATGGAGAAAGCGTATGTATATCTTATCTCTGAAGGTGTGCCAACAGGAATTTGGCCAGAGAATATTATCAGTATTTTGGTCCTTTATTGTAGGTTTTAAGAAGAACCATATTAAAATTTGTGTCTTTCTCCCCTCTCAGAAGTTAAGTGGTTTAAAAGATAAAGAGGGAAATTATAAAAAATATTTTCAGAGTCCCCAGAGAAAGAACACCCCTTGGAAACAAAACATGCAGTACATTTTCAGAAATCATTTTCATCATGGAAAGTCAAAGTCTACTCTAGATCAGTTTCATGCCAATAACTGAAACCTAAGAGGCTTAACAGAACCAGTAGTATCTTGTTAGGTATAGCTGTTATAAGCCATACAATCCTCAGGCAAATTATTTGAAAATATTTGACTTATTTCTGTCCTTGTTATGGATCCCATCAGCAGTCATATATTATCATTAATGGAGAACCTTTCAAAAATAGTGTTTTAGAAATCTTCCTCTTGCTCCAAAAGTGTACTTTGCATTGCTTATGTTGTAAGAGACGTTGACTCCTTCACTGTCAAGGTCTGGCTCAGGCAGCAGATTGCATTCAGTAGGGATCTAGACTATATGTCAAGGGAAGGTGTGTGTTTCGGACCCTTCTTCTCCCCTCTTGTGTGTTCTCAGCTCCAGCGTCTTCCCATAGCACTTTGGCTGCAGTTAACAAAAAACCATAATAACTTTGGATTAAATGAGAAGTTTTCTTCCTTCTCATGTTGGTCTTTCGGGGCGGGTCTGGTCTCTGTGCTCAGGGACCCAGGCCCTTCCAGCTCGCCCCTTCCTTGTGGGCCAGGATGGTATGTGTGTCCTAGCAAGAAGGAAGAACAGAGGAGGAAGAAGGCAAAGGGACATTTACCAGCTGCCTCTTAGAGGAGGCTCCCAGAAGCTGCCGTAGGTTAGTTCTGTGTGAACCATATTGGCCAGGATGTGATCCTATCCTAATTCCTGGGCGCAGTGGAGGCTGGGGAATATAGTCTTGATTCGGGGCAGCAATGTTCCAGGGTAAACATCCGGTTTCCATAGCAAAAGGCATGAATACATATTGGGGTCAAGGAGCTGTGGCACTGCATCCAACCCCTGACATCACAGAGGTCTGCATTTCCTTGAAATATACGTGCTCTTGATCATCTTTCTTCTTCCCTTCCATGGGCCTTTGACGATGAGAAAATGGCATCCCTTACTCCCAGCCATGCTGCCCTAGGGTTCAAGTCTTACTGAGCAGAGTGAAGGCTGAATAGCATTCTCTCGGGAGCTCTCAGCCTGGAGCCCTTGTGTGGTGCACACTTTGCACAGCTGTACATGGCAGTGCTGTTTCCCTGCTCTAAGATCTTTTTCTCCTGTGTCCTCTCCTACTTTGGGGGAGAAGAGCAATCTAATTGTCTAATTAAAGTGATTCACAGGAGGTAAAAATAATTTTTTTTACCTTCCAACAGGGGTTATTATGAAATATTTTTGAGTTGGGATAAAACCCTTTCAGCCCTTTAATATCCCTGTGTGCAAAACTTTCCAATAGCCGTCTGCCTGTTCTAAAGAGAAGTCTGTCTCACTTAGTATAGGAGTTAAGAGGTTGCAGCGGTGGCTTCCCCCTGTGTTTCAGAAAGCATGCAATTTAAACACCAGTGCATACAGGAGACGCTAAGTTGTTTGTTTTCTAGAGGTAGCATTAGCTTTTGTAATGCAGTCATACCCATGTAGATGATTTATTGGAAGATGAAAATTGGCCAGTTGTTTAAGAAACATGAAGCTAATTTTGCTTGTGTTTTAGTCCACCAATTCAGTAATTTATCTCAGAATACAGAGCTGACATTCTTGAGACAGAATATTCAATTCACTGTATCTCTCCTCCCATCTTCTCTGAATTCCAAGTACTTGCGACTTAAATAACCAGTTGTATTGTTCCGTGCTTACCACTGACCGTGGTTGATTAGTTCACATGGGTGGATTATAGCTGAAATAGTCAGTACTAATTTGGGAATGAGTTTAATAATATTGTGTGGCTGAAACTGTCTTCTTCTTCTGTAACCTTTAGTTGGTTTTTGAACACAAGAGTGTCTTATTTAGTACGAAAGTATGAGTGAGCTCATAGAAATGTTTTCTCCTTAGTGAAAAAGAAAAAGTTCTTGGTTGGTAAGAAATCATGCCTTTGTATGCAGCATGAAATGAGTTAAAAAAACTACTAGAAAGGTATTCTGATTTTTTCAGATAGTTTTTATAATATAGTCTTTTCTTTTTTATGTATTTTGTTTTCTGTGTATCTATATCATGCTCTAAAAATGTTGCAGCTTTGTACTAGTATTAAGAATGTGACTGAGTAGATGAATCAGATTTTATTTTTCATGCCCAAGCTGTTTCCTTTTTCAATGTGTCCAATTAAAATATGTTACAGTTTTCATAGTGAATGTTTCAGTGTAGTATTTGAAGGATGAGGGACAGCTGGACTGAAACAGTTGTTTTTTTTGTGAAAGTTTTGGGGGACTACTAAAATCTGCTTTAAAATTACCTATATTTGTTTTCCCCTGCTGTTAATTTCTAACTAAGGGCACTGGAAAACTGAAGTTCTTTAGTTACCGAAAGAGTTTAAAAGTTATTAAATTTTACAGTAAGCCAAATGTATTAATAATGTTAAAAGATGCTGTGGTAGAAACTTCTGTGTATTCACCAGCTCCCTTTCTTCCTGAGCACAGAGCCAGACTACATTTTCCAGCCTCCCTGGCAGTTCATCATGATCATGCATTTGAGTTCCAGGGAATGGAGTATGGATGGAAATGATGGAAATGATGTATATCATTTCAAGGCTTTGCCCGTGAAACTCTCCTCCATGGCTTCCGTGTTTTGTTTCCTGAGCATGTGATTTAATGCTGAGGTGGATGAAGCCTTAGCAGATGGTTGGACACGACAGACAATAAGCCTGGAGCCCTCAATGACTGTGTGGGGCAGAATTACCCCCTCTTATCCACATACTGTGATATGGATGAGAAGTCAACGTCTGCAGTGTTAAACTGCTGAAAACACATGTAAAATTTGATACCAAAATGTATATGCTTCTCACCCCTCTTGGAGCATGGAATCGAGCTGTGTACTCTGGAGGAAATAGGATTTAGTGAAGATAAGACATTGTCTCTGCCAAAGATAACTTGCCAAAATTTTCAGGCATGGATGTTTTATGTGCTTAAAGATTCTATGCAGCTTACATTATCTCAGATGTTCCCTAACCTTGCAAAGTGATACGAGTTGTATACTCACTAGGAATGTTTGGGATAGTCTAGCATCAAGAAGGCATTTCAGTTCAGTCTAAATCATGAATATTTCTGCAGGAAATAATTAACATTGGTAATTGCACCTTTTCAGAGCCAGCTTATTGGAATGATCTGTGATGCAACTTGGCAACTGTCAACAGCTATCAGAAGCCATTTGAAATAATTTACTGATTAGAGATAAGTTCTTAATTCGTGCCCAGCTTTTTTACTCGATGAATGCTAAAGCAGATTTTTGCCTCTTAAATACAGTAATAGCTTTTCCTTGACATGCAAATAATTGTTATAAACTAAAAATTCCTTTCCCTTGAGAATCAACTTTCCGATGCTTTTAATGGATGATACTTTTTCAAAAATGTTATCCTTTGGTTCACAGATGTTTGTTTTAGAGTTAGATTTGTTTTAAAAACTCACTCACTTCCCCTGGAGTGAAGTTCTGTCTTTGCCGTCTCAGGAAGTGATGGAAGGACATTAAATTTCTCCTTCTTATACTCTTGCCCAAGTGTTTAACTAGTACATTTTCTACCGGAACAGATCATTCTTTCTCAGTTCCTAGATGAAACAGTTGCCTTCTTATGACTTTGGTGAAGATGATGATAATATGATTAGGTGTTTGGATATCAAAGGCCAGTGGCCTATCTTTTCTGAAAGAATTGGTTTTTTGGTTTTGGCTGGTTTACATTTAATTTCTTTTAGGTGGTTTGGGTCTGCTTGAATACCAGATTCTGGGCCTAATTCTATAACTTTCTTGCTGTACAATATCAATGCTTTCTCATTCATTCATTTGTTCGTACCTATAACAGGAAAAGTTAGGAAGCCCTTTAAAGCTCTGTGATAGTGTGATCCATTGAATTTATGATTTACACATGGCAGGTAGTACCATTATCCTTGGTGATTGTAATCCTAGAGGTAAGAATAAGTTCTTGAAGAAGGATAATAACAAAAGAGAAAACTGAATGAGAAAAATTAAAAATGTATGTACATCAGTGAGGAATATTTTCAGATTTTGCCAAAGAGGTTCATTTCTATTCCTTATTAGATTGGAAAAAAAAATCTTTCAGGAAATGCGGAGGGAGATTTTTAAAAAGTCTGTCTCAAAGTGTTATGTCCTAGAAACATCGAAACTTTTCTAACATTCATTTATGAGAAGTTTAGTTTTGCTTTATAGTTTAAGTAGAGAATTTGAAATCCTCCAGGAGAAATTATTCTGTTTGGGTCCACATACATCTGTGCACTGACATTCATATAAGCATTCTTCAGGATCAGCTGTAGAAATTCTTAAAAATATGATTGTCTATTCAGATTACATGCCTTTCCTTTCTGCTTTTGGAATGGACAGACAAATATATAGCTCGGTGAAATTATATTATGTGTGGAAATTGATTCTTTACTCTTACCTACCTTATTAAGCATGCAAATTGCTGACGTTTCAGTAGATGCATTTAAAATAGATCATAGCTAATCAAATGTGTCGCTTTGTTTCCTTCTAAATGACGCAGTGTATGTGCCAGCACAGCAAAGGAAAGAAATCAGTTTGGTTATCCTTTACTGGAGACAGAAGTTGATTGGTTCAGAAATGAATTTGCAGCTACATGAATTGATATTTATGAATTGCTGTGTAGATGAGTAGGAATCACAGTTTTTCAAAAACAAATGATTGCTCATGAATATATGGTGAAATGTTAGATAATTCTTCCCTGTTCTACCCATCTGTGTGTAGTTTATTAGTGGAAAATAATGTAATTACGTTATTTGTTTTAAAAATTTTTGTGAAAGCAATACATAATACAATTTTGGCTGTATATGATACTCTTTTACTTTATATTTTTATTTGTATAATTGGAGTTAAAATGTCTGAACTTTTCTGATTAGAGTAGTAGTCTAATACCAGTTAAATGTATTTAGTTGTTTTCCATGAAGCGTTTTACTTAATGCCTGTGTATATGTGTATTACCTAGAAGTGAATGTTGACTAACGTCTAAAGTAAGAAAAACAATTAGTAAATTATTTACCTATTTATACTTTTAATAAAATATTTATACATAGGTTCAAATAAAAATCTTGTATTTGGGGACTTCTCTGGTGGCACAGTGGTTAAGAATCCACCCGCCAATGCAGGGAACATGGGATCGATCCCTGGTCCGGGAAGATCCCACATGCTGCGAAACAACTAAGACTGTGTGCCACAACTACTGAGCCCACGCTCTAGACCCGCGAGCCACAGCTACTGAGCCTGCGTGCCCTAGAGCCCACGTGCCACAACTACTGAAGCCCATGTGCCACAACTACTGAAGCCCACGTGCCTAGAGCCCATGCTCCGCAACAAGAGAAGCCACCGCAATGAGAAGCCCATGCACCACAACGAAGAGTAGCCCCTGCTCGCCACAACTAGAGAAAGTCCGTGCGCAGCAATGAAGACCCAACACAGCCAAAAAAAATCCACAACTTATATTTGATTTCACTGTTAATCATTACAGTTAATCTGAGAAAGTATTGACTAACTATTGCTTCCTAACATAAGTACATGTTCAATCAGGGCGTGTCTGTGAAATTCAAACATAATTTCCTGAGTTTACTGCTAGTAATGGCTGTTAACTAAAGCAAAATGAGTGGGCTAAATAACATAAATTAAAGGGTAATGCATCAATTTACTAGTTCTCTTTTCCATGGTAGACATTTTCAATTGTTTATGCAGTACACCGCCCTGGTGCTAAAAGAAGTATTTACAGTTTAGTTACGTTGCCATAGCAGTAGAAGATCTGTTAGGCCCTAAGCCAGTCTTTCTAAAATATAATCAGTATGTTCTTTTCTATTGGTGTTTGTATTTCAGTATGGCAGTGCTAATGTTGGCCTTATCAGTTTGTAAGCAATTCTGCTTAGTTTTTCTAATTCTGTTCATGTGAGATTTCCTTCAAATCATGACTGTAGAAGCCTCCCTTAGAGCCTGAGCTGTTTATGGCTATGGCACCTACTCCTCTGGTATTTCCATGCCTCTTTTAAGAAAGCTGACAATTTGTTTGCTTTATATGTGGTTATTCCACAGTTATACCATGTTGATTCAAGTTGTCCTCTTCCCAACTTAAAAAAAAAATTCTGTTACTTAGCTGTGTGTTAGACAGATCTGGGTTTGAAGCTTCACTTTTTCCCTTGGTAGGATGTGACTTTGGAAGTTTGTGTGTGTGTGTGTGTGTGTGTGTGTGTGTGTGTGTGTGTACACACACACACATATATTTATTTATTTGGTTGCACCGGGTCTTAGTTGTGGCACGCAGGATTTGCGTTGCAGCATGCGGGCTCTTTCAGTTGCTGCATGCGGACTCTTAGTTGTGGCATGCAGGATCTAGCTCCCTGACCAGGTATCGAACCCAGGCCCCTGCATTGGGAATGCAGAGTCTTAACCACTGGACCACCAGGGAAGTCCCTGGGAATGTTTTTACGGTTTTTTTTTTTTTTTAATTTTATTTATTTTTGGCTGTGTTGGGTCTTCGTTGCTGCACACGGTCTTTATCTAGTTGTGGCGAGCGGGGGTTACTCTTTGTTATGGTGCGCAGGTTTCTCATTGTGGTGGCTTCTCTTGTTGTGGAGCACAGGCCCTAGGCACGCGGGCTTCAGTAGTTGCAGCACGCAAGCTCAGTAGTTGTGGTTCATGGGCTCTAGAGCGCAGGCTCAGTAGCTGTGGCTCACGGGCTTAGTTGCTCCGCGGCATGTGGGATCTTCCTGGACCAGGGCATGAACCTGTGTCCCCTGCATTGGCAGGCAGATTCTTAACCACTGTGCCACCAGGGAAGCCCCCTTGGGAATGTTTTTAAACTAGGAGTCTAAACTGTACAATTATACTGAATTTAGGGTGTTTTATTAAATGACATATTTAAGTGCTTGGCATATAAAACATATTCAGTGAAAATACACTGAATGAAAGAAGTATGGGTAAACTGTTTCATTAGCTGTCTTCCAAGCTTTCTTTCTTTTTTTTTTCTAACATCTTTATTGGAGTATAATTGCTTTACAATGGTGTGTTAGTTTCTGCTTTATAACAAAGGGAATCAGCTATACATATACATATATCCCCATATCTCCTCCCTCTTGCATCTCCCTCCGACCCTCCCTATCCCACCCCTCTAGGTGGTCACAAACGACCAAGCTGATCTCCCTGTGCTATGTGGCTGCTTCCCACTAGCTATCTATTTTACATTTGGCAGTGTATATATTTCCATGCCACTCTCTCACTTCGTCCCAGCTTACCATTGCCCCTCCCCGTGTCCTCAATCCATTCTCTACGTCTGTATCTTTATTCCTGTACTGCCCCTATGTTCTTCAGAAACTATTTTTTTCCTTAAATTCCATATATATGTGTTGGCAATGATATTTGTTTTTCTCTTTCTGACTTATTTCACTCTGTATCACAGACTCTAGGTCCCTCCACCTCACTACAAAAAAACCTCAATTTAGTTTTTTTTTATGGCTGAGTAATATTACATTGTATATATGTGCCACATCTTCTTTATGCATTCATCTGTCGATGGACACCTAAGTTGCTTCTATGTCCTGGCTATTGTAAATAGAGCTGCAATGAACATTGTGGTACATGACTCTTTTTGAATTATGGTTTTCTCAGGGTATACGCCCAGTAGTGGGATTGCTGCGTCGTATGGTAGTTCTGATTTTAGTTTTTTAAGGAACCTCCATACTGTTCTCCATAGTGGCTGTATCAATTTACATTCCCACCAACAGTACAAGAGGGTCCCCTTTTCTCCACATCCTCTCCAGCATTTATTGTTTGTAGATTTTTTGATGATGGCCATTCTGACTGGTGTGAGATGATATCTCATTGTAGTTTTGATTTGCATTTCTCTAATGATTAGTGATGTTGAGCATCCTTTCATGTGTTTGCTGGCAGTCTGTGTATCTCCGTGTCCCCTGCATCGGCAGGCGGACTCTCAACCACTGTGCCACCAGGGAAGCCCTATACGGGATCTTCTGTGTTTCCATACAAATTGTGAAATTTTTCATTCTAGTTCTGTGAAAAATGGCATTGGTAGTTTGATAGGGATTGCACTGAATCTGTAGATACTACTTTGGGTAGTAAAGTCATTTTCACAATGTTGATTCTTTCAATCCAAGAACATGGTATATCTCTCCATCTGTTTGTATCATCTTTAATTTCTTTCATCAGTGTCTTATAGTTTTCTGCATACAGGTGTTTTGTCTCCTTAGGCAGGTTTATTCCTAGATATTTTATTTTTTTGTTGTTGCAATCGTAAATGTTTCCATTAGGGAGTGTTTCCTTAATTTGTCTCTCAGATTTTTCATCATTAGTATATAGGAATGCTAGAGATTTCTGTGCATTAATTTTGTATCCTGCTACCTTACCAAATTTGATGATTAGCTCTAGTAGTTTTCTGGTAGCATCTTTAGGATTCTCTGTGTACAGTATCATGTCATCTGCAAACAGTGACAGCTGTACTTGTTCCTTTCTGATTTGTATTCCTTTTATTTCTTTTTCTTCTCTGATTGCTATGGCTAAAACTTCCAATACTATGTTGAATAATAGTGGTGAGAGTGGGCAACCTTGTCTTAGTGGACATGGTTTCAGATTTTCACCACTGAGAATGACGTTGACTGTGGGTTTGTCATATATGGCCTTTATTATGTTGAGGTAAGTTCCCTCTATGCCTACTTTCTGGTGGGTTTTTATCATAAATGGGTGTTGAACTTTGTCAAAAGCTTTTCCTGCATCTACTGAGGTAATCATATGGTTCTTCTCCTTCAGTTTGTTAATATGGTGTATCACATCGATTGATTTGCATATATTGAAGAATCCTTGCATTCCTGGGATAAACCCCACTGGATCATAGTGTATGATCCTTTTAATGTGCTGTTGGATTCTGTTTGCTAGTATTTTGTTGAGGATTTTTGCATCTATGTTCATCAGTGATATTGGCCTGTAGTTTTCTTTATTGGTGACATCTTCGTCTGGTTTTGGTATCAGGGTGATGGTGGCCTCGTAGAATGAGTTTGGGAGTGTTCCTCCCTCTGCTGTATTTTGGAAGAGTTTGAGAAGGATAGGTGTTAGCTCTTCTCTAAATGTTTGATAGAATTTGCCTGTGAAGCCATCTGGTCCTGGGCTTTTGTTTGTTGGAAGATCTTTAATCACAGTCTCATTTTCAGTGCTTGTGATCAGTCTGTTTATATCTTCTATTTCTTCCTGCTTCAGTCTCAGAAGGTTGTGCTTTTCTAAGAATTTTTCCATTTCTTCCTGGTTGTCCATTTTATTGGCATATGGTTGCTTCTGGTAATCTCTCTTGATCCTTTGTATTTCTGCAGTGTCAGTTGTTACTTCTCTTCATTTCTAATTCTGTTGATTTGAGTCCTCTCCCTTTTTTTCTTGATGAGTCTGGCTAATGGTTTATCAATTTTGTTTATCTTCTCAGAGAACCAGCTTTTAGTCTTATTGCTCTTTGCTATTGTTTCCTTCATTTCTTTTTCATTTATTTCTGATCTGATCTTTATGATTCCTTTCCTTCTGCTACCTTTGGGGTTTTTTTGTTGTTCTTTCTATAATTGCTTTAAGTGTAAGGTTAGGTTGTTTATTTGAGATGTTTCTTGTTTCTTGAGGTAGGATTGTACTGCTACACACTTCCCTCTTAGAACTGCTTTTGCTGCATCCCATAGGTTTTGGGTCGTCATGTTTTCATTGTCATTTGTTTCTAGGAATTTTTTATAAATTTATTTTGTTTATTTATTTTTGGTTGCCTTGGGTCTTCGTTGCTGTGCGCGGGCTTTTCTCTACCTGCAGTGAGTGGGGGGGGGGGCGCTACTCTTCACTGCAGTGTGCAGGCTTCTCACTGCGGTGGCTTCTCTTGTAGTGGAGCACGGGCTCCAGGCGCGCGGGCTTCAGTAGTTGTGGCTCGCGGGCTCTAGAGCGCAGGCTCAGTAGTTGTGGCGCACAGGCTTAGTTGCTCCGTGGCATGTGGGATCTTCCCGGACCAGGGCTCAAACCCACGTCCCCTGCATTGGCAGGCGGACTCTTAACCACTGCGCCACCAGGGAAGCCCTGTTTCTAGGAATTTTTAAATTTCCTCTTTGATTTCTTCAGTGACCTCTTGGTTATTTAGTAGCATATTGTTTAGCCTCAATGTTTGTATTTTTTTACAGATTTCTTTCCTGTAATTGATTTCTAGTCTCATAACATTGTGGTTGGAAAAGATACTTGATATGATTTCAATTTTGTTAAATTTACCGAGGCTTGATTTGTGACCCAAGATATGATCTATCCTGGATAATGTTCCATGAACACTTGAGAAGAAAGTGTATTCTGTTGTTTTTGAATGGAATGTCGAATAAATATCAATTAAGTCCATCTTGTTTAATGTGTCATTTACAGCTTGTGTTTCCTTATTTATTTTCATGTTGGATGATCTGTCCATTGGTGAAAGTGGTGTGTTAAATTCCCCTACTATGATTGTATTACTGTCGATTTCCCCTTTTATGGCTGTTAGCGTTTGCCTTATGTATTGAGGTGCTCCTATGTTGGGTGCATAAATATTTACAATTGTTATATCTTCTTCTTGGATTGATCCCTTGATCATTATATAGTGTCCTTCTTTGTCTTTTGTAATACTCTTTATTCTAAAGTCTACTTTGTCTGATATGAGAATTGCTACTCCAGCTGTCTTTTAATTTCCGTTTGCATGGAATATCTTTTTCCATCCCCTCGCTTTCAGTCTGAAGTGGGTATCAAGGGCTGAAGTGTGTCTCTTGCAGACTGCATATATACGGGTCTTGTTTTTTTTTGTTTGTTTGCACTATGCGGGCCTCTTACTGTTGTGGCCTCTTCCGTTGCGGAGCACAGGCTCCGGACGCGCAGGCTCAGCGGCCATGGCTCACGGGCCCAGCCGCTCCGTGGCATGTGGGATCTTCCCGGACCGGGCCATGAACCCGTGTCCCCTGCATCGGCAGGCAGACTCCCAACCACTGCACCACCAGAGAAGCCCTGGGTCTTGTTTTTGTATCCATTCAGCCAGTCTATTTCTTTTGGTTGGAGCATTTAATTGATTTACATTTAAGGTAATTATCGATATGTATGTTCCTATTAGCATTTTGTTAATTGTTTTGGGTTTGTTATTGTAGGTCTTTTCCTTCTCTTGTGTTTCCTGCCTAGAGAAGTTCCTTTAGCATTTGCTGTAAAGCTTTGGTGGTGCTGAATTCTCTTAGCTTTTGCTTGTCTGTAAAAGTTTTAATTTCCTCGTCGAATCTGAATGAGATCTTTGCTGGGTAGAGTAATCTTGGTTGTAGGTTTTTCCCTTTCATCACTTTAAATATGTCTTGCCACTGCCTTCTGGCTTTCAGAGTTTCTGCTGAAAGATCAGCTGTTAACCTAATGGGGATTCCCTTGTATGTTATTTGTTGTTTTTCACTTGCTGCTTTTTATATTTTTTCTTTGTATTTAATTTTTGATAGTTTGATTAATATGTGTCTTGGCGTGTTTCTCCTTGGATTTATCCTGTATGGGAGTCTTTGCGCTTCCTGGACTTGATGACTCTTTCCTTTCCCCTATTAGGGAAATTTTCAACTATAATCTCTTCAAGTATTTTCTCAGTCTGCCCCCAGTGGGTAAGGTTCGTTCAGTGGGTTGTGTAGGCCTCCTGGTGGAGGGGACTAGTACCTGTGTTCTGTGGAATAGGCTGGATCTTGTCTTTCTAGTGGGCAGGATTGTGTCCCGTGGTGTGTTTTTGGGTGTCTATGACCTTATTATGATTTTAGGCAGCCTCTCTGCTAATGGGTGGGTTTGTGTTCCTGTCTTGCTAGTTGTTTGGCATAGGGTGTCCATCACTGTAGCTTGCCACTCGTTGAGTGCAGCTGGGTCTTAGCGTTGAGATGGTGTTGTCTGGGAGAGTTTTTGCTGTTTGATGTTATGTGGAACTGGGAGGTCTCTGGTGGACCAATGTCCAGAAGTTGGCTCTCCCACCTCAGAGGCACATTCCTGACACCTGCCCAGAGCCCCAAGACCCTGTCAGCCACATGGCTCAGAAGAAAAGGGGGAAAAAAAAAAGAAAGAAAGAAAAATAAAATAAAGTGAAGTTATTAAAATTATTTTTTTAATTATTAAAAATAAAAAAAAATAAAAATAGTAAAAGAAAGAAAGAAGAGAGCAACCAAAGCAAATCCACCAATGATAACACACGTTAAAAACTATACTAAAAAAAAAAATAACGGACAGAACCCTAGGACAAATGGTCAAAGCAAAGCTATACAGACAAAATCACACAAAGACGCATACACATACACACTCACAAAAAGAGAAAACGGTAAAAAAATATATATTTCTATATTTAAAAAAAAGGGGGCTTCCCTGGTGGTGCAGTGGTTGAGAGTCTGCCTGCTGATGCAGGGGATGCGGGTTCATGCCCCAGTCCGGGAAGATCCCACGTGCCACGGAGCGGCTAGGCCCGTGAGCAATGGCCGCTGAGCCTGCGCGTCCACAGCCTGTGTTACACAGCCGGGAGGGGCTGCACAGGTGAGAGGCCGGCGTACTGCAATTAAAAAAAAAAGGAAGAGAGCAACCAAATCAATAAACAAATCTACCATTGATAATAAATACTAAACTAAGATAAACACAAAAGCAGAAACAAATTAGATGCAGAAAGGTAACCCCAAGTGTACAGTTGCTCCCAAAGTCCATCGCCTCAATTTGGGATGATTCGTTGTCTATTCATGTATTCCACAGATGCAGGGTACATCAAGTTGATTGTGGAGATTTGATCCGCTGCCCCTGAGGCTGCTGGGAGAGATTTCCCTTTCTCTTCTTTGTTCTAATAGGTCCTGGGGTTCAGCTTTGGATTGGCCCTCCCTCTGCGTGTAGGTCACCTGAGGGCGTCTGTTCTTCGCTCAGACAGGACAGGGTTAAAGGAGCAGCTGATTCGGGAACTCTGGCTTACTCAGGCTTGTGGGAGGGAGGGGTACCCGCGGCGGCAGAGGCCGGCGTGATGTTGCACCAGCCTTAGGCACTCTGTGTGTTCTCCCGGGGAAGTTGTCCCTGGGTCACTGGACGCTGGCAGTGGCCAGCTGCACAGGCTCCTGGGTGGGGAGGTATGGAGAGTGACCTGTGCTTGCACATAGGCTTCTTGGTGGCGGCAGCAGCAGCCTTAGCATCTCATGCCCGTCTCTGGGGTCCGCGCTGATAGCCGCAGCTCACGCCCATCTCTGGAGCTCGTTCAGGTGGTGCTCTGAATCCCCTCTTCTCGTGCACCCCGAAACAATGGTCTCTTGCCTCTTTGGCAGCTCCAGACCTTTTTCTGGACTCCCTCCCGGCTAGGCGTGGCACACTAGCCCCCTAAAGGCTGTGTTCACGCAGCCAACCCCAGTCCTGTCCTTGCGATCTGACCCGAAGCCTGAGCCTCAGCTCCCAGCCCCCGCCCGCCCCGGCGGGTGAGCATACAAGCCTTTCGGGCTGGTGAGTGCTGGTCGGCACCGATCCTCTGTGCGGGAATCTCTCCGCTTTGCCCTCCGCACCCCTGTTGCTGTGCTCTCCTCCGTGGCTCTGAAGCTTACGCCCTCCACCCCCGCTCAGTGTCCGCCCATGAAGGGGCTTCCTAGGGTGTGGAAACTTTTCCTCCTTCACAGCTCCCTCCTAGAGGTGCAAGTCCCATTCCTATCCTTTTGTCTCTGTTTTTTCTTTTGCCCTACCCAGGTACGTGCAGAGTTTCTTGCCTTTTGGGAGGTCTGAGGTCTTCTGCCAGCGTTCAGTAGGTGTTCTGTAGGAGTTGTTCCACATGTAGATGTATTTCTGATGTATTTGTGGGGAGGAAGGTGATATCCACGTCTTACTTCTCTGCCATCTTGAAGGTCTCTCCCCAAGCTTTATTTCTTTTCCCATTTTATAAATACGTTTTTCCTGATATGAGTACCTCAGATTTGATTTCAAAGTCTGAGAGGGCAGGCTGCTTTTTCCCATTTTAGCACGTTAATTAGCATCACTGACCACTATAGAGCACATTTTATATTGCCAATGATGTCCCAATTAAAAAATCCCCCAGGAACAAAGCTCCATTTAATAAAGTTGGCTTGGGCATAGCAATGGTTGAGAAAGTTCCCTTTGCCCAGCGCAGGAAAACCCACAAGGGAGCTGTTTGCCTGCTGGTCTCTTGGAGACTTGCTGGCACCTGAATGTTCTCCGAGAAGGGCAGTTCAGGCTGTCACAGGCAAATGCAAGAGGCACTGATCGGTGCTTGGATCATCTCTGTCCCCATGCTGTAGACCTGTCCCAAAGGGCAGAAGCCAAGCCACTCTACTTGCCCAAAGGGCAAGAGTCCTTTATTTAGAGGGAAAGGGTGGAGGTGCACTGGGGAGAGAATTCACATCTTAGAATAAATACATCCCTGTTTCCTTTATTATTTCTTCTTGTGGAAGCAAACAGAAGAGTGTGCTATTGGAAACTACACTCCTATGGGTAGTTTAAGGACAAGGTAATCCCAAAGGGGAAAAGTTGGGGAGGGGATAAACTCGGAATTTGGGATTAACGTATACGCAGTACTCATGTAAAATAGATACTCAACAAGGACCTACTCTATAGCACAGGGAGCTCTACTCAATATTCTCTAATAACCTATATTGGAAAAGAATCTGAAAAAGAATGTTGATCTATGTTTGTGTGGAAAAAAAAAAGGACAGGGTAATCCCATGCTATGGTGTCATTTATAGTCATAAATCAAAACCATCTCAGATTTCTCAGGGCCTTTGATGTGTGTAAGAGAAACACAGGCACTTCCTTTGTGGTAGTGTTTTGTGAGTGACAGAGCATTGCCCGGTTAATGGTTTTGGTAATCGTTTTATCCTTAGCTCCCTATCAGCAGGGCTCTAGTAGTTCTATGACCACTTCCCCCTTTTATAATGAACATTTGAGCTACTTCCTTGCACAAAGAGCTGTAGGCCCATTTGGACACGATGTGAGTCAGCCCTGGCTCTCACGTGCCAAATACCCCCTTCTGCTGAAGTTTGCCCAGTCCCTGCGCCTACTGCTTCTGCTTCTCCCCGGGCTTGGCTTCCTCTGGAAAAGGTGAACACTGATCCACTCAAGCTGTGTCTCTCTTTTTGGGTTGTTTTTCTTTGTGTAGATACTGTGTCAAGTGCTTTGATCAAATGTATTGCAGTGGTAGATGTGGACAATAGTTTTTAAAAGTAAAATATATCAGGTAATCTACATTACTTGTAGGCTCGCGTGCAGTTCTTTTCAACAAAATGTTTTAAGGTTGATTATGGTTTGCGCCTTCTGCTGTGCTGCGGGCTATCGGTACTACAGGTACACAGAGGAATAAAATGCAGTTTCTGCCCATGAAGAGGTCTGGGTTCTACACTTAGTTTGGAAGATAAAGGCTAGAAAATGAAAAATTTGAAAAATGAAGATGGTGCATTTAAACTCCTCCAGTCTTTTTCCTTTGCTCATATGCAAATTTCTGCCCAATTATCACTTTGTCTGGGAAACGTTCCTTCGCCTGCACCATGGGAAAGTCACATGCCCTTGTTTTATGCTCCAGCTTATGGTGTAGTCTTTCCTTCAGAGCATTTGTCATAACTGTAATTTTCATTTATTTGGGTGATATTTTCATTGTGTTTTCCTTCGATGGACTAGAAAGTTCCTGAGTTTAGGGGTCCTATCTATTTTAATTCAACTCTGTTGGCACAGAGTAGGTCTTCAACAATCATTTACTCCATACTTGGTTGAATGAATACGGAGTTCTGACTATTAAGGACTGGTGAGAACTGATTGTTGAATTCAGTTTCCTTTTACATTTTCACTCTGAATGTGAATGTCATTTCTTTCAAGGGCTTAATATTTGTAGTGTTTTGGTAAAGACTCGTGTGCTTTTAAAAGTTCTCTTTTGTTTTGTAGTATTTTTAGTCATAATGGGATAATCAGTTTGAATTGCTTCCTCAGAGTCATGTTTGCGATTGGTGGAGTGTGTTAAGATATTTGAGTGCATTATATTTAAGTGGGTGCATATGTGAGAAGGAAAGTTTTGGGACTGGAGCTGGGTAGACATGATCATCGCTTGCATTCATTAGTTCTGTGCCATTTTTCTAGGTGGAAGGAAGTTAAGGCTTAAGTATTTTCCTCTAAATTCTAATGAGTATTTCTAAGCCATTATTTTGTTTCCTTTGTTAAATGACAACATCGAGTGAAGACACTTCATTGATACTTGCAATTTTAGAAAACAGAGTGGGTGTAGGTGATGAGTGGATGCTATTGAATTAGGCTGACATAAAAGAGTGATGAGAATGTTGAATTATCTAGGAACCAACTCATTTAAAATGGTAAAAGTGATTCTATTGATCTTAACATTTTGAGTTCTGATCAACTTTTGTCATTTTGATATTTTTATACGATCTTTTTAAATTGACCTTATTCTTGTATTCTTTTTCCTCTCTGTTATTCTGAGTGAAATTTAATTGGTGGTTATCTCAGCTTCGCTTTTGCTATTTGTCAAACTATCTGTTTTTATGTTAGGCCCTTGTTTTCTTAGGAATCACACTTTCAGAGTTAAGGTACTACGGTTTCCTCAGTTTGTAAAGAACTACACAGATTGATTTTATTTTATTTTTGTTTCTTTTTTTTTTCTTGGCACCCATATGGGACTTTTGGTTACACCCCTTCCATTATTGGTTGCCTTTTCTTTCCTGAGAATGCCTGATATAGAAATAGTTCTAAAAAAGAAGTAAAACTAATATTTTAATATTTTTAATAATTTAATCTCTAGGAATTGAAATATTTTTGAATTGATAGCTTCTCCAGCAAAGTTTAAAATGTTGTGTAAATTTATGAGATACGATTTTGATAACACTCAAAATGAAATTTTGTGTGAAGTATTTTAGAGTTTTTCCATATCCTTTCATATCAGAGACACCTATATGTTAACTTTGAAAAATATTTAGTGTGATGAGACAAATCAAAGTTCTTCACTGATGTAGAAAAAAGTAACCAATAGCTCATTTTCTATTCAAACTGACTGAAGACTTAAACTTTTTTTTTGTCTTAAGTGTACTTAGCTGTGTGGTACTTTTATGGTTGAATCTTGTGGTACACATATAAATGTGCAGTTGTTGAAAATTACCCCTCTTCTAAAGTGAAAATCTCATTCATTTAAAAAAATAGACAAACTTTTGCTCTCATTGCTTTGGCAACTATGAACTAAGTAAAAGTTTTCAGCAGTCACCTCATCATCATAGGAACTTTCCTTTGATAACTACTATACAAAGATTTGCAAAATTGATGCCAAATAGCATTGCACGTATCTTCATTCACAAAGATTGCTTTGCTAAGGAAACTATATACAGAGGAACGGTAACTTTCTCTTCACATTTGGCTGTTAAATACATTTTATGATTGATTTAAACTGAATGACTTCTGACTTGGAGCAAGAGCTGGTGTCTGGTACATATAAATGTTAATAAATATGCTATACAGATTAAATTAAATAATTGTGAAAGATGATACAATTTAATGAAAGGCATCAGTATCAAAGAAGACCTAAGTTTTGGATCAAGTGCTGTGTAACCAAGGGCACATTGATAGACCTCTCTGGGCCTTAATTCCCTGACCTGTAAAATGAGAGGCCCAGAGAGATGGTCCGTTTTTATGACTATAATTCTGTGAGTGTTATGAGAGTAAATTTTATTTCTCTTTGCAGTTCAGAAAGTTTACTCTTTGAATTATTTCTTTTCAGTTAGATGTGAATATCTCCTGCAGGCATCTTCCATCCATCTCTTCCAGATTAGCTGTCTCAAATGTTTTTCCTTCCTTTTCTTACCAACAAATTTGGACTCTGTCTTGACACTGATGACAACTTCAGTATCCTTCTTGTCACCTGACAGACTTTAAACATAAAAATCCTCATTTTATAAGTATGCATTAGGACTATGAAGCCTGGCCCTGAAAATTTCCTACCTTTTTAAAAAATATTCATTACCTGAACAGAATTTATTTTAGAATGTAAAATGGGAGAAGAAAGGAGCTAGATGCATTTAAGAATGCACTTATAGTAAAATAAACATTTCAAATGCTTTCGTAAAGTGAACACATATGGAAATGTATTAACTAAGGTATGAAGAAGTGTTTTAGCTTGTCTCCTCCTAATTAGGGCAAGCACCTGGCTATATTTCCTCTTTTAAGATTGGAAAAGGTTTTTTATTTTTTGCGGTATGCGGGCCTCTCACTGTTGTGGCCTCTCCCGTTGCAGAGCACAGGCGCCGGACGCGCAGGCTCAGCGGCCATGGCTCACGGGCCCAGCCGCTCCGCGGCATGTGGGATCTTCCCGGATCGGGGCACGAACCTGTGTCCCCTGCATCAGCAGGCGGACTCCCAACCACTGCGCCACCAGGGAAGCCCTGGAATAGGTTTTTAAAAAACATAAAAGTCATCAGCATAGATTGTAGATGGATTTTAACTGGATTTTGTTTAGTCTTATCAATTTTTTCTTTGCTAGTCTCTGTCATTTTATAAATGTCAAACCTACTTTTATGTCTTGAAAAAGCTGCTATGACAGAACTGAGTTATGTGTGGATTATTAACCAGTACATTAGCTGTTGAAATATTTATTCATTGCCAAAAATCATTGAGATTTTTTTGTTATATTTTAAATGATTTCCTTTGGAAATAATTTATACTTCTAGAATATGAATAAGTTCTTTTGTTATGATTATCAAAGGTGAAATAAAACAGATGAAGAAATAACTGCATAAACTTAGGCATGTTGATTAGAAGCCAAGGTAACCTGTGAGGGAAAGGGTACCTGGTGGGGTTGGGCTTACTTTGGGACAGAAACTTTATTCTTTTGACTCTATGTTCAGAAATACTTTGAGGAAGAAGAAGATTAGATCTTGTCACAAAATAATCAGAAGTTTCTTGCCGTAACAAAGCTCAGTGTGCAAAATTCACAAGAGGCCAAAAGACTTAGAGGAAAATGTCAGAAAACCTAGCTCTGCTTCTGGTTCCACGTGGAATTGAATGAATCCCTTTAAATTTATGTTTCTTCATCTGTAAAATGAGTGTGTGCATGAGGTGATTACTGACTTCTGTTGTAGTTGAACACACTGTGAAATCCAGATCATATTGTGAACATTTTTCTTTTCCATTTCCAAAACATTTTTTATCCTTTGGTTGGCCTTCAGAGAGTGAAATCAAAACAACCTCTCTCAAAAAAAAAAAAAAAAAAAAAAAAACAACCTCTCTCCATTTTGAATTTCTTTGTTCAATTGATTTCTCTTTCGCTCTTCTGTCCAAAAGAATGAGCATATTCGTCTGTTGGACTTGAGTCAAATGAAAATGTAAAATAGGAAATTCATAGCATTGTGCGTTTGCTTGTACAGGTCTGGCTCATGTAAATCTGGTAAGTCTGGTAGGTATCTTAAATTTATCTATATGCTAAAGAAGAAAGATGTACTTGTTGAACTTTGAATAAAGGACTGCTAGACAGCTTTTCGTCCTTTCCATTGTGAAGATATATTCATCCTGATCTCACTGTGAAGGGAAATGTTCATTATCTCTTTCAGATATTTTTCTTTTTTTTTTGATACGTTTATTGGGAAAGCATAAGGTATAGGACTCAATGCTTAGGTGTTTAGATTTCTTATTATAATCAGTTATTTATTTGCTTAATTATAGAATGTGGCCTATGAATCATCCTTTTAAATATTAAAAGTTGAAATATTTCAATTATCCAAATTCATTATCCAGAATTTCTAAATCTAAAACGCTCTGAGAATTGAAGCAGAATTATTTTGTAAATTTGGCCCATGTTAAGTGGCAAACTGACCTGAACTGACATGAGGTTATTTATAGTAGCAACATTCATGCATCTCTCTCCATATATATTATTGTTTTTGATGGTAAGGTGTAAAATATGCACTCTGTTACCTTTCTAAAATATGAAAAACTCTGAATTTCAAAACACATCTGGCCCCTGGGGATTCAGATAAGAGACTGATATCTTTATCATTATTAATTTTCCCAAAAGATTAGCATGTGAGCGTAAGAATATTCATTTCTTACTCATTATTGCTGGTAGTGGAAATACAATGCAATAATTTAGTGCTTGCGCCTAAGAAAGGTTGGAATTAGAATCTGGAAAAATAAAATACATACAATATGCGGGAGAATCTTAAAGAACACAGAACATATGATAGTACTTATGTATCAAAATTGTGATTTTTAAAACCAGTGTTGTTTGCTATAAATGTAAATAGTGTTTTGTACAGATTTGCTAAATGGTTAAAAGAAATTCTGAATAGAAATAGTTGATATGCAGACTGATATTTGCATAAAAGCTAATTAATGGACTGCTTTGGAAACATTCAATATTTTGTTGAGTAATTTGGCTTTGAAAACAAAATAGTAAAAATTGTTTTCTTGGGCTTCCCTGGTGGCGCAGTGGTTGGGAGTCCGCCTGCCGATGCAGGGGACGCGGGTTCGTGCCCCGTTCTGGGAAGATCCCACATGCTGCGGAGCGGCTGGGCCCGTGAGCCATGGCCGCTGAGCCTGTGCGTCCGGAGTCTGTGCTCCACAACGGGAGAGGCCACAACAGTGAGAGGCCCGCATACAGCAACAAAAAAAAAAAAAAAAAATTGTTTTCTTAAATGACAAATGCAAATGACATTACAGTAGTTTTGACTCAGCAGATTTTATTTTTTTCAGTAACTATAGGAATGAAACTGTGAATAATTTTCACATAAGGATGCTTTTAAATTTCTGATCTGTGCTCATAGACAACATCCAAAATTGATGAAAAACTTGCTCCTGACATAACAGATGGTGTCTATTGGGCTGTCTGATAGGCAACTTGACTTTAAAAAAAAAAATTGAAAATTCAGTTGCTAGTACCAACATTTTTTTAAATTGAAGTATAGTTGATGTATAATATTATATAACTTACAGGTGTACAGTACAGTGATTCACAATTTTTAAGGGTTATACTCCATTTATAGTTACTATAACATATTGGCTATATTCCCCATATTGTACAATACATCCTTGTAGCTTATTTTATACCTAATAGTTTATACCTTTTAATCCCCCACCTCTTTGTTGCCCCTCCCACCTTGCTTTCCCTCCTGGTAACCACTAGTTTTTTCTCTACATCTGTGAGTCTGCTTCTTTTTTGTTATGTTCACCAGTTTGTTGTGGTACCAATACTTTTTGGAAATTTTATTTTGCTTAAAAAGCTTTATATTTTAAAATTCTTTTTGAAATAGTTTTTTAAAAGCTTTAAAATGTTTCCCTGATTGATTGACTTTAATTTAATATTCTTATTTTATGACTTTTTTGAAAAATTATATTAAGCTGTAATAGCTATATATATATATATGTTTAGATTTCAATTAAACTATACACAGGGTCAGAAAAGGTAGTTGTAAAATAATTTAGGAAATAGCTTATCAATTATTGACTCATTACCTCACAATTTGTTATACATAAAAAGGGACTTTTTGTCAATACAGTAGAATCTAATGCCTTTCTTACCTTTTTCAATCTCTTATCACATGAGGCTTCATTTTAATATTCAGTATGATTACTTGTTTTCCTACTAAGTCAGATTCTCTACAGTGCCCTACATATCTGGTTCTCACACTTGTTCATCTTTTCCTTAAATCTGTAGGACTCATCAATTTCCGGTGTATTCTCAGGTATTATAGTTACCTCCAAAAGCCTTCCATAAGTGGCCTTGTGCCATATAGAGCATTTCCTTACTTTGCTCACACTCTGTACAGTAACTGGTAACTTTTCTAATGAGGAAGGGGAACTTAAGTGACATACTTTGTTATGAAAAATAATGTTGGAAAATCTTGTGGAAGCCTATGATCTAATGATGTTAAATGCAAAAATGTGGATAAGAGTGGTACAGAACTTTTTAACATTGAACTTTGTCTTTCTCTTTTATGGAGGTTTTATTTCAGATCCCATATGGACATTTGTCTTTTTTTCTATTATTATATGTGAACTTTGTAATAATTTATGAAAGATCTCTTGAGGGTAGAGTTGGGGTTTGGGAAATCCCATAGAGGACATTTCATCATTTTCCTTTTCTCTGGCCCTCTTAAGAAAAGGAAAGGGGGCTTCCCTGGTGGCGCAGTTGTTGAGAGTCCGCTTGCCGATGCAGGGGACACGGGTTCGTGCCCCGGTGCGGGAGGATCCCACGTGCCGCGGAGCGGCTGGGCCCGTGAGCCATGGCCGCTGAGCCTGCACGTCTGGAGCCTGTGCTCCGCAACGGGAGAGGCCACAACAGTGAGAGGCCCGCGTAACGCAAAAAAAAAAAAAGGAAAGGAAAGAAAGAGAAGGAAAGACCTTTGTGATGGTGCAGGAGAGTATCCAGTCCTTCATTTGCTTTGGGCTGTCACTGGATGAGTAAAGGAATCATAATTATACATAGTCAGTTCCACGTGATAACAGAGGGAGGCACATAGGTGAACTGTTTGCAGAAATCATCACAATCATTTCAAGCAAGTCAATTTGTCACTAATGTATTTACTGTTATATAACATTGATTCTCCTTTCCTATTTCATGTCTTTAGGACTATATATTTCCCAACCAAATCGCAAATGTCCCCAGGATGGCTAGTGCACATTTTCTATCTCAAATTGACTGAACAAAGACAGTTAATGCACTTTCTCTTATTCTCTCTCCCTCTCTGCTTTGCTTTTCTCTGCATTCTTTGCCCTGAGAAATTTCTTCATTGACTTATCTGGGGTTAAGAGGTTTATCAGTTTTTATAAATAGAGAAGTGACTTTCCATGGGTGCTGGAGTTTTCCCATTTTCTTCAGTGAATTCACAGTGCCAAAATCAAGGAGGCCAAGACATGGATTTATTCTGTAACGATGCATTGCCTAGAAAGGGAAGTTAAGAGATTGGGGTCTTTTTGCCCACCCTAAATTCAAACCCTAAGAAGGTTAGGTATGCAGAACCACGTATTAGACAAACTATATTCTAGAGTCTCAATATCATTACTACTACTATAATAGAAATCCATCGTGAGCAGAAGGGTTTGTAGTGATTGGAAGAACATTTTTATAAGTCAGATTGATGTTTGCTTCTCTCATTTGGTAGTGCTATAATAGGATTCCAGTGTACATTTGTATGGCTTCTGGGGAGCTGGCCGAACAGAATAGTTTCTGTAATTTATTTAAACATATTTGCATGGCTTGCAGATACTGAAATTTCAAGACCTTCAAGTGCCTTTTGCTGTTTGTTCAGATTTTATAATCAATATTGCAAATATCAGGTGTAATGTTTTCATGATTTTGAGCATGTTGAATTATAGATGAATGTACTTGAAACCTCTGCACATAATATACAAACACAGGCAATGTGACTCCTGTCTTGTCTCATTCAGGACATTATACAGTACAATAAAATTCCATCACAATGATTTGTTTCATGCAGACACATTATAGGCCAAATTATATCCCTTAAAATATTTCATATGTAAAAAAAAAAATCTGTTCCATGAGTGAAAGACAGCGTTATTCATCTCTCCTAAAATTAGACCTATTAACAGACTTAATTTAATTGTATTTAGGTTGTTTATCTTTGATAAGACATAAAATACTTATTCTACCATATTTTAAGAGTCATTCAGTGTACTTGGGAAGAGAGTTATACATATATTTTGAGTGCCTCTTAGGATACAATATGCATAATACTGAGCTTCTGGGACACAACAGTGAATGAGCTACATAGACATCTAGTAAAATAAGATACATTAGATCTAGTGTGAGAAAGAAGCATTGATCTGATTTTCACCCAAATTATAGCTGTGAAAGTTTTAGGAGGCGTTAGGATAGGGCCCTATGAAAGTGTTTATTAAAGGGACAATCTGGTCTGGGTCAGGTTGGACAGAGCGGGGTGGAACCCGAGAGGGAGGACCTAAGAAAATAAAAATGTAAACTAATTCCTAAAGGATGCATAGGATCTAACCAGGAGGTATAGAGGAGTTTGCCCCATTTTATTAATGAATATATCTCACAAGTATTTGATTTGTGAAATATAATTTTTAAATTAATTCTAGTAGTTTTTCCCTATAAATATACTTGATTACTATTATAAAGTTTATTCCAGAAAAGTTAGGAAGAAGAGAAAAGCAGACATCATCGGCAATAACAACAATCAATGATTCAGGAAACCTTCTCCCAAAAAGGATACCTTAGATCCTTCTTCCCCACCAAAATGCCCTATACAACTATAAATCGATATTTTAATAAGTATATATAAAAATCGGAATTTTTAACAAAAATGGAGTCACAGCATCATTAGATTACAGTTTTACATCCTTTTATTGTCTGCACCATCCTTTTAATAGATGCACCATTATTTAATTAACCACTCCCTATTTGTGAACTTTTTAGTTACTTCTAACTTTTCAACAACCCAGAAGTATTTTAGACAAAGTGTACAGTATTTATGAAGTTGACTTTATCATTTTAGCACCTAAATTAATCTGAAATAAGGAAGCATTCACTTATAAATTCCAAAGCTTCTTTATTTATGTTTGCATGATTCAAATGAGAATTGGAATACAGATATTTAACTTACTGAGATACACATTCTTTATCAGAAAAAACTCATTTGTAATGCCATGAACAGAAATCATTTGCGTTATGATCAGTGTTTTTACAACTTAGCTTTTATCCTTATAGAGTATAAAAATAGCTGAGGTGATCAGAAATCCCTTTAGAATCGGATACGCATTTGCAGGGGCCCATTGTTCCAATGGAAAACCCTCAGAATCCTTTTTGCCCATTTTCATGCTTTTGACAGTTTTTCCTTGTAGTCTTCCTCCTGTGATCATAAGTAATTTCCAAAGGTAATTCTTCATCACAAAAATCTTCAGCAAGAGTGTTAATCGGCTATAGAGGCCTCCTTGAGTTTGCAAATCTAGAATCATGACCTATTGAGGTGATAGAATTTAACTTCTCTCCAGAATTTTTCATTAGGAAACTTAGATTGGAGTTTTAAAAGCCTCTATTATTTGCTTCTCTGAGGCTAGGAAAACAAAACCAAGACACACTGTACAACAGATTTCACCTTGAGTACCTATGTAATTGGATGAATAGCTGTTTGGTTGAGTCCTGCCAGAAAGCAACCTTTCTCGCCTGTAACTCGCTGTAACTCTGGGAACCTACCAGCCCGACAGTTTTCCTGGCAGAGATTTGTAGGCATTAGTTGCACATAAAAGTCAATTCTTGTTTCCCAGTAGTGGCTTGTCATTTCTGATCAAATGAAAATCATTTTGAAATATATTCTAGGGATAGTTTTGGTTACACAATTGCTTTGTCCAATAATATACTGGTAAAAAAGAGAGGGCAGATTCTTACTGAACCTGTGAAAATAACTATAGGGCCATAAAACATAAGGAGTCTCATTAGGAGTTTCTGAATTCTGGAGGGATCAGTGAGAATTAGATGCTCTTTCTAAACGTTTCATTTTAGTTTATAAAAGCAGTGTCTACAAAATTGAAGTTAGTTACAGCTCAAAAATAAAGAAAAAGATGAAAGTCTTCCTCATCTGTCTGTTAGAAAATAGAATATTAAAACAGGATCAACAATATCTCAACAAATAGCTGATCAGTTAACTCAATTGTATGTAATTCTTTTTTTTTTTAACATCTTTTTTGGAGTATAATTGCTTTACAATGGTGTGTTAGTTTCTGCTTTATAACAAAGTGAATCACCTATACATATACATATATCCCCATATCTCCTCCCTTTTGTGTCTCCCTCCCACCCTCCCTATCCCACCCCTCTAGCTGGTCACAAAGCACCGAGCTGCTATCCCTGTGCTATGCAGCTGCTTCCCACTAGCTATCTGTTTTACATTTGGTAGTGTATATATGTCCATGCCACTCTCTCACTTTGTCCCAGCTTACCCTTCCCCCTCCCCACGTCCTCAAGTACATTCTTTTTTTTTTTTTTTTAGATTCCATATATATGTGTTAGCATACCATTAAACTGCCACCTTTCCTTGGTTAAACCATCCACATGGCTCTCTTTGTGTTAAATATTTGTTACTTTGAGGCTGTCTTTTAGTTACATATTCACTGGCTTAAGAATGAATTGCATTTGCTAATTGAATATCTAGTAATCAATTAACTTTGTGGTCAAAATATGTCAGATTTAAGTACATTACCCTTGTTTTCAAATAATTATACTTTCCACATTAATCTTGTGAGAACAAATCAGTTTTCAAAAGCTTAATGAAGAGTGAAAGGCTAATTGATTTTAGTAAGCACTAGGAAATACTATTCTACAGTCTGAAAGTCTCCTGTTTCATTGCTGACCTCCCAAAAGGCTGTAGTCCAGAAAGAAAGAATCAAGAAAATCAGCAGATAGGACTACAGCTTTCCAAATCCAGTTTTACATACATACAGTATTGAAATAAAATGGTAAATCGAATGCCCATGAAGGACTAACAAAAATCATTTCACCACAAGGAAGAAAATGTTATACCCTAAAGAAAATGATCTCATCTTTGACAAATAGAAAAATAATAAATAACTTGCAACTTTTATTTTATAATATCTAATATATCACAATTGCTTTCAGGTCATAAGTTCTGTAAAAGTTATGAATAGTACTTAAAACCCCAAATCATTAGTGTATTCTCTACTTTCAAATAATTAGGCAAAAATTATGAAATTAAACCATGGGTAAATGTCTATTAATTTTTTGTTTGTTTGTTTTTTTAACATCTTTATTGGAGTATAATTGCTTTACAATGGTGCATTAGTTTCTGCTTTATAACAAAGTGAATCAGCCATACATATACATATATCCCCATATCTCCTCCCTCTTGCATCTCCCTCCCTCCCACCCTCCCTATCCCACCCCTCTAGGTGGACACAAAGCACGGAGCTGATCTCCCTGTGCTATGCAGCTGCTTCCCACTAGCTATCTATTTTACATTTGGTAGTGTATATATGTCCATGCCACTCTCTCACTTCGTCCCAGCTTACCCTTCCCCCTCCCCGTGTCCTCAAGTCGATTCTCTATGTCTGTGTCTTTATTCCTGTCCTGCCCCTAGGTTCTTCAGAACCATTTGTTTTTTAGATTCCATATATATGTGTTAGCATACGGTATTTGTTTTTCTCTTTCTGCCTTACTTCACTCTGTATGACAGACTCTAGGTCCATCTACCTCACTACAAATAACTCAATTCCATTTCTTTTTATGGCTGAGTAATATTCCATTGTATATATGTGCCACATCTTCTTTATCCATTCATCTGTTGATGGACACTTAGGTTGCTTCTATGACCTGGCTATTGTAAATAGAGCTGCAATGAACATTGTGGTACATGACTCTTTTTGAATTATGGTTTTCTCAAGGTATATGCCCAGTAGTGGAATTGCTAGGTCATATGGTAGTTCTATTTTTAGTTTTTTAAGGAACTTCTATACTGTTCTCCATAGTGGCTGTATCAATTACATTCTCACCAACAGTGCAAGAGGGTTCCCTTTTCTCCACACCCTCTCCAGGATTTATTGTTTGTTGTCTATTAGTTTTTTTGTTGTTTTTTTTTTGCGGTACCGGGCCTCTCACTGTTGAGGCCTCTCCCGTTGTGGAGCACAGGCTCCAGACGCGCAGGCTCAGCGGTCATGGCTCACTGGCCCAGCCGCTCCACGGCATGTGGGATCCTCCTGGACCGGGGCATGAACCCGTGTCCCCTGCATTGGCAGGCGGACTCTCAACCACTGCGCCACCAGGGAAGCCCTTTTTAATTTAAATAGCTTGTAGATGTTTACATTAAAATAACGCAAGCAGTTTAATAGGTCCGTGTCCAAATTAGGATGATTTTGGTTCTAAGAAACAAAAATATTTTATGCTGACTTAAACTGTAAAAGCAAAGTTATTTGTTCCTGCCATGAAAACTTCATTGATAAAGAGATGTAGGTTTATTTTGGTCAGGGCTCTGCCTCTGTCTCTGTGTCTGAAATTTTCTAAGTTCCAACTTTCTCTGCTCACCATGGGTGTTAGAAGGCTACCAGCAGAAACCGTGGCTGTATACTTCCTCATCCGCATACAGGAGGAGCAAGTGTCATTTCCCAAAACCATTAAATAAAAGTTCCAAGCTTGACTCTGAACGAATTACTCTGAACCAACTACTGATGCCAAGGTATAGGCTAGGTGACGTCTCTTTCCTACTTTAGGAGAGGGATTGGCAATTCTGATTGGCTTATGTCTCCACCTGAGAGAAGGGATTCTCCTCCCCCAAATTCAAGGGCTTCTTCCTGCAGCAGGGAGGAGAAGGAGGGAAATGGAGAGTGAAGAGGCCTTGTGGATGTCTGTTACAGAATTATTTTACATCTTCTCATGCTTGAATATTTGGGGAGGGGAGAAAGTTGAGAAATCATTTTCATTGATCATTGTCTCCCATTCCACAAGCTGCTTTCTTCCACATGACAGTCTCCATGTAATACTCTCTACAAGATGAGAAAGTAGATGTTATCTCACCTAACAAATAAGCAGGAGAAAGTTAGCCAATTTAATGTTCTCAGGTTCACATGGTTCATAAAGGCATATTTTAAAGTCCATGCTCTTTCTTCTGCACTCTTCAGGTTGTAGACTAAATCATATTTGCTAAGTAATTTTGTGAGGAAGGTTATTCCAAGTTGGAAGGTCAAAGGATGTATACATTTTAAATAAACATTCATTCTGCAAATAATGACAATGTTCCTACGATGTGCTGAGTACATGGGAGGTGCTGGCATACTGTGGTGAAGAAAATAGGTGCCTTCTAACCTCACAGATTTCGTGGGAGAAGCAAATGTTAATGTCACGCAGTTAAGTTTAAAATTACAAACTGTGTGACTGCTCTGTCATAAGATCTGTCCAAGCCTGGGAAGGTTGATCAGAAACCTTTTTCCTGGGAGGTGACATTTGAGTTGAGATCTGAAGGATGAGAATGAATTCACAAGACAAAAAGGAGCGGGCTTCCCTGGTGGCGCAGTGGTTGAGAGTCTGCCTGCCAATGCAGGGGACACGGGTTCGAGCCCTGGTCTGGGAGGATCCCACATTCTGCGGAGCAACTGGGCCCGTGAGCCACAACTACTGAGCCTGCGCGTCTGGAGCCTGTGCTCCACAAGAGAGGCTGTGACAGTGAGAGCTCCGCGCACTGCGATGAAGAGTGGCTCCCGCTTGCCACAACTAGAGAAAGCCCTCTCACAGAAACGAAGACCCAACACAGCCCAAAAAATTAATTAATTAATTAAAAAAAATAAATAAATACAATATATCATTAAAAAAATAATAAAGGAGGAGGGGGAGAGAATTCCAGGCAGCGGGAACAAGGCATGGCGAAGAACTGAAAACGTGCTTTTTGTCTGAGCATAGAGAGTGAAGCAAGAGGGTGAGACGAGGAGATAGGCTGGATCCTGCAGGGTCTTCGGGTAGTATTAAGAATTGTGCTTCGTATTCCACAAGAAATTGTACCTTAACTCTTGGAGAAAGTCGGTGAGATAATATCTTAGTATTTATTGCAGTTATGTCTCTGAATATTTATAATCTTTTCTTAATACATGTTTTCTTGCCTCTACAAAGCCCTTACTTCAGTTACAGAATTATTCCATCATATCCGGCATTTCAGCCTTGACATGCTGTGCAAATCATTTGCAGTAGCTTTAGACTTTTTATAACCACTTATAACTTGAACTTAGATGTAAAATGGTGAAGGCAAAGGCCTCTACATTTTAGTGAATATTTACCAAAAGAGTACTGAATTAGTTATAGTTGCAAACTGTGCAGAAAACTCCAGACATTAAACTTAGAGGGAAGAAATATGGAAATTACATATATATTATACATATTTATATATCTATAAATTTAATGTAGGTTTCAGGTTATTTATATATAATTAACTTAATGGAGGTGACCTGGCATGTTGTCCACTATTCATGTCCTGTTGGAGTTGTGCTTGTGACCTTCTCTTATTTCTGGTTATGATTAAAGAAAGAGAGAGAAGCAGAACTTCGTTTAAATATACTGTTGGCTTTTGCATTCGACTAAGTCAGTATAAAAGAATGATTTTGCTCATACCATATGGTATATTAATACCATAAATAAAGCATGCATCTAGGTTACTAATTAAAGTTGGGCTGAGGTTTTTAGAGTTCATCCTTGTTGAGAAGATGGTTTACTTAGAAGTCTAAACATTCGACCTATAGTGTAACATTTAAGCATAGAAAGTTGCTGACTCAGCCACTTCCCTAAAATCAAACAAAAGAACACCATGGCTTTTGATTCCATTACTTCACGCGCTGCAAGTATAACTTTAAAAATTATCAAAATAAGCTTTGAAAATGGGAACACGTATATTATCGGGAAACAGTATTTATTGGGCAAGCGTCTTCACCCTTTACCTTTGTCAGGGGTGGTATAAATTGCCTTGTATCAACAATTTATTTCCGGGCTTCCCTGGTGGCGCAGTGGTTGAGAGTCTGCCTGCTGATGCAGGGGACGCGGGTTCGTGCCCTGGTCTGGGAGGATCCCACATGCCGCGGAGCTGCTGGGCCCATGAGCCATGGCTGCTGAGCCTGCGCGTCCGGAGCCTGTGCTCCGCAACGGGAGAGGCCACAGCAGTGAGAGGCCTGCATACCACAAGAAAAAAACAAAAAAACAATTTATTTCCTTGGTGGGAAAGATGAGCCTGCTGTTCTGGAGTGAGAGCTTCCTGCTCTTGTCTTCATGTTGAGAGGAACAGAGGAAGGGAGGCAGATACATTCTCAGGCTTTTCACTGGAGGCCTTGAGTAAAGCATGCTTATTCCTTGCGTGGAACATATGATGTTGCAACAAATTCCTGCTCAGACATTTTGCATACCGCTGCCTCTTCTGTCTAGGAGAACTGACATTCTTTCTTCTATACTTTCAGGATAGGAGTAGATTAAATAAAGACTTCCATGTGTACTGCTCTCCTGACAAGTAAATTAATTAAACTACTGATCAGTTTGAAATGCTAACATGTCTATTTTTTGTGAAAATAACTGGTGCTTCCATTTTTTAGAGCATCTCAGAGATCTTCCTCTATATCGTGTCGTTGAATTTCAGCTCATGCTATCAGGTCTGGTAGTAATTCAAGTATCACCTCATTATGGTGATTTGAAAATGAAGAAGACAGAGAACACACATGACCTGGGTGTTCAGACCACTTCTACTTCTGTATATCACAGAAAGCCTGTGAAGAGAATGTGATGAAAGGGCCTGGCACTCACGTGAACAGTGGTGTGTACCCACAGGGAGAACTGCTGGGTACCTGCATTTGCTGATTTTTATCAAATATTTGAGCACTTGCCTACTACTTGGTAGGTATTCTGTCCAGGACTGTCATGGTATATCTTCAGGTAATTTAGGAAAAAGATATGATCTGTTCATTTATTCAGAAATTATTTTATTGACAAGTTACTCTGTCAGAGCCCTGGGAATTTGAAGATGAAAATGTTTGGTCTGTACCTTCAGTCTAAGGACAGTTAAGGTCAAGGTGAAGTGGGACATGAAGGAAAGAACACCCAAGTCTACCTGGGTTATTGAAGTTTCATAGGAAGTTGTTCTTCAAACTGAATCTTGAGGGTGGAGGGGCGGGTGTTCTAGGAAAGTAAGTCTACGTGCAGAAGTAATAGTCAATTAATAATATTAATGAAGCAGCTAATGTTTATTGACTACTTTGGTGTCAGTTTTTTTCTTCTCAGTGCTTTACCTGTATTAACTTGTTTAGTCCTCACAACACCCCCAAAAGATAGGTACTACAGACGAAGAAACTGAGGCAGAAAACAGTTATCTAGCCCTCGGTCGCACAGTTAATAATGGCAGAGCCAGCTTCAAAGCCCAACAGTCTGACGCCACCACGTTCCTTTGTGTGAAAAAGCTGACCTGTTTCGGGAATGGTAGAGCCTGAAATGGTTGGAAGTTAAGGTCTGTGGGTATTTATCAGGGTTTTGGCTGGGCAGGTGCTTAAGGGTCAGATCGTGAAGAGCCTTGGGAGACACGCTAAAGAGTTAGAATTTTATTCCACAGGATCAATATTTATATGTTTTTGAAAACAAGATCCAGAGCTTACCTTCATCGGTATCGCTTGGGGTGCTTTTTAGAGATGCACACTCCCAGGTTCCACTTCAGATCTACTATATCAGAATTTCCCTGCTCCAGAAAGTGTCCAAGGGGCTTGTGCCCTGAGTGGTCAAGTGGTAAGTTGATCCCTAGCTCCTGAGAGCAGCCGCTGCTCTTATTTTTACCAAGTTTCTTGGTATTTAATTTGCTGAGTTGAAAATTAACGTAAAGAAGGCTATGAGTTCTGTTTTGTATGTGTTGGGTTTAATATGCTTTCAGAATATCCTATGGGAAATGTGAGGAAAAAAAGAAGCTGCCTGCTTGATTTAGAGATAGGGAATTTTTGAGTCTTCTGCTTATAGCTGGTTGGAGACACTTATGGATATAGTTGAGATTACTCATGTGAAAAAGTAGAGCAGTCAGCATGGCTGGAAAGCATTGAAATATGAAAACAACATGAAACGTGAAATATTGAAAGAGATTAAGAAGACATCAAAAGCAAGCGGGACCCAGGGAGAGGTGGAGTTCAGGAACCAAGGAAGGAGGGTTTCATGACGTCTTTGTTTTTATTAAATGCATCTGAGAACTTGTGTAAGAAAGGAACTAGAAAAATAAAACAGGTCAGTGGTGACCCAAAGAAGCAGAATTTAGGGGGAGTAGTAGTACTAGGCGTGGAAGCTGCATTGTAATGTGCATGTAAAGTGTGTGGCTAGTGAGAACAGGTGAGATTATTCTTTGTAAAAACTTAACTTTCAGAAGAAAAGTATGGTGATAAAAAAGGCTACAAGGTAAAGGGGGAGCTTAAACATTACTAGCTTTTTAACTTTTTACACGGTTCACATTTATTATAAGTATTGAAACAATACAGATGTAAACAAAGAATAGAGTTCCCTTTCATCCAATAACCAAAAGATAGCAACTGTTGAAGCTTGTCATTATTTTTCAAGCCATGTTTCTGTCTGTATATGTTTGTAGTAGATATGCATTTACACATTTTAAATGAAAATATGTTACAGCAGTCTACATTTTTGTATGTACCTTATTGTATTAGAAACACTTATCTCTTTCTTTTTTTTTTTTTAAGAAATTTATTCAATTAATTTATTTATTCTTGGCTGTGTTGGGTCTTTGTTGCTGCCTAGTTGCGGCGAGCGGGGGCTACTCTTCGTTGCGATGCACAGGCTTCTCCTTGCCGTGGCTTCTCTTGTTGCGGAGCACAAGCTCTAGGTGCGCGGGCTTCAGTAGTTGTGGCACGTGGGCTCAGTAGTTGTGGCTCACGGGCTCTAGAGTGCAGGCTCTGTAGTTGTGGCACACGGACTTAGTTGCTCCAAGGCATGTGGGATCTTCCCGGACCAGAGCTCGAACCCGTTTCCCCTGCATTGGCAGGAGGATTCTTAACCACTGCGCCAGCAGGGAAGCCCAGTTATCTCTTTCATTACATATTATTTTACACCATTACTTTTTCACAGTTGCCTAGCATCATATTGTGTGTATGTATATAATAGTTTGTATAATCCTATTATTGGCACTCTTGGTTTTGGCAGGGGGGGGTAATTTTTCATTTTAAATAGTGCTACCATTAATATCTTTGTGGGCAAATCCTTTCTCATTTGCATAATAGCACATTTTTTATTAATTTCAAATGGTGGCATTGTTAGATTAAATTAATAGAAAAAGGTACCAAATGGAGTGTGGGTTTATGGGATCTATAAATCGAGATGATATTAGTCTTAGATAAAAAGACAGACATTTCCTTCTTTCTGGATGCAAGGAGGGTGGAGGACTGCTTGCCATTGCCTGCAATTTTGTGTTAGTTTCTGTATTTTGCTTTCTCTCATGTAAATTCTAAAAGTGATCTAACTGGGAGAGAAAAGATAGGAAAAGATTTGGTTTATCGAAGACATTGCTTTAGATTTTAGAGAATAAGGTAAAAGGTATTACTCAATAAAATACTGGTTTTTGCTTGCTCTGTCAAAACCCCCTGGGTGAAGTATGAGTTCAGGATCCGGGAGTTTTGAGTTAGAGATGGCAGAAAGTCACAGCATTTGGGGGCCCACTTGTAGAATACAGATGTTGAATTCAGTACCACTGACAGGTGCTCTTGGTCTAAAACTCTTTCAAGTCTGAATTCCCTTCTCTGTTGTGTTAAAACTGCCATCTTCCTTTAGCTCCTTCCTGTTCTTAAAGAATTTCCTTAGATCTGTGAGCTTGAGAACTAGATCTAAACTCGATCTACTTTCAGCTCTCTGCAGACATTTCAAAACAAAGAGGATGGTAATGCAGCAAATGGTGAATTGATACAAGAATGACCTTATGAATGATTTTTTAAAAATATATAAACAAACACAAGATTAGGCAGATACTGAACATCTAAGGGCTCTCCCAAGGAACTTCTCCAGAGGCTCTTGGCTATCGGGAGGTATCTTTAACTGGGATAGATGCTTTCAGAGGAATAAGAGGTGGAAGCAACCATTTTAATCTAAAAAGTTATTGAGGTTATGAAATAACTTACAGATTCTAGTTTTAAACTTGTGATATTAAGAACCTAGTACTGTGCGGTGCATACAGTATACGCCAAACACACATAGACGGACCTCAATTTCTCTGGCAAAGCACCTCAATGTAATTGTAATTTAGCGAATTCCAAATATCTGAAGGCATTTTTTTTAAATCAGAATTTTAGAGTTTGCTCCAGGTTTTTCGTCCTTCTCATGTTCACCCTCTTTCACTTTGACTTCTCAGTATTTTTGCCTGCTTTAGTATTTATTATGTACAGCATATGCTACCCTTACTCTCCTATCTATTTAAGCTTGGTCCTTTGCTCTTTTTTTGGTCCTACCTTTTAGGTCCTTTAGTTTAATCATGCATGTCTGCTTCTATTGATACTAGATTGTTTCCCTAAGGACTCTGTTAGTGAAACTGATTTGGATTTTACATCTCTGGTGATATTCCTTCTGGTGTACACCAAGAAGATGCTATATATCACAGGGGCTGATGCATTATTTTGTAAGGCTTTTGTTTTCTATTTTGTATTTGAAAAATTAGGTGTGATCATGAACATGGGAATGTCTCTTAATATCATGAGGATAATACAATTATAAAATAAAATCATCCATGTTAGCTTTGGTCTCTGAAAAATGTAATATATTGTGATTTTGAGCAAACCGAGTTCCCCAGAGGACATTCATTCATGTAAAACTTCACTTCTGTAAATTTTCATTGCTTGTACTGGAAGCTGACTAAAATTACTTGGCATCTGCTGCTGTGTGTCTGGCGTTGTCCTGGGGACTTTACAGCTGTTAAGCCATTAAATCATCACAGCAGGCTTGTAAGGTAGGTCTGGATTCCCCCATTTTACTGAAAAGGGATGGAAGCTGAGTGTATAGAAAATGGCTTTTCTTATGCCACCCAGCTCAAAGCTGGAATTTGATCCTGTTTGTTTGGCCCTAATCACAGCAGTCTTCCTAATTGGAGTTAGACATGGGAATGTATTAAGGCTTCACTTTGGATTTAAACATTGATTCGGATGAAAAATGAAACCAAGTGCTGTTGGTTGAGATGGTAAGCTATTGAGAATTAACCCAATTTAGTACTGAGTATAATCTCTGGCAAGGTCCCAGGTTCTGTCACATAGTACTGCCAGATAAAGGGTTGCCTTGATCATCAGTGATTTCATTTCTGCAAGTACAGTTCCATTGTAGAAGGGAATGAATTGTGGGAAAAGAAATTCACACGGGATCATGGTGTATATTTCCCCCAGCTTGTCTGAGGCTCCACTGGCCTGGTTATTTTATCTTCTAAGTTTTGGCATTTGATTCAGGGCCCAAAGCTGGGCTCTTGGCTGGGGTTCAACATCTGCCATTTGTTCTTCCTTCTCCTTTCCAGTAGGCACCTCCTCACTGATATTTGCTCATTATTTTATTACTTAATTCAATGTCTCTCCTCTTCAGTCTATCCTAAATGTTTCCAATCACAGTAATTTTTTCAAGACACTTATTTTGTCTTAAAATTCTATTACGCTTCACAGTCTGACTTCACTTATATAATACTCTTGAAATGACAGAATTACAGAGGTGGAGAATTAATTATTGGCTGCCTGGGTTTAGGAATGCTGGGGTGAAGGGAGACAGCCTTGACCCTGAACACGGCAGCATGAGGGAACTCTCCGAGTGATCAGATAATTCTGTATCTGGATCAGATAGTTCTGTATCTGGATTTCCGTATCACTCTCCGAGTGATAGGCACACGAAGCAAATGTAACAAATGACATAGGTAGAACTGCACCCAGATTTTACACTAATGTTGATTTCCTGCTTTTGATGTTGTGCTGTAGGAAGAGAAGATATAATCAGTGGGGGAAACTTGGTGAAGATCCATGAGACCTCTCTGCACTGTCCGTGTAACTTCGTGTGAATCTATAATTATTAAGAAAGAAAGGACTGTTGTGCTTTAAAATATTCAAGTTCGTTTGTCTAGCATACATTTTGGTATCTATACTTATATCTATATAAAGTAATGGCTAACACGGGGTTGGTTTTCATTGTGTAAAAGCATGTTTGCCTTAGCAGTAACTCGAGCCTTTCTTTTCTCTCTCTCTCTCTCTCTTTTTTTTCCTGTTTTAACAGTGTATCCTATTCAGTACATGTATCTGAAGATTACCCAGGTATGTTTTCCTTTTTCTTTTTATTACAAATATTCATGCCATGATTCTTCGAATAGTTTTTTCTTCTGGAGATGTAAAATGTATATAAATATATCTAGGGGTGAAGGGTTGGCAGGGAAAGACAATATAAAAGAATTCTGTTGATTGCCTGTGAGTTACATGTCTCACCCTGAGACACAGTACAGAATCAAAATAGTTCTCCCGTGAAACTACTTTCCTTGAGTCAATATGATAGCTTCATCCTGTATATTTACCTCATTACAATTAAAATGAAGATTCTCTAAACTGGTTTAGTTGTTGGCTTTGGATAGTTTTTTCATACTCTAAAAATAATGGGTAGGAGTAACAGCTAAAATAGTAGCTAAAAATAATAGTAATATTTGAAAATAATAGGCCTTTCTTAATTTCTCTAAATTTATATACAGTTGAGCACATCTCACAACAACTCTCTGAGGTTGTTACTCTAATATCCTCATTTTACAGATGAATGATGACACTACTAGTAAGAGGAAGAACTGCAATTTGAACCCAATAGTCCAGAGCCCGTGGACCATACTGCTAGACTGTACTAGGCTTCTTGCATATGCACAGCTGTCCTCACTGTGTGTCCTGAAATAGATTACTAGATCCACACACATTTGTCCATAGAAAACTGAATATAAGGTCACTACAGATCTACTTTTCTATTGATCAAACCAGTATCTTTCTTCTAGGCCATGTTCAGTCTTACTTTCTAGACTCACTGTAATCCCACCAGAGCCCAGGATGTGTACGCCAATATTTAAGTCATGATAATTTGGACTTTATCTTTAGTGTTTTTCTCACTAATGATGTCTATAATTTTATCTTGAGTAAGAGCACGAGCGCTGTAGACTTAGTGTAGATCAAACGTGACTTGATTAGTTTACCCCAAAGAAAAAAGTATAATGCGAGAATCTATTTCTTATCATATTCTGTGGCAAAGATTAGCAAATTTTAACTGCCTATGTTTCATATATATTTTTTTTACTCCAGCATTCTTACTTAATAAAATCTGATGGTTACCAAACTAACTGTTCTGATCTGTCAGGGTCATGAATTGAAATCACAATTCCAATTCCTATTCAAATCTAGCCATTTTATTCACTTACTGTGCATGATTGGGATCATAATTTTCTGTATAAAATGAGTAGATTGCTATAAGTAACTTTGATTACGTATACTTTGAGTATTTTTAAAAAAATAATTAGTTAATAATGTGGTATGAGGATATTGTAAAATATTTTTTTAGCCTTTAAGCTAAGTATTTCCAGTGGCAATTTGCATTATGCATTTAACCTTTTTGTAAGATCAAATGTTACATTTTAAAATAATTTTCACATATCATAAGTTCCCTTACAATTGTTTTGCTATGATCTCTATATGTTTTAAGCATAGCATTCTATAAAACTATTGTGCAATTTCACAAGGAGGGTTATTCATTATTAAAAATATGCCTATTTTTAATAGTATAAAAAGTATTCTAGGCAGATATTATTGGAAGAACCAAGACATGAAATGTATAAAGAAAAAAAATTTCTTAGCTGGTTTTGCAATCAGCCCTCTCCCTTATTATGATATAGTATGTTTTTGATGCTGAATGTTTGCTTAAATGTGTTAGGAAAATAAAAGCCCCACTATTTATTGTAAATATTATGATTATTATGCTTCCCATCTGAGACAGCTCCTAGAGATGTCACCCAAGAGAGGTGCAGGACATTTAAGTCAGGGTGATAGAAATAATGCCACAAATGAAAGTCCCCTGAAGACAGGAAGTGAATTATTCTGTAGCGCAAGAAATATGATAGATGCCTTTAATAAACCAAGTGAACCAAATGTTTAGCTCCCTCTTGTGGTCAAGAAGTATTACTCTGGTTTTTCTCGCCATACGGGAGCCCCACTGCAACTACAGTATATAAAAATTGAAATTAAAACATAAAGTATTGGTTATCATTGGTGCTTTTTAAAATTGAGTTTACATCATGAAGCAAGTGCATAGTGAATTGCCAATATAATTTAATTTATAAAAAAGAAGTGTAAATAAAACACAGAGATGGAGAGAGAGATTAGTGCATTCGGGGATAGAATTTTGAATTGGTTGATGCCAAGTATTTTCTTATGCATGATTGAATTGATTCTAAATACCAGTTTGTGTATAGACAGAACAAGTGCTATCATGACATTTTATACTTGAAGAAATGTGCTGAGGGAAGTTAAATATTCCCCAAGGATGTGTAGTTTGGTGGTAACCAAGTCTATAATTCAGTTCTGATTCCTATCACTTCTGTGGAAGAAGTAGTAGTAGTATTTTTATGGAGCTTTCTTCAAAGTGAATATTACTATGATAATATTTTCCCCATTATTAAATTTTAATCCATAGTTATTTGTACTAGTTCAGTTAATACGCTTGATTTCTCATATAGATAATATTATATAAAAATTATATGTTTGCTCTTCCTTTCCAGTATTCATACCTGTATTTTTTTTCTCCTCTTGTACTGGCTAGAATTTCCAGAATGACTTTTAATAATAGATATGAAAATTGGCAGCTTCGTTCCTTTTCTCAAAGTTAGTGAGCTTGCTTCTAGTCGCTTTCAGAGAGCAAGTGTCATTCCTTTTCTCATTTACTAAGCTTTTTTTTTTTAAGAATGAGTATTAAGTCTTTATCGAATTCTTGTTTGGCATCTAATGAGGTATCGTGTATGTCTTCTCCTTTGAATAGAAGGTGACAAGTTACATTAGCAGATATCTTAAGGCTGCTCTATAAGAACTACGTGTATTTTGTCATGTACTCTGTTATTAAATACTTCAAATTGATGATGGAATTAAACTGTTCTTTGGCATTTGATAGAACTTGCTAGCAAATCAATCTATCTGAGCCTGTATCTTTTTTCTTTTTTTTTTTTTTTTTTTTTTGGGTACGCGGGCCTCTCACTGTTGTGGCCTCTCCCGTTGCGGAGCACAGGCTCCAGACGCACAGGCTCAGTGGCCATGGCTCACGGGCCTAGCCGCTCCGCGGCATGTGGGCTCTTCCCGGACCGGGGCACGAACCCGTGTCCCCTGCATCGGCAGGCGGACGCTCAACCACTGTGCCACCAGGGAAGCCCTGAGCCTGGTATCTTTTTAGGGATGGTTCTAGAGCAGTCATATTTTTCTGCCATGATTGATGAATCTGTTCTTTGTTTCTATTTCTTAGTCATTTTTTAACATGTGTTCTTCTTGAAAGCCCACTATGTTGGAGGAATGTCCAGATTTTTCAGCAAAAAGTGTTTTTAATAGTATTCAGTCTGTAAGTCTAAAAATCTTCTGCATCTCTGTGGTTATTTCTCCTTTCTCATTTCTGTTATTTTATATTTATTCTTGTCTTTTTCTCCCCTTGATTTTTCTTCCAAAAAGTTTGCCTATTTTAAAAATTATTTCAAACAAATGCTCTCTTTTATGTTGCTTTTAATTTCTAAATGCAATAATCTTGATAGTACTTTTATTAATTCCTTCTGCTAATGTTCCTCAGGATTTTTTTCCTACTTTTTCTGGATAATACGGTTCAGTGCTTAGCTCATCATCTAAGTTTGAAAATACAGTATGGAATTTTTTTTGCCCTATGAATATGTATTAGCATAATCCTCCAAATTCAGGATTATGCCATCCTATTTATTCCTTAGCAGATTTGCCATTTTATAGTTTTAATCTATTAAGTTACCTGTGCCATCTATTGGAACTCATTTCATAGTTTGTTTTTGTGAAAATTAAAATTGAGAGGGTCTTCAGTTTTAGGTACATATAATAACGTATATAAATGAAATACTAAAGATATATTGGCTATTCAAATAAAATGAAGAAATAAAGCAGCCTTCTAGTTTACCTGTGGAGTTTCTACTGTAGACAATTTTCTGTTTTTTAAAGGTAAGTGTATTACAAGTCACAGATAATTGACTCTGTTGTGACCAGCAGAATTCTTTCTCATCAGTTACCACCTTTAGTTGGGAGGCTTACCTACTGGAGGGTATGAATTCTCTGATTTCTCTTACATGTTTTACAAGATACTGCAATTGTTGAGTGACAATATTCTGATATAAAAAAACATAGCAAAGCATTGATGTTTGGATTCAGACAGTTTTACCACTTACTATGCTATGTGTAATTACTTTAGTTACTTAAATAATTTGGGTGAATTAATTTTTCTGAGCCTTGGTTTCCTCATCTTTAAAATAGGGATAATAATTGGCTTGGTGGTTGACATGAATATCATATGTAGAGGAAATATGCAGATTGTAGTATAAAACCAGTATAGTTATTATTTATAATTATTTCTATTAAGTTACATAGTAATGAATAATGGAATACTGGCTTAAATTAGAAATAGAATAAAAGCAGTAATTTAAGAGATGCGTTTCCGTAGCTCTCTACTCACCTCTCCCTTGTCCACAGAAGTTCCAGTAATGCTTACATAGTCTGGTAGGGAAGGGAAGAGAAAATATTCATACTGTTAACAGCCTTTAACAAGAATCTACAGGTTCTCTACAAAACATACACGTTAAAGAACCTAATTGTCCCGGAAGCTTTCAGAAAAAAAATTGCCATCCTCAGACTCAAGTGGGAGACTTCCCGTGAAGGAATTTGAGTTTGAAAGCATTCTGTTCTGTCACTGACTCATTCTGTTACCTTAAATGCATTCTTTATCCTTTTTGTGTCCTACTTTCCTATGTCTAAACAAAGACAATGTATTATTACAGATATCAGAAGAGGTTGAGGAAGATTTAGAAATAATTAGTTAAACAACAACAAAAGAAAACATAGAATCAATTCAGACAGCTGGGACGCTCCTCAAAGATCATCAGCAAACCTCTTCATTTTATAACAAAGCAGACAGTGGCTTAGATTTAAAGGGATCAACAGCTAATTGGTAGCAGAGTCTAGATTTGAAGTGCTTTGTCTACTCTTAAATTTCTGTTCTTGACTTGAATACACCTCTGTGATCTGGCCTATTGTATCGTAATGGTTATTTAATGGATACTGTCATGCAAACTGAAAACATTTTGGTTTGGGTAAATTAAGCCAAAAGCAGAAATTAAAAGTGTTCTAATGCTTAAATACTAATCAAACTACAGACTGGTAGAAAATCTCTTAGAAAATGATATGTTGAATGCCTAATCCTGTCTTTCGGTGTTATGCAACAATTATTTACTAGGTTATATTGTCTTGAATCACACCTCACTGCCTTCCAGTGTCAACACTTTGTGTAAGCCATTTGGTCCTTTAACTTGAGTTATTCATTTCCCTGTTTTCTTAAACAGAAAGTTCTAATTTATTTGCCTCTTGATGCTTTAGTACAATCCTCCTCATTCCATGATATGGAGTCCACTGTCCAGATTTTTCTGGATCTTTCCTTCTAGTTGGTGGTCAGCATTGCTTCCATTGCTGTTTTTCTTCTCAAGTTTGCGTCAAGGAATCCATTGTACATAGGGAAAACCGAACTATGCACAGTGAATCAGTAAGGCTCTGAATGAGGGTTTAAGAGGTTTAAAAATGGACTGAACCCTCTGAATGAGGGCTGAGAAATTTTAAAACTCTGTTTTAACAGAGCAGCTGTTGATCCTCACCTGAAGGTATGAGTTTACTGACAGAAGAGACCCCAGATAAGCAGTCAAAGGCTCACCTAATATGATGAGACAGTAATTAAAAAGTTATATTAAATCTGTTTCTTAATCCGGGGTCTCACTTGATAAACACAAAAATCCTCACACCCTCCTAGATGCTACTTGAAAAGGAAATAAGGCAAAATTTGTAATTAGAACAAATCAAAATAATGGGGCAAACCTGTTTTGTTTCAAGTCTAATCCACCTGCATCTCCTCTCAGATTCCTGAATAACTTAAATCCTTTGACTTTGAGAGTCTTTTGTGGCTGCGTTGTGAATACATATCACTGTCACTACTCAAGGTCTAAAAACAGTACAGATGTTTCTTTGGAAATAAAGTAATGACTTAGCTATCTATCAGTTAAAAATCATGTTCTCATTGTACTGACACAATATTATGAAGACTGGGCTCAAGATCTTTTATCATGTGTTCGGTAAGTCATCTGAACACTCATTTCTCCTAGCAGAAATTGATACAGGCTTCTGTTGTTGGTTAGGTCTATTTTAGACTTTTATTTTTTATATATATATTTACATTTTTTATACATCATTGGTGAGTGTATTATAGGACGATTATTTAAAAATTGGTTAAATATTTGTTGAATAGCTGTGTCACAGATGCCCTGTAACCATCAATGAGCAAAAAAAATAACAGTCGTGTGTCATATTACCATATACTTGATACCGATATTGGGAAGGATGCTCTTCAATGAGTTGGGGCAACCAGTTGCGTCCAAATGATCCATTACTGCATGGGATGTTAGAGATGTGTTTGGATAGTCTCTATCCAAAGTCCATATTTGTCTAGGAGATGCAAACATCTTTAAAGAAGCTATTTACAATTAATTCGCACATAAACCTGCAATTTACTTCATTTTTTTTCTGAGATTAATCAGAACAGTAATGTGTGCCTCATGAGTGTTGGACGCGATGTGGCTATACCTTAATGTTTTTTAATAAAGGTTGTACTTTTTCAAGTTACTATGCCTTTAGTTGTCTATATTTCTTTTGCAGATAATACATATGTGTCAAGTTCAGAAAATGATGAAGATGTATTAGTTACTACAGAGCCAATTCCAGTAATTTTTCATCGAATAGCAACAGGTAATAGGAATACACAATTTTCTTAAATTCCAGGTTAATATTTTCTTGATTATAGGTAGCTTTGTTTTTTGGTTTCTTTTAACCCATATAGTATTTATCTTTGGCATCTATAAATCTGGTTTTCCATACAGATTTTCTATTTAAAGTCATTAATTTGTTTTTCAACAGTTTTTAAAATGCATAAATTAGTACTTTTAAAAAGTCCCATTTAAATGCCTTATGCAGAGATTTGCTTTTGTGAAAATATTTTCATTCATAATGATACTGCCAGACAAACTGAATATTTAAAAAACATACTGAAGGCAATGTAGATCCCATGAAATATATAGTGAGAACTGAAGGAATTTGTACTGTGGCCGCTTCAGTTTGAGCACATTTTTATGGGCGATGAAAAATCAGAATAGTTTGTATGTAATATAATTCTCCAACATAATATAATTTCAAAATATCCCTTAATTTCTCTTGCAAAGGAAAGAATCATCTATGGGGTGTTTTTATACTGAAACTTATAAATATTTGGTAAATAGTATACTGAAAACTAAAATGATTCTTTAATTATAACTTTCAGAATTAAGAAAGACAAATGACATTAACTGTTGCTTATCCATAAAATCCAAATTACAGAAGGAAAATGGGGAGGTATGTAAATTACATTTTATGTTTTATTATATTTCTTCAAACAGTATAGATGTATTTGAGATTTACTGTGTATTTGTAGTTAATATCATCATTATTTAGGTTAAAATTGCGTATAGTGAATGAAGTACACGCTCCTGGCTTAGGGACTTATGTATGGGAAAGATGGTGGCCTAAAATTAGCTACCTTTCAAGTAATAGAAAGAACATCTGGTTTAAATCTAAATAAAGTGCATACAAAACCTAACTTGTTCTCTGTGTTTTCATCAAATAATGTAGTTGATTGAAGAGCACTTATGTAACATATTTAGAATAACCGTATGTTATTCTAAACTGTATGTTTAGATTAACTGTATGTGGTATACATAGTTTCGATCAGACCCTGAAAATTTCATCTGTAAAAGATGATCTTTCTAGCTAAAGGAGCACAGAGCTTGGGTATAGTCTTATTATTTTTGGCCAGTGTTAAAACAACAACAAACTTATCCCCTTTCCTCACCTTCAAGAAATTTACTTCAATCTGTAAGTAAATACGGGGACATTAAACAAACAAAATGAATGTGGTGGCACCCGACAATTCTTTGGTTTTAAAACTATGCACTGAATGCAACCCTGCCTTCCCCTCAGTGTTGTACCATTCGTCGTGCTCTTCAGTAGCCAAACTGAGAATCACTGATTTAGCATTATTGCTGCTAAAACCAAAAACTGTTTGTATTTTATAAAACCCAAATTCCCTTTTCTAGGTTTTTTGTTTGCCTTAGTAATTTGAAATTTGATCTAGAAATTTAAGGATAATTACAAAACATTGAATTAATAGATTCCTGTGTCTAAAAGCAGCTACCTTTCTCTTAATTATTTTAAAAGGGTCAGGGATAGGAATAGTTACTTTAGATGAATTTTCGTTGTTTGTACTTTAGACACATAACAGATACGGTTCAGTTAATTAGAAACTCAAACTTCAAGTTCAAGCATATTTAATTAAATACCCTTTTGAAATCTGAAATCTAAAATTATTTCTACAAAGTTCTCTTCATAATGTGATTTGTATTTATTTTCATAATTTGAGTTTTATATTATTAGATTCAAAGTGCCTTTTCTTTCATACCATTATGTGGTGTTGGCAGTGGAAGTGAGAACAGTCTGGGATAAATAACGCTGAGGAATTTTTTAATAAGAAATTGAATCAGTGTGAGCTGCTCAGATGTTTTATCAGAACAAACCCAAAATTGTAATTGATTAATGTAGCTTTTTATATACATCAAATATTAAATTGTACAACTCAAGACCAGTGAAACGTACATAGAGCTTAATGCACCCACAAAATTGTCTCTTACTACCTTTTTGGTTTTGGTTTGTACTGCACCAACAATTCTTTCATTTAAAATCCATGTGGTATGCATAAGACCTGCCTATTATGGCCACTTGTTACTTTAGTTTCAGAAGGAGGAAAACTAGTTTGACCATTAAAATTGCCTTCTTACTATTATTATAAGGAGTCAAGACAAAATAGTACGGTGGAAGAAGATTCTGAAGGAGATAATGATTCTGAAGAATTTTATTATGGAGGACAGGTAAGCACACCAGCTCCTCCAAATAGCCACTCTCAAAGGTAGCAGTAGCCATACACGGTCTAGTGGAAATCTGTGCTTGTCATCTAAAACACCTGTGTGGTGTTCAGGGTTCTGTAACTAACAAGGAAATTTCTATAATTTGTCTGTCGCTCATTTTCTATATATTTTCAGAAATTAAGGTTACTTTTGCAATTATTTGACTGTAATCATTTATTTACATTGAGGTTGTCTTAACTTCATTACAGATGTTTTGCAGACAGCATCTTATTATGCTTTTAACTTTTACATTTATTAAGCATATTGTGCTCAGTCAATAGTTTGAAATGGTGACACTAATAAAAGCATGAATTGTTAGTTTTAAATAGAAGGTGATTAACCTTTATAAAAACTGATGGGCCCTAATTATCGAGCATCCTCATTATTTGTATTCATTATCTTCCTTTTCCTTCTATACTAAAGTGTTTGTTGAAAAATTGTTATGAAGAAACATCATAATTTATATATATGAAAATAGCATAGCTACATATGCATATATGTGGAAGAATTCATTATATTTTTCCAGAATAATGTTAAAATTTTAAACTGAGCATTTGATTTTAGGATATGGCTATATAAGTTGTCTTGTTCTGTTTCTGTAAACTTCTTGATCCAATATGCTTTGTAACTTGGATAGTTTAAGGGAAAGGTAATATGTTAAAGAGATGCTTTAAAGCCAGTTATTATTATGTAAAGAATGCAAGTCAATTTATTCATTCAGGATCAGAAATTAGTAATCTGTCAATCAAGTGTATGCAAGGCAGTAGAGGTATGGACGGACATAAATAAAACTAGGTTTCCTGTCTCCAGAATGCCTTACTAGGAACGGGGTACTTTTCCTAATGATTCTTTAACCAATATAACGCTCTAACATTCTGCAAAATAATTCTTCCAGTTTCGATTTTTGTTTACACTGCTAATTCTTACAGGGGGAAGTAAATGTTTTCTTCAGTCTAGAAGTTTTTCAGATTATCTGCCACTTCACTCCTTTTAACATTGGCATTGTCTTCGTATCAAAGTAGTCGAATATTACTTTTTAAGCATAATAAATTCTACTAGATGTACGTGAACCTAAGAACTTTAGTGAATATATTGCTGAACTGTCTATACTTTTTCTTTTTTTTTTTTTTGCGGTACGCGGGCCTCTCACCGCTGCGGCCCCTCCCGCTGCGGAGTAACAGGCTCCGGACGCACAGGCTCAGCGAGCGGCCATGGCCCACGGGCGCAGCCGCTCCGCGGCTTGCGGGATCCTCCCGGACCGGGGCACGAGCCCGCGTCACCCGCATCGGCAGGCGGACTCCCAACCACTGCGCCCCCAGGGAAGCCCTGAACTGTCTATACTTTTTTCATGAAGGCGACAGAGAAAATGCCCATGGCAGAACTACAGGGTCACCTGTCCAAGAGATTGTTTGTATTTTGATTTTTTTGATTCTCTTTACCCTAAGTCATTTCTAAATTATCCCTTTTCATCAGGTGAACTATGACGGGGAGCTGCACAAGCACCCCCAACTCGAAGCTGATTTGTCGGCAGTGAGAGAGATATATGGGCCACATGCAGTTTCTCTCAGGTAAATAAATAGCTTCGGTGAATACAACTTAAAATTATTTGGAAAGTCACTGGAATTTTCTGTTGGAGTTAAGTGGAAATTTCCTTGGGCTTAATTATATTTGAAAGTATATGAGAGTCTATTATGTTTCTACTTACACAAAATGGCATATTTATGGCTATGATTTTTTTTGTGTGTACACATGGTTTAAGATTGCATTGATTTCATTAAAGAAATTAGTTATTTTTGGAGAGTTAGTCTGATAAAATATCAGTCTTGAGTGGCATCATAATCAATTCCCGTAACAGATTTGGCTAGCTGAGCCCATGTTGTTATCATAAATTAAGGACATATTTGTGTGAACAATAAAAGTAAATAATGCATAACTGCTGGTATCCAAATCACATTGTGACATGTAATCTGGCCCCTAAAAAAAGAAAGGAAAAAAAGACATAAGTTTGTGCAATGTGTGTTTGAAGGATAATTTTTTTTTTGTTGCAGTTACTTAATATATTATTTGGTGATAAATTTCCAGGCCACTTTCTATTACTTTAATCATTCAGAAGACCCCCACCATCCCTATTTAGACTTTCTTTTCTCTCCTTAATTTAAGAAAAACCCTTTTCTGCCATCATACTTGTTTCCTTCCATGAGTCAGTTCTGATGTTTCAGATTTTTGTTATCTTCCTAAAGGGTGGTCTCCAAGTCTCCAGACTCCTCTCACAGCCTGACCTCAGTTCCAGCCTCATCCACCCAAACCAGGATTGTTTCTGTTCTCGAAACGTGCTATATTTCCCCTTGACTTTGTCTATTTGCCCAAGCAGTGCTTCCCTCTCAAACCCGGTTGTTCTCTTTATTCAAGCCCCAGTCTAAAGGTCAGCTTTCCTTTGAGCCTTCCTTGAATCTCTGATGCAGATTGGTTATTCTGCCGTCTGCACTCCCATCACATTTGGCTCTTAATCTCATTTGTTAGTCTCTTCATGTCTTGTTGTTATGGGTTTACTTCTCCCCCTCTAGACTCTGAATTCTGTGAGTGCTGGGGCAGCACACTTTTTTGTTACTTGCCTTTATTTTGTGTTGGTTTGGTTTTCAGTCCTCCTTGTACTCCCGTACTTAGCCTAGCACAGGGCACATGTGAAATATAAGCTGGGGGCTTCTTGACTGTTTTCAGTGGAACGTCTGTGAAAAATGTTCATATTATCTGGTTATATTCTTTTCAGTGAACATACGCAGATTTTGAGAGAGCAAACGAATACTTAAGGGAGTATAACACAGCTGTAATTTATAATTGCTAACCGTTTCATTTTACCTGCAGAAACTCACAACCACCTGTGGCCTAAATAAGCTGGGATCGTACACCCGGACCCTCTCCCTCCTGCTCATAGAGGGATATTAGGCTACAACTGAGTGAGGGTGATTGGGATTATACTTGGAAAAGCAAATCTGCAATTTCCAAAGTTTTGGCAAATTAGCTGTGATCATTTCACAATTGATCTATGCTCTGGCTCCAGGATAAGGAATATGGAGATTCCATAAGTATTATAGAATGAATAAATGAAGAAGGCAACAGGGACTATCAATAAATTGTCCAGGGATTCCCTGGTGGTCCAGTGGTTAAGACTCTGTGCTCTCACTGCCGAGAACCTGGGTTCGATCCCTGGTAGGGGAACTAAGATCCCACAAGCTGTGTGGCTCGGCCTAAATAAATAAATAAGTAGTCCAAAACAATGACTAATCTTTTTAACTTTAGTCAAACTTTGGTTGAAAGCTTAAAACTTTAATCGCAGTAGTTTAACCTTCTCCCCCATGAAAGAAAAACGTCTGTATGTGATTAATTCAATACAACATAGAATTTAGCTGCTTTTCATTTGAAATATGTATTTTTGTTTAGAGAATCACTTTACCACACATTGATTGCTTTTATAAAGCTTTTTTACATATATTTCCATGCTATCTAGGCCTCAATCATATCATATATATATGTATATATATATGAATATTTTTGTTTCTTCAGCAAGCATTTGATAATTTCTTATATTACCATCATGTGGTAAATACTTATAATTTCTATTAGTATCTTCCATTATTAATAAAATATTGATAATTTATGGACTGTTGAAATTAGATAAATATCTGGAATTTCATTCAAGTGAAGTATCTAAAGTCATAAATGGTTTTGATTATTTTCCCCTTGCCTCTTTCACTTACAAGTTTTGGTCCAATTTAACTCTCAATGAATGCAAGCCATGTTCTTGCCTGCTCTAGATTTTCTCTAACTACAGAGGATGTTTCCAGAATAAATAACCTCCCAGAGGCCTCATGATATAAAGGGAAATCACAGCAGGACTAGTGTGATTTACTTAAAATAAATAAGAATGAATTTACTGTCTGGTCTCAAATACTGTGGCTTGGACATATGGGAGAAAGGAGTAGGTAGGCCTAAGATCTTGGAGTCACCTTCTTTGCAAAGTTTTAAGTCTATTGAAAACAGACTGTTCTAATTAGCTGTTCTTTTACTTAATTGAGTTTCATAAGAACTTAATGGAGTTTGAAGAGCAAAAGTACCTCAATATGCATAATATGCTATTTGCTGTCATTTTTTTTAATGTGACATCTAATGAGAAAGGCAGCTAACCACATCTGAGTTCACTTTAAGAGAAGAAAATAAGAGATTGCCTCAATTGAGGCAAAACTCTCTTTTAGTAGGTTAGGGAGGTTATAGAAAAAGTGACCGATGATAAATTTATTACTTAAGTAGCTAATTTTAGCTCTACCTGGCCAAATCATTCAAAAGCAGCATTCTGGCTGGGTTGAACCATACTTGGAAACATTGATGACAATTCTGATTCACAGGCTCTTGTGCAGGAAGTGAGTTAGGTCTCTGGGGGAGCATGGTTAACCCCCTGATCAGTCTGCATGTGTCTCATCTTGAATCATGCAACAAAATGACGTTATTTTATGTTTTTATTATAAATTTACTCCTATAGTCATGTATTCATTTAAAAAATGATCAGTGCTATTGAAAACAATTTGAGACTAATATTTTTAGAAAGCAGGGAATTACAAATCACAAAATTCTCATTTGGTTGGGAATGAAATGATTCTGATAATTTGCTGATGATGTTTCAAACTTTTACCCCAAATAAAATATCCTTTGCTTTATGATCATCCATCGTCCATTTAAAGAACTGAAGGCAGCTGAGTAATATTCCAATCTTTGTATTGTGGCTAATCTTAAAGTAGGTCGGAAGATTGCAAGATTTTGACTATTCACTTTGATCACTTTTTGTGGTTGGATGATTGTAATTTTGGAGTTGATGTTTTGGAGGACAGGGCATGCAGAGGATTTTTTTAAGGTTTGAGGAAGCTATACCACTGAGAGAGAGAGAGAGAGAGAGAAGAAGGAAAGAAAAAGCCACATAAATCAGGGTGGACCACTTTAATTTCTCTGGATTTCCATTAGTAGTGGGCCAGTAGGACTACTTAACAGATCTCTGGTTCTCCTCTTCTGGCAGATGGCAGGATTGTATTTCCCTATCTCTTTTTTTTTTTTTTAATTAATTAATTTATTTTTTCGCTGCGTTGGGTCTTCATTGATGTGCGTGGGCTTTTGCGGTGAGCAGGGACTACTCTTCATTGCGGTGCGCGGGCTTCTCCTTGCGGTGGCTTCTTTTGTTGCGGAGCACGGGCTCTAGGTGCGCGGACTTTGGTAGTTGTGGCACGCAGGCTCAGTAGTTGTGGCGCACGGGCTCTAGAGCGCAAGCTCAGCAGCTGTGGCTTTGCACGGGCTTAGTTGCTACGTAGCATGTGGGGTCTTCCTGGACCAGGGCTCAAACCTGTGTCCCCTGCATTGGCAGGAGGATTCTTAACCACTGCACCACCACCAGGGAAGTCCCGTCCCTACCTCTTATAATATCAGCAGTGGACACACAACTAGTGTTGGCCAGTGAAATGTGAGCCAAAGTGCTAGTGTGTGAGTTCCCACATCTTCAGTACTCCACCACTCTGGACCCCTTGGCGACTACAATGAATAGCATTCTTTCTAGTCCTCTGATTCCATAGTAAGCAGGTAGTGTGAGTGAGATATAAATCCTTTTTTTGTGCGTTAAACCAGTGAGATTTTGAGGATGTTTGTTACTACAGCATAACTTAACCTACACCGAAGTATGTCATTCATCAAAAGATCTTGGGTTGGATGTTTGTAATGTCCTTTGCAGCATTACTGATTCTCCCGCTTCTGCCTCTGGAGCCCATGGAAAAGCAGTCTGAACTGAAAACCAGGGGAAAGTGATGGCAGGAGGCACACAGAAGAAAGAGACAAACAGGAGACTATTTTTCAAAAACACTGGCATAAAACCTAGATGCAAGCTTCAGAATGTGAGATCCCAGACAGTCACCTCTTCTTCCAATGCCTGTGCTTTCCTCAAGCAAAACCAAGGACTTTTGAACGGAGGGCAGAGTTGTAGCAAGTGTTTACACTGTACCTCTTATACACTGTTTATTTTATATGGGTTTCCTTTCTTATCTGGATCTAATTTTTAAATTCTTCTTAGCCCTGTTGTCCTTTAGAGAAATTTATAGCTACCATGAATACAGTCTTGCAAATGCTTTAATCTGCCAAGACTTCTTCCCAACTACTGAGTTTGCATATTTCTTGGCCCATTCACAAACATCTCTCCCACACTGAGCATGAAACACACACTGAGTAGGCATGCAGAGATAGACACACAAGCTGTTGAGTTTCAGATGTCATAGGAAGGTGTATGTTTCTTCACAAAATATATTTCTTCTCCAAATATAACTGACTAATTGTTGAAAGCAGAAATAACTAAATAGCAATAGAGGTTTATTTCCCAAGAACTTGTGATAGAGTTTCATGTATGTGTGTGTACGCATATAATTTCCTTGACAGTTGATAAGGGAAGGCTATCTGTCTAAAATATATTTTTATAACCAGCACAGTCCTGCTAATTTTGATCAGATAGTATTATAAAACATCACAACAGTATAATAAATAAGCTGTGGTTTTATAGAGAAAGGAGGACCAACATAGATGGTCTAACATTTAATATATTGTAAGTATGTATGTGGTATCATTAATGAGGATGTTGTCTTGATTAGTTCCACTAAAAAACAGGAGAATGAATTGCTAAGAATTCTAACACATAGTGCCCTCAACAATGCATGTTCATAGAAAAATATATTTCATGCATATGTTCTTAAATGAACTAGGTCACATGCAAGTAGTCCAAATCAGATGGCTGGATTTCAAGATATGTCAATTCAAAGACTAATAACTCAGATGCTGAAAAGAAATTTCTGGAGCAGTTCTTCTCAAGCCCTCAGTCCCAGAGTAAAACAACTGCATCAGATCATTTCTGTGTAGTCTCCCTTCTCTTAAAAAAGTATTCAAGTTCAATTTGATGTGAACTTTTCATAGTGAATAAATATAGGCAGTGCACGGAATTGTTTTGAATTATTATAAACCCGATACAGCATTCAGTACACAATCAGATGTCAAGATTCACAGTTCAAGTTGCATTCGTATTTCAAGCATTCGCCTTGATTCTGCGTTTGCTATTCATGAGATCTAGGGCTACTGAAAGATACTCAGATACAGAAGCAATCCTGATGGCTGGGCCGCTGCATCTGGACAGGCTGTAATCACGCTTTGTAATCTCGCAGTGGGAAACGTGAAATTACTGGCAATATATAAAAAGGGCATCACAAGGGAAATTGGTTTGCATATACACAGTGTTTTTGTGAGTTCTTTGAAGTGTGGCATAAAAACAAAAGTGTAACTATTTACAGATCTACACCTGCAGAATCCGGCTAATTGCAAACCTTTAATGCCTCTGCCTCCTTAAAATTCTGTATTTATGCTCTGCTGTGGTGAAGAAGAACACTTGTAACCCTTTAGTTACTTTTTTTTGGAAAGAAATTGATAGTATTGGTAACTGGGAAAATACTAACTTTTAACCAGAAAAATGCTGAAGAAATCATGTAAGGAATACTTCAGAATTCACATATTAAAGGTTTTATAAGGAACGTATATCACATTCTGATCATAACGTTATGATAAATTCCGTTGAAGTGATCTGGAAATCTATTTTTGAAGAAAACAGCTGTGGGTAAGGTTTGTGCTGACTTTTGTTATCTCTTGATTCCTTTTGCTCTGCCTCTAAACATACCCAAGTCTTGCCATCATAAATAAATCCAAAATTATTCTCGCCTCTGAAATTGGCAAAGATGGGAGAAAGAAATGCCTGGCGATGATGATCATGTGGAAAATGGTCACTGGGGGATCCTCACTGGTGCGATTATAAGTTGTTTTAACCTTTTAAAATAGTAACTAAACAGTATATATTAAGACTCCCAAATATAGTTATACTATTTATTTTACTCAGTAATTCTAGAAATTATTCTCTGGGAAGACAGCTGCACATTGATTTTTATCCAGAGAGCTATTTATCAATATTTATAGTGTAAAAAAGTTGAAAGCAACCTAATGTTGTATTACATAACTTTATTCATATAAATACAGACATTTAAATTTATGGTTTTGAAGAATATTCCACAATATAAAAAATACTCATTATAGAAAAAGTGAAAGAGCAGGACAAAAATCTTTACATACCTTATTATCCTTAATAATAATCATGTGTATTACATGGTATATTAATATATGAAAGAGACTGGAGTGAGATATAAGCAAAAAGAATTGTCTCTGAGTGACCGTGTTACAAGTTATCTATTGTCTGTTTTTCTCTTTCTCACATTTTATATAATGAGTCTATATTACCATTGTAATCAGAAAAAGTAGATATTTTTAGAAAATACATAACATTTTTTAATAAAATAAATTGTATCCACAACCTATAGTTAATATATAAGTACTCTATACTTTTTTGGTTTTCCTACTTCTATTTTATCTAAATAAAGTGTTTTAGTTTCCATAGTGTTTTGGTAATCCGCTTGCTCAGTGAACAGTATATTTGGAACATTTCCCTCAGGATACTAAATGTTTTTATATCAATATTTTTAATAATGGGTAATTTTAAAAGATTATATTAGCATGCCATCATTTATATCCTTATTATTCAATATTCTTTTTTTTTCCTAATTTCTACTCTTACATACATCCTTCTAGGTAAAAGTTTGCACGCATTTGTTATAATTTTCTTGGGAATGGTTGTTGTCAAGGCCTCTTTGTCTCACCAAAATGTCTTTTGCACATCATTAGTGATCTATTCCTCATCATTGTATTTAATGGCTCTCTTTTAACATGCCTGGCTGTAGGTTATTTGACTTCTTAAGAGAAATATGCAACAGAGACTCTATGTGGCCTGAAAAACCTAAAATATTTACTCTTTTGACCTTTATAGGAAAAGTTTTCTGAACCCTGAAGTAGAGGCATAAAAGAAATGGTTCTTGTGCTTGGTCCTTCTTCTTGTCTTAGTTTCTGTATAATTTCATAACGAAGTTGGCATACTTTTGTATCTAAATTTGCATATATGTCTATATTTGTAAAGGGTTATAAAGGTTTTTATCCTTTATGAATAATAGCACAGATGTTTTGACGCAGGCAATTAAAGAATTCCTATTCTTTTCTTCTTTATGTAACCTTTAAAAATATGACCATGAAAAAACAAAAAGTAATTTCATAAATAGTGAAAATGTGCTCAGTGTTTTGATATATTTCTAAGGAGAGGAAGGAGAAAGCATAGAGGCTGAGTTATTATTTTCTAACATGCTGCATGTTTTTGGTCATTGATATCAAAAAGCAAAAGGACCCTCTAGATTCCTTTATTCATCAAATTACATAAAGCCATTTAATCATTAAAAATGCCTTCTCTAAACCCTATAAAAGTGCCATAGTTTTGTACTCTGTTAGCATTATTTGCATATATCATACACAGAAATTTTCATTGAGTACTTACTATGTGCCAGATACTGTACTGTACAATTGTGAAGTTGAACGTGAGTTCAATGCCTGGCTTCCCACTGACTTCTTATCTGCCCTTTGACAACTTGTTTCGCTTTCCTAAACCTCAGTTTCCTCATTTGCGAATGAGGATAATTATAGTATCCCTGTCAGAAGGCCATAATGAGGACCTAATGAGATCATCCATTAATGTTTGACCTGGTTTCCAACACAGAGTGGTAAGTGATAGTTTACTGAATATCGAATCGGCTAAGCACTTGCATAAGTAAATAGGATACGTGTATTCACATCCCAGCTCTGCTACAAAGTGATGACAGGTGAGTTACTTTATTACTCTGAGCCTCAGTTAATGGGCATATAAATTGGAAATAGTGGTAGTACCTATAGGGCACTATGATCGCAGGTATGCAAAATCCTTAGAACGATTTCTGGCATGAAAGTGCTCAATAAATATTGTCCATTAACTTTTATAATTTCTGTTATCTCTGTAGTTTTCTCCCTCACTATGATTTGTATTTGTAACTTAGGAAATTTATTACAATATCAAAAATAGGGATGTGTGTATGGAGAATATAAAAATTGCTGTTTTTATGATCTTTGTTAACTAGTTTGTGGCACTACTAGTTGGCACTACTAGTTGGCACTACTAGTGTGGCACTACGTTGGCTGGAGAAAAGTTGGTCTCCATCATGTCTTTATGTGGAATATACTGTTGTTTCTTGTTTTAATTTTGATACATCAGACCTTTAGAGCTGGCTGTCAAAACATAGTGACATTTAAGTGGCAGAACACCTGGACCAGTTTCAGAACCACCGTCTAATGTGACAGGAAAATTTATGGGCACTTTATTGTGGCAGTCACTTATCCTTCCTTGTGTCAGAAACTCCATTCTTGTCCTTAGAGGCAGCCCTTCATCTTCAGAGAGTACAGTGGAAAGCGAGTGGTCACATAAGAAGATTGTTTAATTTGTCACAGAGAACTGGGAATGTTTGAAACTATGAACCAAATAAGTCTTGAATTTATGCATGCATTTGCCTGAACACGAAGATGGAAAGATATCTATATGGTATAAAGAGGTCACATAAGGCCACAATCCAACTAAACTGAGTTAGTTAATTCATGTCCACAGTCATTTCTGAGCTATCTGTGGAAATCAGAGATGAAAATTCATGATTAAATTTTAATTTAAAATAAGCTAGGACACACTATCTTTTAAGCAAAATGAAAAAAAATAATGTTAATCTTTGCTTTCAGGGAATATGGAGCCATTGATGATGTAGATATTGATCTGCATATTGATGTTAGCTTTCTTGATGTAAGTATCCGTTGAAGCAATATGATTGGTACATTTAAAAAACACGCTTTTATTCTTGGAAGAAATTTAATTTTAGTTTCTCTTGTACATAATACTATAAGTAACATAATGACTTTGTCAAAGTGACTTATGAAGAAATGCTATGACTTGTCAAAAAAGCAGAGATTTTATATACATATATTTTTTTTCCATCAGTTCTTGTAATACATTCTGAAACTTATGGGCTTGTAGTATATCATTATTTCTTAAGTTTTCACTTTAATTTTCAGATTTAGAAGGCAAGAATTAAGAGTACTTTGGCTTTCTTTTCACAAGCAAATAGGTTTTGAAATAATTTATAGGCCTTAATGATTTAAAATAAGTTTAAAAAATTTTATCTGGAAAAAAAATCAAGAACTCTAAAAGATGACTAATTCATCTTTCAAATATTTGCATAGGAGGAGATTGCTGTGGCATGGGAAGTGATTCGAACAGAACCTATAATTGTCCGACTACACTGTTCGCTTACACAGTATTTAAATGGCCCAGGTTAGTTTTATTTCTCTATTATTTTGAATGTTCATTAGTTGTGCATTATGTAAAATGACTGTTCATTTGGTAATTCTGAACATAAATGCAGCTGTCTTCATAATGATACTTAAATATACTTGCATCCTAACAGAGGTGCTTTATGACCAATATAACTATTGGAAGCAGAAACATATAACATTTAGTTTTATAGTTTTCAGAAGTTGACAAGTTGCTGTGAAACAAACACAATAAAACCTAAAAGAGAATTTTGCATATAATAGATTCTCAGTAAGTATACTTAGGGTTGCTCTTAAGTTTATTTCTGTCTCTGAACCTGAGATTTAATTTTAATGTTTACTTATCTCACCTTTGATTACTGATGAATTTAGCCTAAGTGTAACATATTCCTGTTTTTGAAAATGGAGATCATAATAATATTTTTGTTTTCCAATACCTGAAGGGATGATTTTGCTTTATCTCAAGGAATAGTTGTTTATAACACAGGACCCTATTATAAATCTTGCCAAGACTTACTGGATTTAAATGTTTTCTCTGCCTACTAATACTCTCTCTCTCTCTCTCTCTCTCTCTCTCTCTGTCATACACACACACACACACACACACACACACACACACACACAACTGCATCTATTCATATTATTGCAGTTATCTACTGCTGCAGAACAAACCACTTTAAAACGAAGTGGCTTAAAACAACTTCTCTCTCACCATTCTTTGGGGCTCAACTGGGCAGCTCCTGCCTGGGGTCTCCCGTGCCTTTGCAGTCAGGTGGTGGGCGGGGTTTATGTCATTAATGGCTCCACTAGTTGGATGCTCAAGATAGTTGGATTTCAGATGGCTAGCAATTGATACAGGTGTTATTTCGGGACCACACAGGGCTCAGCTGGGGCTATTAACTAGAGTGTCTCCTTACACAAGGCTTCTTCATGTGGTTTGGGCTTCTTGTAGTATGGTGACAGGGATCCGAAAGCAAGTGTTCCAAGAGACAGGTTGTGCTAAAAGGCTTAACGGCTCTTTCACTGTATTCTGTTGATCAAAATTATCAATGAACCCACCCAGAATAAAGGGATAGGGACATAGACGGCACCTCTCGAAATTGTGGCCATTTTTGATCTGCTGTGCACACATTACCGTGGTCTCTGCACATTTCTCTTTAGGCATATCATGGAACTTATATCTACTGTTAGTTTTCACATAAGAAAAATATTTGCCCTTTCAAGTTCATGAAATATATAGGAAAGTCTCTCATTTTGAAAATGCCTCTGTTGTCACCATTTTTAAATTTTTGGATAATGTATTCTACTTAAATAATCAACATGCAGTAACACATAGTAACTGATGTGATTTAATACTAGGCAAAGACAAATAGATGTTACATATCTTTATTTTGATTACTTCAAATATGTAGAAATGTAATAAAGAAGAAAACTAATTCCTCATAATCCCTCTATACTGAGAAACCTGTAAATCGGTTGGTGGTGTTTCTGTTTTCTGTGCACATGTGGTTTATTTTCATAAAGTTGCTATCAAATGGTATAGATATCTGTGTGCCTTAATGTTATGTCATGAGCCTGTCCTCCAGTCGTTGCACAATATTCCAGCCTGTAGGTGTAGTTTTTGCTGTTTTCCCACGTATTCTGCTGTGTCGCTAATATTTTTCTTTCTTTAGTGATCTGAAATGTACTTATTCTATTTTATTCTGATGGTGGTTAAAAGCAAAAGAACCCCTCATGTCTGAACTTTTCTTTTAATTAATGGGGTTAGGAAGAAAATTGGGTCATTTAATCTCTACCCACCCCAATTCCATCTGTGCAAGATGACGATGTGGCATGCTTTTATGTAATCTTACCACTGTTACTCATGTGTTTATGTAATCTTGAATTTTAGGCAGAGATTTTCCATTCACAGTATCTCTTTAAAGATTTGTCACATTTGCATGGTTTTATATTTCAACAATTATATTTTAATTCACGTTTAGATCATTTTATTGCTCAATACTATTTATTTAGTATCACAGTTCATCTGTAATTTCTTATTTTTTCATCTTTGTTAGTTGATTTACATGTTTAATAGTTTGTAAACCAAAGAAACGTGAGGATTATGCTTCATTTTTCATACCTAAGAATGACTCTTTGTTTTGTGAATGAGACAAACTTGACCAACTATAAATTTATGGGCTTATAACAGTTCCCCCCAAAAAGGCAAAAGTGCTTTAAGAACTTCTGCTACTCTGTGTCTGAAGTGTTTAACTTTGTTCATTTGTAAGAAATCTATCTTGGTTTTGTTTATGTTTTGTTATATGTACGTATCGAGGTATTTTTTTCTCTTTCTCCTTGATACTACTCTTTATATATTTATTTTTGATTGGTATGCTTACCTTCTTTATCTGCTCACCCCAATATATGTAGATTGGATCTAATTCCTGTATCCTCCATGCTGTTTATCATTTCTCTTAGTCTTTCATCCATCACCTCTGATTTTCTAAGTTTTTTTCATTTGTCTTCTACTCCATTGAGTGAATTTTTTTCATAATTTAGTCTTTGATATAATGTTCCCCTTCTATTTTTAATTTTACTACAATCTCTGCTGATACCATATTTTCCCGTTTATTATCAATTGCTTTCATTTTATTTATGCATCATTTTGAATTTTGTTCACAAAATCAATAATCGTCCAAGAATTATAATTTTGTTCCTATAGATGTGAGTTTTGTTTTCCTCAGAATTCAAGCAGTGTCGAAATGCACTTCTTTCAGAAATTAGTGTGATTTGTGTATAATTTCTTCCGATAAGAAGAGTAAAGACTCTTTATAATGAAAACAGGAAATACAGAGACAGTGTGGGGAAAAAAAATGGATAGTAAAGAAAGAGAGTTCCAGGGACTTCCCTGGCGGTCCAGTGGTTAAGACTCTACGCTTCCAGTGCAGGGAGTGCGGATTTGATCCCTGGTCGGGGAACAAAGATCCCACATGGTACGCGGCCAAAAAATAAAAATAAATAAAATATTAAAACTTCTTTAAAACAAAAAAAGAATTCCACATTTACTCATTTACTGTACTCTAGAGTTAGTTCTGATAAGAATTGAAGAAATACACCTCCTTATCCAATTTGAAGTTAAAAATAAAGATTATTTTTATTGTACATGGGGAAATATACTTTAAAAAGAAAAGGTTGTTATGATTCTTATGGTACTAGATATTTTTTCCAGAATTGCTAGTATATAAGTCTAGTTTATGATCTCAAGGACAGGGCTGCTTTTAGTTTAAAGTGATAAATAGCTGATGTTATTAAAAATGTTTGCCTGTGCAGATCCTCTCATTATTGATACCTCTACATTTACACGATCACAGTGTGCGACTAATTTCCACATATCTTGAGCGACCCTCACTTATTGCCTTCCCAACCTAAATTATTAGACAAGGAGAAATTGAACAACTTTTACCTTTTGTAAAACAGAAAATATTTTACTAGTATTTATCTTTCTCATTCTATTGCCCCCAAAACTGAATGCTGTGGGGAGTTTGGTTGAGGTAAACTTTTAATTTTGGAAGAATAGACATTTCTATAATATTTATTACTTTTCCTATAAAGGAGCATTTATTTGTAGATTCTACTTTTAAATGTTGTACAGTTCTGTGTTTTTTGGGTTTTGTTTTTGTTTTTGCCTTAAATGACTGATTTTAGCTAAATTTATTCCTGAATATTTGTGTACTACTTGTTTGCTTAATGGCACTTTTATATTACAGTTTATTTTCTAACTGATTGTTTTGGCTATCAAAAATCTATTACCTTCCTTTTTTAAATTGTGGTAAACATATTATAAAATGTACCATTTTTAAGTGCACAGTTCAGTGGTATTAAATACTTTCACATCGTTGTGCAGCCATCACCACCATCCATCCCCATAACACCATGTGTTCTTTTTTTTTTTTAACATCTTTATTGGAGTATAATCGCTTTACAGTGTTGTGTTAGTTTCTGCTGTATAACAATGTGCATCAGCTATACATCTACATATATCCCCATATCCCCTCCCTCTTGTGTCTCCCTCCCATCCTCCCTATCCCACCCCTCTAGGTGGTCACTAAGCACTGAGCTGATCTCCCTGTGCTATGCGGTTGCTTCCCACTAGCTATCTATTTTGCATTTGGTAGTGTATATATATATGTCCATGCCACTCTCTCACTTCGAAGGAAGAAAAGAATATATAGTAGACCTAGGTTTTATATTTCTTGTGAACCCAGTCAGGAACTAGAATGTAATCCTATACATATAATATATTCTAAGAAAGTACTTAGTAGTAATTTGATAATTATTAGCATCATGATTTAACTTAGTAGATATAGTACAGGAAGAAATTTTATTCTGTATGTGACTTGCTTTTCGTATGATGGCATACAATTACTTTTGTTTACTTCTCACCAACCATCTTGTACATTGCAATTTGGAGTTTTAGTCCTCAGCATTGAAATGTTTTTGGTATTTCTTCCTGTTCCAGGACAAAAATCAGAAAAATAAAAGGTATTTGTTTAATAAATTGCTGTACTTTAAAAAAAAAAATCTATTACCTTTACAAACATTAAAAAAAATTAATCTAAAACATTTTTAGGTTTACAGAAAAACTGCAAAGGTAGTACAGAGTCCTCATACACTCTACCTCCAATTTCACTGATTACTAACATCTTATATGAATACATTAAATACAATAAATTACAATAATTAATTGCATTAATTTTAATAGTAATAAGAATTTTGTCACTTGAATTTTGGAATATTTTTAGAAGTAACATCTTGTTAGCTCTTTCAGTGTATTCCAAAATTTGGGGTCATTCAGATTTTATACTACTAATTTGAGTCAATGTTGGTGACATTTATTTTCTAGTCATTCATAGTAGGAATAAGTTTTGGCCTTTGTATTATTAATTTATAGGATAATTAGTATATTCTGGATAAACAGTTGTGTCTATTATATCTCTTCTTTCTCTCTATATGTGTCTTATACAATTTTCTTCAGTGAAGATTTCAGTTCTAGTGTGTTTTGGATTTTTCTGCATTTTTTAAAACCAGGTCCTTTTTGCTTCTTTGCCTCCATCTTCCCAGTTACTTTTTCCATCTGCCTGAGAAGAAACTGTGTCTTCTTAAATCTTAGAGAGAGCACACTGTGTTCTAGTTTTGTCATCTTTTTCTTTAAAAAATAATTCCCCTGAGTTTTCAAGTTAGGATTTTTTATTCACTTTTCTATAGCCTTGGGTTTGGGACACATGGGATTGGAGTGATGTACTCTCTATGTTAAGGATTAGAATGTTTTCAGGAAAGAAACTGATGGGTGATATAACATCCATTTTCTTTGATCAGTGGAGTGTTTGTATCTCAGACTAACGGCCAAGATGGTGAGGCAATTGGGGATACCAGCCTGGTTTACTATGTGGAGCATGTGTGGTCTGAGACTGTCCTATTAATAAGTCAGTCTTTGCTCTGTCTTATTAATAACTAACAGTGATCCCAACTGTTAGTATGAATGGTGCTACCCATGCTCCTGTGCGATATCATCCTTGCATTTGCATGCTAGCTTCCATCTCCTTTCACCTAATTAAGATACCCTTCCAGCAGTTCTCTCTCTCCTTCTTGTACTGTTCATGTCCCTTTCTTCTAAAAGATTTCCTTCAGGGAAAAAAAAAAAAATTCCTCTCATCTTTAAAACAAACACCTTTAGACCTCAAATCACTCTTAACTTAGTCCCTAACACTCTGCTTCCCATGCCTGTTAAATATCTTCATTAGAGTTGTCTCTATTAGCTTACTTCAGTTTTTTAAAAAATTCTATCTATTTTTTCTACAGCAGGTTCCTATTAGTTATCTATTTAATACATATTAGTGTGTATATGTCAATCCCAATCTCCCAATTCATCTGACCACCACCACCTCCCCACTGCTTTACCCCGCTTAGTGTCCATACATTTGTTCCCTACATCTGTGTCTCTATTTCTGCCTTGCAAACCGGTTCATCTGTACCATTTTTCTAGATTCCACATATATGCATTAAATATGATATTGTTTTTCTCTTTCTGACTTACTTCACTCTGTATGACAGTCTCTAGGTCGTTCCACATCTCTACAAATTCGTTCCTTCTTATGGCTGAGTAATATTCCATTGTATATATGTACCACGTCTTCTTTATCCATTTGTCTGTTGATGGGCATTTAGGTTGCTTCCATGACCTGGCTACTGTAAATAGTGCTGCAGTGAACATTGGGGTGCATGTGTCTTTTTGAATTATGGTTTTCTCTGGGTATATGCCCAGTAGAGGGATTGCTGGGTCATATGGTAATTCTAATTTTAGTTTTTTAAGAAACCTCCATACTGTTCTCTGTAGTGGCTATATCAATTTACATTCCCACCAACATTGCAAGAGGGTTCCCTTTTCTCCACACCCTCTCCAGCATTTGTTGTTTGTAGATTTTCTGATAATGCCCATTCTAACCAGTGTGAGGTGATACCTCATTGTAGTTTTGATTTGCATTTCTCTAATCATTAGTGATGTTGAGCAGCTTTTCATGTGCCTCTTGGCCATCTGTATGTCTTCCTTGGAGAAATGTCTATTTAGGTCTTCTGACCATTTTTCAATTGGGTTGTTTATTTTTTAAATATTGATCTGCATGAGCTGTTTATATATTTTGGAGATTAATCCTTTGTCTTTTGATTCATTTGCAAATATTTTCTCCCATTCTGAGGGTTGTCTTTATGTCTTGTTTATAGTTTCCTTAGCTGTGCAAAAGATTTTAAGTTTCATTAGGTCCCATTTGTTTATTTTTGTTTTTATTGCCATTACTCTAGGAGGTGGGTCAAAAAAGATCTTGCTGTGATTTATGTTAAAGAGTGTTCTTCCTATGTTTTCCTCTATGAGTTTTATAGTGTCTGGTTTTACATTTAGGTCTTGAATCCATTTTGAGTTTATTTTTGTGTATGGTGTTAGGGAGTGTACTAATTTCACTCTTTTACATGTAGCTGTCCAGTTTTCCCAGCACCACTTATTGAAGAGATTGTCTTTTCTCCATTGCATATCCTTGCCTCCTTTGTCATAGATTAGTTGACCATAGGTGCATGGGTTTAACTCTAGGCTTTCTGTCCTGTTCCATTGATCTATATTTCTGTTTTTGTGCCAGTACCATATTGTCTTGATTACTGTAGCTTTGTAGTATAGTCTGAAGTCAGGGAGTCTGATTCCTCCAGCTCCTTTCTTTCCCCTCAGGATTGCTTTGGCTATTTGGGGTCCTTGTGTCTCCATACAAATTTTAAGATTTTTGTTCTAGTTCTGTAAAAAATGCCATTGGTAATTTAATAGGGATTGCACTGAATCTGTAGATTGCTTTGGGTAGTTTAATCATTTTCACAATATTGATTCTTCCATCCCAAGAACATGGTATACCTCTTCATCTGGTTGTGTCATCTTTGATTTCTTTCATCAGTGTCTTATAGTTTTCTGAGATCTTTTACCTCCTTAGATAGGTTTATTCCTAGGTATTTTACTCTTTTTGTTGCAGTGGTGAATGGGAGTGTTTCCTTAATTTCTCTTTCTGATCTTTCATTGTTAGTGTATAGGAATGCAAGAGATTTCTGTGCATTAATTTTGTATCATGCAACTTTACCAAATTCATTGATTAGCGCTAGCAGTTTTCTGGTAGCATCTTTAGGATTATCTGTATATACTGTCATGTCATCTGCAAACAGGGACAATTTTACTTCTTCTTTTCCAATTTGTATTCCTTTTGTTTATTATTCTTCTCTGATTGCCGTGGCTAGGACTTCTAAAACTATGTTGAGTAATAGTGGCAAGAGTGGGCAACCTTGTCTTGTTCCTGATCTTAGAGGAAATGCTTTCAGTTTTTCACCATTGAGAATGATGTTTGCTGTGGGTTTGTCGTATATGGCCTTTATTATGTTGAGGTAGGTTCCCTCTGTGCCCACTTTCTGGAGAGTTTTTATCATAAATGGTGTTGAATTTTGTCAAAAGCTTTTTCTCCATCTATTGAGATGATCATATGGTTTTTATTCTTTAATTGTTAGTATAGTGTATTACATTGATTGATTTGTGTATATTGAAGAATCCTTGCATCCCTGGGATAAATACCACTTGATCATGGTGTATGGTCCTTTTAATGTGCTGTTGGATTCTGTTTGCTAGTATTTTGTTGAGGATTTTTGCATCTATATTCATCAGTGATACTGGTCTGTAATTTCCATTTTTTGTAGTATCTTTGTCTGGTTTTGCTATCAGGGTGATGGTAGCCTCGTAGAATGAGTTTGGGAGTGTTCCTTCCTCTGCAATTTTTGGGAGAGTTTGAGAAGGATAGGTGTTAGCTCTTCTCTAAATGTTTGATAGAATTCACCTGTGAAGCCATCTGGTCCTGGACTTTTGTTTGCTGGAAGATTTTTAATCACAGTTTCAATTTTATTACTTGTGACTGGTCTGTTCATATTTTCTATTTCTTCCTGGTTCAGTCTTGGAAGGTTATACCTTCCGATGAATTTGTCTGTTTCTTCCAGGTTGTACGTTTTATTGGCATAGAGTTTCTTGTAGTAGTCTTTTATGAGCTTTGTATTTCTCCGGTGTCCGTTGTAACTTCTCCTTTTTCATTTCAAATTTTATTGATTTGAGTCCTCTCCCTCTTTTTCTCGATGAATCTGGCTAAAGGTTTATCAATTTTGTTTATCTTCTCAAAGAACCAGCTTTTAGTTTTATTGATCTTTGCTATTATTTTCTTTGTTTCTATTTCATTTATTTCTGCTCTGATCTTTATGATTTCTTTCCTTCTACTAACTTTGGGTTTTGTTTCTTCTTCTTTCTCTGGTTCTTTTAGGTGAGATGTAAGGTTAGATTGTTTATTTGAGATTTTTGTTGTTTCTTGAGGTAGGCTTGTATTGCTCTAAACTTCCCTCTTACAACTGCTTTGCTGCATCCCATAGATTTTGGATTGTCGTGTTTTGTTGTCATTTTTCTCTAGGTTTTTTTTGATTTCCTCTTTGATTTCTTCAGTGATGTTTTGGTTAGTTAGTAATATATTGTTTAGCCTTCATGTGTTTGTGTTTTTTTCCCTGTAATTTATTTCTAATCTCATAGCGTTGTGGTTGGAAAAGATGCTTGATATGATTTCAGTTTTCTTTTTTTTTTTTTTTTTTTCTGTATGTGGGCCTCTCACTGTTGTGGCCTTTCCCATTGCGGAGCACAGGCTTAGGACGCGCAGGCTCAGCGGCCATGGCTCACGGGCCCAGCCGCTCTGCAGCATGTGGGATCTTCCCGGACCGGGGCACGAACCTGCGTCCCCTGCGTCGGCAGGCGGACTCTCAACCACTGCGCCACCAGGGAAGCCCTGATTTCAGTTTTCTTAAGTTTACCAAGGCTTGATTTGTGACCCAAGATGTGATCTGTCCTGGAGAATGTTCCTTGCGCACTTGAGAAGAAAGTGTATAATCTGCTGGTTTTGGATGGAATGTCCTATAAATATCAATTAAATCTATCTGTTCTATTGTGTCATTTAAAGCTTGTGTTTTCTTCTTAATTTTCTTTCTGGATGATCTGTCCATTGGTGTAAGTGAGGTGTTAAAGTCCCCCACTATTATTGTGTTACTGTCGATTTCCTCTTTTATAGCTTTTTGCATTTGCCTTATGTATTGAGGTGCTCCTATATTGGGTGCATATATATTTATAATTGCTGTATCTTCTTCTTGGATTGATCCCTTGATTATTATGTAGTGTCCTTCCTTGTCTCCTGTAACATTCTTTATTTTGAAGTCTCTTTTATCTGATATGAGTATTGCTACTCCAGCTTTCTTTTGATTTCCATTTGCATGGTATATCTTTTTCCATCCCCTCACTTTCAGTCTGTATGTGTTCCTAGGTCTGAAGTGTGTCTCTTGTAGACAGCATATATATTAGTTGTTTTTCTGGGGTTTTATCTTCTTCCTTCATCCGGTACATAGTCCTCTGCCTTTTCATTTGGTCTGTCTTTCTGTGAATGTCGTTTTCATTCCACAGGCTGCAGGATTGTAGTTCTTCTTGCTTCTGCTGTCTGCCCTCTAGCTTCCTTCATTTTCTTCCCTCTTTTTTTCTCCTTGAATACGCTGTAGATGTGCTTTGGATGCATCATTTCACAAACGCTGCTCTTGTCAATGTCACCAGTGACTAGAATATTGCTTAATGACCCCATGACCAATTTTGAATCCTCATCTTAATTAACTTAGCAGCATTTGATAACAGTTGTTTACCCCCTCCTTGGAAATTTTTTTGAATATATGTCCAGATTAACATATTAATTCTGTAATCTTCCATCCTCCCAGCCATTCCTCTTCAGCCTTGTTTGCTGAGCCTCTACATACTGAATGGCTCAGGCTGAATCCTTAGAATTCTCTCCGCCATCTGCACTCACTCGTAGTTTCTCATCCAGCCTCGTGCCTTTAAGTACATATGTATTTTTGCTCTTCCACATATAAGTCTTTTTTTTTTTTTTTGTCTGTGCCATGGGACTGGTGGGATCTTAGTTCCCCTACCAGGGGTTGAACCCCGACCCTTGGCAGTGACAGCTCGGAGTCCTAACCACTGGACCGCCTGGGAATTCCCCCCACATTTATGTCTTTAGCACATTCCTCTCATCCGAAATGCATAAACACTGGATTTCTTTATCCAGTTGCCTACTTAACTTTTCCACTTGAGTGACAAATAAGCATCTCAAATTTACAATAGCCAGAGTCAAGTTGGCAGTCTTCCCCACTGCTCCAAACCTGATTCTGTTGCAGTCTTTCACGTACCAGGAGTTGGTACGTTTCGTCCTTCTGGTTGCTCAGGCCAAAAATCCTTTGATTCATCCCTGACTCCTTTCTTTTTCTGACACTTTAAATTCAGTCCATCAGCAAAATCTGTCAGCTCTCCCAGAGAGTGTGAATCCAAAATGTTCACCATCTCTGCTAATCCAAGCCACTATACTCTTCCCTTAATTACTGTAATGAGTTCCAGACTGATTTTCCTATTTCTATCCTTGCTCTTTACAGGGAACCTACACTGTTTGTGGTCCTTTTCTCATCTCATCTCCTAATGAGATACCTTGTTCACTCCTCTCCAGCTCTCCCTGCTGGTCCTAGAATATTGAAGCACATTTCTTCCTCAGGGGCACTGCCCTGTGTTTCCTCTGGCTGGGATCCTTTTCGTCATGCCATATTATCTGATGTTGAAGTCTGTTTATGCCCACATAACCTTCAGCTCCCCCACCCTTTTCTGTCTTTATTTTTATCCAGAGCCTTTATCACCACGTGACATTTAATCTATTTTCTTATATATTTTTTGTCTGTCTCTTTCTCTTTACTAAGGCTCATGAGAGCAGGGATATTGGTGTGTGTTTTTTGCTTCTCTATCTATAGTGGCTGGCACAGTGAGAAAACAATAAATAACCTTTACACCAGTGAATAATGAATGGTGAGTGACTCTTTTGGAGGTTATCAATTTCGTAAGCAGCATAGTTATTAACTTATAGAAATATATATATCTGATAAAAATATGAAGCACACAAGAGGTTGTGCAGTGAAAAGTGAGTAGCCTATGCCTACTGTCATCCTCCATTGTTTTATTCTTAAAAGGTCAGTGTGTATACAAACATGTCTCTCTTCCACCTAAGGAACAGTGTGCAAACTATCCTACACATTGCTATTTACACTTAATATATATTTTTGAGATCATTCTTCATTATTATATATATTGTGCATTTACATATGCGTATAGTATACATTAGTATATATAATATATACTAACCTAGAATGATCTCCAGTATCTCTCTATAAAGCATAAATAGCCATGTGTAGGATTGTGTGTAGACTATTTTAAAGTGTGTATGTATATACATATATATTACATAGACATAGTAATATATATACATATTACTTTTCAGACTTTTTCCTGGCTGATGGTTGAGTTTCAACTCAACATTTAGGCTGATTTTTTTTCCTTTGCAGTGCCCACTGTTGATGTCTTTCAGATTTCCACAAAAGAGAGATTTGGACTGGGACATCAGCTGAAAAAGTAAGTTTTCCGATGAATAAAAAACAAATTTCTATTAAAGAGAACTGAGTTCTCATTTTGCTCACCACTCCCCGCCCTGTTTTTATTCAACAAAGCTTTTTGAAGTAAATGCCTCAGGAGCGGAAGTCGTCCTGATGCTAAGAGCTGCATCAATAATTTAGTTGGCAGAGCTCACTTTAGAACTGAGCCAGATTCCTTCCATCTGCCCCCCCTGGATTCACTCTCCTCCCTCTAACATCCTGCCTTCCACCTGAGGAGGTGGGCATATAAAAATTAGAAAATAAACCCTTAATGTTTAGAATTCCACATCTTTGAAACTAAATTCAATTTGCAACATATATTTAGCACATTATATTATGCAGTGTTTTCTTTTTAAGGACTCAATATAGATCCATCAGTTGTAACAAATGCACCACTCCGGCAGGAGATGTTGATAATAGGGAAGCTATGGGCAGGGGCATATGCAGAATCTCTGTACCTTCCTCTCAATTTTGCTGTGCACCTAAAACTGCTCTAAAAAAATAAAGTCATTAAATTAAAAATAATTTTTAAAATGAGGGAGAAAATTGGGTGAGGGAAAAAATATCACAGGGAAAATTTTCTTGGTTTCCTGTACCGGATTAGGTATCCTTTTCCAGTGCAATTGGCTTTGTTTTTTCAATTGGATTTTGTTTTTCAAGCCAGTATCTTACAGGTCTTGGAACTAAGCATGGAGCCTGCCTTCTATGTTAAGCCATTCAAGTTGGCCACCACCTCATCTTAGCACATGTTTTTTTCTCCCCCGCCTATGATTTTTTTCCCTCATCCAATTTTCTCCCTCATTTTTTTTAGAGCAGTTTTAGGTTCACAGCAAAATTGAGAGGAAGGTACTGAGATTTTGCATATGCCCCTGCCCATAGCTTCCCTATTATCAACATCTCCTGCTGGAGTGGTGCATTTGTTACAACTGAAGAATCTATATTGACTATGATTATCACTCAAAGTCCGGAGTTCTACTTTATGTACTTTTGTAAGCCACTTCAGAACTTTTTTTTGGGGGGGGGGGTGAAATGCCATTGGTCCAAATGAGACAACAATTATAAAAGCACAGAAGTCTAGGAATAGATAGCTTCCTACCCTTAATGACATTGAGCTCAGAAAAAGAAATTATGTGTGTAATCCCAACCCTGAGAAATTAAGGAAAGCTATACTCTGTATTCACTGTTGAATCACCTTGTAGAATACGTAACATTTTATTAATAGTTCCACCCAAATGTTTGACATTTTTAAAAAGTTATTTACTTTTATGGACAAATTTTAATTATATGAAAAATTTGGTATATGAACTAGAACTTTATTTAATGACCCTTGATAAATTTTAGACTAATTTAGTTTCTTTCCTTAATTATAAATAACTGGGTTTGTCTGTGATCTTCTAGTCTAAAATTATATATAATAAAATTTCAAAATCTGATCTCATCCTCACAATGTCATAAGAGGAAATCGAAATATAAAGAGGTTATTTTCCAGAAACATACAGCAAGTTAGGAAGGCAGATTTAGAATCTAGGCCCTTTGTTTTTGCTCAGGAAATAAGAAAGACTCATTAAACTTTTTCTGTGGTTCTTTATCTTGTGTGTTTCTGGCAGTAAGAGTCTAAACAACAGCAACAGCAAATGCCTATGCAGTGCTGCTTACATGTCAGGCACTTAGAATAGTGACGTATATTAGCTCCCTTGATCTTCACAGCAACCCTATCAAGCAGGTACTGTTCCTCTCCACGTTTCCTAGATGATGAAGCCCAGGCCCCGGGAGCTTAAGCAACTTGGTTAAGCTCACACAATGAGAAGGTGGTACAGCCAGAATTTGACTCCATATCAATACTTTTGATCCATCCACTAATCTGCCTCTCATATAATCCTAGATACTCCTTTGTCTTAATAAGGCTTGGAATATATTTTCATCATTGAATGGATATTGGGGAAATGTGAGGTCATTAAAAGAGCCTGAAAGAGAAAATACTGACCCCAAACAGATGTAATAAAGTGATCAGCCTTGAATAGGGTATCTGTCAATCAAAGGCGAAGCATATCACAGACTATGGAAATAATCTTAAACTGTGTGTGACTTTATGTTGAATTGATGTTGATCAAACTTAAGTTGCTTTTTTCTGTTTTTGTTTTTGTTTTTTTTGCGATACGCGGGCCTCTCACTGTTGTGGCCTCTCACGTTGCGGAGCACAGACTCCGGACGCGCAGGCTTAGCGGCCATGGCTCACGGGCCCAGCCGCTCTGCGGCATGTGGGATCTTCCCAGAACGGGGCACGAACCCGTGTCCCCTGCACCGGCAGGCGGACTCTCAACCACTGCGCCACCAGGGAAGCCCCTTAAGTTGTTGTTTTTTTTTTTTTTTTTTTTTTTTTTTTTATGCGTTACGCGGGCCTCTCACCGCTGTGGCCTCTCCCGTTGCGGAGGACAGGCTCCGGACGCGCAGGCTCAGCGGCCATGGCTCACGGGCCCAGCCGCTCCGCGGCATGTGGGATCCTCCCAGACCGGGGCACGAACCCGCGTCCCCTGCATCGGCAGGCGGACTCTCAACCACTGCGCCACCAGGGAAGCCCCCTTAAGTTGTTTTTAAAAGGAAAAAAATACATTGCAAATCTCCAACATTGCCTGAAGTACATACAAACATAAAGTATGGTGTAAATTCTTCATATGTTGAGTTCACATTTATAACACAAAATTCAATTTATAACTGATGTGCAAATCAAAATAAAACATTCAAATTTCAAATTAATATACTAATTTAATTTGACGGGTGGTGTCATTTCGCTGAAGCTGTTTCACCACCACAGTTTGAACACAGTACTGACTACTATAGTGCCTATTTCAGCATGTAGAAGATCACGTTACCCACGTGTATTCCCTTTCTCTTCTGAACTACCCTGGAAGCTTTGTTCACATAGCTGGCTGTGACCTCATCCGGTCTTCAGTTGATGTGAATGTATAATTTACCTTGAAGTCTTTTTCCCTTCTTTTATCATCAGCCAATGGCAATTATAGTAGTTCTTCTTAGTGACAGCACAAACTCAAACACCAGTGTGAGCACTGAAATCTCTCGGTGGCTCTCTATTATAAGGGGGTGGTCGTTATACCAAATGTGCTTATATGTATATTTCAGATCACAGTTGAAATGAAACACTATATTGAATTTCTTAGAGGAGGTAGTTAACTCCTCCCTTTCGAATCCAAGACCATGTAGGGATTTGGGTGTGCAAGTTTAGGAATTACTAGTTTTAGATGTTGAAGTCACACTTTAGAACGCTAATGTAATATGAAAGTGGGAACAATTTTAGCTCTGTTACTTGTTATTTTTTGTTCCAGTTAGCCTGTCAAGAATCAGAGAAGCACTTGCTTGGTTTCTTAGGGAATGGTACACAGGAATGGCAGTTTTTCATAGGAGGAAAAGAATCTGAATCTGCTTTGTACAAAGGGTGGTGTCACTGGAGATTTCAGGTTAAGTACAAGGGAAAATGATGACCTTAATATTACTGTTACATTTAAATCTTGATGAAATCTTGGGAGAAAAAAACCTTCAAAAATTAAGTGGAAAATAAGAACTTACCCTCGTCCTGAGCTCTAGGGAGAATTTACTGCAAATTTGGAATCATGCATCACTGACTGCAGCTTTACCCCCTTCTTCCTCACTACCTCTGCAGCTAAAAAGACCGCAAATAATTGCACGTTTCCTCTGAATTCATCTAAGCTAGCTCACTAAAGTTTGGGGTAGTTAGTCTGAGTGATGTAGTTTCTGGCGATCTGAGTTAATGTGGTGAGACCTGAAGGATCTCAAGAAAATAATAATTGGCCTAGTGCTAAGAGTCACAGCTGCCCCTTTTGAATAACATACGTTAACATAGGTCTCTCCGTGTTGGATAACATAGGTGTTACAGCTCTGCTTACAATCCAGGCTAACTTGGACAGATTTCATTTCCTCACCTTACTTGTGAAATGTGTGGAAGGAGAAAAAAATCTGTATATAAAGTTCCTCTTTCACACCCTGCTGTATTGTAAATAGTAGATATTGGTACCATCTTCCTGGTCCAAAAGCAATCTGTGTTAGAAACAACTGAAAAGAGCAGGAAAGCAGGACCTGCTGAATTGACTTGGGAAAGAAAATCAAAATGTTTAATTTACTGCGCACAATGTTTAATTGTAAAATTTTGCCTCTACTTAATCATCAGCCTTAAGGGACTCTCCTCCATTGTCACTGGAGGGATGGGATCCAGAGAAGCTGTCATAGCCTGAGACCCTTCTCAGAAAACAAGGCTGTGTCTTTCTTAAATCCACCTTTGACGTTCTAGAATTCTTTATCACAAAACAGTGATGCCATGGTCTTGACTTAGAAAATATTGAGATCAGAAGTTACCAAATTCCTGCCTTAGGATAGGAACTAAAAATTCTTAGAGGCTCACCATCTTTTAAAAAACCAGCACATTTTAAAGTGAATGGCAGCTGTGCTGAACGTAAAACTTGCTGACCTCCTAATTCTCCATAGAGTCAATTTTGCATGGCTTATTTTTGTTTACGATTTTGTACTTTCATTTTGTTTTCCTTCTCATGAAGAAAAATACATAAGCAAATCAAGGAGAAGGAAAAGAACTTTACTTTATCTTAATAAATCATAATTACTAACAAAACATTTTTTAAAACCTGTGTTGCTGGCACCAACAAAATAATTCAGACTTTTCTTTTGCCACCTCAGCTAAAGGTGTTGATCCTAAAGGCCGTCCTTATAAATCTCTTTATATCCTTATTCTTTTATCAACTTTTTAATCGTTTGTATTTTTAATTATGTCACAGTAATTAATTATTAATCGTGACACAGTAAAATCATAGAAATTTTCTATAGGATGCTTTCCTACACAAGAAGACATCTTGTATGGTTCAAAATTAAACTCCACCTAATTACCATGCATTTATTTTCCTTTGATAAATGCATTCTCTACATAATCCATACAGAAATCTGATATTAAATTACCTTGGAACTGTGATAACAAACTTACCTTTGGTTTGACAGAATCATGCAGACATTTGTTACACAGCAGTGGAAACAGAGCAAAGAAAAATCTAGTTGCCTGCACAACAAGAAGCTGTCAGAGAAGAAAGTGAAGTCTCCCCTGCATCTATTTTCTACCTTGCGCAGGTGGGTAACAGACGTCTTTCCATCGTCTTACTAAACGCTGCACCTGTGATATTCCATGCTTATTTAATTCAAAGCATTCTTGCTACAGTCTTGGCATCTGTTTATTTTCTTTATGACTTTAAAAGAACAGACCAAGTTACATCCATTCCATCAAAAAACACGGATACTCATTTCTATGTTTTGAGTTTGTGTTTCCTTTACATGGGTTAAATTTACTAAAATTACATTGTTTGGTTTCTAATCACATAGAGTTTTCCCTACCAAAATTAGTCCTTTATAGGGCTCTGGGATAGGTAGGAGGGAAAAACAAACTGGACAAACCTTTTTTGCTTTCCAGGAAACATAGAATTCAGTCCCTGTGATCTTTCCATACATATTTGGCTTCAATTTTGGCTGGATAAGCTGGATTAAAAAGACATGGTATTTGTAACAGAGTTGAGTTGATTGAGCCCGACAAGTGTTCTCCATGGTCTGTTGCACTCACGATTTGCCCTGTTAATTGTTGCATTTTGAAGGTCGCCAAGTTATCCTCCCCCTGGTTGTGGAAAAAGCAAATCCAAACTGAAATCGGAGCAAGACGGGATCTCCAAGACGCATAAGCTGCTGCGGAGGACTTGTTCCAGCACAGTCAAGACGGAGGACGTGTGCGCCCCGAAGCCACACAGGACCTTCGGTCGCTCGCTGTCCAGCGACCCCCGGGCTGAGCAGGCAGTGACGACCATTAAGTCACACAAGCTCTTGAACCGTCCCTGCCCTGCAGCCGTCAAGCAGGAGGACTGCCTCGCTCTCAAGTCGCACAAACTCTTGACACGCTCTTGTTCTGGAGACCCGCGCTGTGAGCACAACGCCAGCCTGAAGCCTCACAAACTGCTAAGCAGGTCTTATTCCAGTAACCTCAGAATGGAAGAATTATATGGACTCAAGAATCACAAGTTGCTCAGCAAGTCTTACTCCAGTGCCCCCAAGTCATCCAAAACGGAGCTTTTCAAGGAACCCAGCGCAGAGGGCCGGAGGCTCTCTCTTACCTCAGGGCTCATTGGTATCTTAACACCATCATCATCTTCATCTTCCCAGCCTGCTGTGCGTACATATTTTCATCTTGAGTTCTTAAATGTCAGCTAAGGGGCAATAGAGGGTTCTGTTAGTTTTTTTGTTTTGTAAGATCTGGGAAAGGAAAGAAGCACAGTTCTGTTTTTGTTTTTTAAAATTTTTTTCTTTTGGATGTTATTTTGCATACCAGACATTTGCAACTGGTACTGGAATGTTCGTTTTGATTCTGAAAAAATAAATGTGGCTGTCAATTTGAGGTCTAGTCCAGAGTCCTATCACGGGAATGACTGCTACTAAAAATGGAAGGAAGTCCATTGGATTCACAAAGCCTGTCCTTTTAAGCAAGCGTAGCATTTTTAATGTTTTAAGTAGGTTTATCTAATCTCTGGTTTTCTCACAAAAGTAGTGGAGCGCAGAGTTTGTCTAATAATTTTTTTTTATAATAAAAATTGTTGATGTTTTGTTTTATTTATTTATTTCTAATAATTAAGAGTGGTGTCCTTCCTATTGTATATAAGAGGACAACTTTGCCCATGAACTTGTGGAGAGAAGTAACAGTTACAGCTGTATCCCTGAGCCTCACTTAAAGCTGCTCTCAGTGTCTACTTTATGAAACTGAAGTCACTTTGTCCTGAAGCTGTTTTGCATGGGGAGATGGGCCTGGGAGGTGACTGTATTAAAGCTTAAATACTTTAGGTGGTATTTATTGGGAGTCAGTCTTACACAAAGTTTACCTCTAGAGTAATCAGCATTATAGCCAGTTTCAGATAAAGAAACAGACCTATCTTATGTATATTAATTACATAAAAGAATTGACCAAAAGTTTTGTTTGCTTTTAGTAAATTTGTGTTTGTGTGTGTTAGGGAGGAACGTATTTAACTCTTTAACTATTAATACAGATATACCAAGCAATAGATGAAACTGAAAAAAAATAAGAGGATACATTTTCAGAAAGTTGTGGTGCTCTTGTATAGATTTATTTCTAAAATTACATTTTAAATTATACCATGAAATTTTATTTGTGTTAAGAAAATGTATGTATGTTGGTAATTTTAGGTGGATATCCCCAAAGCCCATTTCTTCTCAAATAAGTATTAAAGACATATAGAAAAGTAATTATGTCAGAGTTACATAGTAGAAAGTTTCCCATGGTTACTTTCACCTAAGAAAGACAATTTCGGATATTCTGTAAAAGAAAACGTCTTAATGTCCTCCTGTATGGTTAAGCCTAATACAGTAGTTTAGTACTGTACCCTTACAGCAGCTGTCTAGTACGTCCTTGGAGAAATAATTCTATCTGATTGTAAAATGAGATTGAAATAATCTAAATGAGGAAGTGGGAGCAATCAGTGATGAGTAATAGAGGCAACGAGTTTTTGTGATCATTTAAAGATGGCACTCATTTTTATTAGAAGATCAGAAATTAAGAATGCTGCTCATTTAGTTTAAACAAAGATTGCAATGGAGGAAAGGGCATTATAATAAATTCTAAAATCTCGATGTCATAATCCGTGATTTAATTCACATTACAGGTGATCTTAGATCACATCTGTATTCACTGTTGCAAAAGTAAAAGGCTATAATTTATATATTTTCCTAATTAAAAAATTATTTTCTTCTGCTTTGCTTTTTATAGCCAAATGGTGCCAAATGTATTCCAATACGAGACCGTGGCTTCCTAGTGCAGGTATGAGCCAAGCCTCCATCCGTTGTAGAAACAGTTTAGCCTTTAGTGGGTTTTCAAATCCTTCATGAACTTGACTTCATTCTTTCTCTTTATTGTTTTATTCAGACAATTGAGTTTGCTGAACAGCGGATCCCTGTGTTGAATGAATACTGTGTGGTTTGTGATGAGCCACATGTGTTTCAAAATGGCCCCATGCTTAGGGTAAGTTCTCATTGGTGGAATGGCAGTTTAGAATATAAATGAAGAGGGTTAAGATATAAAAATAAATAAGTAAATAACTGCATTTACAGTAAATACTCTCTATTGAGCCAATTACGTAATACACAAAGTCATAATTCTGACAAATGAGTCACTATTTCTGAAGGAGTCTGTGAAAGATCAAGCTGTTTCATTTAGCAAAATGTTTCTTATTTCGCACGTGTGCTTATTTATCACTTCAGTGTTTATTCATCTATCTCTATATCCATCCATATCGATATGTATATGTATGTAAACTTGTAAACACTGTTTTTTCAAAACAGCACAATTTAAAGATAGTTAATACAGAGAGTAGACGGTAGTCATTGTTCCAGTTAGAAGAGGTATGTAGTAGAGTCTGGAGAATTAAAGATTTCAAAAAAATGCCAACTCACTAACACATTTGTGGCATTATTAAGCGAGTATGGAAATAAGAATCAAAGTATAAGTGGTATTTTTGGGGAGAATTATCCAATTCAAAAGGTTTTTTTGCAATTTTTTTACTGAGTTAAAATTTCTATCAATATACAGTTCACTATTTGAATGTGTACAATTCAGTGGTTTTTATTGCATTCACAATGTTGTGCAACTGTTACTACTAATTCCAGAACATTTCTATTACCCCCAAAAAGAAACCCTATGAAAGTTAGTAATCACTCCCAATTTTCCCCTCACCTCATCCCCTGACAACCACTAATATATTTTCTGTCTCTATGAATTTGCCTGTTTTAGACATTTCATATAGAAGGACATTAAATATAAGTTATACATTATGTGGCCATTTGTTTTTGGCTTCTTTCACTTAGTAAAATGTTTTCAAGTTTCATCTGTGTAGCATGTCTCAGAACTTTATTCCTTTTTATGGTGTAATAAGACTACATTATATGGATATGTGACTTTTGTTCATCCATTCTTCAGTTAATGGAATTGCTGGGACATATGTTAATGCTACTTAACTGTTTCAGGAGCTACCAAACTATTTTTGACAGTGGCTGTACCACTATATTCCTACCAGTAGTGTATGATGGTTCCAGTTTGTCCACATCTTCACCAGCGCTTGTTATTTGCCTCTTTTTTTTCCCCAATTATAGCCATCCTAGCATTCATGAAGTGGTATCTCATTGTGATTTTGATTTGCCCTTCCCTAATAACTAATGATTTGAGCATCTCTTCATGTGCTTATTGGCTATTTGTATATCTTCTTTGGAGAAATGTCTGTTTAAATCCTTTGCCCATTTTTTATTTGGGTTGTCTTTAGTGAGTTGTAAGAGTTCTTTATATATTCTGAATACTAGATCATTGTTAGAGATATGATTTGCAAATATTTTCTCCGATTTTCTTTTTCTTGATAGTGTCCTGTGACACACAAGTTTTTAATTTTAATGGAATCCAAATTTCAGTTGAACTGTTGCCTAATCCAAGGTCACAAAGATTTGCACCTATATTTCCTTCAAAGAGTTTATAGTTTATATCTTACATTTAAGACATTGATCCTTTTTGAGTTAATTTTTGCTTATGGTGTGAGGTTGTTGTCCAGATTCATTCTCTTGCATGTAGATATATGTAGTTGTCTAAGCACCATTTGTTGAAAAGACTCTTCTTCCCCAATTAAATGATCTTGTCTCTCTTGTTGAAAATGATTTGACCATAGATGTTTTGAGTTACTGGTCAACTCTTAATTTTACTCCACTGATTCATATGTCAGTCCTTATACCTGTACTATACTGTCTTGACTAACTGTAGCTTTGTAGTGAGTTTGAAATGAAGAAGTGTGAGTCCTCCAACTTTTTTTTTTATATAATATTGCTTTCCCTGTTTGGATCCCTTGCATTTCCATATGAATTCTAGGGTCAGCTCATCTGCCAAAAAGGCAGATAGAATTTTGATAGGGTTTGCTTTGGGTCTGTAGGTCAATTTGGGAAGTATTGCCATCTTAATATTAATCCTTCCAATCCACGAACGCAGGGTATCCTTCCATTTATCTAGATCTTTTAAAATTTCTCTTTACACTGTTTTTTAGTTTCAGTGTTCAAGTCTTGCACATCCTTGGATAAATTTATCTTTAAGTAGTTTATTCTTTTTGATGCTGTTGCCACTTCTAATCAACATTGTACTGGAGGTTCTAGCCAGGCAATTAAGAAGAGAAGAATAATAGAATGTATCCATATTGGACAGGAAAAACTAAAGCAATCTGTTTGCAGATGACTTGAGCACTGTGTGCCAGGCACACTGTGTAGACATTTTGCACACTGCTTCCTTATTTGATTTTCACAAAGCTCTGTGGTTTAGGTATTTTTGTGCCCATGGTGCAAATAAGGGGGTTAAGATTCAAAGAGGTTAGGCGATTTATTTAGCATCACCCAGCTATATGAGTGGAAGCTGAACTTTGAACCTGAGTTTGTCTGACTTCAAAAATGCATCACAAACATTTATTGAAGGCTTTATGAGTATAATGCACCATACTAGATTCTGTTGCACTTTTTAAGAGAGGTTTGTCCTGTCCTTAGGAATATATGTTTGAAAAGATGAATTGCAAAGCCTAGAAATAGGTACTTTTATTAGAAATTTTTTGTATTTCAGGATTTATACTTTAAAAAACATATATAATATCCATTTATGACCATAATGACTCAGGCTTTATGATATATTTGTTTCATTTTATTTGTTTATGGGAAACATATAAAAGAGTTTTTTCTTGCCACCCATATGCTATTTTTTTTCCATATGCTATTTTTTGACAGTCAGTTATTCCTCTCAAAGAGATATATTGTTACTCTGAAACCCAACTTAACTAAATCAGAATTTATTAAATATTTGTGCAAGATTGTTATTTTTAATCAATACACGGAAATGTATAGTTACGATGAGAGGAGAGAGGATCCTTTAACCATGTCAGTTTATCCCAGTAAGGAGGCCTATTTTTACTTGGTCGTTGTGCATCTGTGGATCTTGATTTATTTCTTGATCCATGGCAATGACATTTTCCTTGCCGTAGATAATAGTAATGTTATTAATGGCATAAGCTTTTTGAATGCTTTTTATGTAATCATGTTTTTGAAGTGCCTTATGTGGATTATCTTATTTAATCCTCAAAATAACCCTATTAGGCAGGTATTAATACTGTCCCTGCTCTATAGATGAGGAAAACCGTAATTTTTTTAATGTCACACTACTTGTAAGTAATAGGGACAGGATTCAAACCCTGGCAGAATGGCACCAGGGCCACAGTTCTTAATCATGATGCTACTCTTGACTCATGTGCTTGAATGAACTACTTTTATGTCCTGGAAATTTACCACACATATTGTTGGGAGTTTGCTCTTTACGGTTTAATTGCTGTCAGTTCATTCCTATAATAGGTGATAGAAATATCATAGTTGATGTTAGTATTCTCTTTGCCTTGCTTCAAGTTCTGTTTTACTTTATCTTTCTGCACCAATGAAGTTTGCTGTCTCTTTCTAGAAATGGAAATGCTTTTGTAAACGAGAGAAAACGTTTTCTAAATAAATATAGCTAGTTATCAGGTGGTTTTATGTTGCTTCAATTCAGACTGATATCTAAGGAAATCAGAAAACTTACTTTGGTTTCTTAAATAGTAAGATAAGTGACATATGAAATCAGATCAAGAAATGAAAATAGAGAAACATCTCATAGTCAAAGGAAGAAAAGTAAACAAAACTACCTCCTTCACCTAAATCAGGTATATATTCATTTTTTCTCTCTCTCTCTTATATTTACATCGCAATATGTTTTACTATAATTTCAATAATGTACATAGTGTATAATTTCAATAAGGTATAACAATTATTACAAATATAATATTCAGCCCATATAACACATTAAAAACTGCAGTAAATCCTCGAGCTATAAAGAGGATAAGTCATAGCCCCATGGGATGATTAAATAGGTTAGATAAAACTCGATTTCCATAGATTTCTCTGCCTAATGTTTATTACGTTCGTTTGATCTTTCTCTGTCAAAATTCAAATTGTTTCTTATATTTTGTCTCTTTTCTTCAAGCCTGATTGTTTTTTAAATGACCTAAGTCCCCTTTTACCCCTATTTCCCAAAAGTCCTAAAATTTTACTCACTCCTTTCCTATTCTGCCACTTTACTCAGAGGTCTAGGTAAGCATGTCACACTTTCACAACATGAAGAACTACTTATTTAGAAATACCACAATGCTCTGATTTTCTCTTTTGTTTATAAAGGTTATAAATATCACTCTCAGGTGTGAGTCCTGACATGTAGTACTGTGGATCTGCATAAAACTCACATTATCAGGAGGGTTGTTCAGAGTCCCAGAATTTCAGTTCGGCAGTACAGTCTGCATTGTGATCAGAAAACCAAACCACTGGTTCTCTACGTTTTGGAATCAGCTAGAGTGTTAATGCGCTAGACTGTCCTGGAGATGCTTTAGAATGTTGATTTTGGTCTTGAAGTGTGTTCGCAAAACAAGAAAACAAGGATTTACTGCCAAAATCACCACTGCTTTTATCAGCCTATAAATTCCTAGTGCCCTTGTCTTTCTGTTAGTGTCACATTAAACACCCAATTCTTGGATCAATGCAGGTGTTTGTCTTCTTCTTTGAACCCTGTACGTGAGCTGCTGAATCCTGTTGGAAAAAACCACTCATGTGGTTGTGTGGCTTAGTATCCCTACAAAGTTGGAACTTTGTCAGTGATACTGGAGGCTCATTCTCTGTGTCCCTGGTTAACAGACTTTCCTGTTTCTCACATCAGTATGTGATGTGGGAATTATGATTTCCTTTTCTTCTCCTGCTGTGTGAAAATGTCCCACATTACTTGCTCTGGATTATCAGGCCTGAGATTCTACTGTCACCTCTTGAGAATAATGCTCTTTCCTACTAAAGCAAGGTCAGAGAAACCTGCGAGTCTAATAATTTTGTGGTCCAGTCTTGGCTGTGGACCATAGACAAATGTTTGTAACTAAGGTTCTTATTTTCAGAGTGGAAATGAACAATACCCAGCTGTAATTTGGTCATAGTATAAGGCACTCCCATGACCATTTTTTTGGAAACTGAGTGTGTGGGTCAACCTGGGTATGTCCCATTTTACCTTGAGGAAAACAGGTAGGTCTTCTTGTATTTAGGTCTGATGTTAAAGAATGGATGAAAAAGCGTAGCCTATTTTCTCCCTGCTCCCCCTCAACGCATTTTGTAGAAGTTAACATTTCAAGTTCTGAAATAAAGGCTAAACTAAACAATTATGCCAAAAAACTTTCAGTTCAAAAATATAATTATTTTTACATCCAAATTGAGCAGAAATTGGTTTTAATGTTCAAACAACTTTAGTTTTATCAGACAATAGGGATCACCATGTATATTGGGGACTAACCAGGCCTGATCCTATTTTATTGTGGATCTGTCTTGATCTCTGTGGGATTCCTGTCTTTCTTAATGGACAGTAAATCTTTCCCTACCCCAAATGTGTCTGTCTTCCGAACCATGAAAAGCACCCAAAGTACTGGCTATAAAACTGGAAACACAGAGAATTAAAGGCATATAGGTTTTGTGTTTCCAGTAGATATTCTTAATTATTCTCATATGTTTTCAACACTTGTTTTTAAATTATGAAGTTGTATTTACATTGTTCATTTCTTTTTTAGCAAGAAATAGTGTAGCAACAAATTAAGAATTTTGATAAACTGTGGGTATGAAAATAAAAATACCACTTCATGATATGCTTCAATGAAAATTCTTATTAAACACTAATTTTTGTATATACATTGGGTTAAAACAAGTAGAAGAGACAGCTTATCCAGGTTACCTAATACTGTTAATATTTAAACGGCTCTGTATACCTCAAGGAGATTTTATAAACCATATCTCACTTGGTTCTCTTTCTCACTTAGTCCTTTTGTCAACCTGGTGAACTAGATCTGATTTTATCCCTGTTTTATAGCTAGGAGAACCGAACTGTGCACATATGCTCCAACTGGAACAGTATCCACTTTTATCTGTTTTATATATTGGGCTTACATGAAATATTTTGTTTGAAAAAAAAGACCATGGCAAAAAAAGGTTTGAAAACCACTCACCTACACTGTGCTATATATAAATACATAGCTAGATCCTCTTGAGTTGTGTCATTTCTATTTTCAGTAGGAAGTAATTTAAATTCATTGAAAACACAAAGTTTCTAAAGTGCAGTTAGGTTCTAAAATATTCTTTAGGGCTTAAAGCCATTTTTTTGAAACATGTTTTTACTGCTCACATTTAAATTGCTTTGATTCAAATAAAATTAAAAATGTATTCATCTTAGCTTAAAATTTTCTAAAATGAATCTTAACTTAGGGACATATAAAGTTCCCCATGTTTTTAAATGGTGCATAATGAATATTATATTGCAGATATATTATGTATGTTATGTGTAATGGCAGGAGGGAATTGCCATGGTTTTGCAGTTTACATTATAGGGACTAATTTTTTGAAGGCAATATAATACTATAACATTAAAAATAGATAATATTTTATAAAATGAAACGAATAGATTTATTGTAAACTCGAATTAGTAAATAATGTACATTTTGGGTGATATTTAGGCATACACACTTTGTATTAAAGTATGTTTAATAAAACACACAATTTCACTTATCTAGCGATAGCTATTCAACGACTACATTTTGCTTTGAATTGATGCTGGAGTTTTCTGTGCAAATGATATAGTTATAGCAGAATTTGTTGGGAGCACGGTATTGGCTGGAAGTTGGCTCAGGGTGGGAGAATGCTAATTACAGTATAACTGCCTATTTTATTAAGGAAAAATGAATCCGTTTCTTTCCTTGAATAGGATGTGCTTTCTGTGAGACATCTAATCTTGATTACTTACAACTTGAGAACTTTCTTTTAGTACGCCACCTTGTGTTGACATTTTGAACTCCTCTCAAATAAAATGTGGATAAACATGGGAGAGGGTCAGTGATCTACAAAAACTAGTTGGCAAATTGTTATATCAAAATTAAACTCATTTATATCTTGAATACTCTATAGAATGTTCAAGTAAAAAATGATTGATATAACATTGTTACTTTAAAAATTCACTGGCATTTACTTAGTATGGTGTTAAATAGTACATAAATTATTCACAATATTGCTACCTCTATAGTTGCTATTTTAAAAGGAAAGGAAGAAACATAGGCAGAACACTCTATGACATAAATCACAGCAAGATCCTTTTTGACACACCTCCTAGAGAAATGGAAATAAAAACAAAAGTAAACAATTGGTACCTAATGAAAAGGGAAACATAAACAAGATGAAAAGACAACCCTCAGAATGGGAGAAAATATTTGCAAATGAAGAAACTGACAAAGAATTAATCTGCAAAATTTACAAGCAGCTCATGCAGCTCAATATCAAAAAAACAAACAACCCAATCCAGAAATGGGCAGAAGACCTAAATAGACATTTCTCCAAAGAAGGTAAACAGATTGCCAACAAACACATGAAAGGATGCTCAACATCACTAATCATTAGAGAAATGCAAATCAAAACTACAGTGAGGTATCACCTCATACCAGTCAGAATGGCCATCATCAAAAAAATCTACAGGGCTTCCCTGGTGGTGCAGTGGTTGAGAGTCCGCCTGCCAATGCAGGGGACACGGGTTCGTGACCCAGTCCAGGAAGATCCCACATGCCGTGGAGCGGCTGGGCCCGTGAGCCATGGCCGCTGAGCCTGCGCGTCCGGAGGCTGTGCTCCGCAGCGGGAGAGGCCACAACAGTGGGAGGCGGGAGAGGGTGTGGAGAAGAGGGAACCCTCTTGCACTGTTGGTGGGAATGTAAATTGATACAGCCACTATGGAGAACAGTATGGAGGTTCCTTAAAAACCTAAAAATAGAACTACCATACGACCCAGCAGTCCCATTACTGGGCATATACTCTGAGAAAACCATAATTCAAAAAGAGTCATGTACCACAATGTTCATTGCAGCTCTCTTTACAATAGCCAGGACATGGAAGCAACCTAAGTGTCCACTGACAGACGAATGAATGAAGAAGATGTGGCACATACATACAATGGAATATTACTCAGCCATTAAAAGAAACGAAATTGAGTTATTTGTAGTGAGGTGGATGGACCTAGAGTCTGTCATACAGAGTAAAATAAGTCAGAAAGAGAAAAACAAATACTGTATGCTGACACACATATATGGAATCTAAAAAAAAAAAAAGGTTCTAAAGACCCTAGGGGCAGGACAGGAATAAAGACACAGACATAGAGAATGGACTTGAGGACACAGGGAGGGGGAAGGGTAAGCTGGGACGAAGTGAGAGAGTGGCATGGACATATATACACTACCAAATGTAAAATAGATAGCTAGTGGGAAGCAGCTGCATAGCACAGGGAGATCAGCTCCGTGCTTTGTGTCCACCTAGAGGGGTGGGATAGGGAGGGTGGGAGGAAGATGCAAGAGGGAGGAGATATGGGCATATATGTATATGTATAGCTGATTCACTTTGTTATAAAGCAGAAACTAACACACCATTGTAAAGCAGTTATACTCCAATAAAGATGTTAAAAGAAAAGAACCGTTATAAGAGGAAATTCCAAATGCTAATGAACATGTCTAAAAAGGTTATTCCGGGCTTCCCTGGTGGCGCAGTGGTTGAGAGTCTGCCTGCCAGTGCAGGGGACACGGGTTCGAGCCCTGGTCCGGGAGGATCCCACGTGCCACGGAGCAGCTGAGCCCATGTGCCACAACTACTGAGCCCACGCGCCGCATCTACTGAAGCCTGCGCACTCTGGAGCCCGTGCTCTGCAACAAGAGAGGCTACCGCAGTGAGAGGCCCGCGCGCCACAGTGAAGAGTGGCCCCTGCTCGGCAACTGGGGGAGGCCCGCGCACAGCAGCGAAGACCCAACACAGCCAAAACTAATAAATAAACAAAAACAATAAAATAAATAAATAAAAAGGTTATTCCACGAATAATCAAAGAAATTCATAATATAGCACTTTCCTTACCAAATAAAAAAAAAGGAAGATAAAATTACTTTTATGAGAATATAATGTGTAGTTCTACTTCAGATTTTTCAGTATGATAGCAAACTTTCTTTTCTCCCCGCCAAAAGCAAGTTTTCTGTCGTACCTGATTTCCTTCTTCAAACAGTTGCAGTAACAGGATATTCCTAGAAATCAGCCTTACAAATTTGAGTATGGGAAGAAAGTCCTCTTTTCAGTGAAAAAAAATGCGGGAAAGAAAAGGAGTGTCTATAAAGTAATTAATCCATAGCTTTACATTAAGAACGTAGGTTTATTTTTTAAAATAATGGGTCAGCTGGTAAGTCCAGGTAATTTGGAGATTTAGAGGTTTGAGTATAAACAGATGTGGGAGGGAGATGAAATGGTAATTCAAAAGAAAACATTGAACTGTTGTTGCTCATCTGTTAGCCAAGATAAAGACCAGGAGGTCTGGGTGAAATCGGTAAAAAATCACTTGAGACAAAGTCAGGGTGGCACATGAATACCTAGGATTGACTACAAAGTGTGGTGATAGAATATTCAAATTTCAAAAAATTATCTTCCAAAAAAATTATCTTCCAATCTAGTTTAGCAGAATATTTTATTTCATTTTCATTGCTTAAGGCAACAATTTGGTACCAAAATGGTAGTTTCTACTTATATTCCCTGAATATGTGTGTGAACACACATACATACATACATATATTTTAGGATGATCACAAAGTAAGTATAATTAATTATCCAGGGTTCAAATAAAAATATGAAAACCAATCATTACTCATATATACTAAATGAGCCTTATCCTGATGTTCAGCTTTGGGATTGATGGATTTTAGTCATAAAAACGTTATTTGGCAGTAGTATTATCAAAAACGAAGTACCTTCTGTGTCTCTGTTTACTTCCTCAGTGAACTTTGGGTGTCTGGTAGAATACACGTATTAATTCCTATGGCCCTTTATGATTTCCAAGGTTTATGTTCCCCGGGTTCTTGTCTGTGTATAGTTTCACTATCCTCAGACACCAATACAGTGTTTGACACTATAGTAAATATGCAATAAAATGGTTGATGTTATTATTTCAGACCATACCATGCTCCCCTAAAGTAAACAAAAGAAACAACCCAATGTCAGCGGGGGAAGTTGAGGAGGAAACATACGTGCACATACACATGAAAAAATAGATTAAGAATAGGTTAAATGGTAAAGTAAAAGAAAAAGTAGTAGAAATTGAACAGTCTGCTCTAAGTATATCCAAATATATGCAGCAGTATATATCGCTTGAGGCTGGATGAAGAAATTTTTCCAATTAGTTTCCTACCATAGGTAGTTTTTCCTGAAATAGAATCAAACTGTTCTTTTAAGGCTGACAAAGGAAATATATCAATTTATTTGTTTTGAAAATTCTCTTTGGGGAATGTCAATCAGAAATCTTTGTGTGATTGGTCATGCTTTTTGTCTGCAAAGCTACCATGTGGGCCTATTCTGAGCATAAAGGATGCTCAGAATGGGGCCATCCTTCCCCACTAGTTAAGCAGTAGATGAAACTATCCTCTGAAATGAGTGAACATAGGAGCAATGGCACTAACAAATGCGTCTGTCTGCTGTGCGGGGCACCACAGGCTGCATCGTGTTAGGCCTCATCAGCTACCTAATGCAATGTAACTTGGGAGATAAGATAAATCAGACAGATGACACTGTATCAGATGTGAAAGATGAGAGCTCTTCCAAAGCAATTGCAGAGTGTATATTTCAGTGCTGTGACTCCAGGAGGTTATTGAAGTCAAAAGTCTTTCCAAAAAAACCAATCTTTCAAGAACTGGGTAGCAAGTAAGCAGAGTCATGCTATTTCTTCCAGAGAAAATTACCTAGGAAGAAATGGAATTCTCCCTTTTATATTTGTTTTACACAGCTTTGTGGTTTAATTAGTATATCACCAGCTTAGGTATCTGCTTTTTTTTTAGTGCATCTCATGTGCAAATGTGTATTAAGCAGGCGAGGTGGATTTTCCAATTAAAGGATGTTTTCATCTGTTGCTAAATCATCCAAGTGCAAGTGCCTAAAACTAACTAAAATGAATTTTTTAATCATATTTGTGACTCTGTATCAATAAATGATTATTTACTAATTGTTACCTAAATTTAGAAATTTAATTCTTTAAAGTGATATTTCTTCCCTTTTCCCCCGTCCAGTTTTATTGAGATATAAGTGGCGTACAGCACTGTATAAGTTTAAGGTGTACAGCACAGTGATTTGTCTTACATGCATCATGAAATGATTACTACAATAAGTTAGTGAATATGCATCATCTCATATTAATGGAAAATAAAATAACAAGAGAAAAGTATTTTTTCCTTGTGATGAGAACTCTTACGATTTACCCTCTTAACTTTCACATACACCAGTGTTAATTATATTAATTATGTTGTACATTATATTCCTAGTAGTTGTTTATCTTATAATTGGAAGTTTGTACCTTTTGACCACCTTCCTCCAATTCCCTTCCCCCCACCCCTCCACCTCTGGTAATGGCAAATCTGATTTCTTTTACTACGAATTTGTTTGTTTTTGAAGTATAATTGACCTACATACAACACTTCGTTAGTTCCTTGTGCACAACATAGTGATTTGAAATTTCTATACGTTACAAAATGATCACCATGGTAAGTCTAGTTACCATCTGTCACCATACAAAGTTACTGCGTTATTACTGACTACCTTCCCCACACTCTACATTTCATCCCTGTGACTCATTTATTTGGTAACTGGAAGTTTGTACTTCCTAATCTCTCTCACCTATTTCTCTCATCCTACCACCTACCTCCCTTCTGGCAACCACCTGTTTGTTCTCTGTATCTATGACTCTGTTTATATTTTGTTATGTTTGTTCATTTGTTTCTTTTTTTAGATGCATGTAAGTGAAATCATACAGCATTTGTCTTTCTCTGTTTGATTTATTTCAGTTAGCCTAATGCCCTCGAGGCCCATCCATGTTCTCGCAAATGGCAATATTTCGTTCTTTTTAATGGCTGAGTAATATTCCATTGTATTTATACATATACCACATCTTTATCCATTCATCTGTCAGTGGGCACTTAGGTAGCTTCCACATCTAGGCTATTGTAAATAATATTTCTTTCTTTTTTAATATTCTAAAACTTTGCATTTTCTGTTTATTGTAAAGAATGTCATACATTTAATTTAGGAATTGGAGGATGGGGAAAAAATGTTGAATTGACTCCCTTTTCTTTTGTAGCCTACTGTGTGTGAACGAGAGCTGTGTGTATTTGCTTTTCAAACCCTGGGAGTAATGAATGAAGCTGCTGATGAAATAGCAACTGGAGCTCAGGTAGTAACATGTGATACTAACTATTTTTATTTGAAAAATTTATTCTGATCCACTAGCTAACTTTACCTTTCTCTGGGATGAATTTTTGATAGTTTCTTGATAGATTAAGAAAGCAAACCAGCATTTGATATTTCTAGATAGAAACTAAATTTTGCCAGCTTTATCTAATGTGTGTTTTTTGTCCTTTTGCAATTGCCAAGAGGAGAAGTTAAACCAACTTTAATTGTTTGAAAAATAATTACGTTTCTTTCTTATGTGGTGAAATTGAGATACTGAAACCCTTGCACTTGCATTATGTAATGTTTATTTGTAAAGTTATAGTGCCATAAAATGGAAGCCAATTTATTTTTAAAACTTAGGTGAAAAGATAATGGACAGACCATGTAATAAAAAGAGAGCATTCAATTTTACAATAGCAATGTTTATGACATAGGAAGGAAAATATAAAAACAAAGAAACAACTTGAAAGTAGAGAAGCATCCCATGTTTCTGGAAAGGAAAAAAATCCATTGTAAAGATGCCAAAATTTATTACTTCATGCAATGTCATTAAAATTTCAACTAGTTTTTGTTCATTTATGGAACCTGACTGAAATACTAATAAATAGATGAGAAAAAAAATTACAGAAAACAAAAAAATAATGAGTGTTAATTAAGTGAGGCTAGACCAACCAAATACAAAACCATATTATGTAATCCTATGATATTTTGAAAAAATATAGTACTGGCAAAGAGTAGAAAGTCAGATTATCCCCAAAATAGGTCAAGTTATAAATACATTTAATACGTATTAAAGGAGGTATCACATTATATTGTAAAATAAAAATGGTTTAGTGAAGGGGGGAACAAATGACCTACAACATGGGGGGGAAAACAGGTTATCTCTTTATGCTGTGTGCAAAAACAAATTCCAAATGGCTTAAAGAATAGTTTTGTTTAAAAGTATTATGCCCACACTAGAGGAGGGTTGAATTAAGCATGCACAGCCTAGGTAGGGCCTCAGGTTCATGTATTTATGCAGATACAAAAAAATCATGAAGAAAAATATCAACAGATCTGAGTCCATACATACTTCACATTTTTTACTTGAAAAAATAGTGAACACTAAGAGCTAACACACTTATGAAAAAACGTGTTTTGCTACAAACTTAATTACATAGAAGCTCATAAAAATTGAGACAAAAAACATGAAGATCATCACAAATTAACAGAGGAAATGAATTCACAAATATGGACCTATAGTTAGTAAAGAAACATGAGAAAATACCTAGTCTCGCTAAAAATCAAAGGAAGCTAAATGTAAAAGAATTGTATAAAATTCACAAAGATGGGTGGAAAGAATGATCACACAACAGACATCTGGTCATTCTTATAGTAAGTATCAAATGCCTGCTATGTAACAGGCAGTACACTAGACTAAGGTACAACAGTTAACACAGACAGCCCACGCCTCATGGATTTAGACTCCCTTAACCTCGTTATTTCACTGATTACCTAGACTGAGATGCATCCACTTGATGAAATTTTAAGGACCATATTTGTGATGTAATGAGTTATAAATGAAAATAATGCAAACAGAACATTGATCATATGCAATGTGAAAAATGATTCCATGATTAAAATAAATTTCAAAAATGCAGCTTAATATTGCCCCTATACCCAGTGTGCACAAATTTGCATACTAAAAGCTCTGAGAATCCCTAAAACTGAAGAAAATGACTAGCCTATACTTAGAGGGTTTCTCAAATGTATCTATCCATGGTGAGTCTTTATCTCTTTTTAAAAATGGTAACATTTTTCTCATCCCTTGAAACTAATATTGCTCGAAAAAAGGTACTTTAATATATGCTATTTATAGCTATGTAAAAATAAACTTTACACGGGTGTGTGTATGAGTGTACATATGCACATACATGTATATTTACATGGATATATGTGTGTATATATATGTATAATTTTTCAAGTAGTATAGTTAATATTTATGCATTTTACTGGAAGTAAAGTATCCCGCATACAATTTGAAAAGGGAAGGAAGTAAAGCCTAGAAATAAGGAATAATTGTTTAGAAGGAAAACTAACATATTAACAGTAGGCTAGGTTGAAAGAATAATAGGTGCTTTTTCCCCTCTTACTATAGATACATCTCTAAAAATAATGGTTCTTAAAGTGAAATTACTTTTGGATTATATAATGATAGTAACAAGGCACAAATACTCGATCAGATCAATTCAGTGATTCAACTCTAAAGATCAGTATCCAAAAATCTCAGAGACTTTAGTGATTCTACTCCAAAGTCAATGCGGAATATTCTTTTCACCACTTTAAAGGAGATATCCCAATATTCTGGTTATAATCCTAGAGATTACATGGAAATGGATTCCTTTTCTAAATAAAGACTATATCTCTGTAGCCTTGTTGCATCAGTTGACTCCTGTATTTTTAATGGTCTCTGAGGAGCTCTGGAGGTTGCAAGAACATTCTTTAGAGGGATCTGCAGGAGGCTGGGCTGCCATGAGAGTGTCTCAAGCAGCTGGGATTCCAGGCCTCTGATACTGCTTATCCAGAACAGCAGCTCCATTTTATTCTTTTATGTTTGGGGTCTCTCATATACAATTTTCTTTTAAAAAAAGAAAAGATAAAAGGAATTACTCTTGAACTGTTTGAAGGCCATTAGTCTACAATTTTAAATTCACTTCTTTTCCAGATTACATTGTACGTCATTTTACTCTGTGGAAAAAATTAACATATGTAAATAGAGTACAAAATCCAAACAGTGTAACATAAACCTTTCGTTGTTTCAAAGATTCTGAATGCTAACTCCTATAACAGATAAACCATAAAATTAAAGTGATTTAAGATGGTAGGCTTTTATTTCTAACTCACACAACTGTTCGGTTAGAATGTTTGTTGGGCAACTGTGTGATCACTGAGGGAACCGGATTCCGTCCACCACATGAGTCTGCTGTCTTCAATACTGGCATACAGTAGAGGGGAAGGGAGGAAAGGGGAGAAAGAGCGCCTCTTTCTTCATCAGCTCGCCCCTATTCCACTTTCTGTCCATTGGTTAAAACTAGTCTTATGGCCTGACTTAAACAAGACGGGGAGAAAATGTCAGCATGGCAGTACAGTTGCTTCCAGGCAGTAGTAGCCCTATACCTTGAAAGCAAAGGAGTATGTGACTTCGGGTGGACAGCAGGAATTTTGCCAGGGTAGTTACACTGTTTCTTATTCAGTTAGGTTAAGACATATATTAACAAAAATATTCCTGTTTAATTAACTTCTTTACCCCTACATACCATTATTTCATTATAATTTACTTAAGGTCACCGGTGAAAATGAGTGGCAAAACAATGCATTTGCTTTTTCTGGTAGTTTTGATTGTTTTGAGAGCTTTGGGCACAAGGTTTTTAATTAAAGTATTTGATTGAAAGGGGAACATTGTTCAGGGTTATCTTGTATCCATTTGTGCCTTTCTTGTTGTAGTGAAAAACACAATAGTGTAAAATTTACTATATTCATCGTTTTAAAGTGCACAGTTCAGGTCGTGTTGAGTATAATTCACATTGCTGTGAAACAGACTTCCATAACTTTTTCATTTGCAGGAACTGAAACTCTATACCTGTTGAAAACTCCCATTTTCTCCCTACCCCCATCCCTGGCAACCACCGTTCTACTTTCTGTTTCTGTGAATTCGATTACTTTAGAGTCCTTCGGCAAGTGTAGGCATATAGTATTGACTTTTTGTGACCCGGCTTATATCACTTAGCATAATATGTCCTCATGGTTCATCCATTTTGTAACAGGTGAGAGGCTTTTCCTTCTTTAGGGTGAATAGTATTTCATTATATGTGTATACCCCATTTTGTTTATCCATTCACCCATCAATGGATATTTTGGTTGCTTTCACCTCTTGGCTGTTGTGGGATAATGCTGCTGTGAACATGGGTGTGCAAACGTCTCTTCAAGATCCTTCTTTCAATTCTTTGGACCATATACCCAGAAGTGGGATTGTCACTTACAGCAGGATCATATGGAATTTCTACTTTTAGGTTTTTAGAGGAATCTCCATACTGTTTTCCACAGTGGTTACACCATTTTACAATCCCATCAACAGTGCACAAGGGCACAAATTTCTCCAGCTGCTCACCAACACCTTTTATTTTCTGTTTTTTTGATAGTAGCCATCCTAATGGTTGTGAGGTGATATCTCACTGTGGATTTTATTTGCATTTCTCTGATGACTAGTGATGTTGAGTATCTTTTCATATGCTTTTTGGCCATTTGTATGTATGGCTTCTTAAAAGAAATGTCTGTTCAGTTCTTTTGCCCATTTTAAAATTAAGTTTATATGATTTCTTATTGTTGAGTTATAGGAGTTCTTTATGTATTCTGGATATTAACCTCTTATCAGATAAATTATTTGCAAATATTTTCTCCCATTCCTGTTGTTTTTTCACTCTCTTGATTTTGTCCTTTGAGGCATAAAAGTCTGATAGAGTCCTATTGTCAATTTTGTTTTCGTTGCCCATGGCTTTGGTGTTATATCTAAAAAATCACTGCCAGATCCATGTCATAAAGCTTCCCCCCTGTTTTCTTGTAGGAATTTTACAGTTTAAGGTTTTATGTTTACATTTTAATTCTATTTGATTAACTTTTGTGTGTGGTGTAAGACAGGGTCCAGCTTCATTTCTGCTGCATGCGTATATCCAGTTTTCCCACCTCATTTGTAGAAAAGACTGTCTTTTCCCCATTGAGTGGTCCTTGGCACCCTTGTCCAAAGATCATTTGATCATACATAACGTGAAGGGTATGTATTTTACAAAGCTTCAAATGCATACTGTGACATATAATTTTTTAAGGTATTTATAAGATTGTACCAATTCCTGGCCCCAAAAGGTTTCAGAAAAGGCTCTTTATGTTACTGATGATTCTTTCTCAGGATTCCTTGCTTGGGGTTTTACTATATTAGGAGACCAGATAATGCTGAAAACATTTGTATCTGGGTTGACGGTGCATCTTTCTGGGGTAGAAGAGTTATGAGTATGGGAGAGGAAACAAAAAGGAGGGTTTTAATTTGCCTTTATTATTATTATCTGTTGCTTGGAATCCAATTTATTGCAAACACACACATCACACACACACATAAATGGAATAGTGTGGTAGAAACATATTAGCTGTTCAGTTCTACTGTTTTCTGAGTAAGTCCCTGTGGGTATCTATGTCTGTGTAACTTTGGAATGTGTTACTTATAGATCCTATACCCGATGGCTTGAGTGTTGCTAATTATTTTAGGTCACTGGAAAAATTCTGGATGCTGTGATTGGGTGGATGGGTTTTTGTGAGTATACACACAACATAGTAAGCCCTACTGTCATTAGGTCACAATACCCCCATCATTAACCATAAGAATCAAAAATTGTCCTACTCTTACTGTGCATTTTTTAAATGCCTGTTTCAAAACTTTCTGGAAATATCTTTCCCTATAAAGATTAAGTTAGCCGCTTCCTTATGAAGTCTCTTGTCTTTACCCTATAGGTACGGTCCGTTCTGATGAGCTCTCTCTGTTTAGACAGTATCGGCTTTCTTGATCCAGTTGCTAGAGTGTGTTGTTTTGGGGAACTAGGGAGGGGAGCCACGCTCTTGACTGCTGTGTCGCCTTGCCTCTTAGTGAATTGTGCGAAGGAGTCATAGACGCGCATAGGAATAAAGCCATCTTATTTAACAAATCAGAGGGCATTAATAGCCTTTGTCAGAGGAGAGTAGGAAGAAGTAAGATGGTGTCAGGAGATTTACTGTCCTTGGGGCATGTCAGATTCATTTTCTGCAGTTTCCTTCCCCCGGAATGGTTTCTTCCCAGTTAGTCACGTCTCCGTCTCCCACTTCGCTCAGGTCTCTGTTGAAACGTCACCACATTTCCTGCCACGCTAAAATAGTCCCCCCTACGGCCTAAGTCTCTAATGCCAAGCTTTATTTTTATAGCATTTAACACTGCCAGACACTATATGTCTTTAAGCGTATATTTAACTGATTTTTCAGCACATCTTCTCCATTGAAAGGAAAATTTCACGAGACCTTTTCAAGGACCTGTCCTTGTTCATTGTTCTTCCACAGAACCTACCAACAATGTTAGCACGTAGTATGTGTTAATGAACAAAGACATGTTAAAGACAGATACGAAGACGTGAGTAGTTGGAAGCAACACATATTAGTCACTTTAATATGTGTTACCTATAAATAACATATATTAAAGTAACTTTAAATATTAGTTACTTTAAATTAATAGTCAGGTTTGGTCAAATTTGATCTAAAGTCACAAATTACAGATTTCAGAGAATTGCTAGCCATCCTGAATCTTTCCTAATTACCTACCGTGAGAGGGAGAAACAGTGGCAAAGCATTTGATAAAAACCTGAAGGGTAATAACTATCTTATGTACTGTATTTCAAGGTGGTAGATCTACTAGTATCCATGTGTAGGTCCGCATTGGAATCTCCTAGAAAAGTTGTCATTTTCGAGCCATATCCTTCTGTGGTAGATCCTAACAATCCTCAGATGCTGGCCTTCAACCCAAGGGTAAGTAGTCATTCTAGCACATCAGTCACAAGTTTCCTTTAACAATAACTGAGATTTTAGTCTCATTAGCTTTCTTCTTTCTTAGCTAAATTACTGTCTCATCATACCCATGACCTGTCACGAACTCTGTATCCATTTAGCAAATATGATATTCTTTTTCCACAAATTTGATTTACTTCCACCTTGTCTTTCATGTATCCTGTTACTTCTCCTCTCTTTTCTAGCTTTAAAACAATTTTCGCTAACTTTGCCTTCATCAAACTAGACCCATTTAACTTTAATCCCACTCAATTCTGATCTTTACACATCCCATCTGCATGGAAGGTAGGGTAAATAACTATAATAAATTGGCTTTATAATGGTCAATATGATTATTTTAATTTCATCATATATTTTTTGAGAGTCTAACTTATGTAATCTCATTTTAATTTTAAGGATCATGGGTTAAGGGACAAATTTTCCCTTTTCTTTTGCATTTTTATTTCATCCTCTCTTGCCGTCCCCTCTCTCCCTCCCCAGTTAGCTGAAGGTTAGTGAAAGTTTATTTCATATTGTTGATCAACTGACATTTCTTGAGAAAACAGTTTTATAAATATTCAGGGAAGTTTGGCAGAATTCTTCTGAAATAACATGATTTTCAAATTACATGAGAGCCCAAATTGCCTTAGTTTCTATTACTATTCATCCTGAAATCATTTTATGGAAACAAGGACTATATAAAATTCTCTTGGAAACACTTTCCCTCCTTCACAAGTGGCAACAGTGCACATATTTTCAGTGTGCTTTAAAATGAATTATCAATTGAGTGTATGGTGTCATTTACACACTTATTAATCATACTTGTTTGGTAACAATCTTCCAATCAAAAGGAACTAAAAGCAAAATGAAACTGTAAGATTTAAAGTGGATTTTTGTGTTTTAGAAGGATTCTGTGCTTACTTTATTCATCATGGCTTAATTTTTTAGTGGTGACAACAAGAATCAGGAGCCTAATATCTTTTGTGTATTTATAGCTTTTCCCCTGTAAGCTGAACATCATTTTATGTATTTACACTAAAACTGGCATTATTTTCTTTTTTCTTCCCTCTGACTCAGTTATAAATCCTATGTCCTTGAGCCATCTTATTAAAGTCTTCCTTTTTTTTTTTTTTTTTTGTGGTACGTGGGCCTCTCACTGCTGTGGCCTCTCCCGTTGCGGAGCACAGGCTCCGGACGCACAGGCTCAGCGGCCATGGCTCACGGCCCCAGCCGCTCCGCGGCATGTGGGATCTTCCCGGACCGGGGCACGAACCCGTGTCCCCTGCATCGGCAGGCGGACTCTCAACCACTGCGCCACCAGGGAAGCCCAAAGTCTTCCCTTTTGTGTACACAACACAGTCATTGCTTTCAAATTGACCCTGATGGAAAATTCAGGTACAGAAATAATATGTCTCTCAAGTAACGTGCAGACTTGCAAAGGCTTACGGTGAATACTATTTTTTCCCCCATTCAAACAGAAGAAGAACTATGATCGAGTAATGAAAGCATTGGACAGCATAACTTCTATTAGAGAAATGACACAAGTAAGTTTATCATCTTGTGGTCTTGTACAGTTCAGTTTTGCTTGAGTGAAATTATATTTTTAAAATATCTGAGAGTACTGGCCATGTGGTAAAATGTAGACTTTTCTATTATATGAGAGTACAATTAAAATCATAAAAAAATGAAAATTGTTTTGTACTAGGATGTTTTAATTAAACTACATCAGTGTTTTGGCATGCTACCGCTGTGACTTTGGAGGGTAATTGCGTAATCATAATCTGAATGCTCGGCTCTCAAACTCAGACAAGAATTTGTTGGAATATCTTAAGGTAAAAGTTAAATCTGGTACCATCTTCCTCGACTGCCAATTTTAATTAATGGTAGTAATTTCAAAACATTTTAATGTTAAAATCAAAACTAATATTCTGTCAAATGTAAATTACACGTAAATAGTTTAGATGTAACACAGAATCTCAAAAGAACTTTGGAAGACACCAGACACCTTGAGAGCATGAGTTTATATTTTTGGCCACTAGGGAGGTTTTGGTGGAGGAGTTTGATGAGCAAGGATCAGGGTTTATTATGAAAGTCCAATATATCCCTGGGCAGGAGTCCAGCACTTAGAAAAGCACATCTTATTGAACTATTGAGGCCTTTCCACTGCCAAACACTTGGCGAAAGGTTTGAAGCTCATCATTATAAGTAGAAATTAACAATCTAATTGACAATACCACACATTGCGGGTTGAGTTTGCATATGGTGGTTTCAAGGCTTGCACTGCCCCTAGAGGCCTTTGCAAGTTTATGGTAAGTCATTGCCTTTCTCTGGGAAGGGAGGGAATAGTGATTTCTCCAGTCTTGGGGCCCACAAAGCTTCTGTGCCACTCCCCCGCCCCCACTACCCCATCTACTCCATTTGCAGATGTGCATCCAAAGTACATTTTTTAAAAAGAGTTATTCTTTCTTAAAATTTATTTATTTTATTTATTTATTTTTTGGCTGCATTGGGTCTTCATCACTGTGTGCGGGCTTTTCTCTAGTTGTGGCGAGCGGGGGCTACTCTTGGTTGCGGTGCACAAGCTTCTCATTGTGGTAGCTTCTCTTGTTGTGGAGCACGGGCTCTAGGTGCACGGGCTTCAGTAGTTGTGACTCGCAGGCTCAGTAGTTGTGGCTCACGGGCTCTAGAGCGCAGGCTCAGTAGTTGTGGTGCACGGGCTTAGTTGCTCCACGGCATGTGGGGTCTTCCCGGACCAGGGCTCGAACCCATGTTTCCTGCATTGGCAGGCAGATTCTTAACCACTGCACCACCAGGGAAGCCCAAAGTACATTTTCACATTCCCAAATTTGATTCTTGGTTCTTTTGATAGTTATTTATTTATAAAGTCAAATACTCATTCATCCATTCAACAAATGGTATGTGTCAGACAGTGGTAAACAAGAGATCCTTTAATTCACAAGTTATATTATTTGCTTAAAAGCCGTCATTCTTTCCACCTGTTTTTCTATGCCCTTTCTACATTATCAGAATTCCTTTTCAAGCAAACATTTATAATTTGTATGAGGAAAAGAAAACAATAAATGCATTTCCACTTAGGGGGAAAAAAGAACCTATTGCAGTACCTTACATACAATTAAACATTTTTGGTCACCAAAGACTTTGGTATAGGATATTTATACTATACCGTAGATCCAGAGCATTCTTGTATCTAAAAATAGCTACAAACCCTGACTCTGGGATCAGCTCTGTGCCAAGAATTGCTGCCTTTATTCTGGGTCACGTGTAAGCTATTTTAATAGGAGGGAATGGAGATGATTGCGTGTCAGCTTGGGAAGTTGGAGGCCCATGTGGTATGATTTGCTCATCAGTGACGTGGCCTGCAACCTTGAGCAGTTGCTTAATTGCTTGATGCCTCAGTTTCTTCATTGCCAAGATGGTAAATAGTAATGTTGCCTTCTCCCTCAGTGTACACTTCATAGGGATGCTGTCAGGTTTTATCCTGTCAAGTTCTTTAAATTTCTCCAAATAAATATAACATTATACTGGCCTAAATTGTCACAGACAGATTGCCTTTCTTTCTAGGAAAATGTTAATTGTCTGGGTGAATTCCTTTTAAATATTTGTTAATTGTTAATTATCTGGGTGAATACTTTTAAAAGAAGGGGTCATCGTCTTATGTAAATTTTGTCCAATTTTCTCATGTAAAGATCTACCCGAAGTCAGTACCCTCAGATATGAGCATGAGTAGTAGCTATTAGAAGTTTCGCTTTAATGTTAGTTAAATGTTAAAAATGTCAAAGAGAAACCAGACACTTGATAAAGGTGACAAGACAGATTTATTCAAGTACTGCAGTAGGGGAGAGAAACTTGCAGTGTGAGCTGAGATCACCTCCGAGTAAGGCAAGGTGACCGAGATTTTTTAAAGTGAAAACAGAGAGGGAACAAAAAGGGGCTACAGAGAAGTGAAAATAGGGGGGGCTCTGGGGAAATGGAAATTTCAGGGGGGATAAGAGAATTACTGAAAGGTTAACTGTATGGATTGGTACCTTTTGTGTTTTAGCAACATTGGGTTTTCTTGAGCAAAGACTCAGCAGTGGTCCAGGGACTTCCAGCCTAGTGCATGGAAGCCAGGCTAAAATTCCATTGAGCCTCTTATCAAAACGTTCCGGCAAGTCCTTTGTCCTGCATGGAAGGTCAGAGTTCATATCATCTTGGGGAGAAGCAACTAGGGTAATGGCTGCCATTATCATGTCACAACCACAGGTCTTCACGTTTAACTGGATAAGGCATACCTGTTCAGTCTGATTTTCCTTTTGCAAAAAAAGAAAAAGAGAAAAGAAAAAAAGGAATTTTTAAGAAAAATCAAAACGTATAATGACTTTTTTTTCAGGCACCGTATCTGGAAATCAAGAAGCAGATGGATAAACAAGACCCCCTTGCTCATCCCTTACTGCAATGGTATAAAATTTAGTTTTCCTCTTAATGAAAACAGCATCACTTCCTACTGCCTGCTTTAAGGAAAAAAAAAAAAAAAAGCCTACGTTGCAAGACCTGCAATGCTACAGTTCTGCAAGCCTATGAGGCCTGGTGATTTTACAGTCCAAGAGTCCTTAAGGACTCTCACTTTAATTAAAATTTGGACATCACAAGGGGAAGAAAGTGCTGTCATATGCACTGCAGGGATATATGGTGCAGTCGACAGCAGTTTGTTATCTATCATTTTAAAAACTTTGATTGGTTAGATTACATGGTGAAGCCATTTTGGCTCGTTTAATTTTCTAGTGTGATAAAACTAATTTTCATCTAATTTTCTGTGTGATAAAACTGTTTCAAACACTTACTGAAAATCTCTCTATAATGTGTGTTTTGCATAATTTACTCCCTTAACAAAGACAGTGTAAATTTGATAAACTCTGTGTTTGATGACTGCCCATGAGGCACTGTTTCAGAGGAAGTCGGGTAAGGCACACAGCGTTAGTCCAGGCTGACCCTAGAAAAGAAGGGTTAGGCTATAGTTGAGGGGTGGGTTGAGAGCTCCCCTTGCTCTACAACACTTACTTCAAATAATTTGCCCTCTGGTTTCTCATCTGCAAAAAGAAAACAGTAGTATCTACTCACCTACTCACCGTACCTATGGGGGTTTTAGGTGCGTCTCTTTGAAATCACTGACAACTCAAAGACTATGGAATTTACCATGATTATCAGGCAGTAATACAAATGTAAAGATTATAAGAAATTGGTCTGAATGAGTACTTGTTCCATGCTACAGCCAGGAAGTTTTTAAAAAAATATGTAAAGATGGGCAAAGGAGGAAGAAGCCACCTCATGACTCTTAATTACTTGACTTTCACTTAGGCAGAACCTTACAAAACACATTTAATTTAGTCCAGTAAAACCATGACAAAAGTTAGGTTTTAGAAGTCTTTCTCCTTTGTATCTTTTATAATCTATTTTTAAAATTCTGACGAACTGAGTAAAATAACACAGTTTTTATTTTAACTTTTAAAATTCTCATATTAAGTCATATTCAAAATGAAGGTAAAAATTTCAAATATCTAATCTCTTTCTTTTTTTCCCTGAAGTTAGCCTGATTGTTCACTTTTAATTATTTGTGATCATTTCCTTCAGCTTGTTAGTCACTCTTCCTTCAAGGAGGAGAAAATTTACCAACATGTTTTACACTTTTTTTAGCTATTATTCTCTATACTGCAAAGCATAAAACAATTAGTCCTTTCAGATACCTGAGGTTTTGATTTTTTTTCACCTTCATTGTCTACATATGGTGAACAACAGTTTGTATATAAACCATTGTATGTATCAGCACAAATATCCTCAAATATTTAAAGAAAGGAAAACTATCTTCATAAAAACTCATTCTTAGTTAGACAGTGTAGGGAGAAGCAGATGTCTGAATCAGCTTCTAAATTTTGTATTTAGATTACCATTATTTGAAAGCATATTCATAAATGTTCACTTTGCTGACATCTAAGGTTGTGGTTATTAAAAATTATATCTCTTAAGTTTTAAAGAGCTACGTCTGTGTTTTCAGATTAAAGTATCTTGTTTATTATATCAGCTCTTTAAATTGTTTCAGGAAGCAAAGCAAAATGATGTAATTAAGTAAAATTGTTACTCAATTTAGTTTATGTCACAGCAAAAATAAGTTTTAATCACTTGCCAGCTGAGGGAAAAACACTTTAAATATATGTGGCATATATTTGTGACTGATGGCTTATTTTAATTAATTTCAGGGTTATTTCAAGTAATAGGTCACATATTGTGAAACTGCCAGTTAACAGGGTAAGTTGTTTTTTCACGTATACATACAGAAATGTGAGGGACACTTACTAGTTGGGAGAACTGACCCCTGTGATTTTTAGGCAGCCTCTCCAGGAAATTGAAGTTAACTCGGGCCAAGCCTAATCCTTCAGTTAGAAATGACCACATGCGCCCCAGCTCTAAGTTTCTCCAAGATATCAAATTCAATTTCAGGCTGCTGCCCTGAACTTTTAAGTAAACGAGTCAATGTGAAACCATTTAGTTATTCCACATGTGATAGAGAGGACATTATCTAGAGATTGACCAGAAAAAGGTAATGTGCTTTTTTTATCATTGTCAGTTTAATGTTGGCACAGCTTTACTTTTCTATATTGGAGAAGATATTGCCTCCAGATAGCTTACTTATCGGCCTAATATGCTTACAAAATAAAGAAAAAGCTAATGGACTCTGATTTCAGTTCTGATCGTCACCTAGGAGCAGTATCGAAAATCTCAGCTCACCCATCTATGAATCTCTAAACTATGAGATTCCTATATATTGGATTCCTGTATAAGTACATATATTCTTAGGTGAAAGGGCAGCGGTTAGAAAATTTTGTTAAGCGACTGATTCAAAAGACTTTGTTTCAATTTTTTCCATAAGCAAAGTGGGAAACTATAATTTGAATGTAGGCAATTTCTAATTTTATAAATATATGTAAATAAAGCATGATGATGATAATTTTTGCAGTTTTAAAATCTTGAACTAACTTTTCTGCTTAGCAAATTCAGATATTTCCCCAGTTGAATAGCTGGTGGATACTTAGGGAATTCAATAATAAAAGTCTCAAAAAGAAATGTAATTAGGAAGGCAGATCTGCTTGAATGTGATTACATGGCATATTCCAAAGCTAAATATAAATGACTTTGGATTGTCTGTCTCCTATTCCTTTTCCATTAGCCTAAAGAATTATCCTTCAAATCAGCAATTCCATGCGATTTATCATTTATGCAGGGTTTTTGTCAAATGAATGCCCTGTTAATATAAACTATTATGGTTTGAAACTAGATAATTCTTAAACCAGTAAAGTTTGAAATTGTCATCAGCCTGATTGTATGTTAAATTTGACATGTTTTCCTGCATCCTTATTTTAAATGGCAGCAACTGAAGTTCATGCACACTCCCCATCAGTTCCTTCTTCTCAGCAGTCCACCAGCCAAAGAATCCAATTTTAGAGCTGCTAAAAAACTCTTCGGAAGCACCTTTGCATTTCAGTGAGTACGGCTTTATGTTTAGGGGTGTGTGTCACCCACTTAGTCTTCCAGAAATGTGTGGGGAGGAAGGCATCCTCTTTTAGTAGTTGGCTGTTAGCACTGGACAGTTCACTACACGGTACTTGACTAGGAAACCCAGAACTCTGAGAAGGCACCATGACTTGTTATATTGAGACCCCCATAAAAAGGTCATTGATTTTTGCTTTTTCCCTCCCCTCCCCTGTGTTTTAGTGGCTCGCACATTGAAAACTGGCACTCCATCCTGAGAAATGGTCTGGTTGTTGCTTCTAATACACGACTGCAGGTAAATTTTCTGCATGCTTTAACAAGACTCATTATTCTTCAGTATTGGAGTTCAGTAAGCAGTCCGTCCTGGTGGTGTTTTCACTTGCAAAAGGGGATGCGTGTATGCTTTAAAAAATTACGTGGATTTTTCTAATAGGCATACGTAATTTTCACAAAATAAGTCAAGCAGAATTGATCTATACACAACATAGGGATGAAAAGAAAAAGAAAACTGAGTTCCCCTATGAGAAAATAGTGAAACCACTTTAAACTTAATAGAAAAAAATTAGCACAAAAGAGGTAAAACCTTAACACAAATTCTCTCTGCTACTCCAACTCAAGTTTTTTGAGCACAACCTCAGTGTGAATACTTTAACAGAAGAAAAGGTAAGGCTAAGAATAAGCAAAATGGAGATTGGACACCAAAGAGCCATCGGCTACCTGCTTTTCAGCCCGTAGGGCAGCACATGGGCAGGATACTGTGGGTGTGGTCTTCATCTTTATTTACGCCCTTCATCTCCAGCATCCCACCTCACTCTCATTCAGCTGATTTTCATCTGATGATGTAAGGAGGTCAGGAGATGAAATCCTCAACCCGGTCACCTGTGCGAGATCTCATATTCTGATGACAATTGGGATGACACAACTAAATATAAATGTTCATAGATACACATTTAATATAAATATAAATGTCCATAAATATAAAATGTCCATAAATACATATTTATTGAATTAATATTTGGTGCATACTAAATACGGTATGAGGGCCCTAGAGCATGGAGATAATAAGAGAGAATTTTAATTGTTCTGAGTAGTAGACCAGTCGAAGAGTTTCAGTTAATGAAACTCTCCGTAACTTGAAAAATTTAGAGGAAGTAAGGAATGGGATGACAGTGCCGTATAATGAAAATCTAAGATATTTTGTTGATATACTAGCAGATGAGTCCTGATCAACCTTCTGTCACATGTGTTTCAGCCACGTTTATTTTCAGTATTTTAGAGTCATTAACATAAAAGCCTACTCCAGGGCTTCCCTGGTGGCGCAGTGGTTAAGAAAACGCCTGCCAATGCAGGAGACAGGTTCCATCACTGGTCCAGGAAAGATCCCACATGCTGCAGAGCAACCAAGCCTGTGAGCCACAACTACTGAGCCCGCACTCTAGAGCCCATGCGCCACAACTACTGAGCCCGCATGCCTAGAGCCCGTGCTCCACAACAAGAGAAGCCACCGCAATGAGAAGCCCGCGCACCGCAACGAGGAGTAGCCCCTGCTCGCCACAACTAGAGAAAGCCGCACACAGCAACGAAGACCCAATGCAGCCAAAACTAAATAAATTAATTAAAAAAAAAAAGCCTACTCCAGTACTCGATACTAAGTGACTCTTTGTCATCAGCTGGGTGGAAAATCTTTACTAAGGATTTTTTCTGGCTGTCATTTTCCATATATCAATGCACTCTGAATTTTAAGAACGAGAATATTAGTACTCTTTTCAAATTAGACCTTGAAATCAGAGCTTTATCATTCTATTAAGAACTAATGTTCCAGCATAAGACCAATGGTCTTCTTTTGTGAAATATTAACATTTGAAACCATAAACTGACCGTTTCCTTTCCCACCTCCTCTCATTCTAGCTCCATGGTGCAATGTATGGAAGTGGAATCTATCTTAGTCCAATGTCAAGCATATCATTTGGTTACTCAGGTAAGCTTGTATTTCATTTCAACCTCAAATATATTAAGTTTTTGTTGTTGTATATTCTAGGCACAATTTTTTATCGAGTGAATGAAGCTTATTTGATGTATTTGTATTAAATTCATTTGGTAAATGTCAGAAGTAAAAACAAAGCTCACGTGTCAAGATGAATTTATAATACTTCCCCTAGCATATGAGATGGAACATATGTTTTGTCAGTTTCAAAATTAATTTTAATTTTGTTTCAGTAGTTTCGACATTTGTTCCGTCTACAGTAAACATTGAAAATATAGCATGTACAAAATATTACGTAGAGCACTGAAAAATGTTTACATATTATATTAAAGAAGTTTTAAGCAGTATGGAAAACTTAGGATTAGAAAAACACCCTCAGAACCATCCTACTTATTGACAACTTCTTGTTAATATTTTAGTGAGATTGTTTGAGAAAAATATATTGGAATAAACTGAAACCATGTGCCGAGGAGGAGCCTCATAAATTCGAAATATGGAAAGAACGATTACCAAATTGTTAGCATTCGTAATCCTGAGGTAGTAAAATTCAGGGTGATTTTTTCTTTGTACTTTAAAAAATTTTGGAATATTTCACAATGATCTGTGTGATTTTTTTTCTCAGAACAGAAACTTATTCTGTTTAAATATAAAATAATTATGCCCATTGTAAAGAAATTGAAACTACACAGAATTGTATAAAATAACAAATGAAACATTTTCCTCCTAACAACCTCAGGGTTTGGTGAGTTCCCCTTTAGACTTAAAGGCTTTTATATTTGTATACCTGCATATATAGTTGGTTTTGCTTATGTGCTTGTGTTGTGTGGGGTTACATGATTCCACTAAACAACTTCAGGAGATGTTGTTCACATGGTGCCTGGATGGTAAGTCTTAGGATCCATATATTATAGAAAAGGAGACTTAGAGAGATCTAATAACCAGGAGAACATTGAGCAGGCTTACCTGTCTGATTCTCTTGCCCAAGTTCACACTCTTTCAGCCACAGCAAGTGGTTTCTCAGTGTTCCACCTCGACCTTTCCCAGAGCACATGTCCTAAGAGGACCAGGCGGGCTCTGTATGCCTCTTCTGACCCAGCCTCAAAACTCACATGGCGCCACTTCCCATGTACAGTATTGGTCAAAGCAGTCACAAGCCCCTCCATATCCAGGGGCTGGGGAATTAGACTCCATCTCCTGATGAAAGAGTGGCACAGTCGCACTGTAGAAAAACATACTGTTGAGAGATATTGTTGCAGTGATCTTTGAAAATACAATATGCCAAAATAAAACTAGGAAAATAAACATCAGAAGAGTAAGATAGTATAGGAAATAAAATCATGTAGTTCAGTGGGAAAGATGATCAGAATCAGCTTAAATCAGACTCTAAATCTTTTTAAAACAGAACACAGTAAAAAAGTAATATCAAACCATTTTTAATAAATAAATACAATCTCAGCATAGATAAGGACAACACAACACATCATCGAGTCCTGTGATTTTCTTCTTATACGGGTGTACTGACTCCTTAGATGGGTTCATGGAAAGGTTTTTGAGGGATTCAGATGAATGTGAAATTTGTCTGTGTGAATGTTTGTCTGGAGAGAGGGTAGATAGCTTTCATCCAATTCTTTCAGTGTCCTTGATCTGAAAAATAAAAAGGAAGAACCTCTACAGTACGTTGAAGTAGCTTCATACTTGGTTTGGAGGACTTCAGGTCTACGAGTTAGAGAGCAGAACCATCTTTCTGCACTAATAGCTTCGCCTGTTCCTCAGCTTGACCACACCCACTTCTGCCCCTTTGCGGGAATGTCTGCCTTGGAAAGTGCCTGCATCCACACCATTTGCAGTTTGGTCCATAGGCTTTGCCCCATTTTCATTAAGCCGTTTATTGAAACAGCAGCAAACAAATAGGCTTCTCAACTTCAGGATAGTAGATGAGCATTTTTAAATACACTATAGCTACAAATCTACCTATTCTAAAACAGACAGGAATTTTAATTCTGTTTTGTCTGAAATACTTCACAGTAAAAAGCCATGGCATTAACAGGTTAAGGTAAGACTTGTGAGTATCATAGACACAAGGACTTAAATGGTTTTTCTTTATTAGGAGGAATAGTAAATTCTACAGGAATTGAGCATGAAGTTAAGTTGCAGTATAAATATATTTTTCTGAAATTGTTTATATTTTCCACCCCTTATCTTCTTCTAGTCACCAGATGGTAACAATAAAATTTAGGTCCTAAACGCCTTTTAAAATCAAGTTTTAAGAATTTTCTGATTATATCAATTTTATGCAAGGGAAGGTCCTAGCCTTCTTTTCAATGCAAAGAAAAACAAAGTATATTTTCTACTTTGTAACTTGACCAGGATTTCCAGAACCCACCAACTTTCCACCCTGCTTGCTCAGGGCACAGCAGCTGCTCCTTCAGGAGCCCTTTGTGATGGTCTGTGGCCTGATGCTGTCAAACCTTTGCCTAAAGTGGAACTTTGCAGTGTAGATGGATTGTATTTTGAGCTGCATGATACGCTTTGTCCCTAAATTATTATTTTGCTGATGTTTTTTAGGGATGAACAAGAAGCAGAAGGTGGTCAGCCAAGGATGAGCCAGCTTCAAGCAGTAAAAAACAGCAACGCATCACAGGTGTTGTAGCTAATCGGGTGACTGACTGCCTCTGATGAGTGAACTCTAGCTCCCTTAGCTGGCAGGACTTCGATAAATACTCAGGCTTTTTAAATCTGCAGAATTATTTTAAGTGGTCGTTGCTCCTACAGGAATGAAACTCACCCTAAAATGCCTTTATTCAATAAATGTTCAATAAGTATGTATTGATCTTCTACAAGAGTGCTGGACATCTCCAAGATATGGGGCTACAGTGATCATCAGCGATAGACAAATCCTCTTGGTGCCTGCATTCTACTGAGTGGATATAAATAAACTAAATATATATTTAGATAGAAAGAATGCTAGATGGTGGTAAATCTTACAGAGAAAAAATCAGGGGAAAGGGATGTTGAATGCTGTGGGATGCAAGATGGAACTTGAATGAATTTTAAATGGGGTGATCAGGAAGGATGCTCTGAGAAGGTTCTATTTGAGTAAAGACCTATAGGTGGTGGGGTGCACCGAGCCATATGGCTCTCTGGGAGAAAGAGCACTCAAGGCATAGAGAAGGGCAAAACACAGATCCCTGGTTGTTTCAGAGAAAACAAGCATTCTGGACCAATTAAAATCCATCTGATGAATAATGTGACTTAGATTATTTTAAAAAGAGTATAGCTAGTCTAGTGCTGAAAACAAAAACAAACCCCAGATTTTCTACATGAAATGTTTCTGAAACCTCTGTGGCTTAATGATGCTATAAATATGGTTTGTTTTGGGTAGTTAGATGATCTAGAATAATTCATTTTAATGTATGAAAAGATTATGCAACTTTAATTTTGTTTCCCTCCAAATAGAGATGCTAGGCTTCTGGTAAAAATAAATTTGAGTTCTAATTCTATGTTGTGAGGCTATTGAACTTTAATTTAGTATTTTTTAATTTGCTTATTTTTGAGAATAATTTAATTATGATTATGTACAGAAATTAAGTGATATAACAAATTATAGATTGACATTAGAGAGAATTCAGGATTTTGCTGTTGGTCGAGATAGACCTTTTTAAACCTCTGGAGCTATCTTAGTGACTATTACTTTTTAATGATGATTCTTTTTTTTCACTTGAGTGACTGTCCCATTTTTACTCTAATTTTTAAATTCTTTTGGACTTTAGTCACAGAAAAAAGGACAGCAATCCCAGTTCCTGCAAAGCCGTAACTTAAAATGCATAGCCTTATGTGAAGGTAAGTTGAAAGCTTTACAATTCTCATAGCGTTAATTCTCTCTCTTATCTGTATTTAAAAGTTTAAGTGTGTTTACAAAATGCTCACAATGGACTAGTGAAAGCTTTATTCCTTATGACCATCTCTAAGGGCACAAATGGAAAATACTTACAACAGAGATCATAAAGGTTAAAACCAAAAAGCAGAATTGGCAAGAATTCAACTAGTGCTATATTTTATTCTTGGCAGATATTTCAGAATGGTGATTATCTCTTTCTGATCAAGTATTGCTTTTCTCTTTTGTTAATATACCCCTTCCTCTTTATGTTGGTTTCTGAATGTATAATACCATAAAAAATCTGAAAGATGAACCAAGTGCTGAGTAGATAACCCAGTAGGCCTTTCTCATTCCTACACTGAAATTATTCTTCGATTCTGAACTTAGGACAGAAAATTGATAGGCGATTTGCAAGATCATATACTTTCCTTTGTTCTTGCTTTAAAATCTGACTTTGGCTAAAAGTTCATTTGTTTTTTCTTCTTGTGTTGGGAGTTTCGGTAGCCACTGTTTACTGTCTTTCAAGTTTTTCAACGTTTGATGGTTATAGAGGACGCTAAGTTGCTTTCTACATAGTTCCCAAGTCAGGACCTATTTGCCACCATAACACAAAAGTGATTTCCTTCCTATTGTTATGCTAATCGTGTTCCAGACATAAAATTGTTACTTGGCATTTCACTGTTTTTATTTACATTTCTTGATAGCTTAATAAGGTGAAAGAAACATTTTCCATATGTTAATTTGTGCATGCACTTTTGCTTTTAGATTTCTAAGAGAAGGGATACAGTAACTTAGAATAAATAGTTCTTTAATTTTCTCTTCCATTTACAGTGATCACCTCACCTGACCTGCACAAACATGGAGAGATATGGGTTGTCCCAAATACTGATCATGTCTGCACACGGTTCTTTTTTGTGTAAGTGTAAAAACTTAAAATCCTATGTTATTGTCTTCTCCATAAGTGAGGTAGTAGTGACTACCTTATTCTTTGGTCACTTTAGCTGCCAAAATATAGCAGACAGGTATTTTCTCATCTACTCAATGTTTTTGTTTTATTTTACTAAGCCGTGAAAAACGGGGGTGTTTAAATGCTATTAACTTAGAAGAATTGAAGAAAAACGTGGTCTCTTTAACCACTATCTGTGTGTATGTATGTATACATGTGTATAGAAGTGTATATATACATACGTACAGATCTTATATGTATCTAGATAGATATATACACACACATAAATATACACATATATTATTTATAGATTTAAAAAAATATTAGACCTGGGAATGAGGAAAACAATAATGAGAAGGTCTTCTTCCTATAAAAAGTTGATCTGCATTCCATATGATAGAGGCTGGCAATGCAGGGCATGTTAATGTGGGTTTTTTGACACAGCTATAGCATAAGAGCTGCATCAAAATACAAGAGTGGTATTTTTCTTCCCTAAGTAAATGAGTGCAGTAGATCTGTCTGATTTTTACCCACCTTGCTTAACTCTCAACTTTCTCCCATGCCTGAGCCTTCCTCATCCACGGTCCTGTCACAGAAAGGACCTCAAGGAAGAGTTGAGTATATCTGTTTTGTACGTTTATGTAACTTTCTAAAAAGAAGCTGGAAAAATGCACTGACTTGTTTTATAAGCCATGTCAAAATGACTGTATCATGATTACTTCGATATATAGCATAGCTGGAGCATGCTACATCTGCAGTATTTGATCTATTAGCTTATTGACTGACGGTTCACAATGAAAATTTTATGAACTGCCTGGTTTTCTTTTGGTTGGTCTGAAAAGTGTGATTTTTCTTATGATCCAGATTTATATATTATGTATTTATCTATCTTTTGTGTTTATGTTACATATCAATATATAGATTACATAGTGTGAGACATATACATACCTATAGATATCATTCTTAGTGGCAAGACAGCAATAAGTATAGTAAAAAGAACCCTGCTGCTGCTTTTGATCAGACAGTTTGTGTCTAGGCTCACCAGTTATTAGTGAGGTGACATTGGCCAAGCTGCATAACCTCTCTAAGCTTCCTCAGTAGACGCAATATAACATCATCAATAGATACAGCAGAACAATATACCGGTATCAGTTAGAATCCCAACAGGAAACCACTGGCCCCTAAGAAACGAGATAATTTCTATCATTCACAGTTAGATCACTTGCAAAAGTGTGATTATAGGGAAATCATAGGTCTAGGACAATAACCTGGATCTAGTAGCACCAGAGCTATTATACATCCTCAGGTCCAAAAAGATAAGAATAGGAAGCAGTTATCAGAACCTGGTAGGAGAGCCATTTCTAGTTCATCAGCTTTGACAGGAGTCATGGCCTTCAGTTCAGGGACGTAGGCAGCCCAAGGTGACCTTGTGGGGCTGGAACCAAGCAAAACCTTGACCTCGCCCTCCCCATTGGCCAAACTCTACCAGAAACTAGAGGGCAAGGGAGCATATTGACCAAGTCCATAGAAGTCACCCTTCTGGGGCAGAAGGCAAGGTAGAGAAGTGTACAACCACGGCTCTGGAGGCTCCCAAGATAGCTGTCTGCTTTTCAAGGTTATGATTCAGATTAAGGTATAGCATAGTGCAGGTCTCCACTGAAAGGCACTCATTGAATATTTTTTCCCTTCTTCTTTCTTGCTCATCCTGACTCTTACCCATTGTTAGAAGGTCGGCCTTCCAAAAGACACCTCCAATCACAAAGTTATTTCATTGTGTGAGCTGGAGATTTTCATGGAAAAGTAACTCCAGAGGCCTTTCCTTAGCTTGTCGTTAATCAGCTAATCTGCTCCTTTTAGCATCTTGCTAAAATTCATAGTTGTTGAGCTAAATAACATTAGACATGGAAGTAGGCAGTAAACATTTCTCGTGTTACCTCTTGGCAGTTTTACATAAATTATATGTAAACTAAATCAGTGGAGGTATATGTGTGGGTGTGTGTATGTTGACTGGAGAGAAGGATTTCTATATTTCATAAGAAAAAAGTGAGGAAAGACCATCTGAAGAAAAGAGAAGAAAAAGCCTTCAGTACACTCAGATACTTTCCAAATAATGCAAAGGAAAACATTCTATTAAGGTAATGATTTTCATTCCTTTATAAACACAAATGAGACTTCATTCTTTTTTCCTGCTCCCTCAGGAGAGAAGGAACTAATTAAGGAAAATTGATAAGATTCAAAACACATGAAAAGGAGAATCCATTCACTAATGTACATTCCAATTACAACCATCAGTTTTCCTTCTTTATAAAAGATATAATCACAGAGTTCTGCTAGTGATGTGCCTGCCTGGTGAATGGCACTATCTAGGAAAAGAATAAATTGAGGAGAAAGAAGTGAGTTATCAAATATACCATAATCAGACAGAAACTCAATTTCTATTCTTATTTCATCCTTTCTTTTTTTAACACATTATGTGATCTCTAAAGTTAGATGCTTTGCCTGATGACTAGGATATAAATTGGTGAGGCCTCCGTTTTATCTGTTACTAACTGAAAATATTAAAAATTATATAAATTCTATGCTAATCTGATTTCCAGAGTGGAGATAATAAAATGTATAAAATTAAATAAATAAATAAAACAGTCATCTAATATCCTAATCACATTCTTCCCAATAAGTAAACAATAACAGAGAATGAGAGAAAAATGGGGGAAACTTTAGAACAGGGTATCAGAAAAAATTAAAAGTAAAATTTAAAGGAAGGTATCTGTTAGGAAAAAAATAAGAGAATAAGAAGTTTGAAAAAAATTTGTTGGAAGACTCCAAAAACGAATAAACTTAATCAAAGATAAGTGCTTCAGGCAAAAGGTAATAATTCAGATGTTAAGAACAGATTCCAGACGGTTCTGAGGGTCTAGGAATCGTTGCTAGAGCTTGATTTTGTTACTGACCTTGAGACACATGTACAAAGACATTAAGGTCAATATGTAGAAATAAGGCAGCTATTTTAAAAAGGGCCAGAAGTTTCACAGGGGGTGTGAAAACCACAGAGACGTATGGTGCTCCAGTCATATACAACAAAAATGTTATGAAATGGGGATTTTAAAGCTAGAGAGGAAAACTTATTATTGGTGTTTTCCAGAAATAGGAATAAATAATAAAATCCAAGAGAAGGTAATTGATGATTTGGCAGGTTATCAGATTAGGTGTATCTAGTGCCATGGGCACCCCATGTTACACTGCCCCCACCACTGCCATAGTGTAAACTCATAGAGATAGGAGTGTGTCTTCTCCCTCAACTGTCTGGGACCAAGGAAAGGTTAAGAACCGCCAGGTTTTTGTATCTTGCTTATTATCTGGTGTTACAACCTACATGTTTGATGCTTTAGTGGTTCTCTGATTTAGAGCAGGCAGATCTGCAAATGAATCGTTTCCATAGTTTCTCTGTTACGTCGATTTAAGGTATATATTTCTCAAAATATTTCAAGAAGTTCAGAAATTTAGGAGCAAGAAGGACCAAATAAAACAAGACTATCTGCAGAAAAGTGATGCAGGGTATTTTCAGTTCTTGTGTCAAGCAGATGTCGGTGCTAAATAAATTTCAGGAATTCCTATCTAAAGTCTATTCTGTCTTTTAAGATCTAGCTCAAATACCACCTCTTCTATGAAGCTCCTAATCAAAATTTATCTCTCTTCCTGGTATTCCTACAACTCAGTGCAGAACTTCAATTTAAAATTCAGCTTATTCATTGTATCTGACTCTTCCACAAGACTGTGAACTCCTAAAAGGCAGACTCCTACTCTTGTGTTTTTACTGTCCTGCGTGCCCTGCATCACCTTGCACGGTACCTGATGTACAGCTGCTTGTCAGCAAATTTTTAACGAATGAACAGAAGAAGGCCAAAAGGAAAATATTTTGGAATATGTATTGTTTTAATTTTAGGTCAAAGTTTGAAATATATCTAAAAAGGTAGCTACAGGAAAAATTTATAAAATAATTGTATCATGGCTGTTACATGAAAATAAGAGATACTTTGCATCATGATTTTGCAAAAGATACACAGTGTTTGAATGGGAACATAGCAAGGAGACAGCTTATTTATGAAAGTTAAAAGATAGGACATTCAGTCATGGCTCAGTGACATAAATTGTGTGACATCGAGCTGATATGATCTGGGAGCTTTGCTTTATCCCAGTCTATAATGAATCCAATTTCTCTGTCTCTAACTCAGATCTCTTTCCAAGAGTGAAACTGCCACATCACTCCCCCTGCCTTAAAAGTCTTTGATAGCTGCTTACTACTTATAAGATGAAGTCCAGTCTCCTTTACAAAGGGAACCAGCTGATTCCTTGGTGCTTTGTTCTTCCTTCACTACCACTGGCGTTGAAGGTGGAGGAGATCCAGTCTCCAGCTGCATGGCCCACCACTTTTCGTTGCCCACTGTTTCTCACCCCATGGTGTTAATGCTGCACAACCTGAACTGTGTGCTGGGATTTCCACGCTCCATGCTTTTGCTCTTTCCTTTCTCCATTCATCTTGAATTCTCTCTTCCATCTTCTTCCCTCATATTGTTTATCTAATTCCCACTCCTCTTTTAAATCTTCATGTATGTCTTCCCTCCTCCCAGAAACCTCCCTTGATGCCTTGTGCTGCTCCCTTTGTTACTATCTAATACCCTGGGCATGTGTTTATTACTGGATTGTTCTTAGGTACTGTCTTCTCCATTAACTCTGTATACCTCTTGAGGTCAGGGACTATACAGCTCATTTGTGTTTGCGTACCTAGCACAGTGCTTGGCAGATACGTAGGAATGAATGAAATGCCCATTTTAGAACTGCTTGCTGGATATTTTGTCCCCCAAAGTCCACTAATACCTTAAAATCATTATGTACAAAGTGGAACCCATTATTGCTATAGTTTTCAATTCCTTCTTCCATGCTCACTAGTCATCAGTTCCCAATTACATCTTTTCACAGTTTTCTTCTGTGTTTTCTTCACAAAGGTGTGAAGAAAACTGCACCACACAAAGTAAGATTGTTCTTTCCCAAGTCACAATGTCAAATTCATTTCACATGTGCAGTTTTCTTCACACCTTTGTTTCAGTGTGTATCGTTCTCTCCCCTAGAGTACACCAAAAGGTTACTAGCTATTTTCCATGCTTCTGCTTCTTCATTGCTCCTAATCTGTTTTTTAAAATGCCAGATTTTTTAAACATTGCCATCCTTACACCAGTGATACCTGTTCAATGTACAGAAACTGAAATCAAAGGTAAGCAAAAAGAGAGAAAATCACCCATCATATTCCCACTTAGAGTTAGCTATGGTTAATAAGATCATACAATTTATACCACATTATTTTTCCAGAAGGAGAGTTTGATTATTCCTTGCTCATACAGGCTGATAGTTATTAACAAATAAAAACATGGCATTCTGCAATATAGTGCCCATCTGACTTGACTTCAGTTACGCATACAAACCACTGATTGAATAAAATTATTATCCAAGCTGTTTCTTGAAAAAAGCTTGGAATTCTTTTCCCCGCTAATGTGCCTTTGCTCGGTCAGTAGGAATGGTTGGCTTTCTCACCAGCTCAGCCTTTACCCAATCTTTCCAGACTTAACTGTATGGTCTTTTCTGTGGGGCCTCTCCCCGTGTCCCACTCAGACAGGATCTGTCTTTACTGTCAGTTCTGCTTGCCCTTTCTTTGTATCACCCAGGCTGCCTTGTCCTCCAGTTATTTGCATAACTCTGTTATCTCCCCTAGTAAAATGCAAATTCTGTCCGTGTTTGGGAATCTTGCATCTCGTGCAGAAACACGTAATACATATTGAATGAAAGCAATGACAAAAGACTGAATGTTCTAACTTAATAGACAGATTTATACAGGGCTCTGAAGCAGACAGTACACTACAGCATCAGATTTCCTACAAGAACTTTGGAGAAGTGCTGGATATCATTCAGTTCACATTGAATTTCTCCTCTCTGTGACTAATGAAAAACAGTGCTATCATTTCTGGCTTCCAGATTTAGGGAGTCAGCAAACAAGTGTAGGGCTTCCCTGGTGGCGCAGTGGTTGAGAGTCCGCCTGCCGATGCAGGGGACACGGGTTCGTGCTCCGGTCCGGGAAGATCCCACATGCCGCGGAGCAGCTAGGCCCGTGAGCTGTGGCCGCTGAGCCTGCGCGTCCGGAGCCTGTGCTCCGCAATGGGAGAGGCCACAACAGTGAGAGGCCCGCGTACCGCAAAAAAAAAAAAAGAAGAAAAGAAAAGAAAACAAATGTATGTGAACCAATCTTAAAACTGTCACAGAGCTGCTATAATCAGTTTGAAAATAAAGGTTGTCAATACATTTAAGTTTTTGTCCATGAAATTTCCTAACATACCCAAGAGAGTTCCAGATAGCCAGATTCCATCTATTGTTTCATAGCTATTAAGGCAAATTGGTTTATTATTTATTAAAATTTAAGTTATCTTTTATACTCCTAGGAACATAAGTAATTTTTTTTTTTTTTTTAAACATCTTTATTGGGGTATAATTGCTTTACAATGGTGTGTTAGTTTCTGCTTTACAACAAAGTGAATCAGCTATACATATACATATGTTCCCATATGTCTTCCCTCTTGCGTCTCCCTCCCTCCACTCTCCCCATCCCACCCTTCCAGGCTGTCACAAAGCACCGAGCTAATATCCCTGTGCCTTGCGGCTGCTTCCCCCCAGCTATCTACCTTACTACGTTTGTTAGTGTGTATATGTCCATGACTCTCTCTCGCCCTGTCAAAACTCACCCTTCCCCCTCCCCATATCCTTAAGTCCGTTCTCCAGTAGGTCTGCGTCTTTATTCCTATCTTACCCCTAGGTTCTTCATGACATTTTTTTCCCTTAAATTCCATATATATGTGTTAGCATACGGTATTTGTCTTTTTCTTTCTGACTTACTTCACTCTGTATGACAGATTCTAGGTCTATCCATCTCATTACAAATAGCTCAATTTCATTTCTTTTTAAGGCTGAGTAATATTCCATTGTGTATATGTGCCACATCTTCTTTATCCATTCATCCGATGATGGGCGCTTAGGTTGTTTCCATGTCCTGGCTATTGTAAACAGAGCTGCAATGAACATTTTGGTACATGACTCTCTTTGAATTTTGGTTTTCTCAGGGTACATGCCAAGTAGTGGGATTGCTGGGTCATATGGTAATTCTATTTGTAGTTTTTTTTTTTTTTTTTTTTTTTTAATTTTGCGGTACATGGGCCTCTCTCTGTTGTGGCCTCTCCCATTTCAGAACACAGGCTCCGGACACGCAGGCTCAGCGGCCATGGCTCACGGGCCTAGCCGCTCTGCAGCATGTGGGATCTTCCCAGACCGGGGCACGAACCCGTGTCCCCTGTATCAGCAGGCGGACTCTCAACCGCTGCGCCACCAGGGAAGCCCTATTTGTAGTTTTTTAAGGAACCTCCATACTGTTCTCCACAGTGGCTGAACCAATTCACATTCCCACCAGCAGTGCAAGAGTGTCCCCTTTTCTCCACACCCTCTCCAGCATTTATTGTTTCTTGATTTTTTGATGATGGCCATTCTGACTGGTGTGAGATGATATCTCATTGTAGTTTTGATTTGCATTTCTCTAATGATTAATGATGTTGAGCATTCTTTCATGTGTTTGTTGGCATTCTGTATATCTTCTTTGGAGAAATGTCTATTTAGGTCTTCTGCCCATTTTTGGATGGGGTTGTTTGTTTTTTTGTTATTGAGCTGCATGAGCTGCTTGTAAATTTTGGAGATTAATCCTTTGTCAGTTGCTTCGTTTGCAAATGTTTTTCTCCCATTCTGAGGGTTGTCTTTTGGTCTTGGTTATGGTTTCCTTTGCTGTGCAAAAGCTTTGAAGTTTCATTAGGTCCCATTTGTTTATTTTTGTTTTTATTTCCATTACTCTAGGAGGTGGGTCAGAAAGGATCTTGCTGTGATTTATGTCATAGAGTGTTCTTCCTATGTTTTCTTCTAAGAGTTTGATAGTTTCTGGCCTTACATTTAGGTCTTTAATCCATTTTGAGCTTACTTTTGTGTATGGTGTTAGGGAGTGATCTAATCTCATACTTTTACATGTACCTGTCCAGTTTTCCCAGCACCATTTATTGAAGAGGCTGTCCTTTCTCCACTGTACATTCCTGCCTCCTTTATCAAAGATAAGGTGTCCATATGTGCGTGGGTTTATCTCTGGGCTTTCTATCCTGTTCCATTGATCTATCTTTCTGTTTTTGTGCCAGTACCATACTGTCTTGATTACTGTTGCTTTGTAATATAGTCTGAAGTCAGGGAGCCTTATTCCTCCAGCTCCTTTTTTCGTTCTAAAGATTGCTTTGGCTATTCGGGGTCTTTTGTGTTTCCATACAAATTGCGAAATTTTTTGTTCTAGTTCTGTGAAAAATGCCAGTGGTAGTTTGATAGGGATTGCATTGAATCTGTAGATTGCTTTGGGTAGTAGAGTCATTTTCACAATGTTGATTCTTCCCATCCAAGAACATGGTATATCTCTCCATCTATTTGTATCATCTTTAATTTCTTTCATCAGTGTCTTATAATTTTCTGCATACAGGTCTTTCGTATCCTTAGGTAGGTTTATTCCTAGATATTTTATTCTTTTTGTTGCAATGGTAAATGGGAGTGTTTTCTTGATTTCACTTTCAGATTTTTCATCATTAGTATATAGGAATGCCAGAGATTTCTGTGCATTAATTTTGTATCCTGCTACTTTACCAAATTCATTGATTAGCTCTAGTAGTTTTCTGGTAGCATCTTTAGGATTCTCTATGTATAGTATCATGTCATCTGCAAACAGTGACAGCTTTACTTCTTCTTTTCCGATTTGGATTCCTTTTATTTCCTTTTCTTCTCTGATTGCTGTGGCTAAAACTTCCAAAACTATGTTGAATAAGAGTGGTGAGAGTGGGCAACCTTGTCTTGTTCCTGATCTTAGTGGAAATGCTTTCAGTTTTTCACCATTGAGGATGATGTTTGCTGTGGGCTTGTCATATATGGCTTTTATTATGTTTAGGAAAGTTCCCTCTATGCCTACTTTCTGGAGGGTTTTTATCATAAATGGGTGTTGAATTTTGTCGAAAGCTTTCTCTGCATCTATTGAGATGATCATATGGTTTTTCTCCTTCAATTTGTTAATATAGTTTATCACATTGATAGATTTGCGTATATTGAAGAATCCTTGCATTCCTGGAATAAACCCCACTTGATCATGGTGTATGATCCTTTTAATGTGCTGTTGGATTCTGTTTGCTAGTATTTTGTTGAGGATTTTTGCATCTATGTTCATCAGTGATATTGGCCTGTAGTTTTCTTTCTTTGTGACATCCTTGTCTGGTTTTGGTATCAAGGTGATGGTGGCTTCGTAGAAGGAATTTGGGAGTGTTCCTCCCTCTGCTATATTTTGGAAGAGTTTGAGAAGGATAGGTGTTAGCTCTTCTCTAAACGTTTGATAGAATTCACCTGTGAAGCCATCTGGTCCTGGGCTTTTGTTTGTTGGAAGGTTTTTAATCACAGTTTCAATTTCAGTGCTTGTGATTGGTCTGTTCATATTTTCTATTTCTTCCTGATTCAGTCTTGGCAGGTTGTGCATTTCTAAGAATTTGTCCATTTCTTCCAGATTGTCCATTTTATTGGCATAGAGTTGCTTGTAGTAATCTCTCATGATTTTTTTTATTTCTGCAGTGTCAGTTGTTACTTCTCCTTTTTCATTTCTAATTCTATTGATTTGAGTCTTCTCCCTTTTTTTTTTGATGAGTCTGGCTAGTGGTTTATCTATTTTGTTTATCTTCTCAAAGAACCAGCTTTTAGTTTTATTGATCTTTGCTATTGTTTCCTTCATTTCTTTTTCATTTATTTCTGATCTGATTTTTATGATTTCTTTCCTTCTGCTAGCTTTGGGGTTTTTTTGTTCTTCTTTCTCTAATTGCTTGAGGTGCAAGGTTAGGTTGTTTATTCGAGATGTTTCCTGCTTCTTAAGGTGGGCTTGTATTGCTATAAACTTCCCCCTTAGAACTGCTTTTGCTGCATCCCATAGGTTTTGGGTCGTTGTGTCTCCATTGTCATTTGTTTCTAGGTATTTTTTATTTCCTCTTTGATTTCTTCAGTGATCACTTCATTATTAAGTAGTGTATTGTTTAGCCTCCATGTGTTTGTATTTTTTACAGATCTTTTCCTGTAATTGATATCTAGTCTCATGGCGTTGTGGTCAGAAAAGATACTTGATACAATTTCAGTTTTCTTAAATTTACCAAGGCTTGATTTGTGACCCAAGATATGATCTATCCTGGAGAATGTTCCATGAGCACTTGAGAAAAATGTGTATTCTGTTGTTTTTGGATGGAGTGTCCTATAAATATCAATTAAGTCCATCTTGTTTAATGTATCATTTAAAGCTTGTGTTTCCTTATTTATTTTCATTTTGGATGATCTGTCCATGGGTGAAAGTGGGGTGTTAAAGTCCCCTACTATGAATGTGTTACTGTTGATCTCCCCTTTTATGGTTGTTAGTATTTGCCTTATGTATTGAGGTGCTCCTATGTTGGGTGCATAAATATTTACAATTGTTATATCTTCTTCTTGGATCGATCCCTTGATCATTATGTAGTGTCCTTCTTTGTCCCTTTTAATAGTCCTTATTTTAAAGTCTATTTTGTCTGATATGAGAATTGCTACTCCAGCTTTCTTTTGATTTCCATTTGCATGGAATATCTTTTTCCATCCCCTTACTTTCAGTCTGTATGTGTCTCTAGTTCTGAAGTGGGTCTCTTGTAGACAGCATATATAAGGGTCTTGTTTTTGTATCCATTCAGCCAATCTGTGTCTTTTGGTGGGAGCATTTAGTCCATTTACATTTAAGGTAATTATTGATATGTATGTTCCTATTTCCATTTTCTATATTGTTTTGGGTTCGCTACTATAGGTCATTTCCTTCTCTTGTGTTTCGTGTCTAGAGAAGTTCCTTTAGCATTTGTTGTAAAGCTGGTTTGGTGGTGCTGAACTCTCTCAGCTTTTGCTTGTCTGTAAAGGTTTTAATTTCTCCATCAAATGTGAATGAGATCCTTGCTGGGTAGAGTAGTCTTGGTTTCAGGCTATTCTCCTTCATCACTTTCAGTATGTCCTGCCACTCCCTTCTGGCTTGTAGGGTTTCTGCTGAGAGATCAGCTGTTAACCTTATGGGGATTCCCTTGTGTGTTATTTGTTGTTTTTCCCTTGCTGCTTTTAATATGCTTTCTTTGTATTTAATTTTTGACAGTTTGATTAATATGTGTCTTGGCGTGTTTCTCCTTGTATTTATCCTGTATGGGACCCTCTGTGCTTCCTGGACTTGATTAACTATTTCCTTTCCCATATTAGGGAAGTTTTCAACTATAATCTCTTCAAATATTTTCTCAGTCCCTTTCTTTCTTTCTTCTTCTTCTGGAACCCCTATAATTCGAATGTTGGTGCGTTTCATGTTGTCCCAGAGGTCTCTGAGACTGTCCTCAGTTCTTTTCATTCTTTTTTCTTTATTCTGCTCTGCAGTAGTTATTTCCACTACTTTATCTTCCAGGTCACTTATCCGTTCTTCTGCCTCAGTTATTCTGCTATTGATCCTATCTAGAGTGATTTTAATTTCATTTATTGCATTGTTCATCGTTGCTTGTTTCATCTTTAGTTCTTGTAGGTCCTTGTTAACTGTTTCTTGCATTTTGTCCATTCTACTTCCAAGATTTCGGATCATCCTTACTATCATTATTCTGAATTCTTTTTCAGGTAGATTGCCTATTTCCTCTTCATTTGTTAGGTCTGGTGGGTTTTTATCTTGCTCCTTCATCTGCTGTGTGTTTTTCTGTCTTCTCATTTTGCTTATCTTACTGTGTTTGGGGTCTCCTTTTTGCAGGCTGCACTTTCGTAGTTCCCGTTGTTTTTGATGTCTGTCTCCAGTGGCTAAGGTTGTTTCAGTGGGTTGTGTAGGCTTCCTGGTGGAGGGGACTAGTGCCTGTGTTGTGCTGGATGAGGCTGGATCTTGTCTCTCTAGTGGGCAGGTTCACGTCTGGTGGTGTGTTTTGGGGTGTCTGTGGCCTTATTATGATTTTAGGCAGCCTCTCTGCTAATGGGTGGGGTTGTGTTCCTGTTTTGCTAGTTGTTTGGCATAGGTTGTCCAGCACTGTGGCTTGCTGGTCGTTGAGTGAAGCTGGGTGCTGGTGTTAAAATGGAGGTCTCTGGGAGATTTCCGCTGTTTAATATTATGTGGAGCTGGGAGGTCTCTTGTTGACCAGTGACCTGAAGTTGGCTCTCCTACCTCAGAGGCAGAGGCCTGACTCCTGGCTGGAGCACCAAGAGCCTTTCATCCACACGGCTCAGAATAAAAGGGAGAAAAAGTAGAGAGAATTAGTAGAAGTATGAGGAAAGAAAGAAGGAAAGGAGGAAAGGAAGGAAGGAAGAAAGAAGCAAAGAAGGAAAGAAAGGAGGGAGGGAGGGAGGGAGGGAGGAAGGAAGGAAGGAGGGAAAGAAGGAAAAAAAGACAGAAAGAAAGATGATACAGTAAAAATAAAATAAAGTATAATATAGTTATTGAATTAAAAAATATTTAGAAAAAAAAAAGGGACGGATAGAACCTTAGGACAAATGTTGGAAGCAAAGCTATACAGAGAAAATCTTACACAGAAGCATACACATACACCTTCACAAAAAGAGGTAAAGGGGGAAAAATCATAAATCCTGCTCCCTGAGACCACCTCCTCAATTTGGGGTGATTCGTTGTCTAAAGGAGGGAAGGAAGGAAGGAAAGAAAGAAAGAACGAAGGTAAAGTATAATAAAGTTATTACAATTAAACTTAATTATTAAGAAAAAGAATTTTTAAAAAAAAGTCATGGACGGATAGAGCCCTAGGACAAATGGTGGAAGCTAGAGTATACAGACTAGATGTCACACAGGAGCATACACGTACACCTTCACAAAAAGAGGAAAAGGGAAAAAAATCATAGATTTCGCTCCTAAATTCCACCTCTTCAATTTGGGATCATTCCTTGTCTATTCAGGTATTCCACAGATGCAGGGTATATCAAGTTGATTGTGGAGCTTTAATCCGCTGCTTCTGTGGCTGCTGGGAGAGATTTCCCTTTCTCTTCTTTGTTTTCACAGCTCACAGGAGCTCAGCTTTGGATTTGGCCCTGCCTCTGCGTGTAGGTCGCTGGAGGGCGTCTGTTTTTTCGCTCAGACAGGACGGGGTTAAAGGAGCCGCTGATTCGGGGCCTCCGGCTCACTCAGGCCGGGGGTTGGGGGATGGGGGAAGGAGGGGCACTGCGTGCGGGGCCGGCCTGCGGCGGCAGAGGCAGCGTGACGTTGCACCAGCCTGAGGCCCGCCGTGCGCTGTCCCGGGGAAGTTGTCCCTGGATCCTGGGAACCTGGCAGTGGCGGGCTGCACAGGCTCCGCGGAAGAGGGGTGTGGAGAGTGACCTGTGCTCGCACACAGGCCCCTTGGTGGCGGCAGCAGCAGCCTTAGCGTCCGCGGTTTTAGCCGCGGCTCGCGCCCGTCTCTGGGGTTTGCGCTTTCAGCCGCGGCTCGCGCCCGTCTCGGGGGCTCGCGCCCTCAGCCGCGGCTCGCGCCCGTCTCTGGGGTTTGCGCTTTCAGCCGCGGCTCGCGCCCGTCTCTGGAGTTCCTTTAAGCAGCGCTCTTAGACCCCTCTCCTCGCGCACCAGGAGACAAAGAGGGAAGAAAAAGTCTCTTGCCTCTTCGGCTGGTGCAGGCTTTTCCCCGAACTCCCTCCCGGCTAGTCGTGGTGCACTAACCCCTTCAGGCTATGTTCAAGCCGCCAACCCCAGTCCTCTCCCTGAGCTCCGTCCAAAACCAAAACCCGAGCCTCAGCTCGCAGCCCCGCCCGCCCCGGTGGGTGAGCAGCAAGCCTCTCGGGTTGGTGAGTGCTGGTCGGCACCGATCGTCTGTGCAGGAATCTCCCCGCTTTGCCCTCCGCACCCGTCGCTGTGCACTACTCCGCGGTCCCGAAACTCCCCCCTCTGCCTCCCGCAGTCTCCGCCCGCGGAGGGGCTTCCTAGTGTGTGGAAACTTTTCCTCCTTCACAGCTCCCTCCCACTGGTGCAGGTGCCGTCCTTATTCTTTTGTCTCTGTTTTTTCTTTTGCCCTACCCAGTTACGTGGGGAGTTTCTTGCCTTTTGGGAGGTCTGAGGTCTTCTGCCAGCCTTCAGTAGGAGTTCTGTAGGAGTTGTTCCACGTGTGGATGTATTTCTGGTGTATCCGTGGGGAGGAAGGCGATCTCCGCGTCTTACTCTTCCGCCATCTTCAAGGTCCCCCCATAAGTAATTTTTGTATTCTTTTAGATGGTTTCATTTTTCCTTCTGTAGAAAACCCCAGTCAAGTGTATCATTTCCCTATTGATATCATTCTTGCTGTATTTCTTTCTTTTTTTTAATTTTGTTGCTGCCAGGACGTAAGTGAACTTCAGTGTTATATTAACAACTTAGTGTTTGTATGCAATACTGATAAATAGCTGCAAAATAATCTGTATGCTATATTGTAATAAATGTCTTAATGCCACTAGTAATTCATTTATCTAAGCCCTGCTGGTTGACCAATTCAAATGGTAGTTGGTTTTACCTTTATTATTATATATGCTTCATAATTTAAGACACCTGAATGCCTTTGACTGATTTTATCCTTCAGCCCGCAGCTGTTTTGTTTCCTTTTGGGCTTCATAGACAATGGAAAAATCAGCATTTTTCTTAATACTTTCAATCTCATTCTCTCACTCTTGCTCTCTATTCTCTCCTCCTCCTGTGTTCTTTCTATAAATTATTATAGTTTATTTAAAGAATGTGAGTCTCATCTCCTCTCCATTAACTTCAAATGCTTTTTAAGTGTCAATGAATGTGTAATACTTGGATATAGCAAACGCTTCCGTTTGACTGGGAAGCAGAGTGAGGGAGGAGTGATGGGTCATGACTAGAGAAGAAGTTCAGGTTTGGATTATGAAGGACCCAGGTGTGCCATGCCAGTGACATTGGATCTTGTTCTGCAAGTGAAGCGAAGGCCATTTGCATCACTCTAGCAGGGCAGAGAATAGTCTTGTAGGAGGGATGGGGGGGATAAGTGTAGAGAGAGAAAGATCAGTTATAATGTCATTACAATAGTCTAGGTCAGCGTTTCTCACTACAGAAAGAAATGAATTTGACATTGTGACTTGGGAAAGAACAATCTTACTTTGTGTGGTGCAGTCAATACTCTCTGTCCTACTTTATTCTAATTTCATTGGAAAATGCTAGCCTGGACAACCTAATTTCAAAGCCTGCTAACTGTACACAACCTGCCACTTGAAAATCACCCGTTTAGATGAATGATAATGAATGCCTAAACGAAGGTGATGGTATTACATGGAGAGAAGATGCAAGTGGGAATAACTAGGGAAATGGAAGCAACATAACTTGATGATGTATTGGATTTGGGCACGTGGAATAACCAAGAATGACTGAAGTTTTCATGTTGGTGGGGGGGGGTAGATGATGGTAGTTCAAACTGAGATATTATTGACAGAGTAGAAAAGAGCAGTCAGTTTTGTATTAAGAAGTTAAGTTCAACTTTGAATATACCACCTCTGTGATTTCTGTAGGAAATTTATAGTTAGGGAAAGATGTAAGGACTGGAGATACAGTTTTAGGAATCAGCATGTGGGTGATAGTTACAACAATGGGACAGACTAAAGTAAAGTGAGTTTGCATATCATAAAAAGAGGGAACACTGAGGAGGGAATTGTGGATAAAACCAGCATTGAAATGGGAGGCCAGGGGAGAGAATGCAATGAAAGAGACTGAGAATTAATAATCAAAGGACCAACTAGGGAGGGAAGAGATGATATAGCTTTAAGAAAAAGAGCAGTCAGCTGTATTACATGCTGCAGACATAGCAGATACAGTCTCTGGAATTTATCAGCTAGGAGGCCATGGGCAACCATTGTCAGTACTTTTCAGTAGGGTAGTAGGATCTGAAGAATGATTGCAGTGGGTTGAGGACACATGAGAAGTTTTAATGTATTACAGGCAAACCTTAATCAAGGTCAACTTTAAGTTGAAAAGAACAGAGATGGTAATATGTAGGCTGGTATCTATTAAGCTGAAAATATCTTATATAAACAGCTATTAGGAAACTTAGGATGGAGATACATGGTAGACTGGTATCAGAAGTTGGGAAGCCATCAAGAACCAAAGCAGTTCTAAGACCTGCCACTCTTCCTGCTTCTCTCAAAGCACTATGGTTTCCTTTGTGTCTGGTTCATTCTCTTTTCGTCAGTCTCTTTTGTTTTCCATAATCTGTATCCTAGAGGAGCTAGGCCAGTTGGTTTGATCAAACACCATTATCTCATGTGGGCCAAGCCTGCAAGCCAGGTTGCTTCCCCAGCCTTGGCTCAGAATTATGGATGGCTTAGCTTACCCTTGGTCCAGTGAGTAGCCTGGATTTATACAAAAGCCAGGCTAACATATATTTTACTTGCCCAATAAAATATATCTGTACACAGTTTGCTACAAAACACCCAATTAGATCTAGGTCTAAAGCATTTCACTTACACATTCTCTAGTTTGTAACAGAGCACTTATTGTTTGAACTCCTGAGAAAATAATTACAACTGGGCTTTGTACCACATATCCCATTCTTTTTTTTACAATAATGTCTCACCATTGGGTGCCTTATGTATACGTATGTGTGTGTGTATTTGCACGGTAAAAATTAACCAAGTAGGCAAACTTGGGCCCCTTCTTAGGAGTTTAAACTCGATATAGATGCAACCATCACTAGGTTTTTAAGTAGTTGATTAGGTAAGGACCTAAGTTCTCATTGTTATGTGTCATCTATTTCATTTTTCTGTACTGTGCTATTTCAGGAGAATTTAAGCATGGTGAGGAAAAGACAGTGGCACACATTAATCTTTGAGACACTATGCTCACACCCCTGGTTATCTATTTTGAAGTAATTACCACTTCTCTAAAGCTTCTGTCTTGAAGTCATTTTTATGAAGTAAAATTAATTCATCACCTATTCTACTCTGAATATTATCATGGAAGTTTAAAAATTCATTCTTGGGAAATTCTTATTGCCCAAGTAAGTTTATTTGAGGAAATGAATTATCATCTAAAATGTAATTACTTCTTTCTAAAGGACTTAGTAATTGCTGTCCTTTAAAGTTATATTTTCACTTCTATTGCTTAGCTAAACTTAGCAGACTGGCATTCTTGTGTGTAGTACCAGCATAAATAAGAATATTGTTGTAGTCGGACTAAATAGAGCAACCAGTGATAAAAAAAAAATGCAGCACTGATTACAACAGAATAATAATTAGAAGGCAGGAATGGCAAAGGAGCAATGGTGGAAAGTGAAGTGATTTTTCTGAAAGTGTCACTGATCAGAAAATAAATGATTGAAGTAGGAGTGGAGTTAAGAAATCCAGAACCCAAGGAACATAAAACTGAAGTCAGTACCTTCTTTCTCAGCAGGCTTCATATAACAACTGCTGTGAAAAATGTTTGCAGAGCCAAAGACACTGGGGCGCTTCCCGCATCTCAGGCAATGCTTTATGTGAGGTTAAAAAGTTAAAATTAAAAAGGAAGGGTCAAATCAGGGCATGACGTAGAATAATCATGTGTTCAGTAATGTGAGCACATTATTAAACACAACTGAGAAGCACCTGTCTCTGGCTCTTGTTTCCCTTGGGCTATACTTTAGGTACCAGACAGCATTTCTAAGCTGTCTTAAATGCTTTGGGGATGTTTTTGAATGTTTCTTCTTTTCGAATGTTTTATGTTTCTGTGTCTTGTGTTTTAGCTACGAAGATGGCCAAGTGGGAGACACAAATATTAACACACAAGAAGGAGGCATTCACAAAGAGATCCTTCGAGTAATTGGTAATCAAACTGCTACTGGTTAAAGGACCACCACTTAATTAACATGATTTGAAAGCCTTCCTCGGGTTCAAAGCTGGATTTTGAACTGAAGAAGATGATAAAATAATTTATTGTTATTATAAACAAAATTAACCCTTTGAATACTGATTTTTTTCTTAGTATTTCTAAGTTTCTCATTAAATACCTAAAATGGTATAAAATTTATCAATTGTAGGGTTATGGAATCTAGTAATAAAATTACAACAGCACTTAAACTGAAGTTTGGGTTCCTCACACAATAAACAGATTGAAAAAACAGTTTTGTGCTGATATTTTTATATTAAACTCTTTAATTGGAAATTTGGTATTATATACCGACATCTTAGGGTACAAAAATAGAACTGAAAGCATTTTATAATGGCGTCTAAATCTATAAGATACTTTGCAATAAGTGTAATGTTTGCACATTCTGATGTGCTATATAATTAGCGGTATGAACATTCGAATGTTTTGGGGAGGGATGTTTCCTAATCTGTTACTTTTCCATATACAAAAGCAATTAGGTCTTAGATACAGTGCTTTGCCCAAAAGTATGTAATATACATATCTATAGATTGATGCATCAAAATGTATGATCGTGCATATATGTGTGTATGTACACATACGTGTATTTTAACAGATGGCACAGCTCCACAATTCTGTTCTCATTCAGTGGAAAGAAAATAATGTTCAGTAAGAAAATAATATTCTCTCTGGACATAAACCAAGATATGAGCCAAATTCACCACTGCTCATTCACTGAAAATATTTGCAAACAAGTTTTCTATTTGTTTAAAGAATTTTCCCTTCAGTTAAAATTTAACTCTTTATAATATTATAATTTGGGGAACATCTTTATTCAAATGATAATATGTTTAAAAGAAAGGCCTCAGAATTTAAAACAACAGTATATATATTTTTATTTCCTACTGTGGAACGTTTTCTACATTTATTTGTACCACACCAGCATTTTTATATTTTTCATCTAATACCTCTGCTTATTTTTTTTTCATATTGAGAAAGAAGACAAACTTTGAAGTTTCTTTTATATTAAAAGAACATGAATAAGTTTATATAGAGAACAATAACACCAGCTCTCAGCATTCTCTTTTCAAGAGTCATGTGTGCATCAAAATCATTACTATTTCTTTGGGACCTAAGTTCTTATTCATTACAATTTTTAATTGACAGTGTTTCTTTTCCTACATGATGTTTTTGGAATAAGGCCATTCATGAGAGCAGTTTAATTAGCAAGTCTGCCACTCTATTCAAACCCTGAATCAAGGCTCATATCTGACTCTAATTTACTTAGAAAGAAAAAATAAAAATGTATACTCATTTGCAAGTGTAATATAAATTCTGTGATTGTTCCTTTGGTATAAAAGGTGAGAACAAAGGTCATACACATTGTTAAGGATTGCTATCTAGGAAGCATTTACTAATTGTTTGTTTTCTTATATTGTAAATAATTGATATGCCACTTATTTCTGCAAAAATAGACTTGAAGGGATATTAATCATTGTGATAGGATCCACCTAAAACATTGATCTGTTTTGACTTGTGCCTCTGAACTCAAGGCCAGACTGAGGGATAATATTGGTGTTGTAGGTCCAAGATACAGTATCTTATTCAGTTCTGTGACCAAATATCTGAAGACTTTATATGGGACAAGAGGACTCCTTGCTTCTTTCTGCCAAGACTCCCAAATCCCTTTACTGTGTTTTAAAAATATTTTAAAGTAACAAAATTACATTTTCAAATTAATTTTGTGGGACATTCATGTATGTATGACATAAATATGAGGATGTAATAGTAGGATTTGGAAATTGAAATCTTGAAACCCCATGTGTTTGGCCACTAGGACCACTGAGGCACCTCCAAAAACCCTTTAAAGTGCCTCCAAGCATAATTTAAAAACCACTAATCCACTAAGGATTTACTCAACAGTTGAGTGACCTGTAAGGGTATAGTATTAGAATCTGAACTGGAAGGGTAGCTTGGAGGACTCGAGACTATTTAGGGGAGATAAAACATTATAATACAAACTTCTACTGTCAACTTAAGAGTAAAAGTAGATTCATCTATCAGAGCAAGAAAAGTAATTGATAGTTTTAATGTCCACTAAATATTACAGATAATAGACATCTTTTATGATAGTAAGATGTCTTCTCATGATAATTGAATGCTTTTGCAATGCAGAATGACAGATTTTAGTTTGTTTTGAAAAACTGTCAAAACTTTTTAAGCCTGTGTCTAAAAATAAAGCCAGTCTTCTCATTGGACTTTTGATATTGGGAATACTATAGTAAACTGATGTTTATTTCTACAGAATCTAATTTCAATACCCATTAGTAGATGAATATCATGCTTTCAGAACCCAAGCAGGTCCTTAAAATTTAAAAGTTTAAACATTATCATCATGCCTTGATTCAGTTACCTCGTTAAGATATTCTCTTTTGACTTATTTGATAATTCCGAACATGTGATATTGTATTGTACTTCTATAATCACTTGAAGTCTGTTCACTGATTCTTTGTAATAGTTATACTAATTATGTAGTCATTACTACTTAATATTAACCCACTGAGCAAAGGCAGTCATTTCTTTTCATTCTTCAAGTGGGAGAAGAGGAGCCTTAATTTATTAGTTCTACTTTGTTTCCTGCATTACTGATTTTGTAAACATTTCACTATGAATAATTTGTCCTCTTTCATTGTCCACTGTATTTAAAAAGAGAAGAAAATGATTGAACGTTCGAGAAGAGAAAAAGTAATAATATACATATAACCTAGTGCTGTAGAATACATTATGGTAAGGTACTTTGGTGCCTTAGATTGCGTTATGTTAAAATGATTTTTATTTTGCTGCTCAGCAAATCTCAGTCAAATGTTGGATTTGAAGGTGGTTTCTAAATTTAAAATTTAAATATAAGAGTGCCACATCCTTAAATTCACTCTCAAATACTGTGTGATATAAGAAACCTACTCAAGCTATTGTTAATGCTATGAATATTTCTCATTGAAAAATTTAAGAGTTTAGAGAAGAAATCCCTCAATTATTCTCCCCTTAGCTAAAAGAAAGGAAACTTTTAATATGTAAGTCTATGAATCTTTATTATCACTGAAAGAATTTTATCAGTACTTTGTACCATAACTTGTACCATAACTTGCCTTAGGGCATGGGGTTTCAGAAAGTTCTAAGGAAGACCTCATTATCCTTGTTAAAGTCTGGATGACTTCATCAGATAGTGATTTAATACGTCATGAAGGTCCATTCAACCTTGGACTGTCTACCATCTAAATGTATGGATTTCACGGTGGCACTTGAAGCACATTTTAAAAATATTATGATGTTATTCTATTGTCCTGCTGAATTCATTATTACACTACCTCAAGACAAATGATAGACTGTTTGTCAAGATAAGTCTGGGTTTTCAGTATAAGGATCAAATAAAATTTTACAAATAGAAGTCATCAAATAGTATGACAGTCAAGACCATGCTAGATCTATGTTGTCAATTACCTCTTGACAATACAGTAATATGGACATTTCAATCACCAGTGATGAATAACATAGTTAGCACCCAAAGAGTAAGTGAAGGGGTTTCAAGTTGCAAAATTTGAAAATAATTAGTTCCCTTTAGGATTGGTTTTCTACGTGGGCCAATTTTATGTCCTTTCACCTGAAGCCACAAAGAATTGCCCACCCTTAACAGTTAAAGGATTAAAATACCCAACTGCTGTGCCAGAATGGCAGACTGAATATTCAAATATTCTTGAATGCCTGCTAAATTTTTGTCAGATTATATATAAATTTGATGTATATTATTATCCAGTAAATTTTTCTTGGGAATTTTGTATACACTCTGATATATTAGGATAAGTTTTTGTAGTTCAAAGGAATTTCAAGTAGTTTTTAGACAAAACATATCATATCCATGAGTGTGAAAAAGCTGTGTTGAAGAATAGATTACATTACACATTTACCAGCAAGTCAGTAAAAAATAGTGCTTATTTACATAGTCAACATAATTTAATGTTCTAAAAATAATTTCTTCAATCTGCCCGGTATTTAATGTGTCATTTGAGATTTTAAAAACGCAGCCACTCCTTTATGTAAACATTAAGATATGCCTATGTTTCTTTAATTCTACAGCCTTCTTTACAATAAATTTCTTGACTTTTGTGCACAAAATAGTATTGCAACCTGCTCTTTAGCCTTTGGTGCCTTAGAGTTATTATAAATATTTAACAATATGTACATAATGTAAATACTGCCAAAAGATCACTAAGGCCAAATATTTTCTCTATTCACTTTTTACTGCACTTGCTTTCTATTGCTACTTAAGCCTCTTTTATCCAGCTTTGTAATAGTTCTAACATTGTAGCCAATGTAAATGTTTACTTTCAATAAATCTGAATTTGTTCAACAAGTACGGTATATGTGGGCACTATTTTGAAAACTCGGTTAGGCCTTAGATACTCCTCATGATGAATCTTGCTTCTGGGGACTAGATATTTGAAGTTCTCAATAAACTCTAAAAATGATGCTGCCCTTTTCACTTAAAAATACTTGTAAAATAAGAGGGAATAAAAGAAAAAACTCTTCCTGCCAGTATTCCCCAAGTAGTTGCAGTAGATTTAATTGGTCATGTGAGTACCATTTTAATTTCAAGTTCCGTCAAGAAATACAGGATTGAAGCAAAAGGTTTTTGTACATTTTACATATATGCTCTATTTATAAACACTTTGGCATAATACCAACTGGAGCATTTCAAATGAACTGTCTTGAATTTTCTAAGCATTTCTGACTTGGTTAGTAATTGGAAAATAATTGTTAAAGCACCACTTTATAAAATACGTTTCATTAACTGAATAAGGTATTAGTCCATAAATAAATATGGTTCTCTAAACACTTTAATAGTAAATATTTATGAGGAGCTAAATTTACATTCTTGTAATAAATAAAATATTTTACTCATGTTACATTTATAGCTGCAAAACCATAGATAACACACTTCTGGTTTTTAGACTTGATTTCAGTTACTCTAGAAATACTTGTTAGAGTCTAATATGCATCTTGACATTCAGTATAAGGAATAGAGAGTATTAGATTTTGTGTTGACCTTAAGGAGCCTTCAGTCTATTTGGGAAAGGAAAACACACACGTTTGCAAATAATTCATGAATAGCACAAGGCCAGTGATGCTGAATGGGAAAGACCAACAATACAGGCAACACTTAGGGAAGGAACAGATCATCTACATCATAGCAATGGGGGAAATACCGTGCGAGATCCTTGGGCATTAGCAGAACACTTAATAGACTGTCCCCAGTCTGAGGACAAGTAAAACAAAGATAGGATGGAAAGCAGGCTTACAGATGAAAGAATCTTGAGTGAACCTACAAAAACTCATACTTTTATATTTGTTGAAACAGAAACTGCAATCCAAATGGCAACTTCGATCCTTTAATCCTTTATTAAAAAGACGTTTAATCCTTAAATTAGTGTTAATGAGTAGTGTCTTACTAGTATTTCCATTTACTTATTCAGCACTTTTCATAATCTTTTTGCAGCAAAGTTACAATGATTTGTTTGTATTTGCTTGTATATCTGCTTTTGCTTTGTTGTAGATAATACGTATATTAGAAAGCACTTAACTTTTTTGAGTTTTTAGTTTTTGATTCATCCACCAAATTTTTGATAATTATCTTTTTGACTTCATGGCTCAATCTTACAGACTTGTGGAGCTGTCATTCCCTCTCATGGGGAATGATATTTCTCCTCATAGGAATATAACTGGCAAATATAATATAAGAGTATAGTTCTACATTCCAGGTTAACTTAAAAGTTACACAGGCTGCGTTTTTGGAAAGCCGATGTTGAGAATTTGCTGAGTATTTGGCCTCTGTTTCTGCTCCTAACTTCCGGGTCCCTTTTCAAAATTATTTCAAATAGTAGTGATTTGTAACTTATATCTAAGAAGACTGAAATTTTCAAAGATACCAAATATATATACCTATCAATAGTTGAAAAACCAGGTATTCTTGAGTTTCAGATAAGAGAATTTTTTAATTAGATAGGATCTGTTTTATGAGCTCTTGATAATTTAGACAGCACATTCACACAGATTGTCTCATTTTCCCATCCACATAACTGTGGAATGTGTTAGCAGATATCTTTATCTCTTGTAGAGGAGAAATTAAACACCTTGCCAAAGGGATCACTAGGCTCCAAACCTAGGGTCAGTGTTTCTGAATCTCATCTTTGTGCTCTTTCTAATAAACCGTGTTTATCCCTGTTGAGATCCTAGCTTGGCAAAATGGATAACAAGTGTAAGAATTACAGCAGACTGATGGGAAGCGTCAGTGAAGAGTTAGGTCTGGTTGCCTTGAAGAGTTCTATCAAGGGGTCATTAAATACCATTGCACACGCTGGGTGTGGTTTTATTCTGGAGAATCTGGAAGGAAAGAAGTCTACACTTCAGTGGAAAAATCGTTGTCAGCCCTTGGGTGAGTGACATCATGAAAGTGGAGTTTTGGAAGCTTGCTGACAGCTGTATTCAGAACGATTTCAGAGGAGGCAGAAAGCAAGAAACGTTAGAAATTGGTTTTAGTAATTCTGACGGGTACAAAGACCTGGAGAAGGAGGAACTGAGAAAAAGAGTGGATAGAAGAGATGGAGAGGATTTAGGAAAAAGCAGTAAATTAGGAAACAAGAGATCCAGTTTGTGTGTTAGAGATAACTTGATATAAATTGGGAATTTTCCCCTGGACTTTGTATTGGAGATCAATTAAAATTCTCCTATTCCTTTTGGTATTCAGGAAAGAGAGGACGACCTGAAGACGATGGCCTAACAATGCTGTCTCTACACCAAGAAGCCTAAAAGCACACATTTAGCCAAGTGAAGGGGAAAGGTAGAGGAGGGATGTTCTGGACCCTAAGGGGACATGTTTGCGAACACACTTCACCCTCCTCCTGTAAAGCGGGCTTGCTCAGTACTGAGATCTGCATGAGAATGGTTGTAGTAGTTTAGTAAGTTTCATGTCTGTTGTGATGTGACTTATCATTTCCCAGATCCATCATATTGTCAAGTTGTGTGTGTGTGTGTGTGTGTGTGTGTGTGTGTGTTTGATGTACTGTAGCCTGGGCGACACTGAAGACTCATCACCCAGGATGGTGGCATCTTACTCTTCTGCTTGGAAGATGCTGTCCGCCATGGCTCCAGATCCCACCTGTAGTCTGATGACTCCTAAACCTGCACTCTTATTCCTATCTCTCCCCTGAGCTTCAAATTCATATGATCAAATACTGCCACACAAACCTCTCTTCCTCGGTGCTCCTAGGATACCTCAAATAAACTCTAACCAGTGCCCCCAACCCCCCACCATCTGACTCTCCTCTCAAAAAGCCAATGAACACCATCCACCTGTTTACTCAAGCCAGGAGGCAAGTCATCCCCTAGTGCCTCCCTGTCATTCAATCCCCACCAATCAATAGCCAGGTCATTTAAATTCCTCTGTGTGAGTGTCTTGAGTGCGTTCAATTTTCTTGATCTCTCCTGTGACTTCTTTTGTTAACTTTTATGTGGGTTATATCAATATCTTCCCGTGATTCTCCTTGACTGAATCTGGGACCCTCTCCCCAGAGCAGACATTCAGCTAGAACATATGAGTACAGCCTATGACTGTTAAGATTCTGAATGTTAGTTCTGTGTGTTAGTGAAGAGACACTGCCTCAGTCCCACATGCCCAGATGCAGCAACTAAAGGGTTAACTCAGCACACAGCAGACCCTCCTACATTTTGGTCCCCACTAAATAAGCTACTAGATTTAAAAAAAAATTTTATTGAAGTATATTTGATTTACAGTGTGTTAATTTCTGCTGTACATCAAGTGATTCAGTTAATAATATATATTCTTTTTCATAATCTTTTCCATTATGGTTTATTACAGGATATTGAATATAGTTCCCTGTGCTGTACAGTAGGACCTTGTTGTTCATCCATTAATATCACAACTGTCTTGACCCCCTTACATAATACTGAAGCTAATGTGATCTTCCTAAAATGCAAATCTCATTTTATAAAACCCTTACTTAAAATCCTTCAATGTCTTCCAATTTATTACTCAATAAAATAAGAACTTCAGGCCCCTGTTTCCCTCTTCCGTCTCCAGCCTCATTGTTCACCACCACCACAACGATCCTTACACTCAGCTTTGGAACCACCCTGAATGATTTGCAGTCCAGAGGACAGCCGGTCGCTACTCATCTCCTTTCACAGGCTTTTTCTCTCTGCCTAAGACAGCCCCACTCCCAGCCTCCAGTTTTTACTCCTCTTGGCCCTCAACCTGTTTTCACTTCTTTCAGAACCTCCTCTTGTCCTCCCAGTCTGGACCAGATGTTTCTTCTAAGTCTTCTCAGAGCATCTGACCGGCACTCATCTGTCTCACTTAGCACACGGTGAAAAGGTGTATTGATCTGCCTGCTGCTTTCTCCTGGTCACCCTCCTCCATGCCACCAGGCACAGATTATTTCCAGTACTTGGTAAGTGTTTGACACTATGTAGGCACACAAAAAAAGTACGCTTTAAATGTCCATCTGATGAAAATGGTCTTCAAATAAAGTGACATTAAAGCCAAAAATATGTCTTGTAATTGGCACATAATATATTCATAAATCTAAACAACTACCCAGCAGGGGGAGAATAACAAGCCAAAGCTAACGTCATCATCATCACCCCGGGGTTCCAGCTCTATCACCTGCAGAAATTGGAGGAATCCCTAGATGTGGGTAACATTTTCTCTGTCACCCTTGAATTATGTATTTTCATCTTCCCATTATTTAACTTTGGAACAAGCAATACCTGGATTGTTAGGTCATTTTGAGAGCCCAGAATGAACCATAAAACTGGGTACCTACAACTTTATAATTTAATGTCAGTAATTTGCATAACCAAAGGGTCATTGCTTTGCTAAATAATTACTTTAAATTTTGAGCGTCCTTAGCATACTTAAGAGTTAATTTACAGGTCATTAACTACTTGACATACAAGGAAGAGATATTTTAGGCTAAAGTACTAATATTCATTACCAATAAAAATAAATCAGTGATGGAATTAAATACATCTATAATTACGTCAGTGAGGAAATAAGGTTCTTTCCAAAGGAACTACATTCTTCTAACTTGGTATAAATTGCAAGGAACCTGAATTTTATTATATATACTTACTACTTTGTGACATCTAACTTAATTTTTGCAGCTGTGTAATTGGGAACATTATGTTCTTTATGTGTTTCCTGGTTAACTTCTGGGATACATATTTCTTTCTTTTTTTTAACTTTTTATTTTATACTGGAGTACAGCCGATTAATAATATTGTGATAGTTTCAGGTGCACACAAAGCGACTCAGCCATACATATACATGAGGGATACATATTTCTTAATAGTTATAGGCTTAGAGCATAACCAGTTTTCTAGTTCTAATCTGCAACAGCCGTGGAACAGCATAGCTTTTTGCAATTTATTATTTGGAATCTTTTTCCTTGCATTCCTGCCTATTGTAAATTTATCTATAACTCAAGGCCATAATTCTCATACCCTCAAGTACATGAATACTTTCTGGATCACTCAGCCATAAATGATGTCTCCCTGCTCCAAATTCCTGCAATACTTTGTGGTTTGGGGGAACTGACTTATAGTTACCACTACTTCTGGGTTTTTTTGTATAAAAAATTGCATTCCTCAAAATTACACTCTGCCTACCACCACCAATAATCTTTCTTTGCTAATGTTGTGCTTAATTTCATAAATTTAACCTGTTAAACATTTAAGTGTTTAATTTTTTAAAACCATGCAATTAAATAATATTTAAATTTTTATTAGTATTACTGAAAAATGTGACGAAGAGTAAGTCCAACCACTTTGGGCTGAAGGTGACCACAGTCTCTCTCCACCTCTTTCATACCTTCTCCACTTCTGCTATCCAACCAGGATGATTTGGGGGAAGTAACAGGGCAGAGTCATCATTTATTACCATAAATAGTATAACAATTATTGCCATATGTAACATAAAAATTCAATGAATAAGAGATCCACCACCTTCCATCCTCTTTAAGTTTCCTTAATTTGTTCAGAATGAAAGAGACTGTTCATACATTGGACCTAAGGCAAAATATTAAGCTGCATATAGACATTCAAAAAGCATCAACAAATACATGATTCATTGTTTAGTATACAAAAGTTCTAAAACATGTGTAAGCAAGCATGAACTTTCATAAACATACTGATTTTCTTTTGTAATGTCTGACTGACATCTGTTTTCAGGGATCGGGAATGCTATTTCAGCTTGCATAATTCTAAGGATGAGGGTTTGGAAGTGTGTACCAACACATTTCCCATTGAAAAAGCAGTGCTGAGGGCTCACTGACAACCTTATTTCTGTTCAAGACTACCTTCATTCTCAAACTCACCAGGTTGAAAACCATCTCTCTTCCCCATTGCATCCACTCAGTCTCCAAGAACTGTCAAGTCTCCATCCAAAAAATCTCTGCTTTCCCTGGACTACTACAGTATTTGTCAGCCCTAATATTTTCATTTATCTCTTCAAAACACTTGTTTTTCTTTTTAGCCCATGGTATGTACCAGACTCTGTGACAGGTGTTCTCCAGATGCCCATCTTTCACTTTCGAGAAGTAGTTCCTGCCTTAAAAGTGTCTACAGTCTTTAAGAGAGTACCTACAGAGGTAGTTACAATCCAGGATGCTGCATGACGTGATAGGTGGGTACATGGAAGGAAACCTCTCACCGAGCCTTGAAGACCTCTTTGTCAGGGTACTACCCTGCTCAACGATCCTGTGGTTTCTCATTACTGTATAAACCACACATCCTAGCACAGCATTCAAGCCCTCTATGAAGAAACCAAACAGTTTCCATCTCTATCACAAAATCACTACACGTGATTTATTTTCTGTCAAACCAGTTTCCCCATTAATCCCTGAATCCACTAAACCTTGGACATTGTTAATTCTATGTTCTTCCTCACACTCTCTTTGATCCAAATCATTCTACCCATTCCCACTGTCAGATCAGTTGGCTAATCCTCTTTTCTTAAAAATCTCAGAAGAAATCCTATCTCCTCCCCGAAGTCCATCACCAGATACAATCTCTTTCTTCCATACAATTTGATAGCCATTAACTTGAACATTTCTCGTGGCTTCCATCACATTCTGCTGTAGGTAACAGCACCAGGCTTGCCTCCTTTCTTCCACTAGAATGGAACCGCCTCCAAATAAAAACCTGTTTATATTTGTTTTTGGGTATCCTCCACCACCACCCCGAGTAAATGAGCAGCAAATATTTTTGGATGAATAAATTAAGAATTATAATGTGAGAATATTGCAGGCAAAGCAGTTTTACTGCATGCTATAGACACTCCCTTCAGTGGTTTCTGCCCTTCTACCCCAATGGTACCAAATTATAAACTGAGGGAAAATAATATATCTAAATCTTGTTTTGCAAATTCACTATAACAAAATGGTGACTATTCGCAAATAGCAATTAGAAAACCCCTCTGGGAAAAGAGAAAATAGCTGAACCTCAACTTGGGATCCTGGTTGTTCTCTATATTTCCTAATTTGCCTTGAAAATATAGCTACCTTGTTTTTGTTTTTTGTTTTGGTACGCGGGCCTCTCACTGTTGTGGCCTCTCCCGTTGCGGAGCACAGGCTCCGGACGCGCAGGCTCAGCGGCCATGGCTCACGGGCCCAGCCGCTCCGCGGCATGTGGGATCCTCCCGGATCGGAGCACGAACCCGTGTCCCCTGCATCGGCAGGCGGACTCTCAACCACTGCGCCACCAGGGAAGCCTGGAAATAGCTACCTTGATACGTTTTTCTCACAACCTGTTTCTCACATCAAATAGTAGAGTGAGGGTTTCAGCAGCACCGTCCCGACGACAGGAGGGGGCTGATGAGAGACCACAGAGTGTGGAGGACCAGCAGGCAGTGGGGTGGCTGGGGAAAGAGGAGGGGCTGGGGAAAGGCGCCAGCAGGGGAGGTCCTAAGTGCACCAAAGGCATTTCCTGGGCTCATGTCAAAGCCTGGCCAGGCCTGGTCAGGATGAGTGTAGTTGTTGGCTACAGAAAGGAAACGAAAAGTGGAGTAAATCCTGAAGATTCTCTTCCTTAGAGCCGTGTAGCCTCCAGTTTCCACTGGTGCCTCTCCCCTCCTACTTAGCCATAAACCTCCTGTTTCACCCTGGGTATCAAATTCCCAGGAAACTCACAGGACACAAAAAATCTCCTTTGACATATTAGATGAGGTTGCTTCATTCCTTTCAGTATTTATGGGACTGCTTTTTTTTTCTGTAGGCCAAACAAACAAAAATAAAGAGTGTTGAAAAGAGGGGTTTTAATAAGCTAAAGTCCTTTTACACAATTGGGAAAGCCCTCAGGAAACCTGGAAAAATTAGCCATGTGTTTTGTTTTGTTTTGTTAATTAATGTGGGGTGAAGAGGTGGGCGTGAGGCCTTTCATTCCTTAAGCAGCCAACAAAGGAAAGGAGCACAGGTGAAAAACGACAGGGAAAGTGGGAAGGCAAGGAGGTCTCTGGCATAATGTGGGAGCCTTCTGAAACCAAGAAGAATTCCAAGAGAAATTTGTTTCTCAGCCCTCTAGCTAGAGAAATCATATTAATCTTGACTCTATCCCACACGTTTCTCATGCTACTTTTTATAAACAAAATTCAACTTTTGTTTAAATGCTTAGTAACTCACTGGGTTTTTCTCTGCAGCTCTGGTGCTATTATTTCTTTCAGGTTGTCTAGCTACTCAAGTCTAAAAAATGAATGTTTCTATTCATCTGCTATTTTTCATATTTATCCACGTAAATAAGCATTTCCCTCAGCGTGACTGAAACTGCACTTTTACCCACACTCTATCTCCACAATCACACTCCAGTTTGCCAAAGAAAACCTGTAATTCATTCATTAGCCCTTTGTTTTCCCAGAAAGTGGAGAATGGGGTCCTGGGCAGAGTATGTACTACATATGCTAATTAACTAAACTTTTTCTCCTGGGATTTCTAGGTCCTGCCTAATTTGACCTCTCCCATCAATCCAACCTTATCTCCCACTACCTCCCCCTCCCAACACCCTAAATTCAGCCATTAGTTTTTTCCTGTGTCCTTTCAGCACACCATGAGCCTGTCCACTCTCCTGAGGGCCCCAATTTTCTGCCTTTGCTTAGAAGTTTCTCTTCTTCTGACCTCCAGGTACCAACCAATCTCCAATCCACTACCTGTAGGCTCAAGCTAAGCTCCACCTCCTCCATGAACTCTTTCCAGACTGTAATGTATGTTAAGAGGGGCTTCTTGGGCTTCCCTGGTGGTGCAGTGGTTGAGAGTCTGCCTGCCGATGCAGGGGACACGGGTTCGTATCCCGGTCCGGGAAGATCCCACATGCCACGGAGTGGCTGGACCCGTGAGCCATGGCCGCTGAGCCTGCGCGCGTCCGGAGCCTGTGCTCCGCAACGGGAGAGGCCACAGCAGTGAGAGGCCCGCGTACTGCAAAAAAAAAAAAAAAAAAAAAGAGGGTCTTCTTAAGGTTTTTTTGTCTCCCTAATATTTTGTAAAGACCCAGGGAGAAAGAAAATATTATTTATACTTCAAATTTCTGAAACGTTCAGAATATAGCAAGTACTCAATAAAAAATTCTTGAATAGGCAAACTGTATTGACCAGTTAACTGAGAATGAAGAGAAGAGAATGAGAAAGTTAGGGTGTAAGGAAGGCACCCATATATACTTCTGTTTAAAGTTCTCTCACTAACATAATTATTCATTTACACTGATGTCTCTCTGTGTCTTCTGACGCTAAAGCCCTAGACTTACACGTCTGTCTTGTGCACCTGAATCCACTGGCTGCTACAGGGTAAGACGCTCAATATGCTATAAATGAGCAAGCTAACCAGTGCAGGATGAATTAATGAGTGAAAACAGCAAGATCACATTTGGGCCTCTAAGCAATACCTACTCAAGCTTCTCAGGAAATTATGTTCTGTGTTGAAAATTCTCCTATGGGCCCCAGGAGGAGCACATCCTTGGACCAACAGAGATAGTTAGATTTGAGTTCCTGGAGGAAGGAGCAGGCAGGCCCTCTACTAAGCAAGGGGACCTACGTGAGGGCCCCATGAGAGTGGAAACGGAGTGCACAGCGCACAAGCATGAGAAGAGTTTAGTTTTCTATTAATTTTATTCCCCTTGGGGGCCTTGCTCTGTGTCTTGCTTTGGCCACGCTCCATCCACTTTGAATTTCCCTTTCTTATCTCTGTCTTCTCCCTTATCTTCTCCGCTCTTTCTTTTGATCTCCTGTTATCCTGAAATGCAAACTGAGGGTGGACAGAGAGTGAGAGCTAGGAGACACCCTAGAGGCTGAGATGCTGTATATCGTACAGATTTTCCCCGATTGAATGAATCTGGGTTGAAATTGAGGCATTTTCTAATAGGATAGAGGAAGCAACTTGAGGCATTTCACTGCATTTTAATATCTCTAAAAAAGCTAAGTAGCTACCGTGCTGCAGGTTCTCCACACTACACACAAGGCATTGTTCTCACTTCACTTAATACTCACAGTAACCTCTGAGGTTGATACTATTATTATCCACATTTTACATATGGGAACACTGAAGCGGAAAGGCACAGGAATTTGGCCAAGGTCACATTTCAGTGAGTGGTGGAACCAAGGCCATCCAACTCAAGCTCTGATGCTTAACTGCGCTGTGATTTTGGCTCTCTCACCCACTGATCAGCAAGCGCAATTCCAAGCACAGGCTCAACATGCCAAAGAGTTTCCTGAACTAAATCTCTTTCTACACAGTGTTTATGAAATCTATGCCCTTTGAACTAATTTTGGCATTTATAATGGCCCAGAAAAAGACCTTCACCACTGAGAGGATCTTTATAGAGTAAGAAGAACAGCAGCTAATATAAATGCTTTGCACAACACTTACAGAGTGTTGCCAAAAAGTTGAGTAGAATCCTGGATATGTCTGCTCCAGAAGCGCTTGAGGTCGGTTCCAATGCCCTATCCCCTCTCCAGGCTGCTGAAGGTAAATCTAATTGCTCCGCTCACAGAATGTTGAGTGCGTTACCTGCCAGAAAAGCTGTGGTTACAGGCTATGTCCTGCAAAACACAACAGAACAAAACCCGAAAATTGTCACAGCAATTCACATCTCCTGGAACACAGTGACCTTGATAATCCTCAGGACTCTAAAGCCTTGGAATGGTATCAGATTTATGAGGTCCAGAGCAAAACACCACAGAAAATACAGTCTGTAATAAGAATCACAGATACCCATGCGGGAAGTAAATCTGGTATCAAGAGATAAAGCTGCCACCCAAAGTATTTTCTCGTGAAGTTGTTGGTCAGTTGTGGAGGGAACCATAGGATCATAAAGATGATTTGTTCTGAATTATTTTTTCATTCATCAATTAAGGCATTCAAGATGTAAATTGGCCACCAGTCCCACGCAATTACTATGTGAGGAGCTGGGAATACAGGGATGAAATACAATGAAATGCTCATATGTTCAGGAGGACAGGGAAATGCCTTTTTATTTGTTTACCTCTGTGCCAATCCTGGGCATCTTGGCTTTCAGATCCATTCTGCACTCTTCCACTGCTCTGCGTTGCAGGGGGAGCTGAGCCTACTTTGTTTCTCATGCTCCTGCGTCAGCCGCCTTCCAGGTGGACTTGGACAGTGCGAAGCAAAACAGGAGACTGGCAAACTGGAGAAGGGAGAAGATGGGGTATTCCTCCCTCCATTTGTTCCTCTGGTGGCCTCTCCAGCAGAAGTTGTTTCTCCTTCGTGGCTCTAGCTAGCTCCTGCAGTGCACGCTAACTGATATTAGTAACCTCTGGGCCGTTTCCTCATGCCCTGTTTGGATTCTAATCTCCTCTATCACCCGAGTAACCAATATCCTGCATTGAATCCCCTCTGGTGTAAATGCTCAAAGTGCTTTCTATTCCAGACCCTGACTACAGATGTGAATTCCCTATGCATAGAACGAGTCTTACACATATTTATTGCTCAATATTCGTTAAGTGAACAAATAAATTAATAAAGGGAGACAAACAAACATATGGATGATTATAACATACACATTAGGGGTGATAAAATGGATATATACTACAGGAATACAAAAGACAAAGAAGTTCTTGGTGTATTTGAGAGTTTAGGGAAATTGAATTTTGAAGGAGAAATTTTCAGGTCAACGGTAGGTAACGTGCTTTCCAAGAATCGGAAACCACGTGAGTAAAGACAAGAAGATAAGAGACAGATATGAGTGCTCAGGGACCTACTTAGTATTTCTCCATGGGTTGGACATAAGATTACTGCCTGAGAATTGTGGAACTTGAATTAAAAGATGGTGAGATTTAGACTACAAAGGGCCTCGTGTCCAAACTAAGGAATTGGATTTATCCTGCAGAATAACTGAAAAATTACAAGCAAGGAAATTACATACACACACACACAAATTTGCTGCCCATGACATACCTATTCCAAAACCAAAGCGAGCATTTTATGATTACTTAATTTCTACCTTCTTTGTTTGCCTGTTGTTTATTTTTGTTTCAAAAAGTAACTGTTGCTGAAATATTTCATCTAGTTAAAAATGATTTTCAGTAACAGTGGGTGCTTCAGTCTGAAGACGCCTTTGTGAATACTGATTAGTTAATCCCCTCGGGGTTTGTGCTCTCCATTACAATAAACATCAACCACCTTTTGGTTTGTTTTTAATCACTGATGCATCATCTTATAATGTCAAAAGTGTGCTTCTCCACTGCCTGCCAGATGGCCGCCATGTGCCAATTGCCTAAAACTCCACACAGAAAATGTCATGTACAGACTAGAATTATGTAGAAATTGCAAAAGAAACTTTAGGGTATCAGGAAGCCGTGGTTTTACAAGCATGTTAATCTGGAACCTTTGCTAAGAATACTAATACTTATAGCCCCAATGGGTGGAGGCAGCATCTGAGCCATTTTACTTGTGCATCTGAAAGAGTAAAAGCAAATCATGATGACTTAGGTCTGTGAAGCACAAAGATTCTGTGGTCCCACCTGCATTGAAAGGATTTTTACAAATATCTTATTTCCTCCATACTCCTTGAATTTTTTTTAAAATTAATTTAATTAATTCATTAATTTATTGGATGCGTTGGGTCTTCGTTGCTGCATGCGGGCTTTCTCTAGTTGCAGCGAGCAGGGGCTACTTTTCATTGCGGTGCATGGGCTTCTCATCATGGTGGCTTCTCTTGTTGCGGAGCACGGGCTCTAGGCGTGCGGGCTTCAGTAGTTGTGGCACCAGGCTCAGTAGTTGTGGCTCGCGGGCCTAGAGTGCAGGCTCAGTAGTTGTGGTGCACAGGCTTAGTTGCTCTGCGGCATGTGGTATCTTCCCAGACCAGGGCTCGAACCCGTGTCCCCTGCGTTGGCAGGCGGATTCTTAACCACTGCGCCACCAGAGAAGCCCTCCTTGAACTTTAAATACGATTGGCTTAAATGCCTAGATCAAAACCTTATGGAAATCCGAAGCCTGACTCAAGATTTCTGTGGATTCTTCATGTGAGCAGGTCACATTCACCTCCTAGATTCTGACATGTACTGTTTCTGTGTCATACATGCTTACATTCAGACATGGAACTCAGTCATTTCCTCATTTTCCACACTTGCATTGGGGCAGGTGCTGCATTGCAATGCAAATGATTTCCATGTCAACATCAGCAAGTTCTTTCATCCTTTCAGCCACTTTGTCATTGGGATTTTCTCACTGGCTCTTCACCAGCTACCCGGACACTATATATCAGCTCTCACACCAGGATACTTAACAAAGAATTTAAATGATAAAGTGTTCGTCTTCTTAAATGATTACCTCTTTATTCTAGTTTATCCACCAAAGGAAGAAACTCCTTGAAGAAGTTAAGCCAGCTTAAGGGGTTAATATGAGTGATTTTATCATTGAAGATATTGCTATGGTTTAAACATCTTTGGGTCCTGGGGCCCTTGAGAATGTGATGAAAATGTTGGACTGTCATTTCATTACTACCAGGTGCAAGTGGAAGTCCAGGTTCCCCACTCAGCCTCCTAGGCATCTGAGCAATTGGACTTCTCCTTGCTGTTGGATAGAGTGGGAGTTCTGACTCCACACTGGGCCTCCACTAATGCCTCCCTGGCTGGCAGATGTAGGAGTGCCTTGTAACTGCTCCTTATAAGACCACCACCAAACCCACAGAGGGAGGCTGTCCACACTTCCTGGGCAATGATGAAAGCTCTGACAACTGGGTATCCGCAGACAACACCCCACTTGGGGAGTGGAAGGGATACTTCATGACTGCCAGGTGGGAATGGAAGTCTAGACTCTCCACTAGGCCTTTGCTGGTGTGGGCAGGGTGGAACCAGATGGTTTTGTTTTTGTGTGTGTGTGTGTGTGTGTGTGTGTGTGTGTGTGTTTTCTGTGATGCTTAGGATGGAACGATTATTATCTAAAACTTCTCTTTTTTGTTAGGCTGCCCCTTTCTTGGTCCTTTGGCTAGAGAGAAAGGGCTTTCGTTGGGGCTTCCTTTGTCTGCATCTGTTGACACTTCTGGGTTGCTAGCTTCTTCAGCTCTGTGATACATGAGGGAAAAAGACAAAAAAACCCAGAGAACTCACCACTCTTTTGTCCCTTGGATACTCAGGTCTCTAGTGAGTCTTTCTTCTGTTCACCTTCCATAGACTTCTTATATTTGTCTCATATAGAATGTTTAATGTTTTCATTTGTACTTAGTCGAGGAATAGGGAAAATATATCTACTCCATCTCCTGGGAAATAGAAGTTGATTTGATCCTCATTTTTTTTGGTGAGATTTTTGGTCCTATTCTTTCATAAATTTTCTGTTTATTATCTTTATGTGTTCAATTATTGAATTATCGTTGCTATTTTTATTTCATTACCTATCTATAGTTAAGGTTATTAACAATGTCATTTGGTTGCAAATACTTTAACCAGCTTTTCGATGGACTTTTAATTTTGTCCATAATGTTGAAATATAAAAGTTTTAATATTTATGGAGTTAAATCCATTGATAATTTTCCATATTTTTCCCCTTACATGAACAGTCTTTCTCTATCCAAATATCGGTAAATATTTGTACATAATTCCTTTTAGATTTTTTAAATGACTTTATCATTTTACTTTGGACTCTTTTAGCCACCTCAAATTAATATTTTTCTTTTTTTATTAATGTATAGTTGATTTACAATGTTGTGTTAATCTTTGCTGTACAGCAAAGTGATTCAGTTATATATATACATATATTCTTTTTCATATTCTTTTCCATTATGGTTTATCCCAGGATATTGAATATTGTTCCCTGTGCTCTACAGTAGGACCTTGTCGTTGATCCATTCTGTATGTACTAGCTTGCATCTGCTAACACCAGCGTCCCAGTCCATCCCTCCCCCTTCCCTCCTCCACCTTGGCAACCATACGTCTGTTCTCTATGTCTGTGAGTCTGTTTCTGTTTTGTAGATAAGTTCATTTGGGTTATATTTTAGATATTAATATTTAGATTTAATATTTTTCTATAGACTTAGAGGAGAAATTCTTGGAACTATGTTTTTAGGGGAAGAATTTTTGACTGTGTTGAAGACTTGAAAATGTTTCCAAATATTCTCTAAGCCAGTACAAAATCTTGCTGCAAAAATGTCAGACTGTATCATTTATTTACTTCATGGATGAGCAGTACCAGCCTTCCTAACAATGTGTCTGCATTCGCCTCAGTTCATGTTGAGGATGATGGGAAGGGAACTTTGCCTGCACTGTTACACCCAGGAAAATGGGCATGCTGAAAAACCTATGTGGGTGATGATGGATTCCTTGACTGGGCTGTCAGAGGATACCGGTTGAACCATCTTACCAGGTCTCCTATCATGTAACACACCGTTGGAAGCTTAGCAACAGAAGTTAGCTCTGCTGAAATATCAATGAAGTTAATACTTCAAGCGTCTTGACTCGAATTTAGGTAAGTTTTGAAAGACAAACAAGTGTGCACTATGGCTCCTTCAGTTTCCCTCACGAGTGTTAGCCTTTGTTAGGCACTCTAGGGCTGAACCAAGGTCATTTTTTGCTACTCTTCTGGAGGCCAGGAACTCTGTAATCATCTCTGAGAATGAGATGTGTGTCAGTGTGGTATTGCTATCTTGAAACACCAGGAAAGGATTCTGTGGTAGTGGGCATAGTGCTAAAATAAATCCTTTAGAGCTCTCTGCCATTGCTTCATTGTTGTTTGTTTTTTGGTCTGTGCTTCTAAGCCTTCATCAAAGCCATAGACTGAATAAAATAACAATTTTTCTTTGCTTAATACATCAGAGAGAGAACTCACAATTGTATATTAACTAGGATAACTCAAAAATGGAGTCACAAAAGGGAATCCCATTCCTGAAGTGAGAAAAACAGTTGTGTTACTATTAAACATGACAATTATAAAGACTTCATAGAAACGTGGAAAATATTTTGGGGGTAAATTAAGTGGAAAAAAAAGCAAGACGAGAAATAGTGTGCTCACCATATTAGGGAATAAATACAAATTATGGTAGTAGTAGCTTCTGGGTGTTTTTTTTCCCCCTCAGTCTTATGTAATGTTGCCTATTTATGAGACAGCCTAAAAATCACATTTTAATTAATTAAGGAAGAGGAATTATGTAAAAACAGGAGTTTCCTTGGTGTACTTTGTTGTTGGTTCCCTAGAGTTACAGACTTCAGAGGAAGGCTCCCATTGGCTAGTTTTATAGCAACAAAATGCTGTTTTATTGAATGTTGCCTCATCACTGCCTGTATTTTTATTGCTACACAAGCAATGGTAGATTAAAAATAACTCAAATATTACAGCATTTTATAAATTTCAGCGTTATTTTATAAACAATGCCCAGATAGAAGAGAGTATGAGATAAAAAGAGCAACTTCCCGAAGTAGCCCTATTGCTTCTGTCTCTGAGCTGTGAGAGGGATGTTTGAAACCAGAAAGTTCCAGCAGAGCAGGTTTGTCTCCTGGAGGGTGTGCTTTACACAGAGGCCTTTTGCCAGGAAGCCCAGACAACAGAATTTCTTTAGGGACAACTACAGCCTTCAGCTCTTCCAGGAATTACTTGGGAAGAAAACCCCAGAAGCATTCCGTTCTCCAGAGGGCAGGTTTTGGTGCAGATTGGGGCAGATCTATGACTGTGTGTGTCACTCCAGGGCAAGTGAGTTTCATGCATCACAATAGAAATGGTGAGCCAAGCTCAAGAGTTATTTGCAAGCTGAGAACAGAAACTCACATAAATGGTTACAAGATAAAAAATGGAATCTTCATCAGCTATACAGAAAAAATAAAAGAGAACACAGTTGCTGGCCCAAACATACACACACACACACACACACACACCCCTCAAGGGCTGAGTGCTGTTAAAAGTATTTGTCAAAGAGAAGAGGAAAGCCCTCTGGAGCCAGAAGAGGGAAAAACTATCTAAAAAGAAAACAGAATGGGAAGTCAAGAGAAATTAAGTCCTTAGGTCCCAGTCATGTCCCCATGACTCCGGAGAGAGAACATTGATCAATTCTCTCTGAAAAACAACTAAACACTCAGACTTTTCTAGTAGCCCATGAAAATGTACTAGAGTGAATCTTAAATATGAGGGCTCTATATTAGCTTTATATTTATGAAGCAGATCCTTTTATTTGTTATAAGTCTTGGTTAAGGATTCTAATAAAATTCTATAAAAACCTGTGAAACTTGGTGTGCAAATAAACATGTCACTGAATTGATGCCCAGAGAAGACCAGATAGCCCTTAGAGAAGAAAGGGAAGTTAGGAGACTGGCATCTCAGAAAGAAAGACTTTACATCCTGTGCTTTATCTCGATGCTCCTGGGTATATTATTATCATACAAAAAATAAGGAGGTTCACAGACTTGCCCAAGGCTACATGGCTAGAACTACTCAGTTTGAGATTAGTACATGAGTTCTTTGCCTCCCTGCCCTCCTGTCAGGCTTAATGTATTTATACTCACATTTTCTCAGTTGCTTAAATAGCCCCCAGAAAGACCATTCAGGGGCCATTGCTGTAGGCACTAACCAGGAAGGGGAGAGGGTTCTGCTACTGCCCAGTGGGCACCAATAACAGAACACAGCAAATCCTCACCTCTGTCTTGTGTAGCCTCCATGAGGTCATTTTCACTCTATAGCTGATCCTTTTTTCTGTGTTCCCTGATGGGTCATTTACATGGCAGACCAGTGCCTCCTATTAAAAATACACACACACATTTTTTCCAGTCAAACCACACCATGTATTTTTAGTTTAGAAAAATGAAAAGGGGAATGTAAATTTTCCAGACTAGCATTTCTCTAGGACACATTCACCTAAGCTATTTTTTTCCTGCATGCCTCACTATTTTTTTTCCATGTTACACTAGTCCTGAAATGCCATCAGTATTCTGGTGTAGGTCACTATTCACCTGACACTTTCCTCTTGTGGGGACATGTTATTTGTACACAGTTGCATCATTTCACTCTTGGTATCTCTTTCAGATTCTGCAAATGTTAATGTTGTATCTGTCACAGTAACATTCAAATCATAGAAATAAGTACTGGAGGCTGGAAACTTCAAAAGTAATCATAGAGATACTTCTCATAACTTTCAACTTTAAGATCATTTTTCTTTATTGGCTGATTGGGTTTTACAAAGAGAGGGTGGAAGCAAGAGAAATGATTGTATTTTTAAAAAGTTTTTATCTATGCAGTTTCTCCTACTCTTACTTTTATTTCTCTTCTCTTCTTTTTATTTCCCCTAACAAGGTATTATTTGTAATATACTGAAAATGTATTATTTGCAGTGCATTGAAAAGGAAAAATTGAAAAATGTGTATGGTTTCACATGATTGATTTTTTCTTACCTAGGGTTGTATGAGTTGAATTTCTAATACAGTGTCATTCCTTATATTTATCATTTTCTTAGCCATTGGTGCAGAAAAAAATATGGCTACATTTCAGATTTTAAAATGCATTACGGTTTTTCTCCTGAACAGAGTGAAATTTTGGAAAGCATCCTTTTCACAAAACAAAAACATCCTGAGGCTAAGTCTGGGGTGTGTGTGTGTGTGTGTGTGTGTGTGTGTATGGGTCCAGCATTCCTGGGCTGAGCTATTCATCCTTGTGCCCTACAGAGACCTGGGTTGTTTTGTGGACACCTGTCTTTGTACAGCTTTGAGAGTTTGCTGTGGAGAGCACACAAAGGAAACATTAGGAGGATGGTGGCAAGTGGATCAGCTCAGCATGCAATTCATTTTTGAAAGGAAAGAGAACGGTAGAAGGTTTGACGTTCAGAGACTACGGTGGGCAGATTCCTAAGTCACTCTAAAGATGACTATGGAATTTAACATGCCTGGCATGGAGCACATAAGAATGATCCGGTCTGGTATTCTTGCCATAGCATCTTTGCTGTAAACACTTTTTTGCTGTAAAAGATAAAATAATGAAAAATAAAAGAGGGACATTAAAAAAGACATACTGGAATATGAAAAGTGAATAACAAAGTTAAAAAGACTTTACTGCTAAATACAAAATACTTGAATACACTTAAAATGTGTGTAGACTCATGGCAATACTGTGCAAAGAACTGATTTGATTTTGTGGGTTGAACCTAAGCACTTGTCTTCCAAGGATTTTTGTTCATTTATAGTGTTTTCTACTTTTTTCTTTTTGCTGTTGATTCATCTCCTTGTTCAGCATCACACTTTTTCTTTGTTGTTAAAATTTCTTTGTTAAGAGAGGTATCAGTTTCCAAACACCGGGATGCACATTTGTAACTGAGCTTTGTGTTGCGTTGTGAGAGCCTCTACATATTGTTTGTTCTTGGCATGTTGTCACCTGTCCGTTGATGGATGTTCCAAAGTCCTATGGGAAATGTGGGTTCAACTCTGCGCCTTCAAATCAACTGAAGGATTTGCGAACTGGTATGTTATCATTTTCTTGTAAGGTATGCAGTCTGGCTTTACACTCTTATTTCGCACTTCCGTTTTATCACCGTGTTTCCTATCAAGTTGACATACAGGGTTGTTATCTACTATTTTAAGACCACCATGTTTACTCATCACCGTAGAGACCATTATGAGGTCTCAGATCCATGTAATACAAATATGGGAGCACTGGGTCAATGGAGAAAGGAAACCAAACTGTCAGTTATTTTATCTTTTACAGTAAAATTGCCTTATGGCAATGCGTTATGCAGTGAAAATGATTCCAACAAAGATATCTACTGCAAAGATGCCTATGGTGAAGGTACCTAGAACCCCAAATAATCACAGATTGTAACAAATTACAAGAACTTTTAAAGAGCTTAGTTTCTCTCTAAGTAAAATAGATTTCTTACAATACTGTATTTGTTCACAGCAATTCCATGTAGGAATCATAGAAACTTTGCCTGTTCTAGGGAACTAAGATGCGCAAAGGCTATGAAATCTTTCTGCTGGTTTTTCTTTTCTTTTTTTTTTTTTGCCGTACGCGGGCCTCTCACTGTTGTGGCCTCTCCCGTTGTGGAGTACAGGCTCCGGACGCGCAGGCTCAACGGCCATGGCTCACGGGCCCAACCGCTCCGCGGCATGTGGGATCTTCCCGGAGCGGGGCACGAACCCGTGTCCCCTGCATCGGCAGGCGGACTCTCAACCACTGCACCACCAGGGAAGCCCTGCTGGTTTTTCTTTCATGTAATAATGACCTTCTTTTGTATTTTGCAAGTAGAGTGGTGGCAGTAAGTTCTACCTCTTTGCCTGGCTTTTGCTTATTTACTTGAAATGATATTTATCGCTTCTCAGTTTTACTTATTATAACAGTAAACATCAAAGAGATGTTTAACTACATGAACTACAAGTTTTTGGCGTCCTTAATGACTGAACATCTTGAAGTGAAATCAGAAGTTTGAGAACGGCTGTTCTGAGTTTCTTCTACCCTAATTTAGTCTCCTCTTTCTTTAATTTACCTTTGGGTGGCTAACTCTTATATACGAGCTACACTTTACATTTTTCTGCTCTACTTTGTCCACAAACCTTGACTCTCCCCCTACGCCCAGGTTCCCCAAGTGTGTGGAACAGACCCACAGAGGTAACCAACTCAATTATGCTGTGGGAAATAAGAAACTAGAGGAAAATGGAAAACATCAAAAGGGATAGTGTAATAAAAAGAGCACAGGTGTTTAATAGATGTGTTCAAGAGATGTGGGCTCTGATCCTCTCACCATGGGAGCAAATTAACATTCTTTGTCTGAAAAATGAAAGAGGAGATCAGTTGTTTTCAAAATACATTCCACAGACTTTTATGGTTCTGAAGATGTGACGGTGGTTCCAGGTGGAATGAGAGACAGGGTGGGTAGACTTCCTCCTTCCCTGTCTCAACCAAGACAGAGCCACTTCTAGATCATCTTATAGATCAGAGTTTAGGATAAGACTTCATTTGATAAAAGAGCCCTTTTGCATGAAAAAGTTTGGAAACCACTGCACTACATGATTTAAAGGCCTTTCCGGCCCTAACTTGACAGAAGAGAAAGGGATCCTGACAGGAAAATATGTCTACTTCGACTAAGACAATATAATTTTGGTTTTTGTTCTAAACTTTATGAGCTGAAGAGGTTGTCTCAAATGAATCTGAGATGAAAGCTGTGCACCGATCCTAAGTGAAGAGGTTGTGAAGAGAATTTTCCTGTGTTCTACTGGTGGTCCTTGTGGCATTGATATATGAATACAACCCTCCAGCCAACACTTGGTTACACTTTCTTTAACAGGATCCCTAACACCTGAGAAGCAAGCTTGCCTTGATCTGATAAAACATGATTCAGTAGAAAATCCAGGAACCTGACAGAGAAGTTTCTTTACTCCATCGGAGTTTATGGAACATTTGCGTTGCTATTGAGGTATGAAAAAAAAAAAAAAAGAAGAAGAACTGCAAGGTCTAACTAAGGTGGAGGACATTTAATAGATGAATCAATGCAATAAAATATTGCAACAAAGTAGCATGTTTTAACTTTGAGATCTTATATGTCCTGTTTTCTTTTCCTCAGCTTAATAAATATTTGGACAAGAGACTTTCTACCTTGCCAATGTAAATATTGAAGCATAGATGTGTGAAACAACCTGTGTGGGTATACTAACAAAGAGCACAATAAAAGAGACAGAGCTTCAATGCAAGGGTTTTGATTCATCACCTGAATTTTTTATTTTTTTAAAGTTATTATAGTCTACATGATTTTTAAAAATTAATTAATTAATTTATTTTTGGCTGTGTTGGGTCTTCGTTTCTGTGTGAGAGCTTTCTCTAGTTGCGGCGAGCGGGGGCCACTCTTCATCGCGGTACGTGGGCCTCTCACTGTCGCGGCCTCTCCCGTTGCGGAGCACAGGCTCCAGACGCGCAGGCTCAGTAGTTGTGGCTCACGGGCCTAGTAGCTCCGCGGCATCATCACCTGAATTCTTGGTTTTACATTCCAGAGAATGGATTTCTTCTTTGTTACTGACGACACCAATACTAGCAAGTGCCCTAGGAATATGTTTTTACAACACAAGATATTTCCTGAAGGAACAATTCTCTTGGGAGGAGAGAGCACTTCTGTTTTCATCTCTGGCCCAGCTTCCACTCCAAGAATCTAGCCCACCCCCAACTTTTGCTGTATAAGCATCTTATACATTCTAATTGAAAGAGTTTCAAGTAACCTAAATTATCATTTTCATGAGAGGGAGGTTATGATTTTTTTAACTTCCATTATAGTTTTATATCTACTTAGAAAAGCTCTAGCACTTTCAAATGTTTATAGTTTAAAACATAACGAAATGCATGGCCCTACTGTCTTAGGTTCTCCTAGGAAGGAGGCAAAATATGCTCATTTCAATTCCAGATAAAATAGTGTTTGAATTCAATTTCTCTGGAATTTGAAAATTGCTGTTCAAATTTCTCTTCTCTGAGACCTTTTAAAACACAGTAGCACTTTTGTTTAAAACAAAATCACAAAGTTTAACATCTTTAATGAAGAACTGTTATAAACGTAAGAGATTTTTCTCGTTAGTCATAGCTGTGTCACTTTCAAGATGTATCTTCCAATATAGCTCTCTATAAATTTATGACATTCTCTAGCTTGATTTTCTTCTCACGTGATGAGTACTTAAGTTTTCACTTGGATCATGAAAAAAAACCTTGAAAGTTAAACAGCATTTTGCAATTTTGATACTATAATCTTCGCTGATCCACAAAAGGTATGAATGGGTTAGTCATTTCCTGCAATTATAAATGACCTTAATGTGATCACATGATGAAAGTCATGCTATCTTAGTCAGTTATTTTGGGGGTCTTTGGGGAGTTTTTTGTGTTTCTTTGGACCAGTTCTGTAGGGAGCTAAATTAGTAAATTTATGTCTGCTATTTCAGCTCTAAGTTACACATGACCCAGTTTTGTGTGCTTATCTGGGAACAATCCATTATTGACTTAGTTTGGAGTAGACATAATGTACTAATCTTAGTCATCAGAAATATGCCCTACTTAGAGAAGTATTCCATTCACTTTATTTCTCAAATGCACAGACCACTTTGAACAGCCCTTATCTACAAACAACAGAGAGGAGTAGTTTCACACTCTAAGAATTTATCATAAGTCACTGGAGAATTTGACACATTCCTTGTGCTTCTAACTTTTCTGCCTGAAGCTAATTTCAGCATAAACTCTTACATGATTAAATGAATTTCACCCAACCATTTACTCGCATGGTTTGAAGATCATAACAAAACTGATGGTTATATTTTGGGAAGAAACAATATGGCCTCAACTGCTTGGTCTGACACAAAATAACTTCAAGGTTTTCAAATGCTTATAGGCTTCTGGATTTAGAATGGTGATGAGTTTTTGCTTTCCTGTTCCACCTTTATCTTAATTTCTTTCCACCCCTCCTCTTCATCCATATAATCCCCATCTCCCTTTGGTCAATCTGCTACTATATGTCATGTACTACATTTCTGTGGGTGACTTCAAAACTTTTTGGAACTGGGCATTATCCCCTTCTTTCCACATTCCTCTTCTTCCTCGTTATTCTGAAGAAATGTAATCAAAGAATGAAAAGACCAGATTTATCTGACTCAATAGTCTACCATCTGAAAAGACTGTCAGGACTCTATCAGAAAAAACATCATATGTCTTTGTGGGGAAAAAAAAGCAAGAGAAGTATTTCTTGCTCTATAGAAGTTAGAGTTTTAAATATGACTTTTGATTTTCCATTGTATTAGTTTGCTTGGGCTGCCATAACAAAGCACCAAAGACCAGGTAGCTTAAACAACAGAAATTTATTTTCTTACTGTTCTGGAGACAAGAAGTCTGAGCTCAAGGTGCTGGCAGGTTTGGTTTGTTCTGAGGCCTCTCTCCTTTGCTTGCAGACAGCCTCCTTCTCACGAGTTCATGCATGGTCTCGCCTCTGGGTGCATGTGCCCCTAATGTTTCTCTGTGTGTCCAAATTTCCTCTTCTTATAAGGACATCAGTCATTTTAGATTAGGGCCCTTTCTAATGGCCTCCTTTTAATTTAATCACCTCTTTAAAGGTCCTATCTCCAAATACAGTCACATTCTGAAATAATGGGGGTTATGGCTTCAATATATATATTTTGGGGGAACTTGGTTCAGCCCCTAACACCAGTGTTTTGGTAAAACCCTCCTCAGGTAGCCACAGTAGATCTTTTCTAGCATGATCTGGTTTTCTATCCACATAAACATGAAAATGCCCATTAGCCATCTCATTACATCTGAGATGTAATGAGTAGCATTATTATTGGAAATTGGAAGAGATTTTCTCTTTGTCTTAGGATGGATTAATATATTTATGTATCCTAGAGGGCACTGTAGGTGCAGTGTTACTGTTCTGATTTTTTTGATTTACTTTAAATAAATACTATGCTATTTTCGAAGGGAGTTAACCCAGGAAGTAGGACTGCTAAAGGTCAAGTTTTAAAGACTTGTGGTCATCTAGCTTCTATACTTGAAAAGGAAGATCCACACTTAACCAGAGAGGGAAGCTAGATTAGAAGTAATCAGGGCCCTCCAGAGAAACAGAACCAAGAGGAAATGTATCTCTATCTATTATCTACCTACCTACCTATCTATCTATCTATCTATCTATCTGCCATCTATCTATCATCTATCTATTTTAAAGAATTGGCTCATGTGATTGTGGGCACTGGCAAGTCCAAAATCTGCATGGCAGACTGGTTGGCTGGTGATCCAGAGAAGAGTTGATGTTGCAGTATTGAATCCAAAGGCAGTCTAAGACAGAATTACTTTCTCTTGCAGGGACCTCAGTCTTTGCACTTAAGGCCTTCAGCCTACTGGATGAGGCCCATCCACATTATGGAGGGTAATCTGTTTTACTCAAAGTCTACTGATTTAAATGTAATCACATCCAAAAATACCTTCACAGCAACACCTAAACTGGTGTTTGACCAAACAACTATGTACCATAGCCTAACTAAGTTGACATATAAAATTAACCATCACAGATGGATTTTAAAATACAGTGGTGACAGCTCATTGTGACACTATGTCCAAGAGCAAGGCTCATGTTCTCGCTGTAAGTTAACCACTCTTAGGCCTCCAATGAAGGTAGTGTTGTCAGCTGATCTTCCAGACAGCCATGTGAATGTGGGAATAGTCAGTGTTATAATGACCTCTTCCACATGTGCCAGCTATATAATGCATGCAAGAAGGCCACCCAGAGACTGGCTATGTACTGTGAAAGTTTGCCTTCTTGGAGGCACAGAACCATACCACATGACCTCTTGCCATTAGTTTGGTTTTTAGAATCCATCATGTACCACATATGATTCTATCCCAATGCTATTTTATGGAAGTGATTCACATTTTGGAGGTGGGAGCTTCTTGAACCCTTCCTTCAAATGAAATTTGGAAGCGTAAACAAACAATGAAATGGAGCAACAACACTATGTGGGTGCAAGTGGATTCTTCACTACTGGCCCCTACCTGTGCTGATTTTACATCTTATTGTAAGTGTAAGGAAAGGGCTTGTTTCTCTGTAGTTCACATATAGGTGATATCAGATCTTCAGAATACACTTCAAAGTATGAGAAAAGCTAATATTTTCTCTGATAACTTGAGATAGCTATTGCAAATCCCCTGACCTATAACTGGTGCTTTATTATTTCAGCCATTGTGTGTGGCCTCATTGGTCCTAATTTATTATTTTGCTCTTCACTAAGCCCAGGTATATGCCTTCTCAGGCCATAGTACATTGTGTTGGTGAACAGACTCTTACTTGAAAGGAGAGGCTACATACTAGGTAGCTTGTAGGTCTTCTCCCTGTGATTTAAAGGGAGAGAGTTCCAGGGAGAAACAATGACAGACAAGACAAAGGCGGGGAGTGGTGTCTGTATTGGTAATATTGAGTCAAAATAGTTTAATTTATATTTGGTAGCCTCTAAGAGAGCAGAGGAGTATTTTAGAGAAGTATTTAGAAAGTATTTCAGAAATACTTCAGAGGAATATTTTAGAAAACTTCCAAATAGATTGATTTCCTTTTTTTTAAGTTTCAGCATACATATGGGTTAAAGTCAGTTTTGAAAAAACTTCATTTACATACAACTCTGAGAATACTGATTAAATAATGCATTTATTTACATGACTATTTTACAATAATCTGTGGAAAGATCAGGACCGCGCTAATGCCTGCCCTAATCTAAGAACCTGGGTTAAGGTTTATATAAAATTTCTTGCAACCCACGAAAGCCACATTTCCCACACTATTTACTACAGGGCCCCAGGGCACCTCAGGGAGCTCACAGGGTCACAACAGGATATTTTAAATTTTCAAGGAAAACACGGCAATGCTTACTATCTGTCAGACACAAGCAAATTATTAATTTAAGGATTTTCACAGTTTCAAGATTAAATTGTACTACATTCCTTTTAATGATGTCATATCTAAGAAGTTGAGTGTTCTGAAACTGCTGTGATAAAAAGCAAGTAGCATGCAGGAATGAATATAAAAGAGGAAATAAAAGTGGCAGTGTTCAGTCTGATTGCAAGGTTTGAGATGCAATGCTTGTTGCAGAGCACGGGCTCTGAATCCCGCCCACCCAGAGCCCGTGCTCTGCAACAAGAGAAGCCACCGTAATTAGAAGCTTGCACAGCCCAACGAAGAGTAGCCCTCGCTGGCCACAACTAGAGAAAGCCCACACACAGCAACGAAGACCCAATGCAACCAAAAATAAATAAATTAATAAAAGAAAAATCTCCTGCCCATTCCTTACCTTACCTACTGTATGTACCCCAGAGGCACATACATCCAATGCATTAGTACATAATTCTAGTCATTTAAGGATGAAATAAAGATTTTCTTCCAGTTTATGTGTATATGTTTGTGTGTATTTGTGTGTGTGTGTGTGTGTGTGTGTACTTAAGTGTCTATTAAGTTACTGGAACAAAAATACTAATTTGTTTGGACTAAGCTACTTAAAAAACTATTAGGGGGCTTCCCTGGTGGCGCAGTGGTTGAGAGTCCACCTGCCGATGCAGGGGACACGGGTTCGTGCCCTGGTCCGGGAAGATCCCACATGCAGCGGAGCGGCTGGGCCCGTGAGCCATGGCCGCTGAGCCTGTGCGTCCGGAGCCTGTGCTCCGCAACGGGAGAGGCCACAACAGTGAGAGGCCCGCGTACCGCAAAACAAACAAACAGAAACTATTAGGTAATTCTTTTGGCCTTGCTGCTGCCATGAAAACATTACACCAAGGGCACAATGAACTGAGAAAGTTTGCAAACCTTTATGCTAGAGATAATGGCTGCATTTGGTACCTGCTACCAATTGAAGAACAGGTTTCAAAATATTCTAAACGGAGGACGGCTTGAAGATGGCGGAAGAGTAAGATGCGGAGATCGCCTTCCTCCCCACGGATACACCAGAAATACATCTACACATGGAACAACTCCTACAGAACACCTACTGAAGGCTGGCAGAAGATCTCAGACCTCCCAAAAGGCAAGAAACTCCCCACGTACCTGGGTAGGGCAAAAGAAAAAAAAGAAAAAACAGAGACAAAAGAATAAGGACGGCACCTGTACCAGTGGGAGGGAGCTGTGAAGGAGGAAATGTCTCCACACACTAGGAAGCCCCTTCGCGGGCGGAGACTGCGGGAGGCAGAGGGGGGAGCTTCGGACCCGCGGAGGAGTGCACAGCGACGGGTGTGGAGGGCAAAGCGGGGAGATTCCCACACAGAGGATTGGTGCCGACCGGCACTCACCAGCCCGAGAGGCTTGTCTGCTCACCCGCCGGGGCGGGCGGGGCTGCGAGCTGAGGCTCGGGTTTCGGTTTCCGGACGGAGCGCAGGGAGAGGACTGGGGTTGGCAGCTTGAACATAGCCTGAAGGGATTAGTGCACCACGGCTAGCCGGGAGGAAGTCCGGGGAAAAGTCTGCACCAGCCGAAGAGGCAAGAGACTTTTTCTTCCCTCTTTGTTTCCTGGTGCGCGAGGAGAGGGGTTTAAGAGCGCTGCTTAAAGGAGCTCCAGAGACGGGCGCGAGCCGCGGCTAAAAGCGCGAAACCTAGAGACGGCCGCGAGCCGCGGCTAAAAGCGCGAACCCGAGACGGGCGGGAGACGCTAAGGCTGCTGCTGCCGCCACCAAGGAGCCTGTGTGCGAGCGCGGGTCACTCTCCACACCCCTCTTCCACGGAGCCTGGGCACCCCGCCACTGCCAGGTTCCCGGGATCCAGGGACAACTTCCCCGGGAGAACGCACGGTGGGCCTCAGGCTGGAACAACGTCACGCTGGCCTCTGCTGCCGCAGGCCTGCCCCGCACGCAGTGCCCCTCCCTCCCCCTCCCACCCCCGGCCTGAGTGAGCCGGAGCCCCCGAATCAGCGGCTCCTTTAACCCCGTCCTGTCTGAGCAAAAAACAGACGCCCTCCAGCGACCTACACGCAGAGGCAGGGCCAAATCCAAAGCTGAGCTCCTGTGAGCTGTGAGAACAAAGAAGAGAAAGGGAAATCTCTCCCAGCAGCCTCAGAAGCAGCGGATTAAAGCTCCACAATCAACTTGATATACCCTGCATCTGTGGAATACCTGAATAGATAAGGAATGATCCCAAATTGAAAAGGTGGACTTTAGGAGCGAGATCTATGATTTTTTTTCCCTTTTCCTCTTTTTGTGAATGTGTACGTGTATGCTTCTGTGTGAGATCTTGTCTGTATAGTCTTGCTTCCACCATTTGTCCTAGGGCTCTATCCGTCCATGGTTTTTTGAAAAAATATTTTTCTTAATAATTAAGTTTAATTGTAATAACTTTATTATACTTTACCTTCGTTCTTTCTTTCCTTCCTTCCTTCCCTCCTTTAGACAACGAATCACCCCAAATTGAGGAGGTGGTCTCTGAGAGCAAGATTTATGATTTTTCCTCCTTTACCTCTTTTGGTGAGGGTGTATGTATATACTTCTGTATAAGATTTTCTCTGTATAGCTTTGCTTCCAACATTTGTCCTAAGGTTCTATCCGTCCCTTTTTTTTTTCTAAATATTTTTTAATTCAATAACTATATAATACTTTATTTTATTTTTACTGTATTTTCTTTCTTTCTGTCTTTTTTCCTTCATTCCCTCCTTCCTTCCTTCCTCCCTCCCTCCTTTATTTCCTTCTTTGCTTCTTTCTTCCTTCCTTCCTTTCCTCCTTTCCTTCTTTCTTTCCTCATACTTCTACTAATTCTCTCTACTTTTTCTCCCTTTTATTTTGAGCCGTGTGGATGAAAGGCTCTTGGTGCTCCAGCCAGGAGTCAGGGCTCTGCCTCTGAGGTAGGAGAGCCAACTTCAGGTCACTGGTCAACAAGAGACCTCCCAGCTCCACATAATATTAAACAGCGGAAATCTGCCGGAGACCTCCATCTTAACACGAGCACCCAGCTTCACTCAACGACCAGCAAGCCACAGTGCTGGATAACCTATGCCAAACAACTAGCAAAACAGGAACACAACCCCACCCATTAGCAGAGAGGCGGTCTAAAATCATAATAAGGCCACAGACACCCCAAAACACACGACCAGACGTGAACCTGCCCACTAGAGAGACAAGATCCAGCCTCATCCAGCACAACACAGGCACTAGTCCCCTCCACCAGGAAGCCTACACAACCCACTGAAACAACCTTAGCCACTGGAGACAGACATCAAAAACAACAGGAACTACAAACCTGCAGCCTGCAAAAAGGAGACTCCAAACACAGTAAGATAAGCAAAATAAGAAGACAGAAAAACACACAGCAGATGAAGGAGCAAGATAAAAACGCACCAGACCTAACAAATGAAGAGGAAATAGGCAGTCTACCTGAAAAAGAATTCAGAATAATGATAGTAAGGATGATCTGAAATCTTGGAAATAGAATGGACAAAATGCAAGAAACAGTTAACAAGGACCTAGAAGAAATAAAGATGAAACAAGCAACGATGAACAATGCAATAAATGAAATTAAAAATACTCTAGAAGGGATCAATAGCAGAATAACTGAGGCAGAAGAATGGATAAGTGACCTGGAAGTTAAAGTAGTGGAAATAACTACTGCAGAGCAGAATAAAGAAAAAAGAATGAAAAGAACTGAGGACAGTCTCAGAGACCTCTGGGACAACATTAAACGCACCAACATTCGAATTATAGGGGTTCCAGAAGAAGAAGAGAAAAAGAAAGGGACTGAGAAAATATTTGAAGAGATTATAGTTGAAAACTTCCCTAATATGGGAAAGGAAATAGTTAATCAAGTCCAGGAAGCACAGAGAGTCCCATACAGGATAAATCCAAAGAGAAATACGCCAAGACACATATTAATCAAACTGTCAAAAATTAAATACAAAGAAAGCATATTAAAAGCAGCAAGGGAAAAACAACAAATAACACACAAGGGAATCCCCATAAGGTTAACAGCTGATCTCTCAGCAGAAACCCTACAAGCCAGAAGGGAGTGGCAGGACATACTGAAAGTGCTGAAGGAGAATAGCCTGCAACCAAGACTACTCTACCCAGCAAGGATCTCATTCAGATTTGATGGAGAAATTAAAACCTTTACAGACAAGCAAAAGCTGAGAGAGTTCAGCACCACCAAACCAGCCTTACAACAAATGCTAAAGGAACTTCTCTAGACAAGAAACACAAGAGAAGGAAAAGACCTATAATAATGAACCCAAAACAATTTAGAAAATGGGAATAGGAACATACATATCGATAATTACCTTAAATGTAAATGGACTAAATGCTCCCACCAAAAGACACAGATTGGCTGAATGGATACAAAAACAAGACCCTTACATATGCTGTCTACAAGAGACCCACTTCAGACCTAGAGACACATACAGACTGAAAGTAAGGGGATGGAAAAAGATATTCCATGCAAATGAAAACCAAAAGAAAGCTGGAGTAGCAATTCTCATATCAGACAAAATAGACTTTAAAATAAGGACTATTAAAGAGACAAAGAAGGACACTACTAATGATCAAGGGATTGATCCAACAAGAAGATATAACAATTGTAAATATTTATGCACCCAACATAGGAGCACCTCAATACATAAGGCAAATACTAACAGCCATAAAAGGGGAGATCAACAGTAACACATTCATAGTAGGGGACTTTAACACCCCACTTTCACCCATGGACAGATCATCCAAAATGAAAATAAATAAGGAAACACAAGCTTTAAATGATACATTAAACAAGATAGACTTAATTGATATTTATAGGACACTCCATTCAAAAACAAGAGAATACACATTTTTCTCAAGTGCTCATGGAACATTCTCCAGGATAGATCATATCTTGGGTCACAAATCAAGCCTTGGTAAATTTAAGAAAATTGAAATTGTATCAAGTATCTTTTCTGACCACAACGCCATGAGACTAGATATCAATTACAGGAAAAGATCTGTAAAAAATACAAACACATGGAGGCTAAACAAACAATAATGAAGTGATCACTGAAGAAATCAAAGAGGAAATAAAAAAATACCTAGAAACAAATGATAGTGGAGACACAACGACCCAAAACCTATGGGATGCAGCAAAAGCAGTTCTAAGAGGGAAGTTTATAGCAATACAAGCCCACCTTAAGAAGCAGGAAACATCTCGAATAAACAACCTAACCTTGCACCTCAAGCAATTAGAGAAAGAAGAACAAAAAAACCCCAAAGCTAGCAGAAGGAAAGAAATCATAAAAATCAGATCAGAAATAAATGAAAAAGAAATGAAGGAAACGATAGCAAAGATCAATAAAACTAAAAGCAGGTTCTTTGAGAAGATAAACAAAATAGATAAACCACTAGCCAGACTCATCAAGAAAAAAAGGGAGAAGACTCAAATCAATAGAATTAGAAATGAAAAAGGAGAAGTAACAACTGACACTGCAGAAATAAAAAAAAATCATGAGAGATTACTACAAGCAACTCTATGCCAATAAAATGGACAATCTGGAAGAAATGGACAAATTCTTAGAAATGCACAACCTGCCAAGACTGCATCAGGAAGAAATAGAAAATATGAACAGACCAATCACAAGCACTGAAATTGAAACTGTGATTAAAAATCTTCCAACAAACAAAAGCCCAGGACCAGGTGGCTTCACAGGTGAATTCTATCAAACGTTTAGAGAAGAGCTAACACCTATCCTTCTCAAACTCTTCCAAAATATAGCAGAGGGAGGAACACTCCCAAATTCCTTCTACAAGGCCACCATCACCTTGATACCAAAACCAGACAAGGATGTCACAAAGAAAGAAAACTACAGGCCAATATCACTGATGAACATAGATGCAAAAATCCTCAACAAAATGCTAGCAAACAGAATCCAACAGCACATTAAAAGGATCATACACCATGATCAAGTGGGGTTTATTCCAAGAATGCAAGGATTCTTCAATATACGCAAATCTATCAATGTGATAAACCGTATTAACAAATTGAAGGAGAAAAACCATATGATCATCTCAATAGATGCAGAGAAAGCTTTCGACAAAATTCAACACCCATTTATGATAAAACCCTGCAGAAAGTAGGCATAGAGGGAACTTTCCTCAACATAATAAAGGCCATATATGACAAGCCCACAGCAAACATCATCCTCAATGGTGAAAAACTGAAAGCACTTCCACTAAGATCAGGAACAAGACAAGGTTGCCCACTCTCACCACTCTTATTCAACATAGTTTTGGAAGTTTTAGCCACAGCAATCAGAGAAGAAAAGGAAATAAAAGGAATCCAAATCGGAAAAGAAGAAGTAAAGCTGTCACTGTTTGCAGATGACATGATACTATACATAGAGAATCCTAAAGATGCTACCAGAAAACTACTAGAGCTAATCAATGAATTTGGTAAAGTAGCAGGATACAAAATTAATGCACAGAAATCTCTGGCATTCCTATATACTAATGATGAAAAATCTGAAAGTGAAATCAAGAAAGCACTCCCATTTACCATTGCAACAAGAAGAATAAAATATCTAGGAATAAACCTACCTAAGGAGACAAAAGACCTGTATGCAGAAAATTATAAGACACTGATGAAAGAAATTAAAGATGATACAAATAGATGGAGAGATATACCATGTTCTTGGATGGGAAGAATCAACATTGTGAAAATGACTCTACTACCCAAAGCAATCTATAGATTCAATGCAATCCCTATCAAACTACCACTGGCATTTTTCACAGAACTAGAACAAAAAATTTCACAATTTGTATGGAAACACAAAAGACCCAAAATAGCCAAAGCAATCTTGAGAACGAAAAAAGGAGCTGGAGGAATCAGGCTCCCTGATTTCAGACTATACTACAAAGCTACAGTAATCAAGACAGTATGGTACTGGCACAAAAACAGAAAGATAGATCAATGGAACAGGATAGAAAGCCCAGAGATAAACCCACGCACATATGGACACCTTATCTTTGATCAAGGTGGCAGGAATGTACAGTGGAGAAATGACAGCCTCTTCAATAAATGGTGCTAGGAAAACTGGACAGGTACATATAAAAGTATGAGATTAGATCACTCCCAACACCATACACAAAAATAAGCTCAAAATGGATTAAAGACCTAAATGTAAGGATAGAAACTATCAAACTCTTAGAGGAAAGCATAGGCAGAACACTCTATGACATAAATCACAGCAAGATCCTTTCTGACCCACCTCCCAGAGAAATGGAAATAAAAACAAAAATAAACAAATGGGACCTAATGAAACGTCAAAGCTTTTGCACAGCAAAGGAAACCATAAACAAGACCAAAAGACAACCCACAGAATGGGAGAAAATATTGCAAATGAAGCAACTGACAAAGGATTAATCTCCAAAATTTACAAGCAGCTCATGCAGCTCAATAACAAAAGAACAAACAACCCAATCCAAAAATGGGCAGAAGACCTAAAGAGACATTTCTCCAAAGAAGATATACAGACTGCCAACAAACACATGAAAGAATGCTCAACGTCATTAGTCATTAGAGAAATGCAAATCAAAACTACAATGAGATATCATCTCACACCAGTAAGAATGGCCATCATCAAAAAACCTAGAAACAATAAATGCTGGAGAGGGTGTGGAGAAAAGGGAACACTCTTGCACTGCTGGTGGGAATGTGAATTGGTTCAGCCACTGTGGAGAACAGTATGGAGGTTCCTTAAAAAACTACAAATAGAATTACCATATGACCCAGCAATCCCACTACTGGGCATATACCCTGAGAAAACCAAAATTCAAAAAGAGTCATGTACCAAAATGTTCATTGCAGCTCTATTTACAATAGCCCGGAGATGGAAACATCCTAAGTGCCCATCATCGGATGAATGGATAAAGAAGATGTGGCACATATATGCAATGGAATATTACTCAGCCATAAAAAGAAACGAAATTGAGTTGTTTGTAATGAGATGGATAGACCTAGAGTCTGTCATACAGAGTGAAGTAAGTCAGAAAGAAAAAAGACAAATACCGTATGCTAACACATATATATGGAATTTAAGACAAAAAAGGATGTCATGAAGAACCTAGGGGTGGGACGGGAATAGAGACGCAGACCTACTGGAGAACGGACTTGAGGATATGGGGAGGGGGAAGGGTGAGCTTTGACAGGGCGAGAGAGAGTCATGGACATACACACACTAACATACGTAGTAAGGTAGATAGCTAGTGGGAAGCAGCCGCATGGCACAGGGATATTAGCTCGGTGCTTTGTGACAGCCTGGAGGGGTGGGATAGGGAGAATGGGAGGGAGGGAGATGCAAGAGGGAGGACATATGGGAACATATGTATATATATAACTGATTCACTTTGTTATAGAGCAGAAACTAACACACCATTGTAAAGCAATTGTACCCCAATAAAGATGTTAAAAAAATATTCTAAATGTGTAGTTTTTCACAGGTAATTGTGTATGAAAGAAAGAAAGTGCATGGGAGAGAGGGAAAGGAGAGAGGGAGGAGCTTTACATGAATTTTGTCCATATTATGCTTTTTCTGTTTATAAAAAAGGACTATATATAAAATAATCAACAAGGACCTACTGTATAGCATAGGGAACTCTACTCAATATTCTGTAATAACCTATATGGGAAAAGAACCTGAAAAAGAATGGGTATATGTATATGCATAACCGAATCACTTTGCTATACACCTAAACCTAACACAACATTGTAAATCAACTATAATACAATATAAAATAAAAATGACATTTAAAAAAAGCATTGTGATGTTTAATCTCACCTCAAAATCTCCTGCTCAGGACTTCCTTGGTGGCGCAGTGGTTAGGAATCTGCCTGCCAATGCAGAGGACATGAGTTCGAGCCCTGGTCCAGGAAGACTCCACATGCCGCAGAGCAACTAAGCCAGTGTGCCACAACTACTGAGCCTGTGCTCTAGAGCCCACGAGCCACAACTACTGAGCCCAGGAGCCACAACTACTGAATCCCGCCCACCCAGAGCACGTGCTCTGCAACAAGAGAAGCCACCGTAATTAGAAGCCTGCACAGCCCAACGAACAGTAGCCCTCGCTGGCCACAACTAGAGAAAGCCCACACATAGCAACGAAGACCCAATGCAACCAAAAATAAATAAATTAAAAAAAAAAAAATCTCCTGCCCATTCCTTACCTAGTTTGCCCCACCTTGGTAAAAATGGTGTCACCATCAAATCAGAAACCTAAGCAGCATCCTTTATTCTTTCCTCTCTGTTACCCTCCACAGTGGCTTTATCACTGAGTTTTGTTGTTTCTACCTTCGACATATAGCTCCTGCCCATCGATTTCTCTCTGGCCTCACTGCCAACCCCTTGCGCAGACCACCCTCCTTCCCCCTATAGACCTTGATGATGGCAACAGCTCTCAACAGGTCTTCCTGCATCCACTCTTCCCCTCTGTTCTCAGCAAAAGAGCTTCAATAATCTTTAGAAAATATAAATGGAATTATGATTCCCCCTTACTTAAAACCTTCAGTAACGTCTCATTTCACTTTATGAAAAAAAATATATCAAAGCTCCTTACATGACTTAAACAAATCCTACATAATTTGTCTCTCCTCTGCCTCTCTGACCTCATCTCCATGTCATGCCCTCAGACTCCATGCCCCAGCACACTGGCTTCTTTCTGTTTCCCAGGCACTAAACTTTTCTCCAACGCAAGGCTTTCTTGCCTCTCTCTGCCTGGAACGCTCCCAACCATCACCACCGATATGACTGACTCCTTTCGTTTTTCAGTAAAAACTGTGACTTTCTCTGCAAAATGTTTTCTAACCGCACAGCCCTAAGTTAAACCTCTCTACATAATCTCACAAGGAGACACCTTCTCATGACCTGAACTGATTATGGTTTTTATTTGCAGTTGTCTGTTGATTATTTTATTGCCTGACTGGCCTCACTAAACTAGAAGCTCTGCTAGGGTAGCTTGTGGTCTTTGTACTTATCGGTGTAGACATAGTACTTAGCAGTGTCTCTGGTTGTGTACTCAGTGATAATTGGGAATAAATGAATGAGTGAATGCATGAATGAATGGGAGGATACCCTCCATTCTACCAGATGTGTGGGTTAGGATCTGGGATTGGTCTGCTTGATCTTTTCTACTCTGCTGGCCATTCCATCTAGTCTTGTCTCCTTGCCCTTGGCCCCTGCATCATCTGTAGATGAAATTTAAAGTGATTCAACAGTGTACCAGCTGAAGACAAATTTACAGACACAAACAAGGAAGCAGAGCCCCCCTTTCCCCTAAAATAACTCTAAATTCCCTAACTTTGCAAGTACAAATAAAGATTTCAGATTGTTTTTCTTGAATCACTCTTTCTTTTTCCTGTTAAGAACATGGCTATTTTAAATCTTTTCAAATCTGAAAAGATTTGAGTAATTACCATATGTAAGAGATTTCTTGAGCAACTGTTTTTTTTGTGCTAAAAATTCTACCCTGGCTTTTCTCTTTATAGAAGTCCCAGTAATGTTTTTCATATGAACATAGGAGCAAAACTTCTTGGGATGTCTGCTTGTGGCAAAGCAATATTTCAGTTTTCTAAAAATAAATCTTATCTCTAACTTTCCACTGTATTAAAAATGGTCCAAAATCCTAGGAAAAAAACTTTATTTGGTTCCTGAAAATGATGGGAAGTTTGTGCAAAGTTTTACTGTAACTATAAGGAAAGGATTTTGAGAGAACGTGCATTTGCATTCTGTGTATGAAGCTGTTTTATTAGTTTTATTTTTTTAATCTTAGTAAAGCGTATGTGTATGTATTTCTATTAATTAAACATTTTATAAGTATGTAAATATTTATTTGCTAAATACTAGGGGTAAAGCTCTAGAGTAAACCCTAATCGACAAATAAAACGCATATATTTAAGGTGTACAAAATGATGTTCTGATATACATATGCATTGTGAAGTGATTACCACAATCAAGCTAATTAACACATGCATTCCCTTACATAGTTACCTGTGTGTGTGTGTGTGTGTGTGTGTGTGTGTGTGATGAGAACACCTAAGATCTACTCTCTTAGCTAATTTCAAGGATTACTAACTAGAGTCACCATGCTGTACACTAGATCCCCAGAACTTACTCATATTACGTCTGAAAATTTGTATCCTTTGACCAACACCTTTCCATTTCCCTCACCCCCCTGCCAGGCCCTGGAAACCACCATTCTACTCTCTGCTTCTCTGAGTTCATCTTTTTTAGATTCTGTGTATGAGATCATGCAGAATTTGTCTTTCTGTGTCTGCCTTATTTCACGGGGCATAATGTCTTCCAGGTTCATCCACGTGGTCGCAGATGGAGGATTTCCTTCTTTTCCATGGCTAAGTAATATTCCATTGTACACAAATACCACATTTTAAAAAATCCATTCATCTGTTGACTGACACTTTGTTTCCATATTTCTTTCAATTCTTTTAATTAATGAAAATGCTGTGGAAAAGATGGGATGCTTACTGGAGCTTGAAGGGTAGATTTCTTTATAAGCATATTTTTAAAAAGTATTCTACAAGGAAGGACTGGACAAAGAAATAGCTGTCTTGGGAAAGTATTAGTAATAGATGAAGAAAGGCAGAAAATTTCAGAGGTCTCTGTTAAGTGACATAGGCTGCAATCATTGATGACCCAAATAATGATCAGTTGCTTGTGCTGACATCCACTTCACGTATCAGGGGTCCATTCAGTGCAAAATATGCCCTGGTAGCAATGGCCCTCTCATCTTTCCCACCTCTGCTTAGCAGAAGAATGCTGGGCTCTTCCCTGGCACTCATTCTTCTGCTCAGAAAAAAAAAAAAAAAAAAAAGAAGTTGAGTAGGTAGATGCATCCCCAGTAACTTCCAAGAATGTTCCAATGATGTTGTAGAGGGAAGACACTGGTTCTCCCTTCTGACTCTTGCCTTAGACTGTGACCTGGTCCAGGTTGCTCTGTGATGATTAAAGACCCAAGACGAGGGATGTCCCTGAGCAGATAACGAGAGAGTTTCAGTGACATAGTCTCTACCAAGTGTTTACCTTAATAGCGTTTACCAGAAGAATCCTGATCAGTATCTCTCAGCAGGAGATGCTACTTATACTCTTAGAAGATTGTTCTGATTAGAGAAAATTGTTTCAGAGGAAGGGATAAATTCAGGTGAAGCTGGCGACAGAACCTAAGATTGCTGACGGCAAATTTTACTCGAGGCATGGCATAATTTTGTCTTCTGTTTTACTTAAAATATTTTAAATGTTGTAGAAATATGGAGGTTTAGCATTTTATAAAGATCATTCAAAATTCAAACTAGACTCCCACAAAATAAGGAATGGTGAATAGCATTGTGTCTGTGCCCTTCAGTGTTTAGCTGGAAGATTCAATTTAATCTAAAAAATGCAATTAAAATGTTAAGTCCCCCCCCCCCGTGGAAAAAAAAAAAAAGTTAAGTGCTTTGTGTTTCAGTCAATAGGCAATAGATGTTACTATGTATCAGGTACCACAAAAACAGCTGTGGAAGATTTGAAAAGTTTAATGCAGGGTCTCTGCCATCACTGGGAAGAAGAGACACAATCACAGGAAATACAAAATGTGTAAGGCAATGTGTGAGCACCAAGCTAAGTAATTCAGCGATTTAAATTTATAGACTGAAAGCCTCATTTTAATTGCAAATTACATAATCGCATTTTCATGGTTTACAATAAATGAGACGAATTTCTCTCCAAATTGTTCTTCTCTTGGAGAGTCGATTTGGCCTGCATAGTCCACATTGAAAGCCAGAAACCAGCACGCCCGGCAAAAACATTGTTGTTCTGGAGCTACACAGCCTCACACACACTCACTGGGTTGGGTAGACTGAAAAAGGTCTGCCTCAAATAAAAAGTGAAATATACAGTTATTATGGACATCTGAATTTTGAGATAAAAGATTTCCTCTTCTCTGGCACTATGAAAACGAGTTAAGATGTTCTCCCAGTAAACACCCAGGAGAATTAATTTGGAGATAATTACACTCTGGTGTTTAAAATCATACTTGGATTTTTGAAGTATTTGGATATGAGGAGAAGCTGTGGTTCAAATGTAGGGTTCAAGACTAAGAATCTCGGGGTAGATTTTGCAGAGTGGAGAAACTGTGATTATAGGATAATTTTCATTACCTAACATACAATGTGTATTGGCTTTGGATATTTTCTCCGATAATCAAGAGAGCTAAACAGTGCAGGTTAGTCCTATACCTGTTATTATATTGGATGAGACTTTCGGGTGAACTATTCAGCTATTATTTTAAATGTTAGGAGGCTAATTTATGTAAGCTTGAGCCGAAGGTCAGCTCATTCCTGGGATTCAGAAATGTTGAGGAATGTCTGATAAGTTGGTAAAATAGGCAGCACACATATATTCACTCACAGTCTTTGATTCACATGGGGAAAAATATTTGTGTAGAAAAAGTGGAAAAGAACTGGGATGGGCATCATGGTATCTGACTCAGGTAGGGGGTTCCATGGTGGACCCATTGGCTATCTGTTCAGTCCACTGGTCTTTTCCCCTTCTTTCAGATTTACTGCCATCCCCTGGGGGCTGATGCCCTGCAAATATACTTGTATTATATAATCTCAGCCATGGCTGATTGGACCTAGACAGGACATTCTACTCAAGACAGGTCAGTCTGCTTTTCTTTCTTGAGAATCTGGAATTGAAATTCCAGGATGACCAGGATGTCTCTCCACAGGACTGAATCGTATAAACCATTGTAATCACAACAATATAGTCTGTCTTGTGAAAGGAAAGCAAAAAGAGCTGAAGAGTGAAGTAGATGTACCAGAAACTTGAGTTCACAAGTTGTGCTCCAGTGGTTCTCAGTGACAAAGGGCAGCTCAGAGAGGAGAAAGGCATTTACACATTAACATGGATCCATCCTTGGCATAGACAGCAGTGCTCTGATGGAGGGGACAGTGAGCAATGGCAGTGCAAGGACACTGGGAATTGACTCTTGAGGGTCAGGTCAGTAGTTACCAAAAGGAAAATGGTGCAGGCAGATGAATTTAGGAGCAATACCTGGAGACCTCAAACTACAACAGTGTAAGATTGGCATCAATGAGATGAGTAGTGACTCACTGAACTTTGGGTAAATAACATTAAAGTGACCCCTTTAGTACCCATGATTGGTTAGGTGTAAGGAAACTTGCAATCATATGAGCAAGGGCTCTATTTCCAGAGCAGTCACTTTGCAAATAGTAACCAAAGGATACAGCACGGTGCTTATTTTTCACCCCAGGTGGACTTGTCCACTTGAATAAGAATTGTCACTCAACGGCTAGGTGGCTTTCGTCATATCTGTTACCTTCTCAGGACCTCACCTGCATTTGTAAAATGAGGCATCTGGACAAGATGCAACGTTTCTGGGTCTGAAACATATTTCTGTGAAGCTAGAAATATATTACATTTGTTCTCTTCCTTCGTGAAAAACATTCACACACAAAAAAATTGTGGTAGCTAATTCATTTATTTTGTTTTTCCCCTACTCATAGAATTTATTGTCTGTATGCTTTTTTTATTATAAATCAACATTCGTTAACAATCTTTCTTATAAGCTGAAATGCAAATGGGCAGTTTTCTTAAGATAGGATTTCAAAACAGTAGATTTTTTACTATGGATTAAAAAAAAAAAAGACAGTGTGCTGAAATGAATCTTTCCTCTATGAGGTATGGGACCCAAAATCTATTATAAACTAGCCTCTGGTATATATCAGTGACTGAACATTGGAAAGACATAATTTAGCTGTTGAAAATCTGATTTGTGTTTGCTGAAGTGTTCCAGGAGCCCCTTGAATGGAAACTTTCTTGAAGATCTTACCAGTGGTGGAAGTGCCCTCACAGAGAAATGAAAGGTGGGTAGGAACACTAGGAGAGAGAGGATGATAAATACACCTACATCTTTGATAGCCTGTGCAAGGTTACGTCGATCACAAATCCAAGCTTGCTAGATGAGTCAAAAAAAAAAAAAGGCAGAGACACAAGAATGCAGAACAAAAGATTTCCGCTAGAGAAACAAAGTGAATCAGAAATAGTGTAAAAGGTTACCTTACATGGAATTAGTAGGATAGCTTAGGACCAGCCTTAGGAGAACTTTGAAGGAGACAAAGAGTGTTGGGGAATAGCTCCATTGTTCTAAAAACTAGAGGACTTCTTTTCCAAGATACAATTTGTGTGTGTGTGTCTGTGTGTGTTAAAGCACCAAGCTGGATGTATGGATATGACTTGACAATGAATTGCAAAATCACCACCTCTACTGTGGGATGAGAGTTCCTCCATATTTTTTAATTACTCTCTTTGCTGGAGCCACAATGTCCCTGTGTTCTGTAGAAATACATAGACATAATGACAGTTTAAGAGCTAGGTGCATTAAAGTAGTAGAAGAAGAAAGAGGGGGAGACAGAGGAGGAAAGAGAAGGGGAAGGAAGGAAAATTCAGAATGCCAAAGCATATCAGGCACTCTGCTGGAATATTCATAAATGTGATATAATTTTTACCATGAAAGAGACTATGCTGAGAATCGTGCGGGATAAATGTCCTTCCTCTGGGGAAGAATGGAGATTTTTAAACAATGTATCAAGTGTCAAGGAGACAATATTATATACCAGTTAAGGACATGGATGTAGGAGTCTGGGAGATGTGGGTTTGAATCCGAGATGCTGCATTTTCCAGTTGTTCTAAGCATCAGTTTCCTTATCTCCAAAGTGAGCCCACCCTCGAAGGGTTACAGTGACAATTAGTGATCATAAATGCTTAAGGTTTCCTACACTGCTGCTCCCTGAGTAGGCATTCTTTACCCATTATCTCATTTAATCCTTACAACTAACATCTGAAATGGATATTATGCCCATTTTTCCGAGGAAGTACCTGATGGACAGAAAGGTTAGGACTTTTTCCCAAAGGTCAAAGCTGGCCAGTGGCAGCAAACCCAGGCTTTATGACTCCAAGTCTAAAGCATTCTGACTTACCTGGGATTTTGACCAGGGAAGCCAGAGCACAAGGAGGCAGAATGAAATTGGCATGGCACTGCTATACCTCTCCTGTCTTCACCGTCCCTTCTAAGGTCTGATTGTTCTCATGGGGCCGACGTTTATCTGGACTGTCCCCTTGGTAATGGCCCATGAGTGACCCTGTAAGCAGTAACACAGAAACAAACACAGTGACTTTCTCCCCCAAGTTAATTAAATCAGCAGAGTCCCATTTAAATGCTCTTTACCTGAAGTTCTGTCTTTAAGAACTGACCTTCTCTAAGATGTGGCCTCACTAACAACTCAAAGCTCACCTCAAACACGTCTGTTAACAGATGATAAAGTTACCAAAGCTCTTCTTCTGGCTCCATTCAAACTCACCTGTGCATGAATGCTGTCTCTCAAGGAAACTTGGAGAGGAACTCTATGTTTGGACACTCTCCCACGATAATGATTAGAGGGCCACCACCCCTGCTTTCTCTCAGGCTATTACAATGAGTCAAAATAAATTTGGAAGTTCCTGAAAACTCCCAAGTTTTGCATCCTCATAATGCATCCTCACGTTCCACTCACAGGTTTATTTACCAAACCACACGGTCATCAGGAGAGATGGTTAACCTCCTGCATTTACCGCCGCTGTTGTCAGTTTGCAGCTCATAGCTTTGGGAAGCCAGCCTTTGGACCGGGCTGGATTTCTCTATATAACTGTTTTCCAGCACTGGGTTACTCAGAGTGGTTTTCTCCTCCTCAGTGGATAAGTTCGTGTTTATTGAGTATCTCCTATAAACTCAGCATTAAGGTCATAGAGAAACATAAAGTGCCATGATCAGAAACGAAGACCCAACACAGCCAAGATAAATAAATTAATAAACTCCTATCCCCAACATCTAAAAAAAAAAAAATAAAGTGCCATGATTTGACCTCAGGGACTTTTGAGAGTACCCTACGAGACTGATTTGAGCCAATCAGTCAGAAAATGATAATGTTTTTTGTTTGTATTAAAACTTGCAGCCACATAGAATGCTATTAGACTGAGGGAAATTTAAGATATCAACAAAGAATGATTCCGGATTCATTTTCTGACTTTCCCAACCTTCTCACAGAATAATCTGAATTTTTAAAGGCTCATTATTGAAACCACAACTTAAAATAGAAGACCTAGATTCTAGTCTTGGATCCACCAGTGAGTGGCTGTGTACTCTTAGACGAGTCACTTGACCTCTCCAGATCTCAGATCTTCATGTTTTATAAAATGAAGGGGCTACCATGTGTGAGAAATTATGTGCCTATAAGATCTTTTTTCAGCTATAATTATGAGCTCCTGGGGCCACTCTCCACAAAAGGTATTTTAAAATAAAATATTTAATTATCATCACGACAGATGTGTGGACCTGGCTGCAGGTGCAACCTCTGGTCTTAAAATTTCAGGTCTCTGCAAGTAAAGGGGCACCTGTGGGATCCACAACACACAAGGACTGAAAGGTGGGTCCCTCTGACCAAGGATCATCTGGCTCCACCAGCAGCCTGTGAGACACCCCTTAAACTGACAGGCCCCAGACTACACTTAACCATAATCACAGCTTAATGAAAAGAGATTGAGAACTAAAAGAGTTTTACTCCCTGCTCTGACACTAATTTGAATTATTACTCTAGACAAGCTACTTACACTGTCAATTTCACATTTTCCCCCATGGCCAAGAGGGAAGAATAACACTGATTCTAATCATTTCATCAGATTGTTGCGAAGACACCCCTACACCTCCTGCACCGTACCCAGATAGAAAACTACTTTCAACATCTCTGGTACGTGGTGGTCACAGTGCAGTTTGTGATGACAGATCTCATTGGTTCAGAATATATATGTCACTCACTGGCTTACCCACAAGATGAATCTTAAAGGACCACTCTTAGCTTGCCATGTCCCTGCTCAAAAACCTTCTATAGCTCCCACTCCTTGACACAGGTAGTCTGAAGGTCAAGGTCGTAGATACTGTTTAGACTCAACATCTGCCTCTCAGCGGTCGTCAGCTGTGTACGCCAAAGTCTTTTGCACTCTTTTTTCTCCACTCTTTCTTTAGGCACTTCCATGAGGCTGTCCAGTGATCTGACAGATCAGCCTGGGTTTCTGATCCCTTCCTATTGCCGGTCTGTGTCTGTCTTCCACTGAAGGGCAGACCACCTCACGCTGGTGCAGCTTCCCCTGCCAAGAGTCATCAGGTCCCTTCTCCAGCCTCCACTCCCATTGCTTCTGCCTCTGCTGCCTCAGGCGCTCACTTCTTTTTCCTGTTGGGGCTGCAGTCACAATGCTCGAAGTCCTAGGCTGCCATCCAAGGTCAAGAGTCTGACCCCAATCTCCTCCAGGCTTGTTTGCCTACCTCTCCTCACGGGAACGTTTTGTTCAGGCTAAATTTATTCTTTAACCCAACACGTCTTCCCCGCTTAGGATAACTTCTGCCCTTTCCACAAGTCTCAAATGTTTCCATCTTGAAAGGTTTAATCAAAACCTCACCTGCTCCAAGAAGCCTCCCTTACGGCCTCATGGAGACTCAGTAGCCTTGTTTTCTCTCAACATCAATAACTTTTATTCTTTGTACTCTGCTTCTGACACTGCAATCTGTCATAGATGACTTTTAAAGGCAGAACTTCAGTCCTGCTACAAACTTTGTAAATCCTACCATTTAAATAAATGTTTTGGACTCTTTCTCAAGTCCAGCTGAAATCTGTATTACTTGGGACAAAAGGTTGGGCAGAGTAAAAATACAGAATAATTTTATCTTAACTGATAATTTGAAAAATCAGACCTAGAGATGATGAGGTGATGGACTAAATAGAGTCATGATCTATTTCCAAATCGTTGACAACACTCTTTTCCCAACTACTTCAAAAGATTCTTCAAAACCCTAAGCAAGGAGAGTGGGAAATAAGGCAAAAGCAGTAACAGCAGTAAGTGATGGCTGGGCTTCTGCTTCTTCTTTCAATGCCTAGGAGACCAACACGGGTATGGATTACTCAACTGCTTCCTTTCAGGGACAAGGCCAGGGATGTACCAAATTATTTGACACATCCCTCCCCTTGTATCTAGGGGATGCTGTAACTGCCTTGATGTCTTAGTCTCTTTGGGCTGCTATAACAGAAGTTTTATAGGTCTTAAACAACAGAGATTTATCTCTCACAGTTCTGGAGGCTGCAGAGTTCAAGACCAAGGTGACAGCAGATTGGGTGTTTGGTAAAGGCCACATCCTGGTTCATAGACTGCCATTTTTTCTCTGTGTGCTCACACGGCAGGAGTGAGGGAGCTCTCTGGAGTCTCTTTTATAAGGACATTAATCTCATTGATGAGGACTCTGCCCTTATGACCGAATCATCTCCAATGGGCCCCACCTTCAAATACCATCACACGGGGGATCAGGTTTCAACATGAGTTTTGGGAGACACAAACATTCAGTCTTTACCACCGACCAATGGAATCCAGCAGAAGTAACCCTGTGCCACTTTCCAGGCCGATGCTGTAAGAGACTGGCAGCTTCCACTGCCTCTTACGTTCACATCTGAGATTGAGCCACCCTATTTGAAGAAGCCCAAGCAGTCCCACGGAGAGGCCCACAGGAGAGGAGTGAAGACCCCTGGCTGAGAGCCCCAGCGGAGTTCCCAGATGACAGCCAGCACAACTGCCTCCATGCAAATGAGCCATCACAGAGGTGGAAACTCCAACCCTGGTCAGGCCACTCCAGCTTATGCTTTGAGGATCAGAGATGAGTGGTCCACAGACATATTTTTTATCAAAATGAATACTTATTGTTTTAAGCCACTAAGCTTTAGGTGGTTTGTTAGGTGGTTATAAACAACCAGAATATAGTTAGAATTAGTTTCTGTCATTCTGCTTGAAAACAGAGTTGGCTGAGTTGACCTGACACACTTCATAATTATATGTTGAGTAGAAAAATCTACCAAAAATGTGGACGTTCTCACATCCGGATTTTTTTGGCCAAGAGAACAATTAAACAACACAAAAAACATCGGTTCAAATTCTCAGTGAAACGATTACAAAATAACACTGCTTTAATTTCTCATATATATTCTGCAAGTTGGAAGAAGAATACGAATGCCATTTAAATAATGTCCGGTCTAAATTTTCCACTCTCCTGTAATGACAGAGAATAATAGCCATTAGAAATAAGGTTTAGGGAGTTCAGTACTTACTTTGGAGAGGATGTGTGGATGTTAACAGTATACCTATTTGGGGGAACCTACTAGGCTATGTAAGGATTTGGTGCCATTCTACATTCACCAAACACTTAGTGAGCTTTGATTACGTATGAAGCACCGTTCTGAGCTTTGGGGGTACAGTGTGACAGAGAAGATGTGGTTCCTGCTCTTACGGGACTTACATGAGGTAGGAGAGAGAAACAGTAAACAAAGAATTATATATCAAATCACTGTATCACAACAATTTTGTTAAATGCCATGGAGGAAAAATACAGAGGGTATAGAGGACATATTAGCAGAATTGAATCGAACTTGGCGGTAAAAACATCCTCCTTGGCAAGTGGCATAGGCTGACATATAAAGGTGAGTCAGAATTAGCCAGGTGGAAACGGGGTGGGAAGGAGCTCGGGGGTCTGGCCAGAGCAGACTGACCAACGTGGGGAGTGATGGGGGATGAGGCTGCCCCGGGGGTTTAGTGGTTGGATTGTGTGGCTCTTTTAGCCCAAAATAATGATTTTGAATTTTAATCTAAAAAAATGACACTCATGACAAGCTTTAAAAACCGAAATGATTATATTGATTTTTTTTTTTTAAGGATTAATCCCAGGAAGAAAGGTTTTGAAGTTGATGTAAAAAGTGACCCGATACATCTTTAATTTAACGAAGGAAGGTTTGGTGGGAGAAGAAGTTGGGGGGATGTTGATACCTGACTTCTCTACCCAACACATCTGCCCAGAACTCGCCTTCCCCGTAGCTTGCTTCCAGGTCCCTCCCATCTATAAAACTCCGAGTGGCTCTGCAGCTGAGGTCAGTGAGGACCCCCTGGAGGCAGCAGATGTTGCAGTCCACTGGTTCTTTCTGGAGGTGGGGGAAGAGTGTGACGTGGGTCCAGCAGGAGGAACAGACCGTGAGATGGCTTTCTTCTCCACATGAAGCCGGACGAGGAGCAGATAACCTCTTGCCACCGATAAAGAAATAGAACTGATTATTCCGTAGGTGGCATTTTCTTTTTCAGCCTCAAACTAATCAAGGTCCTGCTGTGGTGGCAAGAGACACTGAATTGCTGAGGTGGCTGCCTTCAGATGAGAAAAAAATTGAGCACCTGAACTTAGCTCCATAAATAACTGACAGTTATTTGCCCTGGGGATGGCGTTGCTCTGAATATTCCTACCAAATGCTAACTTAGAGATTACACTGTGTCTGTCAAAATGGCCATTATAATTTCAGGAGAAAAGCTTCTCTTTGGCTAGGGCAAAAATGTATTTTAAGAAGCACAAGTTTATACCTGAAATAGGACTTTTGCCTGAATGTCTCCAAATGCACAAAACCCAAGGCAAAATCTTCTCTATAGTTGTTAACCCTTTTTTGTATTGAATATGCCTAACTTCAAATCTGTTTTGTTGTTGTAAAACCAGTGTAAGTCTATAATTATTCTCAAGTTCATTTTATTCATAATCAAATAAGCATTATAATAATAACTACATGTCTAAAACTATACTAGCAATCAATCCTCTTACACCAGGTAGCATTTTAAGAATTAACTTTGTCCATCCAAACCTACTTTTCTAATAAAGTCATTTCAGCATCACTTCTATGCCAGGCACATGGGATGCATTTAGGAACTCTTTTTGCATATGGAAAGATGACCTTTAGGTTATAAAGGTTTCTCTTCTAAAGCTATGAAGTATTCTCTCTTCTCGTGGACTTTGGCTTAAGTATTTATAAATCTACTATTATCATAAGTGTGTAATGTTTTGTTCATCTTTCAGATCTTCCCTAGATGCTTGTTCCCAGATATATTTGAATAACACTTTACTTTCCATGCAGATATTCCAGAATCATAAAGCCAAACCTGGGATCCTTCAATCTTACCCTTCATTTTAAAGAGACCTTACAATAACAGGGTGATGCCTACACTTTAGCAATTAGAAGTGGGGTTCCTGACAGCATCCCCCAATAGCATTCTTTCACCTTTCATATCCAGTTCATTTGGGATTTCCCAGTTGTACTTTGGCTCTCAGATGGTTTATAGAAAAGGCACTTCCCTCTAGCCTCCCTATCCAATCACATGAAACATTCACTCCAAATCAGTCGTCAATGGCTCCCTACTGCCTTTTGTACTTATTTCAAATCTTGCAACTCAGCCTTCAAGGCCCCCATTAACTGGCTCCCATTGAATCCCTGTTCCTCAAAGGAACTCTTCCTTTTTCATCATTTTGGTTTTCCCATTGCATCTGCCCCCTACACGCCCAACGCATACATATAACCCCAGTTCATTTCAGCTCCGTGACTCTAGTCAAGATATTTCCCTGCAGGCAATGCTCTTTTTCTCCTCATTCCATTATTTCAAGTGTTGAACTTAGGCTCCTGTCTTGCTAAAGGCCCACCTCCTATATAAAACCTTATCAGGTGTGCTAAACCAATGTAAGTAGTGAAGGGAAACATACTGTGCAAGGAGTTAACAGAGAGAAGCAAGCCAATCCCCATCGCAGGCTCAGGAAGAGGCTCAGGATGTGTCATCACATTTGGCTGAAGGTAGAGCCAGGCGGGCGGCAGAACACAGGGACCCTGTTGAGCAGTTTGCTTGGAGCTCCGTGCGGGTCCCACACTGTAGAGCCAGGTGATTCTTCCCCTACCCCAGCAGGGTATTTGGGATTCTGCAGAAAAATTGAACTAGAGGGGCTCAGCACCAGGGGACACCTGGGACCTTGAAGGGAAGGAAGAGACACTATCCTGGAAAGAGGAGAGTTAATTGAAATTCTACAAACTGAAATGAAACTCTTCAGCAACCTTGTAATCTTCAGTTTCAAGAATACTGTGAACCAGGCACATATTCCAGCCAGAGGACTGGAAGATTCTTCTCTGGAGAAAACAAATACTCTCAAAGGAAAAAGAAGATCGAATGCTACTGGCATTTGGAAAAAATCCCCTGATGAAATGGCTAGATTTCTACCCAGTCCCTCTGTGCTGAAGTCTACCAATTACAAAGTTTTGCCAAAGCACAAGAGATTCTGAATTAGTATTTTGTTAATTTTAGGAAAGTCCCTCCTTGAGAGACAGAGATGAAAACAACCACAGAGAGGAAAAGGAATTTGAAGGAAACAGAGGTAATGCTGGGAATATAAAGAAACATCAGAACTCTGATCAGTTTCCTTGGAGACAAAAGAAAGTATTATATCTATGGAATGATAGAAGACTATTAAAAATTAGCAAATAACAGTAAAAAAGAACTTTTGAAAAATAAAAATGATTCCTCATGTAAACAAATTGAATATAATTTTGGAATATAATATTGAAGATATATTTCAAAAAAGTAAAATCAAAAACATTGAAAATAGAAGAGTCCAAATAAATGAAAATTTGATCAATATGGATGGATCAATATGAGATATTCAACTCTCAAATAATAAGAGTTCCAAAATAAAAGAGAATAAGGAAAAGTTAATAATGATGATGATAATAATATCATTATTTCTTATTTGAAAGGCATGAGTTTCCAACTTGAATGGGCCCAGCATCATAAGTGAGAAAAGACCCACACCAACTCATGTTATGGTGACATTTCAGATAATGGGAATAAAAAAAATATTAAAAGCTTTGAAAGAAAATAAAAATATTCCCCATAGAAAGGATAAAGAATCAAAATGATAATAGACTTTTCAGCAGCAACACTAGAAGCTAGAATATAATGGGGCAAAGGAATCAAAATTTTGAAAGAAAATGAATTGCAACCTAAAATTCTAAAATCAACTAAGTTATCAGTCAGGTATAAATGTAAAGAAATAAATTTTAAGATCCTTTCTCACGCATAGCTATTGGAAGAGTTTCTCCAACAAAATAAGGAAATAAACCAAAATGAGACAAAAATAGATCTAAGAAACATGGAATAGTGTCTCAGAAGTACAGTTCCAGCAGGCCTTCCAGGCAACCAGACCAAAGTAATGAGAAGGTTATTTAGGAAGATCTTAAATTTAAAGACCAATATGCATCTGGCTGTATTTACTTTGAAAGATGAAATGCATACAACTAGAACCAGCTTCTATTTCTATTGCTTTGTAACCTAGGCTGAGTCTACCCACTCACTGTGAACACATCTGTAAATAAAATGTGGCCAATGGCAAACTCTAAACCCAAGAAAAAAAACAAACAATGTAGGTTGGTGATGTTACAAATACAAGTTTCCTCAGTCCAACGTAGATACTGTGTTTGTTTGTTTCCCCTAACAGATTTGCCTGTGTATCCAGTCCACAACTGTAGGCCCATAGTTAGTGCTGTGACATGACCCCAGTGGGCCTTTGGCACATACTTACACGGTCTCTCCATTGAAGTCCTGTCTCTGATTCTCTCCTGCCTCCTCCTACTATTAGTGTCCACTGACCTCTCCCTCTGTTAAAATGTGCCCTCTGCAATTCCTCTAGCCCTGGGAAAAGTACCTGGAATGCTAACAATTTACCCATCCTTAGGAGCATGTCTTTGACAAGAACCAGACTATTCTCTCCTACTCCCTTCTCCCCAAAGAAGACAGACAAATTCTTCCCCAAGTTGGCACCACTACTTAAATTTTCATCTAGTTCTTCTAGCTGTTATTCTCAAAACTCTTGGGAAAGAGAGATGTGAGCCTGATTAGAAATCTTGTCAATAGAAATTACATCAGTTTCTCTTAATCTCTTAATCAGTGAAGAAACAAACAAATAATGCAAAGCATTGTGGGTTTTCTGTCTGCAAGAGGAGTTAATGTGCACAGATCCGATTATCTTAAAAATCAGTGTCTCTTACCTTTTAGTGAGTTTGTCATGTTGATCCATCAGGTGAATTTAGCCAAAGGCTGAACCACCAATTTAATTTCATTTCGTTATACTGTCAGTTTAGAAGCGTCTTTACTTTTTAAATAAATCAAGGTTAGTATGGTTTTATTTTAGATTTCAATTGGTTAGGATTAGTTATACCTGTTTATGTACCCAAGAGGTAGGGATTTATAAACTCTTGCCATATGGGGACACATTAAACGGTATCAGGTGCTAGTGCTGTACTTGTCAATTGGTAAATTCAATGAAATATTCTTTCTTGGTAGAACTAAGTAAAAAAAATTTTGGAAGTTCAACACTATGTGGTTCAATATAATACATGTTAGTATTATTTTGAAGGGTTACTGCCTTCAGTGACTACTGGACTGGAATCAGAAAGCCTTGGTTCGTTATGAACTAAATATGTAATATTAAGAAAGCCCCTTAACCTTTCTGGACATCAGTGTTCTCATCAGCAAATTGAAAGGGCTGAACAAAATTATCTCTAATATCAATTTCTAGAAACATGACTTTTTCGTCTGTGTTGGGTCTTCGTTGCTGCATGCAGCCTTTCTCTAGTTGCGGTGAGTGTGGGCTACTCTTCGTTGCTTTTTTTGTTTTTGAACATATGATTTTATAATTACTATTTTTGTGATAGAAAATTACCAATAAAAATAAGAGAATACAGGTCGAGAAGTTTTACTTCAAGAGTGAATACAAGTGATTGGCTTCAAATTGATAATCTAGGTAAAAAGGATGTATGTGTTTCTTGAACAAATTATTCTAATTCAGAAGGAAATGTGAAATGAAAGTTCCAAATTGTTGTTTTCTTTTTGAGTATCATCACAAGTTTTGAATGTTATAGTTCTTTATTAATATCATAATATTGGGCTCGTATTTACATAGTAATTTAATTTTCCAACTCTCATCCTTTATTTAATAACAAGAGCTATTATAGACAGAGGGCTTATTATGAGCTAGGTATTTATTATGAGCATTTTATACACATTTTCTAATTTAATTCTCACAGTATGCATATAAGGTTAGTATTATCATAATAATACATAATAATACAAATGTACTGAGCAGTAAACTGAAGCCCAGTGAGGTAGGATAATTGTTCAAGGTCATAAATTAGCAAATGACAGACTTTTTAATCTGGATCCATCAGACTCCAAAGGCATCTCTTAGTCACTGTGGTACCTTGTTTATAATTCTTCATAAATATTTTAGCAAATAAATGTGCTACATTTATTTAATTTTCTCCAATTTCTAGTCAGTCTTTAAAATGTTGGAGATCACTTTTTTTTTTTTTGCTGAGCAAGATTCTCACCATTACAAAAATTGTGTCATTTACGCATAAATGAAAATGTTAACAATAGAAGAGGCTTCTTAGGCTTTATGTAAATCCAAGATCTTGTGAAACAAGCAGAAAATTAACACAAGACTTTCTTGCCAAAGTCAATGACAAGTTAGAGATGAGCAAATTTTCATGAGGCAAACTGTTAACTAAATGTAATACCTAGTTCCAAAAGTAATGATGTTATGGCCACTTGACAATTTCATTTGCACCTTTCAAGTGAAAAAAGTAAAAGCTAAATCTTTCTTTTTATGTAACCCATGTATTATGGATTGAATCATGTCCTCCAAAATGGTATGTTGGAGTCCAAATGCCCAGTACTTCAGATGTGACCTTATTTTGACACAGGGTCTTTGCAGATGTAATTAAATTAAAATGAGGTCATTAGTGTGGACCCTAATGCAGATGACTGGTGTCCTTAAATAAGAAGGGGAAATTTGGTCACAGACACAAAGGGAAATGACGAGAAGAGGTGAAAGGAGAAAATGGCCATCTAAAGCCGAAGAGAGAGGCCTGAAACAAATCTTTCCCTCACAAATCTCAGAAGAAACCAACAGCTTGAATTTAGACTTCCAGCCTCCAGAACCGTGAGACAAATTTCTGTTTTTTAAGTCACCCAGCTTATGGTACTTTGCTACAACAAGCCTAGCAAATTAACACACCATGTTTTCTAGGCCATATCAACTGTGCATTAAGAACTTTAAGGTAGAATATCAGTGTTTTTCTGGCTCTAACCCTTTTTAGAAAAACCAGACATCAATTTACTCACAAATAGTTATCAATCCTGTGCACTCTGAAGCCTTTCCACTTTTTTCTCCTTATATTTTCATTGTCCGATTGTAGTCCCTGTTTTATGAATACTGCTCTTGGCTTCCTGCATTTCACTGGTGGAAATCAAGATGAAGACTGACAATAGAGGGCACAGGATAGGCCAGAGGGATGAGGGATGCTCGGGACTTGGGCATGGTCCAGCACACTTCATAAGGAGACTACAGTGGAGTTTGAATCAAAAGAACACATTATCCTCAGGGCGTATAACCCTTGGTGATCTCAGAGCTAGTAGGTGGCTGCTCTCAGACTCAGAGACCCTAATCTTGACCATAATGGTTACAAATACCGTGTTATGAAATTAATAATTAAAGAGTACTATATTTTCAAAAAATCTTAATATGCAGACTGGCATTACTTGCTATTTGGCTATGCATAATTAAATATTTAATACAAGGCTAAAGCACTTATGTATATATTAAGTCAGCAAATATTTACTAATGATCTCCTGAGTTCCAGGCATTTAAATCACTTGTAGAAAGTCATGATTGTAAAGGTTTTCTGCTGTGTGCTTTTGAGCATGTCATGTAATCTCTTGGGCCATGTTTTCTCTACTTGTATGAAAAGGGAATTGTATGATATTACCTGTAAAGTCTTCCTAGCTCTAAACTTCTATGACGTTAATGATTCCATTCATTCCATACTTTAATAATTCTTTGTTTCCACCTCTTGATATCTTCAATTTGTGCAGAATTCATTATCCTGATTATAAATTCCAAATGCGTGGCTGATTCCTTGATCCGCTTAAGGCCGCTCACAGGCTTCAGGCTGTTAAAATTTTTTAGGTCATAGACTAAATTTGGAAAATGGCAAGATTTTAAGCAGCTACTGCTTTAAGATTTAGTATCATACTTTCTATTATCCCCAAATAGCCCTTCTTAACATTTACCTTCTACTTCTGAATATGCTATAAACAGTCTACTTACCTTCTCAAAATTAACGGCTATCTTGAGCACATTAAAAGGGCACCATTGTGAAGTTTGTTTTATGTTTCTTTCCATTAAACGTATTATTCTCAGCATCTCGCTGTTTTACGTCTTTTCCCTGGTGTTGAGCACAATTACCACTATATTCTTATGACTCTGCTCTAAAGCTCTCCTTCTAGCTGAAAGCCACACTACATCGTTAACTCCACAAGGTCCAATGACATTTTCCCAAACATGTTGTGACTGTCACCACTGGAGAGCAGTGCTTTTAGGGGAAAACGTAGAGCTGGTATGCAGCACGTTCCTTTCTTTTATGCTTTCCTAATTTCAGGTAATTATTGAGTTGAAGTTTATTAGCTAATTGTGTACATGCTGCGGTATTCAAGTACTTTCATTTATGTAGTTGACAGTAACTAGAGTTTTCTTCAATACAGGTATTTTTCTTCAGATTTGGGAGGTGAAACTGCACTCGACTAGTTGTGGTTATTGGAAGCCCAGTGTGGCTCTAACTAGAATTTAATCAGTCGTAGTTATTAGGGAATTATTCCATGCACCTTGGGGAATTATACTAATTTTTCTCTACCAAGATATCATCCAATTGGCGCTCCACTGATACGTCCACAAACCATGGGCATTGTTTTACCTGCAACAAGGGGAGCAAGTTCAGGGGCAGGAACTTGAACCACTTGAGCTAAATAAACTTAAGTTCAAGTTCAGTATTGTGGTAACATTTTAACATTTCTAGTTCTGCTCTTCTCAGTGGTTTCAGAAAACACATAACTTTTATATCAATTAAAATTAAGTTATTGGGTATATACTTAGAAAGCTCTTAGCTTAGTTAGAATTGATTTATTGGTCACTATAAAATACATTTTAGAAATTGAGTTTGATTTCACTGCTACCTTTAGCAAAGATTTGTAGCATACCCTCTATGTTTACACAAGGTGCCTCTCGACTTACAGGTATGAAAAGGTCTCTTTGGTAAGGATGAAAATTTGCCAGACACGTTTAAAAACATGTTCTTCCTTTCTTCAAATTGTCCTCAGACTCCATACTTGCCAGTGTTCTAACTGGGAATTCATATAATGGTTGGTCATCTGGTAGCCTTGAGTACCCCCAAGATCATGTCTCAAAAGATGCTCAGAGAAGACCTAGGTTCCTGACCAAGATCAAATGAGAGAAAGCAAAGTGATTTAAGGCATAAAAGACATCCTATGGTGGTGGTGATGGTGATGATGATTCTTTTTTATAGCCTTATGGAGGAATAATTGACACATAATAAACACCACATATTTAAAGCTTACAATTTCATCACGAAGCCATCATTACTCCCAAACGTTTCCTCTTGCCCATCTGTAACTCTCCTTCCCACTTCCGTCAGCTCCGTCCCCAAACAACCACCAATCTGCTTTCTGCCATGATGGACTACATTTTCTAGATGTTTATATAAATAAAATCATATAGTTTGTATTCTTTATTTGTCTGGCTTTTTTCTCTCAGAATAGATAGCTTGAGTTTCACTCATATTATTGTGTGTACTAATAGCTCACTGCTTTTGTGGCTGAATTGCATTCAGCTGTATAGATATACCATGATATGTTTACCCATTCACTTATTGATGATAACCAGCAAGAAAATGAGCACCTCAGCCTTATAACAACAAGGAAATTAATTCTGCCAATAACATGAATGATCTTGGAATAGGATCTTGAGCCTTAGGTGAGGCTGTACATATCAACACTTTAATTTCAGTCTAGAGAAACTCTATAAAAAGGACTCAGCTAACCTGAACCCAGACTCCTGACCCATGGGAACAGTGAGATAATGTTTGGGTTATTTTAAGGCCCTGTGTTTATCATAATTTGTTACATAGCAGAGGTCAGGAAATGCTTCCCTGAGGAAGTAGCATACAAAGAAATCAGAGTCTGCTATGGGGGTAATAGGAAAGAAGATTGCTGACAGAGGTTGCATCCTGCCCAAATGCCTGGGGGTGGAAGGAAAGGGGGAGGATTCAAGGAACTGAAAGAATATGATTGGCTAGAGTGTAGCTATTCAGAAAGGGAATGAATTGAGATGAGCCTGGAGAGGTAACCAGGCCCTGTAAATGTTTGGTCTTTTTGTTAAGAGCTCTGAGACCTCAGGAAGGGTTTTTAATGTGTTGTAGGGTGGAGAAGAGGTTGAATGACTGATGTGATCAGATTTGCTTTTTTGGAAAGATTATTCAACCTGCAGTTTGGAGGCTGGGCTTGGAGAGGGCAACAGTGAATGTGGAAACCAGTTAGGAACGCAATGCCATATTCCTGGAAAGAGAAGTGGGCAGTACACAGTTGAGTATTAGCAGTGGAGGCCAAAAGTGAACAAATTTGAGTTAAGAAAAGCCTTAGACAACCACATGGAGATATCAGGTAGAGAGTTGCATGTACTGATTTGAAGCTAAAAATGTGGGTCTACACAGAGACAGACTCATTGACCTGTAGAAGGTAATTGAAGCCATGGGTATGTACGAAACAACCTAAGATATCAGATTCTTCAATGTTTAGTTCTGCAGGATAATATTGCAAAGAAGACTTTTAGTAGCCAGAGATACTGAAAGAAAAAAGTGTGGCAAGGAGGCCAAGAAAAGAGTATTTTGAAAAGAAGGGAACGGTTCACAGTATAAATAAATACTACGAAGCCAAAAAAATATGAGCTCTGAAGATGTCTGCTGTGTTCTGAAAGTCTTACAAAGAACTGTTTGGGTGAGATAATAAGGGTGGTGAGGAAATAGAAATATTGTAATATAGACAGCATTTTGGAAAGCTTGTGAAAAAGAGGATGAAGAAAGGACTCTAGCTTCAGGAGAAAGGAGGTCAATGAGATTTTTAAAATTTGTTTTGCTTGTTTGTTTAAAAATAGGAAAGATTTAAATACCGAAGGAAATATCCAGTGAAGGAGTGAACCTCTGTCATTTATTACTACTGTGCTTTTATTACTTAGTGTGACTATTTGTCCTATGGAAAACGAGAAAGGTTTTATTTAACAGCATAGGTAGTCTTCTAAGACTTTAGAGCTATTCTTTTTTTTTTTTTTTTTTTTTTTTTGCGGTACGCGGGCCTCTCACTGTCGTGGCCTCTCCCGCTGCGGAGCACAGGCTCCGGACGCGCAGGCCCAGCGGCCATGGCTCACGGGCCCAGCCGCTCCGCGGCATGTGGGATCTTCCCGGACCGGGGCACGAACCCGCGTCCCCTTCATTGGCAGGCGGACTCTCAACCACTGCGCCACCAGGGAAGCCCTAGAGCTATTCTTTTACTTTAGGATCCTGGCTTAAATTTGAATTACAAAGAAGTGCAGAGGAAGTTTGTGCAATAAGTAAGCAAACACAGGAGCTCATTCAGAGCTTAGTGTTTGTTGTTCTATGACCTGGGTTAATCAATTAATGAGGCAGTACCTTTAATAGCAGCCCCTGTCTTCTGAATACTGTCTAAACATCTGTGATAATTTTTCAGGCTCTAAAAGAGTACTGTTACTCACCAGGAGCTCAAACTCTAATGGATGAACACATAAAAGCACTGGAAGGTTTGTGGAATACTAATAGGAGGAGAAACTGGAGGAGAATTCCTATTTCCTATAGTATTATTAAATCTTTCTCTTAAAATTAAATTCTTGTTCAAAGAAGTCTCTACAAGGTTGTTGGGTTTTATGTTTGCTTGTTTGTTTTGTTTTTTGTTTTTCTGATACACATAAGAGTGAGCCAAAATTCCATCATCACCATCCTTAAAATAAGGCTGTATCCATGCCACACAACATTTATAAGAAAGTTATGGCAGTCATTGTTCATTGATTAGCGAATATTATGAAGTCAGCCTTACCCATCGTACATTTTTGTTCCAATCTTTACTTTCCCAAGCTTCTATTTTCCTCCTGAACTTCCTATGACTATTCAGGAAACAGTCAAGGCTTTGTTATATGCCCTGCCCTCGGGGCATTGTTGACACTGCAAAACTACTGAGTAATTGCTCACTGTGAGTCTCAAAATAAACTACTGACAAGGACGACAGAGCCTATAGCTTTCAAATAAATGAACCTGGATATTTTGAGTGCCAAAAGTCTGAACTTTATATCATAGAGGAAGAATATATGAAGAGATCCAAAGGTCCCCAGTCAGCCCTGGGAGACTGCCTAAGAGCTACCGCGTAAAGCACCATCTTTGCCAATGCTAGGAAGCCCAGTGGGAGTCACATCAGCTTGTAGGTGGTTCAGTGACCATTCGAGGATGCACTGAACATTGATTGTGCAAGGAAAACCTTCTCGTGCCTACCCTGAAAAGTAGGCTCCAAACAAGGTGATCGGGGTATTGTCCAAAGAAAGTAGAATTCATTTGCACATGGTGTCCGATGTTAGAACGTAATTAGTGAGAGGAGGTTCTGAATGTGACCTTGAAATGAGAAGCCCCACCTCTACCAGAAAGTGCCATTTTTTTAAATTAAAAAAGAATAGCATGCATGGTGCAGATATCATATTAGAGGAGATAGAAGACTGGGGCTATCACTGTTGGATAAAATTAACAATTGTGGATGATCACGGATATCCTCTTACTTATTGTCAAATTATCAATCTGTAAAACCAATCTGATTTTGAAAATCTGTACAAATTACCTTAAAATTCTTTTGTTTATTCCATCATACGTGTATCTAAGAACATTATGTGGATATTTCACTTGGCAAGTGACAAAAGTAGGTCTTTTTTAACTCTTGATGTCCTCAAACTGTCAGGGCAATGGGAGTTCCTGATGAGTTTTAAGGTGCGTTGCCAAGCCATGTCCTCTGTGATTATTGAAGTAATGAGCACTTAGAATGGATTCCTGTGGCATTAACTTATTCTATGTAATTCTTCAGCGTGTAAATTTTGATAAATTTTGTTCATGTAGTAAAAAAAAGTTATTTTTGATAATTTAATCCTGTCAGGTAGCATTGCTCATAATTTACTGCTGCTTTCTTTTGAAAAATGATGGATATAATATACGAGTTGCTTAAGTATTTGACTGACTTGGTTTCTGAAGTCTGCCAAAACATTTTCTTTATTTGGCTTAAGAATTGTTTGGGAGTAGTTCTCATGTAAGATAGCATAAAATCATCTATTAAAATATATATATAGAAAAAGTTCTAGAAGATTCTAGGATGTTATATATAAATACATAGAAAAAGTTCTAGAAGGTTCTAGAAGGGTGTATATATTTTTATATATAATATATAAAAAAGGTTCTAGAAGGGTATACAGAAACTGTATATAGTAGTTAGCTCTGGAGAAAGAAGTTGAGTGGCAGAGATGGGGATGGCGACAGGGGTTGAGAAGGAAATGTTTAATTTTTTCTATGTATGATTCTGTATTGTTCTTTTTGGTTTTTAAACAATGACCTGGTATTAACTTTGTAATTGAAAAAATGTCTGTGCCTTGAGAAGCTCATCTGGCTTCTTTTGCACATTCTTCACTTTGGGTTTTAGAATGCATTTTCCCCTTTTCTAGGTTGTGGCTGTTTGCTGTTTTGCATATAAAACACACTAAAAGAGATCCCTCTCTGACTAGACTGTAGGACGCTTTTGTTTTTCTCCCTTCTTTTTGTGTGGAAAAGATTTGTAAAATGAGTTCAATAGAACACTGGGATTAAATAAAAATCAGTCATGGCACTAAATTCTCAAGGTAGACATTCAGTAGCATCTATTAATCATAGATTATGTGTATCTTATCTATATATCATCTGCAAATAAACTTATTTTAGTAGAGTGAGTGGATTTGTTTTGGTAAATGTTTAGAGCAGTATGTTTCCAGAATAGGCATTTCAGCAGTGCGATAATTGTGCATTCATGTTTTGTATACAGTATGACAAATCCAATCAATGCTTATTTCGCTTTTCATGATTCCTATAATAAAAAATACAATAAAATGGAATATGAATGTCCTGAGGCACTCACTGCTCTGTATAAATAGAATTTTTAGTTAAGGAAGAAAACACATGATTACTTATTTTATTAATTTAATCTTAGTTTTTGCCATTGTATGTCTTTAAATCAGCTCCTATAAATTTGTGTCTGAAATACCACCATACTGAATAAAAGTCTAGAAATGGTACAGTGAATGTTGCTGAAGAACTTAAGATATTTATTTCAAGACAGTCTTCTCGTAGAAATCTCATTTATTTTATTTTAGATGATGGCCCTAGAACCACTGATGTTTTTCAGCAAAAGAAGCCTTTTCTCTTTTAATTTCACATAACAACATTGCTATGTCTAAGTGATTTTAATACAGCTTCTAGCTTTTATAATCCTTTTTTTAAAAAAAATTTATTGTATAGTTGACTTACATTGTTGTGTTAGTTTCAGGTGTACAGCCAAGTGAATCAGTTATACATATGTGTATATATATATATTTTATATATATATATATATATATATATATATATCCATTCCTTTTCAGAGTCTCTTCCCATATAGGATATTACAGAATATTGAGTAGAGTTCCCTGTGCTATACAGTAGGTCCTTATTAGTCATCTATTCTGTATATAGTAGTATGTATATGTTAATCCAGTCTCCCAGTTTATCACTTCCCCCACGTTTCCCCTTTGGTAACCATAAGTTTGATTTCGAGATCTGTGAGTTGGTTTCTGTTGTGTAAATAAATTCACTTGTATCATTTTTTAAATTAGATTACACATATAAGTGATATCATATGATATTTGTCTTTCTCTGCCTGACTTACTTCACTTTATAATAATTTTCTTGATAGTTAAATTCTGAAGTATTGATTGCTTAGAAAAAAGAAATACCATCATTCTAATTTTGGAGACAAATCAAAATAATAGAGAGTAAAACCACCTAGAATAATTTAAAAAAAATATTCAGACAACATTTTAAGGAAATAATTAATTAAATAAAATCAAAATTTTATTTTTGAAAACCTTTAATAACTCAAAAAACATTTATCAAATTATTACCAAGTGCAAGACAATGCAATGGGTATTTTAGGATATTCATTCAAAAATATTTATTCGGCATCTACTATGTGTCAGGCTCTATTCTAAATTCTGGGGACATGTTGGTGAATAAAACAGACCATTCAAAATAATTTTTTAACACTATTATGTCCCAGACATTATTTTTGGAGCTGGGAAACGGTAATGGACTAAAAAGAAAACATTCCTTGTCCTCATTTTAGCTGATAAAGACAGAAATATGTAAGATAAATAAAATATATAGCATGCCACACAGTAATAATTGCTAAGAGGAAGTGTAATAAAGCAGAACTGGGGGTACGAAATGTTGGCGAGTGTGTGTGAACTTTTAGATAGGGTGCCAGGGTAAAATTAACTGAGATCATGATATTTTAGTAAGCACCTGAAGAAAGCAGACTGCTATATCTGGGAAATAGCTGATATCTTGACAAGTAGAATCCTAAGCAAAAGCAATAGAAAATGCAAAGGCCCTGAGGTAGGATTGTTTCTGAAGTGTTCCAGGAATAGCAAGGAAATCAATATGACTGTTGTGGAGAGAACAAGATGGAGTGAATAAATGAGATTAGAGGGGCAATGAGGCATCAATTACCTTTGCAGTTGATTTTGCATGGCCTTATAGGTCATTGTAAGAATTTGGGCTTTTACACTGAAAGACATGGAAAGTCACTGGAATTTTTTGAGCAGCAAGATGACATGACTTGTGTCTCAATAGGATCACTTTGTTGTCTTTAAAATATACTGCAGTATGGCAAGGGAAAGTGTAGTTGAGAGGCTGTCCCAATGACTGATACATGTCAGGTATGATGCTGGTGAAGTGGTAAACAGCCAAGCTTCTTTTGCAGTTGGAGTCAACAAGATAGTGTGACCATACATATATGGAGTGTGTAAGAAATATAGGCATCAAGAATGACCCCAAGATTTTGGGTTAATTGTGTTGGAGTAACAGTTTTCATTGAACTAAAGTAGGGAAAATTTAACTAAAGCAGGGAAAGATTCCCCTCCCCAGTCCCACTCCTAGGAGTGGCGGTGAGTTTAGTAATTCAGTTTCATATGTGTTAAATTTGACATGTCTTTGGACATTTGAGTGAAGATGTTAGACTATGTGGTGAAAGACTCAGGCTCATGAAGTAGTTGAGCATCACTAGCATATAGGTGATATTTAATGCCATGAGGTGGGATAAGGTCATTTGATGGGGATAAACCTAGAGTGGGCTCAGAAGAGTGGAGGGCATGAGAAGTTGCAGACACTGAGTATAGACAACTCCCCAAGGAGTTTTGTTGTAAAAGGAAGGAGAAATAAGATGGTAGCTGGAGATGGAAATAAAGATATAAAATATAACTATAAAAATGACTATAAATAATATTTGAAAAGTATGTTTTTGAACTTCTTATTACATCATTTTGATTATAGCATCTTATATAATTCATATTATAACTGTTACTTAAAGAAACTAGCACCTCAAAGAGGTCACAGTTTGAGTGGGATGTAGAAAAGGGAAGACAATTACTGAAGAGACTTCATACCTAAGAGGCTCACCTGGTCAGTGAGCATGATTTTTCCAGGTGTGTTATGAGCTTAAAGATAAAGCACTGGGGCTTCCCTGGTGGTGCAGTGGTTGAGAGTCCACCTGCCGATGCAGGGGACACGGGTTCGTGCCCTGGTCTGGAAGGATCCCACATGCCGCGGAGCAGCTGGGCCCGTGAGCCATGGCCGCTGAGCCTGTGCGTCCGGAGCCTGTGCTCCGCAACGGGAGAGGCCACAACAGTGAGAGTCCCGCGTTCCGCAAAAAAAAAAAAAAAAAGAAAGAAAAAGCACTGATTGTAATAATGAATTGATAGTGCTCAGAAAGGGTCAAGTGATTCTACACAATTTATAAGAAAATCAACTAGCAAGAGGCTTTTGTATTAGAAGAGAAGTGGCAACAGACGGCAAAGTCATAATGTGACTTTGCTTTAAATTGGAATTAGAACTTTAGGGAAAAAATGCCCTTTATGGGAGGAAGGTTTTTCCAGAAGGAATTGGACAAAGGGATATGTATATTATTCTTAAAGTAAGAGATGGGTATCATAAAACTTAAATATTTTATATAATGGATTTATTACTATCTATTATGGGTTGAACTGTATTTCCCCCCAAAATACAGTGAAATCGTAACTCCCAGTATCTCAGAAAGTGACCTTATTTGGAAGTGTGGCTGTTGCAGAGGTAATTATTTAAGATGAAGTCTTAATGGAGTAGATTGGGCCCTTAACCCTCTATAAATGGTGTCCTTAGAGGAGGAGAAGAGACTCAGAAACATAGACACTGAAGGGGAGAAAGACATGTGACAACACAGGTGGAGACCAAAGTGTTGCAGTTACAAGCCAAGGGGCACCAAGTGTTACAGGCACCCACCAGGTTTCAGAGGAATCATGGCTCTGCTGACACCTTGATTTCAGACTTCCGGCCTCCAGAACTGCGAGACAGTAAGTTTCTGTCGTTTTAAGCCACCCAGTTTGTGGTGTTTTGTTACGGTAGCCTTAGGAAATGAATACACTGTCTATTCCCCAAAACAGTAGTTGCCCCTTTCTCCATGGTTTTGCTTTCTGTGGGTTCAGTCGCCCATGGTCAACCACGGTCCAAAAATATTAAATGGAAAATTCTAGAAATAACAATTCATAACTTTTAAATTGCATGCTCTTCTGAGTAGGGTGATGATATCTCGAGCCATCCTGCTCTGTCCTGCCCAGGATGTGAGAACCATCTCTTTGCCCAGCATATTCCCCTGTTAGTCACTTAGCAGCCATCTTAGTTATCAGACTGAGGATCCCAAAAAGCAAGAGTAGCGATACTGGCAATTTGGATATTCTCTTACTGTGCCTAATTTATAAATTAAACTTTATCATAGGTATGTATACAAAGGAAAAATCATAGTGTATATAGGAATACCATCTGTGGTTTCAGTCATCCCCTTGGGGTCCTGGAGCATATCCTCTGTGGATAAGTGGGGGACACCTGTAAGAAAATATAACTTTAAAAGTCTTGCCTAGAGTTTGGGTTCCATTCTGAAAAAAAAATTTTTTTAAATGTAGCAATGGGGCAGCTATGGATGAGTATGCAAAACGAAGTATCCATAGTATTACTACTATTAAGCGTTGACTATGTGACACTTTACCTACATTATCCCAAATCTCTAAAGTAGCCTTTCTGCAACATAGGTATCATAGCCAGAATTTTACAGATGGGAAGTCAGCAGCCTAAAGGTGTTAGAATAATGATTCTGTCAGATCTGAGCCCTTCTTCACTGTTATATGCCTTCTTTCCATTAAGCTACAAAGAAAATAACACATGGGGAAATTATGAAGACGAAAAAAAATATGTAGCTTCTGTGTTTGTAATTTCCTAACACTTCAGTTTTTCACACATAAGAACTTTTGCTTCATGGTTTATATATTTCAAGATAAAGAGATTCAACCAATAGAACCATCAGATAAGTGCTCCATGGTGCATGGCTTGTATGAACAGAGGCTAACATAAAAAGTAACTATGTGACTCTCAAAATAAGAATTTTTTAAAAACATGCCATAATTTCTGGTAAGGTTGCTCAAAGGAATAAAAGTAATTTGCCCCTACCTCAAACAAGCAAAGGAAACAAAAACCTGACAGAGTTCTTTACTATAATGTATCATCTCAAGTAAGAAGATGCAAAATGTGTCAAAATTAGAATAAATGAACATGAACAATGAAAAATGAGTAAGCTAAGCATGATTTTTAACAGGCTTAAGTAGAATATCTGGGAATAATTATACCCTAAAACATGGAGGAAAGATAATATATATTGTGACTTTTGTTACAAAGTCAGAGGCTTGTGATTTGAAGAAAATAGAAAAAAATAGATGTAATTATAAGAGAAAATGTTTTGTTAAGTGATAAATGGAAAAACCAGAGAAAGTATTTGTGGCTATCTACCAGTCCCATATACCTGTATATATGTTTTAATGTTTAGCTTATTGACATTTTGCCTTATCTTCTGCATCTTACATGGATCAATGCTTAGTAAAAGAAAAGTATTTTTGAAAAATAACATACTGGATCAGATAACAGGCTCCAGCTTTGATGGATAAATTTCCCTACTGTCCAATTCTTCAAGACAGCCTGTTTATATTGGCCTCACATGGCTAAGTTCTTGACCATAACCTTAGCTGAATTTCATTCTGTCTTGTCAGAAAGTATCTTTGTCTTTTTGTTAGGCTGGGGAAAGTTCAAAGGTCAGGCAGCTGGCGAGAGCTGTGGCCATGGAGGCACCATTTTCCTGGACTCCAATCCTCCTCTCTGGCTCTTCCTTTGTTGTACTATTGCTATCTTATCCCAAAGCAAACTGCTCAGTGGGGCAACTGACATTTTCAGGAACATATTGCAGTGGGATCCACAAAGCTTATTTGTGTTGAGACATGGAAAGACTGTGATTCATACAGCAGCCCCATAACATATTCCTCTGTAAGCTCAAGATGAAACTGCCATTTCCCGTTCTTATATCAGCAAAATCATCTGCAATAATTTTGTACATCATTGTGAAACAGCATAGTAATTAGCAGGATAAATTTAGGTACCAAACAGAGCTGGTGTCTGCTTTCAGTCTTTTCTACTTACAAGGTGATGTTGGACAAACGATTTAATCTCCCTAAGTCTCCAGTGCTTTCTGATCAGGTTTGTGAGAACAAAAGGCATGATGCAAAAGGCATGGAAAGCACTAACATTAGTGCCTGTAGAAAGTGGACAAGAAGGGCAAAATGTTTTCGTCATTAACTGTGTGACCTTAGACAACTCACTTAACTACCCTGTGCCTCAATTTCTTTATTTGTAAAAAAGGGGAGAGTTATATTATCTGATTCAGAGAGCTGTTGTGAAGATTAAAAACAAAAGAATATTTTGAAAGCACTCAGAACAGTGCTTGACACAAAGTAAGTGATTAATATATATAAGCTTCTATCATCGTCATCATCACCATCATTATCATCAGTAGTATTAACATGATCAGCAGCATTATCCATTAATGTGATAGTAGTAAAGTGAGACTCTAGCTAGGTTCATTTACAATTGGTTTACATTAAGTGGGGCTAGCTTTGTATAGATGGAGTGTGATTTTAGGCTTGCTTGAAAAAAATCTCCATCCCCCTCCACCTCATCGATACATACCTTTCCCATAGAGTTCCCCGTGATTAAAAGCTCGCCATGAGACTCTGAGTTTAGAAATCTCCTCTCCAATGGATCACCTTTAAATTGGAAGGGAGTTTAATATATGTAAACATCTTTATTTGAAGAAGAATAATACCCAAAGCTAATTATAATATGGAACAATTTATCATGTCATTTTCCTTCTTGGTAGCAAGAACGTGGTAATATTCAAGAGCAGTTGGATTTCCAAAGTGGTAGAGTAGATCTATAGGCAGAATAAAATCAGAATATGAGGCAAGGCAAACATGTGAGAATTGTCAAAGAGGAACGCGGCTACTTTAAAGTTAGAATGGGTTTTATCCAAATTACTGAAGCTATTGAAGCTGCTGTTCTTGTCCCTGTTTTTCCCTGGGTGCAAACACAGCTCCAGGAAGGTTTGGACAGGGAATTAGTGGCAGCTTTTGATTTATGAAAAGTGTCCTCAGAATGCCGCAGGGGGCAATGCTCAAGGGAGGGTGTCTTCCCTCAGAAACAGTGAAACAAATGGATGTAGTCATTCAACTCTTCCATAACAGGAAAAGAAGCTGTTGATAAGAAATGGCTGCCTGATTAGTCTTTTGGGCAATAAAAATGCATAGAAAATGTGCATGAACAGAAAGAATTTGAGAACTTTAGGCTTATGAAGAAAATGTTCTCTGCAAAAATGTCACCAAATTATAAAATTGCTTGTGAACTAAAATGAAAGATAAATTAGAAATTTAACAAGGGCTGTATTAAGTATTAAAAGATTAACATTTGGATTGAATTGCTGATTTTAGTGACTTTTAGCAGCACCAAATTTATGTAGGGTCATGAATAACGAGGTGAGTCAACATTGTATAGACAATAAATGTGAATATTTTAGAGAAAGTACTCCCATCACACTGACTTTCTGAAGTTCACTAACCTTGGAAATTTCTTTTCTGGCACAGGTACAAAATTATCCAGATTGACTTTTTATGTATTCACATTCACCACATTATAAGCAATCAGGAGATAATTAACAGTCCTTGAATTCACTTTTAACTTTAAAGACTGAGCCAAAGTCACAGCAATTTCATTTTGTGAGACTGTGGCCTTTCAAAAAATAACTGTAAATAATATAATATGTAATCAAACTAGTATCATTCTGATCAAATCAAGAATAAGTGCCTTTCGTGGTGAATGTACAGATGAAAGTAAAGTTCATTCTATATTAGAACACCAGGACCAGGCTGAAGCAAAGTCAAACAATGGGTACCCCTCAAAAAGAGGGGTTTCAGAACTATCACAGAGCTGACTGTCCCCAAGCTTATCTTCCCATCAACTTACACAGCATCTGAAATTTCTACTATTAAATTCCCATTTTGAGTTGACATCGTGTCCAGAAGATAGGGTTTGTTTAGCTAGAGTTAAGTTAGCTAAATGGGGTAATAAACATCAACACATTTGTTTCTATTAGTTATCAGATCAGTTTGCTTTCATCTACGACAGAGAAGAGCCAGGAGAGAAGTGGATACACTGTGTGAAATGTCTGGAATAAGGACCTGCCTGTGGAGACCTAATCCACATAGATGACCACACAGGGCAAGAGTTTGAGAGGAAGACTTTAAAGGTTGGGGATAGAAAACAAAATTGCGGGATGAAGAAGGAGTTAATGCAAATTCCATGGAAATCATCACTAACTTGACAATTTTTCTTACATATGGTTATTTTATAACAATTCTGAGAAGAGATTTTACTAATACAATTAAACTTTGTTCAAAAAACTATTGAAATCTTTTAACATTACCTTAGGGACCTGAAGACAATGTTATGTTCCTTGCTGTATCTAGGGTCAAAACACACAACAAAGAGACCTAAGCTTGTAAACTCAGCATTAAATCATTATCATCCTTATTTGTGTGGAAAAAAAACAAAACTTGATCTCTTAATCCATACGCAAAAGTTAAGTGAAGGTGGGTCACAGACATAAATGTAAATCCCAGCACCATAATGCATAACATGTAGAGGAAAAATTTGGGTAGATAGGGATTTCTTGAACAGAACGCTAAAATCAATATAGAAGAAAAAAAAAGATAAGTTTGATTTCATCGAACCTAAATGCTCTCATCAAAAATCTTATGAAGAAAACATACAAACCACAGATTGGGGAAAACATTTGAAGTATATATATGACAAAGGACTTGCATCTGGAATATATAAAGTCAACAACAAAAGTATGAACAACCCAGGAAAAAGAAAGGAATATGGATACTTCATAAAGTAAAATATACAAAAGGCCAATAAACATACAAGAAGGTGTTTACTATTATCAGTTATCAAGGAAATTCAAAGTAAAACTACAATGAGATACCATTTCATACATATTGGAATGGATACAATCAAAAAGATTGATAACACTAAATATTGGCAAAGCTGTAGGGTATCTGAAACTCTCATACATTGCGAGTAGGAGTGTAAAATGGTCCAACCATTTTAAAGAGCTGTTTGGTAATTTATTTTAAAGTTAAATATACGTCTACCCTATGACCCAGCAGTTTTACTTCTAGGTATTCACTAAAGAGAAATGAAAATGTAAGTCCATGAAAACTCAAATGTCCATTACACATGAGGGGATAAAAAAAAATTGTGGTATAGTCGTGCAATGAAACACTATACAGCAATGAAAAACACTAACTACTACATGAAACAGCATGACTAAATCTCAAAAAGCATTAAATTAAGCAAAGGATTCCAGGCACAGAAGAGTATATACTCTGTGATTCAACTTATATGAAGTCCAAAATTAGGCAAGTGTATGATGACAGAAGTCAGAAAGTGGTTGCCTAAATGGGGGTGGGGGGGAGGGGGGAGGATGTGAATGACTGGAAAGGGGCTTGAAGGAACATCCTGGTGTGATAGAAATGCTCTAAATCTTGTTTTGGGTGATGGTTTCATGGATGTATAGATTATCACAATCTTAAAATCTGTGCTTTTTTTTTTTTTTTTTTTTTTTGCGGTACGCGGGCCTCTCACTGTTGTGGCCTCTCCCGTTGCGGAGCACAGGCTTCAGACGCGCAGGTTCAGCGGCCATGGCTCACGGGCCCAGCCGCTCCGCAGCATGTGGGATCTTCCCAGACCGGGGCACGAACCGGTGTGCCCTGCGTTGGCAGGCAGACTCTCAACCACTGAGCCACCAGGGAAGCCCAAATCTGTGCATTTTTGACATTATGTATGTATCTTTAGAGAATAATTCTCAAATGGATTCTTGTATGTTGAATTTCTATTATCTACCAGGCAGTGTGCTAGTGGCTTTATAAGTAGTATCTATAAACAAATCTAACAGTCCTTATGGGATAGTATTTTTCCCCCTTATTTTAACATACAAAGAAATTGGAACTCTAGGTTTACTCTATGAAACTTATACGGCTAGTAAATGACAGAATGATATTTAAGCCAAGGTTTGATGCCAAAAGCCATGCTCTTTCCAAACTGCCACACTTTCAGAGTCAATATTTCTTACAGTCCCTAATGACAAAATAAACAGACTTGGGAATTTGTGGATGCAGTTGAAATGGACGGAGCTATGGAGAAAACAACTCAAAAACTGTAATCTGCTGTCTGAAATTTGTTTGTAAGAACCTAGGTGTCATAGAGAGAAGCACAAAAGGATTCTCAGTACAATAGTGAACTCACACAATGCCTATTATCTAAATGATTTCATTGTGAACTATTTTAAGAAGCTAAGTTATTTGGTGCATGTACCTGTTAGAATAAATCACTTTATAATCTTTTCTTTTGATAGAATTATAACTGTTCAAAATGTTTGGACAAAAAGATATTCTTTCTTCTTCTATTTTTCCCTGCTAAAATATCACTTTACTGACTAGGAGAAAGCAACTATAGAAACATGGAAACCAAATATGACTTTTAAAAGGACAGTCTAAATAATACTGTCCATTACTCCATTTACTGGAGTAAATGATATAGCTGGAAAACTCAATGGTTTTACACAACAAGGTTTATTTCTCACTCACAAGATTGCCAATATAGATCAGGTGACTCTCGAGACACCTTTTGTCCATGTGGTAACAGAAGGATCCAGGTTGCTTCCACCTTGTTTTGCCTTCTCAGAAGCGGCATCCGTGATCTGTGCCAAAGGACACAGCGTGTGCCACAACAATGCACATCCCGTTGGTCAGAACTCAGTCTCGCTGTCTACCTTACTACAAAGAGGAGGAGGAAGTATCTCCCAGGCATAGGAAATGATGTAAATGAACACAGCACTGCCTATTCCACAGCAAAGTTATCATTCGTCGTGAGAAAACACTGAAAGAGAAGTCAGCAAATTTCACCATTTTAGGAAACACCCAGGATGGTCCACCTTGTATAAAAACGTAACAATTAGAAACGACAGTTAACTCATTCCACAGACACACTCTCCCAGGGTGAACTATGCCATCCCCACAGGTGCTCACTGACCTTTGGATTGCTCCATTTTATTAACTTTCAAACCTTATCCTCAAGGAAGATCTGATGTGTTCTTTTCTACTAAGGCAGAGGGTTGTCATTGGAAACGTGATCAAATGTAGTTTTCTACCTTCTTTACATCCCTAAGAATTTCAGAGCTGGAATTATGTGCCATTCACCCCCTCAAGTAACATGCACTTAAGAGAATGTCACTTTTAAATCTGTTGAAAGAAAAGAAAGAAAAGAAAGATTCGATTTGCAGATTCAGTATGTCTATAAATCTCGTGCTCATAGCAAATCCTTTGGAATATGGAGTTGGACTTCCAGGAGAAAGTGGTATAAAGAAAAGACCAAATAAGACTCGTTGTGAATAAATCACAATCTTAATTGACACTCATTTTATTTAAATATTCTTTATAGGAGAGGGGTTTCCACATCTTATCATTCGCATTTATGATGAAATGCACTGCTGAGAAGTTAAGAGGTAGAAAATGAAATTTTGTTTTTGTTTGAAAACCATCTTTGTAGGAATCATTTTATCACTAAGGATTTAGCAAATACTTCTACCTAGCGCTGAAATTTCTTTTCATCAAGATGAGGAGATAAAAAGTAAACTCTTTATAGAAACTTATTTCAGAAGACTTTACCATTCTTTCACAGAAAATACTGTTTCACATATTATATAATAAAAATTAATCGTCATGAGCTCAGTTCAGTAAGATGTTTGCAGTAATTACTCCTGACATTCTCACAAACATTAAAGTGTTTCACAAATATTTCATAAATATAATGAAGATATTTATAATAAGTGATTCCTCATTATATTTCTTTGCAATTTGATAAGACAGCAAAATGCCAGATGATTCCTATTACTGCAGAAATCAGTTGGCAGGTGATAAATAATTTTTCACAGAATGATTAAATCAATATCAGCCTCAGAGTGAAAAAATGTGTTGGGCATATTATAAGCAGGGCAACACTGATTGTTCCTGAAGTCATTGCTTTCTTAGCATGAGGTTTAAATAAATACTGGATTTATTGAGAGCTAGAGAAATGGCCTCACAATAAAAAGACGAGGTTGGGAGTTATTATGAATGAAAACCAAAGCAAACAGCAAATCACCACCACCACAACAGCAACATTCAACTTCTGATTTCTTATAATCATATGCATTTGACTGCCAAGTATTTGGTAGAAAGCATCTTCTATGTCCTGTCAATTAGATTAAAAATTCCGGTCACGTTGAGTATTTCAGGACACATGATTTTGATGATTTTCGATGCCCTTTCTCTCTTTTTGTCTTAGTGGCCATGATGGAATAATCTATAAGAATAGGGAGATGATGAGGCTGTATAGAGCAGCTGTGTGATTGACCATTGCAGTGGTCACAATCCAGAGGACCAAATCAGCTAACTGGGGTGAGGATTAGCTCACAGAAAGTGCTGATTGGCGAGCACCGCCTCTTCTCAGCTCCAACACAACATGACACGTCCTCCAGCCAAGGCATCTGAAATCTGAGATTGTGGAATGAACTCGACTTGAAGTGAGGGTGCTTTCCTGAAGGAAAGAGAAAATTAGAGAAAAAAAGGCTTGATTATAAGCACTATGATTAGGACCATGATAACCACAGTTCAAGCTGAAGTATAAAAGGGTTTGGGTTTTTTTTTTAAAAACAGACATCAGTGAACATGGCAGATGTAGCTTTGACTGTCCTCAGCAGTAATCCTTGTTCATTCTAAATCTAGTCTCCTTATGTTCTTAGCAATTTAAGTGTGTTAAATCAGATTTAAGAAAAAAAAGATACATGAGAATATTAATGGTTGTGTTTTCTAAAGTTTATGGAAAAAATAAAAGATAATATGGCAATTATATTTTCAAAAATAGTATAAATTTAAAGTTAAGATAAATAACTTTTGTTGTTGTTAAGAAGTCAATGTTCAGCACATAATCAGGAGATGTTGTATTATTTCAAGTCAGCACCTCCTTGGAAATCTTTCTTGCAGACCCACTGTCAAACACACAACCTTCTCTGTTCATGAATACCATATATTTCACAAATGGCGAACACTCTTACTCCAATTTAAATCAAACCGGTAAACACACAAAAATAGTATTTCTTTGTTTACTAATATTTCTTTCTAATAATTCTTTTCTAGCATGAACTTTTATATGTGGAAAGTAGGGATAAGGAAGGAGTTTAGATTTGAGAGTCAGTTGAGGAAGGAAGTGGAGTCAGCAAAACTAAGTTTTGGGGTCTTTAATTTTTTTCTAAGTATATGATTTTTTTGTGTTGTTTTAGAACTGAAAAGTATTGATCCCATAAAAGTCCATTTGAACATTTTAATCCTAAATATATAATTTCTGGATCTGGCCAAATTCTAATCTATGTTGAGCATAAATTCATAATGTAAGGGAGTAAACCCATAGAGGTTAGGATAATTTTTGGTGCAAAGAATTAAAGGCAGAATTTGAATATGTCTTCAATGCCATTTTTTTTAAAACTTGAGAAATGAAATTCTCTGGAATTGATAACAGAGGATCAGTTTGCATATGAATTAAGTCATGACTATTTCACAACAATTTTCTAAATATTATTTACAAGTGAAACTCACAAATAAGAAGATGGTCCTTAGCTTCTCAGAGCAACTCCTCAGATACACCAACTCTTCCAACAGTAAAAAGCCATCCTATCTTTGTATTGTGCATTCCTCCCTCCAAAACGCATTCACTGAAGATTGATATGCTGATCTCATACTAAGCGCCACAATCAGTCTTTATGGCAATGAACCAAAATCCTCCATTTTCATAATATAAAATACAAATAAACCAAAATATGTGCACTGAATTTTGCCAAGACACTTGGCCTTTCAGTAATGATCTCATTTCATTGCCAGAGCATAAAAAGTGGAATATTTTTAATTTAAATAAATGTTGACATGGTCAATTGAATGGGTGTTTTCAAGGGCTATATTTTAATCTATACTTCTACGTTATTTTGAATAAAATTCAAATAGAAAATATTCATACTAATATGGCAATTAGCTTCAAAATCATCCTTAAATTTTTAGGGAACACTCTCGATAGTGACAGTGTTTAGAAATCCAGCCAATAACTTTGCCTCTGAGTATTGAGGTAAGACAGTTTGTCTAGATAAAAATAAACCAATTATTAGGTGTTTAATAAAATTACCTATTTATTTATCTTAATAGAAGACTAAAGTTATCATATGTTACAGAGCATAAAGAAGATGACAAATGTGGAGGAAAAGATAAGAGTGAGAAGGGAAGGATTTAGCATCATGATTTTGAAAGCATATATTTGAAAACTGTCACAAGGAGAAAGGAATAGAATAATTTTATACGTTCACAGAGGAAAGAATGAACTGATAGATTGAGCCTAAATATAGGAAAGAATTTTCTATCAAAACTGTCCCAAAGGAAAAAAGAAAAAAGGTGAACTGACTCAGGAGGCTGTGATTTCTCTCTCACTGGGAATATTCAAGAACAGGAAGGAATTCCTGTATGTGCTCAACAAATATTTATCGCCTGCCTCTAACCTGTGCATCAGATGCTGTGTGGGCACTGGAATAAAATGGTGAATAAATCCAGATGAAATATCTGCCCTCATGGAACATCTAAGCTAGTGGAGGAGACAGACCCGAATTGAATAGATGTTCTAATTACCTCTTTGCAGGAGTAGAAAGAGGTGGGACCAGGTGAGCACATGACACAAGGGCCATCTAAGTCTGGAATGTCAAGGGAAGGAGGTGACAGTTGAGTTGAGATGCAAGGCTAAGAAAGTGCTAATTGGGTATAGAGGAAATAGAGGCAAAGCAACAGAAGTAGAAGCAAGTATGGCCTATTCAAGAAGCTGAAAGAATCCAATATAGGAGCAGGGAGAATGAGGGGGAGTGCAGTGTGAAGCGGGCAATCAGTGGTTAGACTTGGTATGATCTTGCAGGCTATGTTAAGCATTATCTGGTGTTTGTTTTTGTTTTTTATCCCTAGAACACTGGGACAGACTTAAAAAAAAATTTTTTTTAAAGGGAGTACTATGATCAGATTTGGGTTTTGAAAAGATCACTCTGGGAATGATGAGGTAGAGAATTTATTGGACTGGAGCAAGAATGGCTGTGGGGTGTGGATACAATATTTTAAATAATAAAATAATCAAAGAGAGAGGTGTTGCCTACTTGGAATAAGCTGGTGGCAGTGGAGATGGACAGAAGGGGATAGAATTGAAAAGTACTTGAGAAGTCAACCAAGAGGCTCTGGTGTCAGTGTGGGAGAACTTCAGGGTGACTGAGGTGCTTGCAACTCAGATAGAGGGACTGTTAGATGAAGTGTGAGGGTGTGGGGGGGAGAGAAGATCATGAGTTTGGATACAGACACCTTGGCTTTGAGGTGCCTTTAAATGAGTAAAGAAGAGATATAAAGCAGGGATTTGTTTATACTCATCTGGAACTGAGAGGAGTAATACAGACCAAAGATAATGTTTGTGAATCAAATCATATAGATTGTAATCACAGCAGTGGGAATGAATTATGCAGTCTATGGAGTGAGAAGAGGACCAAGTCTTGAGAAGTTTCACTATTTTGTGACTGGGCAAAAGAGTATAAGCTTGCTAAGAAATCTGAAGAGAAGCCATCAGAGACAAAGGGGAAACCTATTATTTACCAGAAGTCAAGAGAAAAGAGTATTTTAAGAAGTGGCAAGAAGTCAACAATGTTGCATGCATCTGAGAAGTCAAGACTCTGTAATGTCCGCTGGGTTTAGAGACATGTAGTTCATGCATAACCTTGGGGGGAGACAGAGGGGATTCATATATGAGATAGGTTGTTGGGTGAGATAAATTCTAAGGTTCTTTTCAGCTGTAAGATTCTTCCAATTTTTGTCATGGCAAAATACATTTCTAAATTATTTTATAATGAGATTGTACTTCACCTGGCCCCTTAAAAATGTTTTCTAAATTTAGGAAAATATTGGAAAAAATACAGTGCAAATTTGTGTAGTAATGTGTATAACTTTTGAAAGGTCAAATATTTTGAAAGAAAATATTTATATCTTTTCTTTTTGTTTTAATAAAAATCTCTTTAGCTGGGCTGCTTCCTGAACTTCCTCTCCACAGCAATTCACACAATGTTGGAAATGTAATCTCAAAACTGATTTCAAACATCTTCATTCTTTCCTTAATCTGGGAAACCAATGGGACATAATCAAATTCTAGTCACCGTACTAAATTACAGTTCCTCAGAAGTGCAAGATACTTCTCTGATGATAAATTTATCTAAAACTGGGAAAATCCTAATAGCCTTTAGGATGTTGTCAGAGATGGTCTTCCACTGCTAAACAACACTGGGGTCTATTCTTAACTCTGTAACCGATTCAAGGCCTGATTCACAATATGGCTCCCACTGTGCTCTGTGCTGTCATTTCCCTGTCTATAAAATGTGTTACTTGCACTGATCTCCTTACAGAGTTCTGTGGGTATATTGATTGTCAGATACAAACTGTTATAACTGTGCAGTCTTTCTTAAAATGCAGTTGTCTATAATCCTCTTTTCCAGGTTGCATTTCTCTCACAGTGTTAGATGGTTGGATTTTAGCTGTTCTTTCTATGGATGGTCCAAACTACTCCCAGAATTTCTGGATCTCCAGCTCAATCCGGTAGCCTTATAAGTAAATGATTACTCTGTCTTCCGAGTGAGCAATACTTTAACATCACATCGTGAACGTACTTTATGATTAACAAGCAAATAATGGAGTTGCTTTTTGCCCCTCCCTCTGTCCCATTGCTAGTCTCTCTACAAGAAGCTTTGGTTGAGAGGACGGAAAGGCCCACTTCTGGGGGTCTCCACTCTCTCTCAGGTGCTCCCTCGATTCCTCCCATAAGTGGTATCTTCCTCTTATGTACTCTCAGCAGTTTTTCCTCCCACTATTTCCAGAGGAGCCTCTCGACAACTCTCCGTGGCAGTGGCTGCCCTGCTTTCAGTGATTTCTCAAATTAGTAGTATACTCTCAGAATCAGCTTCTCTCAGCAGTGAGATTCAGTGACCCTGACTCCTGGTGTCTTTCTGCAGCTCTTAGGAGGGGGAACTGTGTAAACCTGTAATGTTTACTGTTCTTGGCTTGTGACCAGTAGCCATTCTTTACTGCCAGACTGTGCAGAGTCTCCAGCATCCCTTGTTCTTTTCTTGGCAATTCTTAGCTAAATCCTTAACCAGTTAGGTAATTGTGAATCACTCTCAGTCATATCTGAAGGTGATTACAAAAAGGTCCTTCTGGAGCTCTTGAAGTGGCTTTTTAAAATAATTAATTAATTAATTTTTGGCTGTGTTGGGTCTTCGTTGCTGCGCGCAGGCTTTCTCTAGCTGCAGCGAGTGGGGGCTACTCTTCATTGTGGTGCGCCAGTTTCTCATTGTGGTGGCTTCTCTTGTTGCAGAGCATGGGCTCTAGGCGTGCGGGCTTCAGTGGTTGTGGCACGTGGGCTCAGTAGTTGTGGCTCACAGGCTCTACAGTGCAGGCTCAGTAGTTGGGTGGCGCATGGGCTTAGTTGCTCTGTGACATGTGGGATCTTCCCGGACCAGGGATTGAACCCATGTCCCCTGCATGGCAGATGGATTCTTAACCACTGCACCACCAAGGAAGTCCCTTGAAATGGCTTTGATGGTTACGTTCTCTCAAAGAAAGCCTTTCCAAGTTATTTTAAATCAACCTAGAGTTAGGGAGAAAAAAAGTATTCAACAATTGCTACAAAGTCACTCTCTTGATTTTCCTTTCTATTATATTTATTTGTGCCCTAGAATTAATTTACTCAGGGCAAGTATTCTTAATCATTAATATTCTTCAAAAGGTAGAATCCATATAACTTACAGGCAGTGACCTAACTCAACATAGGGGACACTTAGGTATTATCTCTTCAAGAGCCTCTACTTCACAGATCACTCAATAACAATACAGTGCATGGCTTAAGAATAGCTCTGGGTACCCCCCCATGGTATACTTCAAGGAAGACAATATAGCATGGTAGCTATTGAGTATGAGCTCTGACATTAAAATAGCCGTACTAAAATCCTGCTTCTTCCACTTACTGATTATGTAACTCTGGGCAAGGGGCTTTATTTTCCCAGGTCCTAGTATCCTTGTGTGTTAAATGAGGATGATAATTACATCTATCTTTTATGGATTCTATGGATGCCTGGCGCATAGTTAATAGTCCATAAAGTTTAATGTTGTAAGTTTTTCCACACCTCCCAGATGTAGAGAGAAAATAGATGTTTTTTCATTCTAAAACAGTTTTGGTCTTCCTCATGAACCAAAAAAGGAACCTCAAGAACTAACCTGCTAATTTTAGTTCATTGCAACTTAAACAATCCCTTTAGGTAATGCTTGGCCTTCTTAGATAAAAATAATCAGTCTTCCAGATTTCCATCTCCCTTCCCCTGAAGCTCTCCAAGATGGCATCAGATATACGAAGGTTGCGTGAAATTAACTGTGTCCTCACTGCATCAGGGAAGAAAGCATCCAGAGATCCATGTGATATCCTTGTACTTTTCTCTCATCTCCATGGTGATGACTTTCTCTACGCTGCTTACCCTGCTGGCATCTCAGCTCAGGTCCAGGCATTTACTGGTCTTTCTCTCGGTTAGTTCCCTGTGAAGCATCCCAATGACTCAGCCTTCTGTTGGATGTTACTGGCACTCTGGATCCCTCCCACTCCCCATCAAATTACTTCTGGGCTTAAACCTAGAAAAGGGATATCAGCACCTGCATGTCTTCCTTCTCTCTGTTATCTCCCAAGATAGAAAGTATAGGCTTCTTTTTCATCCCTCTAGATCCTATCTTCCTTGGTCCCAGCTTCAGCTTCAGTCTTATGACTAAAGTTTAATGTTGGATTGGATGTAGATATAAAAGTGAGATTTAATTACTGATAAGAGAACCCAAATTTGGAGGTACTTTAAAATACTATACCTTTTTACTCTCTTCCTGGTAAACCTTGTACTCTCTTCCCGTTTCCGACACTAAATTTCTAAGAAGGTAGATGTTAGGTATCAGAGTCATATTTTTCTCTATTCATCCTGGAGTTCTTCAAATTTGACCAGATGATCCTGGACATCATGAGGCAAGTCCTGTTCCCTCTCTTAGGGATCCCTGCATCCCAAGATCTTAGTTCTCTCCCAGCACTGGGACCACTCCTCTTCCAGCTGCACAACTGCAGAGTCTGGAAGAAATCTCCTGGAAGGTTGGGAATCACCAACAGAGGAGGTGAGTTGCATCTCTCTCTGCCTGAAGACAGCGAGAACTGTAGTATGGCTCTTAGCTCCTGCCAGGCCCTCCTTTCACTCTCAGTCTCTGGATTAAGAGAGGAGCCATTGAACTGAGCTGGCTCCTCTAGACCACATGGTACTGGCCTTGGCTTCAGAAAACTGTGGGTTTTCTTTCTGGCTTATCTACGAAGTCTCTTTACATTTTCACTGGTCTCAATTTTATGTCCCAAGTTTTCACTGGTAGAATTTGGCTTCTCTCTCTTGAGTCAAAGAAGAGAGCTTAAAGATAATTTTCATTGCCCTACCCTTTCTGCCTTCAGCTGACCATTTCCTATCTACCCGAGCATTAGATTTTTTTTTTTTTAAGCAGATTTACTGTCCTGATCTCAAGATGACTAAGTATAGATTTGAAATTGGCCCAAAGTGCAGATTTTTGCTGCACACAAATCTTTTTAAAAGAACAATCATGACAAGTTTACCCACTCTGCAGTCCTCTGCCCTCTCCCTAGGTACTAAGTTATTTCTTCCCTACTCACCCCCGTTGGGTTTTTTCCTTACGTTCAAATGTATACACTTGAGATTCAAAGTCAAATATAGTTGTTTAGTATGTGGACAAATGAGCACCTCATTTGGTTTCCTAGTGAAAATACACTCAGCTCAGGGATGGAGTTCTGAGAGCTACCTGCTACAGGAATACTCCCTTTAGGTTATTTGCAAAAGTCCAAGGAGCTCATCGACAGAGAAATTTAACAAGAGCTTCTAAAATTTTGGAGGAATTTTGGGAACCTACCTCAACATAATGAAGACCATATACGACAAACCAACAGCAAACATCGTTCTCAATGGTGAAAAACTGAAAGCATTTCCTCTAAGATCAGGAACAAGACAAGGATGTCCACTCTCACCACTATTATTCAACATAGCTTTGGAAGTCCTAGCCATGGCAATCAGAGAAGAAAAAGAAATACAAATTGGAAAAGAAGAAGTAAAACTGTCACTGTTTGCAGATGACATGATACTATACATAGAAAATCCTAAAGATGCCACCAGAAAACTACTGGAGCTAATCAGTGAATTTGATAAAGTTGCAGGATACAAAATTAATGCACAGAAATCTCTTGCATTCCTATACACTAACAACGAAAGATCAGAAAGAGAAATTAAGGAAACAATCCCATTCACCACTGCAACAAAAAGAATAAAATACCTAGGAATAAACCTACCTAAGGAGGTAAAAAACATGTACTCAGAAAACTATAAAACACTGATGAAAAAAAATCAAAGATGACACAAACAGATGGAGATATATACCATGTTCTTGGATTAGAAGAAACAATATTGTGAAAATGACTATACTACCCAAAGCAATCAACAGATTCAATGTAATCCCTATCAAATTACCAATGACATATTTTACAGAACTAGAACAAAAAATCTTAAAATTTGTATGGAGACACAAGAGATCCCAAATAGCCAAACAACCTTGAGGGAGAAAAATGGAGCTGGAGGAATCAGACTCCCTGACTTCAGACTATACTACCAAGCTACAGTAATCAAGACAATATGGTACTGGAACAAAAACAGAAATATAGATCAATAGAACAGGATACAGAGCCCAGAGTTAAACTCATGTACCTATGGTCAACTAATCTATGACAAAGGAGGCAAGGATATACAATGGAGAAAAGACAGTCTCTTCAATAAGTGATGGTGGGAAAACTGGACAGCTATACGTAAAAGAATGAAATTAGAACACTCCTTAACACCATACACAAAAATAAACTCAAAATGGATTAAAGACCTAAATGTAAGACCAGACACTATAAAACTCTTAGAGGAAAAAATAGGAAGAACCCTCTTTGACATAAATCTCAGCAAGATCTTTTTTGACCCACCTCTTAGAGTGATGGAAATAAAAACAAAAATAAACAAATGGGACCTAATGAAACTTAAAAGCTTTTGCACAGCAAAGGAAACTACAAACAAGATGAAAAGACAACCCTCAGAATGGGAGAAAATATTTGCCAACGAATCAACGGACAAAGGATTAATCTCCAACATATATAAACAGCTCATGCAGCTCAATATTAAAAAAAAACAAACAACCCAATCAAAAAATGGTCAGAAGACCTAAATAGACATTTTTCCAAAGAAGACATACATGGGCAAGAGGCACATGAAAAGTTGCTCAACATCACTAATTATTAGGGAAATACAAATCAAAACTACAATGAGGTATCACCTCATACCAGTTAGAATGGGCATCATCAGAAAATGTACAAACAATAAATGCTGGAGAGGGTGTGGAGAAAAGGGAACCCTCTTGCAATGTTGGTGGGAATGTAAATTGATACAGCCACTATGGAGAACAGTATGGAGGTTCCTTAAAAAACTAAAAATAGAATTATCATATGACCCAGCAATCCCACTACTGGGCATGTACCCAGAGAAAACCGCAATTCAGAAAGACACATGCGCCCAAATGTTCACTGCAGCACTGTTTACAATAGCCAGGTCATGGAAGCAACCTAAATGCCCACTGACAGACAAATGGATAAAGAAGATGTGGTACATATATACAATGGAATATTACTCAGCCATAAAAAGGAATGGAATTGGGTCATTTGTAGTGATGTGGATGGACGTAGGGACTGTCATACAGAGTGAAGTAAGTCAGAAAGAGAAAAACAAATATTGTATATTAATGCATATATTGTGGAATCTAGAAAAATGGTACAGATGAACCAGTTTGCAAGGCAGAAATAGAGACACAGACGTAGAGAACAAACGTATGGACACTAAGCGGGGAAAGCCAAGTGTTTGGGGGATGAATTGGAAGATTGGGGTCGTCTTATATATACTAATATGTATAAAATAGATAACTAATAAGAAACTGCTATATAAAATAAAATTCAAAATAAATTTGGAGGAATTTTAATTAGAACATATGATGGAGAAGTCAACTTGCAGCATTCCTAGCATATGACTAAAAAGTTCACAAGAAATGATGCACTGGCTTTTTCTCCTTCTTTCTTGATGTTTGGGCAGGAACACTCTGGATTCCACTTTGGTTGGCTTAAGGCGATGAGGTATAGAGGAACCTCCTCACGGCACAGTTAACCTTGGGCCTAGTAGTGACCCTGAGGCCACATTAATGAAAAGGTCACCTGATTTCCATGACCTCACTTAGTCCACATTTGGGGACATAGTATAGTATGGGTCTCACAGCCAAAAGTACCCAGAGCATGCAGAGCAACTCTTGGAGGTTTAAATTCTGGACAGAATTCTGATTTCCTCCCCAATCCCCATCTCCATTTCAAGGGCTGAGGGATGGTCAGATGAAACATGTGGATGAAAGTGAAAGTACCTTTCATGAATATAAAAGTTCATTGCTGGAGGTGGCAGGTGTTATACCTTGACATAATGTATGTGCTTTTCCAACTACCTAGTCAGAGCTATCCACAGTGACCCCAGGACAAGTATAAACAAAAATAAATAATATATAGACTTGAAATAAAAGAATCAAAAAACAAGATCTAATCTAAGTCGAGTTTTTCTTTCTTCAAAAATAAGCTTCTTCATTTCCCTTGGAGCAAAGTTACAGGTCATCTGGGAGAAGGAGTCTCTTTAGCTGTTCTCATTACTGGGCTATCGACCTCCCATCTACTTCTGCCTGTATGTCACCTGGGGTGGACATGAGTAGCCTTAATACTCAATGGGCTGTTATATCCTGCAGCATCTGTCTGAGAGGGGAAACCAACTTCCTTAATGTAGATGATTATTATTTTATGGACATTATTATTATAGACAAGCAAAACTAGTTATCTTACATGTTGCACCAACACTAACTTCAGAGAGGAACCAAACTAATTCAATGATAAATTCTTAAATATTCATTTTTAATTTTTTAAAATAAATTTAAAAATATTCATTTAAAATTAATTTTTGCAATATAACTAAGTGATAATGGAAATATGGCCAAGCAACTAACAACAAATAACCATGAAGGGTAGTTGTTATTATTATTATTTGCTATTTCAACAAGAGATAGTTGTTTTGATATTTTAAAGATCCAGATCATCTGATATTTAAACTGATGCAAAAAAAACAGTTCCCCCACCTCCCGCTTCTTACTCCAGATACTTTAGATGTTGATATATTGATATTGGATAAGAAAATGATATATCTGTGAGCAGAGACTTTGATTTTTTTCAGGCCCATGGCACATGAGATCAAAATAAAGATTTTATTAGAAATACATCTATTTAGTTCAGTTGGTTAAGGATGCAAAGGAATTGATGTGGAAATCGTGTGACTCCAAGCTAATAAAATTTGGGAATTATTTCGCTCGGGAACAGCTAAAGCATGTCCGCTCTGGTTTGAATACACCTACAGCCTAGCTGTGGGAGAGAATGCCTTTACATAAGGAAACTGAAATTCATCTTCTATGGATGATTCTTTACAAAAACAAATGTGCAGTAGCACCAAGTCAGCACACTGGCCTCTCAGGGCAGGCTGGCGAGCAGCCAGGGCCAGCCTGCTGAGAGAGAAAATTAAAGAAGAATACAGCAGCTGCACAAGGTGAAGTCTGGTGGTGGCTGTGGAGACTCTTCTGGGCAAGCGAGGAGAAAAAGGTCAAGGTTTTGCTCGTGTGGTGCCTTCAGAGCTGAACCCACGGCTGGGGTGTCCTAGTTCCACAAAATGCCCAGGCTTTTTGTAGGGGAAAAATACACATATATACAAGCCATCTCAGAGCTTGAGCACTGAAGTGTGCTGTTAGGGATGAATATTCCCCAGAGGCCACTGTTTTGTTTTTAGCATCTGTCAATTGTAGGATATCTAGATTTCAAAGTCTATTTACTGACCTCTGGGTTAGGATCAATGACTCCTCAAAATTAATACAATCAGTGGAAGTGCTTCATTCGGAGAAGGAATAGGAAGAAAGTGACTTCATAGCAGAAAGTTTTTCTGGTTAAGAGAGCAAAGAGATACTCGGTCTCATGGCCATAGGCTCTCATACCCAAGTCTTCCTCAAATATGTCTCACCGAGTCATTAATTGTTGGTGTCTGGTGTCCTGGCTGGAGAACACAGAAGTCTGTTTTTCTCTGAAGACTCTCCTCACCTCACCAACACATGCTGACCTGTCTCTTTGACAATTCCAGTTTCACAGTTCACTCAGCAGATGGTTATTGAGCTCCTACTGTGTGCCACACACCTCGTTAGTATTTCTTGGCTCTTAGCATACGTTATATAGTTATTTGTCATTTTTCTGACCGCGTCCCATCTAGGGCCACCCAGTTGCAAAGCTTGAGGTGACATCATTCATGTTGTAGTCTATATAAATGACCTCTCTTGGAGAGGACTGTACAATCTTTGAGGGCAGAACTACTGTGTGTTGCTTCTTGAAGTTATCTCTTGGGTTTAACAGAAGACGCTGTACTTACTAGTTGCTCAGAAAATGGAAACATATTCGTATATCAGTGATGATTTTAGTGAATTTATCTCCTCTGAGGAAAGAATCTCGTATATGCATAGGCTGTTCAAGTTGTTTGTTCCCTGAATATTCAGCAGTAAGTGCTCTTTCATGACCACCTTATTCTTTTTTTTTTTTTTTAAACATCTTTATTGGGGTATAATTGCTTTACAATGGTGTGTTAGTTTCTGCTTTATAACAAAGTGAATCAGCTATACATATACATATGTTCCCATATGTCTTCCCTCTTGCGTCTCCCTCCCTCCCACTCTCCCCATCCCACCCTTCCAGGCTGTCACAAAGCACCGAGCTAATATCCCTGTGCCTTGCGGCTGCTTCCCCCCAGCTATCTACCTTACTACGTTTGTTAGTGTGTATATGTCCATGACTCTCTCTCGCCCTGTCAAAACTCACCCCTCCCCCTCCCCATACCCTCAAGTCCGTTCTCCAGTAGGTCTGCGTCTTTATTCCTATCTTACCCCTAGGTTCTTCATGACATTTTTTTCCCTTAAATTCCATATATATGTGTTAGCATACGGTATTTGTCTTTTTCTTTCTGACTTACTTCACTCTGTATGACAGACTCTAGGTCTATCTATCTCATTACAAATAGCTCAATTTCATTTCTTTTTAAGGCTGAGTAATATTCCATTGTGTATATGTGCCACATCTTCTTTATCCATTCATCCGATGATGGGCGCTTAGGTTGTTTCCATGTCCTGGCTATTGTAAATAGAGCTGCAATGAACATTTTGGTACATGACTCTTTTTGAATTTTGGTTTTCTCAGGGTATATGCCAAGTAGTGGGATTGCTGGGTCATATGGTAATTCTATTTGTAGTTTTTTAAGGAACCTCCATACTGTTCTCCACAGTGGCTGAACCAATTCACATTCCCACCAGCAGTGCAAGAGTGTCCCCTTTTCTCCACACCCTCTCCAGCATTTATTGTTTCTAGATTTTTTGATGATGGCCATTCTGACTGGTGTGAGATGATATCTCATTGTAGTTTTGATTTGCATTTCTCTAATGATTAATGATGTTGAGCATTCTTTCATGTGTTTGTTGGCATTCTGTATATCTTCTTTGGAGAAATGTCTATTTAGGTCTTCTGCCCATTTTTGGATGGGGTTGTTTGTTTTTTTGTTATTGAGCTGCATGAGCTGCTTGTAAATTTTGGAGATTAATCCTTTGTCAGTTGCTTCATTTGCAAATGTTTTCTCCCATTCTGAGGGTTGTCTTTTGGTCTTGGTTATGGTTTCCTTTGCTGTGCAAAAGCTTTGAAGTTTCATTAGGTCCCATTTGTTTATTTTTGTTTTTATTTCCATTACTCTAGGAGGTGGGTCAGAAAGGATCTTGCTGTGATTTATGTCATAGAGTGTTCTTCCTATGTTTTCTTCTAAGAGTTTGATAGTTTCTGGCCTTACATTTAGGTCTTTAATCCATTTTGAGCTTATTTTTGTGTATGGTGTTAGGGAGTGATCTAATCTCATACTTTTACATGTACCTGTCCAGTTTTCCCAGCACCATTTATTGAAGAGGCTGTCCTTTCTCCACTGTACATTCCTGCCTCCTTTATCAAAGATAAGGTGTCCATATGTGCGTGGGTTTATCTCTGGGCTTTCTATCCTGTTCCACTGATCTATCTTTCTGTTTTTGTGCCAGTACCATACTGTCTTGATTACTGTTGCTTTGTAATATAGTCTGAAGTCAGGGAGCCTTATTCCTCCAGCTCCTTTTTTCGTTCTCAAGATTGCTTTGGCTATTCGGGGTCTTTTGTGTTTCCATACAAATTGCGAAATTTTTTGTTCTAGTTCTGTGAAAAATGCCAGTGGTAGTTTGATAGGGATTGCATTGAATCTGTAGATTGCTTTGGGTAGTAGAGTCATTTTCACAATGTTGATTCTTCCCATCCAAGAACATGGTATATCTCTCCATCTATTTGTATCATCTTTAATTTCTTTCATCAGTGTCTTATAATTTTCTGCATACAGGTCTTTCATATCCTTAGGTAGGTTTATTCCTAGATATTTTATTCTTTTTGTTGCAATGGTAAATGGGAGTGTTTTCTTGATTTCACTTTCAGATTTTTTCATCATTAGTATATAGGAATGCCAGAGATTTCTGTGCATTAATTTTGTATCCTGCTACTTTACCAAATTCATTGATTAGCTCTAGTAGTTTTCTGGTAGCATCTTTAGGATTCTCTATGTATAGTATCATGTCATCTGCAAACAGTGACAGCTTTACCTCTTCTTTTCTGATTTGGATTCCTTTTATTTCCTTTTCTTCTCTGATTGCTGTGGCTAAAACTTCCAAAACTATGTTGAATAAGAGTGGTGAGAGTGGGCAACCTTGTCTTGTTCCTGATCTTAGTGGAAATGCTTTCAGTTTTTCACCATTGAGGATGATGTTTGCTGTGGGCTTGTCATATATGGCTTTTATTATGTTTAGGAAAGTTCCCTCTATGCCTACTTTCTGGAGGGTTTTTATCATAAATGGGTGTTGAATTTTTTCGAAAGCTTTCTCTGCATCTATTGAGATGATCATATGGTTTTTCTCCTTCAATTTGTTAATATGGTTTATCACATTGATAGATTGGCGTATATTGAAGAATCCTTGCATTCCTGGAATAAACCCCACTTGATCATGGTGTATGATCCTTTTAATGTGCTGTTGGATTCTGTTTGCTAGTATTTTGTTGAGGATTTTTGCATCTATGTTCATCAGTGATATTGGCCTGTAGTTTTCTTTCTTTGTGACATCCTTGTCTGGTTTTGGTATCAAGGTGATGGTGGCTTCGTAGAAGGAATTTGGGAGTGTTCCTCCCTCTGCTATATTTTGGAAGAGTTTGAGAAGGATAGGTGTTAGCTCTTCTCTAAACGTTTGATAGAATTCACCTGTGAAGCCATCTGGTCCTGGGCTTTTGTTTGTTGGAAGGTTTTTAATCACAGTTTCAATTTCAGTGCTTGTGATTGGTCTGTTCATATTTTCTATTTCTTCCTGATTCAGTCTTGGCAGGTTGTGCATTTCTAAGAATTTGTCCATTTCTTCCAGATTGTCCATTTTATTGGCATAGAGTTGCTTGTAGTAATCTCTCATGATTTTTTTTATTTCTGCACTGTCAGTTGTTACTTCTCCTTTTTCATTTCTAATTCTATTGATTTGAGTCTTCTCCCTTTTTTTCTTGATGAGTCTGGCTAGTGGTTTATCTATTTTGTTTATCTTCTCAAAGAACCAGCTTTTAGTTTTATTGATCTTTGCTATTGTTTCCTTCATTTCTTTTTCATTTATTTCTGATCTGATTTTTATGATTTCTTTCCTTCTGCTAGCTTTGGGTTTTTTTTGTTCTTCTTTCTCTAATTGCTTGAGGTGCAAGGTTAGGTTGTTTATTCGAGATGTTTCCTGCTTCTTAAGGTGGGCTTGTATTGCTATAAACTTCCCCCTTAGAACTGCTTTTGCTGCATCCCATAGGTTTTGGGTCGTTGTGTCTCCATTGTCATTTGTTTCTAGGTATTTTTTTATTTCCTCTTTGATTTCTTCAGTGATCACTTCATTATTAAGTAGTGTATTGTTTAGCCTCCATGTGTTTGTATTTTTTAAAGATCTTTTCCTGTAATTGATATCTAGTCTCATGGCGTTGTGGTCGGAAAAGATACTTGATACAATTTCAGTTTTCTTAAATTTACCAAGGCTTGATTTGTGACCCAAGATATGATCTATCCTGGAGAATGTTCCATGAGCACTTGAGAAAAATGTGTATTCTGTTGTTTTTGGATGGAGTGTCCTATAAATATCAATTAAGTCCATCTTGTTTAATGTATCATTTAAAGCTTGTGTTTCCTTATTTATTTTCATTTTGGATGATCTGTCCATGGGTGAAAGTGGGGTGTTAAAGTCCCCTACTATGAATGTGTTACTGTTGATCTCCCCTTTTATGGCTGTTAGTATTTGCCTTATGTATTGAGGTGCTCCTATGTTGGGTGCATAAATATTTACAATTGTTATATCTTCTTCTTGGATCGATCCCTTGATCATTATGTAGTGTCCTTCTTTGTCCCTTTTAATAGTCCTTATTTTAAAGTCTATTTTGTCTGATATGAGAATTGCTACTCCAGCTTTCTTTTGGTTTCCATTTGCATGGAATATCTTTTTCCATCCCCTTACTTTCAGTCTGTATGTGTCTCTAGTTCTGAAGTGGGTCTCTTGTAGACAGCATATATAAGGGTCTTGTTTTTGTATCCATTCAGCCAATCTGTGTCTTTTGGTGGGAGCATTTAGTCCATTTACATTTAAGGTAATTATCGATATGTATGTTCCTATTTCCATTTTATATATTTTTTTGGGTTCGCTACTATAGGTCATTTCCTTCTCTTGTGTTTCGTGTCTAGAGAAGTTCCTTTAGCATTTGTTGTAAAGCTGGTTTGGTGGTGCTGAACTCTCTCAGCTTTTGCTTGTCTGTAAAGGTTTTAATTTCTCCATCAAATCTGAATGAGATCCTTGCTGGGTAGAGTAGTCTTGGTTGCAGGCTATTCTCCTTCAGCACTTTCAGTATGTCCTGCCACTCCCTTCTGGCTTGTAGGGTTTCTGCTGAGAGATCAGCTGTTAACCTTATGGGGATTCCCTTGTGTGCTATTTGTTGTTTTTCCCTTGCTGCTTTTAATATGCTTTCTTTGTATTTAATTTTTGACAGTTTGATTAATATGTGTCTTGGCGTGTTTCTCCTTGTATTTATCCTGTATGGGACCCTCTGTGCTTCCTGGACTTGATTAACTATTTCCTTTCCCATATTAGGGAAGTTTTCAACTATAATCTCTTCAAATATTTTCTCAGTCCTTTTCTTTCTTTCTTCTTCTTCTGGAACCCCTATAATTCGAATGTTGGTGCGTTTCATGTTGTCCCAGAGGTCTCTGAGACTGTCCTCAGTTCTTTTCATTCTTTTTTCTTTATTCTGCTCTGCAGTAGTTATTTCCACTACTTTATCTTCCAGGTCACTTATCCGTTCTTCTGCCTCAGTTATTCTGCTATTGATCCTATCTAGAGTGATTTTAATTTCATTTATTGCATTGTTCATCGTTGCTTGTTTCATCTTTAGTTCTTGTAGGTCCTTGTTAACTGTTTCTTGCATTTTGTCCATTCTACTTCCAAGATTTCGGATCATCCTTACTATCATTATTCTGAATTCTTTTTCAGGTAGATTGCCTATTTCCTCTTCATTTGTTAGGTCTGGTGGGTTTTTATCTTGCTCCTTCATCTGCTGTGTGTTTTTCTGTCTTCTCATTTTGCTTATCTTACTGTGTTTGGGGTCTCCTTTTTGCAGGCTGCAGGTTCGTAGTTCCCGTTGTTTTTGATGTCTGTCTCCAGTGGCTAAGGTTGTTTCAGTGGGTTGTGTAGGCTTCCTGGTGGAGGGGACTAGTGCCTGTGTTGTGCTGGATGAGGCTGGATCTTGTCTCTCTAGTGGGCAGGTTCACGTCTGGTGGTGTGTTTTGGGGTGTCTGTGGCCTTATTATGATTTTAGGCAGCCTCTCTGCTAATGGGTGGGGTTGTGTTCCTGTTTTGCTAGTTGTTTGGCATAGGTTGTCCAGCACTGTGGCTTGCTGGTCGTTGAGTGAAGCTGGGTGCTGGTGTTAAGATGGAGGTCTCTGGGATATTTCCACCGTTTAATATTATGTGGAGCTGGGAGGTCTCTTGTTGACCAGTGTCCTGAAGTTGGCTCTCCTACCTCAGAGGCAGAGCCCTGACTCCTGGCTGGAGCACCAAGAGCCTTTCATCCACACGGCTCAGAATAAAAGGGAGAAAAAGTAGGGAGAATTAGTAGAAGTATGAGTAAAGAAAGAAGAAAAGGAGGAAAGGAAGGAAGGAAGAAAGAAGCAAAGAAGGAAAGAAAGGAGGGAGGGAGGGAGGGAGGGAGGAAGGAAGGAAGGAGGGAAAGAAGGAAAAAAGACAGAAAGAAAGATGATACAGTAAAAATAAAATAAAGTATAATATAGTTATTGAATTAAAAAATATTTAGAAAAAAAAAAAAAAAGGGACGGATAGAACCTTAGGACAAATGTTGGAAGCAAAGCTATACAGAAAAAATCTTACACAGAAGCATACACATACACCTTCACAAAAAGAGGTAAAGGGGGAAAATCATAAATCCTGCTCCCTGAGACCACCTCCTCAATTTGGGGTGATTCGTTGTCTAAAGGAGGGAAGGAAGGAAGGAAAGAAAGAAAGAACGAAGGTAAAGTATAATAAAGTTATTACAATTAAACTTAATTATTAAGAAAAAGAATTTTTAAAAAAAAGTCATGGACGGATAGAGCCCTAGGACAAATGGTGGAAGCAAGAGTATACAGACAGAATCTCACACAGAAGCATACACGTACACATTCACAAAAAGAGGAAAAGGGAAAAAAATCATAGATCTCGCTCCTAAATTCCACCTCTTCAATTTGGGATCATTCCTTGTCTATTCAGGTATTCCACAGATGCAGGGTATATCAAGTTGATTGTGGAGCTTTAATCCGCTGCTTCTGTGGCTGCTGGGAGAGATTTCCCTTTCTCTTCTTTGTTCTCACAGCTCACAGGAGCTCAGCTTTGGATTTGGCCCTGCCTCTGCGTGTAGGTCGCTGGAGGGCGTCTGTTTTTTCGCTCAGACAGGACGGGGTTAAAGGAGCCGCTGATTCGGGGCCTCCGGCTCACTCAGGCCGGGGGTTGGGGGATGGGGGTAGGAGGGGCACTACGTGCGGGGCGGGCCTGCGGCTGCAGAGGCAGCGTGACGTTGCGGCAGAGGCCGGCGTGATGTTGCACCAGCCTGAGACCCGCCGTGCGTACTCCCGGGGAGGTTGTCCCTGGATCCCGGGAACCTGGCAGTGGCGGGCTGCACAGGCTCCGCGGAAGAGGGGTGTGGAGAGTGACCTGTGCTCGCACACAGGCCCCTTGGTGGCGGCAGCAGCAGCCTTAGCGTCTCCTGCCCGTCTCTGGGGTCCGCGGTTTTAGCCGCGGCTCGCGCCCGTCTCTGGAGTTCCTTTAAGCAGCGCTCTTAAACCCCTCTCCTCGCGCACCAGGAAACAAAGAGGGAAGAAAAAGTCTCTTGCCTCTTCGGCAGGTGCAGGCTTTTCCCCGAACTCCCTCCCGGCTAGTCGTGGTGCACTAACCCCTTCAGGCTATGTTCAAGCCGCCAACCCCAGTCCTCTCCCTGAGCTCCGTCCAAAACCAAAACCCGAGCCTCAGCTCGCAGCCCCGCCCGCCCCGGCGGGTGAGCAGACAAGCCTCTCGGGTTGGTGAGTGCCGGTCGGCACCGATCGTCTGTGCAGGAATCTCCCCGCTTTGCCCTCCGCACCCGTCGCTGTGCACTACTCCGCGGTCCCGATACTCCCCCCTCTGCCTCCCGCAGTCTCCGCCCGCGGAGGGGCTTCCTAGTGTGTGGAAACTTTTCCTCCTTCACAGCTCCCTCCCACTGGTGCAGGTGCCGTCCTTATTCCTTTGTCTCTGTTTTTTCTTTTGCCCTACCCAGTTAGGTGGGGAGTTTCTTGCCTTTTGGGAGGTCTGAGGTCTTCTGCCAGCCTTCAGTAGGAGTTCTGTAGGAGTTGTTCCACGTGTGGATGTATTTCTGTTGTATCCGTGGGGAGGAAGGAGATCTCCGCGTCTTACTCTTCTGCCATCTTCAAGGTCCCCGACCACCTTATTCTTATTCCTCATCTTGAGAATGTGAACAGTTATCAGACTGGGGAGAGATTTCATTGTGATAGACTTTTATCAACGAAAAGAATCGAGTTTAAATCAAACAGAGCTCAGATGATCTGGCTATAGATTCGCATGGTTTATTTTAGCCACAGACAAGATACACCTTTGCTTTTGCCCCACTATTCAAACTGGTTTTATAGTAAATGAAATAGAAGTATTAACTTTATCCTCATGCACACGATTATAGTTCTTTATGTATGCTTTATTACCATCAAGATTGCTACAACTCAGGACTTCCCTGGTGGTGCGGTGGTTAAGAATCTGCCTGCCAATTTAGGGGACATGGGTTCTAGCCCTCATCCAGGAAGATCACACATGCCGTGGAGCAACTAAGCCTGTGCGCCACAACTACTGAGCCTGCGCTCTAGAGCCCACGAGCCACAACTACTGAGCCCGAGTGCCACAACTACTGAAGTCCGTGCGCCTAGAGCCTGTGTTCCGCAACAAGAGAAGCCAACGCAATGAGAAGCCCGTGTACTGCAATGAAGAGTAGCCCCCGCTTGCCGCAACTAGAGAAAGCCTGCGTGCAGCAAGGAAGACCCAATGCAGCCAAAAAATAAATGAATTAATTAATTTTAAAAAAATTGCTAAAACTCACTTGGGGGTCCCTGAACAAGCCTGTGCCCCATTGTTTACTGAGATCACTTGGAAATGATTTAGCAATTTTTGTCCCAGTATCTAAGTTGATTTTGTATTCCATGATGATATTTTTAGTTTTCTCATAGATATGAGACAGTTTCACAAGTCATATTTGGAAACTACGTATAATTTTCACACATTAAACTTTACTATTTATTTAACTTCCAGAGATAGTTTCAAACTAGTATAATTGGAACCTACAAACAAATACAAGGGAAAAAAATCATTCAAAAACCCAATTTGGAAGTATATATTGTTCAACAATGTGTTAGACCTTGGACTGGGACATGGAGGATTTTAAACTATGGCTCTTGTGCTCAAAGAACATATAATCTGAAGATTGATGGAGAAAATTACAAATGGTTGAAAACAATATACTGATATAATGGCTGTATTTTGCATTTAATGTTAGTTAAAGGATGCCAGAAATCCCAGAAGAATGGTGTAGAAGGGGTTGAACTGGTATTTTAAAAATGAGTTGAAATTGAATGCTCAAGGATAAGTAGTCAGGTACCACTCTCAGTCTCCATGATTACTGGAACAGCCAAATATTTAACATGCACCAACAGCTGTCCAACTCACAGCACATACACATGAATTTCCACTGCTTGAAAGCTTTTTCCTTAGGCTTCAAATTAAAGTTTTCTACCTCAGCCTTCTGTCAACCCAGATCTGGTTAATTCTCTATTTTATTTCCTTCCTTTGCTGCATTTATCAGCTCTGAAATCAAATAATTACTTGTGTAATTATATTTTTACGTTTACCTCGATGATCAAAACGCAGGTTCTAAAGAGTGAGGATCAGTTATACTTTGTTCATTACGCAGTGCCTAACACATCCTAGGTACTTGATGCCTAATATGTATGAATGAATGAGCCAAGCAGAGTAGAAGCTGGGGGAATAAACATGAACAAAGCTTGGAGTCAGAATTGAAGAACACAGCATGTAACAAAGAGGAGGTGCCCATAAAGGAGTTCAGATTTTTAGGGACAGCTTTTCCAGAAAGGTTTTACAATAAAGAATATTGAATGTGGAGAGGATTTATAGTGTTCCTGACTTGTGAAGATCACTTTGTCTCACAATATATAATTCAAGCTACCTAATATAAGCCTGAATGGGTGCACTACAAGATCTACCTGCAGATTTTAAAGAATTATGAGACAAATGCCTTTGAGAGGGTAAATGCATTTGAAGCACAGTACTTTTAAAATAAATTACAACCTGAAATGGTACTCTAGGGAGAGTGGAGAGATTCAAAATGCTCTTTGTTCTTTGATTTTTTGCTCATTCATATGTAATTACTCTTTTCTTTTGTCTTTGGAATTATTGTTTTATGCTTCACGTTTCAACTTGTTTATTATATGACAAGGTTAATAACTGTCACACAAAAATAACCAGTAATTATATGCATTTACTATTTTATGAAGCAAAAGAGATGGCAATTAGCAGGATTTAGAGCACTGGAGATTTTATTTTTAGACATATTTTGCCTAATATTAATTACTATACGTAAGTCATCACACTACTTGGTTATAGTGGTTATAATTATGTTGGGTAAAAGAAATGATAATTCAGAAGTGTACATGTATGTGTATAAATATAAGACCAACATAGAAATTGTCCTTAGTGAAGGCTTAAGAGGAATACAACTGATGCAAACAAAGCTAAACATTTTAGTACAAAGTGAATGAAGAGAATTGATGTTTTCTCTTGTTTAAAAGAAAAATTAAAAATGTATTATTCTGGTGGTAAATGTCAATAATGGGGGAGGCTATACATGTGTGAGGGCAGGGGACACAGGGAAAAATCTCTGTATCTTCTCAATTTTGCTGTGAATTTAAAACTGCTCTAAAAAATGAGGTCTTAATAAAAAGAAAAATACAAAACTGACTGAAATGTTAACCATGATTGTAACAGGAAATAAAGATATGTTCAAGGAAGACAGTCATATTGGAGAATTTCAGTCCATAAAATATTTGGTTATTTCTATTTTATCATACTAGAAACAACCTTGCTATGAATGAGATTGATGGTAGCACCAATACTGCTGGTCTAGGAAAAGAAGCTCAGTCATCAAATGCTCTCCCTCCATGTAAATCTTAGGTCTGGATTTTAGGTATGTGATTAAAGAATACGCTCTTCCTTTTTTTTTTTTTTTTTTTGTGTGTTTTTTGGTTTAGGTGCAAATACATGTCTTTCCTCTTCAGTTCAAATGTATAAATATCACATATTGGGTATATGTAATGTAATATATAATATTATGCATAGCTGAATCATTCAAGGATACATTCATCATGAGTTATATAATACCTGACAAATAATGGCTTTAAAAATGTTAAGTTAATTTGCCTTTGTAACAATAATTCTGGAGGAAGGCAACACCTGAAGCACAGGGTGAGTGTAGCTGCTCCAGGAAGTCATCAAGGAACCAAGCTGCTTCTCTCTTTATGCTCTACCACAGTATGTGGCTTTCATCCTCATGGTCTCAAGATGGCTGTCACACTTCCAAGTAACACATCCACATTCCAGGTGGGAGGAAGGGGGCAAATAAGGGATTTCCCCCCCATTAAGCCTTTATTAGGGAAGGGCAGCTTTATCCAGGGACTGTTTTCTATATCTTATTGGCCAGAACTGTGTCATAAGGCCACCTCCAACCACAAGATAGGCTTGGAGTTTGAGAATTTAACTCTCCAGCCTGTTGGAGAAGAAGACAAAAGAGAAGGGGGTTTGGAATGGATGTTGATTGAGCTGACTTAAGAAGTTTTTAAACTCCAAAGAAGTTCACTTAAGAAGCTCTGCCTAAGAAGTCTAACCTCCTTCCAAGAGATCCTTATAACACAGATACTTAGTAAATGCAGATGGAGGACAACTGCTTTGGTTACTCCGGCTGTGTAACAAACTACCCCAACTTAGTGGTAAAAACAGTAACTTTTGTATAGGCTCACGCATTGTGTTGGTCAGTAATTCAGACAGGGCACAGTGGAGATAGTTTGTCTCTGCTCCATGGTGTCTGGGGTCTCAGCTGATATGATTATGCAGAGGGTTGGGGGTGACTTTCACCATGGGGGGACTGGAATCATTTGGAGGCTGTTTCACTCAAATGCCAGGCGTCCTGCCTGGGATGACTTGAAGGCTGTGCTCAGCTGGGGGATCAGCTAGAACACCTACACATGGCCTTCTCATGTTGCCTGGACTTCTCTCAGCACGGGCGCTAGAGTCCCAGAGAGAACATCACAAGAGCAATTGTGTCAAGTGACCCAGGCAGAAGCAACATGGCCGTTTCTGACCTAGCCTTGAAATCCCATAGTGACCTGTAGAAGCAGTCACAAGCCCACCCAGATTCATGGGGAACAGACAAAGACCCCCTTCTCTCAATGGGAGGAGGTCCAAGGAATTTGCAGCCATTAAGAAAAAAACTGCCACAGTAACAAGGATGGGACTAAACATGGAGCACGATTCTCTAAGAATAACTTTCTTCAAATTTCTTTTCCATCTTCGCCATTCTTACTGCACATTGAGAAAAGGCAGTGTTAAATCTATTAGGAAAAAGCCCCTTTACAGAATTTCTGAAGTATGGTGAGTTGTTTAACCCACTAGGCAGGAGACAGCGCCCAGAGGTGAGGCTGTTCCCCAGCTGCCGAGTCTGATTATCCGGAGCATGGCCGGGACAGGGCTGCAGCCACGTAATTAAGCAGCCCCATCTTCACTTTCCTCTAAAGTACCGTCAGGGGTTTTTCTGTGTGTGAATTCTCTGAGAGTCGAAATTCTCTTTTCTATTTTCCATGCAGCGTGGAATGTATGACCTGTGTTTGTACAAAGGCAGCCAGCTATAAAGTTAGATCACTGAACGGACAGTGAAGTGGAACCAGAGAAGGCTCCTCTTTGTCTGAAGCGAGGAGTGGCATGTTGTTATATTCTGTACAGCAGAGGAAAAGTATCACAGCAACATTTCTGAGTGAATTAGGTCCATGAAGAACAATTTCAGGCATTAGATACCATTTCTGATTTCAAGGCCCTTATAGTAATATCCTTCGCAGCTAAGTGCAGTGGAATGATTTAATTCTGGCTCTGACACTTACTAACTCTGGGACTCTGGGCATGTTTCTATAGCTGTCTCTCCACTTCTTTTTCTCACCTCAGGAAATGGGGATAAAAATGCCCATCTTAGTCACTGTGAGGATTAAATGCATATTCTTGCTGGGATACTACTCTGGCCTCTCTGAAGTGCCCTACCCTTGCCTCTGTCACTGGTGATGGACAGTCTGCAGGTCCCTGAAGGGTGTCAGCTCCCCGTGATACTATGAGAAAGTGGGTCAACTGTCTCACCTTCATACTCCCAAAGAGAGCTCTGGGCTTACCCCTGTCAGAGCTCTTAACATTCAACAATGCACTTCACAAATTCTAACTGAAAAACAGTTATGTGCCAGGGACTGTGCTGGGGTCTGGAAATGCAGCAATGAATATAATCAGGGTGATCTCTGCTCTGGTGCTTTGTATACTCTCGTGGAGCAAAAGAGGCAACAAACAAGCAAGCAAAAGGATAAAAAGAATTCCACATAGTGATAAGGGCTATAGGGAACCAAAGAACGTGGTAAGAATGAGTGACTCTTGAGGACCCCCTGTGGGCAGATGGGAAAATCCTAGTCAAGGACATGGTATTTGAGTTTTGAAATCTAAATATCGTGAAGTAGTCAGACATATAAACTCAGTACCGATACTCTTATGAGCACTCTCTGTGTATTAATGCCCTTAATTCTCACAACAACCTCTTGAAGTAGATACTCTTCTTATTTCCACTTTACAGATGAGGAGACCAATGTGGAAAGGTGAATGAAGTATTGTAATTTGCACAAGATTATACAGCTACTAAATGGCAGAGCTCAGATTCAAACCCAGACAATCTGCTTTCGAAAGCCCATACTCTCACCACTGTCTCTCCAAAGGCATTTGATATTGCATTGATATTTACTTTTTACTTGTATGTTTTTCCTACTAGACCATGAATAAATTGATGGTTAGAGTTCAGTCCCATGAATAATGCCCAGCTCTTAGTCCATTCTCAATAAATGTTTATCAAATGAATGCATGCCTGCAATGAGCAAATCTAGATGAAATAAAGCACTCATTCCGTGCTTAGCATCATATAAGTAATTAAAATCTTAGTTCTCCCTCCCTGCCTTACTCCCCAACTCCCTGTCTTAGACTCATATAGCCTGCTGCTGAACTTGAAATAACTAGAAGATTTATAGGGGAAGGGGGTCACCTTCATAATGTATAAAAAAATAAATTAAGAAAACAAAGTCTTTCAATTTGTTAGCAAAAGATGAAAAGGAGTAACTTTGGTGAGTTTTAAAGAAAAACACATGGAAGCAAGGAACCTGTAAAATAATAAATTTCCTCCCTCCAACATAAAAATGATGGCCCCTGTGTTTTAAAGGAAAGCAATTTGGAAAACTTCCACACATGCACATTTTGGGGAAAATGTAGGGAGAAATATGAAGTTAGGTAAATGTCTTTAATAGGTACTTCAAAGTCTTGGATCATTAAATCATTTCCACAGCTTTTTGACTGTTATCACCCCCTGAGCCATTGCCAAAACCACTCCTTGAAATGTTGCAATAAATTTGAAAGACAAATCAGATTTGGAAATTTTGCATGAAAGAGAACTGTATCTTGTACTTTAGAAACGGTTTTCAATGTCAGCACATAGTTGCCTCCTGCCAAAGATGAGCTTGGGAGCGGTGACCTTTGTGGATGACTTCTCTTTCTTAGATTTTTGCCCTACAGGATTTTGGAAGCCTGGTCACGGGAATATTTAAGGATACCAGGTGGTTTTGAAATGCTCGGTTGGACTGGGTGACTTAACTAGGTCTGAATGTAACAATTGAAAAAAAATATTTTTCCATGAGGAAAGTGAACGTTTATATAAGATGAATCAGTCACAGGGCTCTAGAAGTAACTGTAAGGTACTTGCTGCTGCTGACGAGCTTGATAGAAAAGGATGATGCTTAGACTGGATGTTTGTGTCCCTCTAAAATTCATATGTTGAAATTTGAAACCTCAAGGTGATGGTATTAGGAGGTGGGGCATTTGGAAGGTGACTAGATAATGAGGATGGAGTCCTCCTGAATAGGATTAGTGCCCTTATAAAAGAGAACTCCCTTGACCTTCTGCTTCATGAGGTTACAACAAGAAGACTGTCATCTATGGACCAGGGAGCCAGTCCTCACCACACACTGAATCTGGGAGCATGATATCTTGCACTTTCCCGCCTGCAGGACTGTGAGAAATAAATGTCTGCTGTTTATAAGCCACTCAGTCTACAGTATTTTTTATAGCAGTTTGAGTGGACTAAGACAGATGATAAGCCTAAGAAGAAAGCAAGAGATCATTTCCTATATATTTTAAAATTTTTATTTATTTAAAATTTTTTTTGTGGTACGTGGGCCTCTCACTGTTGTGGCCTCTCCCGTTGTGGAGCACAGGCTCTGGACGCACAGGCTCAGCGGCCATGGCTCACGGGCCCAGCCGCTCCACGGCATGTGGGATCTTCCTGGACCGGGGTACGAACCCATGTCCCCTGCATCGGCAGGCGGACTCTCAAGCACTGTGCCACCAGGGAAGCCCATACTTAGTCTCTATTTTCAACCTAATTTATAAATCCAGAGTTAGAGAACTGAACTTACTAAGTAGTAATGTAGCACAAAGGGAGAAGAAGAGACAGCAAGGAGGCAATATTTGCTGCGGCCCAACATCTCCTGTCAAAGAGTTGACAGCCAGGAGTATAAGCAACCACTGAGTACCAAGTCAAGATAGGGTAGCTGGATGCAGCGGATACAAAAGGAATGCTACTATTTAGTGGTTTACTATTACAAATGGTGGTCTGAGCTTATAGTTATGGCCTTGCACATCATAGATACTCAAAAAATTTTAAAGACTAATTGCCTGAATGAGCATCCTGATGTACTTGAAAAGAAAAAGAAACGGGGTTTCTCATGTTATCTTGCTATTAATTTGGAAGAGAGGGTGTGCCAAAGGAACTCAATGAATGAAAATATTAAATGCAGTAAGAGGTTCAAAGATCGTCTTGAAGTGTGATCATGTGGAAGAGTCCAGGATGAATCAGCTTTTTTTCTTTGCACCCATCCCTTAGGTTAGCAAATACACCATCAACCGTAGGTAGAATTTACAACGTTCATAAACGCAGAATGAACTGCAGGTGGCAGCAAAGCATGCTGGAAGAGAAAGCGACTTCAGCAAGTATACTTGGGAGAATTCTGAAAAACTTCTTTTGCCAGGTTGCAGGTAGAGAAGGCACTCAAATGTGATACAAAAAAGAAAGCATGTGGGAAGGTTGATCATGATAATTAAGTTTAGATAATTTCGTGTCGTTTTAATCACCTTTTGACTAAATGAAAGGATTGAAAGAGCTTACTGAAAATACAAGTATCTCACAACAAAGCCCAACTAATCCTCTTACAAAATGGACATTTATGCTGAAGAGAGATTTTTGTAATAAGACATGACATGCAATCTTTATTACAAAAAATTATCATTCAGACCAGTGTGGAAATGTGCCAGTTGGGAGGTGATTTGTCTCTTGGCTCAGAAGAGATATTAATGGAAGGATATTAATATCGTTCAAAGAAAGGATATAAGTAAAGAAAACATGAAAGAATGTTAGGTATAGATGGGATCTCTGAAAATGTGACAATGGCATGAGAAAAAAGAGCACAGAGCCTCTGGGTCTTCTTAAAGTATCTAAAAATAGGAATGATGAAAATATTACAAAAATGTGCATCAATTTGTTGAAGTTAGTGGGGAAGGAAGAAATGTGACAGTCTGTGAATATTTATAATACAAAGGATCTACTTACAAGTAAAACTCAGGGGGACTCAAATATTAAGAAACAGCTTCTAGGTTCCCAAGAAAACCAAAGTGATGGTCCTAGTAGATCAGTTTTTGCAAAAGACTAGACTTTATTTCTTTACATTTCAGCTGTCATATCATTTGTTGCAGTTGGTGTCCAATAGGCCTATGGGTAATGGATAGAGTTGAGTGCTTCCCAAGACATTTAAAACGACTGGCAGAAGGAAAGGCTCAGAGTAGAATGATTTTAGGTCATGGCCTCATCCCCACTGGGCTCCAAATGCCATTTCAGCCCTGGAATTACTGTGTGATGTTGTCCAAGTTATGAAATTCCCTGAGTCAGTATTTCTTGAATGTGAAGTGGGCGTTTAAGAATACCCCCTCTCACCAGGCCGTGTGAGGATTAAATATGACAATGTATCAAAATACTTGCCTCATATTAGTTACTTAATAAATTCTATACCTCTTCCCTCTTCAGGAGCATTCCCAAAGATGTTGAGGTATTTTGAAGACTGTCTCCAAAACATTTCCCTTACCGACAGCCTCAGTGTCAAAAATTCCTAGTTATAACATTCTGCCTTCAGATGGCGCAAAGTCCCTTGGGGAATTAACAAGGTATGACTATGGGCAGGCACCAGCAGTAGAGCATAGTAGGTGAAGTAGAGATGGTCATGCTGCAGCTGCCAGTTGGCTACAGTTCTCTGTTCTAGCTGCAAAGACTATCTAGTTAAATTTATATGAATTCAATGTCATATTCTTGAAAGAGAGACTGATTTCTCTCTGCATCCTTGAAAAAGAGATTCATTCTTTTCTGGTCAGTGGTGGGGAGGTGGACGGTAGGGGTATTTGGAGTCAGATTGGCTTCCGGAGTGAAAACATGGCTGCCCAGGTTCAAGTCTGTGGCTGGAAGTGGAGTTCTCAGAGTGGGTGTCATTTTACCCCCAGATATGTATATTACTACCACTACTATTGCCACACACACACATTCATACACACTCACATTCTCTTCTATATTTCTCTTATATTATCAGAAAAATTATTACAGAATGAAAGCAAATTATGGATGCTTGTTATTTTGCTTAAACGTTACAGATGAGAGGTGTTTTTTTTCATTTTTTTTTTAAAGCAACCATGAAAAACAACATTTTTTTAACCAAGTTGCCAGGGATACTGTGAAAGTCTTAGATATCAACAAGACTTCAAAGCAAGCACCTTGATCAAACTGGTACTTATTTACTAGGAAAAAATTCACAGGGCTGGGAAGCATAATACAGATAAGCCAGTTCTGAAGTTGTTATCATGAATGAGGTGTGGGGTGTGAACAGTTTCAGTGCTGTGTCTTTGAAATGTTCGTTCTTATGGTAACCTTAGAAAAATGCCTCTTACGATTAAAAACATATCTGTATTTTACATGCTTGATGTTTTATATTATACTTAAAAGATCTTAACAAAATGAATGTTAGTGTAACTACAGATCACCTAAATGCAAAATTATGTTACGATTCTTGGTGAGAATAGATGAAGTGAGAACCTCCATTCTGTTGCTGTTTACAATTTTTTTCTATTTCTTCTGAGATATTTCATCTCTAGCTGCTTCCTCCCAACACACCCTTCTGTTGTTACTAATAATGTCAGGCTCTTCTGCTAAAGTTTCCATCAGTGGCATTGATCTGATTCTAGAGGAAGGAAGCTAAGAAAAACTTCAAAGATTTTACACAGAGGCCCCTCAAAGGGCAATCACAAATCTTGGCTCACCACTTAGCCAGAAGCTCAAAATTCAGCTGTTTATTCCCTCCTTTATATCAATTCATTTGTGGAGATCATTACAAAACTGTCAAAAACAGTATTCTTGGATTGCAGGACTAGGGATTAGGTTAGATGAATGGAGGTAATAATAAGTTGACTAATTTTATTTTGGTACATTAAGTTAGTGGTATATTTTCCTTAACATATATATGTGATTTTTTTTTGGTACCATGCAAACATTTCTAACTATACTGTGACTACTGAAAAGGCCACACCTCAAGAAGCTGCATTGACAATAATTGTCATTTAGGAGAATGAATACAACAAATAGTGACACACACACACACACACACACACACACATATATATATATATATATATATATACAGCTTTTTCATTGACAGAATCCTGTTTTTTTTCTGGTGTGTTTATAAATTCACTAGGTCTAGCAAGTACCTTAAAATTATCCAGTGGGATTGCTCTATTTTTTTTAAATTAATTAATTAATTAATTTTTGGCTGCGTTGGGTCTTCGTTGCGGTGCACCGACTTCTCATAGCGGTGGCTTCTCGCGCTGTGGAGCATGGACTCCAGGCGCGCGGGCTTCAGTAGTTGTGGCTCGTGGGCTCTAGAGCACAGGCTCAGCAGCCGTGGCACACGGGCTCAGTTGCTCCGCGGCACGTGGGATCCTCCAGGACCAGGGCTCGAATCCGTGTCCCCTGCACTGGCAGGCGGATTCTCAACTCCGTGCCACCAGGGAAGTCCCTGCTCTGTTTGTTGAAGAGAAAATTGAGATACAGCTTGACTAAAAGATTTGCCCAATGTGAGACAGCAGCTTACTGCAGTGTGGACACTGGTATCCAGTCTCTAGCTTTGAACCAACTGCTATTTCTAGTCTTTCTCACAATTACAATTTTATATTAACATTATTTTCATCGTTATTGAAGCTCTTACTACCTATGTTTACCCCAAGAAAGGAAGAAAACAAGAATCTAGTCTCAAAAATCTTAAATTATTTCAAGATACAATCTGACATTAAAATTCTGAGCAAGGCGTTCCAATAATCTGAAAAAAAAAAAATCTTTGAAATAACATCTCCCAAGTAGTCTGGGGATAATGATGAGCCATGGTTTCTGAGTAGAATTTTTAGTGAATATCAGAGGATATATATAAAAGTTTAGTGTTAAGCCAATGAACTTTTCCACTTGCACTCTAACCAGTAATTATTTTGGAAAGACACAGAAATTCTCCAGTATTGGTTGTCTATCCTGATTGCACATTAAATGATCTGGGGTGGGGGAAAGGTGCCTACCTTCAGGATCCCTGAAGGTAGACCGGGGCGTGCGTGTGTGTGTGTGTGTGTATACTTTAGGCTAGAATATATTAAACTCCCTAGGTGTTTCTAGTATGAGCCTCAGCTGCCGTCCCTATCCCACTTTAGCCCGCTAAGGGACAGCATCAGACCGCTGCAACTCAGGCGTTCCTCCACGGCGTCTCTTCCTCTTTGGGCGCAGTAGGGGGCGCTCCGGCACCGGGTTTACTCGTTGGCCACCTCATGCCCCTACCCCCGTAAAACGACAGCACCGCAGAAAAGGCGTTATTTGGAAGCCAACAGAGAGGGGAAAGACGGAATTGCACCTTATGAATTTACATATCCGAGAGCCGGCAAGTGGTCGTTTAAACAATATCCCCCTATTTGGCTTTTCGGAACATCTGACCCAACGGCAGCCCCCCTTGTTTTCAGCCTTTGGACTTGGAAAAACTTAACTTCCCGCAGGGGTAGAGTCCCGGCCCGGCGGCGGGGCGGGATGGTTTACGACTTTGGATCTTGAAGAGTTCACTGTTTAAATAAATCTTGGTGAGCAATGGAGAACAATCTCCACATTAATCTTGCGTAATTAGCGTTATAAACCCTCAGCAGCCTAAGAAGCACTAAAGACAAAGCTTTATGCAAATGTCCCTTCCCTCGCCTGCCGCCCTTCTGCCTAGCGGGGTCCCTCTCCCCCCAGCTCTCCCTACCCTCTCAATTCTGGCTCTGGCGCCCGCGAGCCTCCTTTTAATGACACGGTCCACTAGATACCTTAAAGTTAATGACAAAGTTCTTGACTTTAAAAAATAAAAGTACATAAAAAGGATTATCAGTAGCAACCTAAGGAGGGGAGGGGTTTGTGCAGGCAGAGGCTATTAGAAGGATTTAGCCTATAGGGAATTGGCACTTGCTTTTGGCAGCCAGTATTGTCCAGGTAAGGACAGAACCTGCTGTGTGAGGAGAATTAGGGGTTGGGAGGCGGCATTTTCTCCAACCAGTCGCTCTCGGGGTGCACACCCAGGGTGGGCGCTCTTTCGGCAGGAGGGAGCGGCTAACCAAGTTCACCCCCAAGGATCCCACTCTGCCCTCCAGACGCGCACATTTCCCAGGCATTAGTCTGGAACTGAGTCCTCGGCTGAGAGTCGTTGCGAAAACGAGATACGGCCCCCAAATGAGGAGGAGAGTGTGGGAAATCTCAACACACAAGTCTTTACCTGCAATTGTGGGGATGTAGGGGGAGCGGCGCGCACAGAGGCCGAGATGCGCGCACTGCCGCGCGCACACGCCCGCACAAACGCCGAGCCAAAGGCGGGCAGATCCCCTGCTTGGCTCCGGATTACCTGCTCTGTGTTTACTGTTTCGGAGGGCTTTACGTGAAATGAATAAATTTTTTACTTGCTCCAAGGACTGGCTTGTTGTTTTATGGCATGTACTTATTTAAAGCCTCTTTTGTCGGTGTTGAAATGGTCCAAGCTCCCAAATACTGTGCAGGGCTATGAGCATGGAACAAGCCGGAACGCAATGAGTATAAGTGGCGCAGTAAAACGCCGTGGAGAGGCGAGCCTTACTCTTTTCTTACACACACACACACACACACACACACACACACACACACACACACACACTGCTTGCTTTTCTTTTTCACAAACCAGAACCTAATGCTTTTTAATGTCTTATGCAGAGGGTGAAGGGAACGCAGTCTGGAGAATTACACCTGAAATACTGCAGGCGTTGAAGAATTTCCACAGAAACTGTATTCTGATTAGAAACAAACCTCAGTACAAATCTATTTATCCTCCTTCCATCTGTATCCGCTTAGGGCTTATTCCTCCCTTTTCCGACCCCAGCCCCCCAACGTCGTACCTAAAGGTAAGCACAATGGTAAACAAAAGCTAAGACTTTGCTCTTTTAACCGTAATAACTGTCCTGTCTACACTTTGTTTATGAAATGGAATAAGAATGGGAGGGGGCCGTAGTTTAACGGCACAACCGGGCTGTATAAATACAATACTCACTTTTTAAAAGTGAAGTGGATTTGGTTTACTCTGAAAAACAGTAATTCAAACAGCACCTATCTGCTCCAGATAGAGTAGCTATGTACATCTATACAGGCAAGTTTGAAATTTAGAACAAGGCTTTGATTTATTCCCTTTCTATCAGTGATTAATGCCCCTTAATTAGCTAATCTCAAAGCCATTATTTACAACCAGGGCAGACAAAGGGAAAACTGATGATCCAACACTTATGTCAGTTTAAAATTTTGAAACAACAAAAAAATGCTTTATTCAGAGTGCAGTCCCGAGTCTTTCAAATGAACCTCAGAATAACAAAGAAAGCCACAAGAAAAATATTTAAAGCCAAACCAAAAAAATAAAGACAAAATCAAACTCCACCCCCCCCCCAAACAATCCCAACAGTATCCCTCCAGAAAATTCCTCCTTTTCCTTCAGAAATTGCCTGGAGCAATTTGAGAATGTAGATATTTAAATGGAAAAGGAATAAATCACTTGTATCTTTCTTTCACTTAAAATCTATGAAAGTTCTTCATTTTGGTAGGCGAGGCGGGGGAGGGGTCTGTGGTTGAGTTTTCGAAAATCGTTGACGGAGAAAGAGTTTTTGGATTTGAAAGCAGTTTTCTCTTTGTACTTTTCCAAGGCAGGCGTTCAGGACTTGGGGAACAGGCTTGCACATCAAAACCGGGTGCTTCAGAACCCTTCCCGTCTTGGGGTCGTAAGGTGCCTCTTAGCACCCGGGCAGGGCCTAGGGGGTTGAGAATTTCTGTTTTAACCCTGCTCCTCAAAGCGCCGCGCTCTCAGAGGCTCAATTTCAAGTGACCCTTAAAACTCATTTCTGGAGAGAGCTGCAGTTCCTCGGCCCTTTCTTGGTAGAAAACCAGATAGATCGGGTATCCTGGGGGTTCTTGGAGCCTCCTTCTTGGGGGCTTGAGGGGGTCTCCTCGGGAACCGGCTGGGTTGCGGAAAGCCGCGGACGAGCCTTGTAAAGGGGCGGAGCGGGCCAAGCCTGAGCTGGGACCTTGGATCTCCATTGGGAACAAGCTGCAGGTCGTCGCAGGCCACTTGGGTCATCACGGCTGTGTATCCTTCTTTGTCCCTCTTCAGAACCCACAATGAGGAGAGCACCCCTCATCCCCATCACTTTTCTCCAGGAAAAACCGTTCCTGCACTGCTTCTCGAGTCCTTTGTGCGCTTTGGCATGTTCAGAAATAGAAAATATCTAAAGAACAAGACCCCGGGAAATGTTTCTAAGCCGATGTAGGCAAGGCAAGCAAGAGTGGGACTGAGGGGGGGCCCTTGAAAGGCGCCCAATCCGAAAGGTCCGGAGAGAAGCTGTAGATTTTTTCATGGACTACTGAATCCAAGTCCAGAACGGGAACAGCAAACATCTCCGGAAATCGGAGCGTGCCCTTCAGGCAGCAATATAATAGATTTAGCAATCCCGTCTGGAAAGTAGCCGGCCAAGGAGTGGGAAATAGCACAGGACTGGAACGTAGGGAGGGGGCAGGAAGGGCTTTAGATCGAGGAGTGTGTGTGTGCGTGCGTGTGTGTATTTGGTGGTGGGGGGAGTTCCTTGGGGCGGGAGGGAGGAAAAGGTAAAAGGAAAAAGAAGCTAGGGGAGCGAACGAGGAAAAGCAAGAGGACCCGTATCCTTTGTTTGAAGGTACCCGCATCCTAAATCGTAGGAACGAGGTCGTCATTAGCGCTCTGACCCGGAGGAGAGATGCATTAGAGAGAGAAATGAACAGAGAACCCGCACCTCCCCGCCTGGTTTATTTCTCCTCCCATGAAATCCCTCGGCCTCGAGGTTCGCGTCGCCTAAGCTTTCTCCCTCTCTCCCTTCTCCGCCCCTTCAACGCACAAAGCACCGTGGCTGAGAGGGGAGGGAAGGAGGGAGTCAGGGAGAGAAAACCAACAAGCTTTTCAGGGTAAAAAAAAGAAACCTGCGCATCCAGATTACCAACATGTTTTTCCCCTTTTGCATCGACTTATTTGGAAACAGTTGTTGCAGTGATAATTTAGCCTGAGGGATTATTAAAGTCTCAAAGTTCCCAATGATTGTGGAATCCTGCTTGTAAAAATACCGATTTTTTTTTTTTTTTTTTACTGTTTCTTTTTTCCCTCTTTCCCAAATGAAACACCGAGAATGCGCTTTGGTCTTGGGGACAGAAGGCGTGGTGGGCAGACAGCTGTTGAATGCAAACAAAGACTATACTGGACTCCATGCTGTTTGGGGTTCCATCTAGGAGGATTTTTCCTCTCTTTCCCATTGCAGTGGAAAGAAACGGATTAGGAATGGGCTCTTCAAAATTGTGCGTTTGTGGCAGACAGATGAAACAGGAAAGAATGAACCTTAAGCAACAAAAGGATGATTGAGATTTGGTTTCTAGGTGTACAAATTTGGAAACAAACAAAATAACTAAGGAAGCGATAAAGGTACCAACACTCCGGAGATACCTACAATGTTGACTCGTAAATGAATTATCTCTTTCCTTCTCTACCTTCCTCCCATGGATCAAGAATTATGGTCCCATCTAGTAAGCTGCCTAGGCAGCCAAAACTGCAGGATGTCTTGAGAAATTAAGGCTTTACATCTGCCTGAAACTAACAAAGCATCCCTCTAGTCAGCCAGATCGCCTCTTTCTCTTCCCTCTTCTCCTCTCTTTCTCCCTCTCACCCTCCCTTCTCCCATCTTTCTCCTGCTAACCTTGCCCAAATTAGCCCCCAACAGCAAGTCAGCCTTACACCTGCTGGGGGGATCTTGGTGGGGGTGGAGGGAAGTCGTGGGTTTGGTTTTCAGCAGAGCGTGGAGGCACCCTGTCAAACCTGCCTATAACCCCTGTAGGATCCTCTTCAGGAATATGTTGGAGCCAGAAACCAGACAGGCTTTCCTCTGCCTGAGTCATTGCCCGTGGCCACTTTCAGTTTCTCTTATCAACCAATGCCTGCCACCTCTTTCCTCTGTCCTCTCTCCGAGCAGTTCTACGCTTCACAGAGTTTGCAAAGCTCTCCTGCTGACTTAGGGTGCCAGGTTTAAAAAGGGGAGAATAGAGTGGCTTGAAAGAGGAGAGATCCACTGGGCTCTTCTTTTTAAATTTTTAATCTTATTGACACATCTTTGAAAGGTTTGTTTTGGTATAAGGCAAAGCTGCCAATTCTAAACACAAACAGACAGACATACACCGTGTATATCAGATGTTGGGAATAAAAATGGTTTATCGATTGAAATAATAGAGGCATTATTTTGATTTGTCTTGACATAAATGCTGATTTATAAAGCTCTTCCCCCATTGATTTCTTCTTGTAGTCCAGACACATGGAAATGATAAAAATAAAAAGCTCACCTTGGTGCTAATCAAGAGTGCTCGATGCACATTATAAACCTGATATTATATTTATTGCCTATCTTTATTTGAGGGGTTAGTCCCCATCCTAAGATTGTCCCCTTTCAAAAAAAATGTTGGGGGGGATGCATCTGTTTTCACTTTGCACTTTCAATGGGCTGGAGCAGACAATAGTGTGAAAAACATCTGAAAATATGAGGCGACAGAGCTGCATGTGTGTTTCATTTCTGCAGTGTTAGGGGAGAAAATAACAAAAGAAACACACTACACACATGCACACTGGTCCAAGACCATAGCACAAAAGGCTCGTTGACCCAGGGCTAACATACAAGACAAATTAAAGAGAGGAGCAAATCGTAGGAGGGGCTAGGGCAACCAGGGGCGGGACAATTTGGAAAAAGATCAAGGACAAACTATAGTTAAGAAATTGGACACAGGCAGGGAAAGAGCAGAGGAAGAAAGTAAAGTGCCCAGGATTGATTGGAACTCGTGTCCCTGAGGAGGAGAATAATTAGCTTTCTTAAGACACTGAGAGTTTTCATTTGCTGCACGATAAAAGAAAAGAAATATCATAAAATATACACATATCCCTCAAACGAAAGCAACCAGCGACCCCAAACCTAGTTGTCTCTGTTTAATTGTTGCAGGGACATAAGAGACCCCCATCTGGCTTGAGGTTGGCTCAGGACAGGTTGCGGTAGACTGAGGAACGCCTTTTCCGTGAGCGGGCACCAATATTTGTGGGGTTTGAGGAGGCAGGAATACAAAGGCGGGAGTGAGGTTAGCTAATTATCAACGGATAAGGGAGGTCCTCACTGTTGCTCCCAACAGCTGACTACGTAAAAATTAATAAAGCATAGTTGGCAAAGGGGGAAAAAGTATCAGGGAGAGCATCAGAGGAAATGAGATTGAGCGCGGCTGCTCCGGAGCTGGACCACAGCTGCGAGATGCAGCCAATCCCCGGGCCTGCGGGAGCGGGGGACAGAGCCCCGGGGCCACGCGAGTGCTAGCTGGAGCCTTCCCGCCGCAGAGCCGCGAGCACCGGGACTCGCCGTGTCCCCAGCGAGCGCGCACGTGCCAAGGGCTTCTGGGCCAAGGGGGCTCCTGGGGAAAAGAGGTGGCGCTCGATTTCTCCGTGCCGAGCCTCTGCCTCTGTTTCCCCCCAGGACCGGAGGACGCGCCTTCAGAAGAGACGTCGCCGCGGGTGGGGGAGGATCGCATCCCTGGGACCCTGAACGCCCCTCACCCCAGCATCAAAGAGCGAACTCCGGTTCTGCCTGCTCTACAGACCATTTTATTTTTCTTACTAGTATCTTAATTCATTGTTCAGCCTGTGGCTACCGCAGAGCCCCGAGGGCTCCCCCGTTCTCCTGCGGGGTGTCTTTGCAGGGACGCCGGCCCGCCGACCCAGCGAGGGGCACAGGCGGGTTTTCCTGTTAAAAACAGTCTCCGACTTTGCGTGGCCGGTCCCCTCCAGAAGCTCACCTCAGGCGGTCGCAGGAAGTTCCAGCCCAGTCGTTAGCTTTCCTCTGGCAGGGACGGGATCGCCTTCAACTCCCGACGCCGCCTTCTCCGGGCGAGTTCCACGATAATTGCGCATTTCTGTACATTTAGCTCTTCGGAGATTTAGAGAGCACGCTTTCGTTTGTACATCGTCTGCCGACAGCCTCTTCGTGTTAGGGAATCTTGTCCCCCCTCCCCACACGTACGCACACTCATTTTTATTTTTCATAAATGATTTAAAGAATCAAAACAAACCTCTGAATCAGTCCGCCCAATTTTATGCTCCATCTCCTTTGTGTATGTGTTACATTCTCTCTGCCAATCGATGGGAAAGAGTGTTTAGGGGCATTTGCAATTTCCTTTGTCACTTGCCACTCTCAGTGTATAGATTTTACATATCATTTGTTTACCAAATCAGTTTGTACGTTTTCAGCCCAGGATTCATGATTTGCGTTCCTGCATTAATTAATTGCCCAGTACTCAAAGGACAGGAAGTTTAGAGGAGCCACCTGATGCAGAAAGGGTCGGCCCGCATTAAGGCGCTACAAGGAGGCTGTTGTGACAGATCGGACCCTCTGCAGGCTCTGAATTAACTCAAAGAGCCCTCTGCCTTCGTTGGGCTTTTAAAAAATACCATAGTTGAAGGGGGGGCGCCTGGGTGCCTAACGTCGCCCAGCCTCTATCTCCAGGCATTACAAGATACTTCTCACCCAGCCCAGAGATACTGTGTAGTTTCATTCCCCTGATTGCAGATAATATGTAGTCACTTCAGTTCTCCTGGCCATATGATGCTTACCTGAATTCTGGTCTTGAATAGCCTCAGGTTCCTTATTGGGTCTCACTGGTTTATTTATTGATTTCTTTACTAGACTAAATCATGATTCAATATGGCTGAGTGATGTGGAGTTTGTGGCTGATCCTATTATTACCCCCAATTAAAATTCACACAGAAAAAATTGGTGATGGTGGCTTCCTCAGAAAGCATCCTCTAGTTTAATTTAATTTTATTTATTTATTGTTTTATTCCACAAAATGAACTTTAAATTATAAGGCTCTCAAAATTACTCTTTAAATTTTTGGCTGCCGATTTTAGGTTTTCACAGCCACACTACCCTAGGCCAGGTGATGGCAAACTGGAGCAGATGACCACTTGTCCACTTAAGAAAATCTTGTAAAAAAACTTCATCACAATTCACCCACCAGTCAAACAATGGGTATCTCAAAATGGATCAAGAGTTTTGTCTATTTCAGCAGATATCAGATTCCATGGCATTTGAAATTTATAAAAATGAACTAGTTATGAGATATATTTTGGAGACAAATTTAATTTTTGCCTGGACCATTTGGTTTATCATTTATAAAGTTATCCTTGGATGTAGTATCTCTTTATACCAAGCTTTCGGTGGTGGTAACTACGGACACTAAGGTGAGGTGGCGGGTGCTGTCTGAGATGCTAAGGGCAACAAGCCCGTGGGTAAACAAAAGAAAGCCCTGAGGCAACAGCCTTACTTCAGGGCACAGCTGTTCCACTGGGTTCAAGGTGGCTTCTTTTACTCTTGTCTTTACCATTGAACACAAGTTGCCCTTATCTAAGATTATAATAAAAACCCTGGCACACCAATGCTACATCTGGACCAGGATATAGTCTCTTTCTTTGGAATAAAAGGATAAATTGATAGAAAACCCTCTTGGTTTTCCGTGATGTTGTCTTTGTATCATGGGAACAGAAGTGAGTTAATAAATGGGATTTGGAATAAACTACGAATGTTTGCCCTCCAAATATTAAGCTACAGATCAATATAGAATAAATCAGAGAAAAGAGGTAGAATGTCTTCCCAGATGACAAAAGTTATATTGTAACCTGATTGAAGGGTTGGCCAAAAAAGAGTAATAGGCACAAATGATAGCTTGTTCTCATCCTATCATCAGCTAGGCCAGAAGAGATTTGGGCCAAGGAAATTCCAGCCCAATTCCCATTATTATAATTCTATGTTTACTAAGCAATTTCCTAATTATAATTTAGCTTGCTGTATGTATCTGCTGAGTTATGAGAATATGATTATTGAGGTCTATGAGATACATATCTATCTATCTATCTATCTATCATCCATCTATCTATCAATCTCCATGGTCATTCTGATTTTAACATTAGTCTTAATGACTTTGGTCAAAGTGATTCTATACTGAGTGACACAGTTGCTCTTGGTTTGCTAAGAAATAAGTTTTTCAGGCCTGCAAAACTGAGGATTAACCCTGGACGCTGAAGAGCTTTCTGGGAAAGGCATCTAGCCATGTCTTTTGGCAATGGCCAGTTACATCTTCTTGGTAACAGTAGACGCTCAATGGCCATCTGCTCAAACATTTCCACAGACAGCAACTTTGCCACTGTATCCCCAGTGTCTAGACTCTAGAAGTGACTGAGAATTATTTTCTAAATGAACAAATCAAAATACTACAAATGTCCCCATCTTTTATCAAAAATTAATTCATCTAAGCTATTCTTGAAATTAATTATAGTTTTGATTCAACACCCTTTAATGTATTGTGTCCTTTTGTGTATCAGTCCAATTTAGTTGCATATTCTTTAGATGCTGAATTCTGCTATTTGGTGAGAACGTGTATTTTATTATTTTATAGTCTTTGTTCCTAATTCTACTAGCTCTCATTTTTCCCTAGTGAAAGGAACTACCAAATTTATTTAGCTGACCCCACAGAAAAAATTGTAATCTCTTGATTTTAACAGTTGCCCACCACTTAAGATTTTATGTTAGGTTTTTCTGGCATGGTGGACAGGATTACATCCACTACTTCAGAGATGGATTCATCTAAATTTTGTAAAAGTTTAGCTCCTACCTCTAAAGCTATTGGAGGATTAAACCAGATAAAACAATCCGAAGATTTAACACAGTGTCCGGCACTTGGTGCTAAAAAATACATTAGTTGCTACCATTTTTAGCATAGACGTCCTCTGGCTGAAACTTTTAGGGGATGGAGTATAGAGACACCTGTTCCTTTTTTCTTTGCTTGTAGCTAAGCGCTTAGAATTCTTCTTCTTATAAATACATTCGAAGTTATTTTTCCCTAAATACATTTCATTAAAGTTGTTTATGCTCAGGGATTTAATATAAACGTAGAGATTGGCACTTGCACTGTGCAACTCTCTTTACAAATTATTTTAAACAAAGTTAAAATAAGGTACAATCCATCACTGATCTCTTGGTGACCTCATTTTTCACACGTCTCTGCTTATAGATAGTTTACTTACCCTTCCCATTTCTCTGAATTGTGGAGTTGGAAGAAAACTTGAAGATCAAAGAATTGTGGAATCATTGAGTTTTCGACTAGATATGAATTTAGAGATATCTGGTTTCTAGAATCTAAGGCAATTCTTCATTCATTCATGGTAACAAAGCTGTTTTTTTTAATGCTCTTACAAATGTCCCTTTAAACATCTACCTAAATTATATCTCCTAATTACCTCTTCTTCACACAGACTCTTCCAGACCTCTTAAAAACGCTTTTCTATTACTGGGTCATGATTTTTTAAATATATTCCATGCTGCCTTTCCTCTAATAGCTGATGTTTTTTAAAAAAGGATCCTTTGCATTTAAATATTTTTTCTCTAATTGCTAGGAATTGAAACAGAGCTCCCTGGTTATCTCTCTTAATTTTTTTATAGATGGCATTTTGCTAGCAACTCATCAGAACTAGAGTGCATGAGGATTTGCATGAGAAATTATTATATTGTCACTCCAAATTTCTCAATTTCACATTTAAGGTGCTTTTTAAAAACAATATTTGAATATCATTCCATCCAGGTTTATGACCTACTTGTTACTTAACTCTTGACTATGCTGTCCTGCTATAACTATGATGACTCAGACACTCTCCAAAGCCTTCAGTAAATTTCAAAGCAAAGAAATTCTTCAGTTTTACCATCATTTTTCTTCCATTTTAAGTGCAATTTTCACAGAGTATATAATGTATATGAAAGGATGGAAAAAGGCCAACAATCTGAGGATTTGGGCCAAGCTCTGTCATTATAACTTGCTGTGTGACTGTAATAAAACACTCTAAGTTGTTCCTTGTCTATTTCTTCATCTGTTAAATGGAGATAATTCTTTCTTCCTTATTATAAATGTTGCGTGGTGTGTGTGTGTGTGTGTGTGTGTGTGTGTGTGTGTGTGTGAGAGAGAGAGAGAGAGAGAGAGAGAGAGAGACTCATGTTAGACCATGTAATTTAAAGGTCCAAGGAAGGACCACCTCCTGTGGGCCATACCTTGTGTCAGGCATGCTATATATACTATTCCATTCAGTAGTATTACCAGTCATATTCATGAAGTACATTTTTGGGGAAATTATTCAGCTCAAATTTCCAGCCTGTTACTTTCTTCTCTATCTGGCTCCGTGTTGCCAATCAGGGTACAAGATCTTGATTTTGTTCTTTTCATTCATAGCCTGTGCTTGCTTTAGGGATGTGGTTGCCTCTCTTATCTCCAGTAGGAAATTGATCACACAGATATTTTGAAAGCTCTATTTGTTTTGGAAACTTTTTTTTTTTTTTTCCCCACAGATTCTTCAGACTTTAGAGTTGGGAACTTTGCTTTCAAGGTTTTGGCTTTGCCCAAATTCATGTTGAAGTTTGGCTATGTGTTTGTAGTTGAGTTTCCCTATTTGTGTGTGGACATACCTTGCCTTCACTGGTTGCAAGGAAGGTTTAGGCTATGCTGCAGGGTGGGGTGTGTAAGTAGTCCATCTTCTGAGCTCAAAACATCACCGTTGTGTTTGGCCTCATCTGTCAGCAGGATGCAGCACTGTTTCTACAACTCACGCATCCACAGGCACTGGTGACAAATGTTTCTGCTGTCCCCTCTTGCCGCGAGGAGGAGAGGAGGAGGTTTCCGACTGCCTAGCTACCTGGTACTCAAATGCCCTGGGCACCACAATAAACTCACAGGGGCACCATGGGATATTTTGAGAGAAAGAGTGATATTCACCATCTGATAGACACCGCAAAAACTACTAGATCACATTCTCAACATTAGATCATGCTACATCCCTTTAGGTGATACCATATTTTTGTGAAGCTGACATTTTGGAGTTTACTGTAACAAAGAGGGAGTACCATGTGAAAATCAATGTGGGACAGGAAATACAGGTGACAGTGTCCAATATGGTTCCAGATTTGAAGAGTTGCATAGTGCCCAATACAGATACACATCCTATTAGTAAATATTTGTGGTTATCTAGGAATGAAATACAAATATTTTTTCTTTCAGTCATACTATTCGAGTGGCTTTTAAGTTGTTAAGACACAAATACTTAAGTTGTTTGTATCTAACTACCTAATAAATACAACTGTATTTATTAAGTTGTGTATTTCTTTTGACCTCGGGGTAGGCCGAAAAAACATTACTGAGATGGGAAGAGTGGTGTGAATAGAAAAGGTTTGGGAAGCTCTGGTCTTAAATTTTTCATTGTGGTTTCTAGAGCAACTCTTCTAATGGTCTGCCCAGAACTTTTTCCTGAGTCTCGCCTCTCTTGTTGCTGAAACGGAAACAGCCCTGAAACTGCTCTCAACACTTGCAACAGTTTTAAGCTGTGGTTCCCCCCATTACCTTTTCCCAATTTTTTCTGTCTTTTAGGGATTCCTAAAAATTTCTGACCCCCTAACATTAGTCCTTTCTTTTCCAGTGATGTTAAGGATTTTCAGGGTGGGATGGGGTGAGGTGGCAAGGGCGGGTTGGGCAGGATGTAGTGCTTTGTGTTTAGCCTCCCATTTTTATCCCATAAACCATATCGGAGTCTTTAGGTAACATTGGGCTTACAGAAATTTTAAAAACTTTTTTTTTCCTTCATTATTTGCTAGGTACTCCCTCAATTATTTCTCAGCTATCTATTTTTTTATTGCACCCGATATGTCATACTTTGGAGTATTTCCTCTTCGCTTTACTTAGAGATACTTGCTGCCTTACTAAACATATCATTTTGTATAGAAGAAATTATCTTTCTTTGCCAGCTAGGAAGGCAGAATTATATCATTTTGTTTCCTTGAAATTTTACTTCTTTTTTTTTTACTGACGTTTTCCAAATTATTTTTATAACTGGCATTTTATTTTAGGTCCTTTGCTAAAATTAATTGCATGAAGAATTATTTGGCCTCTTGTCTCCACCTTGGATGTTGAAATCACTCTTTTTTGCGGTACGCGGGCCTCTCACTGTTGTGGCCTCTCCCGTTGCGGAGCACAGCCTCCGGATGCGCAGGCTCAGCGGCCATGGCTCACGGGCCCAGCCGCTCCGCGGCATGTGGGATCTTCCCCGACCGGGGCACGAACCCGTGTCCCCTGTATCGGCAGACAGACTCTCAACCACTGCGCCACCAGGGAAGCCCTGAAATCACTCTTGCAATCACTATTACATATTGATTTACTCGTGAATATATCCCATTCTAATTTTTGGTCACATTTCATTTAAAAAATGGAGTGTTTTCCTTTCTGGTATATCTTTAGTAGAGATTTGCAATCATAAACATTGACATGATTAATGATCCAGTTTGGAAGTTTGAAGTTTTCATGAAGTCATTACTCTTTTCTGAATTGAACTTTTTAATAAAATAACTCTCCCTTTCATACTTGGGACAACACTGAAGATTTCTCTTAGTCAGTAAAAGAGAAAAAAATCATCCCTGTATTTTAGTCATTTTGAGCTGCTATAATAGAATACCATAGTCTGGGTGGCTTAAACAACAAACATTTATTTCTCACAGTTCTAGAGGCTAGGAAATCCAAGATTCAGGTGCCAGTAGATCTGGTGTCTGGTGAGGGTATTCTTCCTGGATTAGACAGCCACCTTCTTCCTGTATCTGCACATGGCGGAGAGAAGGGAAGCAAGCTCTCCTGTCTCTTCTTTTAAGGACACTAATCCCATTATGAGGGCTCCACCCTCAGGACCCAATTACCTCCCAAAGGCCCCATCTCTAAATATCATCACATTGGGTGTTAGGATTTCAACCTATGAATTTGGGAGGTCACTTTCCATCATCGTTTCTAGATTTCCTCAGGTGGTTAGCACTAAGCATAGAAAAAGCCAAAGAACTCTTTTGCCGCTTGTCCGCTTCTGCGTATTGAGCAGTTGAGAGAAGGTCAAATGAGGCTCTATTTACATGACATAAAATAACTGATTCAAAACTTCAATCAAACTGGCTATTAGTCCACACACACACACACACACACACACACCACATTCCGTCAGGCGGGTGTGCACACTTAAACACAACCTGATCCACCTGCGATTAAGAGAAAATAGTGTGGATCAAAGCTGCCCTAGCATGTGCCACCTGGAAAATTTCAGTGGATCATACAAAACTCGGGACAGCTCTCTGTCTCTGCCCTTGGCTGTAGCCTCGTTCCTCACCAGGATGCTTCAGTGCCTAAAATTACCTCCACTTCTTTTGCCAACTTGTCTAGCTGTACTATTGATACATTACTTTCCAGGAATCCATTCGTTTAGTTTACCGGATGAGCTTTAACGGAGAAAGCCCTGAAGCAAAGGGGCACTGAGTAGGTCGGTTTTAGTGGATGGGCAGGATGGCAGAAAAGTCTCATGGCTTTTTCAGTGTCAGGAAGGTAGTGAAGTTGTCATGGACTGTATGAAGCCTGGAGGTCCCAGGTTAATAGATGAGAACCTAGCCATCCAGGAAGTGGTTTTATAAAAATGGAAGCAAAGTACAAACCTTAGCTATGTTAAGACTTTGCCTAGTGTCAGCTCTGTTGTGTCCCTCTGGGTTTGTTTCTCCATGCTACATTCCTTAGATCACCATCCAAACTGAATAGGCTGATAGAATCTGATCTTTGGCCAGAACCCTATGCCCCAAAGTGTTATGAGGTGAAAGATCTCTTCAGTACCTCTCAGAACTTTTAGCAGAATGACTCCAAATCCTTTGTATTGACAATTTCCTTAATTTCCAGGAGTTTTGCAAAGAAAATAATATATAGTAAAACCCCATTATAGAAATTGGACCCACTATCTTGGACTTTGTATTAATTCAAATAGGAGCTTCTCTGAGTTGACCCATTACTAGCAAACGATGCAAATTAGAATAATTGTCTACATAAGGCTTCATTGAGAAAAATGTGGAAAACTTAAAAAACAAATTGCTTGGGAATATCCTTAAATTCTTTATTCTGCATTTTTTGGTCAATTAAAGTTCATATGCTAATTCAGACATAACTTTAAAATTTTTAAATTAAAATTTCATGATTTCCACTCTTTCCTGGAAGGCAGATTGCTACCCTATTGCTCCAAAAGTAGTGGTGCATGTTGACTGATAAGAATTCTCAATTTCTTAGCATAGTTTTGTCCACAACTACTTCAGAGATGGAAAACTTGAACATATTTATTTAAGGGATATTTAAATCAAACTTAAGTTTCCTAATTTGGTTTGTATGATTGGTCATGCGTTTGTAAACTGGAAATATAAACCAGTGAATAAGTTCAAAATTTTCCAGGTAATGCTAGCTGAAGTGTTCCCAAACTGAGATAGTAATCTTGACAATAAGCTCAGCTTGGCAGGTGAAGTTCCATATGTCCCATTTCTTGTTTAAATATTTGATTTTTTAGAGGATTGCTTAGAATGGGGCCGCTATAACCTGGGAGAGAGAAAACACTCACACAAAATGTAGTTATTAGAACAAAGACTTCTTTGTAAAGAAATCCTATTTTGGGTATGCTTGAGTTGTCAGTGGGTTGAGGTATGTAAGACTGAGGGCATTGCTGTGTTTGATCTTGTGATTCACTATTAAGCCAACAGAAACCATGTCCCTATCATTGCAGCATTACAGAAAAATAACTGTTCAGAGCGGAGAAAATCCTGCTTTTTACTCTGAGGTAATTTTCTTTTTCAGAAATATGGGTCTGAATAATATAAGTAGTGAGTCAGTAGCAAATCAAAGATGACTGAAGTACTGCTTTCTTTTTTGTAAAAAAAGATATATTTTGGTGGGTCTTTCTGGTCATTTTTTTTTTTTTTTTTTTTTTTTTTGTGGTAAGCGGGCTTCTCACTGCCGTGGCCTCTCCCGCCGCGGAGCACAGGCTCCGGACGTGCAGGCTCAGTGGCCATGGCTCACGGGCCCAGCCGCTCCGCGGCATGTGGGATCCTCCCAGACCGGGGCACGAACCCGTGTCCCCTGCATCGGCAGGTGGACTGTCAACCACTGCGCCACCAGGGAAGCCCTCTGGTCATTCTTTAGCACGTCTATTTTCTTTGTCACGTGCATGCCTTCCGGTCTCTGCAAATGGCAGTTCATCCCCATTACCATGGATGTTTATTTAGTCAACGCACGACAGCACATTATATTGGTAACTGTTATTTCTGAGACGAGGAAGCTGAGACTCAGAGAAGGAAAGTGAATTACTCACAGTCACACAGAGTTGGTTGGTTAGAATCACAGCAGGAACAAGAACCCAGTTCTTCTGGCTCCTAATCAAATTCTCCCTGCTCCCTTCAAAGCCCTGTTCCTCCTCATATCATTTCAAAATGCCTAGCTATTGCTTAAGTTTCACTTCCAGCTTTTGATATAATTTGACCCTGGAAGGGCAAGTTAGATTGAGTTGATTCATGAGCAAACAGTGTAGAGAAAGTGATAAATGTATTTCAGAGATAAATATGTTTAATTAGAAAACAAGTATGAATACCTATAATACGAACCTCACTTACTACTTCCAAAGGAAGGTAAAGCATAAGTGTAATTTTTCATGCTCTATTGTTTAGGAAATGAATTATGTATAAATTGTTCTTAAAATAGCGTGGTAATTTATTAACATACTTTCAATGACTTCTGGGAGAATGTTCTAAGACACAAAGGCCATGCCTGTATGCCATCATGGAATTTACCATTTTAATGTAGATTGAGTTTTTGGCAGGACATCTCATCAGACCAGTTTGGAATGCCAGTGGTGCAGATGAACTGTCTTCTTTATCTGTTGTTTTGTTCTATAGGAACAAACAAAATTTTATAAAAAGATAAAAACCATTGAATTGACTAAACATCCTCTCTGGAACTGGTTTGTCTTTGTTTTTGTTTTGTTTTTTTCAATCTCTCTCTCTGTCTCTGTCTTACCTTCTTTTTAGTAAATGTGAACGATGACGTAGAACGTGAAATTTTTATGAGGTTTCCATTTATGTGAACTCATTCCAATCCATTCATTATTTATTTGGCAATTAAGAGAATCTGTACTGCTATTCAGTTTATTGTGTCAACAAGCATTTGTTACAAAGCTACTAATGTTCCTGGCTTCAAAACAGTAGAAGTCCTGGAATATTCTAGAGAACCATAACATTTAAGAACTCAAAATACTTAGTAAATAATATTCTGTTATTTAAATTGCTCTGGGTGGATATGGGAAGGTACAGTTTTATTAGCAACGTTGAGTTCAGAATGAAAGGGGGATGGAAGATGCATATATTATACCATCACTGTACAACACATTTAACATTGAAGATTTGACTCCATATCACTGTTTTTGAATATCCAGTGGATAGGTTTTACTTAGCCAGGCTCCAGCCTTCATTTAGATGTTAAGATGAAGAGTACAATTTTTCACACTGCTTTATAAAAGACTACTTTTAGTCTTTATAAAAGACTATTTCAGATATGAATTCGTCCATAAAAGCCCAAAATGTAAGATTTGATTCCTTTTCAAAACCATAAAACCTAGTTCATACAAATTAATTTCATAATTTCACATTATGTATGTGTTAAATCCTCTAATATCTCTAACGTCCTAATAACCTAAATTCTGTGTCCCTCAGCTTTCTAAGATAACATCTTGTATTCAGAATGACAAGACTGAAGAACATTTGATAAAATAAGTTTTATGTGTTATTTACGAGAAAGACACTTAAAGATTTAAATAAGACTTTAAAATATTTACATTTTTACTTCTGACTTTTTGTTTTATACTTTTTTTTTTAAATGGGCTTTTCTCCTATATTTGATGTAGATTTCAAACTTTAGATTTATAGTTCAACACCTTGCAACAAATTTTGTAAATATTCGGTGGGGGCTTAGTCTTGAAATATAAACACTTCTTGCTATTGAAGCACTGAGGAAAAGCAGAGCCTCTCATTTATTATGAGACATCCAGAAGACTAAAGAGATTTTGAACTTTTTTTTCTTTTTTCTGGAACATCTTCTTCAACAAGAAAAATGAAATGTCATCATGCTAAGGTGAATCATAATAAATGTTATGTCTTGTCTGACACTGAAAATAAATCCAAGTAAGTCTGGAGAAATATTGGTGGCTTTTTCCCCCATAGAGGTTTAGATCAGCTTTATAAATTAAACAGTATGTGTTGACAGCTCAGCGGCAGTAAGTAAACTATTCAGTAGATAATCTCCATAGAAACCAAAAAAGTTTAGCCATCTCAATCTAAAATTGCACGGATGGATATAAAATAGTGAATCTTTGTCTTCAAATTAATGATTAGGAAAAAAAAGTGCCATTAAAAAAAGTTTGCTATCAAATAACTTAGAAGAAACACACAGGTATTAATGGTTGTGATGGTGATCTCTGTATGAGTGTTTTCCCCTGAAGTTTTCTAGTAATCTTTGCTAACTTTTGGAGAGCGTTGCTTGTTTGTCAGTCATTGTTCTGAACACTTCATATATATCAACTCACTAAATGCTATACCAATATGAGGAGATTCTGTTACCCCCATTTCACAGATGAGGAAACTGAGGCACAGAGAGTCAGTTAATTTGGACACAGAGACATTGACACACAGGGGAGGCCATGTAAAGACAGAGGCAGAGATTAGAGTGATGCAGCTACAAGACAAGGAACACCAAGGATTGCCAGCAACTGCTAGAAGCTAGAAGAAGCAAGGAAAGTCTTTCCCTTAGAGCCTTTGTGGGGAGCAAGACCCCACTGTACTACTGAATTCTAGGAGCCTTCACTGAAAGCTATCTGTTCTGGGTGGGCCAAGACACTGTTGTCAACTTTGCAATGTCTTCTCTCTTTTTCTTTCATTCTCTCATCACCTACAACGGCTACCTCCCTTTGTCTAAAATTGTACCCTTGGTATTCAATATTTATTTATTAAATAATTAATTAACATCTATGCTGGTTAAATTTATGGATCAACTTGACTGGGCTAAATGATGCCCAGATAGCTGGTAAAAATTATTCCTGGGTGTGTCTGTAAGGGTGTTTCTAGAAGTGATTAGCATTGAATTAAACTGAGAAAGAAGATCCACCCTCACCAGTGCAAGCAGGCATCATTCAATCTGCTGAGGGCCTAAATAGAACAAAAAGGTGGAGGAAGGGCATCTTCTCTCTCTGCTTGAGTTGGGATGTCCATCTTCTCCTGTCCTTGAACATCAGCGCTCTTGGTTCTCAGGCCTTTGGGCTTGGACTGAATTCACAACTGGCTTTCCTGGCTCTCCAGCTCACAGACAGCAGATTGAGTGAGACAATCCTATAATCAGTATCTTATCCCTCTCTCGGTCTCATGTATATATCTATATCTCCTATTGGTTCTATGTTTCTGGAGAACCCTAATACAGCATCAAAAATATGGTTTTAAATAAGGAATACAGCAATGAACAAGATGGCATGGGCTTTCAAAGCCTTACTGCTTACTGTCAGTTGGCCATAAGCAGTCTGACATGTAAATAGATAATTACTATTCAGTGGGCTAGTGCTTGGATGGGATGGAGGACATAGGTTAGGAGTGACTTCCCTCCTGGAGGAGCTGAGTTTTAAGTACAAGTGGACCCTCTCTGTCTGTTTCTCTCTCTAAACTGCCATAGGTAGGCATATTGAGAGCCCCCCTTACAAGGAGATACAAATGGTTATCAGGCCCATTGTCTTATTGGATGTAGAATTTTAATAGTTGTGAGCCCATAATTATAAAAGTTTAGTCCTTATTTCTGGTCATAAGAGATATGGTTTTTTTGAGGAGTGGAACTTTTTCAGTGCTCCTAAATAGCTTGAAATCAGTAACCTCTGACTTTACCTTTTGTGTGGCCAAAACTTTGTCCATCTCTTTGTCTAGAACTCATTTCCTTTATGGGTTTGGTAAGAAGCCATCCTGGTAGAATGTTAGCAAATATCTAGTGAATATCACTCTGTGCTGAATTCAGCATCGTCACCGGGAATACACCAGTCAACAAGAGAGACAGGTTCTCCATCCTCATCCCCAGCTTGCTGTCATGGGAAAAGAAGGAACTGTGTTTCCCTGAGTTACTTAGATCTTCCTTCGAAGTTTCCAAGCTTTGCTAGAGGTGATATCACTAGAGCTATGAACTTTTTAAAGATTATTCTACAACAACTTCAATAATGGTTGACAAGGGAGCATTCTGCATCATTTGTCTATTTAAATTAAGAAAGCACTTGGCCTGAGGTACTCCTCCCACCTCCAACAGAATTTAAACCAAGTAAAGAACTTGGTCTAGCGTGTAGATATTTGTACCTTCGTAGCTGCAAAAAATGAGACCCCCAATTAAATGCTCAAAAGCATTTAATTACTTTCCTTTGAGACTTTAACTTTAACCCCATTTATTACTCTTAAACCACTCCAGAGGGAAATATTTTTTATTGGTGACAGACTGCCCAAACTGTTGCCAGTGACCTAATCTCTCTCTGCAGACATGACTGCATTTTGCTGAGCAGTGTTCTCTGGAAGGAGGAAAAGGTGTGTGTCTATATTAAGGCAAGTGCTCTGCTCCTTGTTACTCCAAATCTGGATGTGGTTTCATACAGATCCATTATGTAGACATCACAATTTTCACTTGAAATTAAGCACTGGATACCGTGAAACATGCACAGTTGTATGGCTTAATTCTCTGCAACATTTCCTCCTTGTGTTGGTAGAAATTTGGTATTTGCTGTCTGAAGTTAATCGTAATGCAATTTTTGGAGGCTAGGAGGAAAGGTCAGCTTAGGATGCCTGGATTCAAAACCAAGTGTCAGAAAAAAGGGGCCTATTTTTAACTTTGCTAATCAACTTTAGACACATAACTGACCTTTGCACCTCAATGTTTTACATATATTAAACAGTACTATTCACAGTTGTGTCTATGTATGGAGTTTTGATGAGCAGCAGCCCATATAAGATAAGGGTTAATTATTGCTATCAAAGGTAGTGGCAGTATCTCCTGGCTTAATAATCACATTTTATTATCTCTACCTTTCCCAGTACTTCATGAGTTAGTGTTCGTTGGTTTAAATTGCTTGAGTCAGAATAAAGTTAGTTTAATGTGTTGCATCAGTTAAGAAGCATGTAATGACAGATTTGGATAAAAAAATAATATTAAAGACGTGAGATCTTTTCTGCCTTATCTCCTTGTATATAATATATGTAATCATATGTGTATAAGTACATAATTTCTTAATTATTAACATTTCAAAAGATTATTTGGCCCTTGCTATCAATGAGTCCTTGCAGGCACCTGGCACAAGAATGTATATAGAGATAACAGATGATTTGACAAAGCATTTTCAAGGCAATATGCCCAGTTCTGGCACATAAACCTCAATCACCCCCACCACCACCACCACCATTATTGAATATGGATTATTGGATATGCATTTTCGAGGCAATATGTCCAGTTCTGGCACATAAACCTCAATCACCCCCCACCACCACCATTATTGGATATGGGTTAAAAGGAGGAGGAAAAGAAGGAAAGAAAAACATAGAAATCTTCTATATCTAAACCATTGTAATTTTCAGTCTCAAACATTATGATGTTTCAATGGCACATTTACTAGGAAAATAATTGGCCTTAAATTATGCATACTTAATTTCAGAGGGTCTGGAGAGATTTTCTAGGTAAGCATGGCCTATGGTACTATGAGACTGTAGGAATGCTTATGTACTAAAGAACATAGGAAGGTGAATTCATTCCTTTATAACTGAGAGACTAATAAGTTATGATTCTTATGCAAGCTAGATCAGACTCAATCAAATGTTTGCACAGGGTTGCGTTTTGTGAATAGGATATAATTCTGGATGCCATGAATTTTACTTGCATCTGTCAGTGCTTTGCTGATATATATACTTTGTTAGAAGTTCAACTACAAGAAGCCAGTGGGTTAGATAAATTTCACATGACATCTAAAGCATGGATGATGAGAACTAACTCTCTCTCTCTTTCCACATATACGCATGCATGCGCAAACTCACTCACTCCCTCATACAAAGATTATCTATTTGACATCGTCACAATCACAAGTTAGGAAAGAGTCTTTGCTCCTTTTTAGGAAAAATGTAAAAATATTTAAAGATATATATGCATATATAAATAATAATACATATATTTAAAGGTCTACTAATATTATCAACTATGTTCTAGATTTTTAAAGATATATAACATGATATACTCAAGGATTGTGCTTAAGTTTTCAGTAACAAAAGAAAACAAACATAATCTCCAAACTGAAATATTCCTGTAGTATAAAAGAAAATATAATCAAATCTGGGCTCTCACTCTAATTATCTAAACTGAGAATTTGTTTACTTTACTTTGGGAACAGATGTGATCCATCACAGTAGCCCATAAATAAGGTGTCAAACTGTTCAGCTGATCAATGAATATAAATTATTGAAAAATAATGCAATTCCAAGGTCACCTAGGAATCAAGCTTACTGTTATTTTAAAAGAAAGACTTTCTATTCTTAAAAATATATGTGCATATTTAAGAATCAGTGTTATTTTTCCAAATGGAATTTCTGGCCCTTAAAGGCAGATTTGTGTTTGCTCATAGAAGTAAGTGAAATTCTTAGACTCTTTTATCTGAGTTTCAGCATTGTCCTCATTAGGGACAATTGTTTTGGAATTTTTACATAATCTCCAATGGTAGTTAAAATATGTCCACAAATCAATTGCTCCTCTTAAAAACGTGGAGCTTAATTTCACTCCCCTTAAATGTGGGCTGTTTATTAAGTTCAGTGACTTACTTTTGACACATAGAATATGGTGGAAGTGATGGGTGTGACCCAGGACTAATCCTAAAAGATGTTGTACTTCTGCCTTGCTCTCTCTTGGACCCTCCTATCTCTGGAAAAAACACAAAGGTAGGCAATGAATGGAAGAATGTGGATTTCAGTTCTTGTGCTGTGTATCAGTTCTTGTGCTGGTTGTTGAAGAGACCTCAGTTCTCTGCCACATGAACCTTCACAGGCTGCTCGAGTGTCAACTTGAGGTCCCTTGCAGGCCCTTTGGCCAAACAAAATGGGTGCCAAGGCAGCAAAACCATGGAGTAGTTTAGCTAAAATTTTGACCCTATAGAAAAAAGGATATAGAAAAGATATTCTGGGGACAAATAGCACCAGTATTCTTTTCTAATTAGATATGATTAGAACAGATGATCAATAAATACAATTGAATAAATGAAGGAGATGGAGGAACATTTGGATTTGGTCTAATGTTAAGTGTTCAAGACCACGGTTTCTGTCCCAGGTATGAATTAACTATGAACTCAGTTATATGTGATTTTTGGCAAGACGGTATATTTTGTAGGGTAATGAGGTGAAAGAAGAATCAATATGTGGTAGGCAGAATTCTAAGATGGCTCCTAAGATTCCTGGCCTCTGGGGTATATGCACTTTCTCTCAACTATTCAAACACTAACCTACATTTGCTATGAGGAGATTCTGCAGGTGTAATTTAGGTCCCAATCAGTTAGCTTTAAGATAAGATTATCAAGATGGCCTGATAATCATATGGGCCCTTTAAATATGGATTTCGAGTTCAAAGCCAGGAACCAGAGATTTGAAGCATGAAACCAAGCATTACTGGCTTGAATATGGAAAGGGTTACATGGAAAGGAATATGGTAGCCAGTGGGAGCTTAGAGCAGTCCCTGCTTCCTTGGAAGTTGTTGGACTTCTGACCAATAACTGCAAGGAACTCAATTCTGCCAATAATAAAACTTAGTATGGAAGTAGATTTTTCCTCAAAGACTCCAGATGAGAATGGCCTGGCTGACACCTTGCTTTCCATCCTGTGATACCCTAAGCAGAGAACCCAGTCTGACCATATCGGAAATTCCCACATACAGAACTGAGCTATAAATGGGTGTTGGCTTAAGCTGGTAAATTTGTGGTAACTTCTTACACAGCAATAGAAACTAATACATGATAAAATTAGTGTCACATTCATATTTGATCTTGGTTAATGGCCACAGCAAGAAAGAACAATGAACTAATTCTTGAGATGGGCTGTTTTTAATACACTAGAACACAATCATTTTTATTTATATGTGTCAGTCATGCTCCAAGCTTCACTAGCTAGTAAGAACAATGTATGTGGCATTTTGAACAATACATTAATCTGAATTATCTGTTAAATTAGGGAGAAAAGAGGCTTAACAATGAAAGGACAAATTTCAAGATGGTGTACTTCCCTAAGTGCTTTTGTGGGAAAAATAAATATTATAGGAAAAAGAGATAAAAATGAATTATGGCAGAAAATAATACAAAAACCACAAGTGACTCTTCAACTCTCAAAAGATCTCTGGTTTAAGAAACATGGAACTATCTGTTTAATGTGTCCACTGTCTTGAAAGCATTTAAAAAATATATACATTTGATAGATTATTTTGGTCAATTGAACCTATCATTGTAAATGTTACCATTAAAAACAACTAAGAGACTTAGATTCTCTATATAGTTGTTTACCTTTTCCCTGGAAGATTATTTTGTGCAAGGAAAGGCTTTTAAATCTTGTAATCACATCAGGAAAACACAGAAAATATTTAAGCAAATATCAATTCCTTGACACAGCTATGGTAGAATAATGTCCTGTGTTTTCAATTATTTATTAGGTTAGAAACGTTTAAAAACTGAGTATTAAATACCTAGTGACATTGTTATTCTTCTATTGTTATTGTTGGAAAAAATCTTGTGAAGAATTTTTCTTGGCTCCTTTTGAGGTTTCCTTTCTCCCTCAAAATGTAGGTTATAATTCATACACACACACATCCATATATGTTATCAGTTTGAACTGATTGCATATGTGCAACCCCCCAAATTGTGCTGGTCTCATCATATCACACATGCCACTTTATCTCACTTATTACTCAACGTCCTGGCCCAAGAAACTGGAATCTCTCTCTCTCTCTCTCTCTCTCTCTCTCTCTCTCTCTCTCTCACACACACACACACACACACATGCACGCGTGTGCAATAGAGCTAACAAATGGCTGCATAGGAGCCAAGAGAAATGGGGATGAGGTTCAGAGCTGTCATGTAAACTTCTGCATCCACCATTACCCCAGACGGTCCTAACACTTTGAGAAAACAAAAGTACTATGCCTGATTCCTGCCTTAGGGGCTCAGTTAGATAAAAATAAATCTTCAAATCTTACAGTTCCACTGAAAGTATAAGGGGAAAAAAATGAGCTTTTTCTTTTCTACCAATTGTGAATCCAAGAATATTAGAGAGTGGAGTTCTGAGATAAACCTTTTTTGTCATAAGTTCCAGAGCCTGCTCAATGTAAAAATAATTCTCTAAGTCATGTGACTATTGTCTTAAGCAATTACATCATCTGCAAGGTGTTTTAGAAAACACTTAGACCTGATTTCTAAGTCATCGAGACATAGAGAAGAATTTATTTTGTATGGTTTCAGGCTGCCAAGGTCTCTTTTCTTTTTTTACACAGTGTTGGAATGGCATTACTGAATTGGACCGGAAATGAAAGATCTATTGCTGTAATCAGTGTCTTGCCATTAATCACTTCCTTTGTCCCTTTGCTCCACCATCACTCCTTCTTGGCAATAGCTCAGAGGCTATTTCAATCGTCCACATCCATTGAAGGATCTCACAACCAAAGCGCTTAGTGCTGGATGAGTCAGGGTCCAGCCAGAAGTTAGAAACCAATTTGAGAATTTAAAACAAGGAATTTCATGTGGGAATTGGTTGCCAAGAACTGAAAGCCCACCTGAAACTGCAGGTAAACTCAGAGATAAGCAAAAGCAGGAAGCTGCTTTGCCCCTAGTCTGGAGGGACAGAGGCAGAAGGACTATTGCCAAAAGAAGAGAATGCCTAGGAATAGATCTGAGACTAAATGGAGTTTGGGTAGACACAGAAACCATTAAATCTTTAGTAATGGCAACTGGAACTTCAACCCTCCCATCTTTCTTTGTTAGTCTACTCTCATTCTGGAGAAAGGCTCCTGCAAATATTCTCCAGATGTCTAAAAACCCCCTACTCTACCATGTGCCTCCCCAAACACTCAACTTGAAACTCCTCACTTTCAGTACAAGCTCTGTCCTTTCTCTCACCATGGATGCAGTCTCTCTCTCTCTCCTCCTAACATAGTCACCCTCCCTGGGCTTTGAATTCTATCTTCCTTCCTCTCATCAGGGAATTTAGATTATTGATTTTAAACTCTCTTCTGTGTCTTCAAACCATTCTGCTAGTCATTGCCAGCAACATTTTAACATGTTCAAGTCTCTGCTATTCCCCCACCCCCACAAAGAGAGAGAGAGAGAGAGAGAGAGAGATCAAGATTTTCAAAATTTTCAAATTTTTTTCAAGATTTTGAAAACATTGTTTATACTCACTGTCTACTACCTCCTTACCTTCCACTCACTTGTTAATTCATTGGAATCTGCCTTTTGCTCCCTCTTTCTAATGAACTGGCACTCTCCAAAGCCACAAAGGACCTTTTGTCTTGCTGTAATGGAGAGAAATCTTTGGACTATTACAAAAATATATTTTCGTCTTTGGTAATCCCTAACTTCCATCCTTTAGCTCCCATAAGAAGAGCCACCATTGAAGGTTTCAGAAAATAGCTTTCTTCACTGTTTAGAGAGAAAGTCTCTTCCAAATTTAAGACTGAGTTGCCTTGAGGCTTAATTCAACCCCCTTCCCCTCAATCTGCAACCAATCAGCTGTAGAACAGTAGTAGTTCTCTAAGTGTGGTTTGGGGACCAGCATTATCAACAGCACCTGGAAACTTGTTAGAAATGCAAATTCTCCGAATCCAACCCAAACCTACTGAATCAGAAACTCCAGGGGGTGGGGCCTAGAAAATTGGATTTTAATAAATCCACCAGGTTATTCTAATGTGTGCTGAAGTTTGATAACCACTGAGGTAGGAAGGAAGGAAGAGAAAATGGAAAATAGAAAAGAGGTAGGGGTGAATGAAGTTTGTAGGTTCTAAAATCTTTGATTTGCTCTATTTCTGCTGATGGGATGGGAGTAGGGAAAATCGAGAGCTAAGGGGTGTAGCAGGAACCTCCAGAGAACATTGCAGGGGAAGGTGAGTGAATGAGTCGGGTGCTTCTCCAGGCAAGACCTGGGGAGATTCATGCTTCATGACAAATTGTGGTTCTGAAGGGGCTAAAGCCTCAAGTTCATTGTGGCCAATTTATAAATCCCACTCCACCTTGGTGACCTGAGAGCACAGTTGGAATTCTAGACCAGGTGAATCTTGAGGACAAGAAGAGCAGGACACTGAGGGCACAGACCTTGGTAACTGGAAGCAGTTTTTGTATCAAGCAGTGGTGGTTGCTGGGGCTTGTCTAGAAGTCCATATGCAATCAATTGTACCTTGGCAGTGACCAGTCCCGGTGTGGAATAAAGTAGACCCTCACCACAGAGTCACGAGTACAGAGTATAGGGCCAAGATCCCACTTTCTACTCCACTATGAGGACCCAGTAAGCTCTTGTGCACTCACACCTTCTGAAGGATGAAGATAGGGAGGGAAGTATTTTGAAAGACTGAGAACTTAGTTGAAAGGAACTTTTATAAAAATAAGAAATTTTGAACTAGAAGAGCTGGTGATATCATTAACTGGAAAGTGTAAATTTCCCTTTTTCTCAGCAGGGTGAGGGCTCATGGAAAAGTTTAGATCATTGACGAAAAAATAGAGAAGAGAAACATCTCCCTTTTTTTTTTTTTGTACTCCTGAGGATCCCCGTTGATGACCCTTCTTGATGTCTGTCACTTTTCATGCTATTCACCACTAACTTTTTCCTGAATGTTCTCTTCCTTTGACCTCAATAGCACTGCGCTTTCACTGTCTTCTTCTTATCTCTATGACAGCTCCTTCTCTATGTACATAGTAGGCTGGAGCTCCTCCATTCATTCCTAAAACATTGATATTCTACAAAGAATTATATCTCCATCTTTTATCTTTCTGTAATCTTTAATTGTGTTTTGTATCCACATGAATGCAAGATGGTTCCAATATCCTCAGAATCACATACATCTCAGAAAAGAAAAAGAAGGAAGGGAGAAAGAGGAAAGGCAAAAATCCCCCTACTTTTGAAGCTTTGCTATTTTAATTAGCAAGGGAAGCCCTCTCCAAGGGAACTCTGCCTACATCTGATTAGTTAAAATGTTGGAAGGCGGAGATATTGAATATCTTCTGAACTGAGAAGCAACCGTAAAGTACAAATGTGAATTTTATTGTGGGTAACTTACATATAGGGTAGTGTGGGGGGTAGGGGATGACCATTCAGAAGCATTTGAAGCTGCACTCTGCTCCACTGAAAATGGTACAGGGGGATTTAAAGAGGCCAAAGCTAAAGATAGAATCTGACTACTAAGGAAGAAGCAAATCCAAACTGATGTGGACCAGGGGGTTTTCCTCCCCCTGGAGGTGTCATAACCATTATTCCTTGCTGATCATTATTAACCATCTGTGTCAGAAAACGGCATTCTTCCAGTTTTCATATCAGATGAAGGCAAGGGTTAAAGTTGAAATGGAACTTATCTGGCTTGGGCGAATTCCTTGTGAGTAGGATAAATCTCAGTCACATAGAAAGGGGAGGGGGTAGGACTGCAGGCCTAAGATGGAGCTGACAAAATGGAGTCAGTGTGGTTCAGCTACACACAAAATTGCATCACATGGCCATTTCTAGCTGCAAGAGAGTCTTGGAAGCTGTTTTAGTTCAGTTCATTTACCTTAAAACAAAAGTGCGAGAAAGGATTTTAGGTAGGAAACTACTAGTGTCTGCCTCAATCTCTTTTAATTCGTGTTTCATAAACAAGTCACCAAAATTAAAATCTTCTATTAATCCCCAGAAAAAAATCCTTCGATCACTTCAATAATGTTACTCAGGATAAAAACCCAAATTCCTTATTAACAGCATGTAAATCCCTTCCTGATCTGGCCTTTGCTTTGTACTCCTTTCTTGTCTCATCACATACTCCTGCCATCATTTGATGCTTTAATCCATTTGGAGTGTTCCCAACATTATTTGTATATTTGTCTATATTGTCTCCTCTGTGAAGAACATTGTTCCCTGCATTTTCATCTGGATAACTCATATTTTTTCATAGGGGATCCAATTAAATGGCAGGAAGCTTTCCCTGACACCTGAGCCTGGGTGTCTATGTCTCTCTTATCCATGGAAGCACAAATGCACTCTCTTGAAACCTTCTGTTTACTCGTCTGCCTTCCCAAGAGACTTGATAAAAGGCATTATGTTTTATTTATGGTTATATATCCATCCTGGCACATAGTATGCGCTCAATGCATATTTGTTGATTGAATAAATAAATAAAGTAGAATCAAAGTTCAGGTTTGAGTCAGTGAATTATATACAATCAATTCAAATATATAATGATGACTGTAAGTGCTTAAACTACAATTTGCATTTGACCTCTATTTTTTGTTTTTTTTTTTGCGGTACTTGGGCCTCTCACTGTTGTGGCCTCTCCTGTTGTGGAGCACAGGCTCCGGACATGCAGGCTCAGCGGCCGTGGCTCACGGGCCCAGCCGCTCCACGGCATGTGGGATCCTCCCGGACCGGGGCACGAACCCGCGTCCCCTGCATTGGCAGGTGGACTCTCAACCACTGTGCCACCAGGGAAGCCCTGACCTCTATTTTAATGCTAGGGAAGCCTAGCAAGTACTGCTTGGAACTTGTCTGGAGAAAGAGGATCATCGGTGAATAATTTTGATTCTAGTTGAAAGCGTCACTTTTAACCAACTTTTAACTTTCATTCTTGTTTAGTAGAGATTTCATGATTCTGATTTCTTACTTTGAAAAATCTATCAAGTAAACTTAATATAATCAAATTCAACAGCCACTAGCTGGTTAAGATATAATAAGTTTGGGGATACTTTAATGCAGTTTAGATTGTCTAATAATCATTTTTTTCAACGGGGTTGAAGGCATTTCAGTTGTTAATAGGGACAAAATGTGAATCAAACAAAAAGATTTGGTTTAGAGAGGATATAGTGTAAAGACTATGATATTAAACCTCCCTATTATTTTCATATTACATATAAACCCACACATGACACTCATATATTTAGGAACTCATGTTCATGTATAAATAAGTATACTAACATGCAAAAGTACAAAACTCACATAAGCTCAGCCATTTACCCAAGAAGCTATAGAAATGTTATCAAAAACATTGTTCACTGTATCAGTCAATATTGACAAATTTTCATTTTCTTAACAAGTTGAGAAGATTCCTTCTGATTTTTCTTCTTCTTCCTCTTCTTTAAAGACATTGTGCATTACATACCTGACTCTTTAGTGCCTACAGTGATCAGGGCCAGCTTTGAAATTCTATTATTGTGTTTACATTGGAGTTTACACTCTAATTTTTTTTTTTTGTCTTCTAAGTTTACATGGTCTTGAATTTTTGCCTCAGCTTACATAAGTTTTAATACATTTTTCATATTTCTATTTTATCTTAATTTTATTATATTCAATCTTGTAATTTTTCATAAATCCTTTGTGTAATGAGTCATGGTATAAACAAATAAATATTCTTTCCCATGTATACTCACACTTACATGAGACTGAAAATACTTAACGGAGATACTTGTCTATGCTTGTGCTGAGAATGTTTCACAGAATCATCCTAAATGCAACTAATCAGGAGAGTATACTTCTTTGGTTGCATATTTTCTTAGTCAATATTCTCTTGCCTTACTGATATATCACCATGCTGACTGATCTGACCAAAACTTACACTTGCCTGAAATTATTCTGCTGGTTTAAGTATCAACACAATAAGAGAGAATTGAGGTTTAGTGAAAAGCAATGACATATTAAAAATTTAGGTCTGTGAGAATTGATTTCAGATTTATTATAGCAGTAGAATAGAAAATACATTTATCAGGCATCTAAAAATCTTCTATGGTTGAGGAACTATAATAAACTTTACATATCACCATCTCTCATTGTATAGATGAAGAAATTGAGGCTGAGAGAGGTTAAAGAACCTGTCACTGTCACAGAGGTGGTAAGAGACACCCTTCAAAAATGTGATGAGATAAAAAGTCTCTTGTTACCATTCCTCTGGAGGTTAGAATCACCATTAAAAGAATAGCCTTTTGTTCCAGATACAGCTGTGAATCCTTTCACCTAATCCAGCTGTGTGACCCTGAACAATTGTTTAATTCTCTGTGCTAGGGCATCTTTATCAGAGTTTGATTACAATTTTATTTATCTTTATTAAATTATTTTGAAGAATAAGTGAAATAATAAATATAGAATTGATAGCACAGAGTCTGGCATATAGGTAGTGTTTAATAATTGTTAACTCATAAATGAAAGGAAAGGTGAATATTTTCCTTCTATATAAAGCAGTGAACTATGTATACCTTAAAAGATTTCCATAGAAAAGAGGTATAATCATAAGGTCTAAGCGGTAGGTTATATTAAGTATGAGTTACTTTATTTTCCCCTTCAGTAAACTGAGTATATTCTTAACTTGATTTTAATGTCCTAGAACATCCAGTGTTATGTAAGAGAGTATACTTTTCCCCCGGTTTTTATGTGAGCTTCTTGATTCATTTAAACGGGATCTGATAGCCTTCTGTGTGCTCACGGACATATTAATGGACATTCATATTGAGAGGAAAAACATCTCCAGCCAACGTGTATTCCTATGCTTCTTTGATTATCATCATCATCATCGTCCTTGTCATCATTGTCATCAACAAGTACTGATTAATCATCACCATGATATAATAATAATCTAAGATGGATTGATACAGATCTATGAATAGCAAGAACAAACTGATATAGTATGGTCCCTTTGGGAAAGGGAGCAGGCAGAGGGGAATACACTGAACTGGAATTTGAATGAAATAGAATTCTGGTAAGTAAAGTTGGAGTGGGAGAGGCTTTGGAAGAATGACCAAGAACAATGAGGGGATTAAGTCAGTTAGGTGTGGTATGTGTATGCATGGGTGGGTGGCCCTGTAGGGCAGTGGTGGGAAATAAGAACAGTAGGACTGAAATGATAGGGATGGATTTGAACATCATTTCAGGGAGAATGATTGAAGAATTTTGAACAGGATCCTACTGAATCAGAATCAATAAAATTCTGTCCAAAATGAGAATCATCTGACTGTAAAAGAGACTTCCTAATTAGCTTAAGTTTAATATCTAAGTAGTCAGCATTCTAGGATGATTTTCAGCTTGATGGAAGTTTACTTTCTCAGTTCATTAAGAAAAAAGTTGCCAACCCCAAATAGCCAAAACAATTTTGACAAAAAAGAACAAAGCTGGATAGATATAGCCTCATCCACCAGAGGGCAGGCAGCAGAAGCAAGAAGAACTACAATACTGCAGCCTGTGGAACAAAAATGACATTCACAGAAAGATAGACAAGATGAAAAGGCAGAGGGCTGTGTACCAGATGAAGGAAGAAGATAAAACCCCAGAAAAACAACTAAATGAAGTGGAGATAGGCAACCTTCCAGAAAAAGAATTCAGAATAATGAAAGTGAAGATGATCCAGGACCTTGGAAAAAGATTGGAGGCAAAAATTGAGAAGATACAAGAAATGTTTAACAAAGGTGTAGAAGAATTAGAGAACAAACACCTAGAAGAATTAAAGAACAAACAAACAGAGATAAACAAAACAATAACTGAAAAGAAGAATACACTAGAAGGAACTAACAGCAGGATAACTAAGGCAGAAGAACGGATAAGTGACCTGGGAGACAAAATGGTGGAATTCACTACTGTGGAACAGAATAAAGAAAAAAGAATGGAAATAAATGAAGACAGCTTAAGAGACCTCTGAGACAACATTAAACACAGCAACATTCGCATTATAGGGGTCCCAGAAGGAGAAGAGAGAGAGAAAGGATCCGAGAAAACATTTGAAGAGATTATAGTCAAAATCTTCCCTAACTAGGGAAAGGAAATAGCCACCCAAGTCCAGGAAGTGCAGAGAGTCCCAGGCAGGATAAACCCAAGGAGAAACACACCAAGACACATAGTAATCAAATTGACAAAAATTAAAGACAAAGAAAAATTACTGAAAGCAACAAGGGAAAATTGACAAGTAATATACAAGGGAACTCCCATAAGGTTAACAGCTGATTTCTCAGCAGAAACTCTACAGGCCAGAAGTGAGTGGCATGACATATTTAAAGTGATGAAAGGGAAGAACCTACAACCAAGATTACACTACCCGGCAAGGATCTCATTCAGATTTGATGGAGAAATCAAAAGCTTTACAGACAATCAAAAGCTAAGAGAATTCAGCACCACCAAACCAGCTCTACAACAAATGCTAAAGGAACTTTTCTAAGTGGGAAACACAAGAGAAGAAAAGGACCTACAAAAACAAACCCATAAAAATTAAGAAAATGTTAATAGGAACATACATATCGATAATTACTTTAAACGTGAATGGGTTAAATGCTCCAAGCAAAAGACACAGGCTCGCTGAATGGATACAAAAACAAGGCATATATATATATATATATATATATATATATATATATATATATATATATATATATATATATGCTGTCTACAAGAGACCCACTTCAGACCTAGGGAAACATATAGACTGAAAGTGAAGGGATGGAAAACGAAATTCCATGCAAATGGAAATCAAAAGAAAGCTGGGGTAGCAATACTCATATCAGATAAAATAGACTTTAAAACAAAGAATGTTACAAGAGACAAGGAAGGACACTACATAATGATCAAGGGATCAATCCAAGAAGATATAACAATAATAACTATGTATGCACCCAAGATAGGAGCACCTCAATACATAAGGCAACTGCTAACAGTTATAAAAGAGGAAATTGACAGTAAGACAAAAATAGTGGGGGAGTTTAACACGTCACTTACACCAATGGACAGATCATCAAAACAGAAAATTAATAAGGAAACACAAGCTTTAAATGACACAATAGACCAGATAGATTTAATTGATATTTATAGGACATTCCATCAAAAAATAGCAGATTACACTTTCTTCTCAAGTGTGCATGGACATTCTCCAGGACAGATCACATCTTGGGTCACAAATCAATTCTCAGTAAATTTATGAAAATTGAAATCATATCAAGCATCTTTTCTGAACACAATGCGATGAGATTAGAAATCAATTACAGGGGAAAAATACGTAAAAAGCACAAACATGTGGAGGCTAAGCAATATGTTACTAAATAACCAAGAGATCACTGAAGAAATCAAAGAGGAAATCAAAAAATACCTAGAGACAAATGACAATGAAAACACGATGATCGAAAATCTAGAGGATGCAGCAAAAGCGGTTCTAAGAGGGAAGTGTATAGCAATACAAGCCTACCTCAAGAGACAAGAAAAATCTCAAATAAACAATCTAACCTTACACCTAAAGGAACTAGAGAAAGAAGAAGAAACAAAACCCAAAGCTGGTAGAAGGAAAGAAATTATAAATCTCAGAGCAGAAATAAATGAAATAGAAACAGAAAACAACAGCAAAGATCAGGAAAACTAAAAGCTGGTTCTTTGAGAAGATGAACAAAACTGATAACCCATTAGCCAGACTCATCAAGAAAAAGAGGGAGAGGACTCAAATCAATAACATTAGGAATGAAAAAGAAGTTACAATAGACACTGCAGTAATATAAAGAATCCTAAGAGACCACTACAGGCAACTCCATGCCAATAAAATGGACAACCTGGAAGAAATGGACAAATTCTTAGAAAGGTATAACCTTCCAAGATTGGACCAGGAAGAAATAGAAAATATGAACAGACCAGTCACAAGTAATGAAGTTGAAACTCTGATTAAAAATCTTCCAACAAACAGAAGTCCAGGACCAGATGGTTTCACAGGTGAATTCTATCAAACATTTAGAGAAGAGCTAACACCCATCCTTCTCAGTCTTCCAAAAAATTGCAGAGGAAGGAAGGAAAACTCCCAAACTCATTTTATGAGGCCACCATCACCCTGATACCAAAACCAGACAAAAATATTACAAAAACAAAATCACACCCAATATCACTGATGAATATAGATGCAAAAATCCTCAACAAAATACTAGCAAACAGAATCCAACAACACATTAAAAGGATCATACACCATGATCAAGTGGGATTTATCCCAGGGATGCAAGGATTCTTCAATATACACAAATCAATCAATGTGATACACCATATTAACAAATTGAAGAATAAAAACCATATGATCATCTCAATACATGCAGAAAAAGCTTTTGACAAAATTCACCACCCATTTATGATAAAAACTCTCCAGAAAGTGGGCATAGAGGGAACCTACCTCAGCATAATAAAGGTCATATACAATAAACCCACAGCAAACATCATTCTCAATGGTGAAAAAATGAGAGCATTTCCTCTAAGATCAGGAATAAGACAAGGATGTCCACTCTCACCACTATTATTCAACATAGTTTTGGAAATTTTAGCCATGGCAATCAGAGAAGTAAAAGAAATAAAAGGAATACAAATTGGAAAAGAAGAAGTAAAACTGTCACTGTTTGCAGATGACATGATACTGTACATAGAGGGTCCTAAAGATGCTACCAGAAAACTACTAGAGCTAATCAATGAATTTGGTAAAGTTTCAGGATACAAAATTAATGCACAGAAATCTCTTGCATCCCTATACACTAATGGTGAAAAATCTGAAAGAGAAATTAATGAAACAGTTCCATTTACCATTGCAACAAAAATAATAAAATACCTAGGAATAAACCTACCTAAGGGGACAAAAGACCTGTATGCAGAAAACTATAAAACACTGATGAAAGAAATTAAAGATGATACAAACAGATGGAGAGATATACCATATTCTTAAATTGGAAGAATCAATATTGTGAAAATGACTGTACTACCCAAAGCAATCTACTGATTCAGCACAATCCTTATCAAATAACCAATGGCACTTTTTACAGAACTAGAACAAAATCATCTTAAAATTTGTATGGAGACACAAAAGGCCCTGAATAGCCAAAGCATTCTTGAGGGAAAAACAGAACTGGAGGAATCAGACTCCCTGACTTCAGACTATAATACAAAGCTACAGTAATCAAGACAATAGGGTACTGGCCCCAAAACAGAAATATAGATCAATGGAACAGGATAGAAAGCCCAGAGATAAACCCATGCACATATGATCAACTAATCTATGACAAAGGAGGCAAGGATATACAATGAAGAAAAGACAAGCTCTTCAATAAGTGGTGCTGGGAAAACTGGACAGCTACACATAAAAGAATGAAATTAGAGCGCTCCCTAACACCATACACAAAAAAGAAACTCAAAATGGATTAGGGACCTAAATGTAAGACTGGACACTATGAAACTCTTAGAGGAAAACATAGGAAGAACAATCTTTGACATAAATCACAGCAAGATCTTTTTTCATCCACCTCCTAGAGTAAAGGAAATAAAAACAAAAATAAAGAAATGGGACCTAATGAAACTTAAAAGCTTTTGCAAAACAAAGGAAACTACAAACAAGACGAAAAGACAACCCTCAGAATGGGAGAAAATATTTGCCAACGAATCAATGGACAAAGGATTAATCTCCAAAATATATAAACAGCTCATGCAGGTCAATATTAAATAAACAAACAACCCAATCAAAAAATGGTCAGAAGACCTAAATACACAACACTTCTCCAAAGAAGACACAGATGACCAAGAAGCACATGAAAAGCTGCTTAACATCACTAATTATTAGAGAAATGTAAATCAAAACTAGAATGAGGTATCACCTCACACCAGTTAGAATGGGCATCATCAGAATATCTACAAACAACAAATGCTGGAGAGGGTGTGGAGAAAAGGGAACCCTCTTGCACTGTTGGTGGGAATGTAAATTGATATAGCCACTATAGAGAACAGTATGAAGGTTCCTCAAAAAACTAAAAATAGAATTATCATATGTCCCGGCAATCCCACTATTGGGCATATACCCTGAGAAGACCATAATTCAAAAAGACACATGCACCCAAGTGTTCATTGCAGCACTATTTACAATAGCCAGGTCATGGAAGCAACCTAAATGCCCATTGACAGACGAATGGATAAAGAAAATGTGGTACATATATAGAATGGAATATTAATCAGCCATAAAAAGGAACAAAATTGGGTCATTTGTAGAGACGTGGATAGATATAGAGACTGTCATACAGAGAGAATCAAGTCAGAAAGAGAAAAACAAATATCGTATATTAATGCATATATGTGGAACCTAGAGTAATGGTACAGATGAACTGGCTTGCAAGGCAGAAATTGAGACACAGATGTAGAGAACAAACGTATGGACACAAAGGGGGAAATGTGGTGGTGTGTGTGTGTGATGAATTGGGAGATTGGGATTGATATATATACACTAATATGTATAAAATGGATAACTAATAAGAACCTGCTGTATAAAAAAATAAATAAAATATAATTCAAAAATTCAAAAAAAAATCTGGATATATCACACTCCCTGATTTATACTACAAAGGTACAGTAATCAAAACAGTATGGTACTGACACAAAAACAGACTCATAGATCAATGAAACAGAATAAAAAGCCCAGAAATAAACCAACATACTTATGGTCAATCAATCTATGACAAAGGAGATAAGAATATAGAATGGGGAAAAGACAGTCTCTTCAATAAGTGGTGCTGGGGAAACTGGACAGCTACAAGCAAAAGAATGAAATTAGAACATTTTCTCACACCATGCACCAAAATAAACTCAAAATGGATTAAAAACTTAAATGTAAGACTAGAAACCATAGAACTCTTACAAAAAAATATAGTTGGAACACTCTTTGACATAAATCATAGCAATATATTTTTGGACCTGTTTCATAAGTCAAAGCAAACAAGAGCAAAAATAAAAATATGGGACCTAATTATACATAAAAGCTTTTGCACAGCTAAGGAAACCATCCCATCAATAAAGCAAAAAGACAACTTACAGAATGGGAGAAAGTATTTGTGAATAATATGGTCAATAAGGGGTTAATATTCAAAATATATAAACAGCTCATATGGCTCAGTGTCAAAAAACCCCAAAAAACCTGGTTAAAAAAATGGACAGAAGATCTGAGTAGACATTTTTCCAAACAAAATATGCAGAGGGCCAACAGACATGTGAGAAGATGCTCAAAATCACTAAACATCAGAGAAATGCAAATCAAAACCACAGTGAGATATCACCTCACACCTGTTAGAATGGTTATCATCAAAAAAGACCACAAATAACAAATGTTGGCAAGGAGGTGGGGAAAAGGGAACCCTGGTGCACTGTTGGTGGGAATGTAAATTGATTCAGCCACTATAGAGAGCAGGATGGAGGTTCCTTAAAAAACTAAAAATAGAACTATCAGCAATTCCACTCCTGGGTATATATCTGAAGAAAAAGAAAACACTAACTCGAAAAGATACATGCACCCCAATGTTTATAGCAGCATTACTTATAATAGCCAAGATATGGAAGCCACCTAAATGTTCATTAACAGATTAATGGATAAAGAAGATGTGGTATACATACACAATGGAAAATTACTCAGCCACAAAAAAGAATGAATTTCTGCCATTTGTAACAACACGGATGGACTTAGAGGGTATTAGGCTTAGTGTAATAAGTCAGACAAAGACAAATACTGTATGTTGTCACATATTTGGAGTCTGAAAAGTAAAACAAATGAATCAGTATAACAGGACAAACCGACTCACAGATATAGAGAAAAAATGAGTGGTTACCAGTGAGGAGAGGGAAAGGGAAGAGGCACGATAGGGGTAGGATATTAAGAGGCACAAACTACTATGTATAAAGTAAATAAGCTACAAGGATATATTGTACAGCACAGGGAATATAGGCAATATTTTGTAATAACTTTAAATGGAGTACAATCTATAAAAATATTGAATCACCTGAGACAAATATAATATTGTAAATCAATTTATACTTCAATAAAAAAGATTCCAGTTCCATCTTCTTTCAAATTTTATGTCAAAAATTTGGAAAGTCAAACTGCATGATGATTGGGGTGGGAGAATGTAGAAAATTTCTAGATTATAAAAGAATATCTTTTCAATTTACAGTTGGTATAAGATCTGAAATATCAGCTCTGGAATAAGAATTCAGACAATAAAAGACTATGTTCAGGTTTAACTCTGCAAAGTTGTTCACATTTTTCACATAGGAAATGTTATAATCATGTATGGCTGTTTTGGCTCTATTATTTATATGCATTTACCAATTAGCTTAAGATGTTTAGAATGTGGGATAATAGAACATGCTAGAGATTAATCTTCTCATCATGCAAGAGTATCTTAAACTTTTCTTTAAAATATTCTTCCCGACCGCCTCAATACCCTTGTTACTATGACAGACAAAAACACAGATAAGACATCTGGTGGTCTACTTATTTATTAATGGGAACTTGGACCAGTAGAGTAAATACTGTGCAAACATGCCCTACTTGGGCCCATGTGGGTGGAGAAGAAGTAAGTAAACCATGCTGTGTCTGCCAAACACCTCTGATGATAATGGAAATGGGACTATTATATTTCTCTTCCAAATGGCTAGTTATTGCCCATCTTCATAACAGAGATAAATGGATATACTCAAAGAATCCTGACTATGTGGGTGGCCCCATTTAACTGGTGAAAAGAGTCCTATCCATGAATATGCTCAACTTCTAAATTAAGCATGGGCGCACACACACACACACACACACACACACACACACAACTTTCAAGAGCAAAAAGTCCATGGTTAACTAGTTCAAATTATTTCAGCATGGAACAGTTAATGTCTATTATCCCTTTCAATCTGTGAATATGAGATTTATAATTTTGGGCCTAGCATAATACAAATATTGTGTATGCCTTTGGTGTTCCATCCATGGGTTGCAAAAGTAATCACTTGTATACACATCCATTAACACAAATTCATTTACACTTGTATAGACATTCTTATCATGCGTAGAATACTGCTCTTTCTGACTGAACAAAAAGCACAGCACATTTAAATGAAAATCTCTGCAAGGTCAGACATACAAAAATAGCAGTGATACATCACACTTTGAAAGAGCATTTCATTAATAGATGGATCAGAACACACTTCTTGTTGTATATCATTTAATTGTTATGTATTTAAAATGAGACATATTTCTAATATTCTTTCCAAGCTTTCATATACTTCAAATTTATTATAACAGTTGTTAGTGGCAATGACATCACAAGATGAATTCAAAGCAATGATTGCTTTAACATTTAAAAAGCTTAGAGTGTACCGATAATTCAGGCTGCTAAGTGAAAGTACAAATGTCAGTTTAGCTATCTATAATCTCATACTGTTTAAAGGTTCATGAATTACACATGCAGTGGATAGAAATGGAGGAACCGAATTTGACTAAAAGACCTGTTTCACAAAAAATTTGCTGAAACGGTTTCTTCTAATGTATTTTAGTGATTAATCAATTTGATTTAAAATGTTAGAATTATTTAAGGTCTGTACTTTGGATTTACTGTGAACTCAAAGCATGTTTATATTTATTGCATCAACTAAGTAAACAGCGTATGCTTAATGCTTTTAAAATGCTCTCCAGTAAAACTTAGGTCAGTACTGGCTTGTTAGCTATCAGCCATGAAGATACATTGACATATTTGATTAACAGTGTGTTTCTCCCACAGTGCTTGGTGTAATTTCTGCACTTTTATGTCACTGGCAAAAATTCAGTGTCAGCTGCTATCATATATTAAAGATGTTTTACTTACATTAATTTTCTGTATTTTTCAATGTTTACTAACTTTCTTTTCTAAATTATGTTTATCTTGTTTGAAGAAAAAACAATTCTACTATGGAAATTCCTAGAGTATAAAAATAGAAATACTCAGGATGCATTGATTTCTTATTAATACAGTGTGCTGGTAGACATGGTGTCAAAAGCAGTGAGGACAAATAATGACTGAAAATTAGGATTATTTGAAATTTTAACTACTATCTGATCCTATTAGGTACTACTCCTATTATGGTGTAGCTATAGCAATGTGACCACAAAACCAGATTCTCCAGCAAACAATAACTGGTTTTGAGCCAGATTACTCCTAGAAATAGTAATGGATAAGTGCTACAGTGGACACAGAAAAATAAAACGAGATAACTCAGCTAGAGATTGAGGAGGAAAAATGGTTTGATTATATGTTGGCTTCTACCAAATACCACATCTCTCTACTCAAGATGTTTCATGTTAATCTTCCTACTCACCAGGGAAAGAAAAAAGGAAAATGATGAATGTTAGTCCAAAACATTTCAATCTGTCAAATGAAAGAGAGAATGAATATATAAATAATTATATCAGTTTGGGCATTGAAAAACCCTGGTGGCTACATTTACCCAGCTAGCGAGATGCCCTGAGGGACTGTGGACATTTGGTTTAAGATAATGAAGTGTAGGACCACGAGCTGAAAAATGGGAATTACAAGGCTGAGTTCACTTAATTAAAAAATTGAGGCCACCGGAAACCTCTTGCATGGGTGCAAAGTCTCTTTAGGGTAAATGCTACTGGTCTACATTGGCCAGATATACCAGTACTGGTATCTAAGAGAGACCAAGCAGAAATTATCATAGGATCCTTTCACTTTTAGTTTTTGGAGAGGTAGTGGAATCAATGGACTGAATTCATTTACATCCTGGTAGAGGAGAAGGACACAGGCAGGATTCAAGGATTCTGCCTCATGTTTTGGAATCGTCCCCATTATCCCTATGTTTCTAAATCATTCACATTGCTCACTTGGAGTTATTTGGGTCAGCACATCCTTAATCTTCACCCAGATATCTTCCGTGCACATATTAAAAAATCTTCAGGGTATTTCCTTTTGGAGGTCACTTCAAATTTGGCATATTCAACTCAGAACTCACTTTTTTTCCACCCAAGTCAACCATCCTTCTCAGAGTGTCCCTTTGTGGGATTGCTGTTACTAGTTTTCTAAGTCATGGAGATGTTCCCAATAACTCACAACAACATTTACCCCTCCGTTCCATCTTTCCAATCTGCCATCAGCCTAGCATCCTGCTGTCATTTCTACCTTACCTGGGTTTCAATATTTCAAATTTGCTTTGGTAACTGGCCATCTTTTTCAGGCAATTCGGCTACTACTGAGCCTTTAAACTGCCATACATTTCATATAACTAAAATATTTTCATGTTCAGAATTTGAAACAATATAACACTTGGGATTAGCTCCAATTTTGACAAAGTCTAGTTTTCAAAGATCTCTTTAGTCTGGCTCCTCTTGTCTTACATTAGTGTCCTTTGGTTCCAACCATATCACTTTCCCTCCTGAGCCCTGTACACATAATTCCAATTTCTGATCGGAATTCAGATTTCATACCCAGAAATAACCCATATGTTTTCTTGCCCTATCCAAAACCTATCTATTCTTCCAAGTCCCTTCAGGTCTCCCAAACTTACCTTAGATGTCCCTGAGTCCAGTCCTCTTCAATGTGCACTTGTCTTCGACAATCATGCTCCCAGCCTGAAGCCATCAGGAGTATCTAGAACAATGATTATGTTTCCTAGAACCCACTCCCCATATCTCTTAGCAATCCCTTTTCCTTTTCCTTTCTAGCAACTGTGTTCTAAGCTTCTCAGGAGCTTCAAACTCCCAGAACTGATTTTAAAAGCCCTTATTCAATTGTTGAACTTTCCCATGTTAATTCGATTGAGCACTCACTTGTGAGGTTCAAAGGTATCTTTGACTTCGAGTTCCACTAAATTTAAAAAGCTTTCCTAAAAAACTTAGTCAAGACCTTTACTCCCTAGAAATCAACAACATTATTCTGGGTAGGATTTGAGTATGGAATTTCTCAGTACTTTAAAATAATTTTCTAAATTCTTGCAATAAGATCCAACTTTCCTAGGATGTAGGGATTTTGGTTCTCCTAATTCCTCCGTGGTATGTGTCAGGCAGCTAATCAGTACATATGTGTTTGAACTGAATTGAAAACCAGTAGAGGAGTGGAGAAAGGACAGCCTCTTCAATAAATGGTGCTGGGGAAACTGGACAGGTACATGTAAAAGTATGAGATTAGATCACTCCCTAACACCATACACAAAAATAAGCTCAAAATTGATTAAAGACCTAAATGTAAGGCCAGAAACTATCAAACTCTTAGAGGAAAACATAGGCAGAACACTCTATGACATAAATCACAGCAAGATCCTTTCTGACCCACCTCCCAGAGAAATGGAAATAAAAACAAAAATAAACAAATGGGACCTAATGAAACTTCAAAGCTTTTGCACAGCAAAGGAAACCATAAACAAGACCAAAAGACAACCCTCAGAATGGGAGAAAATATTTGCAAATGAAGCAACTGACAAAGGATTAATCTCCAAAACTTACAAGCAGCTCATGCAGCTCAATAACAAAAAAACAAACAACCCAATCCAAAAATGGGCAGAAGACCTAAATAGACATTTCTCCAAAGAAGATATACAGAATGCCAACAAACACATGAAAGAATGCTCAACATCATTAATCAGTAGAGAAATGCAAATCAAAACTACAATGAGATATCATCTCACACCAGTCAGAATGGCCATCATCAGAAAATCTAGAAACAATAAATGCTGGAGAGGGTATGGAGAAAAGGGAACACTCTTGCACTGCTGGTGGGAATGTGAACTGGTTCAGCCACTATGGAGAACAGTATGGAGGTTCCTTAAAAAACTACAAATAGAATTACCATATAACCCAGCAATCCCACTACTGGGCATATACTCTGAGAAAACCAAAATTCAAAAAGAGTCACGTACCAAAATGTTCATTGCAGCTCTATTTACAATAGTCCGGAGATGGAAACAACCTAAGTGTCCATCATCGGATGAATGGATAAAGAAGATGTGGCACATATATACAATGGAATATTACTCAGCCTTAAAAAGAAACGAAATTGAGCTATTTGTAATGAGATGGATAGACCTAGAGTCTGTCATACAGAGTGAAGTAAGTCAGAAAGAAAAAGACAAATACTGTATGCTAACACATATATATGGAATTTAAGAAAAAAAAAATGTCATGAAGAACTTAGGGGTAAGACAGGAATAAAGACGCAGACCTACTGGAGAACGGACTTGAGGATATGGGGAGGGGGAAGGGTGAGCTGTGACAGGGCGAGAGAGAGTCATGGACATATACACACTAACAAACGTAGTAAGGTAGATAGCTAGTGGGAAGCAGCCGCATGGCACAGGGATATTAGCTCGGTGCTTTGTGACAGCTTGGAGGGGTGGGATAGGGAGAGTGGGAGGGAGGGAGACGCAAGAGGGAAGACATATGGGAACATATGTATATGTATAACTGATTCACTTTGCTATAAAGCAGAAATTAACACACCATTGTAAAGCAATTATACCCCAATAAAGATGTTAAAAAAAAAAAAAAGAAAAGAAAACCAGTAGAGGGAGAGGAATGATGTAACAGAGAGTAAGAAACTGTGTGTTGATTTGACCAAGTACCAGAGAGTGGGAAGAGGGATTTAGTAACTTGGTATGAAGACTTGGCAGCTGGTGGAATGGGGCAGATAAATGAGGAAAATTTGATTTCACTAACATTATGATATAGACCAGTGGGTCTCAAACATAGATACACATTTTAATCACCTAGGGAGCTTTTACAAAATTTTATTACTTGCTCCACTCACTACATCCCTCTCCTCCGTTCTGATTTAACTGATCTGGGAAAGAGCACTAGTTGTTTTTAAAAAGCTTTGTAAGTAATTTTAAGGTGCAGAGAGGGTTAAGAGCCACTGATACAGGACTTTGCTACTCAATGTGTGGTCCCAGGGCCAATATCATAGACATCATCTGGGAGATTGGATTTCCAGCCCCACCCGAAACTTCCAGAATCAGAATCTGCATCTTAATCAGATTTCCCAGACGCCTCTTAGGCACACTAAAGTTTGAGATGTACTGCTTTATGGGATCCATGCTGATTTCAACATAGGGGACCACCTTGACAAGCCAAAATTCTAGGTTTAAAAAAAAAGAAGAATCTAGTTTAGAGTTACCTTGAACACATTCACTGCACCTGGTTCAGACACAGCCCATCAACTTCCTGTGGCTGCTCACAGGCTGAATGGGTCTAAGAGAGGCAGGGAGGGTGGAAGAGAGAAAATGGGACCAATAGGGAGGCAGGGCTAGCAATTACTTCAATTATCCCTGCCTCTTTTTCAAGATCAATTTTGTGTACTGTGACTCAGCACTTCTGCCTCCTTCCTGCCTTCTCTTCTAACAATTTCACCCTCCCCCCAAGAAAATCTATTTCTTCATTGATTATCCACAGTTTTAAAGCTACTTATCCAAAGCTTCTTAAGAGGAGTATTAATGCTAATGGATTTAGTGCTAACCACACCAGTCAAGATGGGAACCACATCCATGAAAGGATATTCCTGTTTCCTGACTCTTTCATGCTGGGGAAGTAATCAATAGGAAATTTGGAAAGGATGTGTGTGTGGGGGGGAGAAGACATAATCTCTCAGTGTTGACAAGGGCTCTCTGTCTTTCAATAACTAACCCAAAGTTTGTTTTTAAACTTTGAAAATTTAACATGTTACCTCTATCTAAGGAGATCAGCCCTGGTTCACCCCCAAAGTCATCAGGTGGAATGGTCCAGTACCGCACTGTCCAAAAGATAGCCATTAGCAACTGATACAGGACTACTGAGCGTTCTGAATGTGGCTAATCCAATCTGAGCTGTGCACACTGCATTTTGAATGTAAAACAACTGATTAATAATTTATGTTGATTACATCTGATTGCATATGTCGAAACCACAATATTTTGGATATATTGGACAAAATAAAATGTTATTAAATTAATTTCAACTGTAATTTTTTAGTTTATAAAAATGGGACTACTAGAAAATTAAAAATACACATGAGGTTTGTGTTATATTTCTATTGGATAGCACCAATCTAAAAGAAGTAAACAGCCCTTTCAGACAGTAAAAGTCTAGGTCAGTATTTACTCTTACCCTAACTTAATTATAAAGCTAATTTACAATGAAGTAGGAAACTCATAGACTTAAGCTACAGTTTAGGAGGCAGCTATGGCTTGGGTGGTGTGGGCAGGGACAGGAAATGGCAGAAATATTAAATTATAGATAATTTGGTTTGAACCCATTTTTTCCTGTCTACACCAGACTATTCAGAAATTTTATAAGCTTTCATAGTCTCAGGGTGATTTTCACTAGTTCAAGAGAAAATTTTGGAGATGGTTTTGCATGTGCTGACATGATGAGATTTAGTTTTTGAGAACACATTCAGGAGATAAATCATATCTAAATAACAAGTATTTATTGAACACCTATTATGTGCAAGGCACTGTACTATGTGATGCTCCATGCTGAAAAGAGTTCATATTGTATAGGGGAGGTGGCAAATAGGAGACAATGAAGATATTCAGTCTATTAGACCCAGTATGTCCAAGCAAAACCATTGGGGCAATGTCAAGAACATGTAACACTACAGAAGTTGTGTTTTTATGAATTAGGTGAGCTAAATGCTCCACATCTGCATCCAGTTTGTTCTTACCATACTGACACTTTCAAATCAATTCTCAGAATTATTTCCTTTTATTTTCCTTTTCTCCTTCTCTATTGCTGAGAGTATTAGCTACATTCCTTCTTGGGCTTAGGTGGGCCAAGTATCAGGCTAACCTCGTGTCAAATCTTACTGCTTAGAATAGATGAATTGTCAATAGTTGGAACAAATATGCTATATATTTGTTTTTTCTTGGGGAAGAATGTGATGATGAAATTAGAGTCATATTGTTCTGTGGTTGCCAAGTACTAAATTCTTAAGGTATCACAGGTAGGTCATTTATTTCTCTGTAGATTATTAAGTGAAATAATTTTTCCATGATATAAACACCTTTCAACATCTATAATAACTTTCTTTTGACATTTTGAAGGGAATATTAAAAAACACAATATAAACTACCAATTCTATATAAAGAAATGATACACTGTGAATAGAGATGAATAACTGTCAGCCTTGACCAGGTAGTTATAATGCTAAGACAGATAAATTCTAAATAGAAAAATAGGAAACGCATCCTGAGCCCAAAGAGAATTGATACAGTGTAATGCCATTCATGGCAAAAGCGAGCAAATATATTATCAGAAACAGCACGTTCACATAGACCAGTGCCAGGAGGGTGCCAATGGACTGTGCTTTAGATATCATTAGGCCAGTGTTTTTCAACACTAAGAGCAAAACTTAATAGGATTTAAGTTTTAAATCCTATTTAAGTTAACCAGAATTAAAATAAATAGCATAGCAAGTTATAAGAGTAAGTACTGTTTTATGAAAATATTGCTTTAGTTGTATGTGGGCTGTGTGTGTGTGTGTGTGTGTGTTCTGGGTCACCAGGTAAAATGTATCTCTTGTTGTGGACAGTAGTCAAAAATATTTAAAGATCACTATAAAACACATTTTAATGGATGGCCATTAAAATGATGTCAGAAGTCTAGGAAAACTACATCTTTCCCCAAAGCCACAGAACTAATGAGAAGCGGACATAGAAATTTAATGACTCCCTGTAAACTTTACTGTACTATACTCCTACTTCACTTCAATCTTAAATATTTTACAGTTGAATATGGAGAAAAGATTCTGCTTCAACTTCAAAAATGGTTGAAGAGCTTACTACCTCATAGATTCTTGTGTACATGACTTTACAGATGAGACAAATAAGGAAGTATACTCGTAGAAAGTTTTCTTCTAGTCATATTGTAGGTTTAAGTAATGGCAACTATTTTCATATTGAAGAAAAGGGTGGCTGCTGACTTTCTCTCTTCTGAACAGATTCTAGTTGACAGAAACAAGTGGACAGACAGGAATTACCAGACAGTGAATTTGGTGAGATACCATAAAAGCATTTGCTGCTCTTCTGCAGCTCTTTAGGATTGTTGGACCCAGTGGCAAGCGCAATCATGAATTTTAACCAACTGCCAAGGGGTTTATTCAATAGATTTCGGGGCAGGATTCAGTAAGCTTGGCGTGGAAGCTGCAAAAAGTCTGAATGAAAGTGCTTAAAGACAGTAAGTCATTTTAAGCCACTGTAAACAATTGTAAACCACTATTAGTCATTGTAACAATTTAAATGGAAGAGAAAAAACATTTTGTAACCATAAAGATGTGTGTTCTAAATGGAAAAATAGTTGAACATATGTCTTCAAAAATGGGGATATAAGATATTCATCAACGTTTTACCATATTATAAAGACACATTTGTATGCATCCTTAAAATCATTAGCATCCACTTTAAGTGTATATTAAGAATGCAGTGACTGGCTGCTTTAAAATCCCTGTAGAGATAAAACTCAGGCTGAGACAAAATGAAGAACTTTGGACAAATCTGGATTCATTCTCTTCCTTTTCTCAACCCACCCTGAACCACTGAATCTTAGTAAGTTCCACACAAAAGTAACTATCATTTCTAGCAACCCTAGCATTTTGCTAGTTTCTTTTCAGTAATTAGCATGAAAACATGAACCTCTTTCTAGGAAAGTATTCTCTTACTCTTTAATGTCTTAAGTATTTTAGGACTGACTTGGCAAATTTTCCCAAAGCATTTATGGATGGTTTATATACATGTATAGGTGCATACACACATAATATAGACAATTATATTAGAATATTTATAGAATTACTTTTAAATTACTGGTAGAATAAATATTTTTCAGTGCAGCTGTATTAACCTCACTGGTATTTTTACTGACATCTTAATTGTTGTAAAAACATGTATTTTCATATAATTATCATTAACCTACAAACAATAACCTTTCTGCATGTTTAAAGTGGTTACAGAGCTTGTTATTATAGACTGCTTTCACTACTGTTCATTTAGTATGCTGTGTTTTTAACACAAATGTAATCCACTCTGCATTTTCCATTTAAAATGCATAAGGCAAAGTGCATCATAACAGGATGTAACTACGTATTAATCAAATTAGCACAACACTTCAAAGGCTTGGGCTTTTTGCTGGGTTACTGTTAGATCACAATTCATGAAGGAGAGAAACAGCATAATGAATGGCTTGGCAAGGGAGCAGTTTATTTTCCTTCCAGAAAGATATAGAGTGGGTTAATTTTCATGATGGGAAAACGTGTCAAGAAAGGGTAACAGTAAGCATTAAGCTAAAGGACAATAAGTAGAATTTAGGATACTATGTGGTTTAGCCACTGATAAAACATAAATTCTATAATTATTTGATGACACAAAAAAACTCCAATGACCTACTGTTAAATTATTAAATCTTCATGACCCAAGCAAATACAAGCCAGTATCATCAATATTAATATTAAGAAGATGGCAGATTAGACGATTCTTTGCCATTGTGAACGGCATGCTCTATAGCAATGGAAAATATAAAGCATAGTGCATCAAAATACAGAACTCAGTGCAAACATAACATATACCATGTAGTTTGGTATAATTCTAATTAAATAATTACTGATCTTTATCAGTGTTTGGCTTTGCATAATTTTAAATATACATTCAGCACAGTGGACCAAAAAAAAAAGGGAAAATACCTGGATGAAACTTAGCTGGGACTTAGCTGGGACTAAGAAAATAGATAGCCAAAAAATGGAAGTCAAATATTTTGTTGAACATTCAACTGATTGTTATCATTAGATGTCTGGCACATGCAAACTTCCTCCTCTCTGTTACTGACAAATAACAAATGAACAGCTAATTTCCTTTTTTTTTTTTTTTTTTTTGCAGTACATGGGCCTCTCACTGTCGTGGCCTCTCCCATTGCGGAGCACAGGCTCCGGACGTGCAGGCTCAGCGGCCATGGCTCATGGGCTCAGCTGCTCCGCGGCATGTGGGATCTTCCCGGACCGGGGCACGAACCCATGTCCCCTGCATCAGCAGGCGGACTCCCAACCACTGCGCCACCAGGGAAGCCCCACTAATTTCCTTTTAATCTAAAACATTTTTTTTCTTGCCATGGGGATTAGGATGAGGGGAGCTCACTGAGAAGCACCCATCTACCTCCTGATTTTTTTCCTAAAACAAGCGTACGAGGTTATTTTAATGCTAAGCTCGGATTTTCTTTTTCCCATGTACAAAGTCCAGGATAGTAGTCTACTTGGAGCAAGAGAGAAAACAAAGAATTTTCAAAGCCAGAACTACATTAAAGTAATTGTCATTTCTGAGTGATTCCAAGTTATGTGCAAGTCTATGCAAAGAAGAACTCTGCTTCCATTACACAAATCTGGATATCTGCACATATACAAAGGTGCCTGGTTTTAAGAGTGAGAAGTACAGAAGAAAAGAATAATGGTTGAGAGTGTGTTGGAAACTGGGCAAAGGGGGAGAGACAAGAGAGAGGAAAGAAATGGGAAAGGAGACCACTGAAGCGAGGTAGAGGGGAAATAATAAGAATATACACATGGCACTCCGCATCCACGGTTCCACATCCGCAGAAATGGAGGGCCGACTAAGGGGCTTGAGCATCTGTGAATTTTGGTATCCATGGACAGGGGGAGGGAGGGTTGGTATCCTCAGTCCCCAGAGGATACCAAGAGATGACTATAATGGCAAGAAGAGAGAAATTGGTGAGGAAGGGAGAAGAACATAGAGACGATGGAGAGACCTGAATGACCCATCACCAAGGCAAGCAATTTAACTGGACATCTCACCTCTGTTCTCAATCTATAAAATGATGGTGGTGGTGATGGATTACAGGAGCTCTGAAGAGTTTATAATTCAAAAATTCTGTGACCTGGTGGCTTTATCACTAAAAAGTTCTGCTGCCAATTATTTCCACAAGTGTCTGGCAATAATTCTCTTCTTTTTCCCCCATTTTTTTTTTTTAAATAAGAGAAAGGATTTTCATTTTAAAAGGGAGGTTGCTAGGCAAAACAAAAGTCTCAGAAAAGAACCCCTGAAAATTCAGGTGCATTCACATTGCTAAATCCTACCACATACTTTTTGTGTGTGTGTGTGTGTGATTGTTCACTTTTCTCTTTTATACAGAGTGGAATCCAAGTAAACCAGAGTTTCTCTACCTCCACACAACTGACATTTGGGGAAGAGAACTGTTTGTGTGTCATGCGGATTGTAGGATGTTTAGTAGCATCCTGATCTCCAGCCATTAGATGCCAGTGACACCAGCCCCGAGCTGTGATAACTAAAAATGTTTCCAGACATTGCCAAATGTCCCTGAGGATCAAAAACTGTACCTGATGGGGCTTCCCTGGTGGCGCAGTGGTTGGGAGTCCGCCTGCCGATGCAGGGGAAACGGGTTCGTGCCCTGGTCTGGGAGGATCCCTCATGCCGTGGAGCAGCTGGGCCCGTGGGCCATGGTCGCCGGGCCTGCGTGTCTGGAGCCTCTGCTCCACAACGGGAGAGGCCGCAGCAGTGAGAGGCCCGCGTACCACAAAAAAGAAAAAAAATAAATTGTACCTGATTGAGAACCAGTGGCTTAAACCAAAAATAGATCATATAGTCAGGACATTCAAAGGACAAAGATAAAGTAAATGAGAAACTTTTTATATTTCATAGCACATAATCACCAAATGGTTCAGGTAAATTGAAAGCATCTCCAGGTCAAAAGAGAAATTTGTGATAGGCTGATTCCATTAAAAAAAAAAAAGACTTTTTTTTTTTTAAACATCTTATTGGGGTATAATTGCTTTACAATGGTGTGTTAGCTTCTGCTTTATAACAAAGTGAATCAGTTATACATATACATATGTTCCCATATCTCTTCCCTCTTGTGTCTCCTTCCCTCCCACCCTCCCTATCCCACCCTTCCAGGTGGTCACAAAGCACCGAACCGGTATCCCTGTGCCATACGGCTGCTTCCCACTAGCTATCTACCTGACGTTTGTTAGTGTATATATGTCCATGCCTCTCTCTCACCCTGTCACAGCTCACCCTTCCCCCCCCCCATATCCTCAAGTCCGTTCTCCAGTAGTCTGTGTTTTTATTCCTGACTTACCCCTAGGTTCTTCATGACATTTTTTTTCTTAAATTCCATATATATGTGTTAGCATACGGTATTTGTCTTTCTCTTTCTGACTTACTTCACTCTGTATGACAGACTCTAGGTCTATCCACCTCATTACAAATAGCTCAATTTCGTTTCTTTTAATGGCTGAGTAACATTCCATTGTATATATGTGCCACATCTTCTTTATCCATTCATCCGACGATGGGCACTTAGGTTGTCTCCATCTCCAGACTATTGTAAATAGAGCTGCAATGAACATTTTGGTACATGACTCTTTTTGAATTTTGGTTTTCTCAGGGTATATGCCCAGTAGTGGGATTGCTGGGTCATATGGTAGTTCTATTTGTAGTTTTTTAAGGAACCTCCATACTGTTCTCCATAGTGGCTGAACCAGTTCACATTCCCACCAGCAGTGCAAGAGTGTTCCCTTTTCTCCATACCCTCTCCAGCATTTATTGTTTCTAGATTTTTTGATGATGGCCATTCTGACTGGTGTGAGATGATATCTCATTGTAGTTTTGATTTGCATTTCTCTACTGATTAATGATGTTGAGCGTTCCTTCATGTGTTTGTTGGCATTCTGTATATCTTCTTTGGAGAAATGTCTATTTAGGTCTTCTGCCCATTTTTGGATTGGGTTGTTTGTTTTTTTGTTATTGAGCTGCATGAGCTGCTTGTAAGTTTTGGAGATTAATCCTTTGTCAGTTGCTTCATTTGCAAATATTTTCTCCCATTCTGAGGGTTGTCTTTTGGTCTTGTTTATGGTTTCCTTTGCTGTGCAAAAGCTTTGAAGTTTCATTAGGTCCCATTTGTTTATGTTTGTTTTTATTTCCATTTCTCTAGGAGGCGGGTCAAAGAGGATCTTGCTGTGATTTATGTCATAGAGTGTTCTGCCTATGTTTTCCTCTAAGAGTTTGATAGTTTCTGGCCTTACATTTAGGTCTTTAGATCACTCCCTAACACCATACACAAAAATAAGCTCAAAATTGATTAATCTCATACTTTTACATGTACCTGTCCAGTTTTCCCAGCAACACTTATTGAAGAGGCTGTCCTTTCTCCACTGTACATTCCTTCCACCTTTATCAAAAATAAGGTGTCCATATGTGCGTGGGTTTATCTCTGGGCTTTCTATCCTGTTCCATTGATCTATCTTTTTGTTTTTGTGCCAGTACCATACTGTCTTGATTACTGTAGCTTTGTAGTATAGTCTGAAGTCAGGAAGCCTGATTCCTCTAGCTCCGTTTTTCATTCTCAAATTGCTTTGACTATTCGGAGTCTTTTGTGTTTCCGTACAAATTGTGGAATTTTTTGTTGTAGTTCTGTGAAAAATGCCAGTGGTAGTTTGATAGGGATTGCATTGAATCTATAGATTGCTTTGGGTAGTAGAGTCATTTTCACAATGTCGATTCTTCCAATCCAAGAACATGGTATATCTCTCCATCTATTTGTATCATCTTTAATTTCTTTCCTCAGTGTCTTATAATTTTCTGCATACAGGTCTTTTGTCTCCTTAGGTAGGTTTATTCCTAGATATTTTATTCTTTTTGTTGCAATGGTAAATGGGAGTGCTTTCTTGATTTCACTTTCAGATTTTTCATCACTACTATATAGGAATGCCAGAGATTTCTGTGCATTAATTTTGTATCCCGCTACTTTACCAAATTCATTGATTAGATCTAGTAGTTTTCTGGTAGCATCTTTAGGATTCTCTATGTATAGTATCATGTCATCTGCAAACAGTGACAGATTTACTTCTTCTTTTCCGATTTGGATTCCTTTTATTTCCTTTTCTTCTCTGATTGCTGTGGCTAAAACTTCCAAAACTATGTTGAATAAGAGTGGTGAGAGTGGGCAACCTTGTCTTGTTCCTGATCTTAGTGGAAATGCTTTCAGTTTTTCACCATTGAGGATGATGTTTGCTGTGCGCTTGTCATATATGGCCTTTATTATGTTGAGGAAAGTTCCCTCTATGCCTACTTTCTGGAGGGTTTTTATCATAAATGGGTGTTGAATTTTGTCAAAAGCTTTCTCTGCATCTATTGAGATCATATGGTTTTTCTCCTTCAATTTGTTAATATGGTGTATCACATTGATAGATTTGCATACATTGAAGAATCCTTGCATTCCTGGAATAAACCCCACTTGATCATGGTGTATGATCATTTTAATGTGCTGTTGGATTCTGTTTGTTAGTATTTTGTTGAGGATTTTTGCATCTATGTTCATCAGTGATAGTGGTCTGTAGTTTTCTTTCTTTGTGACATCCTTGTCCGGTTTTGGTATCAGGGTGATGGTGACCTCGTAGAATGAGTTTGGGAGTGTTCCTCCCTCTGCTATATTTTGGAAGAGTTTGAGAAGGATAGGTGTTAGCTCTTCTCTAAATGTTTGATAAAGTTCACCTGTGAAGCCATCTGGTCCTGGGCTTTTGTTTGTTGGAAGGTTTTTAATCACAATTTCAATTTCAGTGCTTGTGATTGGTCTGTTCATATTTTCTATTTCTTCCTGATTCAGTCTTGGCAGGTTGTGCATTTCTAAGAATTTGTCCATTTCTTCCAGATTGTCCATTTTATTGGCATAAATTTGCTTGTAGTAATCTCTCATGATTTTTTTTATTTCTGCACTGTCAGTTGTTACTTCTCCTTTTTCATTTCTAATTCTATTGATTTGAGTCTTCTCCCTTTTTTTCTTGATGTGTCTGGCTAATGGTTTATCTATTTTATTTATCTTCTCAAAGAACCAGCTTTTAGTTTTATTGATCTTTGCTATTGTTTCCTTCATTTCTTTTTCATTTATTTCTGATCTGATTTTTATGATTTCTTTCCTTCTGCTAACTTTGGGGTTTTTTTGTTTTTCTTTCTCTAATTGCTTGAGGTGCAAGTTTAATTTGTTTATTCGAGATGTTTCCTGCTTCTTAAGGTGGGCTTATATTGCTATAAACTTCCCTCTTAGAACTGCTTTTGCTGCATCCCATAGGTTTTGGGTCGTTGTGTCTCCATTGTCATTTGTTTCTAGGTATTTTTTGATTTCCTCTTTGATTTCTTCAGTGATCACTTCGTTATTAAGTAGTGTATTGGTTAGCCTCCAAGTGTTTGTATTTTTTACAGATCTTTTTCTGTAATTGGTATCTAGTCTCATGGCATTGTGGTCAGAAAAGATACTTGATACAATTTCAATTTTCTTAAATTTACCAAGGCTTGATTTGTGACCCAAGATATGATCTATCCTGGAGAATGTTCCATGAGCACTTGAGAAAAATGTGTATTCTGTTGTTTTTGGATGGAGTGTCCTATAAATATCAATTAAGTCCATCTTGTTTAATGTATCATTTAAAGCTTGTGTTTCCTTATTTATTTTCATTTTGGATGATCTGGCCATTGGTGAAAGTGGGGTGTTGAAGTTCCCTACTATGAATGTGTTACTGTCAATTTCCCCTTTTATGTCTGTTAGCTTGTGCCTTATGTATTGAGGTGATCCTATGTTGGATGCATAAATATTTACAATTGTTATATCTTCTTCTTGGATTGATCCCTTGATCATTATGTAGTGTCCTTCTTTGTCTCTTGTAATAGTCTTTATTTTGAAGTCTATTTTGTATGATATGAGAATTGCTACTCCAGCTTTCTTTTGGTTTCCATTTGCATGGAATATCTTTTTCCATCCCCTTACTTTCAGTCTGTATGTGTCTCTAGGTCTGAAGTGGGTCTCTTGTAGACAGCATATATATGGGTCTTGTTTTTGTATCCATTCAGCCAATCTGTGTCTTTTGGTGGGAGCATTTAGTCCATTTACATTTAAGGTAATTATCGATATGTATGTTCCTATTCCCATTTTCTAAATTGTTTTGGGTTCATTATTATAGGTCTTTTCCTTCTCTTGTGTTTCTTGTCTAGAGAAGTTCCTTTAGCATTTGTTGTAAGGCTGGTTTGGTGGTGCTGAACTCTCTAAGCTTTTGCTTGTCTGTAAAGGTTTTAATTTCTCCATCCAATCTGAATGAGATCCTTGCTGGGTAGAATAATCTTGGTTGCAGGTTTTTCTCCTTCATCACTTTCAGTATGTCCTGCCACTCCCTTCTGGCTTGCAGAGTTTCTGCTGAGAGATTAGCTGTTAACCTTATGGGGATTCCCTTGTGTGTTATTTGTTGTTTTTCCCTTACTGCTTTTAATATGTTTTCTTTGTATTTGATTTTTGGCAGTTTGATTAATATGTGTCTTGGCGTATTTCTCCTTGGATTTATCCTGTATGGGACTCTCTGTGCTTCCTGGACTTGATTAACTCTTTCCTTTTCCATATTAGGGAAGTTTTCAACTATAATCTTTTCAAATATTTTCTCAGTCCCTTTCTTTTTCTCTTCTTCTTCTGGAACCCCTATAATTCGAATGTTTGTGCATTTAATGTTGTCCCAGAGGTCTCTGAGACTGTCCTCAGTTCTTTTCATTCTTTTTTCTTTATTCTGCTCTGCAGTAGTTATTTCCACTATTTTATCTTCCAGGTCACTTATCCGTTCTTCTGCCTCAGTTATTCTGCTATTGATCCCATCTAGAATACTTTTAATTTCATTTATTGTGTTGTTCATTATTTCTTGTTTCATCTTTATTTCTTCTAGGTCCTTGTTAAATGTTTCTTGCAGTTTGTCCATTCTATTTCCAAGATTTGGGATCATCTTTACTATCATTATTCTGAATTCTTTTTCAGGTAGACTGCCTATTTCCTCTTCATTTGTTAGGTCTGGTGAATTTTTATCTTGCTCCTTCATCTGCTGTGTGTTTTTCTGTCTTCTCATTTTGCTTATCTTACTGTGTTTGGGGTCTCCTTTTTGCAGGCTGCAGGTTTGTAGTTCCTGTTGTTTTTGATGTCTGTCTCCAGTGGCTAAGGTTTGTTCAGTGGGTTGTGTAGGCTTCCTGGTGGAGGGGACTAGTGCCTGTGTTGTGGTGGATGAGGCTAGATCTTGTCTCTCTAGTGGGCAGGTCCATGTCTGGTGGTGTGTTTTGGGGTGTCTGTGGACTTATTATGATTTTAGGCAGCCTCTCAACTGATGGGTGGGGTTGTGTTCCTGTTTTGCTAGTTGTTTGGCATAGGTTGTCCAGCACTGTGGCTTGCTGGTCGTTGAGTGAAACTGGGTGCTGGTGTTAAGAGGAGGTCTCTTGGAGATTTTCGCTATTTGATATTATGTGGAGCTGGGAGGTCTCTTCTTGACCAGTGTCCTGAAGTTGGCTCTCCCACCTCAGAGGCAGAGCCCTGACTCCTGGCTGGAGCAGCAAGAGCCTTTCATCCACATGGCCGCTTGGCCAAGTCCAGGCACCGGCTGTTATCTCAACTACCCTTTAAACACTTTTCCTGGTGGCTTTTCTTCTTTGAGGATTATTGAACAATTCGGACCCACAGGTGCCCGCTGGAGACTCCACCTCACTGAGCAGCACGCATCTCACACTCACAGGGAGACCCCACCCCATGGGGCAGCGTGCACCTTACCCTCACGTGGTGGCCCCGCCCCATCAAAAAAAGACTCTTAAAGTACATAAAACTTCAGAATTCCAGGGAGAAAGTAAATCTGAGTTTTAAATAATATTTTGAGACTGAAAGAAGAAATGTAAATATGGTGCAAATGGGTTTGAGAAAGAGACAGACAGACAGAGAGACTCTGCCTTTAGGTCAAAGACCACATAATTTGAATGTGACACATTTTGAAAGAGCCATATGAATTTAGTAGACACATCATGAGCTGCCTTGAAAACCTTCCCAGAGAGACTAAAATCTACAGTTGGGTCAATTTATACTCACATCAGTCACAGATGAGAATCCCAGAGCAGGGGGGAGCAACATGGCGCTCAGCCTCATGACTTTCTGGGGAGGGAAAAACAATATTCTGTGTTGACCTTGCCTGAAGTCGGGTCTTCTTTGTAGCTGTGCTCAAGGACAGAAGGTTTAAGTGAAAGGACTTTGGTACTGAGGTTCTTCTGGGGATAATTTGGTTGAAGACCGTGTGTTTTCCTCACACTAGACATGTAATGGTGGCTCATGGCAGCCAAGGGGCAAGTGGGTGTCCCTCACGTGGAACTTCACCCTGCCATAGCTCTCTCCCTGAAGAGTGAGATTCAGAGTCACCTGGAGGGCTTGCTAAAATACCCGTTGCTGGACTCCAGCCCCAGAGTTTGACTCAGATCTGGGTGGCTCTCAAAATGTTCATTTCTGAGAAGTTCCCATGTGATGCTGCTGTGGCTGGGCTGGTCCAAAGTCCATATGTTGGATTATGTCTGCCTTAATGCTTTCCTAGATGAACCACAAACCAAGGGATTATCCCTTTCAGCTGATATTTTTTATTGCTCAGGTGTTTAGTTAATGATGTCTATCTTACATTTGTTTATATGTTGCCTTTGACTATTTCACTAATTTTTGGGGGTGATAAAAGTCCTGTCTCCTTCTATAGAACAGTTACCCTGCCTTTCACTTATCACATAGTGCTGAGTGCACAGTAGATTCCTAACAAATGAGTCCTAAATATAGAATGAATGAAGACCATGTAAAGTGTAAAGTTACAGTATATTTTATCCTTTTGATTTTTTTTTCATCACAAGTAGCTATGTTTTAGCTTGGCTTAATACCAACTCCATTTTCTTCTCACTTTAAATCTTTTTTTCCCCCCTGTATATAGACCTCATTTAGGAAGAACAGGAACACAATTATGGCTTACATATTTCAACATGAAAAGCATATAAAAGGACTTTATAGCCATACTTCTATTTTCATTATCTCAGTGTATTAGTAAAAGCAAACCTATTACATCTTCCTTCTGGGAAAGCCAAAAACATCTGGAATTTATGTTATGAGAAAGAGCTATGACAGACTTTATTTGACATGCACATCAACTGTAGAGAAAAAAAAATCACTAGAGGAAATGTTAAAGTAAATTATGATGCTGGCCTGCCCAGAGAAGATTTAAGCTGGTTGGTTGGCTGTGTCCTGAAGATGCATGAAAATATGAAGGCACAAAATGGACAGCTGTTTCAGAGAGATTACCTCTGCATTATCCTAACCGATAAATAAATGTGCAATAGAATGTATAACTCTGGTTTGGGGCTCCAGATCCGAGATAATTCTTAAGAGCAAGGCTCAAGTGATTTGTTACCAGATCCTTGGAAGCAACGCTGTGTGTTACATTGTTGCACACTTTCCTTTTATTTAATGGGAGCTATATCATTTTTATTTGATTTCTTATTCATATTTCAGAATTCTTGAAAGGTTATTCTGCTATCAAAGTGAAACTATGTATACACGGCCAAGCCATTTGAGCTCATATATGTATAAATAAGAGATTTTCACTGCCCCCGACTCTTCAAGGTTTACTGAGAAGTTCCAATTTCCATACTATGATCTGTAAGAGGGAATGGACATAATATATCTGTCCTTTTTTCCCTCTTTGGATCCAGAACATACCTTTACTCCTCTTATTTGTGTGTAAGATGCCATATATATATATATATATATATATATATATATATATATATTATGCATTTGGAAACATAATATAATATTTGAAATTAAGATTGCCTTAGAAAATCCACGACACACAACCATTTTAAGACTGTAAGTGTCATATTTAGAGACAGGGGTTTTCTAAGAAATGTATGCCTTCAGCATCACAGCTACCTACTAGGAAGAAATCTGGAGGTGTTTGCTCCCAGCTTTCTTAGCTTCTCTTCTGCACCTGTCCACTTCCCTTCATGGTCAGATTGCATTCCCTCCAGGAAAGTCCATTGCTGCTCCAAAGGAGACACAGTGAGGCAATTCCCACTCATGTGACATAGGTACCTGGCTGTGCTGTGGGGCAGATGTTCTGATGACATACTGCTTTCTCCTCCTTAAACAAATCTGCAAAGTGTTTTTCTCTATTGCTGTAAGTAAGTGTAACCTCTTCCATAGCATTGGGTCAGAAGATCCTGAATATAAAAAAATTGAGAAAAACCAACACAGGATTGAAAAAATTAAAGCATCTAGTATTAAAATCTTACAATAGCCAAGACATTGTAAATATGAAAACAACCTAAATGTCTGTTGATAGATGCACGGATAAAGAAAACATGGTATTTACATACAATAGAATATTATTCAGCCTTAAAAAGGAAGGAAATCCTGCCATTTTCAACAACATGGATGGACCTGGAGGACATTTGCTAAGTGAAATAAGCCGGACACAGAAGAGCAAATATTACATGATTCCAATTATATGAGGAATCTGAAATAGTCAAACTCATAACAACACAGAGTAGAATGGTGGTGGCCAAGGGCTAAGGCGGAGGGGGGAACAGGGAGGTTTTAGTCAAAAGGCTTAAAGTTTCAGTTATGCAAGATGAAAAATCATAGAGATCTATGGTATAGCATAGTGCCTATACTGTAGTTAATGACACTTTACTGTATACTTGAAATTTTGCTAAGAGGGTAGATCTTACATTAGAGTGTTTTTATCACACACAAACATAAATAAATAAAAATAAAGAGGGCAAGAGGAAATGGAGGTGATCAATATGTTTACAGCACAGGTTTCACAGGCACATATTAATAGTTATCAAGTTGTGCACATTAACTATGTACAGCTTTTTTAATGTCAATCATACCTCTACAAAATTTTTTTAAGTAAAAGTTTGTATTTGACAATACTTTCAACCACTCAAATTTAAGACAACATAATTAGACTATGCACAAAATAATAATTATAAGTTTTATCTTTAAATATATTAATTTATAAAATGTAGTGGGTGGTATGGTCTGGTAATGACATGCACATCTAAAGTTGTATGAAGAACATTAACTTCTTTCCATTTTAGCAGTTTGTCTCTGGGAATATTTGTGTAACTTTATGTGAAAATAGTGTCAAAATTCTGTATCTGAGACCCTTCATGTATGTGAGGTCATATGGATGACCGTATTGGCTCACATCATATAGGCATATGCAAGATATTTTCCAACCCACTTTAGAGAATTAGTCTTATTATTTCACAGATTTAAAGCATCATGTAAACATGGAAGAAACCAGGTCCCAAGGTTACTTAGATTTTACTTTTTATCTAGTGTAACTAAGCTAAACGTAGCCTTCGTGCAAAGAAAAAAAATACAAAAAAAAAAAATCCACTACTGGTTAATGCAAGAGGAAATTCTGGTGCTCAGTACCTATGTGACTATGTATCAATGCACTTGAACACCAGTGAACGTTATGTTCAAACTTTGGTCAAATGCTAGTTGCATCCAAGTAGGATACTTTTACTGGAGAGACTCAGAGGCTTAATCCATTTACACTCCATATAAAGAAATTTCCCTCTTTCTATCTAATTATCACTGTCAAATTTACTCTGTAGATTTTTACGTTTTAAATCAAGAGAATCCCTGTCCCCTTCTTTTTTCATTTTACTACTTCATGTCACCTATTGTGGTGATCGTTTTGCAGTGTATACAAATGTGAAATCATCATGTTATACACTTGAAACTAATATGATGTATGTAATTATACTTCAATTAAAAAATACTTCATCTCTAGGGGATGGGCAGAATGGGTCACAAATGAAGATCAAAGAAATGATACTCATCCTGTCTTCAGCTAAAAAGATCGTACTGTTGACAATAACTTTAAAGGAACTTCTCTTTGTTACAACAAAGCCAAAAGAGGAAATGTATAAATTTCATCAAGTGTGGCTTTGCACCAGTTAATGCACTTCATAAAACCTTTATACAGTGGACCCCACTATACCCTCATTTAAAGGCAGTTCCCAGTGTATAATGCCGATTGTTCCAAGTCAAGGAGTGATACACACACGTGCTTCTATGGCTTTGCCTTTTCAGGATTTGGAAATGATTATCTCGAATAAGGTGATATGGCTTTGTTTTCAGATAGCATATGTTCTTGTAAGTTTAAACTATTTAGAGATTTTGTTACCAAGTCATTTCAGGTGAAAAAGTCAAATTTGCCTGGTTAAGCCATATTTTACATTGTAGATCCCATTGGATTGATGCGTCAGGCACTTTATATTCAACTCTACGTTCCGAGTCCTACTGCCCCTAATGTCTCTATGTGACTAGTTGAGACTCTCTAGTTATCGCTCTGGACAAGGTGGAGATAAAGTTATTTTTATCTGGAGCCCGATTCCAGCAGCTCTAGCCAGTTTGGGTAGCTTTCTCATAAATTTCCCTTACCTAGATGCCCCCTTTACTGCATATAACCTGAGGCATATCTCTAAGAACTGTTTCTTTATCCACACTATTCATCAAGTACTTGTGGTTTCTAACTCAAGTTCTCTAAGACTCCATATTTCTCATTTTTCTTTGGATTCATATCCACTCTTATCTTTTGAAAGAGTTACTTCTTTACAAGCTTCCAATTTTGCATTTCCTATGTAAACACTAGAGGTCTAATCTGGAGACACAGATATCTGTTATTTTTTTCCTTCCCAGGGACTATTTCCCTTAGCTCTCTGTAACAGTCATTCAATTTGCCTTCCAGTAATCACCCTTCCTCACAGTGATACTGTGATCTGGGCGAGGTTAATTTTTGCCTTTGCTCTAGTTACAGACATGTACCCAACCTTGGCCAATGAAGATAAAAGCTGGGACTTCAGCTGCAACAATTGGTAAAGAAAAGCTTTCTTTCTACTAGGGTGACTTAGCTGGTAGGCAATAAACCTGGAGCTGCTGAGGGCCACTACCTAAAATGGTCTACCTAAGAGTGAAGCTAATTCTGAGGGGAGCAGAGCTGATGTGCCTGATTCTTTAGTTATACTGCCAAAACATACTTTCTTTTCCTCTCCCTTTCTCTCTTACTACACTGATTTCTCAGTGCCCATTTATGGACCCATGAGCATGGTAGGAAGTGGTGTGCATACAAAGAGGTATATTACATGTTAATTTTATAGATAAGACCAGCACCCATGACCCAGAAAGCAGCAAACACCAGTGTATATTTAAATCTTAAGTGCTGAGACACAGACCATAGATGTAGTGAGTCAGGAGAAGGAAGAGACCTTTGGGGTGATGCTAGCTGGAGGCACCTTTGGAGAAGAGGTGTTAATTAAACCAGAATTTAAAGACTATGCAGAAGTTTGGTAGGTGTAGAGGAGTGGAGGGAAGTCCCTAGCTGGATGCTGAGGAGACCTCCTGACTGCAAGCAAGTTTGTGTTGGTAAGTTCTGTGTGATAAAGTTAGCTAGGTCATGTGATACTATACTATGAAAAGTCTTTAAGGTAAGTAGAGAATTTTACATGTATACAATGGAGTGTGAAGATGGAAGCAATTCTAGTTTGATAAGCAAGGAAGGATATGCTGAAAGCAGTGATTTAAGATTGTTGAATCCTCAAAGCCGGTCTGCATTAAACTGCCTTAGGAGGTTGATAAAAATACAGATTTCAGCTGCCCATTTCAGATATACTGAATCAGAATTTCCAGGTGGGGAGACCAAGAATCTCCATCTTCAACAAGCATCTCTAGGTGACTTTAATACACAACCAGATTGAACGGTCGGCAAATCGAACACAAATTACCTTCACAATCGTATTGAGTTTTAGGCTTTCCGCAATTTTTTCTCATCATCATTTCATTCAACCTCCCCATCATGAGATTCCTCCCCTGCCTCTTTTTCATCTTAACGTGTACTCCAAGGTGTATATTAAAAACAATAATGGCTACCTACCCTAATGTAACTTAATTTTCTCATTTGTGAAATGGGTTTAATTAGGCCAATGTAATTGCCTGGTACTTCATGGGAGCTGAGAATTATTATCTCTCTCCCTCTTCTCATCCTTATTTTCAATCTCATTGGAAGAAATTTATTTTCTCCTGCTCATTTCTACTGTGCTGTGCCATCAACCTCATTCCCTGACTCTAGTCTCAAAATTTGTCCCTTCAGTGATCTCACTCTGTTACTTTTTTTTTTTTCCCTTTTTCTGGGCAGGCGACTGCATCCTGAAGTCCCCACTGTTCTTTCTCATTATTTATATTTTTTTGGCCAAAATAGCTCAAAAAATTATCCATACTTGTGTTCTTCATTTACTGAGAGTCTACTCATTAATTCCTCCTGCTGGTGTTTTGCAGAGCTAACAAATAGTTCCTCTCTCTCCTTTTCCTAGAACTTGGTGCCAATTAAGGGACAGAAATAGGGGTCAGGGTGAAAGAGATCAAAATGTCAGTTTTATTATCAGAAAAAACAATGTTGGACTATATGCTTACATATGAACTTTAACTTGATAACGATATTGAATTAAACTTAGTCTCCCCAAATACCGACTTCGGTGCATGTGTGTCATGGGGAAGGTGATAGCGCCTATCTCACACTGCTTGTGGCCTGGCTGTGACACTGTCTGCAGGCAAATGGATACCAAGAAATAATCTGTAAGTAGCTGAACTGAGCATGTCCATTTTATCTTCTAGACTCACCAGTCAGATTTTTCTCCCGACTTCCACCCCTGGAAGGAGAGAGTTAGGTGACAGGAAAAGACCTGGAGTGATTTACAAATGGAAGCAATTCTCATGGACATGAGTGGAAAGCAGTGTGATCCAGCACTCAGTGGTCTTTACCTCTCTAATGAAACAGCATAATTGAATGACACAACTGCCAAACCTCTTCTGTTGCCTTCCTCTGTCATCTTTTTCATGGACTTCTCTGAAGTGTTGACTACACGTGGGCCATGTAGAGGTTCTGGTTTGCTCCCTTGCTCCAGCACCCCAGGTGTTCTCTAGAAGGAATGTATCCACCCAGAGGAAAAGGTGCCATTTTTTACTCATAAGGCAGAATGCACCTCAGGTGAAGTCTGCCCAGAAAGGCCACCCTTTTATAATTTGTCTGCCTAGAGTGAGCATCTTCTCAAAATTGGTTAAAAAAAAAGAGCTCTGAGTACACACTCCTAAAAACTCTTCTATACTCCCTCTCCACCCCACAAAGGATATAAATCTCTATTTGTCTCCTTCTATTTCTTTGACCATTCCCTGAAATTTTTTTCTGACTATTTTCCATACCACCCCTCTGGTTGCCATTGTTCAGTCTTCAGCCTCAGCTAAGTTTTATTTCACGATGTCTAGACACTAAGACAAGGCTGATGTACTCGCAATAGTCTAGAATGATGGTCTCACTGCTCAGGGTGGAGTGAGACTATCAGTTCTGTTAAGATAATATAGGCTTGTCTTGTCTTTGGGGTTAATCATGCCACACCATTGGCTTATATTAACTCATCATAGTGGAAAAAAACAAAAGCCCTGCAGTATTGCTCATATATGCTATGATTTCTAGCATTTCTCCTGCTGTCTTTGATTTTTAATCTTATTAGGTGTGATGTGCCATTAACTTCTGCAAACTCAATCCTGGAATGTGTTTCATCCAGGTCAAGTGATGAACTCAATTAGTTCAGGTAGAGTTCCCTTATCATCTCCTCTGCTCTGTTGATTTGGGTCTCTTGCCAAACTTTTCGCTCTGCTTTCTAGTCTGAGGACTATATCCTGGGTAAAGAATGTGAGCTATCTGAGCACAGGATCAGTGTCATTCTTTTGTATCCATAAGGCCTGGCTTAATGTTCGCTTGGTAAATTAGTGAATGAATGAGAAAATAGACACAGAATTGGAGTTGTGCTTCCTATTTGGCTCCAAATAGTGAATTTATCCTTTTATTATTCTCTTCCTAACTCAGCACAAAGCTAAATAGTCTTTTTTTCCCCTTTTCTATGTCCCAATTTATTCTTTATAATCCCTTAACTCTGACCTCTTATCATTCTTGGTTGGGTGCTCTTCATTCTGTCTTTGTGCAACCCCATTTAATACCTGCACCTGTAGAAGAGCTCCTTTCTTGCTACACTGGATTCTTAGGTGCTTGCTTGCCATCTTCTTTTAGGTAAATCAGAATTATCATGGTTTCTGTTTAAGAGTTTCTCTTGAACAACCCTTTTCAGGATCAGAGACTATTTTTCCTCTGGAATCTTTTGAAATCTGTTTTTCTAGAGTCTATAATCTATGTCTGACTTCTTGTCTATCACAAATTCTGAGATTATAATACTACTAATAGTAATAAACATAAGATAATTCATTGTCATGAACTTTTAATTTACCAAGTTTATTTTTTAAAATTTGAGAATGACTCCTTTCAATAAAGATCACTGTTCCTTTTGCTTCACTTATACACTCCTCCTAACAAGTCAGAGTGGTGGCAGTATCTTCTGCCACTTCTTCTACACTTTGAGATATTAAATTGTCACCAAGAAACATTAAGAAACAGCAAGATATTCTTTTCATTGAAGGAGATGTCTAGCAAATATATGAATGACCCAACTCCCTTCTCTTTATTTCTTGCATTTGATTTTTTACCAAGTCTTATAGTTTCTTTCCTTGCTATGTCTTTAGGATCTTTTTCTTCTTACTATCATTGCCCTAGTTGAGGGCACTTCAACGTGGATCAATGCCAAAGGCTTCTGACTGGCATCTCTGTCCTCAGGTTCTTTTCCTTTCAATTTATTCTGAAATCAACTAACAGATAAATCTGAAAACAGTGTGTATAACACATAATGCTCCTACTCAAAAACCTATACCATATTCCAAGTAACAATAGGATAATTCCTGAGCTTCTCAGCTTGACATTCAAGGTCTCTACAAACAACTTTGCAGATTTATCTTCCTCTACTCACTGTTTCTTGACAGCAGTCCTCAGGCCCAGACACATTCACATGGCCCCATCTCTTAGATGCCTTCTCCTTTCTGGCCTCTGTACATTCTAACTCCACTATCTTTGATACAGCCTCTTGATTCAGCTGACAACTATTTTTTAATATCCATTCTGTATAATGCATTCTGTATAATGCATATAACAGGCAAAATTTCTGCCTACAAAGAGACTTGTGACTTGCAATTTAGTGAAGTAGTATCTGTAATTCTGTAGTATGACAAACATATACTGATACAGAAGGGAGACAATGACATGCTAAAACAAACGCTTTTATGTAAGCTTTGGGAAGACAAAATGAGAAGAAATTTTTTTCTGACCAGGGGGCTTGTGAAAGGCTTTATGGGAGAGAGGCCATTCCAGTTGGATTTTGACAGATGGATAAGATACCAATATATTGGAGTATGGGCATCCTGGGCTAAAGGAATAGCCAATCGTTCAGGATGTTGGAGTGTAGCTTGTGTATTTGGTGGGTGTGGAGGAGAAAATATCTGAGATAAGGTTGTAGAGTTAGAGAGGCAGGGCTAAAGCATTTACATTTTGCCGTCTAGTCAAGAGGAGACCTTGAAAGGGTATGAACCATGGAATAACACCATAGAATCTGTTGTTAATCAAGATATCTCTGGAAGCAATATATAATGGATGGCTCTAAAAGCAAGAAAAACTAAGCTGGTGATCAAAGAAGGGGCTCTTGTAATAATCTACGCCAATGGTGATGAAGTTGTAAACTAGGCAAAGTAGTAAGATTGGAAAGGAAGGGTTAACAGCAAAAGCATTTTTGCAATAGATTCTATAAGCTTAGAAAAAGACAGGTAGGTGTTGGGAATTTGGGAGAAATAGTGATTTATTCGATAACATTTCATAGGACACTTAATATGTGTCAGAGCTCTGTTGTGGACTAGAAATACAAAAATGGATATCATTTCACCAAACTGAAAAAGCTCACAATCTAATCAAGAATAGAAATATGAACAAATAAATACCATGAAAAGTAATTAAGATCTATCTATCTATCTATCTATCTATCATCTATCATTTTTTTCAGGGAATGGAGATACAAAATTAATGCCTTACTAACATGCTATTTAAACTGGTGCTTAAAAGATAAATAGAAATTTGATAAATAACGTGAGGTAGATGAGATATTGAGGCACAGAGAAGAGCTTTTGTAAACACTTGGGTGAGTTAAAGCCCATGGTGTGTTCCGAGAGTCTCTGAGCAGCTGGGGAAGGTAGCAGAGGTAACTGATCAGAGATAAGAAAGAAAATTACCTACATTGTGCTCAACAATGCAATTTCTTCTGAAGGTGATTAATAAAACAGAAAAGGGTTTAAGCTGATATCTGTGTTTAGAAAAGAACATTGAGCTGAAGATGAGCTGGAGGGTTAAGATGGAAGGCAGGCTGTTCACAAGGGAGCTATTGCAATACTTCAGGTGAGAGAAGATGAAGTTCTGGGCTTGGGCATCAGCAGAGGGAAAGAAAATGGAAGATTAAACCTTTATGTAGTTGGTAGAAACTGGATATAAAGCAAGCTGAGTGTGGAAAGAGGTTAGAAGGTGACTGTGAGGCTTTTAGTATGGATGATTGAGCTGTTGCTGCTGCTGTTAACTGAGAAGGAAAATACAACCCAAAGAACAGGATTTATGCAAGAAAGGGTAAGTGATAATAACAACAGCTAATATTTACTGAGCATTTATACCAGGATCATTCTAGCACTTTGTGTGAATTAACTCTTTAACCTTCACAATAGATTAATGATATAGGTACTCTCACTATCTACATTTTACAGGTGAAGACATTAAGGGACAGAGAACTTAAGCAACTTGGCCAAGGTTGCACAGCTACTAAGAAGCAGAGTCAGAATTTGAACTCAGATAATATAGTTCAGGAAAATGTGTTCTTAACTTTATATCGCTTAACCTTGCATTTGACTTGGGACACATGGAACTTTCTGTATTGGTAGAGCTGGAATTCTGAAGGGTGGGAGAGAGGTCCTAGGTAGAGATGTGGAAATGAGAGTCAATAACATGAATAATGGGTGGAGTGAAAGTAGAATGACAAAGGAAGAGGACTGAGGATTGAAACTTACAAAACATTCCTCATCAGTGCTTGGAAGTGGTGTGTGAGTCAAGGCAAGACTCAGGTGTGATCAGAGGTGCTGGTGGAGAGGAAGGTGAGTGTCTTGTCACAGAACTCGAGAGTGCAGATCCTGCCAATAAGAAAGTTGTGTTCACCAGCACTGAGACCAAGATGGGCAAGGACTGATAACAGGCCAGGAGATTCGGCCTTTGAGAATGAATTCATATCTTTTGAGAAGGCAGTGTTCTGTAAGTGTTACAGAGAAAAGCTAGCAATCCATAGGTTGGGTTAGGCATTGCAGGGTGGGAGGAGGGCAAGCACAGGCTTTGCTTTTTTAAAAATTGTAGTAGAAAACACATAGCATGAGCTCTATTCTCTCAAATATTTCAGTGTACAGTACAGTATTGTTAACTATAGGCACAAAGTTGTACAGCAGATCTCTAGAATTTTTCATCTTTTTTTTTTTTTTGGCCACACCATGTGGCTTGCAAGATATTAGTTCCCCAACCAGGGACCCAACCTGGGCCCCTGCAACAAAAGTGTGAGTCCTAACCACTGGACTGCCAGAGAATTCCCTAAAAGTTTTTCATCCTGAATAACTGAAACTTTATACCCATTGAATAGCAAGAATAAGAGATAGGTAAGTAGCTGAGGAGGGCTGGGATTTTCAGTTTTGTTTTTCTTTTTAGTGTTTTGGAGACAAATAATACAGTAGGCCAACAAGGAGCAGCAAACAATGAACTAGATGAGGGTTCAACAGAAAGACAATGTGGAAGATAGAACGACTTTCTTGGTTGGGGGGGCAGTGGAGATTGGCTCTAACATACAGATGGAAGGTGTCTGTTTTTTTAAAAAAAGATGAACATAGCTTCCTATGAAATATTAGGGACTGAGAATTTGTAGGACAGCCTCTAATCCTTTGAAATGAATTTAACTAATTTCACAGTCGTCATACAAGGGTACTGTTATATTAAAAACCTGTCTCAGGTCTTTGCAACGTTATTGATGGGATTCATCCAGACCGCCTCCCACTGGTGAAGCTCATCATCTTTCTCAGCATTCTTGGTCCATTGATTCCCTTTTACTGAGACTCAGCTTGGGTTTGCCCTCCATTTTTGGTGTCTGTATTCTGTAACCCCATATAAGAAGAACAACTCTCCTTCCCTCCCCCATTCCTGGTGAAACGTAGTAGCTTGATCTGCCTCTAGTTTTGTGCTCTGCATTAAGGGAAAGGGATCAGATGGAAAAAATCTATGAAAAGAGCTTACAAAGTGTGTGTAGGATGACTTCAATCTCCTGAGGGAAGTAGGAGGTGAGGTCATTTGCCGACAGTGGGTGAAAGGACGGACTTAAGGGCTTGAGGAGAACGGAGGTCGTTTGGAAGAATTTGAAGAATTCACTGTGAATAAAAGGATTTCTAAATAGTCCTGAGGGGCCAACTTAGATTAGATATCATAAATTTGTAGGGGAGCCAACTGGCAGTTTCTTGAGTTTTTCCAGTATTACTTGGCACTAGGATGACAAGAGCAGAGAAAACATATGGCTGGATTTGTCCAACCCTGGGGATTGGCAGGACAGCTGCAGAGGAAGTGTAAGATGGGTTAGAGGATTCTTGGTTATCAGTGAGGGAGGAGAAATGGGTGACCACAGAGTTCAGGCGAGGCAGACAAACAAGTGAACCAATGAAAGCCAGAAACTGGCTGAGGAACAGGGGAGGGCAGAGAGGAGGGAAGAGTCTAGAGACAAACTGAGAGTCTAAAGGACAAGGAACAGGGTTAGTAGGTGTGAGAAGGAGTAGAAATGGCAGGCAGACTGGGCATTAATTTTAGAGTGGAGTGGTCAGCTTCAGCACCTGTGAGCATGCTGGCCAAAGAAGAAAATGTTCAGGTGATGATAGGATGTGATGCATGGCTTCCAACATGTGGGTTTCCAGAGCAGAACAAAGCAACGTGGAGGAAGTGAAGGTCTCATATGTTGAAAAAGTTATCCGCTATAATGTTGAAATTAGCTATGGGATGAGTTGGAGAAGAAATCTGTGAGGCAAGTGTGAAATTCCTCAAAGGTGGGAAAGTGAACAAGGTTGTGAGAGATTAAAAAGGCCTGGCATTAAAATCATATCAACCTGAATGTGTGTCAGCTGCATACCAGCCATGTGGAAAGATGGAGGATGAAAAAAAAAGAGAAACAAATAGTTTGTTTAGATCTTATTTCACTGGTATAAAAACATTTAAAATAAAACAACAAAAAAGCCACAATAGCACTTTAATGCCTCCAAAACAGTCATTGCCTCTCTTTTTCTGAATTAACAAATGTTACAGAAAATGTAAAGAAGGTTCCTTTGTGATGTCTGTAGAAAGGTTCTTGGTCATATTCGTGTGTCAAGCCTCTCAGCTCTATTACTGATTTATTCATTAAGTTTTATTTCTGGACCATGGACGTTATTTTTAAAATTCTTAAAATAGCAATAAAACTCCATATTTAACACAAGGATTTGCAGCCACACGACCAGCACATTTCAGGAATAACTCTGTCTTCTCTTTCAATTCTCTTCCTGAGATGATTCCACCACATGGAAAGAATTATCAGGCAACAGTTTCGCAATGCTCAAAAGTGACTGGAAATGATCACTTTGCTGTCGGGGTATTGGATGATGTCCTCTGCTTTCCCATCCAGTAAACAATTGCACACCTCAGTGAGGCCACGGTGAGAACTGCAGCTCTGCTAACTGCCAAACAGACAGACCTGCTAGGTTATCAAACCGTTCCTGGCCAATACAAAATTAGTCACATTTACATATTCCTGAGTGTTTTATCCACTGTCCTTTTAAATGCCTTAAGTCACTTGGCTCTGGCTCCTTAGATTAAGGATCAAGAATTAGGCTAGATAGCACACCTATATTCATTGCAGCATTATTTACAATAAGCAAGAGGTGAAAACAACACAAGCGACCATGGATGAATGAACAGATAAAGGAAATGTGGTGTATACATACAACAGAATATTATTCAGTGTCTAATGAAGAAGGAAACCCTGTCACAACCTACAACATGGATAAAACTTGAGGACTTTGTGCAAAGTGAAAAAAGCCAGTACCAAAAAGACAAATATGTGATTCCATGTGTGTGAGGCATATAAAGTAGTAAAAAATCAGATCAAAACTACATCTACATGTGGAACAACTCCAGCAGAACACCTACTGAATGCTGGCAGAAGACCTCAGACTTCCCAAAAGATGCCCTCAGGTGACCTACATGCAGAGGCAGAGCCAAATCCAAAGCTGAATCCCAGGAGCTGTGTGAACAAAGAAGAAAAAGGGAAATTTCTCCCAGCAGTCTCAGGAGCAGTGGATTAAATCTCCACAATCAACTTGATACACACCATATCTGTGGAATACCTGAATAGACAACAAGTCATCCCAAAATTGAGGCAGTGGACTTTGGGAGCAAATGTAGATTTGGGGTTTACTTTCTGCATCTAATTTGTTTCTGGTTTTATGTTTATCTTAGTTTAGTATTTAGAGCTTATTATCATTGGTAGATTTGTTTATTGATTTGGTTGCTCTCTTCCTTTTTAAATTATATATATATATTTTTCATTTTGCTCTTTTTGTGTATGTGTGTATGCTTCTTTGTGTGATTTTATCTGTATAGCTTTGCTTTGACCATTTGTCCTAAGGTTCTGACTGTCCCTTGTGGTTTTTTTTTTTTAGTAGTATAGTTTTTAGTGCTTTTATCATTGGCAGATTAGTTTTTTGGTTTCTTCTCTTCTTCCTTTATTACTTTTTTATTTTTAATAATTTTTTCTATTTTAATAACTTTATTTTATTTTATTTATGTTTTCTTTCTTTTTCTCCCTTTTCTTCTGAGCCGTGTGGCTGAAGGGTCTTTGTGCTCTGGCCAGGTGTCAGGACTGAGCCTCTGAGGTGGAAGAGCTGAGATCAAGACATGGGTCCACCAGAGACCTCTTGGCCCCACGTAATATCAAACAGCAAATCTCTCCCAGAGACCTCCATCTCAACACTAAGACCCAGGTCCACTCAACGACCAGCAAGCTACAGTGCTGGACACCCTATGACAAACAACTAGGAACATAGGAACACAACCCCACCTATTAGCAAAGAGGCTGCCTAAAATCATAATAAGTTCACAGACACCCCAATACACACCAATGGTTGCAGTCTTGCCCACCAGAAACACAAGATCCAGCCTCATCCACCAGAACACAGGCACCAGTCCCCCCCACCAGGAAGCCTACACAACCCACTGGACTAACTTTACCCACTGGGAGCAGACACCAAAAACAAGGGGAACTATGAACCTGCAGCCTGTGAAATGGAGACCCCAAACACAGTAAGTTAAGCAAAATGAGAAGACAGAGAAATACACAGCAGATGAAGGAGCAAGGTAAAAATCCCTCCAGGCCAAGCAAATGAAGAGGAAATAGGCAGTCTACCTGAAAAATAATTCAGATTAATGATAGTACAGATGATCCAAAATCTTGGAAATAGAATGGAGAAAATACAAGACACGTTTAATAAGGACCTAGAAGAACTAAGAGCTAAACAAACAATGATGAACAACACAATAAATGAAATTAAAAATTCCCTAGAGGAATCAGTAGCAGAATAACTGAGGCAGAAGAATGGATAAGTGACCTGGAAGATAAAATAGTGGAAATAACTACCATAGAGCAGAATAAAGAAAAAAGAATGAAAAGAATTGAGGACAGTCTCAGAGACCTCTGGGACAACATAAAATGCACCAACATTCAAATTATAGGAGTCTCAGAAGAAGAAGAGAAAAATAAAGGGACTGAGAAAATATTTGAAAAGATTATAGTTGAAAAATTCCCTAATATGGTAAGGAAATAGTCAATCAAGTCCAAGAAATGAAGAGAGTCCATTACAGGATAAATCGAGGAGAAACATGCCAAGACACATATTAATCAAACTATCAAAAATTAAATGCAAAGAAAAAATATTAAAAGCAGCAAGGGAAAAGCAACAATTAACATACAAGGGAATCCCCATAAGGTTAATAGCTGATCTTTCAGCAGAAGGTCTGAAAGCAAGAACATAGTGGCAGGACATATTTAAAGTGATGAAAGGAAAAAATCCCACAACCAAGATCACTCTACCTAGCAAGGATCTCATTCAGATTGGATGGAGAAATTAAAATGTTTTCAGACAAGCAAAAGCTAGGAGAATTCAGCACCACTAAACCAGCTCTACAACAAATGCTAAAGAAACTTCTCTGGGCAGGAAACACAAGAGAAGGAAAAGACCTACAATAACAAACCCAAAACAATTAAGAAAATGGTAATAAGGACATACATATCGATAACTACCTTAAATGTAAATGGATTAAATGCTCCAACTAAAAGACATAAACTGGCTGAATGGCTAAAAAAAGAAGACCCATACATATGCTGTCTACAAGAGGCCCACTTCAGACCAAGGAACACATACAGACTGAAAGTGAGGAGATGGAAAAAGATATTCCATGCAAATGGAATTCAAAAGAAAGCTGGAGTAGCAATTCTCATATCAGACAAAATAGATTTTAAAATAAAGACTATTACAAGAGACAAAGAAGAACACCACATAATGATTAAGGGATCAATCCAAGAAGAAGATATAACAATTGTAAATACTTATGCACCTAACCTAGGAGCACCTCAGTACATAAGGCAAAGGCTAACAGCCATAAAAGGGGAAAGCAACAGTGACACAATAATAGTAGGGGAATTTAACAACCCACATTCACCAATGGACATTATCCAAATTGAAAATAAATAAGGAAACACAAGCTTTAAATGATACATTAAACAAGATGGACTTAACTGATATTTATAGGACATTCCATCCAAAAACAGCAGATTACACTTTCCTCTCAAGTGCTCATGGAACATTCTCAGGATAGATCATATCTTCAGTCACAAATCAAGCCGTGGTAAATTTAAGAAAATTGAAATTGTATCAAGTATCTTTTCTAATCACAATGCTATGAGACTAGATATCAATTACAGGAAAAAAATCTGTAAAAAATACAAATACAGTGAGGATAAACAATACACTACTAAATAAGCAAGAGATCACTGAAGAAATCAAAGAGGAAATCAAAAAATACCTAGAAACAAATGACAATGAAAACATGACAGCCCAAAACCTATGGGATGCAACAAAAGCAGTTCTAAGAGGGAAGTTTATGGCAATACAATCCTACCTCAAGAAACAAGAAACATCTCAAATAAACAAACTAACCTTACACTTAAAGCAATTAGAGAAAGAAGAACAGAAATACCCCAAAGTTAGCAGAAGGAAAGAAATCATAAAGATCAGATCAGAAATAAATGAAGGAAAAGATAGCAAAGGTCATAAAACTAAAAGCTGGTTCTCTGAGATGATAAACAAAATTGATAAACCATTAGCCAGACACATCAAGAAAAAAAGGGAGAAGACTCAAATCAATAGAATTAAAAGTGAAAAAGGAGAAGTAACAACTGAAACTGCAGAAATACAAAGGATCATGAGAGATTACTACAAGCAACTCTATGCCAATGAAATGGACAACCTGGAAGAAATGGACAAATTCTTCGAAAAGCACAACCTTCTGAGACTGAATCAGGAAGAAATAGAAAATATGAACAGACCAATCACAAGCACTGAAATTGAAACTGTGATTAAAAATCTTCCAACAAACAAAAGCCCAGGACCAGGTGGCTTCACAGGTGAATTCTATCAAACGTTTAGAGAAGAGCTAACACCTATCCCTCTCAAACTCTTCCAAAATATAGCATAGGGAGTAACACTTCCAAACTCATTCTATGAGGCCACCATCACCCTGATACCAAAACCAGACAAGGATGTCACAAAGAAAGAAAACTACAGGCCAATATCACTGATGAAAATAGATGCAAAAATCCTCAACAAAATACTAGCAAACAGAATCCAACAGCACATTAAAAGGATCATACATCATGATCAAGTGGGGTTCATCCCAGGAATGCAAGGATTCTTCAATATATGCAACTCAATCAATGTGATAAACCGTATTAACAAACTGAAGGAGAAAAACAACATGATCATCTCAATAGATGCAGAAAAAGTTTTTGACAAAATTTAACACCCATTTATGATAAAAACCCTCTGGAAAGCAGCCATAGAAGGAACTTTCTTCAACATAATAAAGGCCATATATGACAAGCCCATAGGCAACATCATTCTCAAAGGTGAAAAACTGAAACTATTTCCACTAAGATCAGGAATAAGACAAGGTTGCCCACTCTCACCACTATTATTCAACATAGTTTTGGAAGTTTTAGCCACAGCAATCAGAGAAGAAAAAGAATCCAAATTGGAAAGGAAGAAGTAAAACTGTCACTGTTTGCAGATGACATGATACTATACATAGAGAATCCTAAAGATGCTACCAGAAAACTACTAGAGCTAATCAGTGAATTTGGTAAAGTAGCAGGATACAAAATTAAAGCACAGAAGTCTCTTGCATTCCTATGCACTAATGATGAAATATCTGAAAGAGAAATTAAGGAAACACTTCCATTCACCCTTGCAAAAAAAAGAATAAAATACCTAAGAATAAAGCTACCTAAGAAGACAAAGACCTGTATGCAGAAAACTATAAGACACTGGTGAAAGAAATTAAAGATGATAAAAACAGATGGAGAGATATACCATGTCCTTGGAGTGGAAGAATCAGCATTGTGAAAGTGACTATACTCTCCAAAGCAATCTACAAATTCAATGCAATCCCTCTCAAACTACCAATGGCAGTTTTCACAGAACTAGAACAAAAAATTGCAGAATTTGTATGGAAACACAAAAGACCCTCAATAGCCAAAGCAATCTTGAGAAAGAAAAGCAGAGCTGGAGGAATCAGGCTCCCTGACTTCACACTATATTACAAAGCTACAGCATTCAAAACTGTATTATACTGGCACAAAAACAGAAATATAGATCAATGGAACAGGATAGAAAGCTCAGAGATATTCCCATGCACATATGGTTACCTTATCTTTGATAAAGGAGGCAAGAATATACAATGGAGAAAAGACAACCTCTTCAGTAAGTGGTGCTGGGAAAACTGGACAGCTACATGTAGCTGTAAAAGAATGAAATTAGAACACTCCCTAACACCATACACTGAAATAAACTCAAAATGGATTAAAGACTTAAATGTAAGGCCAGACATTATAAAATTCTTAGAGGAAAACATAGGCAGAACACTCTATGATATAAATCAGAGCAAGATCGTTTTTGACCCACTTCCCAGAGAAATGGAAATAAAAACAAAAATAAACAAATGGGACCTAATGAAACTTAAAAGATTTTGGACAGCAAAGGAGACCATAAACAAGACAAAAATACAACCCTTAGTATGGGAGAAAATATCTGCAAATGAAGCAACTGACAAAAAATTAATCTCCAAAATATACAAGCAGTTCATGCAGTTCAATATCAAAAAAACAAACCACCCAATCCAAACATGGGCAGAAGACCTAAACAGACATTTCTCCAAAGAAGATATACAGATTGATAACAAACACATGAAAGGATTTTCAACGTCATTAATCATTAGAGAAATGCAAATCAAAACTACAATAAGGTATCACCTCACACCGGTCAGAATGGCCATCATCAAAAAATCTACAAACAATGCTGGAGAGGGTGTGGAGAAAAGGGAACCCTCTTGCACTGCTGGTGGGAATGTAAATTGATACAGCCACTATGCAGAACAGTATGGAGGTTCCTTAAAAAACTACAAATAGAATTACCATATGACCCAGCAATCCCACTACTGGGCATTTACCTTGAGAAAACCATAATTCAAAAAGAGTCATGTACCACAATATTCATTGCAGCTCTCTTTACAATAGCCTGGACATGGAAGCAACCTAAGTGTCCATCAACAGAGGAATGGATGAAGAAGATGTTGCACATATATGCAATGGAATATTACTCAGCCGTAAAAAGAAATGAAATTGAGTTATTTGTAGTGAGGTGCATGGACCTGGAGTCTGTCATACGGAGTGAAGTAGTCAGAAAGAGAAAAACTACTACCCTATGCTAACACATATATATGGAATTAATAAAAAAAATGGTTCTGAAGAGCCCAGAGGCTGGACAGGAATGAAGACGCAGATGTAGAGAATGGACTTGAGGACACTGGGAGGGGGGAAGGGTATGCTGGGACGAAGTGAGAGAGTGGCATGGACATATATAAACTACCAAATATAAAATCGATAGCTAGTGGGAAGCAGCCACATAGCACAGGGAGATCAGCTCGGTGCTTTGTGACCCCCTAGAGGGGTGGGATAGCGACGGTGAGAGGGAGACGCAAGAGGGAGGAGATATGGGGATGTATGTATATGTATAGCTGATTCACTTTGTTATAAAGCAGAAACTAACACACCATTGTAAAGCAATTATACTCCAATAAAGATGTTAAAAAAGAAAAAGTAGTCACAAATCAGAGAAACAGAAAGGATGGTGGTTGCTGGGAACTGAAGGAAGGGGGAAATAAGGAGTTGTTGTTCAATGGGTATAGAATTTGATTTTGTGAGATGAAAAAATTCTAGAGATCCATTGTACAATGATGTGAATATAGTTAACACTACTGAACTATACAATTGAAAATGGTTGAGTTGGTGAATTTTACGTTATGTGATTTTTACCACAATTAAAAATAAAATAAAATAAAATATTCTTAAAGAAAAAAATACTAGGCTAGATCCTAGTAAGGTAGGTAACTGGCCTTCTCCTTCATGCCTAAATCCTGATAATGATTGTCTGGTTCTGAAAGATCTAACGTTGACGAGAGGCGCAGAAGCATGAACCCAAGAGGAGAGAGTCTTCCCTGCTTCTGCACTAACAGCAAAATTAGTCTAGCATCACAGTCCATGAATCTTTTACCATTGGCATCATATTGGTGTCTATAGTAAAATATGAGGGTCCAGTTCTCTCTCTCTAAACTATGAGGTAGTCTAAGAAAAGGCCCACCCATTGCAGCAGCTGCATAGAATAACCACAAATAATTATAAAGAAGTTAGACAAGCTACATGTTAAAGAATGTAAATTTTATACTGTGTCTAATATATGCTTCTGATAGCCTTTTAGCATAAAGTGAAATAATCAAATATGTAAATTAATGCAACTGCTCTGTTGGAGTGCTGTCTGGGATGCTAAGGGAAAAGTGACGATGATGGAAAGTGTTTAAATGCACCAGTGTTCTTTGGCTTAGATGACTGGGTAATTATTAGAACAACAGATTTAATGTCATAATGGAGGTAAGATAACAAGCCTGGTGGCTTGAGAAGTGAATGGGGATTGAGAAATTGGAAAGAGTGAGTATAACTGGTGTCCTGTGAAGGGAGACGGGTAGAATATTATTTAGAGGTGAGACAGTGGAGTGGATTTTTTCTGCCAAGGATGGAAGAGACTTAAGCATGACTAGGCAGGGAGTTAACAGAGAGGGGGAATTAGAAGATACAGGAGACAAAGGGATAAACATCAGATCAAGTTACAGAAGGGACCGTGAATATCTAGAGCTAGGAAGAGGAATTAACATTTGGAAGGAGAGGGACACCTTTATTTTCAGAAGAGGGAGAGAGAGAAAGATACATGTGAGATATTGGACTTAAAGATTTCTGAGGCTGAACAAGTTAGCTTCACTTCTCAATTTGCAAAGTGACAGCTTAGAGTCAACTTTTCATAAGTATTATTGTGCTTAATTTTGATTGGGTTAATTTTGATGAATCATTTTCTAGCCAAGGAGAGTTTGATTAAAGCAATGGATGAAAGAGTCAAGGTGATTATTAAGGGTAAGTTATAGATATTTCTTATCTTTACTGGAAAATAGGACAACTAAGACACAGGTTTTCCAAAACTGTCCTTTGTTGTGTTGAGCATAATGCCTACTTGCCAGATGACCTGGCATCTCAGAGAAACATCAGCCCAGGGCTCAGCTCAGTGCAAGGAAAGCCAGTGAAGATGTCCAGTGAAAAATAAACTTGTTTAAATAATGCATAATGTGGCTTGGGCTGAAATTCAAATCATTTTCTTATTAGATGATTTCCCAGTGGTCACTTTATAGGGAGACTGGAAGGTTGGCAATCTTTTTTTTTGATGTTTTTGAAGTTATTTCGTGATGATTCAGTTTCTATTTCTGTTCAGAGTACTAAGATTATTTATAATCTTATAACAGCTTTTTTCCCCAGCTATTTTTATATCATTACAAAAGAACTCCTTCAAAATGGTAAATTGCTGACACCCTTTTCATATTGCCTTAACAATTCCTCCTCATTTCATTATTTTTATTATATAAATAACTGTATCATAAAATTTTCAACGCAAGCTCCCATTGAGATGTGAAGGGCAAGCATTCCCAAGAAACACAGTCTTATTAAAATGCATTGCTTTATAGGAAACACTAAGGCCCATTGTGAACACAACAACGTGCAGCCATAAAATGATTAAAATGTCCCTGATAATAAAATTTTGACCCCAAGTCACTGACAGCAGATTGCCATCTTGTAACCATCGACCACTACCTGTTACTGTAGGAGGTGGAGAGGGGGAGGGAGAGTATTAGGAAGGTCTGTTGCAGACTAGATAAATTCCTGAGTGTAGAGGAATTTTCCATTATAAAATATAACACATTCTCCAAAACATCTGATTCTTCACATATACTTTGACTATCTTCTTTCACCACTGGACGAATATTGAGCATGACTGTATGTGGCTTCTATTGGGCATTTAATGATAAAACACTTTGTCAGTAAATGATCCTTTGTTATTCTCTTTTTCCTCAAGACAATTTCTTTTTGATCAGGAAGACTAAACTGTTTGAACTGAAATATATATGCATATATATACATATGCACATGTATACATATGTACACATGTGCATATATATTTTAAAATGTTAATGGATTTTTGTTACATAATCACTGTAACATCTTGAAACAATTCTGGGAAATATGAAGACAAAAGTAATCATCTGAAATCCTGTTGGCTTTATGTTAATTAATTAATTAATTGCATCTTTTACTCAATAAACATCTATTGAGCACCTTCTAAGCCCAAGGTATTGTGGTTGGTTCTAGTGAGTTGGTACTTCACTAAAGCAGTGAGTAAAATTAGCATGGTACTTGCTGTTATGACACTGTGTAATATGTGGGCTAACATCTATCTAGATATCTCTCTGTGAATATGGTTATATGTGAGTGTGTGCTCATATTTTAAATGCATACATACACACATTTATATTTTACATAAAGAGGTAAACTAATGACTCATTGTCCACAGCTTTCTTTTCTTGAGGAAGAGTTGGTCGTGACTATCTTTGTCAGTAAATATAGGGTAAAGCATCACTTTCCTTGACTGCACAGTCATTTATTGACTGAATGTCTTAGGTGGGGTTCCCTGGTAAACAGAGTCTGAGACAGAAGACAGGAAGACTACAGAAGAGCGGTCTTGTGAACAACTATGAGAGAGTGAGGGAAGAAGCATTGGTCACAGGGAAGGGCTGAACTGCAATGAAGTCACAACCAAGGTCTCATACAATCACAAAGGAAACTCAGGAGCTGTCATGGCCCTTCAAGGATGTCCCCAGTTGAGGCCAGGCCTTTGCATTCTCACATCAACCAATCATTGGATGAAGGCTGTCCTCAGGGAAGGGGCACACTTTTGGATGTAGGAGCCTAGGGCGATTACTGAAGAGGGACACCTATGTGAAGTGTTGGAACTGTTGCAAACGTTCTTTGCAAATAGGGGAAGAAGGCACTGTATGATTTCTTTCTTTTTTTTTTTTTTCCAATTTGTTAGGGTGTGTTTTATGAACCAGAATGCGGTCTATCTTGTTGAATATTCCATGTGAGCTTGTGAAGAATGCATATTCTGCTGTTGTTGGATGAAGTAATCTTTAGATATCAATTATATCTAGTTGATTGATGGTGTTGTTGAGTTCAACTACGTCGTTACTGATTTTCTGCCCTTTGGATCTGTCCATTCCTGAGAGAATGGTGTTGAAGTCTCCAACTATGAGAGAAGATTCATCTATTTCTCCTTGCAGTTCTATCAGTTTTTATCTCATGTAGTTTGACGCTCTGTTGTTAGGCACACACACGCATTAACAAATACCATATGCTAACACATATATATGGAACCTAAAAAAAAAAAAAAGGTTATGAAGAACCTAATGGCAGGACAGGAATAAAGGCACAGACATAGAGAAGGGACTTGAGGACACAGGGAGGGGGAAAGGTAAGCTGGGACGAAGTGAAAGAGTGGCATGGACTTATATATACTACCAAATGTAAAATAGCTAGCTAGTGGGAAGCAGACACATAGCACAAGGAGATCAGCTCAGTGCTTTGTGTCCACCTAGAAGGGTGAGATAGGGAGGGTGGGAGGCAGATGCAAGAGGGAGGAGATATGGGGATATGTGTATATGTACAGCTGATTCACTTTGTTATACAGCAGAAACTAATACACCATTGTAAAGCAATTATACTCCAATAAAGATGTTAAAAAAATTGTTATGTCTTCTTGAAGAATTGACCTTTTATCATTATGTAATGCCCTTTGTTTGTGATAACTTCTACTCTTTTTCTACCTTTTGTGGTTTTAACTGAGCAGTTCAAATGATTACACTTTCTCTCTTTTCTTTGCATATGAGTTATATTTCTTTTCTGACTTTTTTGAGTTGTTGGCTTAGTTTCCAATATACATTTACAACTAATCCCAGTCCACTTTCAAATAACATTATACCAGGTCATGGGTAGTGTGAGTAACTTATAATAATAACAAAATAATCATAATTCCTTTCTCCTGTGCCAATGTAGTAACTCAAAAATAATATCACATCCCAGGGAGAATGGTAGAGATTAGTGACACCTTTAAGGATATACAGGGTGCAGAGGTGTTTCTCATCCTATACCTCTTTCATTTATCAGACTGGCTCCTACAAAACCAGATGGATTCTGGTGGATGACAGTGTCCTACCACAAATTTAGCCAGGTAATAGTCCTAATCGGAAAGGCTGTGGTTGATGTGTGAAATTTGCTGAAATATATTAATACAACCACAAACACATGGTATATAGTTCTCTTCCATCCCTGTAAGAAAGGAAATAGTTTGATCAGAGATCAGAAATAGTTTGTATCCATTTGGGCCTTCCAACAGTATATACATAAGGTCTTGCCCCATGGGTATGTTATTCCTTCTGCCCTTTGTCATGATATAATCAAAAGGGGGCTGGACTCATTGGATATTCCACAGATGATCGTATTGATTCACTGTATTGCTTACATTTTGTTAACTGGACAAAATGAACAAGTAGTAGGTACACTGGAGGCCTAGGTAAGATATGCTACACAGGGTGCTGATAGACATTCTGAATATCAGTAAAGTTTTTAGGGGGCCAGTGTTCTGGTAACTACGAGGACATCCCCTCTAAATTAAAGGAGGTGCATCTTGCCCCTCCCGCCACTATAAGGAAGCACAGGTCTCTGTAGGTTCTAGAGACCACATATTTTATTCTTGGGACTATTGCTCCAATCCATTTCCTGGATGAAAGGAAAATCTTCCAAGTTTGAGTGGGACCCAGAAAAGCAAAGGGCTCTGGTGCATGTCCAGGCTGCATTACAAGTGGCCCTGCATTTGGAGTCTTATAACCTGGTATTAGATATGCCCTTACTTAAGGCAGAGACTGTTACAATAATCCAGGTAAGACTTGGCAGTAGCTTGGACCAAGATGGTAGAAGTCACAGTGGTGAGAAGGGGCTGAATACATTTTGAAGGTAGAGATAACAGTGTTTTCTGATTAATTGGATGTAGCTTGTAAGAGAAAGAAATAAGTCACGGAGGACTACAGGTTACCTATCAGAGTAGTAGTGTAAATATTTGTTTAAGCATCACGTCCAGCAATGAGACTGTAAATTCCTAGAGAGTAGAGATCATATCTTATTTCTCTTAAGTCTTCTGGACTTTGCTGAATATCTGGTGCATAGTAGGCCCTCAAAGCAAGTGTCTAAGCCAGTTTAATACTCATGTGTGTTTGCAGTGCTGCCACCGCAAATATTGTGATGGATTTTATTCACTTAAAGATTACTTAATCAACATATTTCATAATTATTTATAGTTGTAGAACATTAATATTCTCAGCTGGATTATTTTTTTGGTACAGAAATATAAGAGATAAATGAACAAGACATGACCTGGAATAGTTCAATGTTATTTTTCCTGATTCCAAAAGCACAATTATTGATTTTATTTTTATCATGGTTAGAATAACACTAAAATTTGTCACTCTGTCTTTTAGCACTCAGCTCATGTGGAACTATTAAAAGTTGCCCTTATAGATTGTGCCATAAATAAAACAGGGTTGCTGTATATGGTAAAACATACCCTTTTAGAAGGGTAGACAAATGCAATCTATATGCTGTAATGTTATTATGACTAGGACATTTGGATATTGATCAATAAAGATAATGATGAAGATGCTTTATGGATGAATTATGTATCAATTGTTTTTCTGAAAAAAAAATACAGTGGAGGAGAACTTTATTTATGACTGGATTTCTTTAAAAGGGTTAGAAAGGTTGCTGTTTTATTGTATGCTCTAGGTTCTCAAATCAATATTTATACTTTGTCCTATGCTAATGCAATCCTATCCATTTATTAAAATAAATAGTAAAATGTGACCTAGTTACAGTGCTCTCAAGTCAGTTTGCCTAAGGGTAGATATGGGAGAATTAGTAACATAAGATCTCTTTTTCCAATGGTATTTTAGAGTTTCTCATGAATACATTACTTAGGCATTGTCACCCTTCCTTCTATATTTATTCTCTGGCCACTTGGTACTTCCAAGGATCCTTATCTATCATGTAATGATTCTTGAATTAGTGTCTGGAGTCCTTGTGAGGAAATATTTCTCTTTACAAAGTTATAAGATCTATTAATAAGCTCTAGATGTCAACTACACTTTGATCTGTGGATGCTTTGCCCCACCCTCGTCCCTTTCTTATGAATGAAGAAGGTATTTTTGCCCACTTGCACGTTTGTCTTTGGTGTTTTTTAGAGCTAAGATGACAGATTGTCATGGCCAGTATTCCCTTTTGGATAAGATTATTTAACTGGCTCAGAACTAAACAGAAACTACTAACCTTTTTTTAAACCTGAGCTCTCTGTCTGGTATGAGAAAAATGATTCAAATGTGATTTGCACCCAGAGTAGCTATTAGGTGTGGCAGTTTGGTAAGAAATTCATCAGTTGAACCCACCATTTGTCTCATTTGATTGGGAATTATCTTAAATCATTCTTGTTTAACAATTTAATTCCAGGAAGTTCAGGTGTAATTCATCAGAACCCATTTACCAATAATGATTATAACTGCTTTTTTTTGGTTTTACTTTTAGGTGGCTCTCTAAAAGGGATATAAATCATGTAGATTCTTGATCAAGAGAACACATAATAGATTTAGGTTTCAAATGTAAACTACACAACCTCTAAATCCCGTGGTAGGGGTTGTGCAGGGAAAGTTTGGCTTAGTAGGTACAGACTCATTATAAAGAACACTGGAATTCTGTTTATGGCTAAATTTTCCATAAACAGTATCACTGAAAAACTGAATATGCTAAAGTAAAAGTCAAGACAGAAATTTTCATCCTGTCTGAAATTGTAACACTTCACCATTTTGATTCAGTTTTGAGATTCTCCTAATTTACTGCTTCCAAAACCCTGATAAAATATGGTAATTAATAATAGACTACCTGCTAGCACTGGGGGAAATTAGACAATTTGATAATTTTTACAATGATGAAGCAACTGTTCATTGAAACACACAAAAAAATTTTATAATTAAGTAAACATTGGTACTTAAGTGATTGAAAGTAAATTAGGAAACACTGAATTCACATTTGTTCTAAAAATTAATCATTTTAAATGATTTCATAATTCTTTATAAGCATACACTGTTTATATTTGGATATTTTCTTAGATTTTATGAAGTGTAATTCTATACATAACTGAATGACATAAGACACAAATGAAACTACCTTTGAAGAGATTTTTTTTTTTTCAAAAGAAAACTGTGGGGAAAGATTAGATGACTCATCCATCCAGTGATCAGATGTACTTTATTAAAAACCATAAGTTTAGGGCTTGTTGTACTTACAACCAAAATAAGAAAAACAGGAGAGTAAACTATGTTATAATAATTATTTCACAGTGTCTACTTCTGATGTAAAACACAGCACCATGATCAGAGATTTCAAGCTGTTTCATATATCCTATTAGAAAAACATGGAAGAATATAACGGAAAGAACATTATGCAACTTCAGAATAGTGCAATTAATTACATTTTTTAAAATTTTGGGCAAGATAAATTATGAAAGCTACTTTTTCCTAGACTCTTTTTTTCCAGTTACATTTGATTTACAGTAGGGTCTCATGGAGTTGCTTAAGAAAATAAGGGAGCATTAATTTTAACAAATCGTGTTTTGCTGATGATCTTTAATTTTCTATCATAATGAGGGCTAGTGAGCAATACACAATGAAATCTCCCCAAATTTTCTGAATTTTCCCCTTTTCATTAGTGAACTTTGACTAAGGTAATCTTGGTTATGAAATACAAAACCAGACAAGTTTTGATTCAACTTTTTCCATTGGGAAAAAACATTGATAGTGTTTTAGGAAAGATATAAATCAAGTAAATTAGTATAATTACTACAGAAATAACAACAACTGAAATTACAAACACTGATATCTGTTTTGTGTTTTGTATCAGTTGATTCTTACAATAACCTACTGAGGTCCTTCAATAAGTTACTGTATCTTAATATAAAAATGTTTTTAAAGGCTTATTTATTATTTATTTCCAACCAGTTCAATTCAGCATATCAACTGTGAAAATACGAATGATAGAAGTGAAATTACAGGTTCATTACTTGTAGAAGCCAGACTTTGTACTGGATAATATTACATATATACACATAACTTTCATTTGAAAAGTGTTTTAGAATTCACAACTTGCTTTCCCAAATATTATCTGGTTTGATGTCCCAAACAATCTTGCTAGGAACTTGATAAGGCAAATATTATAGTCCTATTTTTATGGGAGCAAACAGGCTAAGGAACGTTCAGTGATTTCACTAAGGCAAGAACTCAGATGAGGTCCAGCAGGTCCTCACTTCCGAGTCCTCTGACTTCAATAATGCAAAGTTCTGGGTGAGGAGAATTATAGGCACTCAAGGAAGCAAACTAACTCAGGCAAGGAGGTATCATTAAGGACATAATTATTGCTAGGAATGCAAAGAATAAGGATATATTCCTAAAGGTGTTTACAAATATTATCAAAATAAATCCAACCAAATCCCCATATTGTCAATTCCATAGGCTTAGTGTGTCTCCTAACTTCCTACCATATTTAGAAAGTAGCACATATGAAGAAAATCACATCTACTTTAGAATCAATAATTCTTGCTTTTAATATATGTATACAATATTCATTTTGGCTTTCTGAGGAATAAAGCCAGATATATAACAGAAATTCTCTGAACTTCATGAAAAAAAGGTTGCTATATAAATACGGGTATTATTATCATCATTAACATTTATAATGCTTGTCACCTCTCTGCCTCATAAAGGCACTGTAAACATTTGAATGAGGTAATGTCTGTGAAGCCTTATAAGTTTTCTAAATGAGAATTAAGATATAAATACAAAATGTTTTTATCGATAAAGTATTAGGTGAATCTGGTCTAGACAGAAAGTAATAAAATTTGGTTAGTGAAGTAGATGCTGACAGCTCTTTGCAAACAATGCCAGTGATTGGGTTCCACTGGTTTAGATTTTGAAATATAAATCTTTGTTTTCCTAAAATTGTGTTAGCCTTAAATAAAATTTTAAATAAGATTCCTTTGAATATTCTATACAGGGTAAGTTATAGTTAACAATCCCATTTTTAAAAAATACAAACTTCATGTTATAAGAAAAAGCCAATTTCTGTATAAAGTAATGGTTATTGCCATTTAATACAATTGCATCCATCCACATTTTTTTGGTATCTTTTTCTTGACCCTTGTGTCTATCCAATAGAAAGAGTCAACTGAGGTAACTAAGTGTGCAGATAGAACAGATAACGTTTTGTCATTTAATAAGATTATTTTCTTTTTCATTCATCACTCTTGTGATCATGCATCAATTTACAGGTAAGCTGAAATACATTTTCAGGATACATATACAGTAGTCATAATCTCCCTACTCAAGGAAGTTTGCAGTACTCCTTTGAAAATAGCATTTAGAGACACTGCTAATAGAACTAGGCAGACTATTTTAAGAAATATTGCCTGAAGAGAAATCCTTGGCTGCTTTTCACTAGTTCCTTTGCTGTTTATAGTTATCATTAGTGAAATGATCATCTCTTCACAGGGAGCCCTACAGAGTCACATTTAAGGAGTTTCATATTTACTGCTGTGATGTTATATTAGCTTTATTCCAATTGACAATGGATTTCTAAACTAAATAAATTAATGAAATGGTTTGTTCCTTGTCAGAAAAAAAAAATCAAGACTTTGTAAGTTGAAGTCTTCATTACTATTTTAAAAGATTTCTCCTTTTGGGTTTAGTCTGTAAGTCAAATTATATCTTTATCGGTAGAAGTTTTTAAATTAACCTCCATGATCAGACAAAGACAAAAGCACTACAGACACTTCTGTTCTAGCCTGTCATTACAGTAGCACAATGCCTATGGGAACAAAATGAGAGCATGAGGGTGTCTTTATGCCGAAGTAAATTCAGAATCAAATTGAGGGCAAAAGTTGAGGTACGCTTGTGGACAGCCTCTCACAGACACACACGATAAAAGGCATCATATTTGCTTGAATCATTGTGATAACTAATAAGATTACTTAAGGAGTGACTGAATTATGGAGACTACAGCCCAACCTGTCTCACTGCGGTGCAGAAAAGCTTACTTTTTGATATCAGTCAGGTTGGAAGGCCATAATGTCTGATGGTCATTGGGAATCATAAACAACGTAGGAGAATCTGGGATTGAGTCCCTTTCTCTTCTACCTCACATATGCTGCTTAGTTTATCTCTTGATTTCTTAAAATTTGAAAAACTGCGGGCTGAACCAAGTCACCTGTTATTTCAAAGGGAACTTTAAAAGTATATGGAGATTATTTTAACAATTAATAGTCACAGGAAGTTTCCTGAAGAGCTTCTTTGGCATCTGTATATTGGATTCTTAATTTTCTATTATCCAATTCAAGCGTTGAATCTGGATTTCTTTCCACCCCACCCTCTTTCCTTATTGGAAGAATAATGGCTGTTCTTTTCAAATCTCCTAGAATAGTCTTCTGCTCTGCAAAGTTGTAACAGGATGTGACATCCAGTCCTGGTTAATCAGTGTTCAGCCCAAACCCACAGTGGCAGTGAAGGAGGTGGCACTTACAATTTGCCCATGACACTGACCAGGTTTCTAAGGAATAAGAGTGAGGGAAAATAGCATAAAATACTTAAATTTTTATGGAAAAGGTATAACTTGGTGAAAAAGCACCGTCATAAATTCCCAAAAAGTGTATCTTAATGATACACTTAGAGTAAATCATTTGCCTTGAGAGACAGGAGGTCTCTGGTGACCTGCATTGCAGCCACATGAGACTCCTAGACTAGCTACTTTCAGCTAAATGTACTCTCATATTAATATTTTAAAATGCCATAATGCCTCTCTGAAAACCTCAGAGGACAGATACATCAATTTGCGAGGTCTTCACTCCAGGAAGTAGAAACAGGGATAATCTGCCATTAAAAGAAATAGTTCATTATGTCTGCTTCTAGGGAGCACATAAACTATGTCCCTCACATACTTAAGTTGCAAATCCTCACTTTAATGTGAAGGGAAACACCATGCCCCAGAGCTTTATTGTCTCACTGTTTATTAGTACAAAAAGGTTTGTTGTGGTATGAAATCTTAAGCTTGTTGCAGTAATCAATCAGCTTCAAAGAGTCTTTACCCTGAGCTAGATTCATTACAAATAAATCAATTAAACATAAAGTTTCTATTTTCAGGAGGTTTCCAATGTAGAATAGAAGCAAATGCATCACAGTTAGAGAAAAGAATTTTCCTGGAGCAATGTCTCTTCACAAAGAGCCCTTTTGCCTTTATTGCATGATGGAGCACATACTGTAGTTTGCTCTTTTATTTTAGTTGATTGCAGACATTCTTCTGCTTAGCATATATTTTTCATTGGGGAAAAATCACATCCATATGAGAAAGATACGTGGTAAGCTAAAAATATTGCTGGAGTTAGGAAAAAGTAAACAATTGGTTTGTGTCTTCTTGTCATTACAAGGCTGAACCTTCATTAGGCATTTGGACAGTTTTCACTCTTAAAGCGTTATTGTATTCTTTCAACATCTGTGCTAAGATGGTTGACAGTGCAGGCAGCTCAGTGGCAGAAGCAACAAAACAGAACAAAACCCCCCAAAGAAAACAACTGACCAAGAAATGAATCAACCAAAAACCTCTCAATATAAGGCTTCCTCATTATTAAACTAAATAAAGAACTACACATTCTAAACCAGATGACTTCGTTCATTCACTTTGGGAGGGTAGTGATGAGGGAAAATAGGAGATGGAGAGACATCTTTCATTTTATCATCAAACTTGATGAGTGAAAATTGACAAGTTTGACTTATCAAGTGAACATCACAAAATTACTAATCAGTGACTAAATTCTTGTCCACATATTTTGTCTTCATGTGTTTTTGATACCATTAGCTGTTTGCAGAGATTCCCAGAAAGAGAGAGACCTTGGCTGTGAGAGAGGCCAAACCCAAATGATTTCTTACAGAAATATAGTCAAAAGTCTTACGCTACAGGGCTGGGTTGGGTGGAGTGGGGGAATAGGATGTGGGGTGTAGGGAGGTGGGGTGGTGTGCATAGGAGCCAATCTGTCTTATGTATCATTCTGCTTATCGAAATAAAAGGCAGGCCAGTCCAAACTCAAAACAAACAGATGAAAAGGCCTCAGCACCCCAATCAAGTATCTTTCTCTCATCAACCAAGACTAACAGTTGTTTTGACGATATATGATATGCTCTACATATGGTGACATGTGACAGCTCACTTCTGGAGCCATCCCAGAGAAAAGGGTAGAGAAATGACCGACTCTAACAGTAGCACTTCCTGTGCCATTAACACCCTCTGCCTGCCTCCATGCAGGGTACCCATTTAATAGGAAGTATAAAGCTCCAGTTAAACATTTTCTCTTAGGCTCCCAGATGGTCTTTTAGAGAAAGAGGGGGAAAAAATCATCTATTTCCAGGAATTGACAGTGTGATGGCACTGATATTTTTTGTCTGTGATGAGGTTCTTTCAAGACTCCGCAGTGGTAATACAACACCTGCTCTGAAAATAAACAAAACGTGCTGGAAAGAGAAAGGAAAATATCCCCATGAGCCATTGGCAGGCTTGTCCAACGTGTTTTAAAGGTTTCTCAGATGTGTTGCTTTCACAATGTGCATTCCTTCAATTTTATCTTCAACAAAACCTTATTTTTCTCCTGTGTGGCAATACAAAATACACTTATGACAACATCAAATTAGCTAATATTTATGTTATTAGAATACAAATGCTCAAGGGAATAATGAATTTGTATTTTAATCAAGCAACTCAGAACTTGCCATGGTAATTTTGTCACTAATGGACAGCACGTATGTATTCTGCAGACATGTGCATTCTCTATGAAAGCAAATCTATTTCCTTCACATTTGTTATAGAAATATCTACTACTAAATCAGGTATTTAGTTATTTTCAAAGAACTCTAAACTTGAGCATTGGCCTGGGACATATTATTTCCCAATATGTCGATAGGACTATAATTTATATATGGTTTAGTTATATCCCTTAGTCTAAAAGGTCTTTGATGAGACAGAAAATACTACTTAAAAAGTCAAGATATTTAAGTTAGAACTCACATGACAAAACAATAGATAAAACACTAAGTACAATAAAATAATTAGGTTATTTGTAGAAAGGTGGTCGATTCAGAGTACAACCAATAAGGAAACTTGTGCTACTTTCTCCTACATCCTTACTGGAATTATCTCATATGACAATGGAAGATCACTGGGTGTTCTTTTATAAAAAATGAGGACCTCTTCAGGGGATTTAGAACTGATGATTTTATAAAATATTCTTCTATTTGTATAGAACATGCTATTAGAAGTTTAGACTCTATCTTTAAGACAATTAAGCAATATAATGATGAGACAAAATAGTTGATCACACAACAGATTTTAAAATGTGCAATATCTAAAACAAGATGTGTGCTCTTAATTGGTTCTGAAAACACACCCGCTTTGGCTATTTTCACTGAGCTATTCATGGATCAGTTTGGTAAAAATGACTCAAACCAGAAGTGTAGACATAGCCAAAGTAACAGTATGCTCTGGACAGACCGTCATGAGAAACAAATGTAAGGTGATGGTGATGATGATGATGGCGATCATGAAAGACATAAAGAGGAAGAAGATAAAGTTAGTGTGATTTCGGCATCATTGATATTGAAAATTTATTTTTGACTATAAGTAACCAATAAGTGAACTAACTTCTTAAGAAGAATTCTGAATTAAGGGAGTCTGACCATGAAATATATGTCTCTATGCTATTATCAGTGCAGAGAGAATATTTATTTTTACATTTGTTATGAAAGAATGTTTGTACATAATTATTCAAAAATGTGATACTAACTTGACCGCAGAAAAGTTCAAGTGTAAGGATAATAAAGAACATTCTGATTAGATAATTTGAGAGAACTTGACCTACTGCTGATAACCAATTTCTATTTTAATTACAAGGTTAGTGTTATGATGAACATGTTTCAAGAAAATTAATATTTTATCAATATTTTGGCTCATCTGTAGATTTAGAAAAAGAAACAAATATGGTGATAGAGAATTAAATATTGCAATTGTTCTGAAAGATTTTCTCAGTGATATAAAAAAAGCTACTGAGTGATCAGTAGGTTAGCCATGCTCACATAGGAGATGAGACCCAGTGCTCAGACCGGCTAGTTAGTGAGAAGAAAGTTGGTAAAGAGTTTGATGCTGAATCCAGCGAGCCCTTATGTACGCAGTTTGGGATATAAAGAATTTCCTTTTTGTTAACTGAAGAGGTAGATGTCCATCACTCAGAAAAGAATTTAGCTCAGGAGGTAAAGGATTTTTTTTGGTGGGGGGCATCTATATCTATCTATCTATATATATATATAAAGGCACATTTTATATATATATATATATATATATATATATATATATATATATATATATATATCATGTGCCTCCCTGATTCTAGCCAGGGACCATTCTTTCATCTCGAGAACATACAGAGACTGACAAATGGCTACAGGTTCAGGAGAAATAAGTTACTCAGTCATCCAGAAAAATTTGTACCTATGTCCCCTTACTGAAATTATTCTTTTGGCAGCTATGGCCCCAAATCTCCATTGTTGTGGTAAATACTTTTGAATCTCAGGACTTCCCATTGAGTATTTCCATGATTCATTAAAAAAAAATACATTATTTTAAAAAAAAAGTAATGCATTTTCTGCTGAGTCTGCTTGAGAGAATATTCTGCCTATTTACCATGGTACTTCTGGCTTCTCAGCAGCCGATGTCACAAGATGGGTTAACCAGTCTTCTATCACAACTGTAAAAAACATGGAACATTCAGGGCATGTTTGGACTCGCCTGGATCCGTTGTGATGTGGTTAGTGGAGAAACCTCTCAGAAGACAGTTGGAACAGAGTGCTTTGAATTCTTTGCACTATAATGGAGGTTACTCATAGTATTAGAGAAAAACTTCATTTCATTTCAGCCTAATAAAACCTCTGAGCTTATTATTCCAGCTAAATATTTAGACTTGGGAATAAGTGTTACAGAACAAACTTACTAGGGAAATTCTAGCATATTCACTTTATGAAGACGTTCATATATACAAAAGGTAATTATTAAATAGTAAAATTGGCTCGTGGATCAAAGGTATTATTTTGTTTTCTTGGACTAGCAAGTAGGGAAAGAAGATTTCAGAGCCAGAATGGAAAAATTGTACAGAAAGTAGAGACAACTATTTTAAAAGTCTAGCAGGGAAAGAAGAGGGAAAAGAGTGGAGGAAAAGAGAAGAACTTCAGGCTTGAGTAAAAGAACAGTTTTTTTCCAAAATATGAAAAAAAAATATGCGGGCAATGGAAAAAGAGGGAGAGCTTCCCTATGAGAAAAAGCTAGGTGATAACTAACAGGTCGTGTCTCCGATCATTATAAAGAAACAAGGGGAGCTCTGGAAGTGGGTCTTTAGTCCTGAGTATGAAGGGGGAATTCACTGTGATGGTTTTGTTTTTCTAAGGAAGGTAAATGATGAGTTAATCTGTTCGGAGTGAAAGAGAGGAAGGGTATATTGGAGATTGAAGAGAGCTAAGACGTTTAGAATTGTTTTTGTGAGCAATATGGGAGAATATTTATATGAGTCTAAGGAAGAGTTAAATCAAAAGATTTGAGACAGCCACTGTGAACCCAGTTTGAGTGAGAAAACTCTGATTTAAATTCTATTTTTAGGCTGCTTTGACCTACTTTGAAATTTCCCAAATGCTCACAACTTTTCTGCTTTCTCTCTGGACTGCCACTGTGAGGTCATAGAGTGCCCCTTCGCCTCATGAAAAAAAAAATGTGTTTCAAACCTTTCCCACCTCCAAAACCAAATTTCATTTGTTTCTTGCATCATACCAAATGAATATGGTTAATATGCAAATATAAAAAGACATCCTAATTGCTTTCCCTATCCCTACAAGCTCTTTTGACTGTCATTCCTCCCAAAGAAACATTATTTTTCAATAGGATAATTTAGAAAATATTTCTAAATCTTAGAAGAGAAAAACAAAATTCAGGGAGTTTCAAGTAGGATGGGGGGCTTGTGAGGCAACTTATGTGGGTAGTGAATTTTGAAGGATTCCTTATATCACATCACATCACATAATTGGCTACAAGTAATATAAAACATATTTGTGTTTTTATATGTGCATATATACAATATCTATACAATTATCTATATAATAAATATTACTAGTGCATTATGGATATTTTTCTTTCTTGAAAAGCTAGAGAGAAAAGATTGGGCTGTAGCTGTATAAATATTTCTCTCTGATTACACAGCATATAAAAATAAAATGACACTTTCAAAATACTTTATCCTGAAAACTTTTCTATTACTCAGGGAAGCTCTTCTTAACTGCTTCCTTCGAGTTTGGCCTGTGATTTACTGGGACCATTTAGAGACAGCTCATATTTTCTAGACATACTGTAGGTATTTTAATGCCTTAATCAATTTTTGCCACTTTAGTTCCTCTACTGGGCTAGATTAATCTTCCCCTAGGTTCCCAACTTTCAAAGAAGATCACTTATCAAAATCATCTTTACAGGAAAAAATGAAGCTGCAATTAAAAAAAAAAACATCTCTCTCAAGTCATATATCACAAATATAAACTATGATATAAACAGTTTTTGGAATAAAGGCTTAAGATAAATGTGTTCTTCGGTTCTAGAAAATGTGTAAAAATGAATATGGTTTGCTTTCCAATTTAAGTTAATTTGATTTTTGGTTTTACTCTGTAAATGTATTATAATATGTCACTTCCAAAAGAGTAGAGATGTCATACCGGAAGATTGTGGAATGGGTGAAAATGAGGTTTTAAAGCAGGGGAAATGAAATAAAGTAGGAGAGGGCATGGGAAACCCTATATAAACCAATCCCCAAAGTCCATTTTGGAGAATATCTTATTCAGTAGGAGGCTGATTATCTTCTCTAGGATTTCACTTCCACTGTGAGCTTCTCTGGTCTCATGTGGTTCCCCACATACGTGTTCTCTCCTCCTGATAGAAGTCTTCCCCGTCCTACTTTTCTAGGAGGCCTCAGCTGCCATACAAAAGGGCGTAGAAGAAAAGGAAAGTGGTTCCTTTTCTCTTCTACTGCTGTAAGAGCAGAGACAGCAAATTGGATTAACTACTTTTTCCTCCCTTTTTCCAGAAGTCAAGGGATTCCAGGAATACTGATCCCGACTGGCTTATCAAGCCAACGGATTATGATGTTTGACTCTCAACATTTCCCCTGTGATGCCATTCCTCTTTGGTAAGTATCCGAAAGGAAGAAACACATTCTTAATTCAGGTAAAGTTACTTCTCTAGGTCCTCTTGATGTCTATGTTGATAAACATCTATGAAGGGGACATAATTGGCAGTCTAGTCTTGGAATCCCAAGATCATTTTCAAAGAAATATTTTAAAACACGTAGAAATTTGACAAGAGCTTATGTTTTCATGTAATGAAATAAAACTTGGGCCTCCTCTGAAATAAATTTAGAATCATTTCTCTCTGGAGCTAAACTTTAACACAAAAAAGTTTCTACCCCTCTCTCCCTTAAAAAAATTTGCTGTCATTTCACATGTTTTACTGATAAGGAAATATAGTTCTGGTCGATCATGTCTATAAATATCATCTAGAGATGTTTTAATTACCTAAAGCCTTTGTGGTCATTGTTTATTGCTTTAGTGAGCCTAAAAATATGCTAACTCTGGACAAGAGGCAAGAGAGGAAAACTTTGGGCTGAGAGTCAAGAAAATTAGAAGAGATGGGTTCCTGGCTGGACTCCAGTGTTAACTTTTTTGAAATCAGGTACACAGCTTCACGGGCCTCAGTTTCCCCAGCTATAAAATGAGGAATCCAAGCTAGAGTATTCTCTGGGGTTTCTCCTAACAGTATAAGTCTATGTTTAAAAAGCTTTGTCCAAAGGAAGCAGCTTTAACTATTCAAAAAAGGTCTACAATAAGGAAAGTGATTAAAAAGAATTCAAAAATGTCAATTTTTTGACTTCTCAATGTCTCTGATTTACCTCGTCGTTTTTTTTGTTTGTTTTTTAAATACACTTGCATACAGCTAAGTGAAGTGAATATTTCCTTTTTTTGCTTTTCTGTATTCAGGACAGACCAGCAGAGCTGTGAAGGGCCATAGTAGCGTCCTGAAGTCATAAAGGAAGGGCAGCTTGCGACCATCACTCAGAAAACAGACTCAGGCTGATGGGAGACATTCTGAGTGGGATGGTGGTGCCACTTCCTGCTCTTGTTTAATTGAACCTGCATATTTGGAAGCCCATTGATAGGTTATATAGAAATCTGATTCTATCCTTAGAAAGAAAACTGTTAATGATATGCTGTGGGAAGATGTTTTTCTTTTCTGCCCAGCAATTTGTACAGACTTACTCCTTATTTGTCTCTTGATAACCTCATCAATCTCATCCATGCCCTCCTGACCACAGTGCCTGATTGCAGTAATTCCATTTTAGGGGGGGCTTTCAGGAGAACTTGGCTTTTGCATTTAGCTAGAGCTGCATGATCGTTTCTTCCCGAGAGTGAGCCACCGAGATCATATTATGCTTGCCTTGATTTCTTTGTAAAGGCTGCCTATAGAATTTCATATTGATTTTAAGCTGGCGCTGTTTCATCTTTAACTCCTTTGTAAGCCAAGAGTCCGGTTATATTAGCGTCTCCTCTCTGTCATTCTGGCAGACATTTTTTATCTGCTTTTTGCAGACTTTATTCTATACACCATGGTAGCTCTTTCAGCATAGAATCTGTTGCCTTTACTCTTTTATATTGTTGTTGTTTTGTTTGAAAAGCCCAGAGCAGCATAGTGCCAGGTTGCAAGGCTGAGACGCAATTTAAAAATAATATATAAATGAGAAACAAAGAGCTTCAAAAAGACAGAGAGGTAGGTAGAGGATGGGTATTCATGCTGAGGACTCACATTGGCATTGGCAGCCTTACGTTGTTCCAGAAAGGGTTTTGAAGAAGTGAGCCTTGCCAAGTAATGTGAAGCAGGGCCCAGTTGTCAATTGAACAGTGAGAAATGACTACAGGTGTGACTTATTGAAACCATACCTTAGTTTCAATGTTTATCAACTGGCTGTCCTCCAGAACCTCAATTTTGTGTCATTTGGCAACAGGTCTGACCTAAAGCAATACAGATTTATAAGTGGCACTGACACTAATAGCACAATCATTTTGTAGTGCTTTGGAATTTACAAAGCCTTTCAAATCCATCAACTCATTGGATCTCCACAAAGGCCCTGTAACATGGGCAGGGTAGGTCTTAATAGGCCTACTTCAGAGGTAAGGAAACAGAGACCAAGAGAGCACAAATTATTCAATGAACAGATGTATTATAAATAGAACCAGGGGCTGGAATTTCAGTTTCCTCACACGAAACTTGTTGCTCTTTAATTCTGTGGTAATCTGAAGTAATACAAGCAAAAATATCACTTGCATATGTTTTGCATTGCCTTTATATTTACAATTCCTTATTTATTTCTTGTCTTTGTACTTTCAGGGTGTCCCTTCAGATTTATCTCCAGCACAGCAGAGATACTTTTATCACAAAGGAGAATCACAGAAATCAAGGTCTCCATGTTAAGCATATTATTCTTAACTGCTCAGAGAATTTTCCCACTGGGTTGCCCTATTGTGTTTTAAATTTTATTTTAGCTCTATTTTCTCATCTGTAAAGTGAAGGGGCTAGGCTATGTTCTCATTCTATGGTACTGTGATGAGGAGGAGGTGAAGAAAGAATCAGAGTTGCGAGTGAATATGATTAGCATGGAATCACAAGTACAGTGCATTATGCATGTTTTAACACTGGATATAGTATTTATATTCTAAAGTGTTTTCTTATGAATTACCTTCATCCTTCAGTGTACTGTTTAGTCTTACTGCAAGAATAATCCTTACACAAATCCAAATCAATTTGTTTGTTCTCCACATAAGCTACTTAGAATTTTCAAAATGTGTTTATGTCCAAAGGCAATTCTCTCAGTTGATATAGGGCTTTGCAAGATTGACTACAAATATCCACTAAAATACTCACATTTCCCCCCCAAGTCACGACTTTCTAGAGTGCTTAAGCATTAGCGATCATTTTTAATTTAGTGATTCCATATTCTTTATTTAATGCCTCGCTTCTATATTTGAGACCAAACCATGCATTGCAACACTCAAGAACAAATGAGTTTTGAAAAGACTTGTGTTGGATTCAATAATTTTTCTCTTAAAACTATTTCAAATTTTAAATGAGATAAATTTCCATTTCATGTTTTAATAATTTTTCTTATTGCATAGAGCTAAACTAATCGTTCATCATGGTTATCTGCTAACCTGCTTATTTCTTAGCTGATAGAACAGGAGGAACTTAAAATATTCAGAGACTTAGAACAAAACCAGGTTCATAGAATCTGCTCTTATAAAACCCTTGAATAAATGCTGACTTTTGGAAGACTCTTGGATTACACGTCCAGGCTTCAAATATGGACTTTGCAAACCAGTGACATCAGCATCAATAAAACAACAACCACAACACAAAGCCCAGGGAAATACATTTAGCAGTAAAACTCTCTTTTTTTTCCTTCAAATTTAATTTTTATAATGCTATTAGTAGATTCCTAGTAATACACTCATAATTTGACCTTTCATCTTCTTGTTTCTTTATGAGTCTAAATAAATAGGAACTCAAATTGTGAGGAAACTTAGGGCTTAATTCCTATTTGTGATTTCTAATATTTCATGTGCAGAAGTACAAACTCAGGCTACATGACGTGCTTTCAGTTTTTGAGCATGATCTCCCCAGAGTGTATTTGCTGCAAAGGCCACAAGACTGCTTTTTCTTCTTAACACATACACTGATTTTTCTCCCAAGATTTTTAACATGATGGCTTTTTATTCCCTTAAGTTCAATCCTGAGGTGGATATGATCAAAACTGGTGAAGAGCAAACACATTCCCGTAAAAAAATCCATAGTCATAGTTACATCTGTGCATAGCTATGGCAGTGAAACTCCAAGTCAGGCAAAACTCACCACTTTTTCTAAAAAAAATACCATTCAGTATGCAGCTCAGTTTCATTAGATGGCTTGTAGAGGTCTGAATGTCTCTCCGTGAACCTGGGTCACCTTCTGCACACATTCCAGGACATTTCTGGTTTCAGATGGAATTGTTCCTAACTCTCAGTGTGCTGAGGTCTGCTTTGAGTTTTCGAGTTTATTCATATCGAAACTCGGGAGATATAAACTGAAATAAAAATACCATGTTCAAAGAGTTGCCTGAAAGTTGAAACCACCAGCCTTCCGCAGCTGCAGCCATGGTGATCCTCAGACCAGAGCCTCTGGGAGGCTGGCTTACCCTCAGTGAAGTCATTAACAGTGTAATTGCTCCAAATTTTTATAGGCACATCAACTGGTGATGATAGAGCTTGTTTTAATTTTTCTAGTCTTCTTGCTTATTATCTCAGATTTATTTTCTGCGAGGCTTGTTCCCAGGACCAGGAGAGGTAAAGAAAAAAAATACAGGGAGGCAAGAGTCCCAACTCCTAATGTGCATTCTCACTGCTGTTTCTGGTGGAGAATCTTAGAGTGGACTTAAGAGTGGCGAGCTGTGTGAGAGCCCATATTGATGACTTGGTTGGCAGTACTTCCCCGCTGAGTGCCAAGCCACAGATGCATTCCTAATCAATTCCCACAGAGCTACAGTTCAGAGAACTATTCTGAAAGGAAAGGGCATGGCACTGGGGGCTGTGAGATGCAGAAACATCAGAGAAAGATTCAAAGAGATCAAATCTCCAAACAAAGCAGAGCTACAGTAGACCTAAAGAGACAGAACTGCAAAATTAAGGAGAAATAAGCCAAGCAAAGTGTGTGTGAGTGTGTGTGTGTGCATGTAGAATAGATGTAATAAAAACAGACTCAAAACAAATTGTCGTGAGTTTGTTAGCTGTGAGATATATTGGGGATTGCCCTATGCAGTAGAGACCAGATACCTGTTGTTGAATTAAATGAAATGGAAAAAGCAAATAAAATCCTTAAAAACCCCAGCTGTTGAACGAACAAGTAAAAATATTATGTATATAATACACATTACTTTTTAATGAATTTTTTTGGTAATAATAAAAACTGATTGTATAACAATTATAGTTTGAAAACTGACTTCACTTACATTTTATCTGAAAACCTTGCATGCTATGTTCTGGGACCAATTTCTGTAGCTTCAGAGATTGTCCAGTGAGGGTCTTCATTCTCTACATGTGTGTGTAAATATGTATTATGCTTAAGTATATGCTAAGATAAAGGTATTATATATGTGTATATGTAATATACAAAATTAACCTATTTTTTAAAATTCAGTATAAATACTGAACTGGAGGATTAAAAAAAATTAAGAGAATTTTAAAAATATAAAACAATTTAAAGTTAAAAAATATTCATTTTTAAAAACTGAAAACCCAGAATATTTGATTTTTATCTAGTTTGAAATGCTTAAAGTGATTAAAATGGACAGAAATTCACTCTTAAGGTAATGACTTAAAACTCAATATCAAGTAATTATAAAAACAGTTTTCTAGTAGAAAATGAAAGAGCCTGATTTTTTAATGTCACTGATTTCTAACTCAATGGTTTAAAAATATGTACTTTATTTAAAATTCCACAATATTTTCTTGAAGCTTATGTTCTAGCTATTAGATTGGGTAACCAGCTGACTTAGGTAGAAATACATGATAGACTGAAAACTACATGTCAGTAATTCCTATAGTAAGCAAGCATCATGGAATAAAAAAATCAAGATCAATGAACAAAAACGGTCATATTTAAGTAAAGAAAAAATGTAGACATTCATTTTTAGTAAGTTTTATAGGACATGAGAGATAAGGTATGTATGAACTGAAAATTTCAGAGCCAAAGTTCTAACAGGAAAATGAGTTGTTTACAATATTGTGAGGTCTCTCTTAAAAGTGTCATGGACAATTTGCTTTCAAAGGGAGTCCAGACCCAAGTAAGGAGCCTCAACAAGGAGCATATAAAATCATATTCAAATATATATTTCTTTTGCCTTAGACACTCCATATTTTGCAGCTTTATAAACATACAATTCTTTTTCAGTTAAAAGATTTTTTTAATATAATAAAAACTGATTATATAGCAATTACAGCTCGACAGTTACTTAATTTACATAATTTCAATTTTATCTTTGGTTCTTCCAACCATGCTGTGAGGTTATTATCCCTCATTCCAGACAAGAAGCCTGGGTCCATGATGGTGAACGGAAATACTAAAACAAAACCATTCATTTCAAGCACTGATTTCCTTGGCCCATCTCACTTTTCTGGAATATAGTGCTGCAAACATATATTTAATAAATATTTCATGATATATGGATAGAGTGATTATTATTAACCAAGATTCTTATCTCCTGTGAGATATTTATAACAGCATCTAAGAAAACAGAACAAACACCTATTTTTCAAGAGTTCCTTTGGCTTTTTCCATCTTTCCAGGAGTCAAGCCCAACAATGATGAGATCAACAAACCTCCTTTCAGGTATAAATATCTTTTCCTTCCTCAGAACTCCCCTTCTCCGTCCCCATGGCACCCTGATCAATGTAGTGCAAAGGGTCAATGGGTTTGTTATCAACCGCTATGGACTTACTAAGCACCTGTTCTGAGAGGCATAGAAATGTGCAAAATAGGGCTCGATGGAGTGGGTGAGCAGAGGAATAGCTGGCTTTTCATTTTTTCTTTCTTTTTTTAAAATTTTTATTGCAGTGTAGTTGATTTACAATGTTGTGTTTGTTTCAGGTGTACCGCAAAGTGAACCAGTTATGCATATACATATATCCACTCTTTTTTAGATTCATTTCCCATATAGGCCATTACAGAGTATTGAGTAGAGTTCCTTGTGCTATACAGTAGGTTCTTAACTAATAATATACAGTAGGCTCTTAACTAGTATATAAAATATCTGTTTTATATATAATAGTATGTATATGTCAATCCCAATCTCCCAATTTATCACCCCCCTTTACCGCCGGTACCATAAGTTTGTTTTCTACATCTGTGACTCTATTTCTGTTTTGTAAATAAGTTCATTTGTACCCTTTTTTTAGATTCCACTTATAAGTGATATCATATGATATTTGTCTTTGTCTGAGTTATTTCACTCAGTATGACAATCTCTAGGTCCATCCATGTTGCTGCAAGTGGCATTATTTTGTTCTTTTTATGGCTGAGTACTATTCCATTGTATATATGTACCTCATCTTCTTTATCCATTCATCTGTTGATGGACATTTAGGTTGCTTCCATGTCTTGGCTATTGTAAATAGTGCTGCAATGAGCATTGGGTTGCATGTGTCTTTTTGAATTATGTTTTTTTTATGGGTATATGTCCAGAAGTGGGATTGCTGGGTCATATGGTAGCTCTATTTTTAGTTTTTTGAAGAACCTCCATACTGTTCTCCATAGTGGCTGTACCAGTTTACATTCCCACCAACAGTGTAGGAGGGTTCCCATTTCTCCACACCCTCTCCAGCATTTATGCTGGCTTTTCTTTACTACTGAACTGGCCATATGACTTTGGGGAAATCACTTTCTCACCTGCCCTAGACCTCAGTTTCTCACCTGTACAGTGAACATGTTTGACAGGTTAATTCTAACATTCCTTCTAGCTCTGATGGTCTCTGTTTCTATTTATACAACATCTTTCTTTCCTGGAGTTGGTGTGGTAAGGGCATTCAGAGAAATACATTTGGAAGACTGGTGACATTCTGAAATATGCAGTTTGTTAAACTCATTCCAAAGAAGCACACATTCTATTTTTTCTCCTCAACGGCTTTCTCATCTTTAGGTTTATATTTTCAAAATGACACTTTCTGAATAAATAGATATGGGCAATAAAAGCAGCCATAAAAGCAACCCAGTAAGTTGGCAATAAAATATGAATCATGGTTCCCAGGATCATTAGCATTGTCAGAATGTACACGTCACCGTGTATGATGCTAACAACTGTTGTGTTCACTGAGGGGCAGGGGGGAGACATGTGCTAACCAAGGTCTGAGCAGACATTGAGGTAAAAGGGTGGTAAAGGGCATAAAAGAAACCCTTCATGTCTCAGAGCCCGTCTGGCTCAAAAAACTACCACTTGGAAGAGTTGTAGCTGGATCCAGGTGTGACCCAGCAGACAAAATGGGGCCAAGGAATTGTAGGAGGCCATTTCTGTCTCTGATTCTGTCCTTAATATGTTGTGTAATGTTGAAGAAAGTTATCAACATTTATATATCAATTTCTTCTTAGTGAAGTGGGTGAAATAACTCTTACTATTTCCTTTGGTTGTATTTTTAAAATAGGTTTCATAAACCTATTAAAAGGTTTTGGTTTCTTTATACAGAAGAACTCAACACAACTAATAAAAAGAACTGTATTCTATGGAGAACAGTATGGGGGTTCCTTAAAAAACTAAAAATAGAACTACCATATGACCCAGCAATCCCACTACTGAGCATATACCCTGAGAAAACCATAATTCAAAAAGAGTCATGCACAAAAATGTTCATCGCAGCTCTCTTTACAATAGCCAGGAGATGGAAGCAACCTAAGTGTCCATCAACAGATGAATGGATAAAGAAGATGTGGCACATATATACAATGGAATATTACTCAGCTGTAAAAAGAAGTGAAATTGAGTTATTTGTAGTGAGGTGGATGGACCTAGAGGCTGTCATACAGAGTGAAGTAAGTCAGAAAGAGAAAAACAAATACCGGATGCTAACACATATATATGGAATCTAAAAAAAAAAAAAAAAAGGTCATGATAAACCTAGGGGCAAGACAGGAATAAAGGCACAGACCTACTAGAGAATGGACTTGAGGACATGGGGAGGGGGGAAGGTAAGCTGGGACAAAGTGAGAGAGTGGCATGGACATATATACACTACCAAATGTAAAATAGATAGCTAGTGGGAAGCAGCCACATAGCACAGGGAGATCAGCTCGGTGCTTTGTGACCACCTAGAGGGGTGGGATAGGGAGGGTGGGAAGGAGATGCAAGAGGGAGGAGATATGGGGATATATGTATACTTATAGCTGATTCACTTTGTTATAAAGCAGAAACTAACACACCATTGTAAAGCAATTATACTCCAATAAAAATGTTAAAAAAAAAGAACTGTATTCATTTTTCACCACAAATGTTCATGAAATAAAATGAATGGTGTCACAGAACAATTTGCTAAACTATATGTTGTTAGTACAAATAAGAATTTCCCGCCTCACATACAATTTAGTCTATCAAATTGGGATGGGCATTAACCAAAGACAGCATAATACAGGAGCTGTAATTTAATGATCACTCTAGACAGCCGTCTCTCACATAGAAAGAGGTTATCATAATTATTTACATGGGTACAGAAATAAGACAAAATGTGTCATCTTTTTGGTTGCTGCTTACATTCAAAAAGGAAATGATCTTCCTGAAAGAGTGCAGTCAGCAAAATGACTTAATTAAAAGTCATCAAATTTGATACTGGAAACACATGTATATCAAATAAAGAATTTCTCTAATTTAAGACGAGGTTCTCTAGAGAAGAGAAAGTCTTAAAAAGACGTAGAGAAAGGAAATCACGACTTTTTGACATCTCACTGCAGCCACATTATCAACAGTTAACTCACACAGTGGTGGAATCCACTGGAGAAAAGCAGATTCTGAGGGCTCTACACCTTGTCTCCTATTTTTCTTTCACTCTCAGAATTTCCAAGGTTTATACTTAGTATGTATACTACTCGCTAGACACAGAGAGATGTTTACAGATTATGTATTACAACCAGAGAGGGTAAACAATGACTTTTTGAGTTGACTTAAAACAGTGGCCGTTTCCTGTCCAGCTGCTTTTGGATAATCAGCTTTCTATTTGAACAGAAAGTAGATTTAGGGATAGAAGATGATCCTAGGCAGAGGTGCTTTCCCTAATCTTCTAATGAAATCACCTTCCTCTATTCCTTTCTTCTATTCCAACCTTTCCTGAACATTGAATTGAGTAAGAGTTTAAGGAAAGCCTTGCTTTGACATATGTTCTCCCCCATTGAAGTGGTTTTAAGGATAATGATCTCACTCCATGCTTCATAAATATGTCCTCATTAGTTTACCGGTGGGGGGGGGGGGCGGTGAGGTCATGATCTGCATAGACTATGGGATCAGGGTGATAAGACTTTCTAGCTCTATTTATGAGAAAAGAGGAATAAAAAGGGCCAGGACGAAGACAAATCAAGCAAAATGTAGAGCAGATTGGAGTATTGGAATGTGCTAGAAAATGGAGTATTTCCCAAGGAGGTAAATTGAGTGGTTTTCAGAAATAAGGGAATTTGGGCAACCAGGAGGAGAGAGGAGGGCACTGGAAATATTTTACCTAAAAGGGAGCTTAGAGGTCAATTTTACCTACTTTACATCTTTTCCAAGCTCATGCTCTGAAAAACTTTATTTAATAGTCAGTCTATTTTTATTGCATCTTCTCTGAATACCTGGAATTTGGTTAAATTGAGCAAGTGGAACTTACCTGTCATGTTATGCAACGCTGCATGAACGACATCGAAAAGTTGTGTCCCTTTGAATGTCAACAATTATACCCAAATTCCTAAGAGCTATATGAGACAAATAAAAGTTTATCCAGAAATTCAAACAATATTTACTGAGTGACTACAATATGCCCAGCACATCTGTAGGTGCTGGGAATATCTTAGAGAACAGTTACAATTACCCCTGACCTCAAGGGGCTCATGTTCTACGGGAAGGAGATAGGCAGTAAGAGAATAAATATGGAAAATATGTAGTGTGCCAGAAGATCATAAGTTTATAAAGGAAGATAAAATAGGAGGAAGGCACAGAGAGTTTACCAAGCAGGTAGATTGGGTGCGGATGTGCCATTTTATCTGGAAAATTCAAAGAAAGCCTCACTGAGAAGGTGGCATTTATGCCACACTTGAAGGAGTTCAGGGCAAATTTATGTACAGCATTTGAAAGAAGTCTTCAGCTTTTAAATGATCTCATATGAGCTCAAATGTCAATGCGACTTATCTGAATTTCATTTGAGTCTTTACCTCTATTGATGTAGGTTAACTCTCATGAAGTACATATTACAAAATATAATTATTCCCTATTGTACTACATCTTTTCTAAGAAAGACTGGAAATCTAAGCTCATGAGACATTTAACTTTAAAAAATTTTTACAATTGTCATCTCTTTATGAAAAGTTACCTCATGAGGAAATATATAATCTTAATCCTTACTGTAATGCACTTCAGTGTTTAGCAGAAAGCATAAGATTGAAAATTAAGAGATCTGGGTTCTAGTTGTACAATTTATACATGATTTATTAACCTCAGTTGGGAGGTTTCACTTTATCTGGAAAATGAGTGTATTGAACTACTTCAACATTTCCCAAAGGATGTTCCTCAGAGCATTAATGCTGGAGACATTTTTGGAAAAAAGGGACTTAATGGAAAATTGCATTTGGAAACATCATTTATCACATGGACTTTAATTGGGGAGTTCAAAGCAGACAAAGAGTCTGAAGAAGTATTGACTATAAGGAACCCACTTAATGGTAAACTTCATTTAACTCAAAGTTTCCTAAACATACTGGAACAGACCTGGGAAAAGCTGACATAAATCATAAATGCTAATGTTTCCTACAGTTTAGAAATTTTATAATTGTTCTTTTCTATTATGTTATTTCTGTTCTATCAGTAAAGATAGGCTAAATTATACTGAGGTTAACAACCACTGAAAATCTTAAGACAAAAAAAGTTATTTCTTACTCACCCGGCATGTCCCATGAGGATTGGCTCCAATCTTTGCTCTGTTTTTACTGAAGTTCCCAAAGGAAAAAGTAGTCACAACCTAGATCATCACAGTCGCTGTGATGTTAGGAAAGAAAGCTGAGTATGACTTAATTTTAAGGTGCAGTTGGAAGTATGTATTTAACATGTGTTTGAGAAGAGTACAAGTATTTGGTAAAAACACTAATGACTCCATATTTACCTCTTGAAATAATTTTATGGTTAAACTAACTCTAACAGATGGTGGCTCTTTTGTTTGTGAGTGCTGGATTTTGTTGTATTCCAATAACGACCATTGGATTTCATTCTGGCAGGCAATATGATTGCTCATGAATAAATTTTATCCTTTTGAGGCTTGTTTTCAAGTTTTGGGGATTGCTTTAGACTGCCTTTTTTTATTCCCTATGGCTAATTTAGCCCCATTTCTAAGGAGTGACCTTTAGGTAGCCCCTATTGAATGTTCTGAGTATTCAAGGAGACTTCTCTACACTGGCTAGTGGGAATTCCACAGTTACCTGGCTGTGTGGACTCTGGAAATTATTCACTGGTCTAGCCCCCCAGAATTTTTTCTTTCCTCAGAAGTTGCTCTTGCCTTGCATCTTGGGGTTTCACTCTACGCATACAAAGGTTGGTCTTAAACTAAAAGATTCAAGAGGATGCCTCTGCATAGTTTTGTAACCCTTTTGCCACATCACTAACTCCTGCAAATGCTCTGCAAATTCTAGCTGCTTCTTCACTCAGGGAGGACTCCAGGCTCTGTCTGATTTCGCCTCACTGTGTTACCGTTTAGATATTTTCTGTAAGCAGAAAGCTTGCATAACTGTAGCTCTCATTCTTTTGTTTCCTTTCTCACAGAGACCACAGTGCTGTGCTCTCTGTTGTTGAAAGTACTTATTTCCTGTATTTTGTCCAGTTTTCTAGTTATTTATGGCAGAGGTTAATTCAAAATCCTGTACTCCCTTATGGGTAGAAACTCATGTCTCTTAAATCTAAATTTAGCTTGTGTTTTGTAAACACTTTGTTTTTCAGCAAGGTAGAGCATCATGTCTTGAAGGTCAACAAAATGGATTTCTTATTTTTTCCTGGGAGGACAGAAAGCTATAAACATGATAAACTCCAATACTATACTTCTAGTTTCCTGAAATTTAACACTTGGAACCAGTAGGAAAAGCATATACTGAACTAGGTAATTGTCAAGCTATGTAAGCAAAGAGACCAATTTCTAAGGCAACTAACTTATTTATCTCTGAAGCATTAAGACATAGTGAAAACATTCCGCTTCAATTTGTATTGAAGTCATGTAGAAATTAAACTACATTATCAAGGAAGTAGCCAAAGAAAGTCTGAGTTATACACATCCACAGTAGAAAGTGACACCTACCACTGAGAGTAGCAGCTTGAACTTTTGGACCAGAGCATCTTCTCTTCATACCAAATTTAGTTTTTAAGGTTTTCATCTTTGACCAGCATTTTTCCATTCAGATTTCTCAGACTTTCTTTGGCTAAATCGTTAAAAATGAAATCCTGTATTTCTTAGCCATGCACAGTAAGCAAATTTCTCGTTACAATTTTTCCTTCATGTAGTTTGCCTCTATGGAGTGAAGATGCTGAGTGGGGATATAAGCATATACCTCAATAGAAATTACATTTTTTTTTCCTCGTTTAGATACTTAAAGTCTTCAAAAATTTAGTTATTTTTAATCTTTACTATCCAAAACAATGAACTCTAGTAAACTGACAAAATGGAATCTCCAGTTCATCCTAGCAACCTAGAAATTCTGCCTTGGAAAACTGATTTTCCCTCCAGGAGTGACATATTGATCTTCCTAGACTTAGAATGGGGTTACCTCCCTATAAACCCTACAAACCCATCGTGAGTTGAAAATATCCCAAGTTGAAAATGCATTTAATGCACCTAACCAAGCTTAGCCTCACCTACCTTAAACGTGCTCAGAACGTTTACTTTAGCCCGCCGTTAGGCAAAATCATCTAACACAAAGCCTATTTTATAATAAAGTATTGAATATCTCATGTAACTTATTGAATACTGTACTAAAAGGAAAAAAAAAAAAACAAAAACCAGAATGGTGGTCTGGGTACAGAATGGTTGTAAGTGTACCAATTGTTTACCCTGGTGATCGAGTGGCTGACTGGGAGCTGCCCCTGCCCAGCATCGTGAGAGAGTATTGTACCACATAACCCTACACCGGGAAAAGATCAAACTTCAAAATTGGAAGTATGGGTTCTACTGAATGCATATTGCTTTCACACCATCATAAAATTGAAATGTTGTAAGTCGAGACATCGTTAAGTCAGGGACCATCTTTATTCAGTAAATTACACATTATTCAGCACTTTATTATAAAATAGGCTTTGTGTTAGATGATTTTACCCAATGGCGGGCTAATGTAAGTGTTCTGAGCATGTTTAAGGTAGGCTGGGCAAAGCTATGATGTTTGGTAGGTTAGGTGTATTAAATGCATTTTCCACTTATGATATTTTCAACTTATGCAAGTTTATCAGCATGTAACCCCATCGTTAGTCGAGGAAAATCTGTACAGGCTTAAACGGCAAACTATTCTTTAAACTTCTGTCCTCCTTACTGTTGTGGCCAAAGAGAAAATGATTATTATTTGGTTGTCTGTCTAGTGAAATCATACAATTTTGAAGATTTGAATGGATATTCAGAACTATAACTGTAAGATTAACATTGATGGAACACTTACCATGAGCTAGACACCATCCTAAAAGCTTCACATTCTTTATCTTACTGAAGCCCTATGATGCAGGTCCTATTAACTGTCTCATTCTGCAGAAGAGAAAATTGAGGCTGAGTGAAGTTTAATACCTTACCTGAGGCCACAGAGCTAGTCAGTAGACCTGAACTCCAGTTACCTCCAAATCCTGTGTGTGCCTTCTAACACTTTGCTATGCCATCTTCTAATGTAGCGTCCTTGTAGAATATAGATAGTATAGAATCTAAATCTAAATATATAGCCAATATATTAATTTCCTTTTGTTTTCTAATCTTAAATTTTTTGCCATTGGTAAATCTGATGTTACATTTGTCTAATACCACCAGATTTGCAAATGGCAGAAAACGGTATCTCCTATGCTGTGTGATTCAAAATGTAGCAACAATAAATTCTACTTCCATACCTTACAGTCAGTTATAGTCAGTTCAAGAGTGCCATTCAATATTGGAAGTTCATTGGTGGTCTACCTCGATTCTATCTATTTCTCCACACATATTGTGATGAATGATGAATGATTTTCTTGTATTTTATTTTTCCCTGTGATTTGATTTGTGAGGAAGAAAAAAAGGGTTAAAGTTCCCAGGCTCAAAGTACAATTTACCGGAAATAAGGATATGTGTGATAATTTCCAAATTGTATTTACGGATACCATTTTATTCTATTGATTGGAAACTGTACTCAGCAAAGGGAATCATACAAAGGAGATAAGAGAGAATGAGAAATTGAAACAAAGCATTGATGGAAGTTTCCTAACAGCAAAAAATGAGAAGGCTGAGCTATCCCAGGGGAAGCGGGGGTGGACCTGATGCCTGAAACAGTGAGCGTTGTGATGGAGTCAACTGCAGCGAATCCCGTAATTACTAAATTAGACTGTTCCATTTCTGGATAATGCATACTGCATTTTGATCTTGATTTAAAATCCAATTAGTTCAGGATCATCACTCCTCTTAGTTCTAGCTTCTCTCCAGTGGCTTTGAGAATAGAGAAATAGATGAATATTTTTGTGTTTGTTCTTTGTAGGGAGTCTTTGAAGACATGGCTTTTTAAATCTATGGCAACAGGTGTCCCCCCACCTCCCAACTCTCACATATTTTACCCATTACTCTCTCAGTTTATCCTCAGATTGTCTCAAGTCATAGTAACCGATGAAAAGCTACATTGGATGACCCTCTTGTCTTTGAAATTACTGCTTGCTTTTAATTTTTTTATGCTTTCTTTCTTATGTAGAGAGGTTACCTTTATGCATTGGTATTATTCTTAGTGCTCTTGTTTTTATTTACTGAAATCATTAGGCAAGTCTTACTTACATTATGAAGGAATGAATCTTCAAAGGAAAAGAACAGATTTTAGATTTGTCAAATGTGAGAGATGAAGACTGCTGGAAAATGTGCATTTGATTGTTTTCTGGTGAGAAGGAAGAGGGAACTTCAGGCAAAATGGCTTCAGTTTGCTCACATGATTACATCAGTAAGTAATTGATTGAAGACAGTATGAAATAGTCTCAATGGAAAGATTATAGGATTTACATATTAGAATATATTAATCTGTGGTTCACAATTATGAAATTATTCTGAACGTAGTTTTGCTTTTTCTTGTTAAATACATTTTAAAAACTTCTAGAATGGTGGTATAATATACATTATAAAACTATGTTCTTCATAGTGAAGCATGGAATTACAGTTTACAATAATTTTATACCCCAAGAAAGAAAGGCGCTTTTTTCCTCCATGAGCTTGCTGAAAAAATGTGAAACACTGATTGAGAACTACTTGTTAATTCACACTAGGGAACCATGTAGATTACTTAATTTTGAAAATTACAATGTAAACAAAACCAATGCCATAAAGCAGTTCAAGGGCCCTACATCAAAACAGTATTTTGTTCATTTACTTTGATAAGTGCAGTTCATACACTCAAGTGTTAATTAGGATTATATTGCGTTTGAATTAACATAGTGCATTTCATCAAAATAATGAAATATTAGTGATATAATAACTTACAGAGAAAGTTCATTACATTTTTCTGATACAGATATTTTAAACAATTTATATGCATTTATGGGTGCATTAATGTTACCCCAACTCTCCCTCTCAGTCTGTTTCCATCTCTCTCTTTCTGCTTCTCTCTCTCACGCACAGAGGGATTAACAGTAAATTTAAGAATTCTGTTGCCTTTTTATATGCTCATAGATTATGATCTTTATTAAAAATGGTTGTGTGGTTGATAATTCATACATTTCTGTATTTTTAGTCTGCATGCGTCATATTTTCAAAAGCAGTTACTATATCTTTGCTTGTGTAGCAGACATAATATGGTGACTGACTATTAAACAATATTAAATCTATTAAAACTACTAGCCTAGTAAATTAAAATAGTCTAATATTATGCATCAACCAAGAAATGGAGAGATGGAAATATTAGCATATGGATATCTAGGAAGAAAGAGATGTAAGTGTTCATCATTTTTAAAATTCCTTTTTTATTAAGCTTATACTCCATAAAATTGATTAATTTTGCTTCTAGGTTCAACTTTTAAAATTAATTTTGTATACCTTAACAAAAAGAGTATAGAATAACATATTGTTATTTTAAAAATCATTATCATTTAAATTTTACCCTAGCTAGCAAAATACTAGAATAGATAGAATAAAAATTAGGTGAAAAAATAAAAGCAATTACAAATGATCTAGAAGCAATTAGAAATGATCTATATTTATATAGTGAGCAATTTGGTTTTATGTGTATCTAGTTATGGTATGACATATCATGGTACTTATTTTAAAGAAAAATTCCTAAAAGAAATTATATCAGTAATACTTAATTCTTTTTTTGTGAAATGGTTTAGCTTACATTCTAATTAACTTAAAGTTTACCCATCTTTAAAATATTCTACTTTAGTTTATAAACTGAGAAATAATGTAAAGGTGTCCCACAAATTAAAAATTAATATTCAACTAAACAGTTACTTTTAAGCAAGAATATGTAATACATGATTTCTTTGTGAGGTATGAGATATTAAAATTTTTGATGAATTTATTGTGTCTAGTCAAATTGCTCTAATTGATTTAGGCCTTGAGAGCAGGAGCAAGTTGGTATGAGTGGAAGTTGCAAAGCTCCCCATCAGGACCAAGAGGAAACCTCAAGACTCATGCCCTAAGGATAGAGAGTCAGGAATATTATCTAAGCCTCAAAACATTTTATTTAAATATTCCCTTCATGTATTAGGAAGCGTAATATCAAAATCAGTTTATCCAGGTAATTACAAGACTACCAAGTCTCCAGTAGAATTTTGAATTAAAAAAAGAAATTAGGGCTTCCCTGGTGGCGCAGTGGTTGAGAGTATGCCTGCCGATGCAGGGGACACGGGTTCGTGCCCCGGTCCGGGAGGATCCCACATGCCGTGGAGCGGCTAGGCCCGTGAGCCATGGCCGCTGAGCCTGCGCGTCCGGAGCCTGTGCTCCGCAACGGGAGAGGCCACAGCAGTGAGAGGCCCGGGTACCGCAAAAGAAATTAAATATCACAATATAGTGTATTTACTAAAAGTAAAAATTTATTTTTCTCTCCCCAATCTCATAGAAGCAGCCAAGTAATTTTTCTTTATTATTAGAGATGTTACGATCACAGAAGAAGCCCAATTCTAAGAAGTTTGATTTTAGGCACAGTTCTTCCAAGCACCATAATTAACAAAAGACATACTAACTCAAATACTGCACTGTGTGATACTGTTTTAAAAAATATCAGAATGATATGGATTGAGCTCATGAAGCTATGCTGTAGCATCTACTATAAACTGTATAGTGATAGTTTTTAATATACTTACAATTAATGTAATACTTATTCCATTGTTTTCTATTACTTTATTTTCTTTTAGGGATTAGAAATGAGCACACACTTATATATTACTTTTAACAATTTTAAAAGAAAATACCCCTTATATGGCAAATAAAGAAAGTGAAAAATGTATTTTTTTCTTACAATTGCTTATCAAATCCTTTGTCTCTAGTTTATAAGGGATAGCCTAGAATACCTCTCAGATCCCTTACCAGGAGTCTTTACTTCTAAAGAAAGAAAAGCAGATTTCACTCGTTACCAGCCCATCTCTGCTCTATTAAGAAGCAAATGAGTAGACACTTCTGGGTTACTTTATCCATAACGAATGCATGGATATTGCCTGTTTCTCCCAGAGAATCACAAAGATAGGAGATGGCTTTGAAAAGAAAAGTGCTAGTCCCTAGGGATCAGAATCCTTGTACCTGTCAGAAAGTTAAATGTGTCTCAGCTGAAGGCAGCTGTTCACTTAGACTTTCAAAAACGAAAACCCTTTTGATGGATTTTTAAAAAAATTATATATACACACACATATTGCAAAATGTCAAAGGGTGTGTGCAAATCAAGGACACATATATGGCTTGCTTTAGCAAAAATGGAGAAATAGTTATGAAAAAAAATTAGACTTGCTGCCAGCATCGGCATGGTATTTCAGCTATATTAGTCTGACCAAACTCAATATTCCTATATCAGTTTTGGCTGAGGCCCATACAATTACCATGGAAGATGTGAAAGGTGTGAACAGATAGCAACTCCTGGATAACTAGAGTAAGTGGCAGGGTCTTGGGCAATTTTAATATACAATGGGATGATGGGTGTATAGTATAATATGTTTTAAAATTGTAGCATGATTTGAAGAGTCCACCAGGATCCAGAAAGTTAACTAAGGCTAGTTTCTGTTCTATTAAGAGCCACTTAATTCACCTCCAGCAGTTATGTAAATGTAGGTTTAACGTAAGTTTCACTCGTCCCTTGGAAAGGGTATGAAGACATATTTTATTTTTGTAGCTTCCTGTAGTTTAACAATACTGCCTATCACTTTAGTTTTCAGAATTGCAGCGTGGGAGTGGGGTTAGTTGAGGTTTATGGGCAAGAAGGAACTGCAATAAGACATTGATTATCCTAAGATTCAAAGTTAGGACAATGTGTTTGGGTACCCAGTGTGGCCCTGGCTAAACTCTGTTGGCAGCAAAGGGCTCCAAGGGTTAAAAGATGCTCTCTGCAAGCGGGCTGGTGACTCAAGTTCAATACACAGCCATATGCACTCACGAATGATGATGATTTCTGGCACAGGGTGTACTCTGCAGAACCACGGTGGTGTGATACGTGCATTGAAGAGCAATGGACATTATGAGTAAAGAGAATTATAACATTACAGCTCATATTCGCAGCTCATCTGCAATTGAAGGTGTAAGGTCTAGAAGCAAGTGCATCATTGCAGTTGTGAGACCACAGTCAATTAATTCCTCACTGCCCAATTTTCATTTGCTAAAGAGGGTTTTTTTCCCTATAGGGAAGATCTTTTTCTTATAAGATATAAGTGATTGATGATATGTATTAAGTGACTACCGCAGTGTCTGGCACTTATGTGCTCACTAAATAGTTGCTAAAAATAAGCACTGATTATTATTGGATATAATAGAGAAGCAGCATACTGGGATGAAAAGTACCTATTATTCAGAACCAGAAGTCTTGGGTACAAGTTCAGGCTCTAAGTGAATCTAAGCCATGCCTTACAGATATCTAGTGTTTCATAGAACAAAAACACATTTTTTAAAACAGCACATCATTTAATCATTCTCTCTGCTTCAGCTTTCTCATCTGTGATATTGGAGAAACAGTAGTCCCTGCCCTACCTACTTTACACACTTGCTATGATTATGATATGCAATGGTATTTCGGTGAGCACCATGTAAATGGCAATGAATTATATACACGTTAATTATCATCTCTGTCATTATCAAGAAGTGGTACTGAACTAGGGTCCACAGGAGCACACTTGTGGGCAGAGGTGAAGGCTTAATGGCTTTACCTAAAACAAATGGAGTGGAGGTTCTGAAGGTCCCCATATGCAAACCAGGTCAAATGAAATTAAGTGATAAGGATGGCAACTTTTTCAAACAGCTTTAGGTGATTGTATCTAAATGAATTAATTTGTATTTACTGAACACTTAAGTGAATTAAATCTGTTTATTAAGCACTTATAATAAAACTGACACAAGACGGTAAGCTTTGTGGGAGCAGAGGCTGGGTCTTTGTTTACCATTCTTTCCCAGCGCCTAGCTTTGAATAAATGAAGAGCACTGTGTTCGCTGCTTTGAGAGATACACTGAAATGCAAGACATGGTCCCTACACTACCTGTCTCCCCTCCTCAAACATTTATTGAGAAGCTATTATATGATAGGCACTCTGCTAGACTAGGGAAACAAGCAAACAAGAACTACTGACAAGCTAACGGCCCAGAGAGAGATTTACATGTAAAAAGATGATGAGATGGGTATGATACAATGTGACAAGTGATATAACAAAGCATGAACAAGTGCTGTGGGAGACTCAGGGACAGAACACTTCACTCTGCCTAGATCAGACTAGTTCCTTCTATACGAAACATCTGTATACACAAGGCTGTGTATACTCAAGTGATGGAATAGATATTGCAAGAATGCAGAGATTAGAAGCCTATTTCCATTATGCAACTAAGAATATACTGTATAGTATCAGTAGCTAACAGGAAAAATGATGTCATACCTGGCCTATGGACCAATGGGAAAATAAATATGAAACCTCTCTAAGGAAATCCCTTGCCAGGTTAGATCCCAAGTTGGTGCTCGACTGACTCCCAAATTAGAGAGTGCCTGGAACAAACCTTTTCGATCACACCAACAGTTCCGAGCATTCACACATTGATAGTACATTTACAGATTCAAATCTTTGGTAATATGATTCCCTGCCAAGAAAATGGAAAAACAAATCTTTGTGTCCCCTAATAGTCCCAACTTGCTGACTACTAGAGACCTTCAACCAACTTAGGTGATTTTGACTCCACTTCCAACAGATGAGACAACTAAAGACTTTTTAAGCTCCTGACTCACAGTTTTCTTGTCTGTCTCTACCCTTTTCTTCATTCTCCTTGGCATCAGGACCTCTTCTTGCTTGAATTCCTCTTCTCCAATGTCCTTGTCCTCTACCTCCTCTTAGCTGCCTACCATCAAAACTTCCACACAACTTAAATCTGCATTTTGGACAGCCTCTTTGAAAACTGAGCATCGCCTTTGATGACTTCCACAAGTCAATCTTCCCCCTGCCCGTTTAATCCACCATTAAGTTCCATTGTGCTGTGTCGACAATACATCTTGCATTCATTCATTCTCTCCTCTCTTTGCATCACCTTTGGCTAAACCATCATCAATCACTTAGATACTACTAAGCTGGTAGCTTAACACACTAGTAACAATCCTAATAAAAATACTGGCACAGTTAAGCAGACACAATGAATTTCCTATTAAAAAAGATTAAATATAAGATTTATTTTATCTTAAAAATGGGAATGTAGCTTACATGAAAATGTAAATAAAACTTAAAGTGCCTGATTTACAGAGATAAATGCAATACTCTGCATGAACCAACTCAATGTCTACATCACACTGACATCATTTTCTTTTTATGATTACATATGAGTTAACTGATGTTACAAAAATATGTTCAGAGCAAATGATATCTCTGTGTAAACGTTCTAAAAGCCAACATTCTATAAGACTAAGTCTTGTATTTGTTGGAAATTTTTAAATCATTTGGATTATTAATTAATATGAATGAATTCATATATCATGTAAAGTTAGATCATCTGAATTTTAATATGTGTTGCACCCTTTAAGAGCCATATGACCTTTGGCTAGTCACTTGGCTAGTTGATGACTTCTTATGAGCAAAAATGGAAACAATTACACCTGACTTACCTGTGTCACAGGATAGTTACGGTGATCAAGTGAGTACAAATGAAATTATGTAATGACCATAATGAGTATACATGAATTTGAGTGCTAAATAATACTATATAAATGTAAAATGTTTAGATTATTAGGAGGAAAAACATTACTGGCAATTGCTAAATCTTGTCTGTGTATATCAGTGAGATAATGTAAAAGTGCCCAGCCTCTGGTGTGCACACCTATGAAACTCTACCTCTAAACAGAACAGTGATCAAACTCTCAAGGAATGAAGAGCAACCTTTTCATAAGAACTCAAGTTGATTACAGGAGAAGCAAAAGGAAAAATATTGCAGCAGGACAAATGTGAAGCAAAATGAGTAAGACTGGAAACTGAAACACATTCCTGCTGCCAGGAGAGTCTATCCTGGGGCTTTTGTGACAATGGAGTGACCCAAGGATACTTATCTCTGAGCATCATGGTTTCTCCAGTCAGCAACAAGGACAGCCTGCATATGGGGTCCCCACTGTCAAAGAGAAATGCATATTTGGTGATAATTGTTCACAGTCATTTACTACTTTGCGAGGCATTGAAGACGGCAGTATAGGGAGTCATAAGGCAAGTCACTCTTTAGACTGAAATCCACATGTAGCTGTACCTATACCTACACCAATACCTATACTTATATCACTTATATATCTATATTTTCAATTGTTAAAGGGCAAGGCAGAAGTTAAGGCTGAGGTTCAATATGTAAAAGGAAGATTTGGACGCTTTGGGTGAGGTTTGTTTCAGCGGACAAATAGTTCAAAACCAAATATATGGAGTAATGGGAAAACTTCCATAGATGATATAAGTCTCCAAGACGAACACTGAAAAAGAGTGACGAGAGATGATGGATTTAAAAATGGACTCAATTACCTAGTGATTTGATGGCCTTGAAATAGAAATCAGAGGGATGGATAAAGGAATACAGTTATTGGAGGAATCCAATTTGGTGTTTAAATGGGGGTTGAAAACCTCGGAGGAGCAGATTGCAGTTATAATTAGGGATAATGTTTCACTTCGTTTTAAAAATGAGTCATTGGAAAGAGAGAGGGAAAAAAACACTACATTTCCTTGGTCCTCTAATCAGCTCAAGAATTAGAACCCTAAAGAAAAGGCTAGGAGTATTTTAACAGGCCTTTTGGCTTCATTCCTTTATTTTTCAATCACTCATGCAATATACAAACAATTAGTGAGTACCTCTAGGTGAAAGTCCAGGATAATGTTAGGTATGTAGTATAAAAGCACAAATTAAAGCCAAAAACTGAGAGCTGTTGTTCATACAACAAGTGCATAGAAGGTCCATATAAATAGGATGCCTTCATAGACCTATTTTACTAATGTTTTTATTTTTAATAAAAAATAATCAATTTTAATAAAAACAACACATGTATAAGCTTAAAAATATTTAACATAAAATTCATACACACATGATTCTTGCCAGAATCTAAGTCCTAAGTCCTATATCTTAGAGGTAATAATTATTAATATTTTCTATATTTATTTAAAATACTTTAAAAATACTAGGATTCCACTATTCATATTTTCTGCAACTTGGCTTTTGTTTTGTTCAACGATATATATTTGAAACTTTTCTATGTTGGCACCAAAATTTACGTAACTTTCTTTCAACTACTTAGTTTTCCATCACACGTTTGTTGCATAGTTTTTGCAATAATGTGAATGACTATATAGTTTAAATTTTTAAAATATTATCACCAGCAATGCTGCAATATCCATATATGCATATCTTTCTCTTGACCCAGTTTTACTTTTGAATAAGTTCCTGAATTAGAAATTCTGGTCAAAGCCATGTACCTTTCCAGTGTAGACTGATGGTGCCAAATATGCATTATGTGTACATATTCACATTCCCTCATCACTACAGTACCTTCTTGCCAAGACTGAATATCATAAAACTTTGCTATTTAGTCAAATGGATAAGTGATAACTCATATCTTATATAGTGTGTGTTCCTTTAAATATAAGAAAGAATGTACATTTTTCCATATTTTTAAACTTAATTTTTCTTGGAGTATAGTTGCTTTACAATGTTGTGTTAGTTTCTGCTGTACAGCAAAGTGAATCAGTTATTCATATACATATATCCACTCTTTTTAGATTCTTTTCCCATATAGGCCGTTACAGATCACTGAGTAGAGTTCCCTGTGCTATACAGTAGATTCTCACTAGTTATCTATTTTATATACAGTAGTGTATTCTCTTCCCACAGATTTGATTGCCTTTTCCTTGCCTCCCTCTCTCCAAATCATGAGTGTGGTGAAGGGACCCCATAGGAGGAAGCAGACCCCCCATTCCATACGGCCATGCAGTTGCCAGGATGACTTAACACTGCATCTGTGGTTTCCTCCCAGCCAACAAGCAGAGCAGTGACTACATTTTATTTTATTTAACAAATACTCAGAGAGCACTGACCCTGTGTCAGGCACTGTTCTAAGCCCTTTACAAATGTTTCCTCACCTGGTCCTCATAGCAATCCAAAGAAGGAGGTACCATTGTTAACCACACTCCCAGAAGGGTAAACTGAGGCACTGGGCAGTTAGGAAGTAGCCCAGGTTTGCAGAGGCTATGGTTTGGAACCCAGGCTGTCGGTTCCAGTCTGTGCCCTTGGCCTCCTTTCTGGTTGGTTCTCCTTTAGAGAAGTGGTGAAATCTGACAGCTCTGAGAGGACCCACGAGGACTGGTGACAGCCAGTCCCTCCCTTCCTTCCCCCAGTCCTGCCTGAGAATCCCATTCCGGTTTCTCAAAATCTGCATACACAAAACTAATAAGCAGAAAACTCTTCTCTCCCCCAGCCCTTCCAGTTGTGGACTCTGCCCATCTCTCACACCCTTTTGCCCCACTCCCATTCTCAAAATGACCATATAATTTATCGTCCAAACAGAGTCACTTTGAGCGTGAAAAGGTCAACTGTTAATAATTACCCCAGGACCACAAGTGTGGACTGGAACTGTCCAGGTGAAGCAGGACACACAGCCACCCTCTTTCCACCACTTTGCAAAGACACAGAGTACTGGTGTGGCATTCTCTACGGCCCTTGCAGAACTGCTCCTTTGGAGTGGCTGGGCCACCCTTACAGTTCTCTCCCTTATTTGGGGCATTGGGTCCTCCTGACCCAGTGTCTGTCCTGCCATTTGCCAAATAAAGGTTTATTTTATGGCCAGAAGCACTGAGGGATGAAAGATGAGGGAGGTTGTAAAATGGCTCCACAAAGCAGAAAGGAGGCAGGAGGCTTTGGAGGTCAAGCATTTTGGATCTGACAGATCTGAGTTCAAATCCCACTCTGTTTCCTATATACAGTGTAGTAGCCTTGAGCAGATACTTCTCTGAGCCTGTGTCTCATCTGTAAATGGGGACAATAGTGCTAATTCACAGAGCTGCTCTGAGGAGTAAGTGATGCATACAAATGTAATGTCAATAAATCCTGCTGTTTCTCTGTGATTGGCCTCATTCTCTGGATTCTTTTTCTTTTTCTTCTTGAGGTGAAATGAGTCAGAAGATATTAATAGATTTTGCCTTTGCCATATGTATTGGGAATATGTTTTGCTGATTTACAACTTACATGTTTACTTGGTTTGATATTTTACTATAATTTTAATTATTTGTGTGATTAAATTTATAATTTTTTTTGCTTTATGAATTCTGGGTTTGCTTTCACACTCCAGAAATATAAAGAAATTTCCCCATAATTGCATGTAGTGCTTTTATAATATTATTTTTTTTGTTTAAATATTTGATCCATATGAAATCATTTTGACAGGTTTATTGATGAATGATTGACACATGATAAACTGTACATATTTAAAGTGTGCAATTTGATAAGTTGAGATATGAATATACTTGTTAAATCATCACCATAATCAATGTGGTGGACCTATTAATCACTGGAAAGTTTCCTGTTGTCCCTTTAGATTTCTCCCTCCTGCCCTGTCCCCACCCACAGTACCCTCAGGCAATCACTAATCTAATTTTTATCACTTCAGATTGGTTTGTATTTTCTAGAATTTTATAGAAACATAATCATCAGTATATACTTTTTGGCTGATTTCTTTCACTCAACACAATTATATTGTGACTCATTCATGTGGTTGTGTGCATCAATAATTTATTCCTTTTTAACCGTTGAACAGTATTTCATTGTTGTGGATATACAACAATTTGTTTATCCATTTACCTATTGATGGTCGTTTGAGTTTTTTCAAGTTACTATCTATGACAAATAAAGTTTTTATGAACATTTGTGTACAAGATTTATATGGACATATGCTTTCATTTCTTTGGTTAAACTCCTAGGAATGAAGCAAGTAGCTCATCTGATAGGTATATGTTTAATTTGCGGGGGAAACTGTCAGTCCATTTTCCAGTGAGGTTGTGTCAGCTGTCATACTTGTCAGCAACAAGTGACAAGTGACAGTTCCAGTTGTCCACATCCTTACTTGGTACCTTTTGTTTAAAAAAATGTTTGCCATTAGAATAGGTGTGTAGAAGTATCTTATTGTAGTTGTAATTTGCATTTCCTTAATGACCAATGACACCAAGCAAGTTTTCATGTGTTTATTTGCCATCTGCTTAACTTTGGTAAAATGTCAGTCCAAACCTTTTGCATATTTTTTGGTAGGATGTTTTCTTATTATTGAGTTTTGCGAGTTCTCTTTGTATTCTGGATGTAAATCTTTATCAGATATATGCTTGCAAATATTTTCTCAGTCTGTTTTTCTTTCTTTCTTTTTTTTTTTTTTTTTTTTGCGGTACGCGGGCCTCTCACTGTTGTGGCCTCTCCCGTTGCGGAGCACAGGCTCCGGACGCGCAGGCCCAGCGGCCATGGTGCACGGGCCTAGCCGCTCCACTTCATGTGGGATCTTCCTGGACCAGGGCACGAACCCGTGTCCCCTGCATCGGCAGGCAGACTCTCAACCACTGCGCCACCAGGGAAGCCCTGTTTTTCTTAATTTTGATGAGGTCCAATGTGTCCATTTGTTTATGGATCAGTTCTAGGTAAGAAATATTTGTCTAACCCAAGGTCCCAAAGATTTTTTTCCTGTTTTATTGTATAAGTTTTAGTTTTTAAATTTAGGTTTGTAATTCATTTTGAGTTAATTTTTCTATGTAGATCTAGGTTTGTGCTTTTTATATATAGATATCCAATTATTGGTAAATGGCTATTCCAGCACCATTTTTGAAAAGGCTATTTTTTTCTCCACTGAACTATCTTTGCTCCTTTATCAGAAACCAGTTGCCGTTTTTGCATGAGTTTATTTCTAGAGTCTCTATTCTGTTCCACTGCATTTTGCCTATTTCAACTTCAGTACCATTCATCTCAACCTCCATTCCTCTGTCGTTGGACATTTAGGTTACTTCCATGCCTTGGCTATTGTAAACAGTGCTGCAATTAACTTTGGGGATGCGTGTATCTTTTCAGATTATGGTGTTCTCTGGATATATGCCCAGGAGTGGGATTGCAGAATCATATGGTAGCTATAATTTTAGTTTTTTAATGAACTTCCGTACTATCTTATAATGACTTGTGATGAAGTAATGTTAGTTCTTTAACTTTCTTATCTTTTTTAAAGCTCTTTATATATTCTCACTCCTTTGTATTACCATCTGAAATTTAAAAGTAGCTTGTCTATTTCTATCAAAAGCCACTGAGATTTTGATTGGGATTGCATTGAATCTGTAGATCAATTTGGTGAGAACTGATAGCTTAACAATATTGAGTTTTACAACTCAAGATTATTCAGGAGGGTTTAATAAAAGGTTAACTTCAAAAGTGTGGGTTAGGGAATATGGAAGCTACCAGGAATAGTGAAGTTCCTTGGGCTGTTACCCCTTATAGTTGAGTTGCAAAGAGAAGGCAGTGTTAAATGAAACCGAAAGGAACTATAACAGAGGTCTGCTTTGGGAGAAGTTGTGATGTTTGAGGGAGTTGGAGGTATGAATACCCTTATTCTCACTCTGCTTCCTCCCTCTATTCTCTTCCTGGGGTTCCCCAAGCTCTAAGCCCAACTAGATATAGAAGAGTAGCAAGCAAATATCATCTATATTAGGATGATCATTTTCTTTTTCTCCTTTAACTTACTTACAGAATTTCTACTGTCAAACTGCCTTTATGTTCCTGGGATGGACTCAACTTGGTCATATTTCACTATTTTTACATATATGATATTATATTTAGGGTTTTAGCAACAATATCCATGAATACTATTTACCAATATTCCACAGTTTTTCTTTGTTGTACTCAGATTTTGGCACTGACTTTGGAAGACCTAAACTTTTGCTTTTCTATGTATGATCTAAAATTGTTCAGATAGCCTACATGTTGTTTATAGGCTTGAAAGAATTGATGAACTGATTTGTGAAACTGTCTGAGGCACATGTTTTGGGTGATGTGAGAGTGATTGTGATTTTCTCAGTTTCTTCTGTATTAGTTGATTTGTTTAATTTGTTGTTACTTTTTTCATTTATATTTTCATAGAAAATCAACCATATTGCATAGAGTAAAATTTATATTTTCAATATATTTTTATTTTACTTATGTCGATTAATTTTCTTACTTTTAATTTTAGTTTAATTATCTTTTATACTTGAATTTCTAATTGTATCTAATTTTTAACTTGCTATCTCCCCAGTCAAAACTTTTAGCTTCATATATTTATGGTTTCCTCATATGTTTCTTGAATAAGATGACTATTAGCTTACCTATTATATTCGATTTTCATGCAAACAACTGGCTGTTGGATTGCTTTCTTTGCATATTTATTGATTTTGGTTTTATCTCTGTTAATTCTTTCAATACATTTTATCTTTTCTTGCTATTTATTAAATAATTAATTGTTATTTTCATTTTTTTCTCATGCAATTTTAAGATCATGAATTTCCTCTAAGGACAATGTTGACCATAGCCCATAGGTTCTAACCTGTGGTGTTTTTTTTTTTTTCCTCTATTATTATTCTGTAAATACTTTGATGAAAATGTTGACCAAGATGGCTTTTATTTTGTTTTTTTCTATTACCAGATGGTTCCAAATCTCTTCCTTTTAAATGTTCTTTGTGCATTTTCTGGCATTAGTGACTAGTTAAGCACAATTTTTAAAAAGCAGAATTTTAAAACTAATTTTAAGACCCCCAAGAATTAAACTCTTTTCAGTTCTGAATAGTTAAGCAATAAAATTAATATGTACTATTATAAATATTCTCAGAACTCTAAACCATCTCTTTTTAAAATTTTTATTGACTACACATTTGCCAATGGTTCTATTTCAAAGGTAGAATAATTTAATGAATTTATATATATACATATATAATACATATAAAATACAATATATTTCATTGATTTTAAGATAAACTTTTTTAAACATTGAAACCTCTCTGAAATTGTGAAGCATAGTTTAATAGGCAGATTTTCCTTAGTGATGAGTAAAATAACAGTATATCTTTCCATTTATAGCATCACAGTTTCAATGAAATATGGTATTAGTATATCAGAAACAGGTATAATCTGAGATATAATCTTATATTAAAATTAGATTCATTAAGTAAAAATCATGCATTATTCATTACCTTTTTGACCCTAATATTGGGCACTATTTTGCTGAGAACTTTTACTTTATGGAATTGTATTTTGAGGATGTAATTTAATCAAACTACTTCTGAATTCTTGAAGTAAGGAGATAGTATATTATACTAGAAAGAGTACTGTACTGGGAGTCAGCATACATTATTCATATGATCTTGGGCATCTTCTTATACTATTGGCCCATATTCTTTAAATGGAAGATTGTGAGACTGGACTAGGTAAACATATCATCCTGTAGCTCTATGAATTCTAATAGTATGTGAATCCATTGGTTCTAGGAAGCATAGGTTAACCTCACTGTTCCCATTTAATGAAGTAGGTTATGGATACACTAGAAGTGAGGTTTAAAATCTGTACTTGCTAGTTCAGCCCCTCTAGTAATCAGGGTTTAGAAATTAAGGGAATGCCAGGGTAAGTGGCCTGTGTAAAATAGGTGGAAAACCTTTCCTGTGTGTTTAGAGATTCTCTAATCTGAAAACAGAGGACAGCTTCTTCCAAACCATTATTAGCACATTCTGCTTGGAGCCAAAGTTGGCATTAAAATGGGCACTCAACCCACTCTTTGATCAGAGTTAGCTGTGTAACATGTTTGGTTATCTCACTTTGAATCATTTTTTTTTTCTCCATAGATCAGAAGTATCAGCTTACAAATCTTACTTATGCCAATTGAACAAAGCATAGTGACTCAAGGGAAAAAGAATTACATAAACAGGTGCTAAGTCATTGGAGATTTGGGCACTAGAGAAAAGCTGCACCAGCAGATCCCCTGCAATAGTGAATAAATCCTTGAAAGCTGTGGTTCAGTGGTAAAACCTCTTCTGCCCAATCCCCCTCTGCAAACTTTATGAAGTCTTCGAAGAGCAAGGATTTACCAAGATAGAGAGTTATTAGGAAGTCAGCACTTTCTTCTTTTGAGTTTGGAAAAATTTAGAACTCAATTTTTTCTGAGGGTTTCACTCTGAGTTTTTTATTTCAGTTATTGAATTATTAAATGATTCTTCTCTTTATTTTTAGTTTCTGGTGATTCCTTCATCTAGAAATAACAATAGAACTTTATCATAAGAATATTGGTTGCATTGAAGAATTTGGTAACAAGATGGGGCCACTGTGGACCCCGTTTAAACATTTTTGTCACCTCATTTCAAATCAGTGATTTTTTATTCCGTATCTAATTCATGCAAGCCACTAGGATAGGCAAAGGCTGCAGTATGCATGAGACATAAACACTGCCCTCAAGGTGATTAAAAGGCAAGTGCCCAAATAAACAGAGCACATGGCAGAAGAAGAGTTGTGCCTTAAGAGTAATTTAACATCCTATATGGATCCTGATAATTCTGTCTGACGTAAATCATAGCAATGTTTTCTGAGGGCAGTCTCCCAAGGCAATAGAAAAAAAAGCAAAATTAAACAAATGGGACCTAATCAAACTTATAAGCTTCTGCACAGCAAAAGAAACCATAAACAAAATGAAAAGACAGCCTACAGAATGGGAGAAAATATTTACAAACGATGAGACTGACGAGGGATTAATCTCCAAAATATACAAACAGCTCATACACCTCAGTAACAAAAAAAGCAAACAACCAAATCAAAAAATGGGCAGAAGACCTAAATAGACATTTCTCCAAAGAAGACATATAGATGGCCAAGAGGCACATGAAAAGATGCTTAACATCTCTAATCATTAGAGAAATGCAAATCAAAACTACAATGAGATATCACCTCACACCCATCAGAATGGCCATCATTAAAAAGACCATGAACAATAAATGCTGGAGAGGGTGTGGCGAAAAGGGAATCTCCCTACGCTATTGGTGGGAATGTAAATTGGTGCAGCCTCTGTGGAAAACAGTATGAAGTTTTCTTAAAAAAACTAAAAATAGAGTTACCATATGATGCAGCAATCCCACTCCTGGGAGAAAACTCTAATTCTAAAAGATAAGTGAGGGCTTCCCTGGTGGTGCAGTGGTTAAGAATCCACCTGCCAATGCAGGGTACATGGGTTCGAGCCCTGGTCTGGGAAGATCCCACATGCTGCAGACACAACTACTGAGCCCGCGTGCCACAGCTACTGAAGCCTGCGTGCCTAGAGCCCATGCTCCTCAACAAGAGAAGCCACTGCAACAAGAAACCCACGCACCGTAACGAAGAGTAGCCCCTGCTCGCCACAACTAGAGAAAGCCCGCACACAGCAATGAAGACCCAACACAGCCAAAAAAAAAAAAAAAATTGAACATCAAAGTTCATAGCAGCACTGTTTACAATAGCCAAGACATGGAAGCAACCTAAATGTCCATCGATGGATGGATAAAGAAGGTGTAGTGTGTGTGTACACACACACAAAATGGAATACTATCAAGCCATAAAAATGAATGAAATAATGCCATTTGCAGCAACATGGATGGACCTAGAGATTATCATACTAAGTGAAGTCAGTCAGACAGAGAAAGACAAATATCATATAATATCACTTATATGTGGAATCTAAAATATGATGCAAATGAATTTATTTACAAAACAGAAACAGACTCACAGACATAGAAAACAAACTTATGGTTACCAAAGGGGAAAGGGGGAGGAGGAGTGATAAGTTAAGAGGTTGGGGTCACCAAACACAAACTACTATATATAAAATAGATAAACATCAAGGTAGGTCCTACTGTACAGTACAGGGAACTATATTTGATATCTTGGAATAACCTATAAGGGAAAAGAATCTGAAAAAAATAGATATATATGTATGTATAACTGAATCATTTTGCTGTACACCGAAACAAACACAACACTGTAAACCAACAATACTTCAATAATAAAAATAAAATAAAATAAAACGTGGCATTTGTATGGTACCTGTAGTTGACACTATTGGTGTTCTGTCCAGATCCCTGAATACTTGTGACCATGTCTTTGTGCTTCTCTCCCAGTTTCTGTCTTTTTTGGCTTCCTTAACCTGTGCAGGTTCATAGGATTTATGTTTGTCCCTCTCCTTGCTCAGTACTTTGCCAATGACTGGTGGAGGAGAAAAAAAGTTCTCAATTGAGGACAAGCTCTGAGGTGTAATTTGCATTCCAGAGCTCCCCTGTGGGATCAGACTGAGGCTGAGACTTTTTCTAAGATTGCATGTTGCCTGACTTCATCCCCTTCCTCCAGTTGCTTAGTGGTTTCTCTTGGGAGCAGAGTGCTTCCTCAATAAACCCCTGACCATGAATTCTTGTTTCAAGTTCTGTTCCTGGGAAAACCAACACTTAAGAAAAGGCATAAAGAATTTCAATTGAATCAGTAAGTAAAACACCCAGCAAACAGAAGTCTAGGATCAGATGGCTTCACAGGTGAATTCTACCAAACATTTAGAGAAGGGTTAACACCTATCCCTCTCAAATATTCCAAAAAATTGCAGAGGAAGAAACACTTCCAAACTCATTTTATTAGGTCAGCATCACCCTGAAACTAAAACCAGACAAAGATATCACAGAAAAAAGAAAATTACAGGCCAATATCACTGATGAACATAGATGCAAAAATCCTTAACAAAAAACTAGCAAACAAAATCCAACAATACATTAAAAAGATTATACACCATAATCAAGTGGGATACTATAAAACTCCTAGAGGAAAACACAGGCAGAACACTCTTTGACAGAACACTCAGAACACACAGAACACTCGTCTCCTAAAGTAAAGGAAATAAAAGCAAAAATAAACAAATGGGACCTAAATAAACTTAAAAGCTTTTGCACAACAAAGGAAACCATCGACAAAATGAAAAGACAACCTACTGAATGGGAGAAAATATTTTCAAGTGATATCACAATAGGGGATTAATATCCAACATATATAAACAGCTCATACAACTCAACATCAAAAAATCAAACAACCCGATTAAAAAATGGGCAGAACTGTATAGACATTTTTTCCAAAGAGGAGATGCAGATGGCCAATGGGCACATGAAAAGATGCCCAACATCGCTAGTCATCAGGGAAATGCAAATCAAAATCACAATGAGATATCATCTCACACCTGTCAGACTGGCTATCATCAAAAATAACACAAATAACAAATGTTGGTGAGGATGTGGAGAAAAGGGAACCCTCCTGCACTGTTGGTAGAAATGTAAATTGGTGCAGCTACTGTGGAAAACAGTACGGAGGCTTCTCAAAAAACTAAAAATAGAACTACCATATGACTCAGCAATTCCATTCGAGTATATATCCCCCCAAAAAAAACACCTCAAAACACTAATTCAAAAAGATACATGTACCCTAATATTCCTAGCAACATTATTCACCAAGATATGGAAGCAACCTAAGTGTCCATCAGCAGATGAATGGATAAAAGAACATGGAACACACAATGGAATAATACTCAGCTATAAAAAAGAACAAAATTTTGCTATTTTCAACAACTTGGGTGGACTTGGAGGGCATTATTCTAAGCGAAATAAATCAGACAGAGAAAGACAAATACTGTAGGATATCACTTACATGTGGAACCTAAAAAATACAACAAATTAGTGAATATAACAAAAAAAGAGGCAGACCCACAGATATGGAGAACAAACTGGTGGGTTACCATGGGGAGAGGGGGGGAAGGGACAATATAGGGGTGCAGGAGTGGGAGGTACAAACTGTTGGATGTTGGATAAGCTCAAGGATGTATTGTACAACACCGGCATACAGTATGTTTTTAATGCCTATATGGAAAGTAACATTTAAAATTGTGTTAAAAATAAAAAAAATTAAATAAATGCAAGGTGGGGGGAAGAATTTCAGATACAGACAGGAGAAAGAAGTTTCTAGGGAGAAGAAAGTTATGGTTTATTTGAAAAGGTGTGAATAGTCCAATTTTGTTTGGGGCAGAATTGTGGGAGAGAAAACTGGTAGGTCATTAGGGACCATTATGAGATCCTCAGAGGATCTTGAAAGCCATATTAAGAAAATGAACATATTTGTTATAAACTGGCCTTATTAAAAACAAAAAACAAACAAACAAACAAAACAAAACATAAAACCCACAGCACAAATCCCAAGGATAATAGAGCACTCATGACTTGAAGGGATTAATAGCCAAACATACCATATGAATAAATACACACTTCATTAATATCAGTGAAATAAAGTCTATTCAAGCCAAGATCATTAATTATAAACTGCGTTTGTTTGTAACAATGCCACAGCTGATCGCAGCCACTTGCATCAGTCAGGATGCAGACCTTAAAATTGACTCCTCTGAATGGCTTGGGCATATTCTCTTTGTCTGTGACTTGTGACTTAAAGCTGAAACATTCCTTTTAGGATTTGAACCAGTGATTTTAGTGACTTTTTGTTTTAATGGAATGTTGGTACTCTCTACCTCTCCCTTGTTCTGGTATTTTCCACAAGGATGTATCCTTCAGCCATTTCCAAAACCACTAAAAATAAAGGTCATTACCTACAATTGCATCCTCATTAAGCAGATTTACTGTTTCCTCTGAGTTTTTTTTTTTTAATGGTTATATTATCACTAAAATTTTCCCTTTATAACATGACTCTGAGGCCTGGTATTTAAAAAATGGCTTTGATCAAATGCACACTCTACAAGTTATTACAAACATAGAGTGATAATACATATTCCTTTATCAGGGAGATGTCTGCGATTCAAAGTAAATCCTAAAAATGCCAGGTTTGAGGAGGGAACAAGAATATAGGTTATATCTTCTAATGTTACTACTGGACAAGATAGATGAGTTTACATAATAATAACAACAACAGTAATACGTTCTGCATTCATCAGTAACATTACATGACACCTGAATTTAGAATTTTAGAAATCAAACCTCTTAGAATCGTTGGAAGCTGAGGGGACTAATACAAATCACTGATGAAGCATAATGTACACAGGAAGAACATAATATTTACATTGGACAGATTTTCTATGTATTCCCCACCCCCTCTTTCAGTTTCAGTACTTCAAAGAATCTCAGCGAAAATTTAAAGAGCTTGTGTCCAGTAATGAACTTCAGATCTTGTACCTGGTACAGGAGTAGGTTTGTTGTAGCTACCACACACTGTGATTTATATTAGAAGAGAATTAGGTTTTTAGTGCTTAAAAAATAAATGGTTTATTGTCCTTTAGCTGTAATTCAACTACAAATTCTATAAGAATCTTTGTCTTTTCCTGATACTGGGAGAGTCACACATTCTCTGTGTCCTTATAAATATCTGATTTTACAATCCACACTTTGTGTTAAGTAAGCATTTATTTGCTTCTGTCCACAATGGCACTGTGACTCATTCACTGCTGAGTCCCCAGTGACGTGCAGAGTGGATGGAACATGGTAAGTCTGAAGTCTGCAGTATAGTAAATAGAGGAAAATTATATTGTACCCATGTTTCTTGAGTTAAGGATATATGTCAATGGATACATTATTATTCCTTATATGGGAATTAAAATTATCAGATTACAAAATAGACATGACAGTGCAATCATTCTTAGAACAGCCCATTGACTACATTTCCCACAGGTTTTTGCAATATTTGGGAGGAAAATTAATTTAAAGGGCTAATGTTTATGCAGAAGCTTCCATTACATTACAACTGCATGTTCACATGGGCATCCATACCCTTTGGCATCTGAAAATTCATTAACAGAGAAAAGCTATTTTTATTTTTCAGAAACACAAAGATTCAACTCAGAAATATGGCCCAGTCTTTGAGGGAATGACAAGGAAATGGACAAGAAGAATTTGACTCTATAAAATAGTTTTTAAGTTGTATGAGAACTTTTGCCACGGAAGTTAAGAGCCATGAAAAAAAAATCACTTTTCTAACCTTAACTTTTGTGCTTCTCCACCACACAACCACCTTTCCATTTTATCCAACTTTCTCTCATCTCAGAAAAAGGAATGCATTTCTTTGCTGAAGCTAGTCCCTCTATTTCTACCTCAATAGGTTAGTGTTCATTGACCTCCTCTGTCATTCCTTTTGCCACTCTTTTTATATCAGGCTTTTTTTAACTCATAGAAATTACTTTCCCCCTTCTCTTTTTTGTCCAGTACATTTAGATCTTTGTTACTATAATTAAAAATAAAATCCAATAGCCCTGGAAATTCATGAAAAATGTCCAACTGTCCTCATAATTTTATTTTTATTATTTAATAAAATTTATTTATTTATTTTTATTGCAGTATAGTTGATTTGCAATGTTGTGTTAGTTTCAGGTGTACAGCAAAGTGATTCAGTTATACATACATATAGATCTATTTAGTTTCTTTCCCCTTATAGGTTATTACAAAATACAAAGTAGAATTCCCTGTGCTATACAGTAGGTCTTGTTGGTTATCTATTTTATATATAGTAAAAAATATATGTTAATCCCAAACTCCCAATTTATCCCTCCCCCACTTTCCCCTTTGGCAACCACAAGTTTATTTTCTATCTCTGTGCATCTGTTTCTGTTTTATATATAGGTTCATTTGTATCATTTTTTTCTTAGATTCCATATAATTATAAGTACAAAGTAAAATGATACAAGTTCATGCCTATCAGATCATCAAAACTTAAAAAGTTTGGCAACACAAAAATTTGATAAGGGATGGGTCAACAGGCTGTCTCAGTGAGACTGGAAATCAGTACAATGTCTGTGGATAAAAATTTGGTAATATCTATACAAATTTAAAATGCAACTATAAGTCTAGGATTTTCCCACAAAAATACATGCTATTAGGTTCATTGTCATGGTTTGCAAAAGTAATTTTAAAAAAGTATCAAAAAGTAAATGTCTGGTTGCAAGGGATTAACTAAATATCTTATTGTCATACATATAAGAGCCTAGTATGAAGCTGCTCAGAAAAGTAAGTGATATGTGGAATACTGTCCAAAATATTTGTGGTTTTATTTATTTTTTAAAAATCAAGGTATGTAAATACGTACAAATACACACACATATGACTTACACATGCATAGAATTCTAAAGAATACATAAAAATTATTACCAGAGATTACTTTTTAGAAGTTAAACTGGAAGTGCCAGAATATTTTACTTTTCATAGGCTACCTCTTAGTGTTATGGTTTAAATATTTTGCTACGTTACTTTCATAGTTAAAAGAAATTTATTTATATAGCTGATGGGGTGGAGTTTGAACTAAAACAAAAATCCCATCATTTAAATTCAGGCTGTCACTTTTAGCCTTGATAGTTTTTATTACTCTGTTCATTGTGTAAAATAAAAATAACATCAAAATTGAAATGATGCCTTCTTTCTCCCTGGTGTGTCTAGATGCCATTACCTAGAAGCAATCATCATTAATATTTTGGTACCCTTTCTTCCAGCTCTCTGTGCATCTCTCCTTGCTCTTGCCTGGGCTTCCCACTGTCTCTAAGGAGGGGGATGCATTGTGGGTAGGGGCACTGGTTCTGGAGTCATTGTAGTCCTGACAATGTGACTCTGGTCAACTTACCTAATTTCATGGTGCCTCTGTTTTCTCTTACGTTTAATGGAACCTATTAATGTTGTTGTGGAAAAGGGAAAATCCATGCATATCACAATGATATTTAGGACATAGTAAGTGCTCATTAGAGGTGGTGATTATCCCCATATTCAGGCCATTCTTTTCTATTTTTCCTCTCCACATCCTACAGCTCTCCAGGCTCTCCATCATTAAAGTGCTTATCCCTTTGACCTTGCCACACCCTCCATCTATTATCCTCTCATTTTCCCTTTGCTACCACACCTTGAGTCTAGGTTGCCTTCTACATGGCTACTTCCTTTAACTACCACTCTGCCCTTTATCCTTGGCCATCTAGCTTTTGTCTGCATTATTCTGCTAAAATTGTCCCATAAACACTTGCTAAAGGCTCAATGTAGTCATTAAATAAAATGACAATTCCTTAGCGCTGTGCAACCTTTTCATGGTATTTCAAGCATTCCTGTTGATCTTTCACCTCTTCCCTTGGTTTTCTTGACAGTTTTCTTGGTACCCTTCAAACAAACCTCTCTGACTGTCTTCTGCTTTCCTCTAAATGTGGCAGTCCATGTGCTTCTTTGACCATTTTTTTTTTCTTTTACATTTTATCCATTGGCAAGAGCATTCAATCCAAGGCTTGAGCTTTCAAGCCTTTGAGGATTGCTCCCAAATCTTTTTATCCGATCATGTGATTTCTATAGTCCCCATCCTACATTTCCAAATGACTATGTTGCATTTCCAGTAGAGATGGTTGTCAAACTCCCACCAAGCTTCATTCTTCTTTCTCCACCTACATCTGGGTTCTCTATTTTTTGCCAAGAAAAGCGATCTTTCTCTGTCACTTAGGATTAAATTTATAGTTGTTATTACTTCTATTCTTTCCCTTATCCCCACATCCAACAGGTTGCTAACAACCATCAATTTCACTCTTTCTTTTTTAACATCTTTATTGGAATATAATTGCTTTACAATGTTGCATTAGTTGCTGCTGTATAACAAAATAAATCAGCTATATGTATACATATATCCCCATATCTTCTCCCTCTTGCTTCTCCCTCCCACCCTCCCTGTCCCACCTCTCTAGGTGGTCACAAAGCACCGAGCTGATCTCCCTGTGCTATGTGGCTGCTTCCCACTAGCTATCTATTTTACATTTGGGAGTGTATCTATGTCCATACCACTTTCTCACTTCGTCCCAGCTCAATTTCAGTCTTTAAACTGGTTCCAAGCTGCTCTTAGTTCTTTGGCCATGATCTAAGTTGTGGTCTTTATGACTTTTTCACCCTCCTGCTTGAAAAGCCTTTAAACTGGCTTCTATGCTTTAATCTCTTCCCTCTTTTAAACCTTCCTAAATAGTACTTTTGAATGAATTTCTTATCCCCCAGTTTTGGTCAATATTATTAAACTATTTTTGATGCTTTCTTCACTTCTTATCCATCTCCACTGAGGCAGTTTTAGTATAATTATTAAGGACATGGTCTTTGAAATCAGTTTCCCTGAATGTGAATTCTAGCTCAACCACTTACTAGCTGAGTGAACTTGGGAAAATTAATCTTTCTGTGCTTTTGTTTTCTCATCTGTAAAATGAGGATAATAATGGTACCTATCTCATGGTGTTGTCAGGATGAAAAAAGATAATACCTATTGTAAATTTTGTGTGGACAAAAACAATATCCAGTTTCTTTTATTTATTTTGTTTGTGGTATGGCCCTTTTTTAAATATCTATATTGGAGTATAATTGCTTTACATTGTTGTGTTAGTTTCTGCTGTATAAAAAAGTGAATCAGTTATAGGTATCCATATATCCCCATATCCCCTCTCTCGTGCGTCTCCCTCCCACCCTCCCTATCCCACCCCTCTAGGTGGTCACAAAACACAGAGCTGATCTCCCTGTGCTATGTGGCTGCTTCCCACTAGGTATCTATTTTACATTTGGTAGTGTATATATGTCCATGCCACTCTCTCACTTCGTGCCACCTTACCCTTCTCCCTCCCCATGTCCTCAAGTCCATTCTCTATGTCTGTGTCTCTATTTCTGTACTGCCCCTAGATTCTTCAGAACCATTTTGGTTTTTTTTAGATTCCATATATGTGTTATCATACGGTATTTGTCTTTCTCTTTCTGACTTACTTCACTCTGTATGACAGACTCTAGATCCATCCTCCTCACTACAAATAACTCAATTTTGCTTCTTTTTATGGCTGAGTAATATTTCATTGCATATATGTGCCACATCTTCTTTATCTATTCATCTGTCGATGGACACTTAGGTTGCTTTCATGTCCTGACTATTGTAAATAGTGCTGCAATGAACATTGTGGTACATGACTTTTTTCTTTTGAATTTTATTTAATTTTTTTATACAGCAGGTTCTTATTAGTTATCCATTTTATACATATTAGTGTATACATGTCAATCCTAATCCCCCAATTCATCCCACCACCACTGCCTCCCTCCCCCCGCTGCTTTCCCCCCTTGGTGTCCATACGTTTGTTCTCTACATCTGTGTCTCAATTTCTGCCTTGCAAACCGGTTCACCTGTAGCATTTTTCTAGGTTCCACATATATGCGTTAATATGCAATATTTGTTTTACTCTTTCTGACTTACTTCACTCTGTATGACAGTCTCTAGATTCATCCAGGTCTCTACAAATGACCCAACTTTTTTCCTTTTTATGGCTGAGTAATATTCTATTGTATATATGTGCTACATCTTCTTTATCCATTCATCTGTCGATGAACACTTAGGTGGCTTCCATGACCTGGCTATTGTAAATAGAGCTGCAATGAAAATTGTGGTACATGACTCTTTTTGAATTATGGTTTTCTCAGGGTATATGCCCAGTAGTGGGATTGCTGGGTCTTATGGTAGTTCTTTTTTTAGTTTTTTAAGGAACCTCCATACTGATCTCTATAGTGGCTATATCAGTTTACATTCCCACCAACAGTGCAAGAGGTTTCCCATTTCTCCACACTCCCTCCAGCATTTAGTGTTTGTAGTTTTTTTGATGATGGTCATTCTGACCAGTGTGAGGTGATACCTCATCTTAGTTCTGATTTTCACTGCCCTAATGATTGGTGACTTTGAGCATCCTTTCATGTGTTTGTTGGCAATCTGTATACCTTCTTTGGAGAAATGTCTATTTAGGTCTTCTGCCCATTTTTGGATTGGGTTATTGGTTATTTGATATTGAGCTGCATGAGCTGCTTGTATGTTTTGGGGATTAATCCTTTGTCAGTAGCTTCATTTGCAAATATTTTCTCCCATTCTGAGGATTGTCTTTTTATCGTGTTTATGGTTTCCTTAGCTGTGTAAAAGCTTTTAAGTTTCATTAGGTTTCATTTGTTTATTTTTGTTTTTGTTTCCATTTCTCTAGGAGGTGGGTCAAAAAGGATCTTGTTCTGATTTATGTCATAGAGTGTTCTGCTTATGTTTTCCTCTAAGAATTTTATAATGTCTGGCCTTACATTTAGGTCTTTAATCCATTTTGAGTTTATTTTACTGTATGGTGTCAGGGAGTGTTCTAATTTCATTGTTTTACATGTAGCTGTCCAGTTTTCCCAGCACCACTTATTGAAGAGGCTATCTTTTCTCCATTGTATATTCTTCCCTCCTTTAACAAAGATAAGGTGACCGTATGTGCATGGGTTTATCTCTGGGCTTTCTATCTTGTTCCATTGATCTATATTTCTGTTTTTGTGCCAGTACAATACTGACTTGATTACTGTAGGTTTGTAGTATAGTCTGAAGTCAGGGAGCCTGATTCCTCCAGCTGTGTTTTTCTTTTTCAAGATTGCTTTGACTATTCGGGGTCTTTTGTGTTTCCATACGAATTGTGAAATTTTTGTTCTAGTTCTGTGAAAAATGCCATTTGTAGTTTGATAAGGATCGCATTGAATCTGTAGATTGCTTTGGGTAGTATAGTCATTTTCACAATGTTGATTCTTCCAATCCAGGAACATGGTCTATCTCTCCATCTGTTTGTATCATCTTTAATTTCTTTCATCAGTGTCTTATAGTTTTCTGCATAGAGGTTTTTTGTCTCCTTAGATAGGTTTATTCCTAGGTATTTTATTCTTTTTGTTGCAGTGGTAAATGGGAGTGTTTCCTTAGTTTCTCTTTCAGATTTTTCATCATTAGTGTATAAGAATGCAAGAGATTTCTGTGCATTAATTTTGTATCCTGCTACTTTACCAAATTCATTGATTAGCTCTAGTAGTTTTCTGGTAGCATCTTTAGGATTTTCTATGCATAGCATCATGTCATCTGCAAACAGTGAGAGTTTTACTTCTTTTCCGATTTGGATTCCTTTTATTTCCTTTTCTTCTCTGATTGCTGTAGTTAAAACTTCCCAAACTATGTTGAATAATAGTGGTGAGAGTGGACAACCTTGTCTTGTTCCTGACCTTAGTAAAAATGGTTTCAGTTTTTCACCATTGAGAACGATGTTGGCTGTGGGTTTGTCATACAGGCCTTTATTATGTTGAGGAAAGTTCCCTGTATGCCTACTTTCTGGAGAGTTTTTATCATAAATGGGTATTGAATTTTGTCACAAGCTTTTCTGCATCTATTGAGATTATCATATGGTTTTTATCCTTCAATTTGTTAATATGGTGTTATCACACTGATTGATTTGCGTATGTTGAAGAATACTTGTATTACTGGGATACACCCCACTTGATCATGGTGTATGATCCTTTTAATGTGCTGCTAGATTCTGTTTGCTAGTATTATGTTGAGGATTTTGGCATCTATGTTCATCAGTGATATTGACCTGTAGTTTTCTTTTTTTGTGACATCGTTGTCTGGTTTTGATATCAGGGTGATGGTGGCTTCATAGAATGAGTTTGGGAGTGTGCCTCCCTCTGCTATATTTTGGAAGAGTTTGTGAAGGTTAGGTGTTAGCTCTTCTCTAAATGTTTTATAGAATTCTCCTGTGAAACCATCTGGTCCTGGGCTTTTGTTTGTTGGAAGATTTTTTTTTTTTTTTTTTGCGGGACGCGCAGGCTCAGCGGCACATGGCTCATGGACCCAGCTGCTCCGCGGCATGTGGGATCTTCCAGGACCGGGGCACGAACCCGCGTCCCCTGCATCGGCAGGCGGACTCTCAACCACTGCGCCACCAGGGAAGCCCTGTTGGAAGATTTTTAATCACAGTTTCAATTTTGGTGCTTGTGATTTGCCTGTTTACATTTTCTATTTCTTCCTGGTTCAGTCTCGGAAGGTTGTGCTTTTCTAAGAATTTGTCCATTTCTTCCCAGATGTCCATTTTTTTGGCATATATATTTCTGCACTGTCAATTGTTACTTCTCCTTTTTCATTTCTAATTTTATTGATTTGAGTCTTTCCTCTTATTTTCTTGATGAGTCTGGGTAATGTTTTATCAATTTTGTTTACCTTCTCAAAGAACCAGCTTTTAGTTTTATTGATCTTTGCTATCATTTCCTTCATTTCTTTTTCATTTATTTCTGGACTGATCTTTATGATTTTATTCCTTCTGCTAAGTTTGGCTTTTTTTTTATTCTTCTTTCTCTAATTACTTTAGGTGTAAGTTAGGTTGTTTATTTGAGACGTTTCTTCTTTCTTGAGGTAGGATTTTATTGCTATAAACTTCCGTCTTAGAACTGCTTTTGGTCCACCCCATAGGTTTTGGGTCATCGTGTTATCATTGTCACTTGTTTCTGGGTATTTTTTTATTTCCTCTTTGATTTATTCAGTGATCTCTTGTTATTTAGTAGTGTAGTGTTTTGCCTCCATGCGTTTGTATTTTTTTTTTTTTTTACAGTTTTTTCCCTGTAATTGATATTTAGTCTCATAATGTTGTGGTCTGAAAAGATAGTTGATATGGTTTCAATTTTCATAAGTTTACCAAGGCTTGATTTGTGACCCAAGATATGATCTATCCTGGGGAATGTTCCATGAGCTCTTGTGAAGAAAGTGTATTCTGTTATTTGGGGATGGGATGTCCTATAAATGTCAATTAAGTCCATCTTGTTTAATGTATCATTTAAAGCTTGTGTTTCCCTGTTTATTTTCATTTTGGTTGATCTGTTCATTGGTGAAAGTGGGGTGTTAAAGTCCTCTAGTATTATCGTGTTACTGTTGATTTCCCCTATTATGGCTGTTACTATTTGCCTTATGTATTGAGGTGCCCCTCTTTTGCATGCATAAATATTTACAATTGTTATATCTTCTTCTTGGATTGATCCCTTGATCATTACGTAGTGTCCTTCTTTGTCTCTTGTAATAGTCTTTATTTTAAAGTCTATTTTTTCTGATATGAGAATTGCTACTCCAGCTTTCTTTTGATTTCCATTTGCATGAAATATCTTTTTCCATCCCCTCACTTTCAGTCTGTATGTGTCCCTATGTCTGAAGTGGGTCTCTTGTAGACAGCATATATATGGGTCTTGTTTTTGTATCCGTTTAGCCAGTATGTGTATTTTGGTTGGAGCATTTAGTCCATTTATATTTAAGGTAATTATCAATGTGTATGTTCCTATTACCATTTTCTCAATTGTTTTGGGTTTGTTATTGTAGGTCTTTTCCTTCTCTTGTGTTTCCTGCCTAGAGAAGTTCCTTTAACATTTGTTGTAGAGCTGGTTTGGTGGTGCTGAATTCTCTTAGCTTTTGCTTGTGCAAAGCTTTTGATTTCTCCATCGAATCTGAATTGATGCTTGGTAAAGTAATCTTGGTTGTAGTTTTTCCCCTTTCACCACTTTAACTATGTCCTGCCACTCCCTTCTGGCTTGCAGAGTTTCTGCTGAAAGGTCAGCTGTTAACATTATGGGGATTCCCTTGTACATTATTTGTTGTTTTTCGCTTGCTGCTTTTTATATTTTTTCTTTGTATTTAATTTTTGATAGTTTGATTAATGTGTGCCTTGGCATGTTTCTCCTTGGATTCTCCTTGACTATTCTCCTTGACTATTTCCTTTCCCATATTAGGGAAGTTTTCAACTATAATCTCTTCAAATATTTTCTCAGTCCCTTTCTTTTTCTCTTCTTCTTCTGGGACCCCTTTAATTCAAATGTTGTTGCCTTTAATGTTGTCCCAGAGGTGTCTGAGACTGTCCTCAGTTCTTTTCATTCTTTTTTCTTTATTCTGCTCTGTGATAGTTATTTCCACTATTTTATCTTCCAGGTCACTTTTCCATTCTTCTGCCTCAGTTTTTCTGCTACTGATTCCTTCTAGAGAATTTTAAATTTCATTTATTGTGTTGTTCATCATTGTTTGTTTGCACTTTAGTTCTTCTAGCTCCTTGTTAAACATTTCTTGGATTTTCTCCATTCTATTTCCAAGATTTTGGATGATCTTTACTATCATTAATCTGAAATCTTTTTCAGGTAGACTGCCTATTTCCTCTTCATTTGTTTGGTCTGGTGGTGGGTTTTTACCTTACTCCTTCATCTGCTGGGTATTTCTCTGTCTTGTCATTTTGCTTAACTTACTGTGTTTGGGGTCTCTTTTTTGCAGGCTGCAGGTTCGTAGTTCCCTTTATTTTCAGTGTCTGCTCCCAGTGGGTAAGGTTGGTTCAGTGAGTTGTGGAGGCTTCCTGGTCAAGAGAACTGGTGCCTGTGTTCTTGTGGATGAGCCTGTATTTTGTCTTTCTGGTAGCAGGACCACCTCCATTGGTGTGTTTTGGTGTGTCTGTGAACTTCTTATGGTTTTAGTCAACCTCTCTGCTAATGGGTGTAATTGTGTTCCTGCCTTGCTAGTTGTTTGACATGGGGTGTCCAGCCCTGGAGCTTGCTAATCTTTGAGTGGAGCTGGCTCTTAGCATTGAGATGGAGATCTCTTGGAGAGCTCTTGCTGATTGATATTACGTGGGGCCAGGAGGTCTCTGGTAGTCCAGTGTCCTGAACTTGGCTCTCCCACCTCAGAGGCTCAAGCCTGACACCAGGCTGAGCACAAAGACCCTGTCACCCACACGACTAGGTATGTAGGGTGTTTCTTGCCTTTTGCGAAGTCTGAGGTCTACTACCAGCATTCAGTAGGTGTTCTATAGGAGTTGTTCCACATGTAGATGTATTTTTGTTGTACTTGTGGTGAAGAAGGTGATCTCCACATCTTCCTCCTCCACCATCTTTAAGGTCCTCCTCCAGTTCCTGTTTGAATCCTCTAGAGTGCCTAGTACAGTACTTTGCATATGGTAGAGTTTCCGTAAATGTTCACTGCATAAGTGAGTAAATAAACACATAAGTGAAGGAAATCTTAGAATGTGAAAGATATTGAAAATGACCAAAGTAAATTTAGGAAAAATAAAAGGAATTAATATGATCATAAACTTATTATCTGAAGTAGTAATATCTGCAGAAAGTATAAACTAAATAGATACTAAAATGCGTTGTTAGTCTCTTGTAAAAGAAGGTGAATGAATCTAAACTTTAAATATGAGTTTAAGAAGGTCAAAGTACCCTCCTGTAATCTAAAGATGATTGAGCTGGAAAGGTAGAAACATTTTCAGAATCTCTAGAGTAGAATATATTGCAAGCCTTGAGAAATACACTTTTATTTGTTAAAGTACCCTTGATATAAACCCATTACATTAGAAATAATTTACTCTTAAGTTACTTCATAACCATCCACCATAGTTTTTTCTGGTATACAGAAGTATCAGTTATAATTCAGTTGCAAAGTTAAACTAGAAGAAAAAGCCATCTGCTGCTTTAAAATATTTGCCTTTGAATGGAGTTATAAAGAACCAGAAGAACACTCATTTACTATAAAAGGAAGAGTCATAAGAATAAAATTGCTGAATTTCAGCAAATAACTTTTAAAATAGCATATCAGTGTACCTACAAAAACAAACTGGAAAATAATGCAACATATATGACAAATAGTCAAATATGTTATTACAATTTCTTTTGTAAAAAAGTTATTACAAATTAATTAAAAAAATATATACACCCCAACTTAAAAATGGGCAAATGACATGAGAACTCGTCTAATAAATGACAAATGAGTAATGAATATCCAAAGATATTCATAAAGAATATCCAAAAGATATTCATTTAGACAAACATGAACATTTGCTTTCTATCAAAAATTATATATAAATACCTCTTGTCAGATTATACATATTAATAACCTAGTACTGCTGAGGGTGCAGTAAAAATGATTTCTGTATATGCTACTTCAGGATGTACAGATTGATAGAATTTACTTGAAATAATTTGTTAACATGGATTTTTAAATTGTACCTTTTTATTCATTTATTCAACAAATATTGCTTGATCATCAGGCATTGTTTGTGGGTACTGAGGATAAAGAACAAACAAACTATAAACTATCAAATAGATATAAGTCATGGAAGGAGTGAGAAATGTTTGAAGAAAAGTAAAACAGAATAAGGGAATAGATAGTACCTTGGGATGCTCTCTGACTTATGGAAGTTAGGGTGTGCCCCATTGGGATAGGTACCATTTGAACGCAGAATTGAACGAAGGGAAGGTGTGACCTATGGGGCCATCTGGAAGGAGAGTATTGCAGACAAAGGGAGCAAGAACGAAGACCTTGAGTGTGTTTGGGACCAGGAAGTTCATGTATCAAGTGTGCAGGGCACAGTGGCAGGAGATGAGGGTGGGCAGGTGGCCAGGACCCAGATCTGATAGGATCTTATCCTAGGCAGTGTTAAAGACATCAACTTTTTCTGGGTATATTGAGAAGCCACTGGGATGTTTACCTATGAGAGTAATATAATGTGATTCCTTTTTTTATAGGTTGCTGTCAGGAAAATAGACTACAGAGGGATCGGGGCAAGGATGGATGCAGTGTTAGCGAGACTATTACCCAATAATACTTTAGGACTCAGAATCCCTTGAAAACTGTATTTTAAATGCACTGTCAGTTTTCTGATTGATTTACTGGGGGTTTTTAAAAATAAGTTTTCCTCTGTTCTGATAATTTTATTTTAATTAAAAACAGGTATGTCCACTGTCCCTTCTGCTTCATCCTACTACATCTGGAATTGTGCTTTAGAGCACTTTGAGTTTTTAAATAAATTTTTCTAGAAAAAATTTTCTGGGAAAGTCTTTAGCCTAATTCCTGCAATAAGTGATAATATTTCTCACCAGACTTTTGCATATGAGGCAGACAAGGCCCAAGAGGTTAAGAGTCTTCTCAAAAGTCTCAGAGCTACTAAGTGGATGAATGCTGACCACAGCTAAGCTCATCTCTTTCCACTAGCACTTGGAAATCTTCCCTTATGGATGACTCTGAATACTGAGGAAGACGGAGCACTTGCATTTCTCAGTTTGAGAGAGGAGTCTGGGGGGTGTGTGTGTGGTGGTGGTGGTGATGGTAAGAGTTTAATGCAGAAGGCTACACAGCCTGCCACTAGCCAGGCTACTGCTAGGTATCATTTAAGGCATCTTTCTGCCTCATCATGACCCCAAAATGTTACCCGAACAGAGGAATTAGCCAAATTCCTTAGGCAAAACCAAACTTCTTACTTTCAGGAAAAAGAACATCCAAAAATTTCTTGGATATCAAATAATAATTCGTGAAATAATATTTTTATGACTTAAGTGTGAACAAATCAGAAGCACATGTTTTCAGTTTCCTGAGGAATAATGATTGCTTTAAAATTAACCTAAAGGTGCCAGGTGGAGTTTAGATTTTATGAAGTCCCAAACATTTGGCAAATAGTTCAAAATGTTGGACCCAATGAGCATCTGGATTCATCCTGTCCTGATATAAATTAGATATTGCAAACATGTGTTGAGTTGTGTGGCTTTGATCTCCTTTTAAAAGGGATTGGATTCTCGGGAACTAACTTGCTCTCGCAAATGGAAGTTCAGTGTGGTGTGTGCCTGGATGATTTTCCTTCTCTCCACTAATATTTTCCATTAACTCATGGGAACATGGATGAACATTTGGAAAGCCAGTTTGGAAATGTGACATGACCAAAGGAACTTCATATTTAAAAATTAATAAGTAAAAATGTTAATGATCATCACAAACCTGCTCAGGGGACCTTTTAAATTGGTAGTTAGCTTTTAGAAACTGTTCTCATCTGAGAAATTATGGATCAGATTTTTGTGAACATTCCAACATAGTTAGGATTCATGATCATAGGAAGTGATGAAGCATAGACATGTATAGGAAAAATCTTTCTAATCTTATTCACTGTGATTGAAAAAAAAAGGGAAAAAATGGAAACTTTTAAAGAAAACATCTCTTTGGACTTTAGCTCACATTGAAATACTGGTTATAAATGACATGAAACCAGCATGATTCTGACTGTTATTCAGTCTAAATTGATAATAGTTTACAGACACTGAGTGAGCTTTATTTAATAGAGCATAATTTATTATGTTATTTTTCCAACAATTTAAACTTTTTCTTACATAAGCATATGTGTGTATCTTCCAGTTTGTTGAGGGGAGGCTATACCACGGAAGGCAGGAGCCACAGGTGTCTGAGCTGGAAGAGCCAGACTCACGTCACAAGACTGAGTTGCATTTCTTCTTCTATAGCATCAAAGAATCATGAAAAATACTCTTTTCTCTTGATCTTATAATATTTAGCCATTTCTCCTTTATATCCCAGCTGAATCTCTAGGTTGTTTGCCTCAGTGACCCCCAATTTCCATTTGCCAGGGGAACTTTCAAAGCTGTTTGGCTTACTTTTATACATATCTATCTTGGTTTCAAATGATCACTTGTTGCATTTCCAGTAGAGATGGTTGTCAAGCTTCCACCAAGCTTCATTCTTCTTCCTCCACCTACATCTGGGTTCTCTAGTTTTTGCCAAGAAAAGCCATCTTTCTCTGTCACTTAGGATTAAATTTATAGTTGTTATTAATTCTATTCTTTCCCTTATCCCCACATCCAACAGGTTGCTAACAACCATCAATTTCACTCTTTCTTTTTTTAACATCTTTATTGGAGTATAATTGCTTTACAATGTTGCATTAGTTGCTGCTGTATAACAAAGTGAATCAGCTATACATATACATATATCCCCATATCCCTTCACTCTTGCGTCTCCCTCCCAACCTCCCTATCCCACCCCTCTAGGTGGTCACAAAGCATTGAGCTGATCTCCCTGGGCTATGCAGTTGCTTCTCACTAACTACCTATCCAAATACTTTTTAGATTTATATTTTGAAAAGATAATTGGAGAATGGATTGTAGAAGGGCAAGAGTGAATACTGGGAAACCAGTTAGCATGCTGTTGTAATAACACAGATGAGAGTTGGTATTTCAACTAGAGCAGGGGCAATGGAGTTAGGGGAAAATAGACATATTGAAGATCTACATTAGAGGTAGGTCCTTCAGCATTTGCTAATGGATTGCCTTTGTCTGGTGAGGGTGAGGAAATTTGAAGAATTAAGCAGGAATGTCTCTTTCCTCTTTAAATTTTTGTTTGTTTTAACAACAGAATACTTGGTGATATATTTATTGTGATAAGGAAGGATGGGAGAGAAATGAATTTTGGATTCAAGAGGTAAAGGTCCCAATGACGTGTGAGGCCAGGGCCTTGGACCAGAGATGTACAACTGGATGTCCTGAGCTTATAAAACGCTTTAAAGCACGGCAATGGAGAAGGCCATATGGAGATACGGTTCAGACAGAGACAAGAAAAGAAATCCAGGGCCTCCAACTTTGCAAGGTCGGGATAAAGAGGAAAAGCCCTAACAGGGAAGCTGAGAATGAATGATTGAGTGAAAGCCAAGATGAGGTGGATTAAGAGGGGGGAAAAAAACACAAAACAAACAAAAGAAATAGCTACTTTCTGAAGGGCACATCAAGTCATGTCTCTCTTCCTGCATTATCCAATATTGACTAGATAAACATCTCTTCTCCATAATCATACCCACAAAGTTCATTAACCTGAGTTGGGACAGCAGCTTTTCTCAGCAGGTATTAGCAAGGCAAAGAGGTTGTTTCAGATAATGAATGACTCCGTTTTATGTGCAGTCCACAATGGTAAGATTAAGATAGGAGCCAGAGATCTTCAGATATATGGTCCCTCCGTTCAGGTGTTTTGGATAGGAGATAAATCTTTGTTACCAATAGGCCTTATTCCTCTACCATAAAGTGAGCTGAACTAGCTGGAAATGCAGCCTAGAAGAACCTTTCAAGTTCACACTTAGTCTGTACAAGCTGATGGTTTATTTAAGGCAGGCCCAATCAACAAACTTCCAAAAAGTATCCAGAGGCATACCAGCCCTTTTCCTGATATTTAGTCTACATTGTGATATAGAAATCAGCAAAATTACAAACATAAATACTCTATGCCTCCACACTATCGCTTAGCTTTCAAGGCAGAGTACTTGCCTTATTCATTTCTGTAGCACCAGCATGTAGCCAGCACCTGGCAGAGTGGGAACTTAAATCAGCATTTCTTGAATGAGTAAGTAAATAGATACCCAGTACAGAGCACTAAAGAAGTAGAAATAAAGATGATAGAAAAAAATCTTAGCTTCTATTATGAAAATTCTTACATCACCTTTTATCTGTATCCTATACAAAGTATTGATATGTTTACTGTACTATTATAATTGCAAGACCTCTTCCTAGGCATCAATATTTGTACAAAGCTATGAATTTTCCATCATACATTTTTTTTTCCACTCAAGGAAGCTACTTTGCTAATGCAACAAAGCCAGTGAAAAGAACCAAGCCAAAACTCTATAATACCAACAGTGATGTTAAGGCTGAGCTGTGATGTGGTAAATACTATATCTTGTTTTACAAAAAAAATCCAAATTGATATTTAATAGTCTGATAGTTGTGCCAGGAGCACACAGAATGCAGAAGAAACACTTGTAGATTGCAAAGTGATATTTAAAGAAAAAGGCAGACCCGATAAGCATTTCCATGTTTTGTAGATTTGCTTTTCAAGAAAAGATGTTGAATAGGCCATTTGATAGGTTAGCTGAATGCAGCTGTTTAGATACGTGTTGGGTCTGCTACTGAATTTTTCATTAAAAATATGTGGTTAACAGCAGCCAACCTGATTTGCATGTGTGTGTTTCTGATTTGTTCACCGCTATGCCTCCCATCTCCTACATCTTAATCACACCCAGGCACCCGCCCCATTACATTACCAGAAGGGAAGTGATGGACATCCTTTGACTCTCTTCATGACCCCCTGATAATCCTGTTTCACACACAGGCTCCCTGCTGTATGAAACACAAAAGCTGCCACTGTAGTTCTTTACTTCCAGTCGATATTCTGACAGACTTGATCTAGCAAATTAGTATGCTGTGGTAGGGGCATGACAAAAGACCCTTTTGACACACTCTGAATCAATACCAAGGCCGACAGAGAGCCATTTCACTGTAGTTCTGTTATTTTTTCCCCTTTTGATGACCCTTTGCTTTTTTTTTTTTACCAGCTTATCTGACCTTGTCAGATTTAAAAACATAATGTTGGAAAAGTCATCCTTGCACACACATGTGCATGGGCGCATGTGCACATACACACTTGCACACACAAAGACCATCGATAGTATGCCAAAATGCCTAATAAAGATATAAAACAGAAATGTAGCTGGTGAGGAAATTCAAATGCCTCTCATAAAATGATCCTTCTTTCTACTAATAAAAAGGGAAAAATTGGAAAATAATCGGCCAACTCAAACAGCTATATATATATTACTGAATATAGTTTAATTAAGCCAGACCAGTTTTCATATCAGGTTATACCTGGATATAGCCAGTTTTCAAATTCTGCAACTTGTTAGAATAAAACATATAATTCCATGGGTACTGTATATTTCAGATTGCTCATCAGTTATTTTAACCAAGGCTCTTGAGTAAAGGATATTGAACATTCTGTTAAATTTCGGAGGTTAATACTATTAGTAAACTTCAAATTGTTACAGAGAGCAAAATAAAATTACTAATAAAAATATAAATCTTCCCTTTACAAATTTTTATCATAATGAAATCTTACCTTTTTAGTATCATGCATTTTTGGTACAGGTATTCTAATTTTCCACACTTATTCGTAGTATAAGGAATCCCAATATTATATCTCACTTGCCACATGCATAATGTGGCCTCTCTAAATGTTTGGTTTTTAAACAAAAACACATACACATTAGTTTAAACGTTGATGGTCTATTAGGTTTAATCTAAGCATATCTGGTTTATGCAGCTGTTAGAACTTCATTTTATTTTATTTTGAAAACATAATTATGTATATTATAAATACTAATTCAACTAAATGATGTGTCTTTAATTCACACTTTATTCAGCAAATAAGAAACGCATGCTCTAAAATTAACTGTGCTGCAATTGTATCTGTTGTCTCCTGTTTTTGCAACCACAGAGCACAAGAAAAGACTTGAAAATGCACTTGAAAATGTTTCTCAGAGCTTAGTATGTAAAGATTAGACTAAAGAAAAGTTAGGTCCAAAAATAGAGGTTCCCAGGCTGAGAAAATACTTTACCTTTACTAAAAAAAAAAAAAAAAAAAAAAAAATTCTCTCTACTAAAACAGACGCACAGTTGATTTCTAGTGTTTTCCAGGGAGTATGTATGCCACCTATGTGGCACTTCATCACCTTCCAGTACAGAAACCATGTTCTCTCAAATGAAACAACTCTACAGACTCAATTCAGACATTATACTACTTCAGTTAATCCTTTCTATAAACATATTGGCAAAATTATCCAATATAATTCCAAGTCCTCGCTCACTTTTTTTCAATGAAACATTATTAGGAACTCAAATAGTCTCCAAAATCATTCCAGCTTGGGAACAGTTTTTGTTCTTTTGATTTATCAGTGCTGATATCAGGGCAAACTGATTCATGGGCCTCTATATACGGATAGGGCACAGAGTTGGAGGATATGGATAAATCACAGCTGTAATGACATTACTTGTATAAATCCCTTTGTGAATTCTACAATAGCAGGGCAATACAATTCTGGAATACATGTTATTTGCATTAAAAAAAGACTATGGTTAATATAATTTAGTTTATGTCTTCTAAGCTGTACAGACTCTGGGGAGGATAAAAATATAGATATAAATGATATCTTTACTGTTATTTCAGTTTAGATAATTAGTTAAGAGACAAATAGATGAAGATAAGAAAAATGGTTTTCTTAGAAAGCTGTGTCTGCAAGACACAAACATTTTAAATTTCCTGCATTTTTTGTTTCAGGAATATACACAGTTCTTACAAATAAATTAACTAGGAGAAACTGGGGTTTTTTTGGATGTCTGTGGCTGCCTGTCCAAATAAATCACACAAATCTTGTAGTCTTTCTAGAATTTGACTTCCCCAATCCAATGTACACACACACACACACACAGTGACTGTAACTGCTCTACCATTAGTCAAGGGGATGAGATTCCCTTTCACATTGAGCAAAAGTTTAAATTTAGATGTTGAAGTCCAATTACCTGAAGGAGGACAGTTAGACAACACAGAGGGGTATAAAGAAATTTTTTAAATATCTGTTTGTGATCCAGAGAGAAGATCTCCATCATAATGAACTAAGATCTCTACAGTTTTGTTACTGGTTTGTTCATCCTCCTCCCAGACCCCCCACTCTCCCCTACTTTGCACTTGAGGTTTTTTTGTTTTGTTTTTTAATGGTTCTCTCCAGTGCTAATTATTACTTGTTCTTGGATTAGATTTTTTTCTTACACACTGTCATGCCCTTATACTATTTATTTCAGTCTTAGGCCTTAGCTGATTAGAAAACCTGCAGTTCTGTCTAACTTAAACCTTGCATATAAACAGTTTTCTTTTTAGAAAATAATCCTTTGCAAATCTGTCTCTTTTTGGTTCCTGCAGTTTTCATCTTGCAAATTCACACTTCACCTATGAAGACTTCAGGTAACTGAGTTTAGAAAGAAGTTGAGCTCACAGGAAAGGAATCATTTACCTGGGCAGGAGGATATTGTGTGTCTGGATGTCCTAATTTGCCCTATACAACTTGTTGGACTAAACCCCTCATGATGCAATGAAACCGGATGATTTCCATGAGGTGGCTTGATAACTTTAGATCAGAGATCATCTCTCTGTTTTCTAAAATAGATTTTTAAGTGACTGTTATGTCACTTTTCCATCTGTACAAACCATTACTTGCACATGGTTTTTGAGGTATTTCCCCTTATTTAAATAAAAGTTCAAAGTTCAAATTGAGTCAGATATACTCCATACTGAAGAAAATACCTGTATAAAACTTGAGTATTATATGAACATTGTTTTCTTAAAAATAAATCATTAAAATCTGGCATGAGGTTTGAAAGAATAAATGTGTTAAATACGGGAAATATTTCTTTATTCACAACATTAATGTGAATACCAAAGTCCTTACACAACTAAATCCTGATTACTTAGTAACATTTTATCCAATTTTTTTTTCCAGATAAAACCTTCTTTTACTTTTTGAAATATCGCCTGCCTCCTGACGACTTCATTTCCTCCAAGGTTCTCACCAGTGCAAACAGGTAAAGGTAGAGAAAAATATCACTCAAGGCAGTCATCTGTGTAGCTCTTTAAATATGATCTTCTTTTATTCTATAGTTTTCCATACAATTAAAACATTGAAATGTTAAGGTGGATGACTACATCATTTACAAAAAGACTGAATGAGACTAATATGACACAAATAAAACTTGCCAGAGATTCTCAAGCTCATGTTCAAGTAACTACTATGAAATAACATAATTTCCAGGAATGAAAAATATTCCATAAGAACAAATTACCATTGGTGGGGAAAGAAAGTCAAACAAAAGAGCAACAGAAGAAAAGGTGACACAAAATGCATGCTTACAATGCTTATAAGGTATTTGCTAATGATGTCTGCATGGTGGTTTTATATTTATTCTACTTGACCCAGTATTTTGGATCTTTTCCCTTCAAAATATCTTTAACTATCAAAGTGATTACAAAGGGGAAAAACTGCACTAGAATAACTGCTATCTTCATGGTTTTGAGAATTGGAATAATGTAGCAAAAGAGTAAATTCAATGTTTAGTGCTATCTCCAAATTCATTATTACCCTGGCTACAGCTTCAGTGAGTCCTTCAGAAACAAGAAAGGCAAAACCATGAAAATGCTTCTGGAGCTATTCTACTCTCTAAATTAGGCAAGTCTGGTTTGGCTGGAGTAACACTCACTAGAGTAAAACCCAAATGATAAACACCCTCACCCCAAGAAATCAAGAACAGTAGGTAACTGTTTCCATGAGCCAGGTGAGTGGAAGCTAGTGGAGGGATGTAAGTCTCTGTCACCATCACAAACAGTGGTGGAGGCACGTGGTGGGTTAGCCTAACCGGGGATATGAACAGGCCTGGTTGTGGGCTGTGGAGCAGGGAGATAGGTGATAGTGCTTGGTGGTCTTAGCTGGGAGTATGGCATGATGCTTCAGTATGACAGCACTGTGTCTTGTCATACACAGTGGAGGCATAAAGAAGAGACAAAGCCTTGGAAAAAAAGGGCAGGACAGGATTCTACTGGGGAGATGTCCTAAGAGAAATTGAGTTCATTCTCCTGCTGGCTCCTCATACTTCTGGGAGGGAGTCCTTTAGAGTCTATGAAGATGCTAGAAAATATTTCTGGATAAAGCGAAGCATAATAAACTCTACTGAAATTTCTCGTTAGGAAGATGGCAGGCAATTCCGGTTAATTTGTTTTTACTGTGAAGAGGAGGGGCAAAATCAGAAGCATGTTGTGATCAGTCTCTTCTCTCCACACAGACAGATGCAAGTGTAGAGCACATTGTCCTGGGCCTCCTAGTTTAGCCTAGAGGTCAGTCCTTATCTCGCAGAGACTCACGGACCTGCATGGCCCACTCCTTCACCTTGCTATGTCGCATTTGAGAGAGGGCAGGGGGGAAAGGGGAAAAAGAGGTAAGAAGTATTGACTGAAAACATGTTGAATTATTGAAAAATTGTTTGAATTATTTTGGTGGGTTTATTCATGTTCCACCTCCCTCTTAATTACCATGAAAATGTATGTATATGACTGCATCAAGAAGTACTGAGTACATTTTTTTCAACAAGTATTTCCCATACTTAAGCAGCACATCACATAAATATGTGATTAGGACTGATTTCTATTTTAGAATCTGGAATTCATCACTTAGAAAAAATTTTTCTCTCCTTAGATCAACAGCCTTATCCATTGCAACTACATTCTTTAAAGTCACAATTCTACCTATAGTTTGCAGTTTTCTTGAACACAATGTCAAATTACAGAGCACTATTGCAGTGTAAAAAAGCACTCACTGAGATTAATTGATGCACATCTGTGAGGTCAACTAATCTTTACAGTGCCCTGGAAGGACTTGAAAGTACAAAATTTGGTTTACTGACATTTCACAATTTCAAGGTTGAAGCTTTGCTGAGAAAGATAAATGTGGAAAACCCTATTAAAAGTTACATATGTAAAGATGTGGCTTCAACATCACCTGTCTCTATTTGCTTCCCTTTCTCCTTATTGATTTAGTTCCTGTCCTTTTTTCTTCTCTCTTGTTCCTGTTCTTCTTTGGATTCCATACTCTTTCAATTCTACAGATAACTTCAAGGCAAGTGCCTTGTATATCCATGTTTCTAAAAATTCAGAATCAAGTTTCTAAGCACATGTGCACAGTTCAATACATCTCTAACTGAACCCATCATCCAAAACCTGAAACAATCCATTCCCTTTGCTCAGACTCCAAATATCTGAATCATCATCAACTCTTCTCTCTTCCTTCCTTTCCTATCTATTCAGTGAGCAAATCCTACTCCTACTACCTCTTCCATAGTCTTTATTTCTTTTTCTGCTTCTCTATCCTACCAACTCTGTTTTTGTTCGTGTTCTCCTTACCAGCAACTGTGAGTATTTCAACAATCTCCTACTGTGGAAGAACAGTCTTCCACACTGACAACAGGACTATTTTACTAATCTTATTTAATCTTATTATTTTCCTACTTAAAAAACCTTTAATGACTAATCATGGGTCAAAGAATGAAGTTTTCATAGCTCTTTGTTATTTGATCCCATTCTACTTTATTATCCATACTCCTTATGTGAATGTCCACCTTTAGCTCTAATATTTAAGGCATAGCCCCAAAAGGATGCTTCCTATATCTGAAACACCCCACTGTCTTGCTTGCAATGCTCTATATCCACATAATCAACTGTCAATGGCCTACACGTTTTCCAAGTTCAATTCATCTATTAACTCCTTTCTGAGACTTAAAAAATACCAAAGATAGAACTATTCTTTTCCTTTCTTATAGAACATTCCGCCTTGTGTTGTAACTAATAATAAATGTATCTGTCTCCCTAAGTCATTCCCTATTTTGCATTACATAGTGTAGTCATCAAAAATATTTGCTTAATTGTATTGTTCTTTTGCAAGCATGAAGTCTGAGAAAGAAGAATACTGTGAGCGAAACATATCTGAGAAAGCAAGCTGAATCCTCTATTTGTCATAATTCTTTCTCTCCCCAAGTCATCTCCATAACACAGCATCTCCACCTCGTCCTGTTGAGTCCAATTGTACTCCTTCAGTTGTTATGTCTGGAATTTGGCCAAGATGGCGGAGTAGAAGGCCCTTGAGCTCACCTCCTCTCACCAGCACAGCAAAATCACAGCTAACTGCTGAAAAACCATTGATTAAAAAAAGACTGGAACCTATCAAAAAAGATATTCTACATCCAAAGACATAAAGAAGAAACCACAACGAGATGGTGGGAGGGGCGTACTCATGATATAATCAGTTGTTATATTGTCCTTTTTCTTTTCTTGTCAATCACACTAAATTTCACCTAAATATGTAGCCTATATTTCCCTAGGATCTGTTGATTCCTTCCCACCAATCTTCTCTGGCTTCTTGCTTTTCTTTGGTTTCTAAGAAAACATTTGCTGAAGGAAAATACACCTACATACTAGGGGCTTTTTTGTTTTGTTATTTTTTTAATTGAAGTGTAATTGAAATATAACATTATATTCATTTTAGGTATAAATATAATAATTCAGTATTTATATGCATTGAAAAATGATCACCACAGTAAATCTAGTTAACATCCATCACCATACACAGTTGAATTTTTTTTTTTTTCTTGTGATGAGGAAGGACTTTTATGATTCACTCTCTCAGCAACTTGGCAACTGCTTTTTGTCATTGTTGTTGTTGTTTTTAAGTTCCTAGATACCATCTCCACAAAGACTTAATCTTTCTTGGATTCTACTTATAGCAGAAGTCAAGGCATGGTAGAATGTTCTGCAGTAATTTGATGACAGGCACCAGAAGCCAGCACTTGAGCTTTTAGGGAAACTTGTTCCTGACCAAATAGGATTAAGGCTGTTTAAAAATGTAATTCATTTGGGTTTCTCTTTTCTTTTGAACACGTGCCTATAGTGCTTATTTTATCTAGGTGAAAAGCATATGAATTGCTGCAGGAAAAGAAATTCACTTAGTTTATGTCTTGTGTAGTTATTTTTCTTTTTTTTAAAGTGTTAGAATTTCTCAATGAAAAACTGTTTCCAGAAACTAAGCATAATGAACCACCTGATTGGAGAACTGCAACACCTTACTCTCCAGTCAATGGAACTTTATACTACCCAAAGCTTATGGCAATGTGCTACTTTGTCTACTACCATGAATCTTAGCTAAATCAAACCCCACAGCCTTTCCCAGTACATTGCACAGCAGACAGCAGGTTCAAATGGAATGACAACCATGGCTACACACTGAGCCTGACTCAGCAGGATGAACTGGCCACATGAATATGCATTTTCTCTTTTTTCTTCTTTTCCTTGGGCCAATTTCCTTGTCTAGATAAATATTCATTCTACCTCCCAACCATTTCTCCCCCTGGGCTATTTTAAAAGCTTTGTCTCTCATTTTTGGAAACAAAGTCTCTCTCCAAGAATTTTTTTTCTCCTGGTATTTATTTTATTTTAAAATGTCATTGTTGGTTTTTCTGAATAAGAAGATCATATAAAGTATATAGAAAACTCCCCCAGTTGTCTCCAGACTACCTTCCATGCTTCTTCCTTCTAAAAACAATTCTGCTATTTTTCAAGTTCTTACTCCTCTCCTCCAAAGCCCCATGTCTCCATCCCCCAGGGCAGAGGCAGGTCTAATGGGTTTTAAGGTTATCTCTTCTGCTAACGCTGGTTGAGAAATGAGAATGTGAGCACATTTTGGTGTGATGGAGGGAGACTCTGCAAAGGAGTGTGTGAGAAGATTCTTCACTTCAGGAAAAAGAAGGGCAGAGGACGTCTTTATTCTTCCTCGGGACATTTTCACAAATGTATGATATCCCTGTATCATTGCTCTTGATATCTGCCTAACGATAAAAACAAAACCAAAGATGGCGGAGAGCAGAGATGAAAAAGACCTACTCTTGGATGACATCCTCAAGCTGCTGGCTCCGCCATCCGCCCAACCTCTGGATTTACTGTTCACATGAGATAATATGTTTTCTTGTTGTTCGAACTATTTTAGTCAGTTTATGCCTTGCAGTTGAAAATAGCCTAACTGATGCAAAGATGCACAAAATTCAAGCCCTAAAATCCGTGGTAATCTCACTCATTTCTCTTAATTCCGCTGCCCATCTCAATGCCCAGTGTCTACGAAGAGAGAAGAATCTCCTGAAAACTTTAAGGTTTAAATCCCTCTTCTTTAGTATGAAAATCCAGCCTGCTACCCTTCCCCCCAATATCTGATAAAGTGGCACTATTAAGAGCTAACATTTTAACAGGGGAAGCTAGAGAGCAAAGCCTTTAATCTCTGAGATATAAAAGAGCAAATGGAGAGAAGGGAAGAATTGCAAGATCAGCATTACTTGCTTCTGTTTTACCTGCAGGCAAACTTGGCAGCTACCATATGCTTACATGCTTCTTCACATAAGACCACAAAGGAGCATTTTATATTCCGATGAACAAACACTGTCTTTTTTTTTTTTTTTTTGGTAACACATTTATTCAACAATTCTTTGCTGAGGGCATAAGATATCATTATAGCCCCGGTGGGAGAGTGATTATTTGTCAGACATATTTCTGCAAACACTGTTTACAGTGCAGGAGTGAAGAGAAGGTAAGGGCTCTGCAATCAACATGGGGAAGATCCTAGAGATGGTGTAGATAACAACACCCCATCACCCTTTCTCCCATATGGTGCCAGGTTCAGGAGAGGCACAATATTGCCTACACAGTGGTAACAAGGGATGCTCACCAAGCTTCAGGTGCTCTTCATTAAGTCACTTTGCTGATGGCCCTCCTGGATACTACCACTATGGACATTCCTCCAGTCCAATGATTTTTAACCTAGTTTCAATGTGACTTGAGCCAGAGTCACATGACTTGTGTCATGAAGCTGCTAATCCGTGGAGAAACACTGCACTCTAGTCTCTTTATAGAGAGGTTACTTCTCTGGCCTGCTTTGACACATGCCATGCCTGTAACCCTCAGTAGTGGCCAAAGGCTGGACTGGGTCCCTCATACTTGCTGAAGTCTGGGCCTTGCTAGTAAAAATGCCCCTTAGAGTTTTCTGGATTTTGTCTCACTAGCCTGTGCCCAAGTATTGTTTTTATTCATTGAAAACCCTCTTCTTTAAGGCTACCCAATAATCATAGGCATGGATGGGAAAAATTCAGATGATCACATACTATGAAATCAATAATAATAATATTAATAAGAGCAATCACAAATATTTATTGAGCATTTATTGTACTCCAAGCACTGAACTAATTTGGTACTGTGTCACTTGACTTTCACAATTGCTCTCTCTGATAAATAGTATTATTTTACCCATTTTACAGATGATGAAACTGAGGCACAGTGAAACTAAATAATTTTCCCAGGGTCTTATAGCCACTTTCCTGACCCTACAGGAATGCAACGTAGACAAAAGTTGGTAAATAACCTCAGTTCCATATCCTAAGGGAGAGTTTATTGCTGTGCAATTTCTTAGGAATTGGATTGAACTGGAGGCCCTCTGGCCTCCAGTTCTTCAGGGATAGGGAGGACAATGTGAGATTGACAAATTTAAACATCTGTACACATGTAGACTTGCCCTTAAAAATTCTCAGTCTAATCAGGGAGATAAAGTATTTAAACAGGAAAGAGTTAATAACAATACCAAGTGATGTGTTATACAGCTAAATGCATTATCTTACAAAATGATTTACAGTAGGATGTCCACGTGAGGAAGGTGTCCATACTTCATCTTTGAACGAATGTGCCCAAGAGGAGGCATCCAGACACATTAACTAAAGTGACTCCCTTCTTCAATGTCAGAATAAGCAATGTCTAAGAAATCTGATAAATAATGTTTGAAATAGATTGGCACCAGAAGACCCTGGACATCTCAGGATTCGTTTTCTAAGGATGTATTTCCCACATTTCTCAAAAGTGACAGAGATAAATAACGGAAGCTAGTTGCATAGGATGGAAGCACAAAATCAAATACAAGCCCTCTTCCCTATGGTCCACATGCCTATGCTCCAGTCTCCACCATGCTGGGATGCTCTCTCCCCACCTCCATCTGTTGAAATGTATCCCATGCAGCTCAAATATCAGGTCTTCTAATAAGTCTGGCCCCAATCCTCACTTTGACAGGAACTCTTTCCCTTCCAGAGTCCCTTCCTCCTTTGCACCTATCTAACGACTTTCATCCTTTCTATTTTGTATCAGAGTTACTTGCTCACCTCCCATTACATAAGCTGCCAATATCCATCCTCATTTTCCCAGTTTCCTCTGCAGTGAGGGCTCAGGTATGTGACACAAATACAACTAATAAGATGCCCCTGCCCCAAATTTTGAGTCAAGAATTAGTGACACGAAGAAGCAGGAATAGTAGAGAATCTGTTCTGGGGGTGAGGGGTGGTAGCAGTGGCAGCAGTGACATCCCTTTCCTAGGAGCAGCAGTGGATGTTGTTAGGGTGGCAGCCAGCAATGCTGGCAGAGCACACTGTGTGTTCCAGGGCAGCAGCTGAGGCAGATGTGTCCTTGTGGTACCAGTTTTGTGGTATTGTTTGGCTCTACCACTGGCTGTTCCTCCCATCTTCATCCCTCTGGCCTCCGGTTCTTCAGCCTTCCCATTGATGGAAAACTTCCCAGTACTTTTTCAAGAAATTCCTTAACTGCTTAAATGAGCCAGAGATTTTTTTCTGTTACTTTTTACTAAGGACCTTGGCGGGTACATTTGCTTAAGCTATTGTTTTCCTTGTTCTGGTGTTAGTAAAGAAGGAAGTTGTTAAATATTACCCTGTGTAGGATAACTTTTATAAGCACGAGGACTAGTACTATGCCAGTTACCTGTCACTGATGGAAAACTGCACGGGTTGTTTGGAATAAAAGGGAGTATTGCTGGAATCGGTATATCCATAATTTTTTTTTTTTTTTGTGGTATGCGGGCCTCTCACTGTTGTGGCCTCTCCCATTGCGGAGCACAGGCTCCAAACGCACAGGCTCAGCGGCCATGGCTCACGGGCCCAGCCGCTCCGCGGCATGTGGGATCTTCCTGGGCCAGGGCACGAACCGGTGTTCCCTGCATCGGCAGGCGGACTCTCAACCACTGTGCCACCAGGGAAGCCCCATAAATCTATTTTTAACCTAGCTTATCTCATATCTGTGATTCCTCTCTATCTTAAAAAATGGGGACAAAATGGTCAAATAATTACCAAGCCATCTACCATCAGCACTCTCTAATTAGATGTTAGAGAGGAAAATATGTCATCTTCCTTATTCTTCACCTTTCAAAGTTAGATGACAAGGATGATCTTTCCCTTTAGCAAGACTACTCTGAGTCTCTCGACACCACTGAATTTGTGTATAAGGCAAGAGATTTAGAAATAATTTTTTGAAAGGACACATGTCTTACTTCACTACAGTGTTTACACTGATGACTTCTTCATGTGCTACATTCATTATGTTTCAACCTAACATTTACATTATGATTATTGTTTTTTAAAGCGTTCTTTTACCTAAATTATCTTACTTGATCCTTCAAACAGGTCTGTGGGGTATTGATTTCTAAGTCCAGATCCAGAAGTCATTGAATTCTTGCTTTTAATAAAAAGGTGTTCTCTGTTAAGTGATTAGATTCTAGTCACCCAAACTAGTTAGTGAAAAGCCAGAAGTAGACTGTGGTCTTTTGACCCTGAGAAAGTTTCTCTATCAGACTTAAAGTACTGAAATGAGCTTATCAGTCAATCAATGTGTCAGCCAAGTATTTTCTTAAGCCTCTGCAGGGTCCTTAACATTGTGCCAACCCCTGACACTTGAGATACAGAAAAAACATTTAACATGGTCACAGCCTACAAATATCTTACTCTTCAAATTATTCCCTATGTAAAGGGCCCAAATGGGACATAAAGTGGGGAAAGAGTAGAGGGAGAAAGGAAAGGGCAAAATATCTAATTTTTGCAGAAAAAGTAAGAATAGAGATGATTACAAGTAGGTCCCTTCCATTCCTCAAATGTATAATACACAAAAACTTAAATGTGACAGTAAAAGGAGCCTGGTCTAAGCAGTTACGATTTGGGAGAATCTATTTTCATCACCCTTCTTTTGTGATTGTCCTTCTCCTTTGATAATCTTCCCAGCCACCTATTCCTTCTCCTCCACATCTAATACAATCTACATTCCATCACACCTTGGGAAACTGTTTTCCAAGCTTATTTACAGTAAGTTTTTAAGGATTGATAATTTTTTAATATCCTACCTGTCCCTGCGGAGCCTTCAAAGACTTAATGAAGAAGACAAATTACATGGGACCGTAAGGTACCTTGCTAGCTAATGAAGGGAATGTCAGAAGCAGAGGATTTTTCATCAGCTTTTAAATTAATACCACCATACTTCGTACTTTCAGTATTTAGATTTTTTTCATTCATACGGAAAGATCTATTATGTTACAGATATATTTTGGTTACCTCTGAGAAAAATGTGATAGATTACCTAACAGATTAAAAGAAGATAATGTTGCCATAATAATAATAGTAATAGTAACAAAAGCTAGGGAACAGTACGATGTGTCAGAAAAAAGTACATGGAGTGTGTAGTGAGTCTAACTGTGGCCCTGCCGCAGAAGATACGTCTGTATCCTAACGCCTGGGACCTGTGAATGTGACCTTATTTGGGGAAAGGCTCTTCGCAGATGTAATTGAGTCAAGATCATTTTAGGTGACTTCTAAATCCAGTGACTGGCGTCCTCATAAGGAGGGGAGAGACATCAGACAAAGAAAAGGCCACATGAAGCAGAGGCAGGAGTTGGAGCCGCACAGCCACAAGCCAAAGGATGCCTGAAACCAGCACAAGCTGGAACAATCAAGGAACAGAAATTCCCCTAGATCTTTTGGAGAGAGCTCAGACCTGCTGACATCTATATTTTTGGACTTCTGGGCTCCAGAGCTGTGTCAGAATAAACTTCTGTTATTTTAAGCCACCAAGCCTGTAGTAATTTATTATGGTAGCCCTAGGAAACGAGTATAGAGTACAAGTCTGAAGACATGGGTCCCACTTTGTTTCTCCTTCTACTATGGCCCTGTGACCTTGGATTCTAATACTTCTCCCAGCCTCAGATTCTTAACTCTTCAATCATGGCGTTGGTCTTCCTCATAAAGTTCCTTCTAGCCATAACAATTCCAATATTCTGCTTATGTATAATATTTTCTATTTTAATGTCTTTTTTCCATAACTGTCCTATTTAAATTTAAGACAGCTGCTTTAGAGAGAAAAGCATTGGGGCACAGAGAAGCTCACTGTCACATTCAATTATTCATCCAAAAAGTTTCTCAGCACCTCTGCTCTATCCAGGCACTTTCTTTTGTATGGGGGATACAGAGACAAAGTGATGTAACTGAAGTTGTTAGCTGGCCTAGCAGAGACTGATAATTATCCCCAGTAATGGAATTATCCTCTTCTCTCTCATCCCGGTAGGCACATGGCAGTTAAGATTAAAAATTACATTTCGTGGCCGCTGATGCAGCTATGCGTGGCCATATGAGCAACTTGTAAGCAATGGTCTGTAAGAAGAGGTGAATATCTCTAAGAGGGGAGTATCCTCCTTCAGCTTTCTTCTTCATGTGAGGTAGAATGGCAATGTAGTGTCGGAACCCATGTTGGACCATGAAGTAATTGTGAGTATGGAAAGACATGCAGGAGAGCAACAAGGTGAAGATGCAGAGCCCATCACACCAGGGTGCAGTACATCATCCTGAGAATATTACATCTAGATTCTTAACTGATAGAGATAAATATCTTCCATCTTGTTTATATCACTGTTAATGCTTTTATGTTATTTACAACGGCATCTTTTCACTAATGGCAAATGGAAATCTGCCTTTCTGTTTCTCATGTGAATACACCTCTTCTCCTCCCCACCCATTGCATAGCTACTAAAGATACTCCCGTGCACAGGCGCCTTGAGTGCTTAATTCTCTTCCTGTGTCTCACTGGCATGGTTCCCTCTGATCCTGTTCTGTTTCTGTGTCTTTGAGCACTTTCTCTCATATCTGCCATCACACTTGGCAGCTGTTCCATAAGCTTGTCAGAGACTGAAATATAGGCTGCTCTTCTAGCAAGCACATCAGGATCCGTGGCTTGTCCTGTGAATGGATTCAGAGCCAGCTTTGTACTTACTGTGGTGCTTAATGTACCATGGGGCCGTTGGATTGCCCAAAGGATTCAAGTCAGAAGGTTATGGAGTTGATTTGGAGTCTCAGACACGATTGTCTTTTGTCACTGATTTAGTGACTAGCTATTTTGCTGGGATAGAAATAAATTCTTGGTCTTCCTGAATACTTCGCTTACTTTATTATATCCCAGGTTCAAAGGGGAAAAAGGAAATATAATTGGGCAACAAAATATTTGTTAAGAGCTGTGCAAATAAATAATTAGTTTTGACTCCAAAACTGTTTATTGAAGTCCATGCCCGTTTTTCTTGACCTGGGAAGAAACCTGCACTATCAACATGGCTGTTAGGGATTACTGTGGGCAAAGATTTTGCCTCTCCCGTTGCGGAGCACAGGCTTCGGACGCGCAGGCTCAGCGGCCGTGGCTCACGGGACCAGCCGCTCCGCGGCACGTGGGATCTTCCCGGACCGGGGCACAAACCCGTGTCCCCTGCATCGGCAGGCGGACTCTCAACCACTGCGCCACCAGGGAAGTCCTAAGCAAAGATTTTAACAACTGAAACTTCAAGTCACAACAAGGTCTGCAGGTGTTTCTGACAGTCACAAAGGAAAAGGCACGATGTATGCTGCACTTTGTCTACAGAATTTCTGTTTCCACGCTGGTGTCTATAGATTAACTATCACATATATCAGTTGTCCCATACTCAAAAATTAAAGAATAATATCTATAACTCTATACTGATACAACTATATCTGTATAAACGTAAATGTATGTATATCATATATATGCATATATATATGCAAATGTACACACATATGCATATACAGATAGGTATGCGTGAATGACTGGTTTTTTCCATGCCATAATTTGTCCTTTAAGTATGATTCTTGCTTTAAAATTAAAGGATTAATGTATTCAGATATCTTTTAGTTTCATCCCCCTCCCCATTAGAATATACTAAATGTAACAAAAAGTTTCAGGTCCTTGCACGTGTTTGTGCTCTCCTAAAAGTTCTTGTGCTAAACTTTGGTCTTTCTGGTTTCAATTCTATCCAACCAGTTATATTTATTAAGCAAAATCAGTAAGAATACTTTAAAACTCCATAGTCTCAAAATTTGCTTGTTTTTAATTTGAGTTTCACTCTTTTTTTTTTAGAATGTCTCTTTTCCATAGAGCCAGTTCTTTCTCTGACACTCATATATTTAATAGCTTCCCCAGTTTTTCTAACTTAAGTATCCCTTTCCCAAGAACATAGTATTTTTCACCCTTTTCCTTTCTCCTAAAGGGAATCTCACTTTGTTTTTGTTGTTCTGGCACATTCAGACCCTCTGTTAACCTGACCCTTTGTACCCACATCCTTGCTTCTACAGTGCAGGCTCTTCTCTCTTAATATTGTATTTGGTTTTAACCAGAAGTTTGTCAAATAAGTTGATGGTGTCCTAATTCTATTTTCTACAGCTTACCACTATTTCTTTTACTGTTTTCTTTCCATTGGCTGCCAAGTTTTACCCTATATTTTATCATCTTCTTCACTATTTCCTCTCATTGATTGCCTTTCACTTTTCAAAAATTTTTTCAAGGAGAGAATACCTTTGTCAAAGGTCTTCAAAATATATGAAAGCCATATATCATTAATAAAAGGAAAAAAATCTAGCACAGAACCTGTTTCATCAATCTTGCTTTGTCTTCAAATGGTGACATAAATTTCCCATAGGTTTGCTTTTGATTCTACTCTTATTGTCATTCCTGATTATGGCTACATTGTCTTCTTCTCTAAATATATACCATTCCTTACTGGATCATCCATCTCTACTCTATTATCAATATTATATTATCTCTCCTTACCACCTATTTGTATGTTTTTATATTTTTTTTCAATTTTGCCCTGGGTCTTCCACTATACCTGTCATATCTTCCAAATTCATAGTTTTTCTTATCAAGTATAATGCCATCTGTAGAAACTGTGCCTGAACTAAGCATACAAATCACCATTCTTTGATAAGAATCTCCTTTTTCTCTAAGAAGTGAGTTATTTTAAGATTGGCATGTTTTTTGACCACACCTAAATAAAGAACTACATAAATAGTCAATATGCCTTGCTTCTCCTGGCATATAAATTTGTCTTCTCGACCACTCATTGAGGGTAAGGATACTGGTCATATTCATATATGGTCCTTATGTATTTCAGCTATCTCAGAGGGAAATAATCGCAGTTGGCCAATCAAAAGCCTTTTCTTTAGAAACATGTAATAGACACCCCCTCACCTCTGGTGAGATATGTCCATATCTCAAGATTTCTTTTCAGTCTATCAAACAGTGCCTGTTTTATACTCCTTTTACTGCAATTTAGCATTCTGGTTTACTATAGCTGTTTGTGTTCTTTTAAATCTTTCAATAAGACCCATTCAGAATGTTTTTAATTAGAGTTTTATATTAGTAATCTTAAGTTTTATTCATCCTTCTTCTCTCCTTTAACAAATATAGCTTTATTAACCTTTCATGTTTCATTGTGCTTGTCTTTTCATTCATAATTTTAATCAATTACCTTCAACCATGTACTACTTAAAGATGTTGTGTTAAGGACTGAAAGGAAAGCAAAGATAAGTCAGGTACAGATTTTGCCTTTTAGAGCTTATGATCTGATAACCATCCTTAAGTACAAATATTTGAGAAAAATCACCCATGCATAGCACTAAAACAAGTTAGAGAGTTATGAGTACCATAAGTCTTTCTAAATCAATTACTGGGAGGGTTAGACACAGAGCTCCCAGGCAGCAATCCCCTTCAATGGAGAAGTCTTGTGGGATCAGAGAAGTACCTATGTAAGATAAAAGGTGTGCTCAATACACTGGTAGCAGACATCTCTGAGGTCATCAGATGGAGGAATAATTCCCAAATTTACCTGCTTCACACTGCCCATTTCCTTTCTTGAGCATTGATGCCTGCTGCTAAATGATTTGTTTCCTCATCCTTTGACTGGCTGATGGATACACTGAATGAGCCTTTGCCATTTCTTGACACACTATTTTCCCACTCTCTTCCTCCTCATCCACCTCAAGACCATCCTGCTTTAAATTCTGTACTGTCAGCAGCAACTCTCTCTTTCTCCATGTCCAAAGGTTAAGCTGCTCTCCTACCAGTAGGTATCATTTACATATAGAGGAAGCTGACTTGATATGCAGAACTCTGCCATCTAAATAGAACAGGTATTGTTATCCCCATTTAATAACAAAGATACTTGAGATTAAGAGGGAGTCACTTCCTCTAGGTTATATAGCTGTTTAATGAAACAACTGAGACTCATTCTACCATTAAAGGGATATGTTTGCTTTTACACTGTGCATTGAGATTCAAATGTTTTACTATGGAGAGGCAGTAGAAAAACTAAAACCTTGAAGATGGAGTAGGTATAAAAGGAAGAGGAGTACTGTTTCCTAAGAGTCTGTTTTATGTCGTGTGTTTTAGCTAGATGATAGATAGATGGATATATAGATAGATAATACAGATATAACAATTCTAGCAGCAACACTATGAGGTATTACTGTCTCCATTTTCACAAATGAGACTTAGATTATGTTCATAACTAGCATTTACTAAGCAGGCATTGTAGTAGATACTGTTATCCATGTTTCATTTAAAACTCAACCATAGAACTGTGTGGACAGTATTATTATTTCCATTTTACAGAAGAGGAATCTAAGATTCAGAGAGACTATGAACTTTTCTTGATGCAAACTCTTCCATTACTATTTTTTACAATTTTTGCCCATCATTTTCTTTATTTTTTTCCTAAAATCTCATCCCATTTATCTTAATATCTTATTTTATACATTGATTCAATTTGTTACATTTTCTCTTATTTTTTTTCTCACCTATTTAGTTCTAAGTTCTGGGAAATTCCTTTAACTTTGTCTTTCAGACTCTTTACTGAACTTCTTATATGGTCAATCATGTTTTTATTTCCTAAGATCTTATATTGTTTCTGACATTTTATTCTTTTAATAACATTATCTTGTTTTATGGCTATAATATATCTTGAATCTCTGCAGATATTAATTCAAACTTGAAAATATCTTTTCTAAATTATCTGTTATCTTTGGAATTAGTTGACATATTTATTCATTTTGAACTTCCTTTTTCATGATATTGAGTTTCCTCAAATTTTGTTCATCTTAGTTCTCTTTTTCTGTTAAGGATTTTTGTTCAGCAACTATTAGTTATCTGTCATATATAGAGTGAAGGCATAGGCTAATTCATAAAGGTAAATGGTATGAGCTCTCCTTCCTATTACATAAGTAGTTCTGTGTTTTCACTAGGCCTTTCTCTGAAGGGGAGTGGCTGCCTTGGACTCCATTTGTGAATAGACAATGTCACTTCAGAAACTTATGTTTATGGGGTGCTGATACAGATAAAGCCCTTTTAATGCTAGAATGAGTTTCCTCTCTGGGGTTCTAACACCCTCACCACAAGTACCAGATTTTCCCAGACAGATGGTTGAATTTCTTTAGAAAACAGTTGTCCAGTTCCTGCCTGGGGGTACACACAGGACAGCCATTTGGTTTGGGTCAAAGGAGGGGGAAGAGAGATAGGGAGCTGACCAGAGCAGATGCTCTGAAAATAGTCTTTCAATGAACCACTGCTTTCTGCCCCACTACCCATTCATGATCTACATATTTGCTAAGGAAAACTGTGGATCTTCTCAGGGGTCCTGCTGGAAATATGTATTTCCATATGATGGAGGAAGATTTATCTTTTGCATATTCTGGCCTTCAGATTCCACCAACTTGTTTTATTCAGTAAGCCATTTTCATTCATTGGATTCTTCTGGAGGAAACTTGACAGTACTTCTCTGCTCTAACAATGACTCCTACCCCATTTGTCTATTTTCCTGGATATATCCCTCTTTGAATTTCTTGCTAGCATTTTGATGAAGTGTTGGAAAAGGGAGGAGGCTAAACCCTGAGCTCATTTTTATTTTTATTCTGAACTAAAATAAGTTTAAGATGACAATAGGCTAAACTTGAAAATCAATGGAAAAAATGCTTAATTTGGGTTTAAACTGTTGGGGCTTCTACTAAGATTTTGGATAAGGAAGCAAGAGTGTTATAGTAGTGGAAATTCATTTTAGAGCCCTGAATTAAGTGGCTGAAACTCTGACACATGAACTTAGATAGAATTACTCTTAATGAATAACGTATACCAATACTTTTAGGGAATGTATACTAAGACTGTTTTTTTCTCAAGTCCGTGTTATTTGGGAGTGGAGGCAATGCCCTTCTAAGTAAATTTCTATGTGTGACATAAATGTTTATTCTTCTGGACCTTGCCATTTTTGCAAATATTTATGCAAATTCACAGGTGTACATTAAAATACTAAATAAAAGGCAAGAGACTCATAAATAAATCAGGAATCTCAGCTGAGGCAAAGCTGTCAAAAAGTGTGCCAAATAAAATCCAAAGTAAGTATAACATTTTTTCCCCCATCTGTGGGGAAAACTACATGGTCAAAATTTTTAAACTACATGGTCAAAATTTTTTTTGTTATTACAGAAACAAATCACCTGCTGAAAATTTTGGATACATTCTTACATTTAATCAAATTATTAAAGACTCTGTAGTGTGTAACATCTTTAGGCTCTATTGAATCAAATTGACTATATTTAGGTAAAGTTTGGTGTACCTGTTGTTAACAAACTGAAACAACTTTCTTCCCCAGTACTACTCTTAAACACATCAATTTTACTCAAATCCTGAAAAAGAGAAACTCATGCAATCTTTTGGCCTTGTGAGAATCATATGAAAGTGGATTAAAGCATTCATAATGCATCACAGTAATCAAGTTAGATTGCAAGGTGCCATATTGGAGCGAAAGATTTAAAATGATAATTGAAATGCTTTTTAATGTTTATTTGTTGGGTATTTTATTAATAATTTTCCTTTAGGTAATTTTCTTTCTGCATGGGGTCAGCAAGTTGATTTCCATCAATCAGACATTCTTAGAACCTTTAAGGTCAGAAGGATGCCTTAAGCAGGTTGACCTTGGCAGTTGACCTTGGCATACAGGGTCATGTAATTCCCCAGTGAAGGTGAGTCAGAATGCTCTTCTTTATATGAGAGCCACATTCATAGCAAGCACACACACACACACAAAAAAGATAAATGAATGAATCAAATAAATGAATAACATATTTGTGGAGGAGGAGCTACAGTGTCATTAGGGATGATTAGATGGGTCTCCAAATATTGTTTCTTTGTGGTGTTTCCTGGGTGTTTAAAATTAAAAACAGGAAAGTAATCACTAGCTTCTTTGGCATTTTGGTCTCACTCAAATATCATCTTATGACAGACAGTAACATTTCAATTCAACTACCTCATGAGATTAGAAAATTATTCACCCAATCCAGCTCACAAGATATTGATTTTATGACTTGACTTACCATATTTCTTCCTAAATGTGTTTTATCTTTTATAGTCTCTCAGCTGGAGTTATCCCTGTCCACATAGGAGCCTTTCAAGGTAGAAACCTGGAAATCATCCCTGTCACATCCAGTTCTCACTTCTCACATGATTCATTCATTGGACCCGCAAATATTTACTGAGTGCTGCTTGTGCTAGGCACGGCTCCAGGTGACGGGTTTGGAGCAGTGACCCAAACACACATTGCCTCTATTCTCACAGAGCTGGCATTCTAGTAGGAGAAGATAAAATAAACAAATAGGTATGCCAGGTGTTCAGTGGAGAGAGATACTCTGAAGAAAAAAAATACAAAGAGAGATAGAAAGCTATAGGACTTCATCCCATTCTCATCCTCCCTTGGTTCAGAGTTCCTCATCCTCTCTCAGAGCAGGGCAGCAACAGTCTTCTTACTTCATCATGTCTGCCCTGGTTGATGTTTAAATAGTCTGTCTAAAACAGTAGTCAAACCTTTTCAATTTCCTCCTTAAATTTTTCTGTCACCTTTAAGAAAAAGCCTTAGCCCCTTTCCATAACATACTGGCTTTCCAAGATCTTGCCAACTGCCTTTATTTCTAGCCTCTTTGTGTCAGCCTCTGCCTCTCTGTCCCAAGTGTAACTTTCTAGCAGTTTCTTGCAATTCCTACCATAGATGGTCAGAGATGTTTTGTGTCCATGTTTTTGCTCTTGCTGCATTCATAATAGTAGCTAACTTGTTCCACTGTTTACCACGTATTGCTGTGCCCACTGCCAAGGAGGTCACCCCTACCCCTTCACCTGCCTGATAGATCTTCATTCTGTAATACTTTTATCCAGGAAGACTTCTGTGATCTCTCCATTTCCCCTGACCTATTAAACGCATATCAATTTCATAAGCTCCTATAATGCCTAACGCTTATCTCTGCCACTCTAATTTGCTGTATTAGATTGTAATAATCTTTTTATGACTCTTTTACTCCTACTGGGAACTGCTTGAGAGTAAGAGCCATGTTTGCCTTTGTTCTGTCTATTCACTGTCTAGAACAGTGCTTGGTCCATATTAGGTATGCAAGGCATGTTTGTTAAATGAATGAATGAATGAATGAGTTAGTGACATTTTAAAGATCCAAAATCTAGGCATCAAGGAAGTTCTGAAATATAGAGCAGGGGGCAGTCAAAGGAGAAGGAAAATATTCAGGAATCCTGAGAAGCCAGAAATAATAATAGTACCCACTAAAGCCATGCAGTAAATAACAGTGATGGTACCAAGCCATTCATAGCCCTCATTTTATTGATGAATAAAAACATACATAAGGAAAGCAATTTACAAATACGATAACAAATATCCAGGTAATTACTTAGAGTATAGCATTGTATATAAGGCAATACTTATGACAAAACGCAAAAGGTATTTATGTAGGAGAGAAATCCAGACCAGGACAGGGATGGGAGATGGGGATTAAATCAGATTCAATGATGACCAGACCATAGAGAGGTTGAGATAGAGGGACTGTTCAGACAAGAAGGACAACACTAGTAAGAGCTTAAGGAAGGAGCAACCAGCAGCTGTAGAAGAGAAAGATTAAAAACCAAAATGGAACCTGGCTTCATATAAGCATTTCTATTGTAGTACTGTCCCTAGGAACAATTGGCAGCATAACGGGAATAATTGAGTTTCTCAAGGAAGTCTATTGGACAATGTCACCATGGTCTCATTGCCAGCACACAAATGAGAGAAAAGCTATGTGCACACATAACATGTGCTATTATGTGTGCACATAACATGTGTTAGAGATATTTGTCCTGATTTTTTTAAAATAATACTTTTATAATAAGAATATTAATGCCTCAGTTTGTATTGCAAGCCTGTTAGCCTTCGTAATTCAGAAACTAGTTTGGCTAAGGTAATTCAGACAAAGATTATGTCCAAGTATCTAACGCTGAAATGGTGTAAATTCATATTCATACAATTATCTTAAATAACGTTTAGCTCTTAATTAGGATCTGGGAATATACTAGTGAAATAAACATGTGTAGAAAATACTGGAGACAACTCAAAGTCCACTACCAGTAGAATGGTTAAATAACTTGTGGTGGGCTAAGAAAAGGGATGCCTTAAGCAATGGAAATGCGCTAGTATTCCTTGTAAAAAAACTGGATGAACCCCGCAAACATTTAACTGAATGAAATTTTAAGAAATGATTAAAGAATAAACTCAACATCATTCCAGTTATTTCAACATCTGAAATAAGAATATAGTAAATGTTATTTACAGATGAATCTATGAGGAAAAGTATGAAAATTATTTTTTTAAATTAGCTACTGGTTACATCTTGGAGGAAGGAGGGAGATTCCATAATGGAGAGGTTTCTAGGGAATGTAAAGGTTTTGGTTACATTTTGCCTTTAACCTGAGGTGGAATGATGGCATTTATTTTATCTTTCTTTAACTATGCACTATATACATGAATTGTATATAATGTATATATAATATATAATCTATATAACAGTACATAATATACATATCTTTATACATGTGCAACAGGGTTCATAATTTTTCTTAATGATGTAACACTTTTTATCTAAGAAACAGTCCTGTATTAGTTGGTCCGCATGTGAATCAGAAGTATTAAAATGCGTATAAATTCTCCAGGTCTCTGCCCACACCTGATGGGCTAAGTGAACTGTCACAAAGCTAACAGCATTATTTCAGTCAGCCTTGCAATTGATACCAATCACTGCAGCTGACTTTTCCACCTAGCAATCTGTGCCAATTGTTAACGTGGATGAAGTGAGCCACTTGCTTGAGACCAGGTTATATTAATTTATATTAAAATTTAGCCTTAAACAGATTGGGGAATTAAAATAAAAAGGGCAAACCAAAAAATGCCAAAAGCAATCTAGAATATTTTGAAGCCAGTGTTTTCATTTTAAAACATAAACCTTTATACAGAATGATTGGAAATCAAAAGCCTATTTGAGTGCACATCATTTCTGGCAATTGTATAATCATATAGACAAACGGCTTATGAAACGTGGCAAAAAAAATGTACTCCTAAGGAGGTATCATCCATGCCAAGTTTACTGCTGAGATCATAAACCAGTGACAATAGGGGTTAATAATAGAAATGTTGGTAGTCCTCTACTTATAATAGAACAAGCAGTGCTGCTATAATTACAATTTTCTTTTCCCCCCGTTACATAGAAATGAATCAATATCCAAGTAGAGAGAGGATGAAAATGTCTTCAATAATTTGAACTGCTCTTCAAAGGAATTGGCTTCTTACGTCTGCAAAGTCAATTGTATCATTCAAAATTATTACAAGGCTATTTATCAAATAGTGTAAATTAAAATTTGTTTTGACCTATTGAAGGCTATTTTATGTGATTTTCAACTAGAGACAATCACGCACAATTTCCTTTTCTTTGCCAAGTTCCTTTAAAAAAGAATCAATATGTTATTTCAACGGTTATTTAGAAGAGTCAGCTCTTCATGTGATCCTTCACTAAGTTATGCTGACACCAAGCCAATTATATATGGATGCTCCTTGCCTGGTTTGTTATTAATTAGGTCCAGGGAAACATTTGATTAGTGATTGTAGTGATAATTCATATATTTTCCATGACCTATTATTATTTCCAAGAAAAATAACAGCCAATCTGATTGAACTTCAATAGAACTATGTTATAGGATGAGTAAATTAGTAAGACTTGAGATGTATGCAAATGAGAAATGTATATTTTCCACATACCCAGAACTTCAGCTAGTTTGTAAAAACTTGGAATGTGGTCTAAGTTAAAACAGTAGCAAGTCTAAATTCTGTGTGGTGCTTTGTTTCTTATTTTCTTTACTATTTTCTTGGTAATCTGTGTTTGCAGGAGGAACCTGGCATGAAATGTTGCTGAAATTTTGCACTAAATAAATCTTTTGAGAGAAGAGTCATATTTTCAAACCTACTTGCAAACCTACATAATGAATTTGTTGAGATCAAATACAAAGATGAAAATAAAACTTGAAGAAGGAAGCAAATTCTGAGTTTTTGTTTATGTACTTCTGCTTTTTCTTTCAATGAGCATTTCATTACTGTTTTCAGATGCAGCAACACTTTTTTGAGGAATAATGCTGATTGACATTCTCTTCTTTCTGTTTAGTCCTTGATCTGATTAGCTAATTTTTTTTTCACTTATTAATCTGTTAGGTTTCTGCCCTGTGATTCCCTGCTCATCTTTAACTCTTTAGGTCTCACTATCAGACACCAGCTGTACTCACAGGAGCCCTGACTCCCTCTGCACTGCTCTGTGACGGTAGATATGGGACTCGGTTTCTCTAAAACTCATTTCACTCATTCCTAAGAGCTTTGGGTAAAGAAGGGATTCTGAAATAAATGTGAAAACTCTCAGGATGCCCCTAAAATTCCATTCTGCTTGCAAGCTACATCATGACCGCATGGCTAATAATACAAAGAGAAAGGTAGCAATGCTCTTGAACACCAAGTATTCTACTAAGTGTTTCCTGTTTCATCTCCTTGAATTTTCTCACAACCCTATGAAATACGCATTATTTCTACTTTAATTTTACAGATATGGAAACTGAGGTTCCAAGAGGTTAAAGTCTCCAGAGCCCACTCATTCAGCCACTATGCAGCCTCTCCAAATATTTGTTCATAATATATTAAAACATTCAATAAAATGAATGAAAAAAAGCCAATACACTTTTCTAACTTCAAAATAATTGGCTCTTTTCTTCCTGAACTACTACTCCATATTGAATAATGAATAGTCACAGCTTCTACCTCTTTGTGATCTAAATCATTTCCTAGTTTTATGTTCCATTTCCCTGCAGATGGCATTCAATTTCATCAAGTCGATCTTGGTACCTCTTTAAGTGACACATTCTATTTATGGTCTAACACAAATTTACCATCTTGCCAAATTTTTGAGTTTGACTCTGGAAATAATCAACTTCCTGACATTCTCCTCCGGTTACACTTTGAAGAATCTCCTTATATATTTGAAAGAAATGAAGATGCCACAGTCTTTTATGTGCACTTTTTAAATTTCTACCACCAAGCTAAGGTAAAGGTTCACTTTGCTCAAATGTTTTTCTATACCAAAGTGTTATTATTTCATCCTTCTTGATATGTGTACTATTTCTCTCATTATCCCTGCTTCCAGAAGTAAGTTTATTTGTTGGTGTCTTTACAAACTCTTATTCTTTGTGTGTGTTTATGTATAACTCTACACTTCTTTGTTCTAGCACTTACGTAATGACACTAAGATTCTTATACATTTATTCTTATTATTCTTATTCTATTAATACTATGCATTTTCTGATGTGCATAATATCTTGTAATTCATTTTTATGAGATTGAATCTTATACTCTTTACATTTTAGGGTTCTGTAGGCAGGTATTGTGGCCTCCAAAGTTTTAAGCATTCTATAGTGACTAACAAGTGCTAAACGCTATAACATTTTTTTTAATTTAATTTTTTAAGGTTTTTTGCTGCATTGGGTCTTTGTTACTGTGCACGAGCTTTCTCTAGTTGTGGTGAGCGGGGGCTACTCTTCGTTGCAGTGAGCAGGCTTCTCATTGGAGTGGCTTCTCTTGTTGGAGAGCACGGGCTCTAGGCATGCGGGCTTCAGTAGTTGTGGCTCACAGACTCTAGATCGCAGGCTCAGTAGCTGTGGCACATGGGCTTAGTTGCTCCGCAGCATGTGGGATCTTCCCGGACCAGGGCTCGAACCTGTGTCCCCTGCATTGGCAGGCAGATTCTTGAACACTGTGCCACCAGGGAAGTCTGATATAGCATTTAGATAATAAAGATTAAAGAAGCATTATAGATTCTTCAGCTCAATCTCTTCATTTTACACAAACAGAAGCTGAGGATACACACTGGAAATACTAGATTAACAGCATTATTTTCCCATTCACACATTTATTATTTACATTATTGAGAACCTACAATGTTCCAGACACTTTAAAGACATTATCTTCAATTCCACAACCATCAGTGGGGTGATCATTTACCACTACTTGCAGATGACGAAACTGAAGCAGAGTTTCCTGTCTTGTCCATGATCATACACTTAGTGTAAAGCTGGGATTCAGAGTCATTTTATCAGGCTCCATAACCTAGAGTAACTACTTTATTTCATCATACTTCCTCTCTAAGATACCAGAGCTTCCATTTTACTAGCAAGCTCCATGCTGGAAGTACCAAGTCACGTAAGACCATAATGTTTGAAGCCATCAGCGCTTTCAAGCCACTCCACAAAGCCCAACCAAAACTTAATCATTTAATTGAAAAAAAAAAGAGGTGAGTCCTTTCAGAATATATTTGCATGTCTGAATAAAAATCACTAAGAAATTGGTCTTAAGGAATTCAATGGTGCCTTTTAAAATGTGTTCTTTTGCTAACTGTTCTGAGCACATGACATAATGCAGGAAGTGGAAGTATTCTGGGATAGATGCCCTTCATATTGCACTTTCTTACTGCTTAACAAGAATTCTAAGATTCACAAGATTTCCTGCCCTATTCCTTGGGAATTGTTTCTCCCATGATTAAGTTATGTTACATGGCACAGTTAACATTAAGATAGAGAGATTATTCAGATGGGCCTAACCTGATTACATGAACACTTTACTTATTTATTTATTTTTTAAAGCCTTTCTTTTTCCTTCTTTTAAAAAAAAATTATTCATTTAATTAATTTATTTTTTGGATGTGTTGGATCTTTGTTGCTGCACAAGGGCTTTCTCTAGTTGTGGTGAACAGTGGCTACTCTTTGTTGAGGTGTGCGGGCTTCTTATTGTGGTGGTTTCTCTTGTTGTGGAGCATGGGTTCTAGGTGAGGGCTTCAGTAGTTGTGGCACACGGGCTTAGTTGCTCCGCGGTATGTGGGATCTTCCCAGACCAGGGCTCGAACCTCTGTCTCCTGCATTTGCAGGCAGATTCTTAACCACTGCGCCACCAGGAAAATCCACATGAATACTTTAAAAGTAGAGTTTTCTCTGGTTGGGAGCAGGAGAGGAAGTCAGAGAGATTACGCATAAGAAGGATTTGACACCCCGTTTCTGGCCTGAAAATGGATAGGGCCATGCGCCAAAGAGGGCAGTTGGCTTCTACCATTTGAAAGTAATCTCTGGCTGACAGACAGCAAAGAAACAGAAAGTTTAGTCCCACAACAATAAAGAACTGAATTTGGCCAATAACAAGGATTGGCTTGTAAGTAGGTTCTTTATCAGAACCTCTACATGAAAACTCAACCCCTGTGGAAAACCCAATTATCCCATGCCACATCCTGATCTATAAAATTGTGAGCCAATACATGGATATTACTTTAAGGCATTGAAGTTGTGATAATTTGTTACGCAGCAGCAGACAACTAATACAATCTTCCTTAACTCAGTTGACAACCTCCATTTCATCAGAATAAGTGCAGGTAGACTTTGAACACACATCTTCAAAGACTTCCATTACAATTACATTATGAGTCTTTTTCTTTCTCATTTTAGAAAGGACAAATAATCTGAATGTTGGACAACAACCTTAACTGAAATTTGGCTTTCCTGAAGAGGCACAACTTTCCTTGCTGTTTTCTTAAGGGAGAACCAATATTTTTCTCTCATTCCACATGTAGTTCAAGACAAAATATTTGAGTTGTTGGTCTCTTTGCTTTTGTAATGACTTACAGACTGTTACTACCATTACTATTTCTGCTTGGATACTTGAGACAACTACCCTATATATGTCTGTAGCACCTTCTTCCCTACTATAATCTTGCACACACTTCATTAACCATCAAATATTTTCTGTCTCATCTCACTGTCTAATACTATTCCCAAAAGCCTGCTATTGTTCTTGATGACTTGAAAATCCACAGAGATGAATACACCAACACTTTCCTTAGCTTCCTCTACTCTATTTACCTGTTGCTTCATTCTGCCTAAGCAATTCTTTTCCCAGATTTGTATCCTGTACTTTGTCATCAACAGATACTTAACTCCCCAAATCTATGTTTCAAACACTCAATTTCTAGGCCATTTGCTCAAGCACTGTCACCACTACCATTCTTCTACCTCATGAGGTTTCCAGTGCTTTCTCACCACTTTCTTATCAGCCTCTTCTTCTCCCAGCTCCAGGTTCACCTTTATTTAGCACAAAGTCTAAGATTTATCATTTTAACACAACCTCGCAAATACCTCTACTTCCTTGATTTCTCTCCCATGATTGTGCTTGTCTCACAAAACCTCAATTTTGAAAAACGCTTACCATCACCCTTCTCTGTGCCTTACAGGAGTAGCTATATATTGCTGGAGGAAACCACCCCATTGAAGCTGGCTGGTTTCACATTAAAACTCAAAGATCAAATTGACATTTAATAATGTCCAGCCATCTTATCATGTTTCTACAAAAGGCATACTTTACCTACATCCTGAAAGACTACTTTATACATTCTGCCCTCTCTTCAAACATTCCTCATCCCTATTCTACTCATGATAAGCTTATGACTTCATTTCATATTTTATTGAGAAAACAGAAAGCATGTGATAGGTAATATCTCATGTTTTCTCCACCAGATCTAAAATCCCAACTATACTGAAATCTATCTTCTTTTGTTTCCCTCTTATTTCAGTGGAGGAAGATCTCCCTCCCCTCCCCCCAGCATCAAATGCAAACTCTCACACTCCTCTTCTGGACCCCAGTCCCTCTTCTCATAGTACTCATGACTCTTGCTTTTTTAGTTATCTCTTTTCATCCCTTCTACTAGATCATTCCCATCAGCATATAAACATAGTCTAGAATCTCCCATCATAAATAAAAATGCATCCTTTTTCCTCACCTATCATCCCATTTCTCTGTACCCCTTCAAAGTTAAACTTTTATAAAAGTTGTATACATTAGTTGTTTACATGTCTTCACCTCCCATACCTCAACCCACTACAGAGTGATTTTTCACCCTATAATTCCACTGAAACTGTCCTTATCAAGATCACAATGACCTACTTTAATAAACCACTTTCTGATTTATATTACTTAAACTTTCAACAATCTTCACCAGAGTCAACCACTCCCTCCTTCTTGAAATACTGCCCTCTTTGAACTTTCATGACAATGCTTTCCTGGTTTTCCTCAACTCAGAAGCTACTCCCCTTTTCCCTCTTTCTTTCTCTTCTTTTTCTTTTTTCTTCTAAATGCTTGAATTCCTTAGTGCTCACTATTGAGCTTTCTTATTATTTTTTTCTACATATTTTTCTTGAAGATTTTACCCATTTTCATGAATTTAAATGTATCTTCATCCTAATGACTCCTATAATTCATCCTCAGCCCATATTTCTCCTCTAAGGAAGACTCTAATAAAGGAAATAAATTAAATTTTAGTCCCTGATAGATAGGTTGAGAAGAAAATGAGTACATAATGATATAGCCCCAATTCTATAGAATAATGAGGAAATTAAAGATAAATCAAGATCATCATGTCATGGTAACACTTAGGAAAAGATGAGTTGGGATTGAAATTGATGACTAACAGCGTAGAGAAAAGAGACAATAGAAATAAACCATAGAAGAATTACATGACCATTGGATGAGAATGAGTGCGCTGTGTTGGAAAATATAAGAAACTGGCTGAACTCCTGCAGTTTTATGAGAGAAGGTTTCATAGCTAGTGCTGAGACTAACAAAGTCAAATCTATTTCAAGTTGTGTTTATAACTGAGGCAAAATAAGAAAAAGAAGAGTGGCTTAGCAGCTCTTGTTGCAGATACACAAGGACACACTCTTGGATTAGAGCAGTAGTTGAGGAAATGGTGAATCAGCTGAATTTCAGAGAATTTTGGACTCAGAAGATTTAGAAACATCTGCTGACTCTGAGGGCAAAAAAAAAAGACTGCAGTCAAATCTCATTCTACATAGTGAGCCCAAAGGACTGGGAGTTTGGGGGCTATTGATAAGAATAGAAGAAATAAGAAAGAAGAAATGATTTGTGGGTTTAGACAGCTGAAGTGTGAATCAAATAGGTGCACTATCATGAAGATATGCATGAGGAACTTTCTCACAGAAATGGAGGGGAAAAACTGGAGCAAGATTAAGAATTCAGGACTTGCCTACATTCATTATATTTTTTCTTGCTTTCAGTGAAGCATTCTTAGTTCAGAATAATACATATCAGGACACTAAACTGATATAATTAGACGGGGAAAGTTTCTTAGCAAACAAAGAGAACAAAAAAGAGACCTTGGATACTCTGATTCACAACTGTGAGCTATCACAAATCTAGAATAGATAAACTGACACTTAGTTGAGATACATTAGAGGAGAAGAAAATTCACAGACTCAAGAAATTTGATTGGTAGAACAACCAAATATATATTTTAAAGTATTTATTTATTTATTTGTCTGGCTGCACCAAGTCTTAGTTGTGGCATGTGGAATCTTTGTTGCCACATGTAGGGATCTTTTTTGCGGCATGCAGGATCTTTTAGCTGCGGCATGTGGGATCTTTCAGTTGCAGCATGCAGGATCTAGTTCCCAGGCCCCCTGCCTTGGAAACGCAGAGCATTAGCCACTGGACAATCAGGGAAGTCCCTAGAAAAATCAAATATTGATGTGAATAAGGCTGTAGCAATGTTTCCTGAAAATACTACAGGCAACGATAACTGCAAAATGAATACAATCACGACTTTTGAGGCTTTAAAAAAAAACATTGTTAGCTTTAGGATTAAAGAATCCAAATGAAAATTAAGACCATTTTGGAATTCAAAACAAATTTCTCAAAACAGAGCAGACATTTCTGGCACACTTCCTAAGAGTGACACAAGGCAAGACCACAGTTACATTTGCGAGAAAGGGCTGGGTATTAGGACAAGTGTGGCTGGCAACTGCCATGCCCACAGGTTTGGAGCACTGGTTGGCACTTCATCAAGAATGACAATGATGCAGTCACACTGGTAAGAAGTTGGAGGTGAGTCATGCTCTACCATATCTCATTTATTAATAAAAGTATAGAAATATGATTTGGTACTCAGATAGAGAAAAGATTTATATTTGAGAAAACTTCCCACCAATATAAAGGAGGGTGGGGTTAAAATAAAAGAGGAGGTAAAAAATTGGAGATGAATTTGATACTGTCAAAGTAGCTAATTTTCACTTGGAAAAGCATTCATTTAAATTTCAATATTGACTAGGAATATATTTAATTGGCAATTCAGTAGCATATTTGATAGCTAAAGTCCAAAACAGATTTTCGAAAATCGATGTCTAAAGAAAAGACATGAGTAATGTAACTGTCATCATTACTTTGGTGTTGGTTTAGTCACATTTATGAAAGGGCAAAAGTATCCCTATTTATTTAGAAACTTTTTTTCAAAGTCATTTTTCCATTAAATATCTTTATATTAAAAGATAACTAAAATTGAAAAAGACATTAAGTATATCATAATTTTAGAAAATATTATTTCTCTTTTTCTGGTCTCGTAAAAAATGAATTCTACTATACAAAGGAGGATAGAAACACAAGAAAACACTATAAATATATTTAGCAAAGAATGATATATTGCTTTATTTTCATTAACAGATTCAATTTTCATTTTTCCCAGATTAAAAATTAATCTTTTTCATTTTTTTGACCCTGTGCATAATAGATTGCAGAGTATTTTAAAATACTGTGCAATATTAGTGAAGGTTTTTATTTTTTATGTTTGAAATTATGTCTTAAGTTACAAGGTACAACGTTATTTATTAAAGGAATAGTTTTCATAATTATGGGTACTACTCTTTTGGAACTTTAATTTTGAAGCAATAATTTTTAGCTGTTCTAAAGTAAGAGAATTTTTAATAGAATACTTGATTACTAATGCTTTGTGTTGTATGTTGATTGATAAATTAGTGTGCTAAATCCATAAACTTCTAAAAATAAAATTTTAGAGTAAATTATATAATCAAAATATTCTTTCATCCAGAAAAATGTTCAAAAACGAAGTCTGGTATAGGGGAAAGAAGACTGGATTTCGCTTCATTTATTTTTGCATTTTTCTTTTAACATCTTTATTGGAGTATAATTACTTTACATTGTTGTGTTAGTTGCTGCTGTATAACGAAGTGAATCAGCTATACGTATCCTTATATCCCCATATCCCTTCCCTCTTGCATTTCCCTCCCACCCTCCCTGTCCCACCACTCTAGGTGGTCAGACATCACCAAGCTGATCTCCCTGTGCTATGTGGCTGCTTCCCACTAGCTATCTATTTTACATTTGGTGGTGTATATATGTCCATGCCACTCTCTCACTTCATCCCAGCTTACCCTTCCCCTTCCCAGTGTCCTCAAGTCCACTCTCTATGTCTGCGTCTCTATTCCTGTCCTGTCGCTAGGTTCTTCAGAACAGTTTTTTCTTTTTTTTTAGATTCCATATATATGTGTTAGCATACGGTATTCGTTTTTCTCTTTCTGATTTACTTCACTCTGTAAGACAGACTCTACGTCCATCCACCTCACTACAAATAACTCAATTTCGTTTATTTTTATGGCTGAGTAATATTCCATTGTATATGTGTACCACACCTTCTTTATCCATTCATCTGTCAATGGACACTTAGGTGGCTTCCATCTCCTGGCTATTGTAAATAGAGCTGCAATAAACATTTTGGTAAAAGACTCTTTGAATTATGGTTTTCTCAGGGTATATGCCCAGTAGTGGGATTGCTAGGTTGAATGGTAGTTCTATTTTTAGATTTTTAAGGAACGTCCATACTGTTCTCCATAGTGGCTGTAACAACTTACATTCCCACCACCAGTGCAAGAGGGTTTCCTTTTCTCCACACCCTCTCCAGCATTTCTTGTTTGTAGATATTTTTGATGATGGCCATTCTGACCAGTGTGAGGTGATACCTCATTTTAGTTCTGATTTGCATTTCTCTAATGATTAGTGATATTGAGCATCCTTTCATGTGTTTCCTCGCCATCTGTATATCTTCTTTGAAGAGATGTCTATTTAGGTCTTCTGCCCATTTTTGGATTGGATTGTTTGGTTTTTTTGATATTGAGCTGCATGAGCTGCTTGTATTTTTTGGAGATTAACCCGTTGTCAGTTGCTTCATTTGCAAATATTTTCTCCCATTCTGAAGATTCTCTTTTCATCTTGCTTATGGTTTCCTTTGCTGTACAAAAGCATTTAAGTTTCATTAGGTCCCATTTTTTTGTAGTTTTTATTTCCATTTCTCTAGGAGGTGGGTCAAAAAGGATCTTGCTGTGATTTATGCATACAGTGTTGTGCCTATGTTTTCCTCTAAGAGTTTTATAGTGTCTGACCTTACATTTAAGTTTTTAATCCATTTTTAGCTTATTTTTGTGTATGGTGTTAGGGAGGGTTCTAATTTCATTCTTTAACATGTAGCTGTCTAGTTTTCCCAGCACTACTTATTGAAGAGGCTGTCTTTCTCCATTGTATATTCTTGCCTCCTTTATCAAAGATAAGGTGACCATATGTACATGGGTTTATCTCTGGGCTTTCTATCCTGTTCCATTGATCTATATTTCTGTTTTTGTGCCAGTTCCATACTATCTTGATTACTGTAGCTTTGTAGTATAGTCTGAAGTCAGGGAGCCTGATTCCTCCAGCTCTGTTTTTCTTTCTCAAGATTGCTTTGGCTATTTGGGGTCTTTGTGTTTCCATACAAATTGTAAAATTTTTTGTTCTAGTTCTGTGAAAAATGCCATTGGTTGTTTGATAGGGATTGCATTGAATCTGTAGATTGCTTTGGGTAGTATAGTCATTTTCACAATGTTGATTCTTCCAATCTAAAAGCATGGTATATCTCTCCATCTGCTTTTATCATCTTTAATTTCTTTCACCAGTGTCTTATAGTTTTCTGCATACACGTCTTTTTTCTCCTTAGGTAGGTTTATTCCTAGGTATTTTATTCTTTTTGTTGTAGTGGTAAATGGGAGTGTTTCCTTAATTTCTCTTTCAGATTTCTCATCATTAGTGTATAGGAATGCAAGAGATTTCTGTGCATTAATTTTGTATCCTGCTACTTTACCAGATTCATTGATTATCTCTAGTAGTTTTCTGGTAGCTTATTTAGGATTCTCTATGTATACTATCATGTCATCTGCAAACAGTGACAGTTTTACTTCTTCTTTTCCAATTTGGATTCCTTTTTTTTCGTTTTCTTCTCTGATTGCTGTGGCTAAAACTTCCAAAACTATGTTGAATAATAGTGGTGAGAGTGGGCAACTTTGTCTTGTTCCTGATCTTAGTGGAAATGGTTTCAGTTTTTCACCATTGAGAATGACGTTGGCTGTGGGTTTGTCATATACAGCCTTTATTATGTTAAGGTAACTTCCCTCTATGCCTACTTTATGGAGAATTTTTATCATAGATCGTTGTTGAATTTTGTTGAAAGTTTTTTCTGCATCTATGGAGATTATCATATGGTTTTTATCCTTCAGTTTAGTAATATGGTGTATCACACTGATTGATTTGCATGTATTGAAGAATCCTTGCATTCCTGGTATAAACCCCATTTGATCATGGTGTATGATCCTTTTTTTTTTTTTTTTTTTGCAGTATGTGGGCCGTTCATTGTTGTGGCCTCTCCCATTGCAGAGCACAGGCTCTGGACGCGCAGGCTCAGCAGCCATGGCTCACAGGCCAAGCTGCTCCGCAGCATGTGGGATCTTCCCAGACTGGGGCACAAACCCGTGTCCCCTTTATCGGCAGGCTGACTCTCAACCACTGAGCCACCAGGGAAGCCCAATGATCCTTTTAATATGCTGTTGGATTCTGTTTGCCAGTATTTTGTTGAGGATTTTTGCATCTATGTTTATCAGTGATATTGACCTGTAGTTTTCTTTTTTTGTAACATCTTTCTCGAGTTTTCTTATCAGCGTGATGGTGACCTCGTAGAATGATTTTGGGAGTGTTCCTCCTTCTGCTATATTTTGGAAGAGTTTGAGAAGGATAGGTGTTAGCTCTTTTCTAAATGTTTGATAGAACTCGCCTGTGAAGCCATCTGGTCCTGGGCTTTTGTGTGTTGGAAGATTTTTTTCAGTTTCAGTTTCAGTGCTTGTGATTGGTCTGTTTATATTTCTTCCTGGTTCAGTCTCAGAAGGTTGTGCTTTTCTAAGAATTTGTCCATTTCTACCTGGTTGTCCATTTTACTGGCATATAATTGCTTGTAGTAATCTCTCATGATCCTTTGTATTTCTGCAGTGTCAGTTGTTACTTCTTTTTCATTTCTAATTCTGTTGATTTGAGTCTTCTCCCTTTTTTTTTGATGAGTCTGGCTAATGGTTTATCAATTTTGTTTATCTTCTCAAAGAGCCACTTTTAGTTTTATTGATCTTTGCTATTGTTTCCTTTGTTTCTTTTTCATTTATTTCTGCTCTGATCTTTATGATTTCTTTCCTTCTGCTAACTTTTGGGGTTTTTTGCTCTTCTTTCTCTAATTGCTTTAGGTGTAAGGTTAGGTTATTTATTTGGGATGTTTGTTGAGGTAGGAGGATATTGCTATAAACTTCCCTCTTAGAACTGCTTTTGCTGCATCCCATACGTTTTGGGCTGTCATGTTTTCACTGTCATTTGTTTCTAGGTATTTTTTGCTTTCCTCTTTGATTTCTTCAGTGATCTCTTGCTTATTTAGTAGCATATTGTTTAGCCTCCATGTGTTTGTATTTTTACAGATTTTTTCCTGTAATTGATATCTAGTCTCATAGCATTATGGTCAGAAAAGATACTTGATACGGTTTCAGTTTTCTTAAATTTACCAAGGCTTGATTTGTGACCCAAGATATGATCTACCCTAGGGAATGTTCCATGTAGCACTTGCGAAGAAAGTGTATTCTGTTGTTTTGGGGTGGGGGGTTCTATAAATGTCAATTAAGTCCATCTTGTTTAAAGTATTATTTAAAGCTTGTGTTTTCTTTTTTATTTTCATTTTGGTTGACCTGTTCATTGGTGAAAGTGGGGTGTTAAAGTCCTCTAGTATTATTGTTTTACTGTTGATTTCCCTTTTTATGGCTGTTACCATTCGCCTTATGTATTGAGGTGCCCCTCTTTTGCATGCATAAATATTTACAATTGTTATATCTTCTTCTTGGATTGATCCCTTGATCATTATGTAGTGTCCTTCTTTGTCTCTTGTAATAGTCTTTTTTTTTTTTTGAGAAAGAATTACTTTGTTATTTATTTATTTTTAACATCTTTATTGGGGTACAATTGCTTTACAATGGTGTGTTAGTTTCTGCTCTATAACAAAGTGAATCAGTTATATATATACATATGTTCCCATATGTCCTCCCTCTTGCATCTCCCTCCCTCCCACTCTCCCTATTCCACCCCTCCAGGCTGTCACAAAGCACCGAGCTAATATCCCTGTGCCATGCGGCTGCTTCCCACTAGCTATCTACCTTACTACGTTTGTTAGTGTGTGTATGTCCATGACTCTCTCTCGCCCTGTCAAAGCTCACCCTTCCCCCTCCCGATATCCTCAAGTCTGTTCTCCAGTAGGTCTGCGTCTCTATTCCCGTCCCAACCCTAGGTTCTTCATGACATCCTTTTTTTTCTTAAATTCCATATATATGTGTTAGCATACGGTATTTGTCTTTTACTTTCTGACTTACTTCACTCTGTATGACAGACTCTAGGTCTATCCATCTCATTACAAATAACTCAATTTCATTTCTTTTTAAGGCTGAGTAATATTCCATTGTATATATGTGCCACATCTTCTGTATCCATTCATCCGATGATGGGCTCTTAGGTTGTTTCCATCTCCGGGCTATTGTAAATAGAGCTGCAATGAACATTTTGGTACATGACTCTTTTTGAATTTTGGTTTTCTCAGGGTATATGCCCAGTAGTGGGATTGCTGGGTCATATGGTAATTCTATTTGTAGTTTTTTAAGGAACCTCCATACTGTTCTCCATAGTGGCTGTACCAATTCACATTCCCACCAGCAGCGCAAGAGTGTTCCCTTTTCTCCACACCCTCTTCAGCATTTATTGTTTCTAGATTTTTTTGATGATGGCCATTCTGACTGGTGTGAGATGATATCTCATTGTAGTTTTGATTTGCATTTCTCTAATAATTAATGATGTTGAGCATTCTTTCATGTGTTTGTTGGCAGTCTGTATATCTTCTTTGAAGAAATGCCTATTTAGGTCTTCTGCCCATTTTTGGATTGGGTTGTTTGTTTTTTTGTTATTGAGCTGCATGAGCTGCTTGTAAATTTTGGAGTTTAATCCTTTGTCAGTTGCTTCATTTGCAAATATTTTCTCCCATTCTGAGGGTTGTCTTTTGGTCTTGTTTATGGTTTCCTTTGCTGTGCAAAAGCTTTGACGTTTCATTAGGTCCCATTTGTTTATTTTTGTTTTTATTTCCATTTCTCTACGAGGTGGGTCAGAAAGGATCTTGCTGTGATTTATGTCATAGAGTGTTCTGCCTCTGTTTTCCTCTAACAGTTTGATAGTTTCTGTCCTTACATTTAGGTCTTTAATCCATTTTGAGCTTATTTTTGTGTATGGTGTTAGGGAGTGATCTAATCTCATACTTTTACATGTAGCTGTCCAGTTTTCCTAGCACCATTTATTGAAGAGGCTGTCCTTTCTCCACTGTACATTCCTGCCACCTTTATCAAAGATAAGGTGTCCATATGTGCGTGGGTTTATCTCTGGGCTTTCTATCCTGTTCCCTTGATCTATATTTCTGTTTTTGTGCCAGTACCATACTGTCTTGATTACTGTAGCTCTGTAGTATAGTCTGAAGTCACGGAGCCTGATTCCTCCAGCTCCGTTTTTCGTTCTCAAGATTGCTTTGGCTATTCGGGGTCTTTTGTGTTTCCATACAAATTGTGAAATTTTTTTGTTCTAGTTCTGTGAAAAATGCCGGTGGTAGTTTGATAGGGATTGCATTGAATCTGTAGATTGCTTTGGGTAGTAGAGTCATTTTCACAATGTTGATTCTTCCCATCCAAGAACATGGTATATCTCTCCATCTATTTGTATCATCTTTAATTTCTTTCATCAGTGTCTTATAATTTTCTGCATACAGTCTTTTGTCTCCTTAGGTAGGTTTATTCCTAGATATTTTATTCTTTTTGTTGCAATGGTAAATGGGAGTGTTTTCTTGATTTCACTTTCAGATTTTTCATCATTAGTATATAGGAATGCTAGAGATTTCTGTGCATTAATTTTGTATCCTGCTACTTTACCAAATTCATTGATTAGCTCTAGTAGTTTTCTGGTAGCATCTTTAGGATTCTCTCTGTATAGTATCATGTCATCTGCAAAACAGTGACAGCTTTACTTCTTCTTTTCCGATTTGGATTCCTTTTATTTCCTTTTCTTCTCTGATTGCTGTGGCTAAAACTTCCAAAACTATGTTGAATAAGAGTGGTGAGAGTGGGCAACCTTGTCTTGTTCCTGATCTTAGTGGAAGTGCTTTCAGTTTTTCACCATTGAGGATGATGTTTGCTGTGGGCTTGTCATATATGGCCTTTATTATGTTGAGGAAAGTTCCCTCTATGCCTACTTTCTGCAGGGTTTTTATCATAAATGGGTGTTGAATTTTGTCAAAAGCTTTCTCTGCATCTATTGAGATGATCATATGGTTTTTCTCCTTCAATTTGTTAATATGGTTTATCACATTGATAGATTTGCGTATATTGAAGAATCCTTGCATTCCTGGAATAAACTCCACTTGATCATGGTGTATGATCCTTTTAATGTGCTGTTGGATTCTGTTTGCTAGTATTTTTTTGAGGATTTTTGCCTCTGTGTTCATCAGTGATATTGGCCTGCAGTTTTCTTTCTTTGTGACATCCTTGTCTGGTTTTGGTATCAGGGTGATGGTGGCCTCGTAGAAGGAATTTGGGAGTGTTCCTCCCTCTGCTATATTTTGGAAGAGTTTGAGAAGGACAGGTGTTAGCTCTTCTCTAAACGTTTGATAGAATTCACCTGTGAAGCCATCTGGTCCTGGGCTTTTGTTTGTTGGAAGATCTTTAATCACAGTTTCAATTTCAGTGCTTGTGATTGGTCTGTTCATACTTTCTATTTCTTCCTGATTCAGTCTTGGCAGGTTGTGCATTTCTAAGAATTTGTCCATTTCTTCCAGATTGTCCATTTTATTGGCATAGAGTTGCTTGTAGTAATCTCTCATGATTTTTTTTATTTCTGCAGTGTCAGTTGTTACTTCTCCTTTTTCATTTCTAATTCTATTGATTTGAGTCTTCTCCTTTTTTTTCTTGATGAGTCTGGCTAGTGGTTTATCTATTTTGTTTATCTCCTCAAAGAACCAGCTTTTAGTTTTATTGATCTTTGCTATTGTTTCCTTCATTTCTTTTTCATTTATTTCTGATCTGATTTTTATGATTTCTTTCCTTCTGCTAGCTTTGGGGTTTTTTTGTTCTTCTTTCTCTAATTGCTTGAGGTGCAAGGTTAGGTTGTTTATTCGAGATGTTTCCTGCTTCTTAAGGTGGGCTTGTATTGCTATAAACTTCCCCCTTAGAACTGCTTTTGCTGCATCCCATAGGTTTTGGGTCATTGTGTCTCCACTATCATTTGTTTCTAGGTATTTTTTAATTTCCTCTTTGATTTCTTCAGTGATCACTTCATTATTAAGTAGTGTATTGTTTAGCCTCCATGTGTTTGTATTTTTTACAGATCTTTTTCTGTAATTGATATCTAGTCTCATGGCGTTGTGGTCAGAAAAGATACTTGATACAATTTCAATTTTCTTAAATTTACCAAGGCTTGATTTGTGACCCAAGATATGATCTATCCTGGAGAATGTTCCATAAGCACTTGAGAAAAAGGTGTATTCTTTTGTTTTTGGATGGAGTGTCCTATAAATATCAATTAAGTCCATCTTGTTTAATGTATCATTTAAAGCTTGTGTTTCCTTATTTATTTTCATTTTGGATGATCTGTCCATGGGTGAAAATGGGGTGTTAAAGTCCCCTACTATGAATGTGTTACTGTCGATCTCCCCTTTTACGGCTGTTAGTATTTTCCTTATGTATTGAGGTGCTCCTATGTTGGGTGCATAAATATTTACAATTGTTATATCTTCTTGTTGGACAATCCCTTGATCATTATGTAGTGTCATTCTTTGTCTCTTTTAATAGTCCTTATTTTAAAGTCTATTTTGTCTGATATGAGAATTGCTACTCCAGCTTTCTTTTGGTTTCCATTTGCATGGAATATCTTTTTCCATCCCCTTACTTTCAGTCTGTATGTGTCTCTAGGTCTGAAGTGGATCTCTTGTAGAAAGCATATGTAAGGGTCTTGTTTTTGTATCCATTCAGCCAATCTGTGTCTTTTTGTGGGAGCATTTAGTCCATTTACATTTAAGGTAATTATTGATATGTATGTTCCTATTCCCATTTTCTAAATTGTTTTGGGTTCATTATTATAGGTCTTTTCTTTCTCTTGTGTTTCTTGTCTAGAGAAGTTCCTTTAGCATTTGTTGTAAAGCTGGTTTGGTGGTGCTGAACTCTCTCAGCTTTTGCTTGTCTGTAAAGGTTTTAATTTCTCCATCCAATCTGAATGAGATCCTTGCTGGGTAGAGTAGTCTTGGTTGCAGGTTTTTCTCCTTCATCACTTTCAGTATGTCCTGCCACTCCCTTCTGGCTTGTAGGGTTTCTGCTGAGAGATCAGCTGTTAACCTTATGGGGATTCCCTTGTGTGTTATTTGTTGTTTTTCCCTTGCTGCTTTTAATATGCTTTCTTTGTATTTAATTTTTGACAGTTTGATTAATATGTGTCTTGGCGTATTTCTCCTTGGATTTATCCTGTATGGGACTCTCTGTGCTTCCTGGACTTGATTAACTATTTCCTTTCTCATATTAGGGAAGTTTTCAACTATAATCTCTTCAAATATTTTCTCAGTCCCTTTCTTTTTCTCTTCTTCTTCTGGAACTCCTATAATTCGAATGTTGGTGCGTTTAATGTTGTCCCAGAGGTCTCTGAGACTGTCCTCAGTTCTTTTCATTCTTTTTTCTTTATTCTGCTCTGCAGTAGTTATTTCCACTACTTTATCTTCCAGGTCACTTATCCGTTCTTCTGCCTCAGTTATTCTGCTATTGATCTCTTCTAGAGTATTTTTAATTTCATTTATTGCGTTGTTCATTGTTGCTTGTTTCATCTTTATTTCTTCTAGGTCCTTGTTAACTGTTTCTTGCATTTTGTCCATTCTATTTCCAAGATTTTGGATTATCCTTACTATCATTATTCTGAATTCTTTTTCAGGTAGACTGCCTATTTCCTCTTCATTTGTTAGGTCTGGTGCGTTTTTATCTTGCTCCTTCATCTGCTGTGTGTTTTTCTGTCTTCTCATTTTGCTTATCTTACTGTGTTTGGGGTCTCCTTTTTGCAGGCTGCAGGTTTGTAGTTTCTGTTGTTTTTGATGTCTGTCTCCAGTGGCTAAGGTTGTTTCAGTGGGTTGTGTAGGCTTCCTGGTGGAGGGGACTAGTGCCTGTGTTGTGGTGGATGAGGCTGGATCTTGTCTCTCTAGTGGGTAGGTTCACGTCTGGTGGTGTGTTTTGGGGTGTCTGTGGACTTATTATGATTTTAGGCCGCCTCTCTGCTAATGGGTGGGGTTGTGTTCCTGTTTTGCTAGTTGTTTGGCATAGGTTATCCAGCACTGTGGCTTGCTGGTCGTTGAGTGAAGCTGGGTGCTGGTGTTAAGATGGAGGTCTCTGGGAGATTTCCGCTGTTTAATATTATGTGGAGCTTGGAGGTCTCTTGTTGACCAGTGACCTGAAGTTGGCTCTCCTACCTCAGAGGCAGAGCCCTGACTCCTGGCTGGAGCACCAAGAGCCTTTCATCCACACGGCTCAGAATAAAAGGGAGAAAAAGTAGAGAGAATTAGTAGAAGTATGAGGAAAGAAAGAAGGAAAGGAGGAAAGGAAGGAAGGAAGAAAGAAGCAAAGAAGGAAATAAAGGAGGGAGGGAGGAAGGAAGGAAGGAGGGAACGAAGGAAAAAAGACAGAAAGAAAGAAGATACAGTAAAAATAAAATAAAGTATTATATAGTTATTGAATTAAAAAATATTTAGAAAAAAAAAGGGGGGACGGATAGAACCTTAGGACAAATGTTGGAAGCAAAGCTATACAGAGAAAATCTTACACAGAAGCATACACATACACCCTCACAAAAAGAGGTAAAGGAGGAAAAATCATAAATCTTGCTCTCAGAGACCACCTCCTCAATTTGGGGTGATTCGTTGTCTAAAGGAGGGAAGGAAGGAAGGAAGGAAAGAAAGAAAGAACGAAGGTAAAGTATAATAAAGTTATTACAATTAAAATTAATTATTAAGAAAAAAAAATTTTTTTAAAAACCGTGGACGGATAGAGCCCTAGGACAAATGGTGGAAGCAAGACTATAGAGACAAGATCTCACACAGAAGCATACACGAACACATTCACAAAAAGAGGAAAAGGGAAAAAAAATCATAGATCTCGCTCCTAAAGTCCACCTCTTCAATTTGGGATCATTCCTTATCTATTCAGGTATTCCACAGATGCAGGGTACATCAAGTTGATTGTGGAGCTTTAATCCGCTGCTTCTGAGACTGCTGGGAGAGATTTCCCTTTCTCTTCTTTGTTCTCACAGCTCACAGGAGCTCAGCTTTGGATTTGGCCCTGCCTCTGCGTGTAGGTCGCTGGAGGGCATCTGTTTTTTGCTCAGACAGGACGGGGTTAAAGGAGCCGCTGATTCGGGGGCTCCGGCTCACTCAGGCCGGGGGGGGGGGGGGGGGGGGGAGGGAGGGGCACTGCGTGCGGGGCGGGCCTGCGGCGGCAGAGGCCGGCGTGACATTGCTCCAGCCTGAGGCCCGCCGTGCGTTCTCCCAGGGAAGTTGTCCCTGGATCCCGGGAACCTGGCAGTGGCGGGCTGCCCAGGCTCCGCGGAAGAGGGGTGTGGAGAGTGACCCGTGCTCGCACACAGGCCCCTTGGTGGTGGCAGCAGCAGCCTTAGCGTCTCCCGCCCGTCTCTGGGGTCCGCGCTTTTAGCTGCGGCTCGCGCACATCTCTGGGGTTCGCGCTTTTAGCCGCGGCTCGCGCCCGTCTCTGGAGCTCCTTTAAGCAGCGCTCTTAAACCCCTCTCCTCGCGCACCAGGAAACAAAGAGGGAAGAAAAAGTCTCTTGCCTCTTCGGCGGGTGCAGACTTTTCCCCGGACTTCCTCCTGGCTAGCCGTGGTGCACTAATCCCTTCAGGCTATGTTCAAGCCGCCAACCCCAGTCCTCTCCCTGCGCTCCGTCCAAAACCGAAACCCGAGCCTCAGCTCGCAGCCCCGCCCGCCCCGGCGGGTGAGCAGACAAGCCTCTCGGGCTGGTGAGTGCCGGTCGGCACCAATCCTCTGTGTGGGAATCTCCCCGCTTTGCCCTCCACACCCGTCGCTGTGCACTCCTCCGTGGTCCGAAGCTCCCGCCTCCGCCTCCTGCAGTCTCCACCCGCGAAGGGGCTTCCTAGTGTGTGGAAACTTTTCCTTCTTCACAGCTCCCTCCCACTGGTGCAGGTGCCGTCCTTATTCTTTTGTCTCTGTTTTTTCTTTTTTTCTTTTGCCCTACCCAGGTACGTGGGGAGTTTCTTGCCTTTTGGGAGGTCTGAGATCTTCTGCCAGCCTTCAGTAGGTGTTCTGTAGGAGTTGTTCCATGTGTAGTTGTATTTCTGGTGTATCCGTGGGGAGGAAGGCGATCTCCGCGTCTTACTCTTCTGCCATCTTCAAGCCGTCCTCAAGAATTACTTTGAACTTGACTTGCAAGTTGATAACTTTCTGTAGCTTGGACTTTTCCTGGGCTAAATCCAAGGTACTAGCGGGGCTGTGTTCCTTTCTGGAGATTCTAGGGGAGAGACATTTTAGGGTTGGTGGAGTTCTCACCTCACATCACTCTAATCTCAGTCTTTATTTTAAAGTCTATTTTTTGTGATATGAGAATTGCTACTCCAGCTTTCTTTTGATTTCCATTTGCATGAAATATCTTTCTCCATCCCCTCACTTTCAGTCTGTATGTGTCCCTAGGTTGAAGTGGGTGTCTTGTAGACAGCATATATACGGGTCTTGTTTTTGTATCCATTTAGCCAGTCTATGTCTTTTGGTTGGAGCATTTAGTCCATTTATATTTACGGTAACTATCGATGTGTATGTTCCTATTACCATTTTCTTAATTGTTTTGGGTTTGTTATTGTACTGTTGTTATTGTACTGTTCCTTCTCTTGTGTTTCCTGCCTAGAGAAGTTCCTTTAACATTTGTTGTAAAGCTGGTTTAGTGGTGCTGAATTCTCTTAGCTTTTGCTTGTCTGTAAAGGTTTTAATTTCTCTGTCAAATCTGAATGAGATCCATGCTGTGTAGAGTAATCTTGATTGTAGATTTTTCCCTTTCATCACTTTAAACATGTCCTGCCTCTCCCTTCTGGCTTGCACAGTTTCTGCTGAAAGGTCAGCTGTTAATCTTATGGGGATTCCCTTGTATGTTTTTTTTCCCTTGCTGCTTTTAATATTTTTTCTTTGTATTTAAGTTTTGATAGTTTGATTCATATGTGTCTTGGGGGCTTCCCTGGTGGCACAGTGGTTGGGAATCCACCTGCCAATGCAGGAGACATGGGTTCAAGCCCTGGTCCAGGAAGATCCCACATGCTGTGGAGCAGCTGAGCCTGTGTGCCACAACTGCTGAGCCCACGTGCTACAACTGCTGAGGCCTGCGTGCCTAGAGCCCATGCTGCGCAGCAGGAGAGGCCACTGCAATGAGAAGCCTGCTCACTGCAACTAAGAGTAGCCCCTGCGTGTAGCAATGAAGACCCAATGCACCCAAGAATAAATAAATTTAAAAAAAAAAAAAAAAACAAACATATGTGTCTTGGCATGTTTCTCCTTGGATTTACCCTGTATGGGATTCTCTGCACTTCCTGGACTTGACTGACTATTTTCTTTCCCATATTAGGGAACTTTTCAACTATAATCTCTTCAAATATTTTCTCAGTCCCTTTCTTTTCCTTTTCTTCTTCTGGGACCCCTATAATTCAAATGTTGGTGCCTTTAATGTTGTGTCAGAAGTCTCTGCGCCTGTCCTCAATTCTTTTCATTCTTTTTTCTTTATTCTGCTCTGCAGTAGTTTTTTCCACTATTTTATCTTCCCAGTCACTTATCCGTTCTTTTGCCTCAGTTTTTGTTGTACTGATTCCTTCTAGAGAATTTTTAATTTCATTTATTGTGTTGTTCATCATTGTTTGTTTGCTGTTTAGTTCTTCTAGGTCCTTGTTAAACGTTTCTGTTTAACATTCTGTTTCCAAGATTTTGGATCACCTTTACTATCAGTACTCTGAATTCTGTTTCAGGTAGACTGCATATTTCCTCTTCATTTATTTGGTCTGGTGGGTTTTTGCCTTGCTCCTTCATCTGCTGTGTGTTTCTCTGTCTTCTCATTTTGCTTAACTTACCGTGTTTGGGGTCTCCTGTTCACCGGCTGCAGGTTCATAGTTCCAGTTGTTTTTGGTGTCTGCACCCAGTGGGTAAGTTTGGTTCAGTTGTTTTTGTAGGCTTCCTGGTGGAGGGTACTGGTGCCTGTGTTCTGGTGGATAAGGCTGAATCTTGTCTTTCTGGTGGGCAGGACCACACCCATTGGTGTGTTTTGGGGTGTCTGTGAATTTAGTATGGTTTTAGGCAGCCTCTCTGCTAATAGGTGGAGTCACATTACTGTCTTGCTAGTTGTTTGGCATAGGGTGTCCAAAACTGGAGCTTGCTGGTCATTGAGTGGAACTGGGTCTTATTGTTGAGACAGAGATCTCTGGGAAAGCTCTCACCGATTGATATTACGTGGGGCCAGGAGGTCTCTGGTGGTCCAGTGTCCTGAACTCAGCTCTCAACACTAGGTCTGGTGAGGGCTTCACATAGTTGTTAGTTGGGGCACCTTGCTATTTCTTGTCTTCCCTAATCTCTGCTCACAATCTCTGCTCACTTTTCTCCATTTAAGTCTTTTCATTAGAACCATCTGCTTCTTTTTTTAACTCCAGCTCTTACCAACAGTGTATATTAGCCAATATAATAGAAGGTTAACGTATAAAACCACAGTGCCAATGTATTAATTTACAAGTGGGGCCAAAGTCATCTTATCTTCAGAAAATGAGCATCCCTCCTTGTGCTGGAGTGTATGCCACAATCTACATCATAGTTTCTGGCCATGCTTGTGAATTTGGAATTAGGGCAAAGAAAGTTGGGCCATCTCAATGTCAATTTTTATAAAGCCACAGTGATCTGCTGCCTTTCTTTACTATGAGGATTTTGCTATTTAAATGACTCAACCTAAGATCTGAGATCATTTTTCACATGTACCGTTTCTGCTCCCTAACACTTTCATTTCTGGATTCCTCGTCCCTGGAAACATTACTTTGCCTGCATCTCTTTCTTCATGGCACAATATAATTCACCAAATTACAAAGTATTTTATATTTATTATATTTTATAGACATTGTTTGTTGATGGCACTCAGGGGAACATTTATTCAAATCACAAGGTAGGTAGGGTGCTACAGCCAATCCTGTCCATGATGTATTGATGTGAATATAGAACAGATATTTTGGAACAAATGGAGTCAAGTGTAAGCTACATAATGAGGCAGTAAGAGGATGTCCAGTCATTTAAAATTATTGTTAATTCTCAGATATATTGCAATCATCCCCCTTAAATTCTTTCTGAAAAGCAAACTGAAACCCTTACATCTAGAGTGATAAGGTAAACTGCAAATGTAATATCAGAGCCACAGTGTATAATCTCTAAGATATTTCAGTAGCAGAAGAAAGGAACAGGTATCCAAAGATGAAAAAAATAAACATTATTATGTTTTAAAAATCAGACAAGATTAGATCATAGAATTTGAACACAGTTATGCTGTTAGTTGATACATTTATTCCCAATCTACTATTAAGTTAACTTAAAACCTATTTCATCTTTTTCTCCCAGTTTTGGCATTGTCTTTCTCCTGACAGCACCTTCATGATACCTTCATTCGCCCCTAACCCCAATTATACTACCTCATATCCCCTTGCTTTAATTAAGTCTTGTGCCACTTTTTAGTCTCATCTGCTCCCAAGGACTAGTTTGTTACTCTTCTAACATGGTTTTCTTCTCTCACCAGAATGCATTCAAGCTGAGGGGCTGGCACCCTGAATCAAAATGGAAGGTTAAAATTTAGGTAAGAGGTGAGGCTAATTTTACAGAATTGTGATACAACAAGGAACCAGAACCTGTGCCATCAACATCAGATGTGAGTGAAATTGCAGCTTGTCCTCTGTCTCCTATTGCTGACGATCCTTCAGCTCTACCATCTCCCGCCTCCTCTCCCTCCTCCAGTCAGTAACTCTTCTTGCCTGTTCACTCGATGCCAGCCCCTGGATGCCAGCTGTTGTGCTGTACTTTTCAAGGCACTGTACTGTAAGATTAACAATGTTTTCTTTATTTTTTGTGTTTGTTTTTTATGTGTTGTGTGAAAAGTATTATAAACCAATTACAATGCAGTACTATTTCCATTTAGTTAGACTTGAAAGAATTGATCATTCCTTCAACTCCTAACCCACTGCAATCTAGCATCTAGTCCTTAACTTACTTTGCATCGCAGCAGCATTTATAGAGCTCCCACTTCCTTCTTGGATTACTGTTTCCCTAGTTTTTGTGACACTGCTCCATTCTGCCTTCCCTCCTCTCTTTCTAACCACCTCTCTTAATCGTCTCTGTTGCCTCCTTTTCCTATGATTCGCCCTTAATGCTGGTTCTCCAAGGCTTTCTGGGCCACCTTTTTCTCTTACTCTGTGCATTCTTCCTAGGTGATTTCTTATACTGCCATCACATCAAGCATAATTTGTAAGAAGATGAGGCTCAGATCATTACCTCTAGCCCCAGTCTCTCTTTCCTGAACTGGCTAGTGAACATTTCCAAGTAGATACCTCACAGGCACCTTGGACATAATATGCTAAAATTTCTCTTTCTAGTCCCTCTATTTCCAGCTAAATAAACTTCATTCATGTGTTTGCCATCGTGATGATGATAACACCATGGATCCAGTTATCCAAGTCAGAAGTGTGAGAGTAATTTTTAACTTCTTCCATTCCCTTAATCCAATATCCCGTCAATCACCAAATTCTGTGTTTCTGCAACCTAAATATTTCACAAATCTATCTCTTGTCTAAATTTTTACCATCAGATCCAACTGGTTTTTTACATTTGTCTTTCCTCCATTTTCTACCAGTGGTGTGCAAGTAAATGTTTTGCAATCACTTCTCTGAAGAAAGAATAAAATCCCTGATTTGCAGTATTTGCCAATTTCCATGAGGTAAATAGTCACAGCACGAGTAATTTTAAGCAACCACCGTGATACCAGTGAATATTGAGTTGAGAAGTGACACTAATCTTTGAGTCTCTTCAGTTTATGAGTTGATTCCAGCACAGAGCTCTTTCTAATCAAGTGTTTCTCCATTCTGACTGCATACTAAAATAATCCAGTATTTACATATATATATATATGTGTGTGTGTGTGTGTGTATGTATATAAACACACACAAAATGCACAGACCTTGTTTCGAGAGTTGAATCAGTTTAGCTCCCAATACTGATGTATATAAGACTTCCACAAGTCTTTGTACAACTGAGGTTAGTATCAATTCTGTGCACCTGAGTGATCTTTCTAAAATCAAATCTGATCATGACCCTTAATCATCCCTAACCCTATGCCCAATTAAATCAATCTTCAAAATAATAGTCAAGTTCTTAACAAAATTTTTAACACCATATGACCTGGCCTTATTTTTGTTTCCTATGCCTAAGGTATTCCTTTCACCTGGTTAACTTCCCCCAAGTTGTCAAGTCTAAATTTAGATAGCACTTCTTCCAGGAAGCCTTCCTGCATTAATGAAGGCTGGATTTGGTTCTCCTCTTGCTGTACCACAGTACTTTGGATCCTTCACTAGCTCCATGAAGATTGTGATTAGGTGTGTCTTATTCATCATTGTATCCCCAGAGTCTAGAACCTAGTTTTTAAGTGAAATTTCAATAATATATTTGAATGAAAGAATGAGTCTTATTTTCTCATTTCCTTATTAGTATAAAGTGCTTATTAAAAATAATATGATATAAAAATTAGAAAACGTAGAAAGTCTGAAAGAAGGCTACCCATAGACCTACCTTCTCCAAATCTATCCACTCAAAAATTTATTAGTATGTATTTTTTCAATCGTTTTCTAGGCATAGATAATTTAATGTCTAATACATGTTAACAAAGATTATCATCAGTACTTATAACCAGTGTGTGTTTAGGTTGACTTCTACCTTTATAAAAATAAAATAATCAGAATGTAATATACACACTAAATCCCCCCTACTCTTTGCTTTTGTAAAGAAGCTATGCTTCTTTGCTTTTGAAAATTAATGTGACCTAGTAGAAAAAGCTGAATTCAAATGTGGCTCTGCTTCTTTTGGGCTGTCATTTAATTCCTCTGAACTACACTTTTTAGAAGTGAATAAATGGGATTAATAACACAAACTTTAAAAGGTTACTATGAAAAAAAAAGGTTATTGTGAGGATTATAAGAAATGACAACTGTATAACATATCATTTTATAGTTTGATAATGTTGAATGCTAGAGAGTTTGGTGGAGAATCAGGATTGAGAAAAAATAATGAGTGGCCAGAAGAGGATCAGTCACAGCAGCTCTTCTAGAGCGTGGCACTATAAGGGTGTGAAGGTCAAAGCCAGATTGCAAGGACTTAAAAAGTAACTGTAGGCTATAAAAGCGGACCACTCACTTTGACAAAGAAAGATAAGAGAGAAATACATAATATCTAGAGGGGGCAGCAGAGTCAAGTGAAAGTTTTTCAAGTTAAAAGACAGCAAAGAAATTGGTGGCAAGGAAGAGTGTGGGATGAAAGAGAAACATACCTCAAGTGGGAGGTTGGAAAGGTCCAGAGGCCAGAGTGAGTGTTAGACTTAGTACCCAAACTTCATCACTAGAAGGATAACTTTCCTTTAGACTTCAGGAAGTTCAGATTAAAATGAGTATGACCGATATTTTTAAGACCTGCATTTCTCCTCAGGAAAAGAGATAATTCTATTAAAACATACCATGAGGCAATGTTGATTATTGAAGGACATTTGAAGGAATCGATGCTGATGTTTCCAGTTACTAGCAGTTAGCTGCTACATCATTTTTGCATTTTTGATCATTGGTCAGAATTAAGCACAGAAATACTTGGTAGTCATATTTCATATCCACCTCAGAATCATTGTTATTGTTTTTGCTCAAGAGAAGTTTGAGAAATCAAGGGCTAAATAATTTTATTTATTTAAAAATAAATAAAGATTTGAGGTAAAGCAGTCCTAGAAAGTGTCACACTTCAAACAAAACACTGTTTTGGTGCCTTTTTGTCTCCCTTCACTCAGCTTGTCTTTTGGGCCAAGGGGACAAAGCTACTGCTCTCATGGAGTTTACTCCTTTTTTTATTTTTAATTTTTTTTAATATTGGAGTGTAGTTGATTTACAATACTGTGTTAGTTTCAGGTGTACAGCAAAGTGATTTGTCATGGAGTTTACTTCTGAACAAGGGAGTCTGATGGGACAGAAGTAAATAAGTAACTGCACAGCGTCATATTGTGATAAGTAACAAGTGCCTTAAGAAAAGCAATGCTAACAAATGTGGTAGAGTGCCAAGGGGCAGGTTGCATTACTGTAGTCAGCTGGGTCAGGAAGACCCTCTTGACAGCTTGACGTTTGAGATGAGACTTGACTGGCACGAAACAGAGCCATGGGGAAGTCTGAGAGTATGGTATTCTAAGAGTTCAGCAAATTCCACCTTCTTAAAGTGGAAAAGTAGAACATGAAAGGAAGGTCCGTTGTAGCTGAAGATCAGGATAGCAAGCGAAGGCCAGGGAGAATGGAACAAGGTGAGTCTGGAACTTAGGCAGGTGGCTTGCAGACCACGGTGAGAAGTTTAGACTGATGGTTAGTCATTGTGGGTTAATCAGAAATAGGATCTGATTTCTATGTTACAAAAAACTTCCGGATACTGTGTGAAGAATAAATAATGTAATTTGATCATATTACGAATTACTACTAGTTACAAGATGCATAAAAGCTCAATTCATTGGTAGCCTGTTTAGAATTTTGATGAAAGAGGTTTTAAGGACTCTCTAGCAGTTTCTTTAATTCCTTTATGTTACAGATGAAGACGTTAAGTCCCAGTTGTGAAATAATATACCTAAGGTCATCCAATCAGTTACCAGCTGAACCAGGATTAGAACATGTTTCCCTACCTATTGTTCTTCCCACAGTGCCTCACTTTCTCCCTTGGTTCTGCCACACTCCATAGATACAAGGTCCTCCCTAAATATGGCATCACAGGAAGGATGCCAGCCTTGGATCATTTCAGTGACTCTTCCAGAAAGCATAGAGAGTGCTGCT